>NC_086267.1:1874700-3154700 GCF_021018805.1 Prinia subflava | reverse complement strand
CAGCTTTCTGGCAGTGAGGAAATGGATTTTCAAGAGTCCAGCTCGAGTTGCTCCTGATTTTCACTAAGTCTCAGCATCAGCTGCTGCTCATAGTAAAGGCTCTTTGCATAGTTGATTTCTTGGGACAGCTTTACTGCCAGAGCTTCTGATTTCACTTTCACCTGCAGAAAGAAAAGGGATTTTTCTTAATGTGCTGCTGCTGTCAGCTAAAACAGAATAGATTTTAGATTTGAAGTAAGGGACAGAAAGGTTTCAGTGGAGTTTCCTTCTCAGCACTGAGGCTGGAGCAAGGAAGAAGCGTGAGGGAGCCCCAGGTACACACAGAGAGATCCAAGGCTGAGAGCAGGAGCCCTGTGCCATATCTGGGGTTATTTCCTTTGCTCCCCTCCCACCTTTTATGTGGCTGCTCTGTTTGGAATGTGAACTCACTCGGGTCAGGGGTGAGCCTGGAACTGGGCCTGGGGAACAGCCCCTGAGCAACCACTGGAATGGCCCAAAATACAAACTCTGGGTCCAGAGTTAGAGACCTCAGAAAATCCTACATATGGGAGAGGATGGAACACACAGCAAAGTACCCAAGTTGCACTGCTGTGGTAAAGTTAAAAGCCTTCCACAGGTAATACATGTTTCTTCCTGTTACGTTTCTGCCTGCAGGAATATTTTAGGGTTTTCCTTTCTTCAGCTTTCCCAGGAGTTTAGGGAGCCCCTTCTCCAGTCCCTGAGACCCGGGCAGCAGCTCCTTTCAGAGCCTGTGACTGAACCCTCTGGTGACGAGGGGAGCACAGGGGAAGGGGGGCAGCTCCTCACCATGGGCCGCTGCTGGGAGGGGCCTGGCATGGCCACGCCGCTGCTGGTGTTGACAGCCTTCTTGGTGAGCTGGATGTACACGTTCCCGTGGTCCTTGGACACCAGGCAGTGGTACAGGTCATCGTACCTGACCTCCAGGAAGATGCAATCCCTGTCCGTGCAGTCCCCGCTCCTCAGGAAATACACGGCCTTGGACGAGATGAGCACGCAGTAGCTGTCGATGTTCTCCACGGCAATGAAACTGCAACGGAGCAGGAAACATCATTAGCTTCAAGCTAGAAATAGCAAATTAACCTGTGTCTTCACCTGTTGTGTGACCTTCAGGAGTTCATCAGAAAATGTAGTAGTGCAACATGTAGGGCTCATCTGTATTTAATTTAAACTGTTTAGAAATGGAGCTGATGAAGGACACGCTCACCTAGTTATAAAAAGATCATGCTGTAAATCAAATATTAGTGCTGCCTGCCTGGCCACCAGCTCTGGGCATTGCAGGGACACATAAAATGTCCTTTGACAAGAACTTAGGAACAGTAATTCCTGTGCTCTGCAGCACTGCAGGTCCTAATGCTGGAGTTTAATTGCAACTGACTTCAGTTCCAGAGCTGGTATGGGAAAGGTTTGCAGACATTTATGACAAGAGCTATCCTGTAACCCTCCTGTGCTTCCCTGCTCCCCACACCTCCCTGCCTTCAAAACCAAAAACAAGTTGAACCTGCTGCCAGGATCAGTAGCAGAAAAGAGAAATTAGCTGTTTAACAAGGGGTGAGAGGTTAAGCAGCAAGCAGGTTTCCCCAGGGAGATTAGGCTGAGTGATGAATAGGAAGAGGGAGAGAAGAGTGAGTTAGGAATATTGAGAGCTATGATGGCTGAAAAAGCTCATGTGTAAAAGAATAATTGTAAGGTGCAAAAGTGAAATGGAAGTTGAACACACAAATGATTCTCCCCCACTTCTGATTTACTACTGAAATGAACCTGATTAGTGGGGCTTTTCAAATGCTGAAAAATTCAGCAACTTGAATGCAGAATCATAGCTGAGCACAGTAACAGTTAAATAGAGTAAAAAAGCTCTGCCAACAGCCCCCAGGGTTGACACAGAGGTAAAGGAGGCATCTGCTGCTGTCAGGCAGGTTCCCAATTGCTGCCCTCTGAGCCACTGCTCACACAAACCTGCCTGCTGTCCTCACATCCTGCAGAATCCTCCACTGGCTTAAAATCAGTGACCTTTGTCACTAACTCAGTGTTTTTGGTAAACAGAAAAGTTCCCCATCTCCAAACGCACCCTTGGCTCTACCAGTTAAACATCACTGTGCACAAGCCACTCTGATCTGAAGCCAAATAAACCCAGAGCTATAAAAGGTATGTTAATAGCCAAAAGTATGGCAAGAGGTCAGGCCTGGGTTTATTTTTGTGGTATAAAAGGATAACTCCAGTAATTCTGTGTTCCCAGTGCTCTCACAGGCACTGCTCTGCACTGGGAAAGGTGCACACACCAACCCCAGCCCAGCCTGTCACGTCAGTGCTGGGAAGGGACAACCAGCCCCATTAAAAAGGGCCTGGAACGGGCTCTGCCCAGCTCTGAGCTTGGATGAAGCTCCAGGAGGGGATAAAAACCCCCTGTGTTCCTTTAAGTAAAACAAACTGGAAGAAAAGTGGATTTCAGCTTAGAGGAACCCAGGTGAAAGACAACATTACCACAATTCCGGAAATCAGCAGCTGCCCTGCAGTTTTCCATTGGAGTTCAAACACTTCAGGGTAAGGTTCTGCCTTTGAAATTAGTTAAATAGCATGGAGAGTGACATTTTTTATGAAGTGTCACAGAAAACTTAATTTCAACCCGGAGCAGCAGTACAGCTGCAGAGGAACAGCCTGGTGCCCTGCACAGGCACATCAAACGTGAGTGTTTGAGGGAGCCCCAGAGCCAGGCAGGCCAGGAGGCTGCAGGGGACACCAGGACACCCACGGGGACAGCAGGACACTGCCAGCTGCCCCCAAGCACAGGGGGAGCACCGGGCACTGCCCACTGCTCTGTGAGAACAACACAGGATGAACGCACTGCTCCTTGCAAGGCTTCTGCTGGTGGCATGTATGTATTGTGGGGAATGGAAACAGAGGTCAGGGAGTTAATGGAGAAGCCCAGAAACATTAGCTAATTTGTAGTTCAGGCTCTACATTTTGTTCTAAGTTTGAGTCATGCATCATTACCTTTGCTCTTGCCAACTGTTCTCCTCAGTGTCTAGTTCTTAAAACAGGTATTTTGAACCTTTTCAGATACTACTGCAAGATACAACTTTTTTTTTTAAACCTATACATCTACACTACTAAAATAATCTCAAATTAATAAAATTAAAAATTAAATGAAACATGATCCAGTAGAACAAAGTAGAAGCAACCAGATCTCTGGAGAATTTGTGGGGTTTTTAACAACATCAGGAAGTAATTACACAATATTTTCCAGAAGTGAAACAGCGAGCCTAACTGGAAAAAAATGTGGAAACATTTAGTTAGAACAGTAGAGCAAGGTATTAAACCCCCTTTTATGGATTTAACTCTGAAGAAAAATATGCAAATAATCAGGTCTTCAAATGTGTTTCTGATTATGATACTAGGATAAAAGTCAGAGGCATAATTATGTACTTATTTTCCATGACAAGAAACACTGTGTTCCTGCTGAATGATGTTCCCAATGGCGAGAGTCACAGTGAATGAACAGTGTGACTCGATGACAAAGGCACTGCTCTGCTCTGGGCTGCTCTGCTGATGGGGTTTGGTCACAAATTGCTCTTTCCAGTCTGCCCAAGAGCCATCCTGAACAGGCACAAGGAGATGGGAACAGGATACCCCAAATGTGAACTCACAGGGCCACAGGTAAGGGGACATTGCAGCCTCTTCCTCAGCAGAACCTGGAGTGGCACGTGGAACCTGCCCAGTGACACTGGTGACACCGAGTGACCCTGCTGGACCTGTACCTCCCTCTGCAGCTCCACCTCAGCAGTTCTGACCCTGTGCATTGGCAGAGGTGCTGATGGTGGCAGACACATCTGACACCCTCTCCTGACACAGCTGATCAGCAACTGTGGCTGAGATTGGCCAAGTGATGAATTCTGCCTTCAGACCCCAATCCAACAAACTGATACTCCTCCTGTAGGATCACAGAATAATTTGGGTTGGAAAAGCCCTGAGACCATCAAATCCAACTGTTCCCCCAGCACTGCCCAGGCCAACACTACCCATAGCCCCAAGTGCCACATCCACATGGATTAAATCCCTCCAGGGATGGCAACTACCCTGGGAAGCCATGCCACGGCTTTATGACTTTCCATGAATAATTTACCCCAATATCCAACCTGAACCTCCCCTGGTGCCACTTCAGGCCATTTCCTCTCATCCTGTCCCTTGTTCCTGTCCCCTGTTCTGTGGGAGCAGAGCCTGACTGGCTGCACCCTCCTGTCAGGAGCTGTGCAGAGCCACAAGGTCCCCCCTGAGCCTCCTTTTCTCCAGGCTGAGCTCCCCCAGCTCCCTCAGCCTCTCCTGGTGCTGCAGGCCCCTCCCCAGCTCTGTTCCCTTCTCTGGACACGCTCCAGACCCTGAGTGTCCTTGCAGGGGTGAGGGCCCAGAATGAACACGTGTGTGTGAGGCAATTTTACACATGGAGACGATGGCAGCAAGCAGAACAGAGCTCAGAGAGGCTGTGCACGTGGCTGTGTACTCACAACTCGTCCTGGATGTTGTCTGTCAGTTTGAAGAGCTGCTCCTGTCCCTCTGCTTGGCTCTCCAGGTAGCGGGGCAGCAGCCCCTGGGGTCCCCGGCAGCACCGCGGCTTCCGCACCCGCTCCGCCTGCGTCCTGTGGCCAGAGACACACAGAGATCACCTGAGCCCTTCCTGCCACTGACACCCGTGTGCACACAGAGATCACCTGGGACAGCCCTTCCTGCCACTGACACCTGTGTGCACACAGAGATCACCTGAGCCCTTCCACTGACACCTGTGTGCACACAGAGATCACCTGGGACAGCCCTTCCTGCCACTGACACCTGTGTGCACACAGAGATCACCTGAGCCCTTCCACTGACACCTGTGTGCACACAGAGATCACCTGGGACAGCCCTTCCTGCCACTGACACCTGTGTGCACAGAGATCACCTGAGCCCTTCCTCCCACTGACACCCGTGTGCACACAGAGATCACCTGAGCCCTTCCTGCCACTGACACCCGTGTGCACACAGAGATCACCTGAGCCCTTCCTCCCACTGACACCTGTGTGCACACAGACATCACCTGAGCCCTTCCTGCCACTGACACCTGTGTGCACACAGAGATCACCTGGGACAGCCCTTCCTGCCACTGACACCTGTGTGCACACAGAGATCACCTGAGCCCTTCCTGCCACTGACACCTGTGTGCACACAGAGATCACCTGAGCCCTTCCACTGACACCTGTGTGCACACAGAGATCACCTGAGCCCTTCCTGCCACTGACACCTGTGTGCACACAGAGATCACCTGAGCCCCTCCTCCCACTGACACTTGTCTGCACAGAGTTCCACTCATCTGGAAACACAAAAAACCCCAGGTCTTCACAAACACGGCGTGTAGGTCCTGGAAGACCTGGAGGATGAGGTGTCTACTCACACATTTCTCTGAGACACAGAGCCATACAATAATAAAGATAGAAGAATTTTGTCTACAATGAAGGGGCAAGTAGCTAAATTAGTAGGAAGTGACCTAAACAGCAGATACTCTCTGAAGATTTGGAGATGTATTTATCAGCAGTTTTACTGACTTGACTGTTTCTTCTCACTGCTCTAAAGAAAATAACAGTGCAAAAACCTGGAGAGAGCTCTCACCGATGGACAATGCCAGGAGACTGCGAACTCTGTGGTTGTGGAAATAGGAACATGCAGTTCAATTAAGACAGAAGAAAACTCCTCATTAATTAGGGTTCCCATAGCAGGGTTTAACATACTTTACCCTTCTGTGAGTCTATGAAAAATGACAGTAAGAAGGACACACACTTGTGGGCTGACAGCCATCAGAGGTTGATACTGGCCACAGCACTGATGGCTCAGTTCCTCCCTTAGCAGAATTTTGTTAAAAAATAATACTCTGAATTCCTTCAAGCTCCTGGAACGCCCTGCCCCTGAAGAATTGTGTTACAGGCTGACGAGCTCTGCTGCATTCCCTGTCCCTTCCCAGCAGCATCACTCTGGGGCTGCTCCGTGGTATTTCACAGCTCTCCCAGGCTACTGCTGTTACAGACTCCCCAGCCACATCCACCATTTTGGACTGGAGCTCTCCCTTCCCATCCTGGCCCTTTGTAAAACCCTGCACAAGGAGCTCCAGCCTTTCTCATCCAGGGACAGGAGGAAGGTCCCACGGAGCTCTACCTTTGCTTTTGAAGCTGCCACCACCAGGAGAGAGCACTCACCTTCTGGGCTCCACGATCTGCACATGTCTTCTCTGGAGCCTCAGTTCTTGTCACCTTTCCCCCTCAGCAGCCCTGTCCCACACCTGCCTGGACACCCTTTTAAAATTTGTTTTCCTTCCTTTCCACTCCTTAATGCAGTGGTTAGAGCTGTGCTATATAAAGCACAATGGCTCTGGAGCAAGTCACCTCTCCTACCCCTTAAATTCCTTAGATATAAGCAAGATCCACCTGCACCAGGCCCAGCATTCTTGTCTTTCCAAACCTACACAAGAGGTGAGCAACACGTGCCTGTTTTTACCTATTAGAGTTTTACAAAACAGTAAACAAAAGTGTTTGCCTCTATGAATGCAAAATGTTGAGACAAAAGTTCCAAAGAAATTAAAGAATTCCAACCAGTATAATTCACATTTTGCTGCCTGTCCTACCTACAAACTTCCAAAAGCAGGAAAATGGCAAAAGATCACTAATCAAAGAAGCCCCTGATGGCTCTTAAACCTCTCCATAGCACCTACTGACAAGTTCAAAGAGCGACTGTCTGTAGCCCTAGGCGGATTTTAATTAGCAGTGGCCAGTCAATAATGTTCTGCTGAGACTCTTTCCATGTGGAATTCAGCAGGGTTGGATAACTGGGGCAGAGCAGCTGCATCCTGCAGTGGGTTTTACACAAAGCATCCTTCAGACAGCATTCCCCTGTGCCAGCCTCTCCAGTGTTCTGTACTTCCTTCAGAAGAGGGATCTGCAGCACTGCAGGCAAGGCTGCCCTGATGGCAGTGGGACAGAACAGGGCCTTTGGACCCACAGACACTGCAGGGAACACTGGGTTCTAGGCCAGAGAAAAAGCACCAGTGCTGCAAAGGCACTGGGCACCACAATGGATTTCTGAAGGTTTGGCAATTTCTGAGACAAGATTTTATCTTTTGGTTTTGTTTTTAAATGGAAGCAGCACTTCAGAGTACAAGTTCCGTGTTCACTGTGCCCTCCACGCTCAGACACTGATCCTGCTGATAACAGACCATTCACACTGATCCTGCTGATAACAGACCATTCACACTGATCCTGCTGATAACAGACCATCCCCTTCTTGGAGATAAGGCCAGCAGTCCTCAAACCCAGTGCTGCTGGTGCTGGGCCTAAACTGAATGGATTTAATCCACTGCCCCTTTGGCAAACTGCTCTGTTTGGTCTGCACAGCTAAAAACATTCCACACCACTTGATTTTTTTCATCTAAAAATTTGTTCTGCTGTCTCGAGTTACGTCCTGTAAATAATAAGCAACCCTGGTGAAATCCCCAAAGCTGCAGATTTGTCAAGCAGAGCGGGCGGCAGTGCCCACATCTGGGTTCCATTAGCCAGGCACTCAGCAGATCTGCTGATTCCTTTTTAATAAGCACACAAAAGCACTACAAGGCAGGAATGCCCTCACGTCTGCCCGGCACAGCAGGGAACGGTGCTGCTGGATGGAGGCACAAAGGGCTGGGAGAGGGTGTTGGAGGAACACTGCAGCCCTGCCCTGCTCCCAGCTCAGCCCTGCAGCTCTCACTCCAGCTGGCTCTGCACACTGGAACCAGTGCCTGCCATGAACTGGTTGGCATTTGCTGAGCAGTTCACAGAATCCTTGCGATTCAGCTGGCCAGCTTTAAGGCAGTTTTGTAATCAAACACATCACCAGCCTGATGGAGGAAGTGGTCAGGTATTAGTGGGGATAATTATTGGCCAACTTAGGTTGAGAAAACTCTCCAAGAGACACCAAGTTTTCCAAAATCACCTGTCCTTGTTCCTTCACTCCACGTTTGCCCCTCTCAGGTGCCCACCCCACCAGGTTCTCACCATCAGGTCTGTAGATGTGATTCCTGCAGAGGTGCATAAATACACAGTGGTTTTGAGAACAACAACTGTTACTTATCTTTGATGGTCTCTTGGACCTAAAAAATTTCCCTGAAGTGTACCCTGAGTACCTTGACAAAGACATTAAAAAATAAAATTCAGAATGCCTCAAACTTTGTATATCAAAAGCTGTTGGTCTGCTAAAACAAACCATCCCTATTCTAAAATGATTTAGAAATTATTTACAAATTTACATCTTTCAGTTTCCTCAGTATCACACCCAGAATAATTATTCATCATAACACAGCTTTAGGAAATGTAGCAACTTCTGAGAAAAACCAACATGGACAAAACCCCATGACCAACACAGCAATCACTGGATTTCATTTCAAATGTGTATCTGGGGGATTTCTCATCTGGGTAAGAGAACAGCACTGGAAACCACAGATCTGTTCAAAAACCCAGCCTGAGCACGCACACCCCAAATCCTGCACAAACAACAGCTCTAAGTGCAAG
The DNA here is from genome assembly GCF_021018805.1 of Prinia subflava. Taxonomy (NCBI): domain Eukaryota; kingdom Metazoa; phylum Chordata; class Aves; order Passeriformes; family Cisticolidae; genus Prinia; species Prinia subflava. The sequence continues at coordinate 3,146,127 of NC_086267.1, read as the reverse complement.
GAGATGGAATTGAGGAGTGGATTCACCAGGACTGAGTGGAGGCTCCTCAGACCTGACCTGCTGCCTGCCAGCCAAGCCCCACGGCCACACCCTGGGGTGCTCCTGCCCTGGGCTCCCTCCCAAGGGATCCTTCAGCCCCGGGGCTCCCCCCAGAACTCTCCAGGAATCATTTCCTTTAGCCATACCCAGTTCTTGCTGCCAGAACTGCAGCAGCTGTCACCAGCACAGGTCCAGTCTCACCACCTCGGTACCCCAGCCCAGTTAAGCAGTAACTTGCTGGTTCTGGTACAGCTAAAATTCAGGGTTTCCATTGTAAACTTAGCTTTTTTAAGGTTTGCATAAAATTTAGTGACAAAAACCTGCTCTGGGCTGTAGCTTGGCATACTGACTTTCAGCCTGGCAACGATTTTTATCCCCTTGAAATAATTATAAAACAATCTTAATTCAAACAAGGGAAAATGGCAGGTAATGTAAGACAGAATACAAAAGCTGCTGGTATTTTCAAGAAATAATAAAATCAAACTCTTACTGGCTCTGGAAAAAGTCTGCTTCCTAAATGCAGGGAGTGCTTTGTCTGAGGAGGCTTCAGTGCATTTCAGACATTAAAAGTGACATGATCTGATAAGTTAAGGGAGGAATAACCTTTATCTTCTACTATAAAATACACAACTAAAATACCTGGTGCACTTGCTTGAGTTCCAGACTGACCTGCAGCCTTCCATGAGGATCACATGAATCATCCCCTGCACATTATTTCCATGAAATGCAGAATGAGGACGGTGCTTGTGCCACAGACATGAAGAGCAAGGAACACTTGGGAGTGCCAGAACCAATTAAATGCTGACCAATTTATGCCTTAAAAATGGATCTGAAAACTCAGCCATCACAGTGACAAACGCAGTGCTGCAGCCAGAGCTTGGGAACACACGGAGAACAAATGAAAACAAACGTGTGGCACTTGTAATGGGGACTGTAGTGCACATCACACCTCTGCACAGCACTAAAAATCCACTATTTCCACCCTTCTTTCCTCACTTAACTTTGTTTCATGTGCTGAACCCTTGTGATGAGCAGGAGTTTTCCCTGAATTTACTGAGCAGAAGGGGAGGGCCAGCAGATTTTTGATGTGCCAGCTCTGAGAACATTGAATGCCTTGGGCCTAATTTCAGGAAAACATGTGGCAATCCAGACTCCCTGGTGATCCCACTGGTGCTGTGTTTTGGGGGTCACAGTGCATTTGCCTCCCACCCAGTGCTGGAATTTGGGGTGCAGGTCACTAAAATCCCACAGATCAGCAAAGCTCTGCCACGGGATCCATTCGCTGCTTCCAGCACAGATGCTGCTAAGGTGTGTTAAAGTGCACACATGGTGCAGGCACTTGAGTGCTGGATTTGGCATCAGAATGTCTCAGTTAGATGCAGGAATGTGTAAAATCACGAGCCAGACAGCTCCCTGCTGACTGCAGATCTGAGGAAGCTCATATGCGCCGTTTATTCCAGCAAATGCATGGAATATATTGTGCTTGTTAAACGTGCTCCCAAAATGCTAGTTTCAGGCAGAAACATGCAAATAAATGGTGCCTAGGGTTAAAACCTCCCACTTACAGTCAAATCCCTCCTCTTTGGAGGGATCTCCCAGCTCAGATGCTGCAGACCTTTAGCTGACCCGACATGCCTTCAGGAGAGTACAGCATGCTCAAGGAGCAACTGTTTATCATGGAAGTTGTTCCTGCCAGTTTCTTGGAGATAGAGCTTTTCTCCTCCTTCCCTTTTCTTTTGTACAGCAGATCAAAACAAATTAAGAATTAGTCCCTGGGTTTGCCATTGTTCATAACCTCATCAGGCTCCAAGTTCAAAAGGAATTGAGAAGAGATTAATTAAGACACAATTTAATTTTGACATCCATATTACAAATGCAGCATCTGGACAAGGTGCAGGAGCTTGCACAGTACACAAAGCACTGACACCAGCTGCACTCTGGGCATCAACTTGTGGGACTCGCCCCACCTCTGCTGTAACAGCTGTGCAGCAAAACTCACACTTTCTCCAGCACTTTGGTATCATCAAGCTTAAGAAGTTGACAAAACATAACACTGCCATCCCAGCTTCCAATTTCCCCCAGACTCCTCCTGTACTGATTACAGGGATGAATGCAGCTGTCACCTTAAAGAGCTTCTTGTTGAAGCAAAGTGTTGAAAAATGCTCCCATTCACCTCCTGACTCGATGTAAAAGATGGTTTTCAGCAGGGATTTCCTGCAAACACCTGTCTGAGAACAGGAGCTTTAGAGAAACCAAAGTGCCCAGGACCATAACACTGCTCAGCCTCAGGGGCACTGTGCAAAGGTTTAAAATACTAAATACTATGCAGGTTTAAAGTATTAAATACTATGCAGGGCCTGTAGCAGATGGAGCACTGCTCTTATGTCTGTGCCCATGGAATCCCAGACTTGTTTGGGCTGGAAGGGCCCTTAAAGCTCATCCCATGGGCAGGGACATCTTCTGCTATCCCAGGTTCACTCCAAGCTGGCCTTGGACACTGCCAGGGATGGGGAGTCACATTTATAATGGTCCTGTCACTGCTGGTCAGGCAATATCCACTTGTAGCAAATGCAAACATGATCACTTTGAGTGTGAAATACTTCAGTCTAACAGAAATGCTTCCACGTTTATTCCTGCCTTTCTGGGAAAGCAACTCTACTTGGGGAAAAAAACCAAGAAAACAACAAACCAGGGGCCCTGCCCAGCATCAGGACAGTGACTCTGGCTGTGCATGAAGGATTGTGTCAATCAACTCTAACGACTGGAGATGCTTCTTCTCTTTCTGACTCTCCTTTTATATTTCTAGTTTCTACACCTGGGGCTGCAACAGGCACAGCAAAGTGCTCTAGCACAGACCTGAACCAACAAAAAGCTACCCACGAGGTTTGTTTTGATTTTTAAAGTTTGCAGTTGCAAGAACAATTCAGATCAACTGGCTGTACTTACAAAACTGATAAAGAGCATTCCACATGTTAACAGCAACATTAGGTGAAAAAATTATCTATAAAAATACCGGCCACATGCTAAATGAGGTGACATCAAGGCAATAAATAGCTCCATCTGTATGAAAGAGTTTGCAGAACAACCCAGAAGACGTCTCTGAACAAAAAAGTAACTATGGATGAAGCAGTGCTGAAACAAAAGTGGGTTGGATTTTTTTTTTCTTGGTTAAAAAAAAGAATCAGTTTTCCATATTTTTCCACGATCACTTTATAAATCTGCTGCACATTAGAAATCAGACACACGTGTATGTTTTCCAAGCACAGAAAGTCGAAGGTTTACATTTTAATAGCAAAGTGCCTATTTGTGAATGGCAGCAGTGTATATTACAGGCAGTGTGAGAGGGTTAAACAGGACAGCCTCGACTCTTTATAAACTTTTGCCCTCTGGATATGTACTCATTGGCTGCTGTACAAGGCTCGAGCTGTATTACACGCCTTAACGATATGGTTCAACTGTCGGTCAGGCTTGGGGCTGGCGCTGCGCCAGACCGCAATCAATGGGACACAAACCTCCCCCTTTCAGATCATCACGAAGGCTCATATTATCTCCTTTTTGTCGTGCTGGTTAAATTTATGGAGCAGAACCCCGAAGCTGCATTCCTTGGCCTGGGCCGGCCCACGCGGGCCTCCCTTTGTTTGGTACTGTAAGGAGCGTGCTTTGGAGGATTGCGGGGTTGTTAGTTCAGGCACTGACTGTTTGCTCATGACTGAAATGAAAAGAGTTCAGGGGAAGGGCAAAAGGACAGCACAAGTGTAAAACCCCATCCCAGCAGGCCCTGGGCTCCCATCTACCGTTCCGGCCTGGGACTGAACACAAAACCTCACGGCAGTGACAAAGGGGAAAGTCTGTCCACAAACAGGTAAAACAGCCCGGCAGCACCTGAGCACCCCCAGCTCTCCTGCTTTCAGTAACTGCTGTCCTGTAATTGCTACATAAATTTGAACCTTGGTTAAGCTGCCTTAAAATATTGCTTAAAAGTGGGATTAGTTGTAAAGCAATGCTGTATCTCCTTTGTTTGAAAATATAACCCGTCAGTGCAAACGGCAACAAAATTTAGTGTTTCCACCACTTTAAACACATGGAGTACCCTCAGAGAACCCAATATTTACAACGTAGTAAGAAATTCTAATAAGGCACAAAATTACTGGGCATACAGTACAGAGAGAAGATTTTTATTTTGTCTAAAATGGGCATTTCCTACTTCTTTATACTTAGTCTGAAGATGAAAAAAATCCACCTCTGGATAGGCTCAGACAGTCTCTACTCAAAGCTTTATTCCTGTTGTAAATAAAGGGCACTTCTTGATCCCACTCCTGACACCATTCTCATTCCAAATCCAAAACACAGCACTGTAATAGCTGCTGGGAAAAAACAGCTCCATCCTAGCTGAAACCAGGGCAAAATCAGAGAGTAAGGATGTAAGGAACCTCTAATGTGATCTCAAGGCAAAAGCACCAGGAGTGAAGGCAAACAGACTATTCCAAATCTGCACAACAAAAGCAAATACACCCATGGAAAACCCCAAGGACTCTCAGTAGCTGTTCAGGAAACAGAAGGTGCCTGTGGACTCTTCCTTCAGCACACAAAATATCCATGTTTACCTTCATCACTATTAAGAGGCTCCCAAGAAGCCACTCCAGAGCTGCTGTGCCAGGCTCCAGCCTGTGGCAGCAGCAGAGGTGTCCCAGGCCAGCAGGTGACACAGCCACTGGTGAGCAGCTCCTGTCACCTGTACACGAACAAACCCCACACTCCTGCTGCCTGACACCAGTTTCATCTTTCCTGCTATTTGTACGAAGTGAAAACCCTGGAGAAAGGGGCATGAGAACTCACAGAATGTGCAGGAGATGTTCCTGGTACATTGCAGCAGACTTGGTAGCATTGAAGGAAGCCTTGGATCCTTCCTGCTGGGAAGATGCTCCCAGCTTACCCCACCTCATTCTGAGCAGGCAGATTTGTGAATTCCACTGCAAACATTCATGGCCCAATCTCCCATGACCTTTCAGCTGGTCCTGCTGATGGTCATGCATGATTAGGATTTTTTTCCTTTTCCAAAGACTCTCCAATTGTGTTCTAGGAGGCACCAATGCAGACTAATTAAATCTGCAGCTCTCTGGAATTGTTTCCACCCAAGGCAAGTGTTACACAGAACACACCGAGACAGCAGTAGCCTTTAGCAGAGATGATGTGATCTGGAAATCACACTAATGCCAGAAAACAGGAAAAAGGCAAAACAGTAAGAAGTGTTCCTTTTACTTTTAGTGTGTCCTAAAGCTTTGGGTGAAATAGAAGATAATTAGACAGAACATGCAGGCTCTAGAAATACAAGTATTTCCAGAAGACATAAAACTTTCTCCCTGTCTAGCTGCATTCCTTTGAGTTAACAGCTAAATACAGTAAAGAGGGCACACAGAATAAGAATTCCACTTTGTGAGGCCCATATTTCATGTCACACAAAGTTTAAGTGGTAGAATAAATCTGTGGTAAATCCAACAAAGGATTTATCTGCTCTTTTCAGAAGGAAGTTCATAATTGCTTCTATTTCTGATGGACTATGCCAGGCCAATGTTACAGTATCTTGGATTTAACTGAATTGGAAAACATTCATCACCTACTACAAATGTCTGTGTGCCCCAAGAAACTTTCCCATGGCCTCCAGACGTGTTGCACTGGAAAGGGAGCAAGTTCTGCACCCCTGATGTCCATTCCCAGCCAGCTCTCCTTGTATACCTGACCACACTAACACCACACAACACATTCCCCTCATTAATTTGCACCTTTTCCACACCAGTTACTGCACACAGGAACATCAAGCTGAATCTGAACCCAGATTTCTGCACTGAGCCCAGCCCAGGCACAGTTTAACAGGAGCTGGACGTGGCTCACTGGATGCAGCACCTCTCACCAGGGAGGGAAATGCACCTGCCCTTACTTTAACATGGCACTAGGAAATATTTGGGGGTTGTGGAGGCCTCCACAGTGGGAACTCTGCGTTCATTCATCCTTTTGAAATTATTTACTGCTACTAATGAATGGGCATCTAAAGAAAAAGACAATTTCACATTTTATGCTCAGGTAACTTCTCAGCACTGTTCATTTCAATGTTTTCCATCTCCACTGTCTGTCCTCCCTTGCAGTGCCTCTGTTCCTTGACCAGAGTCTAAAAGCATCCAGGGTATCTTTCTGCCCTCAAATGTCAAGTTGAACACCAATGTTTTAGTGGGAAATCCTTCTTGCTCACAGAATAGGTGCTGGGATTTAGACTGACAGCCAGGCCCTCCCAAAGGCTCCCTGTTTCATGCCACAGACGTGTCATCACTGGAGAACACAGGGCCTGCACCATTTCCTTAAGCCAGGTTTTTGTTCAGTTTAATATGTTCTGTCATGGCAAAGCAAAAAGGTTTACACACAAAAAGTTACACAACTCTTAATGAAAGGTTTAGCCCTCCTTTTTGGAATTTAAACCATCTACAGCTTCTTCCTTAAATGCAGTGTACATAAAAGCCCAGAAGGACAATGTGAGGATGCTGAACAGCCTCAGCAACTTAAAACTCTTAGGCTTAAAAAAAAAGTCTTTTTACAAACAGGTAAGGGGGTTGTTTTGGGGTTTTCCTGTCCCAGACTGCTACTCCAAGTCAAGCTCATAAGCTCCAGAGACTAATCCAAGTAACATGTGAAGTGTAAGACCTGAACATAGCCTAATTCAAAAACGTTATTCTTATTTTTTCCAAAAACCTCCTATTACATAGAAATATTCCTATAGGCAGATGTGAAAGGAACCACATCTATATAATATTAATGTAGGATTATGTTGCTTCTCTAGATCCAAACACCATGGCTTTAACTTCCATTCCTTCCAAATACTTAAACTGAGTTAAGTTCAGAAAAGGGGACAATGACAACTGCCTGCACACAACTGAGTATTCTAAACATAAATGGTGTTTAGTAGTACTGATCCCCAGGAACAGCCTCCTGGAAACATTATTCAGACATCCAGTGGGTATTTGCAGTAATAAACAAAAATCTGTTAAAGCACTCAACCCTCTAAAAAGGAAAGGGAGATGTGTCAGTGCAGCTTGGATTCTCCAAATCATCTGGACTTTTGCTGGGCACAAACAATGGACAATGTATTGTTCTAGAAACTGTGACATTTTTAGACATGAGACTCCAGGGTTATTGACTCTGTAATAAAATATCATTAAGCAAACTCAATGTTTTAAAGCTTCATCTTGCTTTTACTGTATCCTGTGGGTCACAAAAGAAACCCAATGCAAACTAACTACGTGCATCATATCTTCAGTCATGCATAGCAAATCCTGCTTTACTGTGAAGAACAGAGCCTGCAGTCCCAAGAAATTGTCCCTCAGCTCTTTGTTCCAGGGGGGAGGGCAAAGGGAACAAACTGTGAGATGCCCTCCTGTCAGTGCTGGAGGAGGGCACACAAAAAAAGGGAAGAAAAGCTGCCCCCTGTATTTCATTCTCACAGAGGTACTCAGGCTTGACTTCACTTTCTCAGCTTTGAGAATTTTAGTTTTATTCTTGAAATACTAAGTGTAATTAAGCACTGTATGAACACATTGAGCTTCAGAAGTGCGGGAATGTGGGGTGGCCTCGCAGTCCATCCTCAGTTCTCCTGACTTTGGGCACTCCAGAGGAGTCTCCACCAGCCTCAGCTGCTTGAACCCTTCCAGAGAGCTTTAGGGGGAGTTGACTTTGCCCTCAGGAAGAGTGAACAGGCAAAGAGTCTTGACAGATTCCACTCCCAGGCAAACACCATCAGCACCTGACTGACAAAAAGCGCTACTGGTTTATTGATGCACAGCAAGGGACTTCTGCAAAATAAAATCTGAGTAGAAACAAGAAGAAAACCTAACACATTCTTACAAGAGAGCTGTAGAAAAGAGAACCAACCAGAAGAGAAGCCAGAAGTGTCTCATGAAGAAAGAAGCACTCCTTGAATAGAAAAAGGAACAGAGAACCACTTTCTGTTCACTCCAAAGGGCAGGTTCACTTATTTAGAAATCATTTTAGGTCTTAGATGGTGGATTATTGTCTCTTTCTAGTTAAGACACTAAATTATCTGAGGTGCATTTTCAGAAAGAAATTAAGGTTTTGAGATTAAATCAGCCGCACTGAAGAGAAACAGGGCTCCATTTGGGGAACTGCTTCTCCCACAAGAAATCCACATTCACTTATGAAACAAGCAAGAGCAGACACTTCAAGAACAACGCCAGGATCTCCAAATGAACTACAGAAAGCTACCAGTGATAAAATAAAACCTAACAGAACAATACCAAGCAGGTTAGACTGGCCACAGAAGAAGAAGCATCTACTGAGGAGCTGTAAAATGTCTTGCAAAACCTGCAAACACGGGTTTGCTTAACTACAAGGATCTAGAGATGTAAAATTGTGTTTGGAGGACAAATGAAGAGGCATTTAAAACCCCAGTGAGGACACTGAAGTTACTGAAGGACCTGAAGAGGTCAGAAATATGGCAGGAAATTAAATGGGATTCAACCTACAACATTGCATTTCTGGGGAAAAGTAATCCAGAACGCAAGCATGAAATGACAAGGAGATACCTGCAAAGCAGTAAAATCAAATAAAACACAAAACCTCTTGGGGCAAAAGAGCAAGCAGAAAAATGGGCATCAGTTTGCAATGGGATAAGGCAGTAAAACCAACCAAGACAGTTCTGGGTGCCTTGTCCCAGTGCAGGGGATGATGGGCCCTTTTCACTCCACACAGATGGGAACCTGCAGGTGGGGATTCCAAAGCACCTCCACAAAAGCAGGGGAACACTGTGGACATCAGCTCATGCCAGAAGAATGTAAACCACAAAATCCAGGTGGACAGTGACTGAGCACGGGCTGGCAGTGAGGAAAAGCCCACGGCTACAGCTGAGCACAGGGACAGGAATGGACAGATCTGCTCGAAGAAAACATCAGCATGAAGACTGGGAGCTTATCCCTTTATCCCACAAAGGATATGAAGGAAATCACACTCCTCAAGTAATTTATTGATTAGACTGATAAATACATTTTCTCTCTGGCTCCCAGGAAAATCTCAGAAAGGGCTTACCAGGAGAGTAACAACATCCCCTTGACCAGAAGGGCCCATAAATGACATTATTGTAAAGACTTGTCAAGTCAGATCTAGATGAAGTCCAAGGTCAGGACCCAGTCTGGGGCACATACAGAAGTGTAAAGGTTCAAGCAATATTTGTCTGTTAAACCTGAGACCCTCGTGGCAGCATCTTGGCTGTCTCCATACAATGAGGTACATATTTCCTACTTCTGCTCTGTGTCACTGATACTCACGCTCTCAACCACACTGCTTTTGACCTCACTGTACAAATCACAGCTAACACAGGGATGGATGCAAAAAGGCAAAAAAATTTTAATTGTAATCATCTGCTTTTGACATTGCGTCAAACTTTGCAACCTCACTGCATAACTCTGAGTGATGAGCAGAGGAAAAACTAGCACAGATTGCTGCTTTCCACATGAAATATATTTAAAAGAATCAAACAGTTACATAACAATTTTCTGTGACCATTAATGGCTTTCCAATTTTAAACTTTTCTTTACTAGTAACAGTCTTGTTCGTGGACAGAATTCATCAGAATTGGGGAGGTCACAGCATTATCTACTTCTAATTTTCACGTTGTGACTCAGAAAAGAACACAAACCCTTGCAGAAACAGTCCAAGAATAATCTTAAACTTGCACTGACCTGGCAGAAGCCTGAGAGAAAGCCATAAAGGCAGTTTCCTGCACTACTTGTTAGGTTAGACACACATCTAAATATAAATGTTCTTTACTTGTGCTGCACCAGGACATAAAACACGTTTCTAGGCGAGAGCTCTCCAAACAGATCCAGAGACATAACAGCTTTCCTGTTTTGAACTGGGCTTTAAAACTTTTGGCAGTATATGAAAAATATGGAAATAATCAGAACTGTTGTATGTGACACTGGAGTACTTGGAACACATAAAACCCTCTCAATAAAGGTATCAAATCATAGGCTTTTATAAATTAGATGTATGCTGCATTTTCAGCAACTGCTTTATGCTCTCTTCTGCATCAAATTTGGAAGTAGTAGGGCATCTTTAGAATTAGATAAGTTTGTAAGATTAGCCTTGAAAAAGTCCAGCCTAAAGTCTGATTTAAAAAGTATTTTCCTGCCCTTTAAACCAATCACCTTTGAAACAACCCCCCTAAGGTCTCAAGCCATCACCTGTGCCTCAGCCGAGCTGCTCTGGCTCCATGTTCCCAACACATGGTGCATGCCAGCTGCAGGTTCCAACACAAATCAACACATCTGAAGACAAAAAAGACTCATGTCCATGTAGCCTGATCACACAACACATGCTGCAAACTGTTCCATTCCATTCAAGAACTTTGCTGGAATTAGATTACGTCTTTTAGGAAAGCCAACAACCTCAATTAAAATTCTTCATCCCGCTCAGATCTGATCCGATGGTTAAAGTAAAGCAGCTGAAACGCAGAGCTTTTTTTAAAATTCAACTATGTAATTAGAGAATTGCAAGGGGCCTATAATTTACAGTTACGTATCCTGCTATTTAAATGCAACTGCAATTAGCTGGCTGAGTCAGCTTTGCAGCAGCACCAGCAACATGCACGGGGTAAGGTCACACAGCTCTTGCCATCAACTCCTGAGTCTTCAGGTGTTCAAACCCCACTGGAGATGAGCTCCTGCCATGTCCCAGCCAGCAGGGAAGGCTCTCCTGTGTGCTGGGGCTGGCAGAGCCCACGGGGCCCAGGCTGCTCCTGTGTGCTGGGGCTGGCAGAGCCCACGGGGCCCAGGCTGCTCCTGTGTGCTGGGGCTGGCAGAGCCCACGGGGCCCAGGCTGCTCCTGTGTGCTGGGGCTGGCACAGCCCACGGGGCCCAGGCTGCTCCTGTGTGCTGGGGCTGGCACAGCCTGCAGGGAAGGCTCTCCTGTGTGCTGGGGCTGGCAGAGCCTGCAGGGCCCAGGCTGCTCCTGTGTGCTGGGGCTGGCAGAGCCTGCAGGGCCCAGGCTGCTCCTGTGTGCTGGGGCTGGCACAGCCCATGGGGCCCAGGCTGCTCCTGTGTGCTGGGGCTGGCACAGCCCATGGGGCCCAGGCTGCTCCTGTGTGCTGGGGCTGGCACAGCCCATGGGGCCCAGGCTGCTCCTGTGTGCTGGGGCTGGCACAGCCCATGGGGCCCAGGCTGCTCCTGTGTGCTGGGGCTGGCACAGCCCATGGGGCCCAGGCTGCTCCTGTGTGCTGGGGCTGGCACAGCCTGCAGGGCCCAGGCTGCTCCAGGCAGGGCAGCAGCTCAGGCCTTGGAACGCTGCTCTGCCCCGCTCCAAACCACACATACTTGAGCAGTTACAAACAGCAGGGACAGCGGGATATGGCAGCCTGGAGAACACACAGATCTTTGTCCTGGGGGGCTTCTCAAACCCCCAAAAGAACGAGCTGGCTCCTTCATGATATAAGCACATAAACCCCACACACCGAACACAACACGAATGAGAGGCTGCTCACAGATGGAGGTGGCATTTTGGTCCCACCTCCCCCCCATCCACTGTCTACATATTCTCAAGTACATTTGTTTATCTGAAAAAAGTTTTGATCAGACTTTTGTAGACTGGAGAATTGTAGTAGCTGAAAAACCCAAAAAAGATTGGGGCTTTTCCCCATTTTTCTTTTTTTTCCTCTTGTAAAAGGTTGTTGGGTCAGAACTTGACAGACTGTGTGTAGACACCAACATCATTTCACAGTGTTCATCCATGACAACAAGATTTCAAAATCTAGTGGAAGCAATAACATCTATCTTTACATCTTCTCTTAAGTGACAGTTAACAAGGCAAAGAGAAATATTTCCCAGAGGAAACACAAGCCCAAAATCAGGCTGGCTGGAGATCCTCTTGCCCTCCCCAGCTGCTGTCCACTTTGGCAACTGTTGATAATACCTACCGTGTACAGGCTGTATCTCACAGAACCATGTCAAAACATGAATTGTACAAATATGTGCTTCTTGAAACAAATTACAATAGACACACGGCTCAACCAGAAATCCAGCTAACAGCACAGACAGGTTTGCTTCTCCCTATCTTTATATAAATTAGTCAACCTGTGCAGTCACAAAATTAAGATATGGACAAGCAAAACACTGAATTTGCCCAGGGATGAGAAAGAGAGTTCTCATTTTTGTGCATGCAAATACAGCTACTGAATTTCAATCTTTGATCTCTTGGTTTTACAAATCAGGGTAAGTCTGATTTGTAAGATAAGTTTGTACATGTGTGTCTTACAAATATGTAAGACACACATGTACACACTTCCATTTTCAGAACAAAGCCCACCTAGGGCCATTCTTCAGGCTTCATGCACCTCACACTTCATCAAACTTATTATTTACTGAAACCCTGATGTAGACCCTTCAGAATTCCTAGAGTGGCATAATAAAACACAGGAAATGGAAAAGCCAAATGGGAAGACAAAACAAGCAGAAAGCTCAACATTTTCCAAACATTTTTCTCCAAGATTTCTGACAACAAAACTTACTTAGGGTTTTGTTTCACTTCTTCAGCACACAGGTCTCATGTACATACAAGAGGACATCTTGGCACAGCAATACAAAGCAAACTCTTGGCCACAAAGAGCACAAAGAGTCTCCTCTCAGAGCAGCTCTTTCAGACCTTGGTCCTCTCCCTCTGCCACACTCACAGTCAGTACGAATGAACACTTATTTATTTTAAGCAGAGCCATTGTTACTTTGCTGAGCCCACAGTAACTGAGCACAGGAAGAAGCCAAAGCATCTGTCCTGACAGCTACAGGAGGGCACACGCACATAGGGGCACACAGCCACTCCCTATCGTAACTGAGACCTTTGCACAAAATAAAAATTAAAACATAGTGGCACTGTATTGATGACAGAACTCCTCAAACCTTCCAGGAGCTGTTTTTCTACAGCAAAATGGAAGCTGGAGGTGAGCAGGGAGAACTCCTTCATTTCAACTCTGTGTGAGAACTCAGTGGTAGAAGTTTAGTCTTACTACATATGGCCTTTCTAAAACGTTTTGCTTCATCTAATGGTATAGGTTAATAATAATTCCTATTTTATGTTGCAGCTTTTCCAAGCAAATTTCACTTTTGTTAGAGTATCAACAAATGCCATCTATTAAATAAAATGGAATAAAAGGGGCTGCTAACAGCTCATGCTAACTTTGATTATTGTTGCTTCGCCTGAGGAGAGATGATCAGTTGAGAAGTTGCAGCAGGCAACTTAATTAATTAAATTAAGTGTATTAAATAAAAGAATTAAAATTAAATAAAATTAATAAAAATATGTATTAATTAATACACATTTTTACAGCATTATTGGTCAGAAGGAGCAGCTGGAGGCTGACCTGGGGCCGCTGAGGGTGGCTGTGTCCCTCACTGCCTGCGCGGTCTCCGACGCGAAGTCCAGCGCTCCCGCCACGGGCTTGGTGACGGTGCCCACCAGCCCCTTGCCCAGGCCAGATATGAAACCACTGACCCCTCCTTCTGTTTTCACACCTTCCACCGTGGATGTTATGACACTTGTCAATCCTCCAATGATACCTGGCAAAGACAAGGCAGCAGAGAAGCCCAAAATTAGTGGCTCTAGAACTCACAGAACGTCATCCACCTGATGCTCTCTGCCTACGCTGTTTGTTGTGCATTTAATTTAATACACAAACTTCCAAACTCAATTACATTACCAATAACTTTATACTTTCTATATGCAGTATACTTATGCATATGTACAGACTGTATTATCCCACAGAAGAAGATTTAATTCAGCATTGAATATGTGTATTTAAAAGTATTTCTGTACTGGTTCATTTCCAGCTGCACTTACACCAGCAGTCCTCATCTACTGCCCAGGTTAAGTGGTTACTTAGGATGTGAAAAAATTTGATCATGATAAAAGCTGGTACAATTTGAGACAGAAAACAACAGAGTGCATTTCTCCACTGGACAAAGTCAATTATTTTAAACTGACACTTTGTCTTTAAACTCAGTTTAAGTGACTTTAACAGTGATACTGCTGACAGACATTTTTGTGCACATTTCCCTTCCTGAGAACCTCAATGCTCTGAGAAATCAAGCACCTACTGAGATTTCAAAAGACTTGGAACAGTCTGTGAACACACTTTGGAGATTTCACATCTCCATGATTGAAATATCAGTTTCTAGTGCCTGGCTCAAACACTCACCTGCCCAGCTTCCAGCAGCTCCTCTGAGGTCTGGAACTCAAGTACAGACCAGGCAGATCTAAACTGCCAGACTCAAGAAGCACAAAGTATTTAAAGCTCTCCTCTTGAGTAACTATAGTTTATGATTAAATCCTGTCTGTTGAAATGTAGTAATTAGCAGTTCTTTATTTTTTCAAAAAACTGAATGGGAGGCATTTAAAAATGCCACAGACTTAGGAGTAGAACAGTCACACCAATTACTGGATAATACAATACAGTGAACTGCTTTTATAATGGACTTTTCAGCAAAGATTCACATATTTTGGGATTTCCTGTGTTTCTACCAATTTATGTCAGACTGTTCAGCACACTGGTGTGAGAGGAACTTTCATGATTCATTTCACACCTACAGTGCAGAGTCTCTGTATGACCAAAGCAAAAAGACTTTTCTCAGCATAGAAAAGATCCTCTTTTAGTGAAAGCCAAATCTGCTTTGCACAGTCTGCAACAGTTACATTGTGAGAATAACATTTAAACAAACTGAGCCAAGATGATGCAAAATATAAATATTTGATTTAAACTTGGCTTGTATTGATTTAACCTTCTTCAACAGATAAATCATGAACTAAATCGATGTGAAGTTCTGGCCAAATTAAAACTAGTCCACTACCCTTTACACAAATAAATGTCTCTAGTTCTTAGTACACTGAAAAAAACCCCACAAAATAACCCAACTGGTGAAATGCAACTTTAAACTGATTTACTGATTCTAATGAAACTCAAGTTTCTGGAACTTAAAGCACACATAAGAAAGCTACAACCCAGCCATACAATTTTTTTTTTAATGTCTGGCCCTCAAAAAACCTGTTTGTGTGGGTATTTCATGCCTCCACAAAGAAATTGATGTTTTGGATAAACTTTCTTTGTCGTTTTCATTTTAATTTGCAAAAAGAGCTTTCACTTCCAGTTACATGTGAAAAACTCTGATTATTAAATGTAGTTTCTGTTGACTTGAAAACCAAACAGTGCACCCACCCCAACCTGCCAGCACTGAAACTCAAGCATAAAACCTGTGACAGCTCCACTGCCCAGGCTGCCAGCAAACAGCCAGCAGTGACAGCCAGCAGTTATCTGCAATCTGATCAGCCCTTTTAAGAGAGATATGAGTTAAAATACAGTGAGGGTTACCATGTGCAAGTCCATGGATTCCAGCTACAAGGTGCTCCCCACTGGTTGCGGCGTGGTACCGGATGTATTCCCGCTCTGTCTGGTGTCTGTTATCCATGGTCTTTCCCAAACCATCTGACAAAGTCCCAGCAAACTGCAAGAGAAGACCTTTCCTGTTATTGGAGGAACAAAAGCTGTTTTTCCTAAGTAGATTCACTGCAGAAAATTTCTGGATCCTACTTGTGAAATGCAGGTTTATACAACTCATTTTGATACATAACAGAATCTGTCCAAGCCTTTTGCCATGGAGAAAGCTCAGAACTACATCAACACATGAAACTGGAATCCTGAGGTGACAAGGAGGTGCCCCAACTACTGTGGCCAAGCCAAAACAAATCAAATCTGTGAAAGACACACCAAAAGCAATGCCCATGACCCAACAGCAACCCCTGAAAATCTAAAAGGAATGTTATTTAGATAAAAAGCTTTTCCTCTGCAAAGATATATGCAAAGCTTCAAGGTAAATATGCTTGCTGTGAAACTACAAGATTTTTAAGAGCTAATTGAATTCTTTTCAGTAACTCCGGGTAGAAGTGGCTGCATTGTAGAAGGAGTGAGAGCCACACCACACTCATGGCACAACGTGGAGAGATCCCTGACAGGATTCCCAGCTGTGCTGGGAAGTGTTATCCTGGTTTAAAGGACGGGTGACTGCCAAGTAAGGCAGGAACCTCCCTTGGAATGGAAAATGTGACCTCCTTCCCTCCAAATTATTACAACTTCAAAATGACAGGACTTTCAGGAAAAGATATGGGATTTTACTAATGTATATATATGTACAGCAAGACAAACAAACCCCAGCAATGGTCACACAACAGCCAAACCCAGAGCGCAGCCCCGGCGCTCTCTGGGCAGGCTCCTTCCCCTGGGTGCAGTTCCGGGCACGGCCAGCAGGGGCGCTGGGGGCTCCGGGCCGGGCAGGGCGGCTGCGGGGATTCCCCGCGGCTGCAGGGGGCGCTGGAGAGAGAGAGAGAGAGAGACAGAGAGACAGAGAGAGAGAGAGAGAGACAGACAGACAGACAGACAGACAGAGAGAGAGAGACAGAGAGAGAGAGAGACTGAGAGAGAGACTGAGAGACAGAGAGAGAGAGAGACAGACAGAGAGACAGAGAGAGAGACAGACAGAGATTGAGAGAGAGAGAGAGAGAGAGAGAGAGAGAGATTGAGAGAGAGAGAGAGATTGAGAGAGATTGAGAGATTGAGAGAGAGAGAGAGAGAGATTGAGAGAGAGAGAGAGAGAGAGAGAGAGAGAGAGACAGAGAGAGAGAGAGAGAGCAAAGGGGCTCCCGCTGCAAACTCACCGGGAGGGCTGGTCCCAGTGCCCTGCACCAGCACAGCTCTGCCAGAACAACGACTTCACTGTGTACAACCAGCCTGTGCCTCATGGACCATCTCCTCTGCACCCACAGCAGCTACAGTGAAACCCCTCCGTGGCTCGGGTGTGCACCAGAGGACAACTGAGACCTGGTAGGAAACCCTGATAGACTGAAGATTAAAGAAGAACTGGACAAAGAGTTCATTTCTGGGCCCAGTGCCACAATGAAGTTCCCCTCCTTTTTCTGCCATTTCTTCCAAGGCTGTGTTTCTTTTTCACTAATGACACAATGTCCTGGTTTGAAACACTCCTTTTCAGCTCAAAGACAAACCAGTCCAGTGGCTCCAATTATCTAAACAAGTAGATTTTAACAACAAGGATGAAAATGAAATCCCATGACCTTTCTTGTGACTTGATCATATGGAGACTAAACAGAACATAGTGATCATGGACTGAGTTACTTCTGACCTTATTGTGAACTTAATGTAGACGTTATTTAAAAAAAAATAGCCTAGAAACACAAACCGACCTGATACTATCTGTGAACCGTGTTTAAGGTTAGGGTTTTTCTGAAAAAATACTTTGCTTATAAGGATTAGAGTAGTTGCTATAAAAAACTGAAAGGCTCAACAGGTTTTCAAAATTCAAACCTCGTTATAGAATCTCTCAAAACCTGAAAATGATTTTTCAAGACCACATCTTGGAAGTTATAGTAGTGCATGACTGGACAATCAGCCAGAAGGAATAAACCAATTTACTGATGAGAATTGGTAATCTCTCTTTACAGCTTTCCCCCCAGCTTGCACTCACACTTTCCAGCTCCAATGCCTCATCTCTTCCTGCAAATACAATCCAGTCTTTCCTCAAACATCCCTTCCTCTGTTACACAGAGAACACCTAATTGTCAATAGCAATCCTCTTTGTGTGTAGACAGAATTTTAATGCAATAGTGCATTTTTCTTAGTAAGGAGGAAAAAGAAAAAAATCCCATGCACATAGTTTAAAAGTCAAACTCCATTAGCTGTAAACCCAACGTTAAACAGGGACATTTTTGTTTGTGTTATTTCGAAAACAGCACTGAATTACAGCTGTAAGCAAAACAACTTAAAGATTTTCATGTAGCAAACGTGCCATGAAATGTTTCCATTTTGCCCTGATTCAGGTGACAAAATCTGAACTCAGCACACGTTAGTAATTCAACATGAACTTCATGTTGAATCACTTTTTGAAGCAGCTCCTCCTCCCCACACCCCGGGGACTGTTTGTTTCCTGGCCTCATTTAATAAAGACTGAAGCCAAACTTTTGTCACCATCTGCACCATTTGTAAGCAAACCAAGAGGTTTGCTGGGTGAGCACAGTGAGCGGGTCCCTCCTGAGCCATTTCCAGCTGGGAGCAGCCCCTTCCTGCTCTGCAGTGCAGTTTGCCAATTAGAGGTGAAATGCCAGGGAAGATAAAACAGGATGTTCCACAGGCATTAGCAAGTGGTGGGAAGGGCTGCTGGGCAGTGAGGCAACCTTTTTTTGTGAGGTTTAGACTCATATTTGAATAAAGATTGACTGTGGTGTCACAGTTACCCTGATTCCTGACCTGAACCACACCTACATCCATCCTTATCACTCAGGTACCTGCTGGGGATCACAACTTGACACTGCTTTTTAACTTCTCTATGCACCTCAGAAATACTTACCCCGAAATGGTTTCTGAGATCTGTTTCAGCTAATAGGATTGTATCTACCTATACAATAAGGAAATTAAAGATTTCTAACAGAAAAAACCCACAACTAACCAAACACCTGCACAACACCTCCTGCCCACTTATGTTATAATCACTGTATTTAGAACAAGTTCCTCAGCCATTACCTCTGGATCAGATACCTAAGCAAGCATTAGAAATTTAAGCAGTTTAAGTCCAGCTGAAACTCTGAAGGGAGATTTGAACAAGCTGAAGCATAAAAGCAGGCTTGCCTTTTCCCCCCCTGTGTCTTGCTTTTAGATGCCTCCTTTGGGGAGTGCAATATCAGCTGCTGAGGCTGAGGTTTTAAGACTCGTGAAAGAGCAGAGACGGTGCTCATTGAGCTGTTAACCCGGTCACACAGCAAATAGGCTCCAGATAAACAAAGGTGACACCAAAAGTTCGACCCACCCTTGTCTTCCTCAGCTTTTGTTAATAAGGTGTGACCTGGTAACTTCAAAGCCTACCCAAGACCATGTAAATGCCAACACAACTGAACAGACTGTGGAACAAACATGAAACTAATCAAGGGACTTGTAAAAACCAGCTCCCTCTTCTCTACCCTAATTTTCATAATGAGTTCTTTGTCTACTTGCTGATGAAAAAAAGAAATTACTCACTTGGTCTTTTATCTCTGAATTTTTCCCATTTCAGACATGCTTTGCTTTGAAACAGAAGTGCAACACAATACATTTGTTTCAGCTAAGGAAAGTTACCTGCTTCCAGACCAAAAGGCTCCAAGTGTTTCTGGATGAAGCCAGTCTGCACAAGGCACTCACAGTATTTTACTTGTCAACTTGGCCTCTCCACACAGAGGGGAACAGAAGCCTTCCAGACTACTGATTAAAAGCTCTGTCATTTCATGTACTTAAAATATTTCAACTTATCGTCAGTACGTGTTGTTTAATGCTTTGCCTTATCCATTTTGCCTGGACAGAAGGAGAGCCCCTCCTAAAAGCCCCAGGAAGCTGAGCACTCATCTTCCTTCATTCACAAGAATTCACCCTGCCTCCTCTCACCCTTTTTGTCCTCAAAGCAGATGGATTTTCCTGCATTCTCCTTCTACAGAGGGACACTGATCTTTTCTTCCAGGTCTGCACTCTGAACACTTGGATGACCTGGTTTTCATCCCACACCAGTTCAGGTATGATATGAAATTACTGACTGGTAACACACTGCAAGCAGAAAACACACCCCACCACCCTTCAGCCTACCTGCTTAACATGAACTCATCCTCCTCAGGAGGGACAAATATGACATTTTCCTCCAAATCCCAGGGGATTACACTAGTGCACACAACCTCTGGATGAGCATGCCAAACACTCTCAGCCCTCCACCATCCCTGAAGATGTTACTGCACTTCTGCAAGCCCAGGGCGTGCTGGGCTCAGCCTCCTCCTCTGCAGAGTCAAGTAAATCAATGATTCATCATTTCTTGTTTTACATTTACACAGTGCCAACAATCAATGCTAACTATTCACCAAGAGCTGCAAAAGCAGATGAAATACTATCTGTACAAGAAACTGATCTATTCGTGTTTTGGGTTATTTGGTCTTTTGTTTTTCTTTTTAAAGGCACAACAATTAAGGAAGTTTTACCACAGAAACCTTTTACCACTGACTACATATCCCTTGCTGTTTCAAGCAATAGAAGAAAAACAAAAACACCCATATAGAGTGTTTGTGAACCAAAGCTGGTGCCAAACAATTAAGGCTTATGGGGCAAAGAAAGAATTCAAAGCAAATGAAAACTCGACTTTGGACTGCTTGTTCCTTCTAAGCCAGATGCATGAAGCACACAGCATGGAAATAAGGTTTAAGTAATCTTTTAAAGTCTTTTTAAGCTCTTGGCACTGCCTGGTTCTCTAAGGACATCCCAAAAGGATAAATACACAATTATGATCTGAGTCCAAACATTCCATTGTAATTCTAGCATCAGAGAATGGTACATCTACAAATATTATTGACTGAGCAAAGCAGAACATTCCAAGATGGGATGTTAAGGGAGAAAGTGATGAAATTAAATACAGATCACTTAAAACTTCTGTGCAAACCTCACAATGAACTGTGTTAAAATCAGAAATCCCAGAACTTATTTGGTTCTCTTCTTTGCTTTGCAGAACTAATTTAGAAAGGAGTTCAATCCTTCGTGGTCATTTGTGTTGTAGCAACATCAATAAAAATCCCTTTTATTTCCCACAACTCTACGACCTCTTAAAGGTATTTTAGAGGAAGCCAATTTCTATGCTGATGTCTGTCAGTAAATGGCAACAGTTTCAAATTGAGCATTTACCAATGGAGGCAAAAAATCCTCACAGTGTACATGTTCCAGGCTAAGGAGACATATATACATGCTGTTAGGATTTGTGGTTAAAAAACTTCATCCTCAAACCTTGCTGCTATTCTTTAGAAAATGCAAAAATCAAAAAGCCCTGCCGGATTCTTGGATATACACAAGGACTGGGTGCAGTGGGACAGATAAATTTGTCCAGTAAATTCTGCAGTTCTGCTTTTACTGCAGTGTCTCAGGTTGACATGTAATGTATTTCTGTGACTTACCATAAAAATAACTTTTAGAGCAGCTTCTTTACTCATCAGTACACACACTGTTATAGAGTGGAAGCAGTATATATTGGATTTTACAAACTGGCCATCAGTATGCACAGACAACAAACACAGCTTCCTCCCTTCCTTCCACTGAGGTCAATGGTGTGTTATACTGGGACTAAAAAGCGAAATGCTTTTATTTGAAAACATAACAGGTGTTTATTTGGCAGCTTTCAAAGGGGGCTACTGGTCTGAAGCTGTTCCCCAAAATACTTCTGCCATGTCTTTGGTCAGTCTCTTAAGAACTACTTGGGGCATTTTAGCAGGCAAGATTGTGAATTCTTAAATTCTTCAGTTAAATTTACATGCTCTACACTTTTACACTTTCCTTTACATCAAATCAACTTTTCTATCCAGTCCTAACCAGACAGGACAGCTCAGGCTGAGCCCCCAAGGCATTTATAACCCAGCCAAGCTGGCGAGCAACAAGCCCTGGCACTCCGACCAGCACCAACACAATCTTAATTTAGAAAATACTAAATCAGCAAAAAGCGATAATCAGCTTCTCATTTTCAGAGCAACATCAACTTTGACCCTCTCCAAATTACTGACAACCGCGAGGAGCCGCCGGCTTTTCCCACCGCACAAACGTGTTCCTTGAGATTCCCTGCAGCACTCCCCACCCCTGGCTATGCCGCACGAAACGAAAGGAGCTTTAATTAGCTCACATCCCATCGTTAACTGAGCTTCCTAATGCATCCTGACAGGGGCTGCTGGCGGCCGCGGGGACCCCCGAGGGGCCGGGGCTGATTAGCCGGGTGTCCCCGGGGAGCCGCCCCGCCGTGCCCCGGCAGCGGGGTCGCTTCCCCGGGGAGCCGCAGCAGCAGGTGCCCGCTGGCGATAGTTTTGTGTTACAGGGCTGAATGAGTGATCCCTGCAGGAACCGCCGGCTGTTTGCACAGACACAGAAGGCAGTCAAAAGTCCACAGCGTGAACTTGGAATGACCCCAATCGCGGAGTCACTGGCGGGTTCATCTGGAGGACAACTGTGCTTTATTAAACAACTAATACTCTTAACAGATAATTCCCCTCCCCCAAGCCTTAACTCTTACCAAGCCTGAGGGTCTTCGTGTTTGTTTATTTTTTGGGAATGGAATTATTTGCCCTTCTTCAGCTCCTGCCTTAAACCCCACAATAAACTGAAAAACAGCAAAAGCCTGAAGAGATCCAGTACCTTGAGCTAACAGGTAACAACGAAATATTCAGACAGGCCACATTAGGTTTGGTTTTAACATCATCTTTACCACCTCTCTTGATTCTGATTCCAAAAGCATTTCCATCTGCACTGACTGCAGCACTTAGGCTCTTTCCAGACAATTTCTTTTTCTGCCATGACCATCTGTGACCACACTTGGGATCTGAAAGAACCTCCTGTTTAAAAACTAACAGGCTCTCCATGTTCTATTAGATATTTTGAAGGGAAGCCCATGCAAGCACATGAATTGGACCTGCCATCGTGTCTGTGTGTGAATAGTGAACAATTCTGAGCTGTTTGGATCTCCTGGAACAGCTTTGGCCTTCTCCCTTGGACACAGAAACATTTTCACTCCTCAGGGATACACAGTGAAGGAACTTCAAGTTTAACTCTGTACTACTTAACATTTTCTACTCAACTCTCTAACTTTAAATACACAGTAGGGAGGTGCAGTCAGCCATTTATCATGACTGAAATTACGAATTTCAAACCCATACCCCATTTTTTCTCCTTCAGATGCTAATGGTGATATATGGGATAGATGTGCCTGTCCACCTGACATGTAACCACTCAAAAACTGCAGGTTAAAACTAAATTTCATTTCATCTATGATAAACGCTTATTTCCAGTGTCACAGTTTATGACTTGGCAACTCTTTGCATATCTCATTTTAAATTCTCCTTTGCTCACTGAATTCTCCAATGAGTCAGCAAAACGGGAACAGTCCATTTTATTTTACAGAAAAATCAGCTGGTAAACCCCTTCCAAATGAAGCTCCATGTTACAGGGCTCTCACTGTCAACTGAGTAATTTCTCCAGGGTAAGGCTAATTCAAAGCTGCCACTAACATGTCAGTTTGCTTTTGCATGGGGTACATTTAGGACATTAAATTCACATTAAACCAGTTCTTCCCATAGAATATATCACCATTTCTGTTCAATTTACCCACAGCCATTTCTCCACGTAAAAATACACTGGAGTAAAGGGAGTTCACTTTGTGAAAGAAAGGCTGAATTTAAACCAAATTGAGAAGGAAACTTTTCACCTAGATGCTGGCCACACACGTTTTATCCCATGGTAGAAATTAAACCCAGGACGAATAAAATAATACTTCAAACTTCTAAAAGATGATCCTTTACCCTAAAACCTCTTTCAAAGATACTAATTACATATACCAGATGTTCTGCACATTAAAACTGACACTTTCCACGGCTTTTGATTGCCACTAATTGGTCATAAAACTTGCTGTCTTTTCAAACTGGCAGGAAATGGGGAAATGGCCTCATCTGTAATGTTCCTTCAGTACTCAACATTTCTGCCTGGGAATTTCAATTGCTTTCCACCTCATAATCTGCACGTTTTGACACAGATTCTCACTGTACTCATTGCTTATCTGTGGATGAAATGCAAGTTAAACTGAAGATGATCTCCAGTGCCACCTGGACAGGTTGCAGGAGCCTCCATGCTACACTGGGAAAGATAAAGATTACGCTGAAGAAAATGCAGAAAAAGCTACATTTGACCCAAATTGTATAAATCCCTTTTGGAATAGAAAAAAATTATGGTAAATGCTGCTATATCTCACTACTTCAATACCTCTTGGTAAGTTTTGGCGCTTCTGGAAGGAAGCCTGTCTCCCAGAACCCTGTGTGCTTCCCAAAAACCTAACAGGGAAATGCAGCTGTGACTGATGGTTTACCTTTCCTTAAGAAGCCTAATTACACTGGAAAATTCTAATTTCAATATGAAAATTAAGCTCTTTCATGAAGTTCATTGAATTCTTTTTCTCAAGAGGAAGGGATGTACACACCAATTATTTCCATCCTATATCCTGAGCTCAGAGTCATAACAGCCACCCTACTATGTGCTCATAATTTGTAAAAAATGAGAGAATTCATGGTAGAAATAGAAAAAAATCAGGCACATTAAACACAGTATAGACAAGTTGTGAATCTTTTCAATGCTTTACCACTTTCACTATATCAGCACAACACCTATTTGCCAGTAATAGATACAACCACACTTAATTTTCCATTTGGAGAACACAAGCTACAGAACAGTTTTGTTCAGCTGCTAATTCAGTGTTCAATATTCATTTCTAATTGAAACACATCTGAAACAGGAACAATTTAGGATTTAGTTCCATCATGCCTAACGGGGGAATAAAAAAAAGTGTGGATGCCAAGAATGTGAGACATTTCTACGCATATGGCAACTATAGAAGGCTCCATTCAGAGGGAATGAAATTCCCTCTGGTGTCTATATTTAGGATCAAAGAACTTTTTAAAATACAGAACTTGGAATCTCCAAGGGATAAAAAATACAAAACTGTCTGTAGTGAACTTTATTTAACCTAAGGGTTTGTGCCAATTTAAATACACTGCAGCTCTCCACTTGAAAGAAGGCATTACCCACTGCGTGCTCTGAAATGCATGGAAAAGCCATTACAGGGATAATCAGCACAACTATAAAATAGAAAAGCAATAAAATGACAAAACCAGATACAACTCCAATAGCTTACTTCTCGATTCAGTTGAGCAGTGTTACTTTTAAAGCCATGATTACAGTATTACTCTTTGTTTATCTATCTACTCACACCTTAATAGCTAACTCATCTTAAAATCTAGGATAGATTTTTATTTTAGACACTTCATAAGTCAGGTAGTCAAACAACCTCAATGGAGATTTTTTCCAGCCCTCAGTGCCTGTGCAGGACACAGGCTCCACTGGTTTTAGTTACCAGATCCAGAATAAGCTGCAAAGACAAGAGCCCTCTGTGGCACAGCTGAATCAGGTGAAAATTTATGCAGTGAAAATATACTCAAAAATACCTTCCCAGAGCACCAACAGCAAGATAAAAATGACCTATTGTTTCAGTTTTGTTTCTCTTGACTAACTCAAATTGGTTTTTTCTCTCCACATAATTTTCTTTATCAATTCTTTACATATCCTAGACAACTCATAAGGCACACACAAGGTAGAACAGAAAGTAAAAGAGAAATTCCTATATTGTACCATGAACATAACACACCCCAAACTGTACTTGAAATGGCAATTTTTTTATCATATGGACATTCCTGGCTTAGTTTTTGAGCAGACTTAAATGCCTAAAAGTGTGCATAAGGAAGAATTCAACCTGACTATTTGAGCCTTTTTTACCATTGTTTTCTAAGCAGCAGAATTAAGATTCAACCTTTGGAAGGAGGACTCAAGGAGCTCCACAATGTACTACTAAGCCTTCTTAAATTATGGATTTCTCTCTTTTTTCCAAAAGGACAAATACATAAACCACACAAAAAGCTTTGAAAAGGGAACTGTGTGAGACCTGCATCACAGAGACATTTCTGATATATCAAGGAGAAAGAAAAAAATACCTGGGAAGACAAATAAATAGTACATGGGGTGATTTTCAAAGGTATAAATGGGAAGCAGGCACTCAGCTCCTGTTGAATTTTGAAAGGAGCTCAGCATTCAACTGCCCTTCTGCCTTTGAAAATCTTCCTTCACAAACCCCTTGGTTACAAATGACTCCAAAGTTCAAAGCATGACCTTGCCCTTGTGGGAAACAGAGGAAGGCTCGTGCCTTTTAAAGGAAGATTTATGGGACTGTTGTTGCAGATGTGACTGCGATGAGGAAACAACACTTTATAGAAAGGAAACTCTAAAGAAACACACTCTATTGGGTGGAGTGGATGGGTCACCAGAGACCACAACCACGATGACAAAGCATGGACAAAAGCGCTCCTCTGCAGATCCAGCTGCCTTCCAGAAGCTCAGCAAGTCTTCCACCACACTGCTTGTATTTGCAGTGCTGAGAATCACCTACTAGGAGATTAAGGCAGGAGTATCAATGTAGTATTTTGTTTGAATTTCTCAAAATTGTGCAAAATAGGCTAATGCTGCAAACAAGGTAATTATGACACAGAATGTGCAAGTCATGTTTCCTCATGGTTCAGCTCTCTGGGTCAGATCCAATTTGCACTTGGTGATGGTCTAGGTTTGATGTTAGTCTTGAGTTCTCTGTAATTATACAGACTCTGCACTTCACATCTTCTGAATTACCTTTTTTCACTAAGGAGGGGAAAAAGCAGATTTCCTTGTATACAAATAAGTGAGAAAGGTTGTTAAAGGATGAACCATGACAATACACACGTCCAAAGTTACCCATTAGGAAAATGATGATAATGAGAGAAAGTAGAGAATTTTCACCAAACCAAACTTACCAACATGTCCTTGTGTCAAAAAAGCATTATTGCAGTTGTATGCATGAAGGGGTTCATGCCAACACTCCATGTATGTAATAAAACATTTCAAGAACATCTTTGCTAAGGATCAAGTACAGCATCAACCAGGATCCAAACTGCTTCCTATTCCTGACTCCTGTCTCAGATCACCCCTCTCTTGGGCACTAAATACAGTTATTTTCACTGATATAATGGAATTCTCTCCCATGTTATCAGGAAGGACAAAACAATGTTCACCATGCAGAGACTTTGGAATTAAACTACAAATAAATAAAAGCAATCCCTTATGCTATGTGGCACAAAAGCCTCAAACCTCAAGTGTCAGCATAATAATTGCTATTCACATCAGCTTTATCACTTCTCAAAAATAACAGCTAACAACTCCTGTAATACTAAATAACCCCTTAAATACTCCACCTTTCTCTAGTGCTCTCTCTCTCTATGTAGATTATATACATAATTTAATGCACTTTTGTTCATTTGCATGTAGAACCAAATTATTTCTCACTTTGGTTAACTGTTGATTCAACTTGCAAGTATCTGTACTGCAATAACAGGGCTTTGAGTGGTCTATGACTCCTCAGGCATTCCTGGGATGTACAAAAAGCATTTAACAAAAACAAAATCTACACTCCAAACACCATTTTTACTAAACAAACAGGACATAAAGCACTTTAAGCATGGTCAATAGTTCTATTGGACTTCTTGCCTCTTTTTTGCTTATTGTTATAGCAAAATTTAAAGTCACAATTTTTACCTTTGCAGCAGAGTTTGATACTCCATGAGTGACATTTCTGATGAGACCACCCACATTGCCATACTTTATAAGTCCAGTAACACCTTCTGAAACATCATTCAGCAGGCCCATAGGGTTGCCAAGGAAATCCACAGAACCTAGAATCCTTGCTGCCTGACTCAGCAGCTCCTGTAAAATCAAGAGGAAGAGTGAAGTATTTCTTATGGATCACATTAACACCAGTAAGGTTGATGGAAAAAAAAAATCCCACCCACAACAGAAGCTTATGCCAACCCAGGTAGGTCTACTAGAGAAATCAACACACAAATACCAGGAAAATTAACACCAGTTTCATGTTAAAATGTAGTGTATTCTTAGAATTCTTCCAGGATACTACTTCTCCATCTACCAAAGAAGCAACACAGCACTAAAATTTAATAGTCAGGAAAGACATCCTCGGTGGAGAACTCCTCAAGCAAGAGAAGTTCAACCTTTGCCATGACAAAATCTCTGTCCCACTGACCTCCTGGAAGTGTTTCAGAATGTCATTAATGATGAACTCCTGAGTTTCGTACGGATGGACCCGAGTGAAAGGATCCAGATTAATCACAGCATCTTCAAACCGGATCAGAGGGAACCCCAGGGTGCTTTTCAATGCCTGAGTAAATAAAAGATATTGCCATTGTAATTCTTCTCTCTGCTTCTCATTCCCAGCATCCTTTAAATGGGTAACAAACCAAAATTCTCTGAAGCTGCTGGAGTTCTCTACCACTGCAGAGTGGACACTGATACAGAGAGCAGTCACCCACAAACCTTTTAATTCTAAGCATTGATAACTCCTTAGCACTGTGTTTCTTCAATAACTCAAGAGTCACTAAGTTTCCAATGCAATGTTTCCCACATTTGATAGGAATATTTCAACCCAAAATATGTCTAAGATTGCATATATAACTTTGCTATATTGTTCTAATGTTCAATTAAACTCCAGACCTAAATTAATTTCCTTGACAAAACTGGCCATTTTCCACCCTGCTGAACTTCTGTGAAGGGATTAAGTGTCAGGATGAGCTGGAATAACATACATAATTTCCTGTAAGCCTGAGGCTCATTTCTTAACATTATGTGGTCTAAAGAAATTCTTTAAACTAGCTTTTCCCATTATTTTTCAAGGAAGAAAATGAAAACTGTAATCAGCTCATAGGCCATCTGTACTGTGTACAATTTATACATTAAAAAACACATTTAAGGTGGACAAGCTATACATCTAAATATAGACAGATGTAAATAAAATAATTTTGAAAAAAAAAAGAAGAAAATTGATTTTTTAAGATAGAAAAGGGCCCCTTCTTCTTCAGGTCTTGATAATGGCATCTGCACACTCACCAAGAAGGCAGGAAGCTTCACAGTGATGTTTTATCTTTACACATTAATCACCAAAGCTGCCTGGTATAAGGAACATGAGTTTTTGTGCCATCTGCAGGCAATTAAGGCAAGTTACAGGTCTGAGTTAAGCTTGCAAGTAAGAAAGGAGGTATTTATTTTTCCAGTAAATGGATGACCAACCAGAGTAGTCCTCATTATTCACTTGGGTAGGAAGTAATTTCCTGTTTAACTATCAGATATTATATAAGGCAACTTTGTTAATACTGGTACCTAATAAAAATAATCTGTCTACACCAAATTACCAGACAGCCACGTCCAGGCCAAAAACATTAGAGGTACTTAGAAAAACTTCCACAAAGGCTCTACTGTGATAATTCTCTCCCTCCTACCCTGAACTCTCCTGTGCTACAGAACTGAATTGAACTCTTTCTGTGAAAGTCAATATACAGAATATGCAGGCACTGTTAACATTATGGGGAAAATTTAAATGCCAAGTTTTCTCTTGGGAATGCTGCTGGCAGCTGCCAAGATGGATCCGTGTGCAATCCTATCCCAAGAGTGGAAGGAAATCCAAACAGAACAATGCACAGTGCTGGGCTCCTAAAGGCACTCACCTCTTGCTCTGCTCCCTCAGTCTGCATTTACAATGCATTTACAATGCATTTACAATGCATTTACAAGGGGTTTCATGCTGAAGATCAAGTGCAACCACATATTCAGGACACTGCTGCTGTATTTAGTGGTAGGGAATATCCCAGCCAGCCATAGAACTGTCCCCAGCACAAGGATTCAGTAAAAAGAATCCAAGAATGTAGGACTGGAGATCTGGCTCATCCTGGTAAGACTCCAGGACAGACATTCATTACACAACACTGAACTTCTTTAGAAGCTTGCTCATCATGGTGTCCTTAATATCAAGGATAAAAAAGCCCAGCTGGTGTCTCAGTTTTGGTTTTTTGAAAAGGCAGCAGCTCAGTTCCTCCACAACAGAGAGAGTTTTTTATGGTTTGGTTGGTTGGTTTTGTTTCAACTCTCCCACCTTGGAGAGAAGTAATTGCCTTAGCTCAGAGAGAACTGGAGTATTTCTGACTGAAATGTTAAATTAATCATTTTTGAAGTGGCAACTGACTGCTGCCACTTTATTGAGTCCAGGAAGGTTCTAATACACGATCTGGGAACTCTGGATTTCTGTTCTGGCCATAATCTGCAATCCCTGGTTCACTTACCAACTGTGCCAGGTTATGACATATGAAAGAGAACAGACTTCCCACCTATTTTTAAAGTCCATACCCAATCTCAGTTCACTTTAAGTTTTGACTATATTGCACACTGGTCATGCAAACTCTCCAGTTCCAATGAAACAACATTTTTTGGATGAAAACACTCAGAGTTGTCCTGTATTTCTGTTCTTTAAGTTGAAAAATTTTTTATTTCACCGTAGTAATTCCCTTTAAGCTCTTTACACTTCCACTGTTGTAACTAAAGTCCTTTGTAAAGCCATTAGGTCCAGTTAGCTGTGTGAAATTACAAAAATGAAGGATGGACTGTTACAGAAGAGACTGGAAATTATGCTAATTAAATATCAGAAATTGTTGGAACTTCTATTTTTTTAACTTGGATAAGGCAAGAGTAAATGGAAACTGAAAGTATCAAAGTGTCCATTTATTCCCTTTTCCTCTTTTTTACTGGAAGCCCACTCTGGGAATGCACTGGTGTACCTTGAGATCCAAAGGCAGCTTGTTGGAAGTGAAGACACTCAACTTGATTTGAGGCATACTGATTTTCAGATTTTCAAAGTAGTATCGTTTCTGTGCTCCGCCTTGTTCAACAACCTTCTCATGGAGGTTCTCATCATACTTCTCAACCTCTGCATCCAGACAAAACACAGGAATTAGAACCAATTAAAGATAAATAAATATGGGGTTAGGAATGCACACTCTGTTAAGAGTTAAGAGTCCTCTACACAAATAAAAAGTATGTGTGACTGCTGGTGTAGCCAGCAAAATTACTCATGCCTTGTGACACGAGGTTGACCTCTGAGGCTCAAGAATTTTTGTCAGATCTTTCTGCATCTCTAAAACCTGTTATTTGAGCTTTTAATCTCACTTCTAATTTCTCTTTATCAGCACACAGAAACAAAGAGATAACACATGACTCTGCAATGTTCCTACTAGGCATTCATGCTCTTACAGTCTGTTTTCCTCTCTCTACTCTCATGTAATTCCTTACACACTTAACTAGGAATATAATGTACAAAGCAAGCTTTCAAATATTCACTATGCAATGGACAACATGCCTACATGGAAGACATTCAATAAATCCATTTATATGGAGGGTGACTCCAATTCAGCCCACATTAACAGGCTCATGTTATTTGTAAGAGCACCTGGGTGTTGCGAGGAAGCAGGGCAAAGAAAAAATATTACTAAGTCTTATGAACTCAAAACATGAACAAAACTTATGAACAATAAAACATGCTAACTGTAAATAAGAAAATTATTTTTGTCTGAATCTAGGATGATTTCAGTGGATAAACCACAAATAAAGTACAGTAATAAGGAAAACAAGAGCAAAAGGAACAGGGTAAACCAGAACAAAGGGGAGATTAATTAAAAGGCTTAGAGCAAAACTCGAAACTTTTACTTCTTCCTCATGATTAGAGATCTAAGTTTGTAAGTCCTCTGTGAAATGCAATCCTGTTATTTTTCCAGAGACAATTCAGAGGATACTGTGGATTAGCAAGACAGAACTCTGGAGCATCATTTGTAGGCTTGGCCCCATTTGGAATCATGCCAAAAATAGTTATTTTCCTGTTATAGTTATTATGTAACAGTGCACAGGCTACTACATAATACAAGTGACTTTTCAATTGGCATTCCAAAACAAACATTTCAGAAAGCTTCCAAAGCACAGACAAACACTAAAATAGGAGGATTAGAATAGCATCTGTGAGATCAGAAGATTGAAAAGGTCTGTCTTGCCTCAGTGAATGAAAGAAAACTTACATTACCATTAAAACTAGGGCTATGGATGCCAACACAAAGGTCAGACAAAATTTTCTTGCAGTGAAGCAAGAGGAACTGCCCAAGGAATAAATTAACACAGCTCCCACTTCTAGCCCTGGGTTAAATAAACAAACTCAACAAATCACTAAACAAAGTGGCTTGCTAAATTAATAACACAATTTCTTTTATCCCAGTTCAGATGAATCCAGATACAGGAACTGAAAAGGAATACTGAACTTCTTCCAGAGACAGGCTGTACTCATCACCTGAGTTCTGCACAGGCACAGCACCCATGAACAGCTCCACAGGGGCCACAGAGCCCAGAGTGTGCTGGTGTTTTCCACTTATTTTATACACAAAGATCATAATCACAAAGATCAGGTACATTGTAAAACTGGGCTGTGCAATTTTATACCACACCTGATTCCGACTGGTCGTAACCAAAGAAACTCAGCAGCTTCAGAAGGAGTTTCTCCTCAATTTGAACTGTGAACTTTCGGGCAGTGATCATCAGATGCTACAGAGATAGAAAAGTCTCAGTTTACACCATTAACACCAGAAATATAATCCATGTAAGCTGTTAAAAAGGACAACGTGCTCTATTTCAGTGGAATATTTTCACTTCCATGGATTTGTAGCAAGACTCCCACCTTCAAAATGTAGGTAGCTTTGGCAGCTTTCTTCACTTCAAGTTATCTACAACTAGAGATGATTATTTCAATTCTCTGGGAGGCGTTGTGCTTTATTACCTAATCCTAACACTTCAAAATCTTAGCTGCATTTCCAACACTTTGGAAAATCAGCTGCTTTTCAAAACAGTCATAATACATGCGTGAAGATTCCAAGTGAGAAAGCAAGTCTTGACAACCAACCTGGTTTTGCCCTCACAGTTGGTGGATAAATTTACAACCAACGTTTCCAAAAGGCTGCAGTGCACAGAACAGGGTTTATGCAGCAAGATAACAGCTTATCAGAGAGAATTTATAACCTTGTACTCAACTCCTGAAGAGCAAAACACAGATATTTTGGTTCACTGTGCTACAGCTCTCAGGAGAGAATAACAGCCTTGAAAAGTAAGGTCACAGACATGGACAGACAGGAGTCTGGAGTGATCTGTCACATTTTTTAACATATTTATTACCCTGCTCATCACTCTACTGTAGCTTTAAACACCACAAACATGAGAAGGTGGACACTGTGCCCTTTAAGCTTCAGAACTGATTCAACAAAGTGTATTTCACAAACCACTGAATTCAGATTGCAAGTAAAAATTAAGAACAGGAAAGGTCATTTAAGCAAAATAATACCTATGTTACACAAACAAGACATTGTGGTTTACCTTGTATATATCAGTCAGTGCATTTTTACTGGGGAATTTCATGGCATTGACTTGCACAGCAGGCCCAGGGTCCAGGGGCTCGTTCTCACTCATCCTGGGTGTCAGAAAGAGCATAAAAGGCCGTGTGGTGCCAATAAGTTGGTTATCCACCTACCAAATGGACGGAAAACAGAATTGAAATTCCAGTGATATTTAGGAATTAAAATCTCAGTCACAGCTCCAAACATTTTTCAAACCTATTATGACTCAAAAAACTGAAGAAGACTCACGAATAAATGGATTTGTTTCAAAATGGCAAATACCTGTATATCATGCACACTGAGCTCTAGCACCTGACTGGTGGAGAGCTGAGTGTAGTGGACATTAATTCTGGTGAGGCTTGCAAACACAAGCTCTTCAGGGACTTTGTTGACCAAAGACAATCCTATTCCACCTTCCAGTTTCACAAGCACCTGAGAAAAGAAGGGGAAAAAACTCACCACTGAAACCAACACTGAAAAACTTGAGATAGCAAATACACATTTCTGCGAAGAAATTATATCTTTAGGATCATCTCCAGAGAGACTGAGCAGCTCATTGACAATTAGTCTTAGAATCAAGAGGATTAAGGCATATTAACCCAATTTATAAGAACAAGAAGTTGCAGCAGGAAAATCTAAAGTTTATAACACAAGGTCATCATCAGGAGAGGTTACTGACCATCACCTCACTCCTGAAATCTAGAAAGGAAAATTAAAACGGAAAAGACAAGTAGTAGTTGCCATATCTTACTTCTAGCTCCTGTTCTGTGTCTGGGTTTTTGAACCTGCGCAGATCTTGTTCCGTGACTGGAAGTTCTTCTCCTTCACTGAACGAACGATCGTTTCTACGTTGGTTAAAATCAGTGATCTGAAAACAAATAAATTACTGCAATGATCCCTTTCATATGCATAAATAACAGCTACACTGTCCTATCTTAGCAAATTATCTTTTTGAAAAATTAAGGACAAGAAGAACTTTTGTAGTAACTTCATCTGGCTTATGATATTCCCATCCTCTATGTCATTATAAAGGCAGCTTTTCATAAGGATTTAAAGATGTAATACAGAAAAAGAGTATTTCCAGTGTAAGTGAAGAATGGGACTAGATTCCAGTTAATAAGGGACTGTCACCTGCAGAACTCTGGTTGGCCCATCTGGGATGACTCTCACAGCCAGCACGCCTGAGCCAGGCCTCATCTTTTGGTTTGTGAACTGCTGTTCAGGTGGAACTGGCCCCAAAAGTTCCAGTGAGTTATCAGGACCTAGAACAACTTCAGCTCCATCATGAAGACCCTGTATTCCTCCCTTTGCCTGGAGAAAGAAAAAAGAGTAAAGGAAGAAAATTAAGTAATTAAGTGATAGGTAAATAACTATTTAGGTAGATAACTATTTACATATATTATTTTAAAACTGTATTTTCTTCAGAACTAAAAGAAGAGCAGTCCAGCAGCATTTTACTTGATATTATTAAGGTTTCTGCTAACTCATATTTAATCAGTTGGCAGTTAAAAGAAATAGTCAAGACTGATAATTAAGTAATTGATAATTAGGTGGGTAATTGATAATTAAGTAGGAATTAAGTATTCCCACTGCATGTTTAAAACTGAAGCTGTTACATCATCAAGGGACATTGGAAAGTCCTTCCCGGAAAGTTCTCCAAAATGATAGGAAGCTTTTTAAAAGATGAACCTTAGACCTGAAAACGTAAATCCTTACTTAGTCAGCAATATTATCTAAAGACAGCAATACAGAGCTTTTTTGGTTGCTTCAAGTAGTAACCTACTACACTGCAGGGATTCGACCACAAAATGATCAACGTAATATCGTAGTACTAACAAAAATACTGTTCTGGTTTCTAATTAATAGTGCAAGATCTTTAATTATTTGAAACTAGTAAAAACATTCAAATATAAACTTAACACATAAGCTGTTGCACAAGTTTGCTTTACTCTGTATTCTGCACTTGCCTCAAAGCTTTTAGTTCACTTCAATACTCAGCCCAAATGACTCTGTCAGCTACACCAGCCACAAACACAACAGGTTCACTGCAAAACCAGCACTGACCTGCACAACGAGCCCGTGGATGCCGCAGGTCAGCTTCCCATCCCGAAAGCTCCACGTCTGCGTCGTGCTGCGCCGCCGGTCCGGCCTCCGCAGCATCAGCGGCTCGAACCTGCAGGGGAGGAAGCCCCAGAGCTCACAGGATGCACCTCACAGGTTTTACTCTGCACTTGTGTTAATGCTGAATGTTTGTTTTGCCCCATGTCATTTTTCTAATCTCTCTTCTGAAGTGTTCTGTCGACAGTCACCTGCTGAAAAGGCACCAGCCATCTTTTACACCTATTTCCAAGTCATACAGGTGATCATGAGATTATTTTATACAGCTAGATAAAATCCAGCTCTTTCACATGCCTTCAGAACGATGTCTTTCCGTATTCAGAGAATATCCTGTTAAGTATGTTTTCAAAGACATTGTTAGAAACCCCCACCAGTTCCTGAGGATCTGTATTCCAGTACCTGTTATCTGTGACAGCTGCCAGGCCTGCGATATCCAGAATCATACTGGAGTCCTCGGAGCGAGGAGAGGGTTTGTGGGGGTTATGAGGAACTGAAGAACCTTCATGGCAAAGCATTCCTGAGTCCGTCATCCTCCAGAGCTGGGATCGCTTTCCTGGCTCCTGTTACAGACAAATTCAACGTTTAAATACAGTACAGAGCAAACATTTCGTTCTGTTTTGCCATCAGAGGCTTTGAATTATGTAATTCCTGGAATGACTTGTATATATTTAACTTCAGAGCCCTGAATTAGAATTAGGAGCTAGACTGAACTCTGATATTCAGTGAATACACAACAGCAGCTAGATGCAGAGCTGCATTTAAAAGCTGTTTGTTCATCTCAGCAATATTTAACACAGTTTATATTCCTAAGAGCTCCAGAAACAGACGACTTGGGTTACAATACCCCTGAAAAAAAAAGCATCTCCTACCTTGTGACTTCATGAGAATATCCAACACACAACTACCACATTCTGTTGTCTTGGAGGCATTTCCAACCTGCCTTGCTACTTTATTCTAATTCCCTTTTCTGTCATCTTTACCCCTACAAAAGTCTTATACAGAAGCACCACCACAATTCAAAACAACCTATCCCTTTGGGGTCTTTCTCTACCCTTTAAAAGTTAGAGCTTTTTTTCTGTAATGTTGTCCTACTCTCAGCATATGATTTTATTTCTGCACATAGCAACAGTATTATAAAAACAAAAGTCAGATGTGCTCTGGTACCTTCTTTTTCAGCAGAACTCGTTGAGTCTTTGGAGAAACATCAAGGACAAGCTCTGCATTTGCAGCATCCTTATTTGAAGTCACTGGTCTCACACTTGGCTCCTGTGACCTGTAACACCCAGAAAACAGCATCATGTTTGTTCAGAGCAGCATCTCCTCTTGTAGCATGAATCAGATCTGCACCAAAATTCACACTGGAGGTTTACACTTCCAATACAGCCCATCAGACTAACATTTATAGTTGGGGCTTTTCCCCTCTTGTTAGGAATTACCAGGGCAAGCTGGTAACTTGAGTACATTCTTAAAAGGGGCTTTGATTTCTCACTCAAACTAGGAACTTCACAGGCAGAACAGATGAATTAAAAGACAGTTTTCTACCTCATACTGAGGAAAGTACCAAAGCCCTGTATCAGTCTCCCAGAGCTGTTTTCAGTAGCTTATAAACTAGTGCAAGCTTAAACCTCACAGGCTTGTTGTAAATAGGTGTGACTTGTGATAAAGAGCCCTTTATACACCAAAAGACATTGAAGTCCCCAGAGGGAGACCCAAACATCCCAACTCTTCCAAGACCACACAGTGGGGTCACAGCAGATGACAGATGCTTAATCCCTCTCATTGTGTGATGGAATAAACAATGTCAAGCTGCACCTCTAAAGCAAAGGTACTATGTCCAAATGAGGTAAAATACACAAATTACTGACAGCCAGACAACTTCTGAATTTGGCGTTTCTTCTGCTAGCTACATGGTAGACAAAAGTTTAACTCCATGTGAAAAACCATAATTTGATATTAATTAATTAAAGCTTAATGTATTAAAAATATTTCCATCAAATATATAAACAATTACCCTGAGAAAGTGTATGTAGCAGCAATATAGATGAAGTTTTCATAGTAAAGCTGTTTGCTGTCCTGGAAGTCATTCATGCAGCACACAACTTCTGAGGAGCCTGCTCCTTTCACAGTCAG
Organism: Prinia subflava; assembly: GCF_021018805.1. Classification (NCBI taxonomy): domain Eukaryota; kingdom Metazoa; phylum Chordata; class Aves; order Passeriformes; family Cisticolidae; genus Prinia; species Prinia subflava. The sequence continues at coordinate 3,108,819 of NC_086267.1, read as the reverse complement.
CGTGATGAAGGGAGGCAGGATGGGCTCATCCCACGCATAATCCAGAGAGGTCATGGGCTTCACATCAGTGGAGAGCCTGGGCTCTACCACCCCGTGCTGCTTAAACACAACTGGCACCTGTAAATCAGCAAGGAGGAGCTTGTTCATACAGGAATTGTTCATCAGACTTTTTGCTATTATTTGCTCATTTAACAGGAGTTGATGACTGAAACGTGTTCAGATCACTTCTTTTCCCCCCCTCCTCAGTCATTTCCATATGCATATTCTTCCCTTCAGGTCTCAAGTAAATAGAGTCTTAAAGGGATTAGAAACATCATCTTTGCTTTTATCTGTCATCTGTGGTTCAAAATGTCTGCAGGCCCATGGAGCATGTCAAACCCTACTAATCTAAATTATGAGACCAGAACAGATTAAATAGCATCCCTCTCACTGGTAATACTTCTCTTCCTTGCAAGACTTTTAAAGCACTCATGAAAGCCACAATGTTACCAGTATTATTTGAAAAAGATGAAGTTGTGAACTACCAATTTGTACTAGAACTTCAGAAAATTACAATTATCACAGACAAATACACAGACTTTTGTTTTATTTCATTACACAAGTTAGTCAGCTCCCACTTCTAACAAATACAGAAGAATGACTTTTTTTACTAAAAAAAGTAAAGGTAAAAACGTGGGGTTTGGTTCTTTTACCTTGGAAAAATTGTCAATGCGGAAAGGCGGCGGTAACTGGTCGGTGTCGCTGAACGCAATGCGGTACGTGGCTCCTTGAAGGGTGATTTCTACTCTTAAAAAGTAACATTTCCCCAGGGTGTCCCTGAACAAAACACAGTGCAAGACAGGTAAACTTCTGATCTGCATTAAACAGCAGCTGCAGAGGATTTACAGGTCACAGCTACCTCATGTTAATGTGGAACGAATTGTTCTTGTTGACCTCGAAGCCCCCGGACCAAATGCAGTTTGGGACATCCATCAGCCTCACACACAAGAGCTGATCATAATCATTGCGTGGCCAGTGGAACACCACACTGGACCCAGGGAGGGTGGAGATGTAGCCGTCAGGATTGGATGTTCCCTAGGAACAGGAATTGGTAAATAATTGGTAAATAATCCCAGCTCTGAAAAATCCACTATGAACCCCTACACCTCAAAAATACAAACACAGCCGTTCTTCTGTCAGGTGAATGCTGCTGTTGGAATAATGAGAAAGATCCTCATAGCCAGCCAACAATGCTTTCTAGAACACTGGCTGCTCTTCTTGGTGAGCAGATGCTGTGACTAAGGACAGCACTATACTAAAAATCACCACCAGAAGTTTCTTACCCTGCCTCTGGCAAACTCCCGCTGAACAAAGGCGAGCTTGTAGCTTGATTTATTGTCCAGCAGGTACCGGGGAGCAAAGGTGACCATGCAGGTGTCAATGTAACGGCCCCTGCCTTTTTTAACATCAATACCTAGTAATAAAAACAATGTGAGGAAAGAGAAAGACAGTTGACACAATATCTTTTAGAGAATACAAGTTCTTTCTTCAGTTCCTGAGATGAAATTTTTGTGCCATACCACTGTCTTGAACTGGAACATTATTTTAAACAGTAAATGTAACCTTATGCTATTTGTTACCCTCTATTTCTTAAGTACAATTTAGATACTGAAGATAATTAAAGAAACCCAAAACAATTCCCAATCACAAGTACATCAATGCAAGTAATTATTTCACTTTTAAACATACAAAAATTCCTCAACAATCACTGCGGAGTAACTTCCAGATTCTCATTTAATTCCAAATTAAAACCTGCTAGTACTTTATGTGCACCAGGAGCACAAGGAATCCAGAAGCTGCACTCCTGCACCTCAGCCTATGCAGGCACCATAAAGCAAAACCCACAGAAGCAGCACACTGCTTAACAGTTACAGTACTCAACATAATCAGAGTAATGTTATGGGATTTAGAATGTACTTGGAATTAACATACAGTGGGAATAAAAGCACAGAGGCAGACAGAACAGTGTGACAATGTAGTTATTAACACTAAGTGATGAAATGTGAAATTAAAAATAACTGAAAATTGATTTTTAAGCTAATAAAGTTCAAAACAAAGATATAAAAATACTCAGAACACTATCTTTTGTTTAATGGTTTTCTCTGCCCCCTCAAAAGCCTTTAAGAAGACGTTTCTCTGCTGCAATTGTTCTGTTTGTGGTGTCACTGGCACTGTATCTCATTGGGTTCCAGAGGGTTTTCCAGTGTCCCCATCACCACCTACCAATGTTGTAGATGAGGCCTGGCCGGTTTCCGTGCTGGATCACCTTGAGGGCTCTGACACCACTGCCACCATCCAGGGAGAAGCCCTGGCACCAGCCAGGCATGCCCTCAGGATGGATTCCCTTTCCAACACGCATCGTGCAGCTAAGGGCAAGAAGAAAACACAAAGGTTTGGTCATTTAATTGAAGGATCAGGGAGCAACAGGATGCTGGTGATCAAACACATGCCCAGATAGAAAAAGAACATATAGATACAGATATCTGGATATAGAAGCATTTGAAGCCTTGATAAATCTCTTACTGAGTGACTCATTCTGCATTTCTGCCATAAGGCCTTTCAACACATTGGTGAGGAGTCAATGGCCATGTCCTGTAAAAAGCTTGGCAGTTTCTAGACTGATTAATCACAACAGCATTTGTGTGTCTTTTATCTTTGAAATTAAAAAAAAATTAAATTTTGAATAAATTGAGACACAACAGAATTGGCCAAGCAAGGAGCTTTCAGCAGGAAGCATCTAAGAATTCAGTGTGCTCAATGCAGTATTAAAAAACTTCATCATTTCACAGGTCATCTTAATACTTTCATCTTTGTAAAGTTCTGCCTGATTGCCCTTCTTACTTACAAGTTTGGCTGTTCTTTATCAGCATAACAGAAGAGCAGTGGGCTGAGGCTCCTAGCAAGCTCATGCTCCTCAAACTGACCAGCTGCATCTGTTTTTGCATTATCTTGTCTGAAGATAAGTGGCAAACCTTTAAATAAACACAGAAGAAAAGAATGTTAAACTACACATCACCTTTGTACAACTTAAAATGAAAACAGTAAAAATTTCCAATGAAGGAACCCAAGATATTTTTGTTTTAGTATTTTAGCCATTACTGTGCATGAATTCTCCTTCTAGTTCTTCATCTAAATCTTCTTAAAACAGCTGTTCATGGCTGCAGGTCATGAGACTGGTCCTGAAAGTGCCAGTAGAAGTTCACACAGACTCACTGCAATTCACACCTGCTGCCTTCTCAAGGCGTTTCAGTCTTTGAAAACCACTAATTTTAACAGTGATCTAATATATACTGATTTATTGAAAGGTACAACACCTCATGTTTGAAAATCTGTAATACAGCAACCCAATGCCTAAGTTATCCGCTGTAACATGCATCAAATGGAAGCTGCTGGCACTATTAAAAATATAAATTCTTACAACCTTTATTCCCTTTAAGCAGCATTTAAAAGCTTTATTTGGCTAGAAAGCAAATCAAAACACCACAGGAAATCCCTATTTCCCACCTCATGATGACAACAGAACTTGCCTGTTTTGTTGATTAGCCAGTATGGAGCAGAAATGAGTATTTTGAGAGAGCCCTCAGCACGGCACACGATGCGGATGGTCAGGTTGAGCAGGCGCTTGTTGACGTCGTACAGCCGCATGCGCACCATGTAGTTCTGAGTCCCCGGAGGAATCAGCAGCTCTTTGCAGATTGGGAAGTTTTCTAGCAAGACCCCTATGGAACACAACAAAGAACAAAGCAGAGCTAAATAAAACATCATCCACACAAACACGAGTTTTTGATAAGCACTTAGGTTTTACATAGCTTGATCTCCCTAAGTATTTCATAGAGCTCACCCACCCTGATCAACTTGTAAATCTGCCCAGTATGGTAAATTTTGTCCTCATGAAGAAATGCCTCAATTTAAGTCACAAACAGCAAAACAAGTTCTGTAAGGGACCCTGCTTAGGGATAATTATTGCTTTAGGCATTACAGGTCTAGCCAGTGTTGAATAACTGCACATATACTCTCAACACAAATTATTTCTGTCAAAAAGAAAATGGAAAAACCACCCCAAATACTGGGAGCTTATTTGATTTATTCCTCTCTTTACCACTGTTCTCTCAAATTTCCACTGTCAGGGAAACAAGAAGTGAACAAGGAACATTCTAAGTGACAGCTGACAGATTTGGAGGAATGATGGCAATATTAGGTTGTTTTTTTTCCAGTGTGCTCACTTCATTATTAAAATTAAGAAGCCCTCCAACCCAATGAAATCACCACTTAAATGCTTTTTTATTTTCCCATTCTGTGCCATAATTCCTTGCAGAAACAAGCCTCCTGGAGGTGCAAGGAGGAGCAGCAAATGGTCCCTGAGCAGGAGCCTCACCGAGCTCAATGTTCTGGGCTGTGTCAGCCGTGTGCAAGGCGGCCTCTTTGCCGGGCTTCAGTGTCCCACTGATGGGCAAACCCTTCACGTAGAACTCCAGCTCACAGGGCAGCAGATTGCAGATCACCACCGTTGGCAGCAGGTAAATGGTATGCCCAGGCTGCCTGAAAATCTGCTTAGCACTGTCAGAGAATATGCTGGAAGGCATGTAATCCGGGTAGTTCTCTTTCTTTATGGCAACACAGAACCTGGGAATGGCGACATGTGTGATAGAAAAATTAAACTTTGTATTTCTGTATTGCACTAAGCCCTCAAAGGTACTCTGACTTCAGGATTGGTAAGAAAAACAGCATTTAGAGTTGTTCTCCACATAATCACTTCATAGGTTATTATGAAAAGGTATAGTGTATTTATGTCTGACATTAAGACAGCATAAGTTTTCTGATTTTAATCAAAGACTAAAGTTAATTCCCCAAAACCTGGTCTATTCAGGGCTTTAACAGAAAATGGCTATTAGAGATTACCACCCTTAAAACCAACTTTCATAAACTGCAAAAGTATGTTCTTAACTGCTACTAAAAGGCATTTTTTAACCATTAAAAGTTATATAATTATGTTCCTAAACATAAATGCTGAATGTGTACTTCTTCCCAATAGATGTATCCTTGCTCTGAGTACTTAACATTTCAGTTTTTCATTAGTTAAGGTGAATAATTGAGTTGGTAAACCTTCATTTTGACTAATTTATTTTGCTCCCTGTGATACATTCAAAAACAGCATATTAGGAAATGAATTATGAAACTTACACACAGCAGCAATTATAAAGTGTGCAAAGGTAACTTCCTGACACAACTTCCATAATCCCCATCCTAAATATTCCCTAAATTCAGAGCAACCCTAAATCAATCATGTCAGAAAACTGCAAAATTCCATCAAGTCCTCACTATGCAGAGACATTTTTGACCTCAGAACCGAGCAGAGGACATTGAGGACAAAGTGTGAGTATTTGTGAATACTCTTTTGGAACACCACTCATTATCCTCAGCGAGACAGAGCAGTTAATTTAATGTAATTAACATCCTATTTTCTAACTTTTTCTTTTTTTTACAATAAATATGCACAGTGTGTTTTGTATTGTCAGAGGTTTAACAAGCACTGTCAGAGGGACTTCAAGGAGCCCTGCAGAAACAGAGAAGCCACACTTCACTGCTTCCTCACTATTCAACAGACCCAATAAAACACACTAAAAAACTGCAGGAGCTTTCATCTCTAAGCAGTTTCTTTCCTGTTATTTACTTTCCCTGGATTTCATTTATTAGGGCTTACAGAAGAAGAAGTAGGCTTTAATTACCTGAAAAACTGGCTGTTTTCAGACTCCATGGAATGACACTCCCTCTTGCTGCTGCACACCTCTGCTGCCTTCTGGACATTGGTCCAGTGAATTGGAGCCTTACAGAAGAAGACTCCCATTCCTTTGGGCCTGGCTTGCAAACGCCAGGATGTGAGATGTAATGGGATAGCAAAGGAATCTCCTGGCATAACTGCTGGAAGGACTACAGGCTCTGCAACCAGAGGAGAAAACACACAGATCAAAAGAGGCTCCTTTACTGAAAACTGTAAAATTTCTGCTGTTGAGGCTCACAGTGACATCACACATTGCATCATCAATTGGGAGATGCTCCACTCAGGGGGAGGAGCCAACCATTCCTACCCAGATAAAAATGGGGACACAGGGACCCCAGACATTCCTCTTTGCCACTGGATTCCCAGAGGAAGGCTGGACTAATCTCACCACCACTGAACCTGTCTGCAGGATCATCTCTACTCCACAGAACCACATCTGTCACTCCAGGAGGATTTATTTGGGTAGATTCCAACACCCTGAACAGGGTGTCAGGTCGTATTCCTGACTCTGTTGGGGTTTTTCAGGACTTTTGTTTGTTTGTTTGCTTGTTTTTTCTACTACTGCATTTGCATTTTTCATATTCCTAGTAAAGAGCTGTTATTCCTATTCCCATATTTTTGCCTGAAAGCTCCTAACTGCAAAATTGTACTAATTTGGAGGGAGGGGGTTTTACATTCTCCATTCCTAGGGAAACTCCAGTTTTCCCTGACAGACACCTGTCTCTCCAAACCAAGACAGAGCACTCACTGTCAGGGGCAGAAGGACTGTCCAGTCTCAGCTCCATTGGTGTTTCCAGCTTGTTCTTCACCATCAGGGCTGAGCGCACTGTGATCACCTTCCGGGCGCTCCCCTCCATGGTAACCTCAAACACCACACGAACTGGAGGCAATGAAGAAAACTGGAAGATATTTAAAAGCATTAAAAAGCTCAGGTAATGAATATATCTAGAAGAGGGACACCTCCATTATGAAGCACTAACTGCTGGAGAGAAACTTGGCAACTGAGTCCGAGCCTGTGCCACTCCTAAGGTGTATAAATAGTTTAATAATCCTGGTGGTTTATAATCCTGTACCTCCTCCTCAAAGCACAGGAAAATTATAAAAAAGCAATTCCACACACCACTAACTCCATTATCTTTCTTGAACTGATACAAGTTCAAATAAGAGCAACACAGATCCTAAGAGAACTTTATACATCATCTTGCTATTACATTATTTAATAAATCCGTGGAGTTTGAAGTCCAAGCCTCATGTATTTACCAGTCACTCATCATTCCTATCTCAGTTTTCAGTCAAAACTGAACAATAAAGTGGAGCTTTCTTAACATATTCATACTTTGCTCATTCATAGTTGCCCTTCTGTTGTGGTGTTTTACCTTCTACATTACACAAAGTCATTGCCACTTTGATCCTGAAAACAACATTTAGTATGTGTTTACATGCTAGAATTCATATATTGGAATTTAAGACCAATTTTTCAACCATTTATGCTGTTGAGGAAAGATAAATCATAAATATTTGTTCTGATTTGAAAGTGCATTTTGTTTGCTCAGATTTTGTTTCCTTTCTCTTGAAAAGGTTCTACAGGGATAGAAAAGCCAGTTCACTTGTAGAGTTGCCCTACTCTCACTTAAGTAGCTCTCAAAAAAATGAAAATATATACTCACATAGACTTGTGGATGTATTATATTTGTTCTACTTATTGGGCTTCCAAGCTGGGAGGAAAGTAAACAAGATGGTTAAAGTAGTTCAGCTTTTAAGATACTGCTCTCAGCTTTTACACAGAACTTTACTACAGAAGAATAAACTTTCATCACTTTGTGTTTCTGATCTTCAGTATCAGCTTGGTATCATGTCAGAACTAGATTAGCAAAGCCTGTTTGTAATATTGCTTTGCAAAAATATGAAGCTAAAGGAGGGTTTGTTGTAAAGAAAAGTTCTACAGGAGATGTTGCTGAACAGCAGTTCTCGTTAATTTATCATAATCTCATAATTTGCATCCTTTTCCTTCAATATTCAGATTACAGAGAGATGACCCTTTCTATGCTTCAATATAAAAATATCAGAAAATTCAAGTAAGAGACCACAGGCTCTTGTCAGCAGTATCAAATCAAATTTAATTCTGTTTTATATAAAAACAATCTTAACCTCCTATTTGTCCAGTGCTCAACAACTTCCAGTAGCTAGTCTCAAAACTTAGTTAGTCTTTAAATCCACAAGACAATTTTATCACTGAGCCCCCACCAAATGCCAGCCTGCTGATTATTACAACTGCATTTCCCCTTCATGACAAGCATAATTTGTCTACAGAGCCACATACTTCAAAAACAATACAGGTTTACAGGAAATTGCCAGTGTTGTTTATTTTAAGCAAATTAAATACATGAAAAGCATTCCTGCAATAGAAGAAATAAAAGTAGCTGCTGAAATGCTGATTTAAAGTCAGTCCCCACGAGTGCAGGGCCTGTCACTAATACATCTGTTTGTCACTGGAAGCTCTGCCTGCCAAGCACAGATGAACTGCTGACTGCTCTGGCTTTGCTTACACAGTCAGGAACCAGCATCTCCCAGCTCTCCCAGTCCAGGCTAACTGGAAAGAGGACAACCTCATACAGCAGATGCTTTCAGATCAAAATCTTGCAGACATCATTACTCCTAATTTACAGATTCTTTTAAAACACTCAAAATCAGAACTTACAGTAGAAGAGGAGGAATTCTTATCTGGTGCAGCGTATCGGAAAAATGTTCCAACTTTGTCTACAGACACTGGACTCACTTCTTCCCAGCCATTTACTCTCACTTGCAGCTGATGAATCCTTAGGTCATGTGTGTGCCTACCAGGTTAGATCAAGCTGAATTACTATTATGCAGTATTAAACAGACTAAATACCAAACAGCTCAAACCACAAACATCCTCTGGATTCTGTAAAAAGAATCTCACTGAAGCATTAAAAAACCTCAAGAGTTTTTCCATTTCAGGTCCATAAATGGACCTGATTTTATGTCTACTTATTTCGCCTTTCCTAAGGAACACACAGACAATAATTATGTTGCAAAAATAAAAATGTGCTATATATTTGTTAAAAAGCTCTAGTTCTCATAGAACTAGATGTGATAGTTATCTGATAACAACCAATATTGCCTCAATAGTCTTTTAAAATAAAGGACATTGATTTGTAACCACGGCCCTCAAGTAATTCTTAAAGCTTATAATGATCCAACTCATACAAGAAGAGCTGCCATCAACAGCAATAGTTGCTGCTTTACCAGAGAAATTATAATTTCCCTCTGTACAAGAGTATTAAAAATAAAAACTAAACATTAACAGCAGATTTTAAAGAAAGACACTTTTAACATGACACCTGCCAGTGCCCTCACAACTGTGAACCTGTGTGCTCCATACATGAGACTGTCAGAACACCTCATGGCCTGGTCCCTTCACCTGTGTCTGAGTTTCCCTCTGGTTTCAAACTCAAACGGAACCTCTTCCCCAGTGATAACCTCTTGCCATTCACTGACATTGTGGGCATCACCCAGCAACGTCCCGTTCTCCTCAGGAACAACACCTGGACTCCCACTGTGAGACAGCGCAGCCCTGCAAGAGAACCACAGCATTTTACACAATGGTTACTTCAATTTGCAAGTGCTTTTTAGTCTGCCTCAGGCCTGCAGTGAACACACTCACACCAGGAATGTAATTCTGTCACAGAGGACACGCTGGTGAGCAAAGCAGGAAAAGGATGAGTTTATTTACAAAACTCAATTTTATACATTTCCTATGGTGCCTGTGGATTGAGGATTTGACCTCTCAAACCACATTGGTCAAGCCAACTCTTAATCAAATTTCTCCTCCTACCTAAAATATGTAAACAATGAATGACAGTTAGCAAAACACGGCTATTGTTTATAGTATAAAGTGTGATAAAGTAAAAATTCTGACTCTAATATGAAGAACAATAGAGAAGGCTTAGCAAAGTCTTCAAAACCAAGGCGACATATTTCACTGGTTTCCACATTCTGCTAGGTCTCTTGAAAAAAAAAGTCTTTTTTGTTTAATAATAAAACTATGTTTGCATCAAAGAAGAGGCTCCTAACTGAGTAAAACTGGGAGCTGCCTACATGTCTCTGCAAAACAAAATCACTGAGAACAACAGGGTCTGGCTGACAGGGAAGAGGAGCCAGAGGAATAAGTCTGAAGTGATTCCTGAGGAGCTCCTTACCGGGTTGGGGTTGTGGTCAGGGTGGCAAACCAGAGCGTGCAGCCCGTGTGATTCCTGAGAGCAAAGGGCACGAACGGCTGCCGGCGCTTCGGGGTCTTCATCTCAGCTGCAAAACACAACACAGACCTGTGTGAGCGCCCAGAAACACCACCAGGGGTTCATGTGGGCTGAGAAACAACGGCTGGGAACCACAGCCTGCACTGACTACAGGGAAACAAAGGGCATCAGATCACCCACAAAGTTTTTATAATTAGTAATTATTATAGAAATGGTACAAAACAAACAGATATTCTTCCCCTACATCAACCCCCTTGGAAGTGAGCTCAATCTACATGTTCTTCTGTTTCTTTATATCAAGTCTCATACTATGAATTCAGTTACACCTAACAAGTATAAAATCTAACTAAAAACCCAAGCATAATCAGAAACCTTTTATGTACATCTAAATGCCCATGAAATACTAAACACACATTCACTTATAATTAAGATTTATGCTGTATTTCACGTCACAAATACAGGGTTAGCCAGTATCCCCTTTAAAGGGACTTTTATTCTCAAAGTTTATTATTCTCAAAGTTATTTATTCTCAAAGTTTTACTGAGCAAGTAGAAATGTTTTCCTATACAGGATAAAACCTACTGAAATATGGAAAATAATTTGAGAGCAACCAAAGGCAATCTGGTTTTGTTAAACTGCTGGGACAGCAAAACACCAGAAGAAGATCCTTCTCCTCCCATGTTCGAATTTTTCCAAGCACAAATTCCTAACAGAGATGCACACAAGTGTTACTCTCATCTTCCACACTGCAGTGCATGAAATCTGTGAAAATACTTACTGAGTTTGGAGACAGAAAAACCCTGTCCAAGTCCGGTAATTTACTTAAAAAGGAAGATAAATGGTGCTACCTCAACACACACATCTTTGGGATGAGAGATGTGGAAAGAAGGCACACACAATAAATCAGCTGCCTAAAGAAAGGTAAGACAGAAATCTCTTCCCCAGACCTGGTCTGGAGTCACTGCAAAAGGTTTCCAGAGGCAAGCAGGGGTGATGTGGAGAGGGCAGGAAAGTTTTTGAAGGAGTTACTGATCATTTTCTGTCAGATCAACAAATCCCTGTGTACCCTCACGTTGTCCATGGAGACTTAAATCTGATCTAAAGCTTACAGAGAAAGTTATTCTCAATTAAAAAAACAAGAAGATTAAGTCCTTGAAAATCAAAACTCAGATTTTTGCCAAAAGCAAATACATGTTTTTAGTGTTGAGTTTCACTTTATATAATTTTTTGGCTAGCCCAGGTTCTACAAAATTAGATCAGAAGCCAAATGAATTTTACTCTGGTGTTTAATCTATTGCCAATTTATCTTTGGAGACTTCTAAAAAAGAATTTTTGGGACTATGGCCTGATTTTCAAGAGAAATGTAAAAGTTGTGTTTTGAGACTACTGCCTGAAAAAGAAAGACTGTCATTACCAGGAGGACTTTTTCATAATTAATTTAGTAATTTAGCTGCAACCCCTACTAAAAGCCAAGCAATTAATATTAGATGTTTTGCTGCTTGTTTGATTTTTGGGAAAAAAAAACAAACAGAAAAATATTTCAGAAAAATAAATCCAAAATTTTCCATTTTGTTTTTTTTAACTCAGAGAAAATATTTCTAATGGCACTCAAACAGGAAACAGATGTAGATTTCCAGAAAGTTTTCTGTCCTCCCAACCATTAATTTTTCAACAGGGCTATATATTTATCAAGTGTGCTGTTTGTCTTCTATAATGTCAAAAAATTTAAAATCTTACTTAATACTGAATGGTTTTGCCCCAAACCTGTCCTGTCAAATAGATTAACAAATTATTTATTAGGAATGCTTTACTTTCTATGGCCTACTGAAAACACCGTGTGCTTCTGAAGGCATCTGAAAGTTTTAAGTACATAAATATGCTAAATTTGGCATAAATATGTCTATAGAACATAATGGTGGATATTTTTAGAATATAAATTAAATATTGTGATATCATTATGCTGTTTTTAATCCCTCTGTAGAAGAGGGACACTGAATAGCCAACAATTCATTTAACCTTCCTCACAAAGACAGTTTTCCTACATGGGGTTGTATTTCTCCACTCTTTCCTGAAGGACCCAGAGCACGACAGGATAAAATTCTAAATCTACAGACTAAAAGAGAAGTAGCTGTTATTTGGCCTGAGGGTTTTTTTGGGTTTTTTTCATTATTTTTAAACACAGAGGCCAATCCACCAGAAAGCCCCACATACAGCACAGTATTTCTTGTGTAAGAGCTTTCCAAAGAAGAAAAGCAGCTTTTGGTGTGTGTGTGCTGTACAGTACCTCTAGCATAGATCTGATGCTCTAGGTTAGTCAAACTGGCTGTACTCCTAGTTCTAAGGTAGACAAGAGGAAGGCCTGGCAGACAGGAAAGACAAAGTTAGCAGGTAAGGAAATCCACACAAATACAGGCAGATCTTCCCTTGCATGCAGAAGGGAAATACACATCATGCAATTGTAAGTCTCTACCCATTTGTTTACACTAAGCTGGCATTTGAATTGATAAAATTCCCTCTAGAAGGAATTCTGGGACAAAATAAGGTGAAAAGACCTGTCACATATTGAGAGCTATTACTCATTTCACAAAGAAAACAGCATTTTTTTTCAGAAACTCAGTTATGTAGGTTTTTAGGGTACAGAAGAAAAAAGATCCTCTCTGAACTGCACACAGCCTAAACTCAAAACTCTGATTTAATCCTTGACATGAGAGTCATTAACTGAGAGTGGCAGACAGAAAGGAAGCAGAACTAGCAGTGTAAAGCTCTTTCTCAAAGCGAAGCAGACGGAAAGCTTTTTGTTTTTAAAGAATTGAACATAATTGAACAGAAAGCAGCTTTTTGTCTTGTTTTTTTTGGTTTTTTGGGGGGGGATTTTTTTTGCCAAACATCTCTAACAAATCACTGTATTCTGTGAAGCCAAAATACTTATGCTTGTAATACATTAGACAGATGACCATGCGTGTCAGGACTGTTCCAAATAAAGTGTGATTAATGACAAACATACTCTGCCCAAAACAGGGGGGATCCACTGAAGAACCCATCCAGTCTTCTGAGCTGATTACATTCACTTCTTTGTCCTGTTTACAGTAATCTTCCATCCACGACTGCTTGGTACACGTGTATTGCTCTAGAGGAATGTAAGCACAGACAGCCAATGTCTTCAAGGTGGCAGTAAACAAAGTCACTGAAAACTGTTAAATTCATCACACTCGAGTTACTCCACTCTAACAGCACAAGTTTCACCTCACTGCTTTTTCTGTGAGTCACATAAGTTAAAGGCAAACAACAGCTCATAAAATCACAGCAGTGTCTTAAAAAAACATATAACCCTATGATAAAAAAACTTTCAGTGGAATTCATGTTCTTAGGAAACTCCTATGTCAATCTAAGAGCTCTCCCTGCCGAGGCAATTAACCTTAAATATTTTTATGTTAGAAGTACTTCCTAGGGGTTTTGGGGTTTGCTTCTTTTTAAGAGGCACATGCACATTCCTGCATAAATATCAAGACACCAATTGAGGCCCCTGGCACAATATTAATCACAAACCAGTTTCACCACTTATTATCACTGCTTTTAAAAAGCATCATCAGGAATCACTGATTTTCTTCTCCTCCTGCCACCTTGGCTCCCCCTCTTTCTGCCAACCCCCAGGTTCTCCTTGGGGGAGAAAGGACCAAGGGAGGTTTTTCTGTTACATCTACAAGCTCAGCTGTTGGCATTTCTTTTATTGTGCCCACCAAATAATTCTGAATGAGCAACAATATTCCTGGGAAGGGCACACAATTAGAGCTCCACAACACAGAAGCTCACATGAAACTGGATTTAATGATGAACAACATATTTTGATTTCCAGGTGGGGATTGACAGCTCAGGTGCTCAGAGACCAAAGAACTGAAATGAGTAGCTCACCACTACACCTCTCAATGTACTGAAAAATGATGAGCTTATCAAAGTATTTTTAAGCCCTGTGAAGCATGGAAAGCTTCAAATGGAAGCATGGAAAGCTTCAGATGGAAGCATGTATCTGATTAAAAATAAATTTCCAATAACATACAAATTTGATAAGAATTCATATGACAACACAAAGAATTCCTACTAACCTGTAACACATGCAGCTCCTGTCTTTACACTTTCACAAGAGCTGACAGAACACAGGCTGCTAAACACAAACCTGGTGCAGCAACAGTGTGGAGGGGCTTGGGCAAACCCCGCTCCCTCCACGGGACACCAGCAGCACTTTAATTAGAGATGTCTGCAATTTTCAGCAGTGAAAAGCAGCCTGCAGAGTGCTGCTGTCAGGGAATATCCCCACATACCTATGAGAACAGAGGTGATGTTTATATCCAGCCGAGGTTTGGCCTTCAGCTCCAGCTTGAGGCGGGGCGGGTGCAGGCGGCTCGAGGCTTGCTGCTGCCAGGACAGCGAGCACGGCCAGGGCTCGATGAACGGCTCCCAGCCTGAGGGAACACAACCCATCACCTCTGTGCACACGTGGGGCACACTGCAGTGCTCTGAACATTTTTAATAATCTAATTTCCATCATTAGATCCTTTACTTTTAGTCTGTGTTCGAGATGAAGCTGGAAGTTTATGGATTTAATTTAATACCTAAAACAAATTTGGTCCAGCTCCTCCATTCAGACCATGTATACTATATGTAGGGTGTTGCAGAAATATCTTAATTCCAATTAAAGCCATTAGAAGGCCATTACAGCTTTATATTTAAGCTAGCTGGAATTAAGCACTCTCAAATACCTTTGACAATGATTTTCATACAATTATACCTTAAGTTGGATATTATTCAGTATCTCAAAAGACAAAGGTCTGGAAGCCATTTAAAAAACCAACCTACATATTTTTAAAAACAAATTATTTTTTAAACACAAGAAAATTACCTTGTTATTGACAGATAATTCCTGGGTGCTTGTCCCCAGTAATGTAACAGAACATTTAGTTTCTAGAGTAAAAAACCCCACACAACTAGATTACTTCTTTTGTCACTATCTGGCCTGTATTGAGGCCTAACTAGCTTTTTTCTATCTAAAATATAAATTGTGATGTTCTTCTTATGTTAATGCTTTGTCTTCAGCCAAATCACTGCCCTCACATGCTTTTCCTTCCTGAAATATGTAATAAACTGAATGCACCAAACCATCAAAGAGAGAAGAGAATGCAGAGACAGCTTGTTATAAAACTGTTATTTTGCTGGATAACCTTTTTATGCAATTCCATTCGAAAACTTGAGTTCCACTTTCATATCAGCAGAATCTCCACTTTCCACATCCCTCCATCTGATCTCAAATCAGGATATCTTGTCTAGGATCACACTGTCTCACACACACAGTCCCAAAACTCAACCTTTCCCTCCTCCCTTAGAGGCACTCCACAATGGGTGAACTTCAGGCTCCTGCACTAGGAAAGGCTGTTTCCTCAAATTAAATAAGAAAACAACCCCCAGGTATTTCACCTGAAAGCTCACGGTTGTAATAATCTCCAGAGAGGGTAAAATGAGCATAGCCTTCAGGGCTGGTTCTCAAATGTTGGAGAAAATTCAAACCTGTGGAGGAAAAAGAAAAGTGAAATGTAAACTAATGCAAAACAATCAAGCTTCCTGATTTTGTGAATTGTTAAGTAAGCAATGGAAGGTTTTGTCTTGTTTTTTAAACTGAAATGGTACAAAAAGCCTATCATAATATTCAAATTACATTTGAAGACAAGCACACCTTACAATACAGAGCCTCCCCAGGACTCTGCTCAGGACATATTCCATTTTTTATGTGATGTAAAAAGAGGAAACCAGAATCTGAATGCTACAAAGACTGTAATCTTCTTAAAACCAAACCTTAAATCAAACAGAAATAAAGGAAAAGGACCCCAAATATCCCACAAAACCACCACCAATACCCTGTCAGCTGAAATCTGACAAATCCTGACAAACAGGAGCATGATGCTGAACACCCAGAACTGACAGTCATTCCATGCCAAGGCAGGACCAGATACTCACGTGAAAAGGTTAATTCAGCCAGGGGAACATCACAGTCCATGCAGTCATCTATAAAGCAGATGCAGACACTTTCTGCCTTTATTTCCACTCCAGAGATGAACTGTAAAGGCACAATCCCCTGGCTATCCCGACCAGAAGAGGTCTGGGAAACTGATTTCAGAGGTTCAGCATTCTTAAACAACCAACTTGCTGCTTTTTTCAAGTCACCTTAGATAAAAGCAAACAATCAATCATTATCTATTTTCTCAAAGACGTGTACTTAGTAAAAATCATATAGAAGTGAATTAATTCCTTCTCTCTCAAGAAAATATTCTCAGCAGTACCTTGAATATGCTCTATTTTGTAACAAAAGTATAAGAAGATTATAAAGACATTGCTATATCCTAAGAGTAAGAAATGTGTTTTGAAGTTTGTAAATGTAATAAAAATCTATAACATTATGCATGCCTAGAGATAAGGTGGGAAGCATGATAGTGCTAAAGGAAGAAAGAATCACTTGTGTTAAAGCTTTGTCTTGAAACTTTTCATGTAGTGCATGTAGAACTAGAGAAATATGATTTTAAAAGGGAGAGATGAAAACACATCCTCTCAAGAGGAAGAGATGTGTGATAGCAAGAAATGGGTGCACCATAAAAATGACCAACTTCAACACAAAAAACCTCCCAAACAAAAATACACTCAAGCACCCCACACATGACATCTCAAAGGGCACAAAGAACCCTTGGGGGTGGATTTTACACAGCAGCAGAACAGGAAGAAGAGTGTTTAAGACCAGAGGCCAGCACAGAGCCAAAGATGTTCTAAAGAAGGACATAGTGCCTGTGCATCTCCACCTGACAGTCTGAAGGCTTTATTTAATTGCAATTAAGGTAATATGAACAATGTGCAAACCCCTGCTGAGAATATCTGATGTTACCTTGGCAGATCAAAAGAGCTTTTCGACAATCTTCCATGCTGAATCCCAGCTCCTGGAGGCGAGCCAGCTGCACCTCTGCAATTAACAGTTAACCAAGCATAAATCCTCGACAGTTATCTACTTGTTTTCATTTCTAAAATCAAACATATCTGTGTGAAAAACAGGGGTTTGTTTGTTTAAGATAGCATCTGTAGAAAAAGCACATAATTCAGCCCTGCTTTTAGGTTTTTATGCTATCATCAGGACCATGCTTTAGGTAGTTCTAACCAACATGGGGTCTTACACCATGAAGATAACAACATCTTTTGTGTTAAGCATATAGATTGGGTTTCCTTTGTAGAAACCTCCTTTAGCTATAAAAAATGGCCTCAGTCCAATAGTAAAAACCATACCAAGAACAGGATCCAGCACGTGTTTGGATGCATCCCTGGTTTCGTGTGCCAAGGAGGTCTCAGTCCCCAGAGCTGCACTGGAGGGGTCAGCAGCACTCCCAGCCCCGGAGTCAGGCAGAGCTGCACTTGTCTGCTGGGGAATGGACTTTGCAATGGCCAGGAAGAGCTGAACGTCATTGTAGGACAGTCTGATATCCAGTGCTTGCAACTGAATCTAAATTAAAATCAGAATATAACATTCACTTGCCTTTTTCCATACATTTTGCTTAAATACTTCAGGTATTAGTAAAGCTTTTCCCAAAGGAAGACAAAATTTCATGTTACAATCTGATCACCCTGCTGTTTTAAAGATCCAGTAATAAAATTATCAAACTTGTTATTATTTACCAACAACCAAATGCATTACATCTCAGGGAAAAGAAGTTTTACTTTGATATAACGGTAAAAAAAGTCTTTAAATATAATTGCCCTCTAATATGTCCTAACAATTACAAAGGGAAAATATAGAAAAAATATCTTTTTCCTTCAAATATTAGTAATTATCTAACACCATCAGCCTACATAACCAGCCCATTTTCTTCCCCCACCAATAATCTCTGTAACACATCCCATAAATCACTCTTTCACTACCACTAAGAGCATTTTCTGCCTGTTTCTTTCATTTCCTTTTCCATTTCAGGAAAAAATTACCTTACTCCCTTCTTATGCATTTGAAAGTCTTCTACTGAATCCTTGGGCATAAAAACGTCTCTCCTAGTATTCTCTACTGCAGACAGTATTATTCAGGCCTTTATTATTACCTCTAGAATAGGAGGAAAATCTTCACTATTGAAAGCATCCAGCAGTCCTGAACCACTTGGGTAGGAAGAATTCCCAATAAGTTCCATATGAATCTGTACTGGATCAATAATTGACAGTGCAGTCTCTTGTTCATTTCCTAACCGGCATGAAAACACCTAAAAATTGCAAATTATTTTACAAAAATTATAAACTGAGAGAACAGGCCTGGCAAGAACTAGCAATATTTTGAGGCTACAGTCAAGTCTTACAATGTTTTAACAGAAAAAATATAAAACTATTCTCAAAACTGCTGTAAAATGAGAACATCTGATGAAAAACCAACAAATTCCAAACAGCAGCTGCGGACTATTCCTTTTGTATATCTATTTATAGTAAAGTATCTTCACAAACTCCTCTAATTTTAGATGTTCAACAGAAGTAAAGTTATTTTTCTTACCTCAATGCCAGACAAATTGCCAGAGAAGGGACGATCCAACAACTTGGGCTTGTAAGTGAGAACAGTTGTTCCCTTCAGAATAATTGCATTGGTATCGAAGCAGGACATGTCTTCAACAACCACAAATTCAGTTCCTTAACCAAAAAAAAAAGACAAGTAACTACCAGGGCAGTTGGCAACATCATTAAAGTACTTTAGGCATTTGCATGAGGTTTCTTGATTTATTTTACTGGACCTGGTTTTAAACCAGCACACAGCTTTTAATGAGAAAATTCCTATAAAAGCACCAGAGAGGAGCACATTTACCTGTGACGTTGACCTTGACCTCCAGCTGCTTTTCTGCTGTCACAGGCAGTGAGGAACGTTTGGTAACTACTCCACTTTTCACAGTTTTGGGAACCACAGTGGTGTCACTGATGCAGGTTCTCTGCCGGGACGAATGGGGATTCTCCCACTTTTTGGAATCTCGAGGAGTATACAAAAAGTCATGGACCAGTAACAACCAGTCAAATATCAGGAACACACGAAGATTGTTCAGAACAACTGTGAAACTGGAGGAATCCTTAGTAGACCTTTTAAGAAGAGAGAAGCACAAAGGTGAATTTTATAACCTGTAGATATTTAAAATCATGCTGAAAACTATCAGTATCTACTAAGAATTATATGGCATTTTATAGGGATACACTTAATTTACAGTGTCTGTACAATACATACTATATATATTTAAACAGTTTGAAATTCAACAATTTGCTGTATCCACAGAACCCCAACAGATCTTAACTGCACAAACTCTAAGCAATAATGCTACAAGAGATGAATTGAAAAACTACATGATGGGAAATTTATGAAAGCTCCTTTAACCCACTTACATTATCAATATTAATTTTCAAAATCTCGTATTTTAAAGTCTTTTTTTATTATCATTTTATGTCTGTTGGGTATCAAACCTAACATTCTGCGTGTGAAACTCAGACGTGGCTCTGAGATAAGAGGTACAATATGAATTTCCTCACACCCTGACAGCATTTTGCAGCTCATGAAGCTGCTCTGTCATTCAGAGCAAATGTCAGGCTGCCTGAGCTCCCAGCACCCCATTCTGAAGGTCTGGCTAGGAGGGATAAATTGTTTGGTTTTATGCTCTGAGATACCAGTTACATTTGATCATCCTAACAGGAAAATCATCTGAGTGGTTAAATCCCATGAAACAATTTTCAATCCAGCACACTGTGAGCTATAAAATCTCCAAAGAACCGTGGGGAGCAGGCTCTGCCTGTGCTGCTTCCAACAGCAAAAGCCCAGAGCCCTCCCTGGCTCTCCAGGATATTTCAAGAGGCACCAGGCAGTACAACCCTACCCCTGAGCTCTGCCAGCCCTCACATCTCCTGCCAAGGATGCTCTCAGCAGTAAAAACAGACCACATGCTGCTGCAGCTCAAACTGAAAATCACAACACTTGGGAAGAAGATTCCTGAAGCTCTCGCTCATAAACCAGATTAGGCTGTGCTGTGCAAACTCACTGTGTCTAATCTGGCCACTGACTGACTCCACAGCTCTGTGAAAACCACCTGGGGTTTTTTAGGGAGTATTTTTTAGTAAATCTCGTTTTAGTTTTATTCAAATTGAAATGTTTCCTTCTGAACACTTTTTTTAGGTACCTAAAACCGTAATATAGCATCCATATCTTCAAAAAATTTTCTCTCAATTGCCAAGTTTCTTTAGCAGGTTTTTATGAACAAATGTCTCCAGAATTTTCTACTGGACTAAAAACTATCACTTTTTTTTACCCTGCATTACTCCTGTTTCAGAAGGCATCAAACTTGTATGAGAGTGAGAAAGCTGAGCTTGGTCAGCACATCTGATCAGAAGTGAAAGCAACATCTCTGTTTATTTCACTTCACCCTCTTTTTTGGTAGTTAACATTCCTCAAAATATACCATGCTGATAGAGGTAAATACTGACATTATACTTTATGTTCCCAATTTCAATACTAAATTAGATCAAAACAGGTGAGAAAAAACAAACAGGGTAGGTCAGAGCATAGAGGAGGATACAGAGATTGCTTTTGAAAGAGGTGACATTTCTGTCTGTATTTGATGCTCTCAGAAAACCACGTGTGACACCTGCTGGGAAACAGCTTTTGTGCATCTTACATTAAAAATTCTACAAAAATTTGTTTTATGTACACATACAAGTGATAGACCAGACTTCTCAAGCTTTAATCACTACTGATTTTAACAGGTCAAATCTTCATCTGATGCATTACACATTCAAACCTAAATTTTATTGCAACAAGTGAAAAAAACAATCCAACAACTTCCAGAGAATGAATAACTGCAGATTTCAATCTATCAGGTACCACTGATCATCCCAAAAATGTCATCAGATTGAAATACAATGCCCCCAAATTTATCTACAATAATAACAGGTGTATTAAAACCAGGACAATACTGATTATGTTGTTATTAAAACCAAACAAATCCCAGAATTACCAACCTGAAATGCAATTCAATCTGGATTGCTCCTGGGCTACTGGTGTTCTTTGATGACTGAAAGATGCAGTTGAAGACATTTGGGGGGCCTGTAGCATATTTCTGTCCAGCATAACGAGTGTCAAAGGCCATCATGGAATGAGAGACCAGATTTACAGACTTTGTTCCATTGGAAGAGCTTTCAAAAAGCAACTTGGATTTCTTAAAATCAAACCTGGGAGAATAAAAAGCAAAACATCAAAGAGAATTCCAGTTTATTTATTCCTTGAAGTCATTTATTTCACAAGTATGGCACAGTGCTGAAATCTTTCATCTAGGTAGTTTCTAAAACAACTACAATCCTGTCCCATGTCATAGAGATAGAAAATAGTTCTGTACTAAATGTAATCATATTTTCCACTGATAAAAAAACTTCAGCATTAAAAAAACCCCAACAAGCCAACATAGCAGAAATCTGCATTTTTAACCTCCCCTCATATTACTTTCTTAATTAAAATATTATTTCTCTTGGGCAAGTAAACTGATTACTGGACTGTTATTTCAAGGATAACTGGAAAGACAGACTGTATCTTTTAAACAATTTCATCTTTCAGAGCAGCTCAAACTCTCAGTTTGGACTCTCATTAATAAATTCCATTTCACTGCATAATTAAACTGTAATTCCACATATTATTTCAATTCTTGTCCTGTATCTTTCATGTGAGCATAGCATTTAGGGTAAGGTATTCAGTAAGAGAAGAACATTCATACCTGGCTAAAGAGCTGCATCCATCTTTTCCCTTTGGATCCATCAGTTCCAGGCTCACATTAACCATGTCAATGAGGAATGACATGGAAGTATAAACTTCTCCACTCAACACCGTCTGGAAGTGGAAAACACCAACATTCTTTTTCAGACCATCTGTCTAACTTTCATCTCTGAATTAAACTGTGTTTCAGAAAAACATAAACAGCTTCTGTGTGGTGTCCTTCTCCTCCAAAGCGTTTCATAAACCATTACTGGGGAAATGTTACATTTCACAACACTGTGGGGCCTTTAACTTGAAAATGACCCTTAATCCATTTCACAGGACTCGTCTGGAGCTTCTATATCCTTAAAATATTGCTGCCATCAGCAAAATTAGCAAAAACCCCCCAGACATTTCAAGAGAATTTCAGCTGCACACAGATCCTCTTACAAACAGGGTAGGACAGAACACAGAAGAGAATACAGAGATTGTTTTAGAACACAGAGATTGTTTTAGAACACAGAGATTGTTTTAGAACACAGAGGTTCTTGTCTCTTACAAGAATTCGTGGGTCCTGCAAGTCGTAGGGGCGCATGAACTCCTCGATGGGCTCGCCCAGGTTGTTCTCCAGCAGCCCCCGGATGAGTTTGTACTTGTTCAGGTCCAGGGAGCAGTGCACTGAGGACAGGCTGCCGTGGATGGAGATGTCTGCCACGGCGTGACTCAGCTCCCTGCAACACAGAGGAAACCTCAGCGCTGCCAGGAGCTCCAGCACAGCAGGCAAAACCCTTAGGATGTGACAAAATGCATCTAAAATGCTGCTCCAGGTGAGAGCATGAAGTGATCGTGTTTAAACTCACTTGTCCAAGTTTCTCTCCACTTTTAGCTTCAGTCTGAAGGGTTCTGTCAGCAGGCTCCCTCCTGTCTGCCTCACCAGGTAGGATGGAAAGCTCAAGTCTGCACTGGTGTCTTCCACAGCCTTGGAATACTCCCTCTGGTACCTTTCTGCAGCAAAGATGTTCATGTCCTGCAGATCAACCACAATGCAGTCTAAGAGGCAGATGTGATCCTCTGCAAGTACACAGGAGATAACACATTAAGGAACAAAAACAGAATCTGGCCTAAACTAATGCAACCTGCTTTTAAAAAGAAATTTAATTTAGTTTTGATTTTATACCACATTTTTATTTTTTTATTCATGTTCATCAATATCTGTAACTACCATGCTCATTCACAGGTAAATGTAAATTCCTAATTAGGAGTTTGAGTACACTCCCTGTATGTGTGCAAAATGCATCTCAAAACACACCCAGATTGCAAGACTGTTCTTCCAGAAACTGAACCACAACTCCCTAATCCTTTAAGCTTAAAAAATCAGCCCTAAAGCTCAGATGTCATTTTTTCTCCAATCTACAGTCTTCAGACCCAGAGCCTCAGACTTTTTCAGTGTCACATAAGATAAAAGCAGTTATGTCACTGTTTTATTTCACAAGACAGAAGGAGCTCCACGAGGTTCCTACTGCTCTCACATACCTGGGCTCTCAGGGTTTGGGACCACAGGCAGCTTCAAGGGCTGCCCCTGCTGCTTACTCGATGTGCTCACTGCAGGCTCACTCTTCAGCCTAGAAATGTTTGTTCCTGATGATTTTTTCATGACCAATCCTTCCATGGCTAATTTGGACTCATCAGCACTTGCTTTCTTCATGCTATGTTTTGGGGTTCCCATAGGAGAGGAAAATTGAACTGAATCCTGCTGATGAAAGAAATTTTGTAATTAACATTAGATTTTTCATTTAAATTCTAAGGAACCAATGCACCAAGGTTCAAGCTGCAACAAATTACTAGAATGCCAGTATCTTCTGCTGTAGAGAGTATTTTACTGGAATGCCAGTATCTTCTGCTGCAGAAAAATAGCCAAACTTTTCTCCTATAGCCTTAACAGCAGATAAGAATATTTTCTTTCTGAAAAAACGTTTATTTCAGCAACCTTCCTCAAAAAGCTGCAGGATCTTTTCAATGAGACTAATTCAAAAGTAAAGACTGAAAAGTACATGCAAAGGAAAATCATCACATCATCTATAAATCTATGAATTTATGCAATTAAATCCGAATTAGCAGCTCCTCAGACATGCATAAAGACCACACCACAAAAACTTTACATCCAATTCTTATAGAATTCAGCAAAACCTTTAGAACAGAAACATCATTTTAATAAATGAAGTGGCTTTTTAAAGTGCTAAATTCCAGAAGAATACTTCCTTTTTTTATAGAATGAAAGAGGAGCACCTGAACACTGCTATAAAGACGTGAAATACCTCAAATAAAACAGGATCCTTGTATGCATTGCCTTGTAAAATCCGATCCTCAAAAATAAACATAGGACAATAGAGGAAAAATGAAAATAAAACCAACAAAAAAAGCCAAACCCCACCTAATCCCATTCCAACACCTACATTTCTACAGTGCTATGTAATACAGTATTTTTAGGCTGAAATAAAATTATTGTGCACACTTTCTTTAACTTACAATGTTAATTTAGGAGTCTACTGCTTACAAACCTGTACTTGTATGAACACACTGCAGTACAGGAAACAACCCAACATCACAGTCCACTATTCCTTACAGCAAAGGCACAGGTGGATACAAATCAGCTGAAAGCAACAGAGACCACAAATCCACTGCAGCAATTTAGTCCACCTAAATTTTAATCCCTTCAAAATGACATTAGGGGGTCCCCAGACAACTCCCTATTCTGTTGAATGGGTTAGATGCAGAAAGCCATTCAAGACTGATATTTTTACCCCAAATTTTGTGACTGCATCTCTCAAGAGCAGCACCAGATACTCCTGTCCCGTGCTCTGCCACGTGTACAGCCCCTGGAAACCTTTCCCAAGGTTTCATCTCATCAAAGCAACTCCACACCCTCAGTTTTACTGAGAAAAGAAAAAAAATAAACCCAGTTCTGTTCTCCAGTGTGTTAGAGCAAGTCTCAGCCAACACAGAGCTCTCTTTCTGCTGTTCACCCTGTGGAAATTTTGAGTGGTGAACAGCTGGAGTAACCAGATGTGCACCCAGCTGGGTCCTGCCTCCTCAGCAGAGCAGCTGCAGTGAGTTCAGGCTCCTTTACTCCCTCTGTTCTCTCCAAACACTCACTTCAGCCTCCCACCTGCCCCAGTGCCTCACACAGAAAGCTCAAGGCAGGAGGGGCAGCACAGCACAATCAGCAGCAAAGGAAATCTGTGAGATCTGCCAGCACACTGGCACAGACTCTCATTACTATAAAGTCAATAAATAAAATGTAAGAATCATTTACAATTTTGATTTAGAAATAAAAGGCACAAGAACTAGCAAAACTACAAGCTGCTAAATGAAGCAGCAATGTTTGTACCTTGTTCTTTAATGAAAAGGTGCCCGGCATTCCTGCAAACAGGAATCTGTTCTTCACTTTCAGCTTTCCCAGATTGGCTACAATGAGACTGTTGGACTTGGAGCTCTCAGGTATCAGCAGAACAGGAGCCCCAGCCTCAATATCCAGAAGAACTCGGGAAGCTCTCTGGGCTTTATCTCTCACCTAGGAAAAGCAAAAATACATTAAAAATATAATTACAAAAATGCAGGAAGCAAGCAGGTGATTATTTCCCCCTGATTAGTACTGAACTCAGGATTGTTACCCCTTGATTTACAAAATTAAGATATGATTAAAGTTTATACCAAAAAAAACCAACAACAAAACAACCAACAAAAACTCCTCCTACTCTTGTTTTAGGCAGAGAATAAAGGCTCATTAAAAAAGTATTATGATGCAAACAGGAAAAAGCTGTGCTAGAGGCTCAGCACTCAGGAGTGACTCGCCCTTTCACCCCTGAACTGAAGCAGAATAGACACTACTCAGCTCATTACATAACAAATTACTTAAGAAAAATGATCTGCAAAAAGCAAAGCCCCATCATTTAGAAGAAGATTTTTCAAAATCAGATTCAAACTTCCCACCTGATACACAATGAAGTATTTTAATATCCAAGTATTCCCTGTCTTTCCTTCAATTATGAGAACTTCTATTAAAAGAAGACTATTGGTTATATTAATTACTCCCACATTAGGTCTATGCTGTCCTGACTATTGAAACACTCTATCATGCCCTATATACTCTATATTGATATATTCTGTCTTGCTCTACAATCTCTATATTCATACACTCTACCATGCAGAAATTCTGATTTTCTCAGCCATCAAACTAAATCAGGGGCATACACCTGAGTGGAACAGAACTTCTCACTTGGCTCTCCTAATTCAGGTATTATTAAGTGAACAGTGGAGAGTAAGACAAGGTAACCTTGACCCTTTCTTCCAGTGCATCCTGCAGAAACCAGTGAGGCCTGGAGGCATCACCAGGCGGTCAAGTTTTAAGGAATGGGCAAATTTGGTATTCTGCACTTTCAAACAGCAGCTGAATGGTCCTAATTAAGGTCTCTTGATTACAAGATGTGCCTGAGAAATTCCTACCAACACAAAAACTCTAAAACCTCCCACCACTTCAATTCACCTGAGCTGACGCATTAACGTAAATTATATATCGCATTTCAACTGCAAAAAACAGAACAGAAAAAAGGCCCAGACATACTGTTTGCCCTTCAATGGCTGCTCTCTGCCTCCCCAGGACATCCTGGAGCTGGGTGAAGTGCTGGATGAAGGCCACCACCTCGGCCTGGAAGCGCTGGGTGTGCACGTACTGCACGGAGGCCATGCGCAGCGTGAGCCGCACGTCGCACTCGCGCTGCAGCAGCGCATCCGCCCGCCCGTACCTGCGACACGGGGAAAGGAAAACTGACCCACCTCAGTATTTTAGAAGCAGCTCTAGAGGTTTGGCTGCATTCAGTGCAGTAATATAGAGGATTTAACTGGTGTTCACAGCATGTAGTTGATGATATTTCAGTTGCAGACGTGAAAAACCGCGTTTGTATTCATTGCTTCTGAATATTGTACATTTAGATGCTGATGAGTTTTAATTAAGCAAATGGGAAGATTCTGCATTTGGAATGTACCTTTAACCTCTGCAGACCTTCAGTGATTTTGTATCAGAACACTGGCTTTTAAGGCTGGCTTTTAACACTGGCTTCAACTACTCCACTGCAGGATAATGTGTACATTCAATTCTGAATCAGTGTGCTGTCATTTTTGAAATTAATTCCATAACATTACTTGGATAATTTCTAATCTGATTAACTGGAACACAAGGTAAGACCTATTCCTTAAAACATACCAAAGAAATTCAAATTTACATTATGACAAAAGCAAACCCCTTAATCCAAAATCAAGGAGAAATGGAAAATCTATTTCATCAGTTGAAAACCTCTTCCAACATTAAAAAAACCTATTTTAGTTAGGAACAAACTATTATGTAAATACTTTCAAGAACAGCTTTAGAGAGAAATAAAAAACTACTTTTCCATTTCTTAGTACATTGCAAGACAAACATAAGTTAAAAATTTTAGTTTATAACTGAAAATATTGTAAGTTCCATTCAAGTCCCAAGAGGCCAAAGCAGAATCAGGCAACCCTGGCAGTTGTGGGCTTGGGTTTTCTGGGTTTGTTTGACTTTGGGGGTTTTTTGGGGGGGGCTGGAAGTTAATGGAGTAACAAGCAAATACTGAGTAACAAGAAGTTTAAATTCATACTTAAAGATTTGAAAAATGAGAGCCTCTTCACCACTTGTAGTGAAACGTTCTCTGTAAAATTCTCCATGAGATGTAAGATCACTTAAGGACAGACTTCCAATACTTCCCTGCAAGGCTAAATCTCCCTCTGCAAAACAAAGGACAGACAATCAGGATCCTCAAACACAGATCAGTTACTAAATCCCAAAAGTTTCTATTAGCCTCATTACAAGTAATTAAATAAGTCAATTCAACTAAATATTAAACTTCATGTTCAAAGAATTAAATTTGTTTCTGCTACTAAGATTGTATTAACCCACATTACTCTAGGCTTCACACACATCATGTGATCACACTACTTTGATTTGTGAAACTTAGCTACAAGTCCTTTTCCTCCTCTAGAGCAGGAATAAAAACTATTGTTTTGCTCTGTGAAAGTGAAGTATTAAAATTGCAGCAAATCACAGCTAAAATGATGAAAGATTTGACAACTGGGAGGGATGCCACTATTTAAATAAACCCTAAAAAAGCGGAGGAAGAAGCAGTGGGAGGAGAATGCACATTTTGTCCAGAATAAACCCAACAAGCACCAAAATAAAACATTTAAAATCATAATTCCAGTGCACACCTCATTTTATTTTAAGCTGCAAACAACCTGAGCCCTTCAATCTACTCACCAATCACTTCCAAGTGAGCTGCAAGTTTTGCCACACTGGCTTTAGCAAGCTCACTGGTTGTCTTATTCAGGACTAAGGATAAAGAATGGACCTGGTCAAACAAAACAGGAACAAATTGGAATGAAAACATGACTTCAGAGCTTGAACATCTTGTTCAGCTTTTTTCCAGAACAATTGCACTGTAACAAATGAATGGCAAACAACAATTATCTGATTGGGAGACACTGAAGGAGAGCAACATTTTTACTGCCTTGTTTGCACATTAATGGGTCTCCCAAGCAATTCAGAATGTCAGGCCAAAAATAAATCCCAGCACTGTCACCTTCATTTTCTTGTCTTTCAGGATTTGTCACATATAAGTCAGACTGCAGGGCCTTTGGTCAAAGACTATATTATAAACACATACATCATGTGTTTTTCAAACTACATATAGATGGATAAACATATATGGATCTATATTTATCAACTAGAGACTTATTTTCATAGATAAACTCCATAGTACCTAGAACAGCACAGTGCCAACTGCAGCACAATAGGTCTTTAATACTGAAGCAACCTTTTCATTAAAGACAGGGTCACAGAGCAAAGGAGCCAGCATTTTACAAATGTTCTGCTTTCCTACAACTCCTTTAACTACACATATACACATTTTAAATCTGTTTCTGCATTATGTACACTCCCCACTAGAATATAAAACACATGATGTAAATATCACCTTAAGTTTCTATAAACCAGATGTTTTATGACAGACAATCCAATTTCTGCTTTGCATCTCAAGTATACCTTTAGATCCAGCTTAGTGTTTACAGGCTCTTGGGCTTGAGAAGCTGACAAGGAATTTATTTCTGCTTTGATTGTCTGCTGAGTATCTTCAGGCTGCGGCTTCATAGCATGGTTATCAGCAGTGGATCCAATCCCAAAGAAATCCAGTATCACCACCCAAGTTTGCAAAGTTATTAACACATCTAGACAATTAAAATCAACATCTACACTACGGTTAATTTTGTTATAGCGAGAAGAAAATTCAGGATGTTTCCTATCCACTAGAAATATATTGATATGAACTAATGAATCATCAAAGTTACTTTTTCCACAGGGCAACTTGGATCTGTCTGCTGATGGAGAAGGAGGTGGAGTCAGAGGATACTCAGAATCAGCATCTTCTTTTTGCTTCTTACGGGAGGCACAAACTGGTCTTTGGTACAGCTGGAAGACATTAGGTGCTTCTTCCATATGGGAGGGGAGGGAACGTGGCATATCTGGGTATTCTGCATTGGACACTGAGGGACAGGACTGTGACAGATATTCCTTATGTGCTAAACTGGAGGGTTTGGGTGCTCCACGGGACACCATGAGGTTCTTATACTTAGAGTCTGGATTCTTTTCCAGGAGATCTTCCATCAGCAGGGAACGCAAGGCAATCTGAATGGACAAGGTTTGAGGGTGATCTTTGGCAAATTCAACATCAAAATCCTGAAATTTAAGGCTGACAAGACCTTGTGCCCCCAGTGTGAGATCACCACTTAACTGAACCTGGAGCTCTGAGATGTGAAAGTTGGCTTGAATTTGAGTAAAAGATTTTGTTTCCCTGACAGCTAAGGGCTTCTTTGGAACAGAATTAAAACTAGAGTGGCTGAACAAGCCATTTTCCTTCCGTTCACTCAAGAATTCTGTGCCTGTACTATGAAGTGATGCTGAAGGAGAACTAAGACCAGTTGGAGATACAGAAGTTGTTGAAAATTTGTTCAAGTCTTCACTGTAAATTAAATTATCCAGAGTCTGAAGGACTTGCTCATATACATGTTTTGCTAACACCACCTACAATGTAGAGAAAATAAACAATCATCACATTGGAGCTCT
Organism: Prinia subflava; assembly: GCF_021018805.1. NCBI lineage: Eukaryota > Metazoa > Chordata > Aves > Passeriformes > Cisticolidae > Prinia > Prinia subflava. The sequence continues at coordinate 3,078,769 of NC_086267.1, read as the reverse complement.
CTATATTAATGAAATCAATACATATATTCTAAAACTCGTAAGTGGAATTCCAAACCACACAAATTTTAAGTTCACCCAAGAAAAAAATAATGCAAAACAAAGTAGAATGCAAAACTGAAGCAAAACAGTTCTTCTGTATTAGCTCTGGAAGATGACACCACCCCGAAACACATGGGATGGGATCCTAGAACAGGATACCTTGTACTCCAGGGCAAAAACCATCCACACAGAGTTAGTTAAAAATAATTCACCACCTGAGCTTACACACTAATATATAAAACAAACATTCTACTTAGTCATCATTGTTAGATGTTTCAGTTTTCTCTATTTAAAACCTCTGCTCTTGCACACATTTTTTCAAGGCAATGGCATTTTAATTCTTAGTTTCAACTACAACTGCAAATAAACTTATTTGGACAGTGTAATTTACTTTTCCTTCTGGGTTCAAGATAAGCAAAAGTTATTCTAATTCATAAAGATGTCTAAAATGTCCCCAAACAAGGTTAAATATTGGTCATTATTATTATCATGACTTAAGACTGTCTCTTCTAACCATGTGTAAAAGGATCTGATTTCTAAACTACCAACATGTTAAACCTCACAATACTGGCCTGAAAAACACTGATTTTCTGTGCAGGGAAATATTTTTATGCTCATAGTGGAAATACTACATTTCTGTACCTGAAGAGGGTTCACAAATTTCCCTTCAATCTTCATAATGCTTGATGTTCCAAAGTCTTCATTACACAGCGGAAAAGTTAAATCCAAATCTTTCTCTAGTGGTATCTTTTCCAATTTAAACTGGATGGTGGTGTTATTAAGAATGTGGAAAGCTTTAGGAGAAAGTGAAATTAAAACAACATTAGAGCTAGTGAACTGATTAGCCCATATGGAAGAGATAACACGGTAGCTCCTGAACTTGCTCAGAAGCTGAGCTGGACTAAGGTTGTATGGTTGTGTTTTGCCCATTTTCTGCCTAAAAGGCACCATTCTGTTTTTGCTTAGGAGACCAAAAATGGACATAAATACAATAACTAGCCCATTGACATTAAAATTGACGGATGTGTTTCAGTAGGATGGGTGAAGCAGAATTTACACTCAGACCTACGGTCAATACACATTTTTAACACATATACTCTCATAATATAATAATTAAGACTCGTCTGATTAACATACCATGGCCTTTATGTAATGATTCAAAGAAGTCATGACGAGTAAAATGAGATTCTTCTTGGCTGTTAATGCTGGCAGGACCTGATGAAGAATGTGGCCCATTGGGTATCTCACTTGCAGGATCCTTCTTGTTTGTAAACTGACTACTGTTTAATGAATACATCTTAATATCCTTAATTTCAACTTGCAGCCTATCACTCGTAGACTCATCTTCTCCTGGTACAAAATTCTGAATAGATATTTGTCCTAGATGACCTACGAGCAGTTCAGAGCTACCAGGCTTTCGAGGTATGGAGACAATTGGGGATTCAATGTTTATATTTAATATAAGCTTAATCGTATCAGCTTTGAGGGACTGTGATCCAAATGCATCTCCTTCGTTATCTTCTGCACCGGCAACATCTCTTGGTCGTGGTGTGGGGTCAAACAAAGACACCATTTCACTGTATTCAGCGGTTTTAGTTGCCAAGACTGTTGTAACTTTTGAAGCTGCACTTTTCAACATGCTGCGGAAATTCTCTTCCAGCTCATCCATGGACAAAGTCAGCTCTTTCAAAAATTTGGCTGAGTGGTTGTAGTGTAAGGAGGCCATTTTGAGGTTGAGAGAACACTCCTCTTTCGACTTTTCTGTGAAAGTGAAACTTAAAGCATCTGGAAGGTTATCTCCATCATCAAGCCTAAAGAATAAAGATTCAAAGACATTCGCATCGCCGATGAGATTCTCGTACCTCCCTGTGTTCCCTATGCTCACCACATACTGGTTCTTTACATTGTCTTGGGTCAGATCCATAAGGTGAAGGCATCCAAGAGAGCCATTCACATCCAGCCTACTACACATGGAGACGTTGACCTTGGTGCCACCAATACTGGCTGTTGCAATTTTCCTGCCGTATTTTTCTCCATTTGTCATGCCAACTGTCCTGAGGAGGAGTACATTTAACCAGTGAATGTCAACTGCCACCTCTGTGTTCTGGGCATAAGTAGACTGGAATGTTTCCTGTTCCCTCCAACCTCTCTCCAAGTCAGCTATTAAAGGCTGAGGACTAGAATCTTCCTTCTCCTTGGGGAAAGATTTCTGGAGAAACCCAATCAACTCAACAATAGTCTCTGGGTTAAGGATGATATCCAGGTTGTTCACCTGTACAGAGATCACCTGCAGACTGCTATCCAAATTCATTGATGGGCATTCTGCACTCACAAACTGATACTCCAATTTTATCAAGGACTCTTGATCTTTTCCATTGTTACCAGGTGAGGTGCTGGAGGCTTTAGTGCATCTCTCTGACAAACCAACAACATCAATGGGATGTGCATCCTGTGGTCCAGAAACTGGGGACTGAGCCCTGCTGTCTCGAAGGCTTCCCGTTGGCACATCAAAGCTCAGGTTCTTATGAGAAGCCATCAAAAGATCAAAATCTGTTCCGTATGTTTGCATAGTATCCACCAATAGCAGGCCATGCACAGTCAGGGACACCTCTGCATCGTAAGGCCTTTTCACAAAATGGGCATTGGTGCCAAAAACCTTGAGCACAGAGATGTATCTCCCGTTGCTCTCCACACCCAGCTGCATGCAGTTCACTTTGAACTCAGCCAAAAGCAGCTGGGATTCCACCAGAACCTCCCGGGTGTTTTGCTCGAGCATGACAACACTCTGTGTCAGATTCATCACAGAATCGTGCAAACTGCCAAACTGGTCTACCTCTGCAAAAATCTTGTCTTTCCCTAAATTTAGGGCATCTGAAGACTTAGCTTCAGACGTACTCAGCTGTGTCAAACAGTTCTTCAGAGCCAGGATTTTGTCTTCATTGATGTGAATTTTCAAGTCAGGCAAGTTGCCAGACAAGACAGCTCCTGGATATTTTGGGTCAGATGTGTATATCAGCCTGCGCTCCAGCTGCAGGTGAACATTGAATTTTTCTACCACATGAGTTGGACCCACATCACTATCCTGAACGTGTTTCCAGTTGTCTTTCACTCGGCCCACCATGATCTGAAGGTCCATAAAAGAAAGTGTGTATCTCTCATACATTTTTTTACTCATTAGGTGTGCCTGTAGCTGCTCTTCACTGATTTCTACTCCAGTAAATTCAGACATTTTGATGCCACTGTTAGTGTTGGATTCTGGTGGTGGAGTATTGGGGGGAGTTGCAAGAGGTGTTTTATATTCCTCATCACTCAGTTCATTGACTTCTGAATCAATGGCACCTGTACTCCTCTTAGAGTCTTCTGTGGATTAAAAAAAAAAAAGGTAAACAAATAAACAGAAGTCCTCTCCTCCCTCCTCAGATGTTTCCTATGATTATCTGATCATCCTGTCTGAAGTTCTATTTTTTTGAACACAAAGCGTATCTGGTGCTGTCCTTGCCTCCTTCCACTGTCACTTCCTTTTCCCTCAATAAGAAACCTACTGTACCTCTACATTCACAGAGGTGTCAGTCACAACGTAGTACAGAAGCTATTTAAAGACACTATTGTCTCATTTTTAACCCACTTACTGCAAGGTTTACTTTTGACCAAGTTGTCAAAAAAGAATCCATTACTCTGCCCACACAAATCTCCTGATCCTCAAAACCAAATGAAAAGTAAGACATACTACTTAACTACAGTATTTTTATCATCAGAAGGTTTTCTCCAACTGGCTTTATTGTCTAATATTATCTTTCATTTTATTATCTTAAGAAAAGGATTTTTTCTACTTTACAAAGCAGAAACACCCCCCAAAACTTCCCTGGACATTTTTACCCTTTTTTAAAGCTCTGACTTTCTGAAAGAAGATAGAAAGAAAAGGAAAGCTGCAATAAATCTAGATCATACCTTGAGAATTTGTGAGTAATATCCTTCCCAGATCTATAACAACTAACACGGGATCCACAAATTTGAAATCATCGGGAAAGATCACCTGAGGGGCAGAGATATCAAGGCACACAGTCCAGCTTTTGCTGTTTTCCTGAAAGTTAAGAAGAAAGATATAATAGCCCACAAGAAAACAAACCAAAAGAAGCCATGTGAAACATCTAATTAGCCACTTTTTTTCCTGATGAGCTGTCACAAACTCCAGCCACACTCAGGTTTGGTACCTTGTTAAAACACAGACTCCTAATGAAGTCAATTAAAAATAACATTTTCAGCAGGTGAAAACATGCCCTGCACTTCAAGCATGGATTGACTGACAGCAAAAGGAATCTACAACACCTCCTGCTCACACAGAACATCACACAAACAACAACAAACCTCACTCTTTAGAGCTCCAAGTCCTAACCCAAAAGGCTAAAAATCTATATAAACATTTTGGGGGCCAAAACTTACAATGAAGTCTCCAACTAATAAGCGATCGATTGTTTGTCTGATTTCAGCTTTTGTCTGCATTTTCAGCTTGTTGTATTGTCTTCTGGCAGCTTCAGCCACTCTTGCCTCTAACTCAGACTGATAACCAAAACCTGCACAAGAAAGGGAAAACTCACTAGGTATAACTCTGTTCACCCTTTATTGAATCACAAGAAAAAACAGAAGGAAAACAGACAGAAGATTTATTTTAAATTTTAGCAATAAAATACAGAACGGTAAAACACAGCAGGTGAAAGTCACTGTCTGTGTCTATTCACCAGGCTGCTGCACAAAAAAGGAAGTATTTAAGTACAAAACAAATAATCCCACTAAAAAATACTTCCCAATCCATTTTCTGGTCTTTATCTCTCAGACCTTCACCCCAAGTAATTAAATTTGACTAAAATAGAAAGGGTGCTAAGTATGGCCACAGTGGGAATTCTGACTAAACATTAAGATGTGCATCTGTAGGCATTGGGTTTTTGTCTGCTTGGTTGGTTTGTTTTAAACTTGAATATTTATGGAATATTCTCACCTTGTAAGAAAAGGTGTCACACACACCTTTATACCAGAGATAACTTGAATTTTTTGGTATTTACCATACTCAGCAGAAGAACAACTGGTATTTCAAGAACACTTTCATGTTTCTAATGTTATTTACTGTCACCTCTCATCTCCTCAGAAACTGAACAACCAAACTGCAAAGGTGACTTTGTACTTTATACTGTTACAGGCTTAGGTACTGGAACCCTAAATCTTGTTGTGCTTAGAAATTAAAGGAACGAGTATGTTCAAATTTAAAAATCAAATTATCTCAAGAATCTGTAACAAAGGGCAGCCTTAACCTCATCAACAAAAAAATATAACAGGAATTAGAATACTATTTCCTCTGTATCATTACTATAGAAATGCTTTTAACTGCCCTCTAAAAAAAACTTCATCAATTGCCAGGATTACAGGAACAAGCCCCTCTCCTTATTCATGCATTTTAATTTAGGGGACATTAACATCCACCATGGGGTGAAACAGTAACTTGCAATTTTAAAGCAGAAGTTTGCCAAAGCAAAATCCCTGATGCAATAAACAAAGACCAAATCAAACAAAGGAATAAAACCCTCCAGACAAGACTCGGATTATTGTTAAATCTGAACTTAAAGTGAAGATCCTCTGATTAGTGCTTTGTATTTTTAAGAATGAAAATAAATAAAGATCAAAGACAAGAAAAGATGTAATTCCACCAACAAAACCCCAATCCCACAAAAAAAAAACACATTAAAGGTTAACCTGAGGTATGAACCCTTCCCTTGTAGAAGAAGTCAGCTACTTTCTTAATGGCTTGTGGATTGTAAATAATATTTAGAGGTCTGGTACTGACTTCCAGGCGCCTCTCAAAAGTGCTGTGAATTGGATTTCTTTCATAAAGCATCTCAAATACTGGGGCATCAGGATCTGCAACTGAATAAAAAATGACTTATAAAAAGCAGCTGTAAAAAAACCAAAAACAAATAAATAAGACAAAAGCAAAAAACAACTCCTGAAGAATTGAATAAGTGATTTTTAAGTGGTGCTAATGGGAAAGTACAAGTGTCCAAGAATTCTTCAGAAACAGAAAAGGAAGTAATATGATCAACTTCTACAATCAACAAAATTCATCAAGTTTCTATATACAAAAACATTTGTATAATTGGGGTTCTAAAGTTGAACTCCTATCAATTTATTTTTAAACCAAAACAAAGAGTAAGTGCAACTCCCATTGTTTTGAAATACAGAATTTCTTCTTTTCTTTAAAATCAACCTGCATACACTCTTACATCTTGAACAAAGCTTCTATGATTTTATCTTTGTCATTTGAAAAAAGCATTTGCATTCATTCAAACTCCAGGCACTTAGTTTTGAAATTTTTGGTTTGTAGGAATTATGTCATCAAATATAAAATGAAATCTTTACCAGAGTTCTGATTAGTCAGTTCTGAGGACAAACTTTGTAGTCCAAAGGAAGACACGCAGCCAACCTCTTTTTGCTAGTAAGAATTTAAAAGAAAAAGACTGTTTAGATAAAATCAACCAAGCCACCTGATAAAAGCATAAAAGTCTTTTCTGTTGAACTGTATGTAAAGTCTGAGATTATTACATTTTTTCCCTGACATGGTCAAACAAAAGAAGGCAATAGGATTAAGCAGCAAACACTCTCCACTCCTCCAGCAGACAGGCTGAAAAAATAAAATACATGGGAAATCTTCATGGCTTTAGATTCAAATTTTGCTCACTCAGAAGAGAACTTTGAAATCTTTTCTAGAATTTATTTCTACATTTAGTGCACCAATATACAGGTGAAACAGAACCACTGCTTGGGCCACAGAGCTTTATGGAAAAGAACAATCACTGTTTAAGCAGCAATGCTGATGGTTCCGAAAATCAAATGTTGTTCAAGAAATTATCTTCTTCTCAACACATAAAATTGAAAGGTTGAAGTCACAAGCATATAGAGTAAAAAATGAAGAGTTCTGCATATGCTGTTTGGGAACAGAGGGAAAAAGTAAATCCAACAGGTAGAAACTTTTCCTCAAGACTTTTCCTTTTCTGGGATAAGAAGTGTTTTGAGTACAACTATTTTCACACAAAATTATGCATCCCACATAGTAACTTCTAGGGTTTTTTTCACCTACAGGATTTGGGAAAACGAGCACAGGAAATATGGTCCCTTCTGTTGCCAAATCCCTCAGGAAAAGACCACCAAGCTGCACTTTGAGAAGGGAAGATTTTCTGCGAGGAAGGGATTCTGCCAAGATCTTTACACCTGGAATATAAATACATTAAATTATTTTGTTTCTTTTAGTACAGCACACATTTTATTTAAATTTTACAAATAAAAAATAACGTCTAACAAACACGCATTTTTGAAGTCTTTATATATATATATATTCCTACTAAAAACTTTGACATGGAAATTTGTTGTATAGTATAATGATTGTGAGGCATCTCTCGTATTTTTTAGGAAAGAATAGAAATGGGCTTAGTACCTGAAAACTCCAGCTGCATAAAAGCAGTCTCTTCAGCATGCAACACCTTTTTCTTCCTATGCAACAGAGTGAAAGAGCCACCCTGCAGCTGAAGATTTAATTTAGCAAAAACATGATCCCTCTTGGTAAAGGTATTCATGCTGGAAGCATCTGCAGCAGGATCAAAAAATTCATCTGTACCTAATAAAAAACAAAAACAACACATTAAATAAATTCAATTTCTGGAGGGCTACTGAAGAACAAAGAAAGTTCCTATGAATATGAAAATAAAGATTTCTCCAGCTCTCGGGGAGAAAAATAGAAACAAAAAAATAAAAGATATACTTTTTTCCTTAGAAAAAAAGAATAGAGTAGAGTAGAGTAGGAACAGAATAGAGTAGAGTAGGAATAGAATAGAGTAGAGTAGAGTAGAGTAGAGTAGAGTAGAGTAGAGTAGAGTAGAGTAGAGTAGAGTAGAGTAGAGTAGAGTAGAGTAGAGTAGAGTAGGAATAGAATAAAGTAGAGTAGAGTAGAGTAGAGTAGAGTAGAGTAGAGTAGACTAGACTAGACTAGACTAGACTAGACTAGACTAGACTAGACTAGAATAGAATTCTATTTCAATCAAGGTAACATAAATCTGAGTTTACAAAGACCCCAACAGCCCAGTACTATCCCTGTTAGATGCAGTCACATGAACCCACACAGACACTTGAACAGAAGTGCCAAAGCTCTTTGCCATCAATGACAGTACCAGTGGAAGCAGACACATCCCCTGTATCACTCTGGAATTAAGCAGGTATCCAGGGACTGAGACACTGCCCAGGTTGTTCACCTTTGGGCAGGCTCTGCTGCCTGGGTACGTCAGCTGGCAGAGAACCCTTGAGCAGTCCAAGCCCAGAGCTCTTTGTGCCCACCTGGGGCAGGTACCACCCCACGGGAGCAAACCCTGTGTTCCCATACCCAGTATGTCTTCTGGATTCCACTGCTCCTTCGGGTCTGGCAGCAGCCCCTCAAAGGCTTCACCTTCATAGCTCTGCTGAGCGTATCCATACCAGCCTCCCCAGCCAGGAAACCACGACTGCAGGTACTGCAGCATCCCAGAGCTGCTGCCATGGCCGGGTTCTGCCGCAGGGGAACCTCCAAGGGAATCAGGCAAGGGCTCTTTAATGCTCTGTTTGAACAGTCAAGACATACATGTTACTGCTGCTGAGTGAAAGAGCATCACAGTGTACAAAAACCACAATAAAAACACAGTTTATCTCCTATTGACTCAGCAGTCCGGCAGTGGTATTCTCAACCAATACTCAGAGAAGCAGCAAAGAAGCAACAAACACATCATCACTTAACTGCTGCATATTCATACAAATATATAATATACATATGATTATGCACACATGAAGCCATATGTCAGTGTTTAAATCTCAGTCTAGAAACACAAAACCAAAGAACTCATTGACACCATAAAGCACAGCTCAACATTTCAGCATTTGTATTTGCAAGAGATGATGTTGTATTGTTATGGAGATTAGTCCATAATTAATGAAATGGGTTCCCCAAGCTTTTTCCATGAGGCTCACTTCTGCCATGTTTATTTTGGGAAAATATTCATTACAGGCCCTCATTTCCACTCTGTTTTTTACATGAAGAGTACCTGACCTAGGAATTCTGGCAAGGAGTCTTCTGGGGAAGATCATCATATGGCACAACAAAAGATTTCACTGTGCAAGTGACACAACAGTAAAAATTGTAGGAACTGAGCATTTCTGCAATTTTAGCATTAGTGCCACACTTTTAAATCAATGTAAATACCTGCTAAGGCTCTGCAGCAGAACAGTACCTCAGAAAATCACTTAAAGATTCCAAATATTTTCCTGCAGGGAGAATGTTCTCACCTCAGCTAAGTCATGAAATTTATTATGAACTATCTCATACAGAATCTTCAACTCTTCGTAAGTCTGTTCATCCTCAATACGACGCATTTCTGCCTGGGAAGACAAAAAAGTAAAGTAATTGCATTAAAAGAGTACAGAATCTTGTTCACAAAATTGTCAAGTATCTGCCCTGAGTTAGGGACTCACAGAAAAAACTAAGATGGCATTAATGATCATGTGCAAGTGCTTCAGCACAACAAAATTAATTAAAGTCATGTAGGCAATTGTAATATAGACATTCCCCTGAACTATAAATAAAGCTTATTTGCACTGTAAAATAGAACACCAACTATTTTAGCACTGTAAAAAAATTCACAACTGTATCCTCCTATTACAAAGAAGAAGCAAGATTTGCAGCACAAGAATTAAACAAGGGAAAATAAATTGATTTATCAGAATGCCTTGCTTAGCCAGGAGCAAAAAAAAGCTTCTGTCTTGAGTGAAGAAGGTGGAGGAAATGAACTGGGTAAATTAGGACAATGTAGTAGTATTCATAGTCACTCAGACGTGTTGTCTTCCTTGAACTGATTAACAAGTTGTTTGAGGGAACTGAGGATTCACCCAAGTCTAAAAAATCTATCATGAAACAACAAAGCAAAAGACATTTTTCTAGTCCACTGCCATTACCCTTGTCACATTTCTCAGCTCTGCTGAACACAACACAAGCTCTATGAGACCTGGCTTTGCCAGGTACTGTAAAAATTTTCTGTACATTGACCTACTTCTACAGTTCATATCCAAATAACAAAAGTAAGGATTACATACAACTTAAAAATATCAATAGAATTGCACCTTTAATTAACGCAAGTGTGGTATTCAGTGCCCTGAACTGATTTGAAGAAAAAGTCCCAATATACCTAAAGATAAAAAGCAGCTAATTGCAGTCTATGGGTTTTTTTCTTTATGAAGTAGGTCATAGGTTCATTATTAGGGCACTAAATTCTTCATCCTCAAATAAACTTGAAAAAACAAAACAAATAAAAAAACCCAACAAAACCCCACCAAAAACCATAAACACACTGTGAAGTAACTACAATTTTTCCCAATTATCTACCCAAGCATATGGGTAGACACATTTCTGGTATTTAAATACCTTTTGGATCTACAGAGAACACCAGTTAAGAAAGCATGTTACCAACTGTCACAGGCATTCTCTAGCAGTTAATGCTATTTTTGGTGAATACTGGTTACAGCTCAAAAACCAGACAGCTTTTTGCAGTGCAAAACAAAACCACATGAACCCTGCAGCTCACACACCTCCCACAAGCCCAGGTCTCACCATTAAAACCTCAGCTGTGATCAGCAGACAGTTCAGTGCAAACGGCCTGCAGTTCAACTAAAGCTGTTCCTTAACTTTTCCAGGTTTTAAACGTGAAAAGATGACACAAACCAAATGTAAGATGATTAAGCATCACTGCAGAAGCAACTCAAGTGTGAGTACCTGGTCTGCAGCAGACAGTGGCTCCCCCTTGAGCTTGCTGTAGTACAGGTCCGTGTAGGACACGGCGTCGCGGGCGCGCCGCAGCGCGAACGCCCAGGTGGAGCGCTGCCTCTGCTCCCTGATCTCCGACAGATTTGCATTCAGGGCAAAGATCCACCATTCCCGGCAGCTGAAACAATTTCCAATTACAGCGTTTCATTAAAAAAACCCTAAGGCAACGCCGTGTCCAAGTGGTGAAAGGTCCAGGAGAGGCAGTGAAAAGCAATGGGCCAGCGGCCAAGGAAAGCAGCAGCTCTGGAGGCAGCAGGGATGGGCTGGTCCTGCAGACTGTGCAGGACAGGGCTCCCCAGGGTCCAACCACTCTGCTGGGATTTAGCCCAGCTGCCACACAGCAGGCACAGACAACAAAATTTAGAGTTACCAAGACTGGATTGAAACCTCAGGTAAGGGTAATTTTACATTTGAATTACATCTGAATATTTAAACTGATTTCTGAGGTAGGGGAACAAAACATGAAAACTAAATCTCTAACATATGATTATTATGTATGTTTTTGTATTTCTCTCATTCTGTTTTTTCTAATATAGCTGACAACACCACATATGGAGATGTACTTACTTCTCTGTTACTGCAACCCTTGGTTTCCACTTCCTGAACTTAAGCTGTCGTTCTTTTCTGGCCAGCTCCTTTAAAAATCCCATGATCTGCTGATACTGCATCTTTTAATGAAACAACACACAGATCAGTGAGGTGACACTGGAGTGTTTTCCCAGGAAAAGAGGAGAGGAAAAGCCTAGCCAAAAACCCACCCACAGATTTGGTTTACTGGTGTCAATGGGCTGCACATGGTGCAGAATTAAGATTAATGCTAATCATAATTCACAATTTTGTTCCCCAGTGTGACATATCTTCTCCCATTCACCAGTAGTTCATGTGTGACATTCCATTTATGGCTTTATTTACAAATAAGCAGAATGAAATTTTCCATGTCAGGTTATCAACATAACATCAGCTGCTATTGTGCATTGTACAGACCAACTCCCCCCAGATCCACCCTTCTTATTACTGCAATAAACAAACAACAATTTAATTCTTTTTACAGTAATCACTAAACTCTTTATAGAGTTTCAGTAAAAGAAATAAGTAATTTTGAATGCTTGACTTTAAAACAACATATTTAATATATCTCTTAGAGCTGCCTTTCAAACAAAATCTTTCAGAGAGGATTAATTTTATGCTACAATAACAGCATTAAGCTGTCCCAAACACTGCCACAGCTTTGTGATACCTGTTCCAGTTGCTGGCAGGTGAAGGGTTGGTATTTACCTGGGAAAGTTTCAGGGGTATTGTCTCCAGCTGAATGTCACATTCCAGCCGTGGGGTATGCCGGGACCTTAAAGGCTCCTTGGAACAATTTCTCTTGAGAAGGGCAGAGGTGCAGACAGGCTCCATGATGTAATTGTGATCACGACTTTCCATACTTCTGTCCATTGCTTCCTGGGGGTTACAAGCAAATTCCCCTCTAAGAAGTGAGTGTGCAACAGTCATTAGGATGCACTGGTTTCATGTACTAGAATGCACTTTATTGGCAGGCCAGTCCATTGGAAAAATCTTCCTGAACATATTTTCTCTTCAAAAGTAAAACAAACTATTTCACAACACAGCCTTTGTGGGTTGCACATGTATCCCACCAGTAAAGCATAAAACCATAGACTTCTGTTGCTCTTCAAAGACCAGATCCAATAAATTCTACATCAATCAAGTCTGTAGTACAGAAAGGAGACTAACAACAATCTCTCTCATATGCACAACCTCTCTCATGTACCTGCAGCTGGCCAGGAGGCAGGTCACCCAGTAAAGTGCAACTGGTGTCCCAATAAACACTGAAATCAGCAACATCCATCTGTTTCTTCCGCATCAGCTTCTCCACCTGGAGTAGAAGAAATGGAGTAAAGTCAAGATCACACACCACATGCTGTGCAGTTTTCAGTTCTACATACCCAATAAAAAACATGAAATGCTCAGAGTAAATTTATTGCAACAAACAAAAGATTTTTTAAATGCTGTGTGGTTTTGGGAATATTTCCTAGCACCCATAAAATGCAGCCTCCCATCTGAGCTGCTCTTACACACACAAGTTGCACTTACTGGTTCAAACACTGCATTTTGCATTGAGACATTTTTGATGCAGATGCCAAACGCAAACGGCTGCGAGGGGTTTGTGATGCCATCTTCAAACCTCAAATGTACATCCTGGATTTTTAACTGGATAGAAAAAAAACCCCATTACTAGGGATATACTATTTACATCATTATAGCAGGCAGTAGTACTTTTCATTAATGCTGGAGCAATTTAATATTTAATTTCTGCAATTTGACAACAAATTTCTATTAGCTATTTAACCTAACAGAAACCCTATTCCTCATTTCTGTTTTTGTACTCCCTGGTTCTACCTTCTCTTCAGATATCAGCAGTCCCTGCCCTCCTACCCAAAAATGAGCCACTTTCACAAAACACTGTATTTTTTTTTGCTATCCTACAAATATTCTCCATTTTAAAGGCAAATATGTAATTGTCAATCACTCAAAAGCAAAGACTTACTTCAATGTTTTCTACAATTCTTGTGACTACAGATGCAGTCACTGAGTACCAGTAAGACTCCCCTTTCTGCTGTTGTTCTTTCTGAAAGAGGAAACAGGGATAAGCATTATTAACCACTGTAATAGCTGGTGAGGAGGCAATGTATTTTATTACACTGAAACCACTGTTAAGGGAGAAAGAAAAATCAAACAAGTTAACTTAAGATATTTATGTTATCTCCCTATCTCCAACATATGTGGGACAGAATGGTGAGGGGTGGTAGACAGAAACTGCACTATGTAAGCATGAAAAAATCAAATTCTAACTCCATTTCCTGTGCATTTGTTCTCTCTCTTGGTTAGCAGACTTAAATACAATCCATCCACCACAGAGGCTTCTTCACCATGAATCACAAGCATGACTTACCTTCCATTTTTCTTCAAGTGCTAGCAGAAGGGCTTTCTTGTGTTCTCTTTCTTGCAGCTTTTCCTTTTCCTCATCAAACTCTTCTCTTTTTTCTGGTGCACCAATCAAGTGCAGTTTTGAGACAGATATCACCCATGGATCCACATGTGGACGATAAAAAGGGATCTGTAGTGTTATTTTGCCAATGAAACCTGAATAAAGAGAACAGACACACTATCAGATTCCTGGGAAAATGTAACTTTATCACCCTCAAAGAAAAAGTGGTGTAAGAAACAGTCAAGCTAAAACAGAAATAAACTAAAAATCAGGCCACCTCATTTATTCAAGCCTCTGACTCACAGCTCCTCTAAAACATGCAATACTTCCTGTTTAAAAAATATCTGTCTTGCACACACAAGCAAAATACAAACCTGCCTTTACTTCAAATGGTAATTCCAGCTCCTTTAAGGCATCTTTTTTTAGTGGCAAGTTTTCCAATTCAACAGCACCTATACAAGAAAGAGGAAGAAAAAGACTCTGCTAAACAAAACTATGTTAAGGAGAGCCAACTTGAACACTGTAAGCCTAAAACGACTCTTTTAAAAAAACTAAATGGGATTTAATGAGAACAGCTAACCTACCACTTCAGGTTGTGTTACAATCACAATGGTTACTCAATAGACTTGTTAATTTTCCAATGCCATGTGCTCAAACTATTTCATGAGGTCATCCAGACGCAATCTTCTCTGGGGTTTTAGATCTGGACTTCCTCGTAGCCACAGACAAAACCTCTCCTTATTGTCTTTTCAAAAGAGATACTTATTTTCTTAGTATTGTGAAGAGCACACACAGAAAAACCTTGGTGTGTTACAAAACATTCTCACCAGGAGCAGCAGATAACAGCAGGAGGGTGAACAGAAAGCACTGATTTGAGGACTCTGTACAAAGTACAAAACTCGTGGATGCAGCATGACACAAACCAGATTACAGGGGAGTAACTACGAGGGCTAAAAGGTAAGAGGCTGCAGGACACTTCCTGCCATGGTCCCTCAACAGGAAAATTATTGAACAGTATCAAGAAAAAATGACATAAATTCAACATGCTAAGATAGCTAAGCATGCTTCTGCAAATTTTACATAAATTGGTTTAAGAGTGTTGATAAAGAGCAACAAAGAACATAATATCATTTACTGTTCATAGTACAGTTCTAGCACCACACTCTCTATTAAAAGGATTTATATAGACATTAAATGTAATATTAAGTGATTATTTCTAATTCACCTTCCAGTTATTACAAAAAATATCACTTTTCTAAACCACAATATGAAAACAGTACAGAAAATACCACAAAGCCTCCCTCACCCTTTAGAAGAGCCACTGAAAGTTGGTCTGTGTTCAGGTTATTGACATATTTGCCCAAGTAGGTGTTGAGGACCCAGGCTACCAATCCTTCCAACATGACTGTCCTAGAAGAGGAAAACTAATGCTTTTCTGTCATTTTCTGGAATTCTCTTCCATAATTAGTCTCAGTCTGGAAGAAAGAAACAAGAAAATTATTGTGTGAAATATACACTCAGCAGAGCTGACATCACTGTCACTTCAATTCTTACTCTGCTCTATCTAGAGAGAAGTAAAAGCACTAAGGTTGATTTCTACATTAAAAAATGATTTATTCTATGCCCTTTAAGTGTCAACTCAGCTTCATAGAGAGTTCTGGTGATCACACATCACTCCCATTTGCAGATAAAGTTCACCTTTCCATCCTTTTTCTAGCCAAAACATTACATTTTGTTGCAGTAATCAACAAGGCAATTCTACAATCCTCCTCCAGAAAAGGTAAGAACAAAATTCCACGTTGATCTGAAGTTTGCAGAGGCCTCCTCGACCTCTGCTGCCAACATTTTCACCACGCTGGGTTTGGGAGCCTGGTCTGAAGTAAGAGCCTGAAGCCTCCTGTACTTTTGTAAAATTCTTACAAGACGTCTGTGAAGCAACTCACCCTACTCAAACCCCTTTTTGGGAGAGCGTGTGTGTGGGAAGTAATCAGATA
Organism: Prinia subflava; assembly: GCF_021018805.1. Lineage (NCBI taxonomy): Eukaryota > Metazoa > Chordata > Aves > Passeriformes > Cisticolidae > Prinia > Prinia subflava. Next base: position 3,062,865 of record NC_086267.1, on the reverse strand, counting down.
CAAGCCCCAAAAATAGCTCATCAACAGTTATTGCAACAGGTTTTCAAAGAGGCAGCAGAGATTATTGCACTGGAGAGGGAAAAATCCACATTAGAGAAGCACCACTGGTCACACCCTTGGACATTTCCCTTCACTCTTCTCCAGCCACTTCTGTTTCAACTTCTGTGGTAATCAGGGCATTAAAATCCCAAAGTCCCAGTTCAACTTTTTAAGCAATGAGTTGCAAAACTACTCATAGCTCCTGCAAGGGCAGGGTGAAGCCTGGTACAGTAAGCAAAAAGGCATGCAGGCCATTTCTTGAAGTTAGAATGGAATAAATGTATCAATTCTGTGTTTAAAAAATTCTCCCAATCCCATATACCTGCCTAAACCATTGGATTCTACAAAGCAGAAAAGCAATATACATCCTTTATTTACAGCTGACAAGAGATGGAAATGACAGCTTCAAGAGACACATTTTAAATTTTACATTAAGACTTAAAGTTTTCTCATTCTGCTTGATTTTAGGCAGCCCTATTTCAAGTTTTCTCTTTTTAAAAAGGCAGTGAAAATATTTAAATAATAGTTAAATAAAATAACCAGAATTAAGCAAGCAATGAAAGGCTTTTTCTAAAGGCTGAAATTGTGCTGTCCTGAAGAATGAAACAGAAAACAGCAGAGGCACGTTCGATTCAACTCAGTCACATGACTTCACATAAAACGTGTTTTAACAGTTTTGCCTTTGTAAAATTTCCCAACAATTTTCAAAAACCATACTATTATTCCACATAATAAAAACTAAGCATTCTTTCTCTTGGGCCACCAGCTTATGTTATAGATTTTTTCTCTAATAAAAGTGACAAGAAACTCAGGATCAAACAAAAGCATATACAGTGATCTCTGTTACGTTGTCATTAAAAAAATAATAAAAAAGGGAATCTACAGGTGTTTGGAACCAAAGGAAAGCCCTTGAAGAAACATTTTAGCACAGCAGAGATCGGCATCCCAGTGACTGAAACCCTCTAGTGCACGAACCATGCCTGAAGTCACCCTAAGAACAGCAAATGAAGTACATCACATCCTTAACCTAAACTCGTGGGACATAACTAACCACGCAGGAACCTTTCAAATGTTTTAAGGCTTTTTATATTTTTAACTCTGCAGTGCGCTGCTGTACCCTGGGAATAAAAGCAAGGCGTTTATTTCCTATGGCAGTGTTTTAATTTCCTTCACACACACATAGCACAAGAAGAACTGTCAGGGTGAGAAGCAAAGCCCGGAGCAGGCCGTGGCTCAGAGAGAAGCAGGCGATGTTCCGCAGGGGGAGGCAGCGCAGGCCCTGGGGCGGCGGGGCCAGGGCAGGGGCCAGGGCAGCGCTCGGAGGGGCGAGGGGCTCTCCCAGCGCCCCTTACCCAAAACCGGGCGGGAAGGGCCCTCCGGGGCACGGGGGACACGGGGCACGGGCGGCGGAGACTGTGTGCCCGCACCGCGTGCCGGGAGGAAGCGAAAGGTCACCTTGCCTTGCCCGGCGGAGCAGGAGGGACCCCGCGGGAGCCGCGCCGAGCGTGAGGCGGCGAACGGCCCGCGCCGGGCGGGGAGGCCCTGAGGGACCCCCAGGCCCCACGGCGAGGCTCAGAGCCCCGCGCCCGGCGCGCCACCGCCCTCCCGGCCCCGCGGTGGGCGCAGGGACCCGGACGCACCGCGGCCGCTGCTCGCCCACCCACCCCGGGGCGGGGCGGGGCGCCGCGAGGGGCGTGCGGCAGGGAGGGGCCCCTCAGGCCGGACCCGCGAAGCAGGAGAAGTGGCTGACGCAGGAGGGAAAGGCGGCGGGGCCGGAGGTTTCCCGAGTTCCCCCCCCGTGTCCCCCCGGGGCCACCCCGGGAGCCCCCCGGGACCCCCGACTCACCTGCGCTGCGAGCGGGGAGCGGCGGGCGCGCGCCGGGCGGTCGCGGGGGCGCGCCCGAGTGAGAGAGCGCCGAGCGATCGATGGGGCGGCGGCACCGCCCCCTGCGGGCCGGGCCCGGTAACGCCCCTGGGGCGGGCCCGAACCGCGGCCCGCCCCGCGGGGCCCTCACGGGAATGGGCTCAAACCGGGCGGGTTTGGGGCTGTTTCCGCGGGGCCCTCACAGGAATGGGCTCAAACCGGGCGGCTTTGGGGCTGTTTCCATGGGACCCTCACGGGAATGGGCTCAAACCGGGCGGCTTTGGGGCTGTTTCCACGGGGCCCTCACGGGAATGAGCTCAAACCGCGCGTGTTTGGGACCAACTCCACGGGGCCCTCACGGGATTGGGCTCAAACCGAGCGGCTTTGGGGCCGGAACGAGCCCGAGGCCCCGCGGGGCCCTACCAGGGCCGGCCAGGCTGAAGAGAAGCAGAGGCAGCGCCCCTCACGGCGGGCGCCCCTCACGGCGGGCGCCCCTCACGGCGGGCGCCCCTCACGGCGGGCGCCCCTCACGGCGGGCGCCCCTCACGGCGGGCGCCCCTCACGGCGGGCGCCCCTCACGGCGGGCGCCCCTCACGGCGGGCGCCCCTCACGGCGGGCGCCCCTCACGGCGGGCGCCCCTCACGGCGGGCCGCAGGAGCAGCGGCTCCTCAGGAACAGCCTCAGCCAGCTGCGATATACCGGTAACCTGTGCAGGGGGAGAGCCCCGCTGGAAATCCCAATTTTGTTTTAACAAAGGGGTCAGGAAACCTGAGGATGCATGTATTTATAAAAAGATATGTTTGGTTTGGGGGGTTTGTTTCCTTTGGGGTTTTTTTGGTTTTTTGTGGGGGTTTTTGTTGTTGGGGGTTTTTTTACTTTTTTTTTTACTTTTTATAATCAAACACAAGCTCATTTTTCCTACTTCAACATAAAACTTGGATTTTTCCTCTATGACAGCTCTTTAATTTGAAAACTCAGTAAGATACTGAGTTTTCTACTACTGTAACGGGATCTTCCTTTTTAATGCTTTTTAACACTAAAATCTTCCTTTGCTGCTTCAGTATGGCCCCAATAGTGGGAGCTGACGGAGAAAAAATTGGCTGACAGAAGTATTACAGTGCAAGAGGTTCAAAGTGCTATGAAAAATTAGGTTCTTGCCTAAATCCTTCAATTATATAGGAGTTTCAATATGCCCATTTTCAAAGTCTTTCTTGAAAATTACCTTCACGTGTAAGGTTAATACACATTTGTAAGAAGTTGCTTCATAGTAGAATTACAGACCTGTTGGTCAGTTCTCAGATCCACAAATAATAAGAGCTTATATAATATCACAGCTTTTGTGGAAGTTTAAAATCTGCATTTTCAGAATCTGAATACTCCTGAATAAATGTTATTCCAAAAGATCCTTTTACATGTCAGGCCTCAGAAATAACCACTGTGTCTATCTTGAGATAGATTAGGACGGTTCAGTGGGAAGTACAGAGATCACAGAGTCCAGCAGCGTTTTATGGCATAAAACAAGGGTTGTGTGTCACTGTGTGACCTCACTGCCATGGGGTTCAGCCTCTGGATCGCACATTCTGGTTGAACACGGCCGCTGCAATTGATGGTTAAGTCACAGATGTAAAATATAATTATGGGAAGTGAGTCCCTGAATATTGGCTTCCAAACCACTCCATTCAAGAAGAACCTCCACTAATGTTCTGTAAGAGGTGGTTGGAGCTCCAGCATCGCCAAGCAGTGAAGGAGAACAGGATTTTCGGGTTCTGAGGTTTGAGTAAATTCCTTTTATTACCGATGATGCTCTGCCACCTGAGGGCAGTAGGCTATCTGACACAGATAATCACAGGGATCTGCTCTAATAGTCACTGAACACGGGGAAAATATTTTGGATTTATGGTTTACCTCAAAAATGAGGTCAGATCAATTGAGGAAACATATTAGCTAGGACACAAAGGTGACAAACTCTAGGGTTGTCAACAAAAGGAACGTACTTCCTACTCCAAAATAACAACAGTTCAGTCTAGCTTTTCCCTTCTAAAACAAAATGAACTAAGTACAGGCAATGAAATGTCCCCGCCCCGCTCACCGGGGTCAGCCCCGGGATGGGGAGCAGCCCCGGGATGGGGAGCAGCGGCCAGCGAGGCCCCATCGCCGCCAAGTGCGCGGGCGGGACGGGGCGGACGCGGCCCCCGCGGCCCGGACAGCGGAGCTGCTCGCACCGGGCTCCGGACGTGTGGAGAGCTCTACAGCCCCGATCAGAGAACATCCAGCTGGATCATCCAGTTCCTTCGCCACGGAGTTACCTTTGCACTATTCCAATATTCATTGGAATTCTTACCCTACCGCTCACTCGTGTGGCACAGGCAGCCGGGATGGTACAGACAGATTTTACTATAAATTCAGCCCTGCCCCTGAGGAAAATTCTAATTCACTAAAAGCTCTGTCAGCTTTAAATGGCTTTCTTGCAAGAATATTTTTTGTGGCTGATACAGGTACTGAAATTATCAACAATTAACATTTAACATTTACATATCAAACAGGAAAAGCATGGGCATGGCTTAAAATCCATGTAATTTTTAATTCAGAGATTACCAGCATTATTAAACTGACTAACTATAACATATCCAGCAGGTTGCGATGCATGTGGTTCTTTTAGAAAGCTGTTCCAGTAAAAAAGATTAATTAATATACAGAGTGGAAATACACAATTACAGTCATTGCAGAACAGCCCTGATCTAGCACAGCCAGGTAAATGTGGTTATTCAGTTGGTGGATTCATGAATTGGTGTTCTCTAAAATGAAGTATGTAGTGAAGTTAAAGGAGATGTGGAAAAGGTCAACTAAAGTGATGAAGGTGGTGGAGCATCAAACTTCATGAGTGATATGAAGAGATGGGAACTCATCTTGGAGACTTAGTTCAGTCAAAGCTGAGATACAATCAATCACAAAAGCAACTTCGTTGAAAAAGAAAAAATAAAAAGAACTCACTGACTTCTGTAAGACAAGAGCTAGTGACGTTCACTGAAATAAAGAGGCCAGTTTGAAAGTGCTAGAAGTCCTTTACAGAGTGCATGACATCTGTAATCTTCTGCCACAGCTGCTTGTGGAGGCAGATTGTACTTGGAAATTCAAAAGAGAGAAGAAAACCTAATGGTGATATGAGAGAATAATAAAGACTGAGTTAAACTCTTCGACATCCTTAGTCCAATGCCAGCTGCCACAGCAGAATTATGGTGAATGCAAACAGCAGTTATGGTCTTCCTAACTAATCCCTTCCTGTGAGTGTCAGAGATGAAATGCTGGGCTCAAACTCCAGTGTGGCCCAAGAAGGTGTTTTTATGCCCCTGTGTTCCTTGTGTGTGCTCTAAGACAAGTGGCTGCAGCTCACCACTGTCATTACCGTGCTCTGATAGCACAAAACTACAAAGCATGTCATGGGGGTTGTGGTTCCTTTTTTGATTATTAAGACACACTTTGTCATATTGCTCATTTTCCACTGTCCTGTTCAAAAGCGTAGTCAGCGCTATTACAGTCACAGTTATTGAACAAGCAGCACAAAAGATTTAAAAATAGCATAACACATGCCAGCTGGCCACCAAACAGGTTTGTTTTTAGAGGATATGTAAATCAGTGTCACTCTGATGATTATGGACATTTCTAAAACAAGTAGATATTAACAGTGTTATAGGAAATAACTGCTGTGCCTCTCTTTCTGTAGCAAAACAGTTTCTTTTCTTCATTTCTCTTTTTACAGGCTCCACATTGGGCTTACCCCATAGTTCACCCAATAGTCACATCTTCAGCCAGTTTGGCTTCCATCAGAAGAGGCTGTTTTGTACATTACTAATGGTTTGATGGAGTCAAAAAATATATGAATCAGACTTCAAAACCTAGAAAGAATGGCCTAAAGTACAGTGGACTTTAATTAATTTTATTTGCCTTCTATTTTCAGAGCCTGTGTGGTACCTTTTGATCCCAACTCCTCAAGAAACATGAAGTCCACTAACTTGAGAGTTATGTTGATGCTAGGGAAAACTAAGATTATTATAATTTCCAATCAAAAGTTGAAGCCTTGAGAAAATGCCAGATGTTGCAAAATATATGACAAAATTTGAAGTATTGGAATAGAAACAGCATAAGAAGCAAGGCTGAGTCTCAAGCCTGACTCAGAATCCTGGCCAGAATTTTCACAGCCAATAGAAGTAACCAGACCTAGATTTTAATCCATTCCTTCACAGTGAGAAAGCAAGCTGTGAAACTTCAGCTGGCATCCAGATGGCCTCTAAATTATGCAGCTTTGATTCAAATTTGTTTTCAGTATGATACTGGGAGACAGGGAAATAGAACTATTTGATGTCAGCTGTGGAGGCAAACAGTTTGGATGATCCTCTCATTTGTTAGATGAAGTAAGTTCTGGCTCTCCTTGTTTGAATGTGTTTCTTTCCTGTGTTTTCCAGGAGTTTCCCAATAATCTAAGGCACAGTGAGTTTACCTCCCTTGACATAAATTCAGCCTTAGTGTCACACTGGATGATTCTGTGTCTTCCCACTCTGTCTCTGAGGGCTGTCACTTCTCAGTGGCAGTGGTAGGGTGGTGAAATTCCTTCCCCTCCTCTTCCACAGGAACCATTACATCATTCCCTGGAAAAGACTCTGTTTCCTGCTCTGGGTAGTGCATTTCCAGTTCCTCTTCCATGCTTTCCTGGGCCTCCAGGTTACTTTCCCATCCTCTAAGAGCACAGTTCTTGCCACTGGGCACTTCTGAGACAGAGCCCACGATAACAGTGTCGGCCTTCATGATGTAGAGCTTTTCTGAGGGAGGAAAAAAGTGAACAGTCACTGCTGCCCCAGAGGTGGCTCTTTTTCATGCAACATTTTTGTTAGGGCTCTGAGCATTTCAGATCAAGCAGATTGAGCTCCCATGGGATTAAAGCACTGAGCTAGAGGTGGGACTACAGGAGAAAGACAAAGTGGAAAAGGCAGAAGATATTCACAAGAATCTGTTAGAAGAAGCAACTGATTGGGATCTAAAGAACCCAACATTTATGCTCCTGCTGTTTCAAGAAACAACTCCATGTAAAAGAAACCTCTGGGTAAAGATCAGCACTGTACAGAAGTTCTGGGGTCTTGGGACCTGCAAAGAAATTCTTTCTAGCTGAGAATAAACTACAAAATTCTCTGAATCTTGGGTCCAACTTGTTGTCTTACTCCTTCACAGAAAGGTAAATAATGCCTTTTCATGTCTTGCAGCACTGCACTTCACTCAGAAGGATGCTGCACATCAGGCACAGTAGGTTAATTGCTTGGACTATTTGGATATGGTAAATCAAATCATCACATTCATCCCAATCCATCACTCACAGTAAAAACAGAAAAGTCATTTAGTAAGGAAAGGTCAGTTTAGGTATTATGAAAAATAACACCTTCAAATAACCTCTGAACTGGGTTTGGAGGCACTGCCAGGATGTCTCAGGTAACAATTCTCCCTCTGTGAATGAGATCCCTGCCTGACTTTACCTCCCACCCTGTGCCATGGTAAAAGACTTTATGGGAACACATGAGAGACACATTTCAAGGCATTGTTATGAAACCAGAGAAAATGATAACTAAGTACAATTCTCATTCAGTAGCACAGCATCATCTTCCAGCTGACATATTCAAATTTCTTCTGTAAAATTAACATCTAGAATGAAAAGGAGGAAGAAGGGAATTTTCTGTCAAATTCGTAGTGACTAAGACAAACATGAAAAAAAGAAAGCATTATATTCAAATGAACAGGTATTGTTGTGCCAAAGATCTGGAGATTCTGCATAAACACTTTGAAGTTTACTAGTAATCTTGGAATGACAGTATGCCATGTCTAAAAATTTGAAAAAAGACGACAAAATGAAAATTTAAAAAGCAAGACTCACCAATCCTGTTATTTGTGTGGTCTCTGACTCGAGAATCCACAGGGCAGTCTGGGGCATTGCCACTGCTTGGTGTCACATCAGTCCCACTCCAGTGAGGACTCTGGGCTTTTTCTGTGCTGGACACCAAGTTATTGTTGGTTTCCAAAGGAAGCGTTCTGTCAATTAACTCCTCCTCTTCTGGCCCACTGTCAGTGGTCAGTATGATCTTCTGCCAACACAAACAGGAGAGCAGAAGTGGGGTGAGTGTAAAAACACTTTGGATGTTGCAGTAGGTCCACAGAATCCTCCTGTGGCAGTCAGGATAACAGAATGCACTTCCCAGCACCACTGTCACAGGGAGGGAAATGTTCCAAAGCACCTAACAGGCATGGGAACTCCAAACTAGGCTCCTGCAGCACTTCAGACCCTATTTCAAAATAGTGTTCCTAAGCTGAATTCACAGATTTCTGACGGCATTTTCAGGAATGGACCTCCTTTCCACTGAAGAAAATATGTTTTAGCTACCTCTTGGACTTTGCAAAACCCATCATGCTCCTATGGAAGAATAGAACAAGCCAGAGGCCAAACGGATTTCACATAAAAATGTGATTGCCTCAGCAGAACATCAGGTAGAAGAAAAAAGCTCAGACTACCTAACCTATGAAGAATTAATTATAGGCAGTTCTTGAAAAGAGGAATCAAAATCTGAGAGAGGCTAAAGGTCCTGCATCACAGTTTTCTGGTTCTGATCTTCTTCTGTTTCCACAAGGTTGGGAAAGAAAAAAAACATTTTGAAATATGCACTTTATAACCCTTGCTCATGTCTGACTCTCTGTAGAGGTAAGAATTGAAGCTCCTCACAACTAAGGAATTAACAATTACACACTGAAATTATGACAGCTGAATGCAACCAGAGTAATCAGAAAAAGCAGTATCTTGTGTATGTGCAGATGCACAACATTTAAAAGCAAACTCATTTAAAAACAAACAAAAAATTGTAGTCTAAAAAGTGGTTTAGCAGATCTGGACATTTAAAGATAACAAGCCTAATAAACTGGGAAGATCCAGAGAATGAAAGTGGCTGTGATTTCACTGACAGAGGGGAAATCAAACCAAGGTGTGGCGATTTCAGCAGCTGAGGAGCTGCTTTCTATTGTTCCATATTGAGTGATGTTTGTCCTGTTCATCTGCACACTGTAACAGCAGGAGCTTGTCCTGAAGGAACGACAAACCAACCCCACTGTGTACCCACATCCCAGCCAGGCCAAACCTGCAGAGGGAAGGGAGCGTGGAGGGAGAGAGAAGAGAAGCATCAATCCCATCTGTGGGACCAGAGCAGTAACATCAAATGGGACTGACACACTGAGTTCTCCTGGAAGGAGGAAAAGGCTTGTTCATCCTGTGATTTCAGATCTTGTCCCATTGGGTGCACCACAAATGGCTGAACACCAAACCAAATCCCCTCACGAGCAAGACTGGCAGCATCACATTATTCAACACCACATTAACCTCAGCCCAAGACATGAAAGTGTCAAGTCCTAATACATCTCATCCCACCTAAATGTACTGTAGAGAGAAGTCCAAACTAAAAGGCTGGCAGTTTTTAGACAGGACATTTGAAAATAACATTATTTACTTTGGCATGGCAGGGGATCTGTTTTGGAATATTGTTCACACTTACTGCACATTTGTTCACGAGATCCGAACCTGCAATGGAAAGTCAAAAACATTATCAGAAGAAACCTCACGCAATCCCAAGAATGTTAATATGTGCTCTGAAAGATCACCCAGCAATGTACCTGCTAAACCACTCCCCTGCCCACCCCACATCATGGTGGTTTTCTTAAAGCTCAGGGCACACTGAAATGAAATCCTGAGGTGAACCAGGACAGGCTGCTGCCAAGACTGTGAGATCCTGCTGTCCCCAAAGCCTCTTGCGTCACTGTCCCCACACCACAACTGGTATTCATCTTATGAAAAAATTAGCTGATGAAAATGTCTAGATAAGAACAAGACAAGCTTATTAAGAAGAAAAAAAAGTAAAATAATGTTAATAACTTCCTACTGGATGAACAAGTTAGGTCAGTTCATCATATGGTCAGATGATTATTAAGGGGTGGGATTTTAATGTTCCATTTTAACAGTTCCATTAATGATCCCAGGGAACACTGGGCAGAGAGGTGAGGAGGGAGTGTACAACATTCTGTAGCACCGTGAAGGTGGATGGGCTCTGACCTACTGTCTAATTTCACACAGATGTGCAATCACATTTCTTTTCAGAGCATCAGCTCTGTAATGCTACACAGTAAGAGTTTCTATTGTGCAAGGCAAAAGAGGAGAAAAAAAAATCCATTTTGAAAAAATTAAGCTGCATGCAAGAGCTTTGAATTGTATTCCTGAATGAATGCGTATAAAAAGCTCTGCTGTGTGGTGATTAGAATCTGACACAACAGAGAACGGATCTGGCAGTGACAGTGGAATTGCTGAGAGGGGATCAGCTAAATGGGTGAAATGTTTGCATATTATGGGATTTGGGCAGGGTTTTTTACTGAACACATCTCCCGTATCTGACTGTCCCGAAATCAACCGGGCGTTTTCCAGCACTGACACATCACCCAGCCCTTCACCCATCGTGGGAGCAAAGTGCCACCTGGTGGCATCTGGTCACATCCCGGGTGTCCCCTGGGAACAGAGGGCCACCTGGTGGCATCTGATCACATTCAGGGTGTCCCCTGCCTGCTCGGGAGGAACAGGACTGGCCTCTTTGATGGCAGCAGGGACATACTTGTGACATGAGAAACTTCCACTTTCTAAATTAAAATGCTATAAAATAAAACCCACGTTACACTTCAGACATTAGGGTGACAGTGCTGGCCCCTCAATAACTCACCTGGAGATTTGATAACGTATTTGTGTGTGATGACCGAATGCAGGTGTGCTGATAAAAGAAACCTTTCATTTAGTCAAACTCACTATGGGACCTGAAGGCTCCAACAGCTTCACCACACCCACACACCTACAACCAACCTACAGCGTGCACATCCTGCTTTCTATAAAAGAGGGAGTCTGGTTTTGCAGGCACACCCCACGTGTAACTCTAGGCAAAGCTATGGGGAGTCAGTGTCATAAAAATCACCCTTCCTCTCATGCTCAAAGGCCAGTCCTGTTCCCAGAACCAAAAACTGCTCACACAACGCTTCAGGTATCATTTCACAGTAGTGTCTGTGCTGAGAGAAGATGCAGCTAGTCACCCTTCCCCACTTGCAGGTCGCCCACCCACTTCCCTCCATAAATTCCCAGCTGCTTCCATCTTCCATGTTCTCCAACATCCTGCATGAGCAGCTTGCACTAAACCCTTATCTGGCCTGTAGAGAACAGGCTCTTCCCCAATGGTTTCCACAAAAATCCCATATTTGAGCTTCCCATCTGTAGTTTGGCAGCTCAAACAGCACATCACGTGTCACAGCTTGAAGAACTCACGCTTTCTTCTGAGGACCAGGATCCGCTTCTTGCAAACCTTCCATTTCCAGAGGATGAGCAAGGCCCCAAGAAGCACTGTCACAGAGAGAACCACTGCCCAAAGCACCACACCTGCAGCACAGAGAGGGAGCAAGCACGGACTGAGAAAGGCAGAGAGGAAACCCTGAGTAGATCCATGTGTTTGAACACAGGACCACAGACATCATTTCACCGGTCAGAGGGGATTTGCAGGAAGTTCCCACATAAAAATTGTGTTTACCAAAGTTATTTCCAAATAAGAAGTGCTAGAGAGAGTAAAAGCTGTGTCTCTGTTACCTCCTATTGTCATCTCCCCCTTAGCTTTGGTGGGAGATGTGCCAGCCTGAGCTTTCTCCTCAGGAGTTGAACTGGGGTTTTCAGCTGTGGTGACACTTAGAAGGTCACCAGAGGTCACCAGGTTCTCCTTAAACATCCTCAGGTCAGAGTTATTTGTTTCATGGCTGAATCTCACGGACAAAGTGCTTGGGGTGAGGTAAGTGGGCAACTGGTCCAGGCAAACTTGATCATGTGTGGCATTTCCTTTCCTTAGCGTTACTTTATTCAACTTGGCACAGCTGGGAATGAAAAAGAACAGGTATCACTGCTGTGGTGCAAGGTACAAGTACCATTTACCACGACAAACATCCATGTGGCAAACATCCCCTTGGTCATTTTTGTACCAACAGCAATTATTGCTTTCAGTGTAAAAGTCATAATTCTTCTCATCCCTGTGGCATTAATTCTTGGCCTGGATGCAAAGCTGCTACTCACACACGTACTTAGTAAACTAAAAATGAGGCAAGCAGGATTTCTTCCTTCCCTCATTCCTCCAGCCCAGGGCTGTGCAGCAGGTACAAAGAGAGGCCTCCTAACCTCTGCCCATGAGCCCAAGGTGATTCCCTTGCTCCTAAGATGAATTTGTATACTTTGCACTAGAAGTGACATACCCTACTTCATCTTTTATTAATTACAATTAATTAGTCAGTCCCATTAAGGAAGCACAGACTTACTCGGTGTGGGGTTTGCAGATGTCTGTGCTGGAGCTTTGATCAGAAAAGGTCCCAGGAGGGCACTCTTCACAAATGACATCATTTTCTGGGGTGCCTGAATAAAAATAATGACTGAGGACTGACTAAATAAAATGCATCAGGTCCAGGCCTATTTCCAGGACCAGGAAAGGTTAAACTGGACAGGGAGGAATTCCTACCCCTGATTTTGACCCCAAAGCCGGGCTTGCAAGCAGAGTGGTGCCGGCAGCGCATGCAGGTGTTGGTGGCAGACGTTTGGCAGAACAGGCCGGGCCGGCACTCGCACGTGCGGCTGGAGGTGAGGGAGCAGGGCTGCTTCTCCACCAGGTCCGGTTCTGGGGACAACAAACAGATGCAGTGACAAAGGATCACCTTGCAGGGGAAATGCAAAGTGGGGCCAAAGCTGAGCAACACCAGTTCTGAGGCTCAGGAAGCAGAAAAGGTCCTATTGCTCTTCATCATCACAGAGTTTGGGTTGAAGATGAGATTAGCACTGATCTCACTGCACCCCTGCCATGGCAGGGACACCTTCCACCATCCCAGGCTGTCCAAGCCCCAGTGTCCAACCTGTCCTTGGACACTAACAGGGATCCAGGGGCAGCCACAGCTTCTCTGGGCACCCTGTGCCAGGGCCTCCCCACCTTCACTTCTTCCTAGTCTCTAATCTAACCCTGCCCTCTTTCAGTTTAAAGCCATGTGATGGTAATTTAAGTCATGAATAATTAGAGAAGCCTGTAGATAAGAGCTTGTAACATAAGACAAAAAGCAGGAACCAGACTGGGATAGTATTGGAGGGGAGAATTTTTAGGTAGTCCCCAGCCACAGAGGAAGTAACATGGATTAAGTGCAAGGTAACATTCTGCTGTCTAACTCAGTAACCAAGCATGGATAATTTTGCTGTGGAAATTCTAAATGAATAAATACAAATTAAGTGTAAATAAAATATACAGAGAGAGAATGTAACTGTCAGGTATGTGTGGGGAAGAGCAAACCTTTTGAGCATGACACACAGGCATCACACTGTGGCTTTGAGAATATATTGTTCAAATATTGATCAGGTCCACATGTCATGCAGTCTTCAGCTGGATCCCGAGGACATGCTTTCTTTTTAATATAGCCTGGAGAAAAAAAACAACCAAAATATACAAGATACCCATCCAAAATGGGCAGGAAAACATCCTGAAATGTTCTTGCCTGCTTTTTTACCTGTTAGACACATTACCAGTCTTCCCTTAGTCATTTGGTTTCTCTAGGATATATTTGGCTTTCCCATTCAAGTGTTAAGGTAGAGGGCCAGGACATAATCCCAGCTGGAATGGGCTGCTGCAGAATGGGCAGATGGAGAGGCATTTCTGACAGAAAAGACAAGCAAGTCTCCATGAGGGCCATTGTCCTGCCATTACTGAGTTCCCAGGGAGCCGGGTTTCATGTTTCCTTCTTTCCTTCCTTTGATTAAAAGGACTTTTAGAAAAGCTCCTCTTTCTTTGCAGTGAGCAGCTGAGTTGGTAGCAGACATGAACAGGCTATTGCCTGAAGGAGTAGTGGACAATTAAGGTGGAAAAGGATTCTTACAACTTTTATTGTGGAGGAGTCCAGGACTGACATGAGGATGTCGCAATAAAGAATCAGCAAAGGTGAACTGATGGATTCTGGTGTAAATCAGAGCTCTGCTTCTCACCAAACCTCACTATGGCATCCTCATGACAGGAGCTTTGGCAAAGTATTTGGTTTTGAAGAAGAAAAGAGCTTTTCTTGGGACTGTCAAAGTCACATCCCCACCCGTTTTTTCTTTTATTGGACCATTTTCTCCATCCCTTGCTCTGATTTACACAGACAGCTTCTGAAGGGCTCTAGTGGTCTGGCCAGCAGCACAGGATGTCCCAGTGGGAATCCTGGTAGAACTGGGTGCAAATGCTGGCAATCAAACACTAAAGCCCTCTGGATCATCAGAACACAAATACAGCTCAGAAATCTCCTTTAAAAAAAACCAAAGAGAAAGACTTCGTGGTGAAGCACCACAAAATACCCATCCACTGAGGGGGTTTTGGCCAGTGGGGCAGTTCCAGACATTTCCAGAACTCTTGTGTCACCAAGGTGTTTCCTGGTGCTGACCTCATGTGCCTCTGAGTCACAGCCAGCTTCTAGCACAGCTTAATGTGCCCCTGACCAGGGCCTGTTCCCTCCCTCATGTGAGACACTTTCTAAACTGTTGTGACTACAATAATGTCAGATTTTCCATACCTTCATTTCATATTTTTTTCATCTCTTAGAAGAAACTCATTTAGCCTAATTTCACTGTGTTTATTCACACCCAGGGGTGAGTTTGAAATGAATTCTTTGACCTGGCTACTTCAGTGTCAAGTGAAGTGATAAAATCCCATATAAATTCTATCACATTATCTAGTTTGCATTCAGACTACACAGGAGCAGGACAGTGGAGAACAGATTCACATCTGGAGCCAAATTAGACAGTGATTCATGAAACTGCTCTTTTCTTCAAGGACAAAATAAACTCTGCAGATACACAGGGTTCCTACTGTCTCCATGAGGAGGCTCCATGGAAATCTGACTGAATTATAAACATACCTGAGGGACACCGGTAACAGCAGTTTTGTGAAGCTTCGTCATAGAACCAATTCTCTAGTGTATTACAGGAATGAGGTGGGGTTAATGATGCCTAGAAATTGAAAGGGACAAAAGACACAATTAGAAAACAGCTAATTCTGTACTAGAGCAGATCCCAATGCCTGTCTCAAGCAATGGCAGTTGCAGATGGTAAGGAAAAGCCCATCTTTTTGTGAAAATTCAAGTATCCCCAAAGCAACTAAATTATTCTCTGCATTTCCTTTAGAAACACTGCAGCAGTTAGCAAATTTTAAAAAAAGGATAAAATTTACTGTCCTAAAATGATTTCATGTTAATTGGTGCTAAGGATTTTTTAGGGAAAGGAACAAAATCCCTAACATCTGTAACAGATTGCCAACTCTGTGTGCACTGGAGTAAGAGGTGATACCATATTTAGCATCATCTAAATAGATTTGGTGTAATCCACAGAGTTCATTCCTATTTGCAGCACACAAGGTTGCTGTTACTTATGCAAACTGTTTGAATTTAGCAACCCAAATGTCTATTATGAACCAATAAATTACTTTACTGATCATTTAGGGACAAATCCTACAAGAGGATTTTGCCTTGAAAAGAATGCTGCAAATACTCCCACGATGAAGCCCTTATTCAAACAACTGAGCAACTTCTGTTGTCAGGGAAGGTTTTCAGAAATAACCTTTCATATTTATTATATTTATATAAAATTTATTTGGTTTTTAAAAAGCCATAAAAGAGTTTTGATACTAGCTTACAAAATGAGATGTAGCTATAACTTGTAACAAGAAGCACATAATAAGATTTAGTTTTTGAGTGGCTGGGCCACTACATGCTCTGGGAAATTACAGTGCTATAAGTGTTCTGATGAGAAAGCCTGATTTTTGAATTGGGCATCCCCCTTAAGAATCCCCTAAAAATGCAGTTATCTGAATTTCATTTTCACATTTTCAGTATTTACTAGAAGATATGAACTGTGATTTTCTTCTTCTTTTTTTTTTTTTTTTTTGTATAGAATTGTTAAGCAGATTCTCCGGAGATTTTCCCACACGATACCAGTAGAGCAGTTAAATAAGAATCCCAACTCATTTCACAGCCTGTTCTCCTGTTTAATATACACAAAACATAAAAATTATTTAACTTCCATCAGAAAACAGGGACTTTCTGTCAAGGAGGAAATTATAGAAGAACAAGAAATAGAAACATATCAAAACTATTAAATTTCATTGAGGTCCAGTAACAGAGCTGAGAACTCTGACACATCTCTGTGTAACCCCTGGGCTTCCCTACAAGCTCATTTTGTGGCTGATTGTGGAGGCAAGAGCAGGTTTTTGTGCCAGCTCAGCCTGACTCAAACCACATTTACAGGGTGCACCCAGGGTTTTCCTGCTCTCAGGAGGAAGGCCTAGACTGGAGGAAAGGGAAGTGGTGTCTGCTCAGTGTGTGCAGGGTGCCCTGGGCAGGCACAAACTCCCAGCCCAGATGGAACAACAGGAAATAAATGATCACCACACAAAAGGTCAGTCGTGATTTACTAAGTGAATTAACTTAGTGACTTAACTACTTAGTGAATTAACTGTTTCTATAAAGAAAATTTAAGAAACAGCATCCTGGCTGTAGCTAAGTCAGCCTGGATTAGTTTCTCTGCAAGAGCTGCAGGAAGTCACCACCAATACCTCATTTTTTCTTCCTGGTTCTCCTGGGCAGCCAACTCTGGCAGCAAATGATGCTGAATTTTAAAGAAGGATGTGAAGCCTTGAATTATTGAATTACTTATGCAGCACATAAGCTTACAGCTTATTTAATTGTCTGTTTTGGGGTTCAAATAAAGGAGTAGAGTGTGTGAAAAATGTGAGAGAACAGTTACCTTGCCAAGAATACGAAAATCAGGAGTTTATTATTAAATTCTGCTCCTGGTTCCAGCAGTGCACATTCTGATGATGGATTTGACCTGATGGCAGTGCAGTGATAAATCATACTACATACTAAACTAATTATGCAGATACACATATGAGAGAGTATTTAACCTTATTTTCCCCCTTTCCACTGGAGGGCAGCTCAGCACTACAGCCACTACATTACACAGCTCATCCATGGCTCCCTAACAAATGCTGCTGTCAAGTGTCCAGCGTCAAGCACAGCTTTGTAGCCACCTGTGCTGGTACTGAGCCAGACCCGAGGTGCTCTGCTGTGAAAGAAATTCATTTTAACAAAGCACAGCAGGATGTCTGTGACTGAGAAACCACCCTCTGAAGAGCCCGTCACTTCTACTCCAGAAGCAAAGTGCCTGTAAGTCACCATCTGTTCAGCTGAGGTGATTCATGAGTATAAAAATCAGTACAGAGCCTTGCAGTGATAAATAATGTGCATGTCAATGCTCAGCATCACTCACCATGCCCCCATTCTTGTCATCTTTTTCCCTCCAAACTCTAAAGCTGTTTGACTCCCAATGTGCAACTGCAACACTGATGCAAAGTTCTGCTCTTAATCAGCAGGAAGGTTGGTCCCCAGCATTCTCTGAGGGCTCAGTGAAGAAGTACCAGTTTTATCCCAATAACATCTGTTACTCTCATTAGAACTTCGACTTGTGTTTGTTAATGTGCATTATTAAAAGCCCTTTAACGTTCAAGGAAGATCACACACGTATTGGAGTAAGGCATGTGGCTGTGGTGGACAGTAGGTCTTTATCCTTCTCTCTGACTTTCTCTTCAAATAAAGGTTTTGGGTTTAGCAGGAGTTGGAATGTTCCTTTGTGAAAGGAAAAGCAACAGCTCCTGTCCTGCCTGGACTGCTCTGTCACAGCAGAGCAGTTGGTTTAGAGCTTTCAGTGACCCAGCAAGTCAACTACTTTTTTTTCCTTTTCTGAATGCATTGCAGATCAAGCACCAATTAAATAAAGAAAACATATAGATCAGAAATATTTGGGTTTTTCAACACTTGCTTGAGAGAATTTGTTTTAGAAAACAGGCTTTGTACAGCTCTTCTCACTTTCCTTATTTCTACAAAAATGTTTGCTATTCCAATTTAAATAATGGCAGTTGTAAAGGTGGTGCTGAATTCAGTGGGCTACTCTGCAATTCAGTCAGGACAAGGTTTGACTCATTTATTTATGGTTTTTTGAACTCATAGAGAAAAAGTGATTGTGAGGCAGAGTAAGAAATGGGCTTGCCACAAATGAGCTGTAAGTCAGGAAGAAAGCATATTACCGTAAAAAAAAAAGTAATCTACCAGCAGTGGCTATTCTAGAAGTGACTAATCCTGCAGCAAAACAGTTAACTGTCTGTCAAGCTTCTATCCAAATTCTGATAGCACAGAAAAAGCTGATACTCTGCAGTTTCAAGCAGCCAAGCTTCATTTGCCTGAGAGTAAAGACATTATCAACAAGTGAGGGTTCTCTGAATATAAAAAGAAACAAAACCCAAACTGTGAACTGAGGTAAGATGGAACATGGTTTAAAAATATGACCAGTAAACAGTGATTTACTCCCATTAGACAGTATCACTTGTACTCCACTAAGAGTACTAAGAGCAGGTATGGCTGTGAGAGAGGCAGTGCAGAGCCAGCTGCTTATCCCAGCAATGTCTCTGTATTTATTCCAGGGAACTGATAATTTTACACTGACTCTGAATATTGACAATCAGTATCAGAAAACCAAATTTTCTCTCTGCCCCGTTCATTTTGTGAACAAACCACCAAAAGTGATGTCAAAGAGAAGAAGTATCATCTTTTTGTTCCTGTTGGCTTTCCCCCTAAATCTGCCTGCATTCAGCACACTGGACAAGCTTTTCTGAATGCCCTCCCAAACATTTCTCTGGTGAGCAAGGATTACAGACTCCAATCCCATAGAACACTTATCCCTCTGTATTTCAGGAAGGAGACAGTGGCAGGACAGATAACCTGGGGAAAGTAAAGCAAACTTGCAGTGTGGGAGGGGGAATTTACAACTAAAGACACAAGAGCAAACTCCTACTCTTACCAAAAGAACCAAAAGGATCTTTTTCAAATGTCTAAAAATGTCTATTTTTATTCTGAAAATAACAGAACTTGGTTGTTATCAAATATTTAACTGGAGTCAGTGTCTTGTAAAAAAATCTGGCAGCCCAAGAGATGTGCTGGATTTTTCAGTTACCATGTGCAGACAGGTGTCTTAGGCTAATATATACTTGTATTTCCACTGTAAGGGAATATGGCTCATTTCCAATCCAACCCTGCATGCAAATACTCACCTACTTGACTTCACCTGTGCAGTCTCTCTGTGCTGATCTTTTTATTTTTTTAATGTGTATTTTTAAGTGGCAGTCAGGGAAATCACCTGGATTGATGCCAGGGGCTGTGGGCTCATTGCCACGGGAGCCACAGGAGGAGGGGGTAAGTGGCAGTGTGGGGGTAGAAGCAAACCCACAAGACCTGACACGATTGGAACAGGGAGCTGGTGTGCAGCTACAGCATCAGCTGAGTGCAGCCAGTGGGCTGTGTGTATTTAAAGTGATCTTTGATTCAGAAATAGCACTGGATCCATGAGGAGGTCAGTGGCAGTAGGTGAGGGGTGTAAAGAAAAAGGTCTGTTATTGTTTAGCCTTTCCACCTTTCAGTTTTCCCCTCCTGACTGCCCCAGCAGAGTGGGGAGCAGCCCTCTGAAGCAAACTCTACAAGGAGTGTGTCTGTCACCGAGCACATGGGCAAAAATAAACGCCCCCCACCCCCACCAAACCCTTCCTCAGTCCCTGGCTGTGATGAGCCTGGAGCTGCAGCAGCTCTAGCAGAGCCAACAAGATGCAGATCACAGCTCACATCCCACAGTGCTGCCTGTAAAGATCCCAGAGAGGACAAAATCTCCTGCCTGCTCTGCTCTGTACCTTTATCTCCTCAAAGCTCTGCTCACCACCTTTAACCCTCTGTGTTGCACAAACCCTGATTCTGTGGACAGCCACTCCAACACCCCCTGAAGGGCAGGATGGCTCTGCAGCCC
Source organism: Prinia subflava (assembly GCF_021018805.1). Classification (NCBI taxonomy): domain Eukaryota; kingdom Metazoa; phylum Chordata; class Aves; order Passeriformes; family Cisticolidae; genus Prinia; species Prinia subflava. The sequence goes on along the minus strand of NC_086267.1, from coordinate 3,042,973 downwards.
CAGGTGCCCCCAGACCTCGCCAGGCTCCTGCACCCTGAGGAGCTGCAGGATCCTGGTGCATCCCTGCCTTACCTGGGGGGTTGTCTGGACATCGTGGAGAAGCAGCAGGAGCCACAGTCCCAGGGGCAGGCTGCAGGCAGCCATCTGAGGCGCTCTTAAACGTCCCTGGCTCCCAGCATTGCAGGTGAGATGGATGGGTTGTTCCTCCTGGAGCCTGAGACCCTTCCAGGGTCCCACCACGTCATGCTCCTTGCCTGTTCATTCAGTGCAGAGACATTCCAGCTGTTCAAGACAAGCAGGAGAAAGGCTTTGAGACTCAACTGAGCGGAGAAAACAATTTAGAAGGAAGGAGGAGGGGGGCTGCCCTGAAAGAGAAAAGTAAAACTAGAACAAAACAGAATTGCCTCAATGTCTGGTCCTGGTGCTCAGTTTCTGCGAGTTGGTTGTGAGAATCAAGGTTGTCACCCAAGGCTGTGCACAGGCTCCTGAGTCATCTGGGCTGCCCTCAGAGAGCACTTCACCACCCCAAAGCCTTGCTAGGCACCAGTCCAAGTCCAGCCCCATCCAGCTGTCACTTTTGAAGAGCTGCAACCAAGCCTCAAGGAAGTTCCCAGTTAGAAGCACGAATTCTTTCAGTACAGTCATTTTACTGCTGTTTGGATGAGTGGGTGAAGACTCACAGTCAACCACAGTGGCTCCTCTAAGATTTAGGCTTTACACATTGCCACTTAAAACAGCAACATATTGCAAACCTTCCCCTTGAGAAACCTTCCCTTTCCTCCAATTCCAAGAGAAACTAATTCCTCTTGATGAAACTCATCCTTAAGACTGCTACTCATCGTTTCACTCGCTTTCATTGGTTACTCTGGATGGTTTTTGTTCTGATGCCTAAAAATATTTCAGTTGGTTGAAGATGTCCTGAAGTCTCCTTAAGTGCCCAAGTGTTGTCAAAAGTGAAGGTTAGCCACTTCAAAAAGGCAAAGTGCCTTGCAAACCCTCTGAAGTACACAGGAAAATAATGACAATTTGAATTCTCACACTGCTGGGTAGTTTTTTCTTTGCTTCTCACCCTTACCAGCAACAACAAAAGAAATGAGAAAATATTAAAAGCCAGATAAATGATTATTTTACTGAAGATCCACAGTGCTCCCTCACTGCCATCACAACCAAGCACCAAAGTTGAGCATTCCACAGGGACCCTGTGTAAACATCTTCAACTCACAGCTGCAAAAAATTTTAACTACCTCGATTTCTTTGTCCAGAATGCCACCACATAAACCCCAGGCATTTTCAGCACCCTGCTCACGGTGTGTGACACACCATGGATCTGCTCTCTTGGCTCTGCCACGGCACTCCTCAGCTTCTAAACTCTCTTAGCTATGGCAGCTCCTGGGGTAGGTAAGTCTTACAGGTCTAGAGACAACTAAGAATTTCAATACCAAATTATTACATTCTTGATTTTCCTAATTAATGGGCTACAACACACCTTAATCTTCTGTCGTAATATGCCATTAGGCAATTCTCCCAATTTATTAATGCAGTTTCAAATGACATAGTAGTCAGGACAACTGATGAGATCTGTTTGTATTTTCTCCCTCCCCTCTGTGTTTTTTTCTCTTATCAGGTCCTATCCAAGCTTTTCTAGCAAAAGGAGAGGCACCAACATCACAGAGAGCCTGGAAGGTTTCAGTTACACTGCTGAAGTCAGAGTATCTGATGCAACAATTACTTATGTGAGTACAAAAATCTCTGTGTAAAATCTCTGACTTTTCCAGAACTGGCACCAGGGAGAGTTTTCTAACCTGTTTTCCAGAGGAAGTAAGGCTGAAACGAGCATACTGAGCATTTTATATATATATATATATTAGTTCCTTTTTAATGAATGGTATCAATATTTTTAACCCATTGGATAACTTCGTTCAGATTTGTCTGAGATGGCAATGCCATTAAGTCTTACAAAGGTTCATGGGACAAGATGATTTGGATAAAAGGACAAGGTGCTCGTGGCACTCACTGAGGGAAAGGCTCCAGGATGCTCCTCAGAAGAAAAACTCCACTTACCCATCCAAAGTGAAACTGGGCTTCCCAGCTGCCATTCTTCCTTGAGCTCCTTAATTTTTCAGTTTTTTCCTGACTGAGCTGGATATTTAAGAGGATAGGAAGTGGAAAGGGCTTGTTGTTGCTGCTGGCTTTTCAGAAAGGCTGTTACATGACAAAATGTTATTACAAGTGTGTAATAAAAGCTACATCAATAAAGAGGGTGAAGACTTTGTTCCACAGGAACATCACAGCCTGTGTGCATTTCCAAGTGAATGTGTGTTTTGATTTCAAATACAACAAAAGGGGTTTTCCAAAGGAAGCCCTACCAGTAACTGGAAGAAGCAGCTCCATTACATAACAAACCCACACTACTCTTCCCTACATGGTGGCTCTATTTCCTGGGAAAATAATAATAATAATAATCCTATGTTAATAGGAAAAAAAACCCCCACAGAACAAATAGAAGCAAACAACCAACTCCTAATTCTCTTCCATCAAAGGACAATGCCTGTCAGGAAAAAAGGGGAAGCCCCTGTGAGCATGCTGTAATTATTTATAATGTTTATTTGATTACACTTATCTGGATCACTTTTTGCTTTAGGTAGTGATGCCCTGACAAGCTTTCTTGGCATTTTTTTATTTTAACCAATTCAGAAAACGTCCTGTAAGTCAGGGGTTGTTCAAAAGCCACTTGAGACCTGGAGCAAGAGCCCCAGCTAAGGCACAAGGGAAAGTCTCCCCCACGTGCCCAAACATCCCTTCAGCAATGTCTGTTCTCTGTGCTCCAGCACTGAGAGCCCGGCAAAGGAAGCAGCAATGGAACACTCCAGAAGCAGCATTGGTACACACGTGCTCCAGCAAAACTAATCATGACATTTTCTAATTTTGAAACAGCTGACCTTAGTCTCATGTCGTACTTTTACCATGGTTTCCTCTGCTTTTAAATACATACATGCAGTTAATATATATCTAGATGTATGACAGGAAAAAAACCACCAAGTGTCATCTCTAAACTTCTGTCAGACAGATAAAAGAGAGCATGAAATTTAAAAGGATACACATTAAAATACCTTGTCTCAAATCTCTATTTCAGTGTCTGCTAGTGTTGCTATTCAGAGTGATGCCAACTTGATTTTTGCTTTTTTTTGCCTTTATATATTCTCTATATTCTTTACACAAATAGTTGTAGCTCTGTAGCCTATTATTGTATTCATAGCTAGCATTTTACCCACTATTAGACAGAAAGACAAAATAAATTCCCTAGTGGCTCCAAGGTTAGGCTCTCTGGGAGCCAAAGTTGAAACCAGCTGAGAAATATTTTCATAAACACAATTTAGTTCCTATCTAAAAGGGTGGAGGGTTTCAGAAAAGGGAGGAGTTACTTCATCACCTATGCCTCTAACTGGAGATCCTTGTCAATTATACTAATTTGTTAAACACATATGAGAGAGTAATAAATAAAAATTGTATCTGCTTTGTTCTATGTGCATCTTTGGCACTTTCCATCAAGCATTTTGTGTGTGATAAGGATCCTTATAAAGACAACCCCATCATCACCCAACTGTGTCTGGCCCGTGCTTTTAGGACCAGCGAAACAGCCTCAAGAGCATTTTGTCAGCAATATGCTGACAAAAAAATCACCAAATTCTTGCTCATTAGCCAGATGAAACAATGGCAGAGCTTGAAACTTCACGAGGAGCCTCAGGAGTACGGAAGGCAGGGCTGGTTGAGACACATGCTGCACACCTTGGGGGGACAAATTTAAAAAGAGAAGAGAAATTAAGGCATTTCCTGCAATGAAAAGTGCAGAGAATCTCATGTTTAAATGAAGGAAAGCAAGAAATGAAGAGAGGGAGAAAGCCAGTAATTACTTTCTTGCTGCTTTTCTTGATCTGTTCGGGCATTTCAGCCATCAGAGAGTTCTGTCCCTGGTATCCTGGACAGTGACACTGTGGTAACAACACAGGATCCCCATGATTTCAGGCACTGGCAGAAAAGCCAACTCACTGAACTCATTAAACCTTTGAGAGGACAGACAGGAGGGAGAGCAATGCTGAGCAATGGGATCTCTCTGACATAAATCACAGCCACTCACCAGGGCTTGAACTGGCTCCAGCTGACAGAGCACTGGAAATGGCACAGGGAAGAAGAAATAAAACCTCATTTATGCCACAGACTGGCAAAATTCTGTCCCTCTATGCCTCTCTGGTACTGATATTTATTTGCTGGCACATACACTTCTCATTCTTAGTATTAAATATTTGTCAATCCATTTAGTTATGTCACTTTAATGGATTAAATACACTGCAGGTGCTCTTGAGAACATGAACTGAGAGCTTGACTCAGCAATTTACCTTGGTGTATTTGTCCATTGTGATCAACAATAAAGGTGGTTTAAAGCTCTTGTTGCACACTTGTTAAAATGTAGCAATGGCTTAAAATGGGCTACCATCAGGAAAAAAATGATTACCATGTTAAAAATAAAGATAATGTCTTAATTTCCACTTCTTTACGTGTCATTTAGATAGAGGTTATGTGGATAAAAAAATCTTACACCTTTGTTTTCATTATCTCAACTAATACTACTGCCTTACATAAAGGGCTAAAATAACTAATGTAACAAAAAAAATCTGTATAAAATGTCTTTTAGTGCCCCATAGTAACTTCAGAACTAAAGTACATTTTGAGTCAGACTGAAAAATGAGAAGAGCTGACAGAGAACTCAGTTCTCTCAAGAAAGCCATGGGTTCCAAGAAAGAAACCAAAACTGTATCACAGAATTACTGTGCCCACAGGCCGGGAGAGACAGAGGGAGAGAGAAATGACCTTAGGTGAGAGCTCACACCATGTCTGTACTTTCAGTAATTCTGACCACCGCTTCTGAAGGGTGGTACAGTCACACATGGTCATTCTCCATAGAAAAAGCTCTTGGTACAGCAGTTTGGAAATTGAGCTCCAATTCTAGACATGTTAATCCCAAATAGAAAATAAAAAAGTTTGGGGAAGATTGGCCAGATAGTTAAAACACAGAAGGGGGATTCACTAGTTCCCCACAGTGTCCCAGACCTTTTGGATGGCTCATATCCTTTCTTGATACTCTGGTTCTCCTCATCTAAAAGCTGAGTTTTAAAGCTTAACAACAGAAGCCAGATGAACTTTCCCTTGCAGACATGAACAGAAGAAACTTGGGAAATATTAAATAATTTTTGTGAAAGAATCAAATGGGAAGATTTTCAGGATGTAGTTTTTCCAGAGACTGTAAAACTTCTTCTCTTTAAATCATTGAGCACCTCAGCCCGAAAAATTTATGGTGTTGTTTTCCTCTTCCTGGCAGTTTTGCTCTGCAGAAATCAATGGAAGGGAGAAACCCAAGCCCTTAGTTTTGGTCACCATTATCCAGGGAGCTGGTGAAAATGAGGGTTTGACTCCAAAGAGAAGGGGCAGAACTTCTCTTGTGTTTCCAAATTTGAGACACTCTGAAAACAAATTCTTACGGGCTTTGAAAACATGAGTTCCAAAAAGATGAAAGTCCCCAAAATCAAAGTTTGCAAATGATTCAAAAAGCAAGTTCAAGCCACATGCAGCTGTTTCACCTGCGAGTTCTGGGGAGAGTCACTGCTATGCTGCTAACACAACAGAATGCAGAAATCAGCACTACACTCATTCAAAACTCTTGATATTAATTCTTACAATGCACTGACAGCAAGAAACACCTGATCCTGAGACACCACAATAATTATCTTAATAGAAGGCAAGAAACACTAAAGGCCATCTAACACTGGTGGTGAGAAGCAGGTGGGAGCTGAGTTTTAACAGCTGAACTACATTGCTCTGTTCAAACCAATCACAAACATGTCATTTACTGCATCTAATTTGTGTAATTAAGGAAAGCTGGATTTCCTATCTCATGAATCAGTGTTACATACATGCAATACAGTCAGAAAAGGGAACTAAACCACCACCTTTACTACCAGAACACCAGGCAGAAGAGAACTGACCCAAATGAGCACACACAGAGCCAGCCATTAACAGGATACAGAGCTGCCCTGACTAAACCAGCACGTTCCCAAGTGCTAGAAATGGGGAAAAATAAAAATCCAGGTCAAGCCCACCTCCAGAACAGCAGAAAAGCTATCCCACAGCTCTGTGCCTACACAATCCAGTCCAATGTTTGTGTTATTTTGAGCCTTCGGAAACCCTTGGCCTCAAAACATTTCAGTGTTCCTAACCCACAGCCCCAACAACCCCCACACACCACCCTGACCCTCTGTTCTCCCTGGAAATGCAGAACCCAGCCCTGGCTCCAGCACAGGGCACTGCCCAGTGGCAGCAGGTGCTTTAACACTGGCTGGAATCCAAGTTTTCATGCAGTAAAGCAGGCGTGTTCCTTTACAATTTCCCCCCAGGTGAATCTCAGGCCCCTCTCAGGGAAGGCTGCGTTATCCAGGGCTGTAACCTGCTGCAGGACACAGGCACCGTGCAAACCTCATTGTTACAGGAGAGAACATCCCTGTGCCCACACTCAAACTGCTCCTCCATAAAATGCAATTCCACACCTCACAGCACATGCCTGTGAGGTGTGGAATTGGAATTTACACCACTCCAGATGCCAGGCAGGGGAGAGGGGAGGAGACGTGAATTTAAAGGAGAGGCTCCACAAACAGGATCATTTTCAGGCTGTTTGAGCTGAAACACAACACAGAGACAAACCTGAGTGAGCAGGGCAGCATCACCAACCTCTTCCACCTGTTTCTAATGGAGAGCCATAATCACCCCTCCAGTACCTTCACAAGTGTGAAAGACTGAATGAATTCCTATTTATCAAGAGATATTTTGAATTCAATGTTGTTTCCAACCTGCATCCAACAGAGAGATCTAACACAGGTTACTGAATCTACAGCGTCACCTTTTCTCTGTTTATGTGTGGAACAGGCTGTAATTTATTTCACGATAAATTAAGGAAAGGTTTATGATGTCTTATGTTTTGAGTTTGAAGGCAAGTAGTAAAAATGTTAAATCTGCCCTATTTGGTATAAAATTCGGCACTTAGTGTTCTATGGTCACTGGATTAACTTATTTTAAAATTAGTATTTTCAATAATGGAAATTACGTGACCAATTCCATTCACTTTACCCTACATATACATAACCCAAAGCTAAAGTTATGCTTTTCCTTTTTCATTCCAAGTCTTACATTAAGATTTCACAAACTTCCAATATTCCTCTCCTTGTTTAAAAAAGTCTATTCATGCATTTCATTTAATAAGTGATGTATTTGATATAAAAGTAAGTGAATGCCAAGAAGCTGCACAAACCAAATTCATTCTATCAAGTCAGCTGCCTGAAATATGTTTGAGGCAGGAATTTCTGTTTCAGAAAGTTCAAAGCAAAATAAAACATCAGTTTTATTGTTTTCAGACAAGGAAAGTAAGATTGGTCTATAAAGTTCAAACAAATCACACTATGTGAAGTAGTTTGGTTTGGTACAATTTAAAAATTCTAAAATGCTTTTTTGGTTTATCTCCAGAAAACTTGGAAAAGTAAAGGCAAGCAAAATTTGCAAACATTTTAAGGCATTATCCAGCTCATTGATGAATAAAATCTCACTTTACCATGTTCCTTCACTTTCAAAGTTACTCTGATGTAATAAACTCTGTAGCTACACACATTGCACTGAGAACAAAATGGATTTTTACATTTTTCCCAAATTACTGAGGAACTCAAGTTTAAGGCACCAGAAAATTGTGTGTCATGTTTCAAATATTTAGAAATAAATATATTTGTGTCACTCCACAAGCCAGGCCCTTCCCAGGCTGATTTCTCACCCAGCATTCAGAGCTAATGCTGCACTGCTGCTTACTCAGCTGGGGTGGCAGATGCACTGCTGATCCTGGACACAACTTTATCAGCCCTAGCTGGGACAGCTCATGCAGCTGCTCAGAAGTAGCTGAAAAAAGGCAAAAAATGCAAAGTGAACACACAAAATGGACTGTACAAACTCAGATCTGTATATTGGTTGCTCACCTACACACATGACTATTGAAAACTGGGGAAAATCTGTCCAAAGATTTATTTTTATCCAAATTGCTTTGTTTCTGAGTGTTCCCACGTGCTGTGCCCATCCCTTCCCCAAGGCAATCCAGCCAAAGGTCCAGAGTGTTGAGGGAATGGGCTCTGGACTGAGAGCTGCTCTCTGGTGTCCCTGTTTGCTCTGCAGACCTCAGGTGAGCTGAGTGAGGCAGTTCTGGCTTCTCCTGACACTCTGGACACCAACTCCTGTAACCCAAACAAAGAGGGCATTAACCAAAGAATGCCAAAGTGACTTTTCCCATTTTGAGGAAGGCTGGTGAGCTGCACAGGCTTTTGCCTTTTTTGTCTCTGCACACACGAGTCAGCAGAAGGAAAACCTTTCCCAGTAGTGTAAAGGAGAAGCTCTTCCAGGCATTTTCCTTTGCTCAGCCCTCAATACCCATCACACCCTGTAGAGATGGGACCACAACTCCCATCTGTGCAATTCCCAGTATCTCCTGGGGCTCTGGAGGCTGTGCTTACCAGGACAGGTTAGGGAGAAGATTTCTTTTCCAGTGAGGCTCGCAGGTCCAAACTGCTGAGCAGGGGGTTGCTGGAAGGGACCAAGCTTTCCCAGCCAGCCAGGCAGTGCTGTGAAAAAAGATGGGAATGCTTTACCCTTTTTATCTATTGTGGCCTGTTATTATTTAGAACTAACTTCTGCACAGGGAGGTTTAAGTGAGTAATTTATTATTTTTTGAGGAGTTTAATATGACTAACAGGAAATAAATGGAATCTCAAATAAAGAAGAACTACACAGTTGGCCCTTCTTCCACCTTTCTAAACTGATCTCCTCCTTTGTGAACTCAAGCACCTGCCCTCTCTGAACCTGTCTCAGCTGACTCATCCAGTTCCCTAAACCTCAAAACTCAGCTTCCTCCCACCTCTTCCCTGGAAATCTCTAGGCCCGGGCTAGGTTAGATTAGCAATACTGCCTGCAGCATTGACTGCTGGCTGGAATACAGGACCAGCAGTACAACAGCAGCTTTAAATCCACCCTGGATTTGATTTTGTGAATACTGCACAGACACTTGCCTTTCAGACTCTCTAACATCTGTGGAAACAAACACAGGCACTCTTAGCTATTGTGTTGAGAGGCCAATGCATGAAATAAGTCATCTCTACCCCAAAAGGATCAGCTCCACATGGCATTTTCTTTTGTGCAGTGTAAAGCACTGGAAGTTTGTCACACACTTTATGTCACTCCCACAAAGGCAAGAACTCAGAACACACCAAAGGATGTTCTGGGCATCTCACTGACACATATCAAAAATTCTAGTGGAAACTCTGCCAAGGGAATGAGTCCCAGATTCTCTTTCCTTCTTGTTTATACAAAGCAGGGCCTGGCTGGGGCTGTGCCACCAGCAGGAAGACAAAACTCACCGAATGCAGGGCCAGATCGTCCGTGGGCTCAAAGCTCCTCCTGCGGTGGGCTCTGCACTTGTAGGAGGGCAAAAGGGCAGAGCTGGGCACGCCGACCCTGGAAGCACACAGGGGAGGGAACTGCCTGCACCTCTGCCCAGGCACAGGGAACCTGCACACCCTTCCCTCCCAGAACCCACGGGTCTGACCCCAAAGTGGACAAGTGAACCATTCTGGATTGGGGCAACAGACACTTTGCATGTACATTCAGATTCTGGACCGAATTCAGACAAAACATGCATTCCTCACTGATTTCAAGACTGTTTGTGCTTATAGAAAAGATGAGTAAGGAGTTTTGAAGCAAGAGATCTCTGCCTTGAAAACAGCAACTTCTACAGAACCGTTGTGCCGCTCTTTCCTCCTTCACCTGATCAGCTTTTTGTTCCCTATTGATCCCTTGAGTTGTGCATATCACAAAGCAGCAATTCTTATTTACCTGACATAGGCTGGCTCTTCCAGTGTCCCTGGGGGCTGGTGGCTGCGGGGGATCTTGCACACAGGGCAGGCAGACTGTGAATGCACAGGGATGGTGAAGAGGCGCCGGTTCAGTCGGTAACAGTAAACACCTGCACAGAGCAACAAACCCTCAGCATAGCTCTTGTTTTGTCACCAGGTCCCTGAACCCAGCCAAAAAAGCTGTGTTCTACCACAGTGCCACACCTGCAGTCTATAAAAAGAGCTGCTTTTCCTGAAATATCTTACACATTTCCTGTCCCCAAGTTAAGTTCCTAAAAAGCAAAACCAAAACTTCAACCTCTTCAATTTAGAAACAGAACATTAGTGAATGACAAATTAAAATGACACTGAGAGAGGATCTCTAGAAGACTCAAGTATCTTCAGAGTAGGAAGTTGAATCTGTTTGAAGAGCTGCAGCTGAAAATAACACAATCCTGCTGGCCGTGCACAATGTGGTGCTCTCTCAGGATGACATGTAAAGACTGCTCAGTTGTTTATTCACAGAAATTGCATTAGGAAGAAATGTGATCTTACACTTATGAGAACGAGTTATCAAATCCAGTTCTTGTTCAGGACCTGTGCAATCCAGAGGCTCGGGCCTAAAGAAACAGACAAAACCAGTTAGTGACAAAGGGCTGGCCCTGTGAACAGCACTGCCTTTTCAAAGCACACATGACTGGAGGTAAATAAAGACCCTCAAAGCCACGCTTGCAATGTCCTGCTCCAATCACACTACAGTTCTCATTACTACAGGGATTACTAAGGGATTGAACATTGCTGCTTCAGCCCTTCTTCAGTCCCACTCACTCCAAGTGCTGCTGATGAATGCAGGTTTCTCTGTTGGACTCTCGGAACTCCTGAAGCTCAGCAAAGTATTGCTCAGATTTTTCTGTTACTGGAGACTTTGTATCAAGGAGCCCTGAGAATACCAAGGAAAAAGGAGAGTTCAGTGATTTACAAAATTTGGGAAAGTACCAAAGCAAGCCTCACAAGATACAGTCAAAACAAAATAATGATAATGAGAAAGGCAGAATGTGGGGAGACAGACAGTGCTAAAGGCAATCCTGCCTCTGGTATACTGCAGCTGTATTTTTTACTCAAGAGTGGAACAGCCCTGCCCTCACAGGGTGTGATAAATGAGTTTTAGCTGGTTGGAGTCTGCTGGCTGTTCTGTGAGGAGGAAGGGACAGGAGTTGTGTGAGGGACAGAGAGGGTAAGATGTCATACAGGGAACAGGCAGGGTTAGGTGGCTGTGCTAGGGACAGGAGGGAGCCAGCTGGAACTGCAGAAGGAAGAGAGAAGGAAAGAGCCAGAGCTGTGGAGCTGCCCATGGGAGGCTACCTAGAAAAGATATAAAAGACTTTTAGATAACAAGGAGCTGATGCTTGAAGCCTTCTGAAATGTTACCAAAACACTCTGAGTGTTGTGGCTGTCTCTACAACCACAGCAGAACCTCATGTCAAGCCAGGGATTTGCTGTGTGGTTTGGGTCCCTTACTCGTGCACTCATCCATTCCAGGTACTTGGTGTCCCTTCTGACCCCCCTGGGCTTTGCCATTTGCTGCCTGGATTCCCTCACCACTGTCACTTCACCCTCAGGTCACCTCTGGTCTGGAGCTGCAGCCCCTTTGTGGGCCCTGCTCCCTTGGCCCCAGGACAGCAGTTCCAGCACACCTCAGAGGGGTCATAAACTGTGTTTTAATGTCACCACATCCCACTGAGAGCTTTGCTTCAGAGTTAGAACTCACCTGCAATCCAGTCATAGCCCAGGAAAGGACGGGCAGACCAGCTGCTGACAGGTATGGCATCTTCCTCAGGGTCAGGCTGAAAAGCCACATGACAAGCTTTCTTCTGAAAGAAAACAATTCATAAAGAGTTCCTAATCATCTGACAGGACGTTCAAAGGTACAGCTGAGGAAACAACTGGCAGCTGTTCAGATGGGACAGCTGTGCCTTAGTTTGAGACTGGATTCTATCTATGCCTCTACCAGTAATTTGCTACCAGCCCTTTGTCTTGTCAATAAATAAAACAGAAAGAGGAGGCAGGGACTTGCCCAAGTAAGGCAGGGTTTTTCAGAGCCTGAAACAAAATGATGAACTGCATCACACATCCACAGAGATCAGGCAACCTGTGCTGCCTTAGAGGATGATCACAGCCAGGGCCTGCCCTTCATGCCTAAAGACTAAAACTGTGGAACAGCTGCAGTGCCTGCCTGTTCTCCCTCAGCATGGGGATGACACATGCAAAAGAAGGGAACTTCACAGTGAAGTGTTCTGGATTTGTGGTCTTTCAGTTCACTGGCTAAGGAAAGCAGGGCCTGAGCAGACTGCCAAGAGCCCCTGGCTGGGAACAGCTCTGACTCCAACTTACACAGTGGGAACAGGGCAGGTAACGCCCTCCTTGCCCTTCCTCCCCATCATTCTGTTGACTTAGGAAAAGAAGAAAAGCATTGATTTAACATTTACCTTCAACCCTTTGGAACAGGATGTCAGCAAGACTGATTTAGGGGTATGGGGCTCTCTGATGACCACATGCTGCTCACTGCTCTCTTTATTTTGCACTCTGCTCAGTGATGGCCCCAGGTCACTTTTCTCATGGAAACCCTGCAGCACAGCAGGCTTCCTGTCCTCTCCATGACTCAGGAAGGATTCTTTCTCTGGACTTCCTTGAGCATGGCCATCCCCATCCTCTCTGCCACACGTAAGGATTGCAGATGCTGGTGTAACATTCTCCTCTTTCCCAGGAAAGCTGGAATCAGGACCTGCTCCCTCCTGTGTCTTTGCCTGTTGTTGCTGTACCCCTCTGTCATTGATGCAGTGTTCAAGAGATGAACTGAGGCCAGCTCTGGGTTCCACAAACACCATTCTCCCACGGTCAGCTGTAGACTTTGCTGCATCGACCTGATTTTCCTTCTGTAAGGACAGATAGCATCAGTCAGACTACAAATACCTTTCATAAGAACATTTCACTCACTAAATCAACCTCTCACTCTAGTCCGTTCACTCCTTTAAATTCCTGTGGGGGAAAAAGAAAAATCCTTATGCTCTGGAGGGTGTAAGAAAGAGATCCACTTCCAGCTAAATGCAGCTTTTCCCAGGAAAACCATTGAACTTTCAGCCCTTGTGCTTAGAAGAAACAAACGGATTTTGTTCCACAATGTTAATTCCTATCTTGGAAGAAACTTGCCTTTCTTAGGCAGGAATTGATCTCCAAACCCTTTGCCAGGAGAACAGATGGAGACAACAGAATAAACAACCAAAGGGCAGCTCCTTTTCTAACAGACTCCAAATTCCACACACCCCTTTCTAAGAGCCCTCTCATGTCCATGTGTCTCCTTGACCACACCACACCACAGGCAGAGCTGTTCTCCTCACAGAGGCCTATTTGCCTCCCTGAATTCCTGGCACAGACACCTCACATACCGCTCTGCTGGGCGAGGGGACACATCTGTCAGCAGCTGCACTGCTGTGAAGAGAGGCTGACAAGACCTGCTTGCAGGGAAATCCTTTTCTGATCTCCTCCTGCTTCGTTCTCAGCCTTTGTAGAAGCTCCTGGTTGGCCTGGCGCAGCCTCGTCAGGAGCTCCAAGTCCATCCTACAAAAACATTTTAATATAAAGCCAGAGGAGGAGTGAACTGCATAAATCCACTACATTAATGAAGAAGCAGACACAAGTGAAACCACTTTGAAGGGACTTTTCCTAAAAAAATACTTACAGCCGTTGAAATGTTGGTTCTTGCTCCTGAGAAATCAGCCAGTCTCAGAACTTCTTATGCTCAGCACCACGAGATGCTTCTCTCCCCTTGGATATACTGTCAGATATTCTGTGCTCAGAAACTGGGAGCTGACTAACAGAGACAAGAAACTCTGACAGAGGAAACAGTAAACATGAAAAATTCCCATCAAAAAGCTAAATAAGAGACTTTTGGTTTAGAGGCTGTTATTTAGGACATACTTATGTAATTCTGCTGTAATGTTCTTTTGAAGCATTGAAATTTATACTGTGGTAACACTAGGATGCTTGTAAGTTCAAAATATAACTAATTAATATGAATATATCTGCTACATTCAAAAGAAATACAGAGTCAAAGCTGTCTTCCATGTTCCCCAGGCAGGAAGGATTCAAAAGGCTCAACTAAGATTCAGGACTACAGTTTAGGCAACTCCAATCCCATAAATTAATTAAATTAAATCCCACAAAGGGATGCCCTTTTATTAGAAGAGAGAGGTGAAAAGGAGTTAATAAACAGATAAATAAATAAAGCCTAGTGTGACTGAAAAGCTGTCACACTGTTCAACATCACAAGCTCCTCTAAATTTGCAAAAAGAGGATTTTTTAAAATAAAACAGCTGCAAACTTTAATAAATCACAAACCCTAAACCCAGACTGCCACATTGCTTTTGACTAGACTGATAAATTATGTTCTCAAGAAAACTATGTGTATCTCTGGGACTTTTGTTCTAAAGAAACCCTAAAACTTTCTGCAAAGCTCATCGGATTTGTTTTTGTGTCTGCTACCTTGGCAACTGGACACGAGGAATCAAATGCACATGTGGTACAACAGCAGTGGGAGGAATCAAGAGCAGTGCTAACAATCAACAAACTACAACATCTCTTTGTTACAAAAAAATAGGGGAGAGGTGCACTACAGAACATAAAACAGAAATATCAATGTTGAGGCACTAAATTTGAGACAACTTGAAAAAACCAGCAGTTCTCACAGCCTTCACAGAACAAAACTAATAGCTTTGATGAGCATCCTCTCATCATTGCTCATCACAAAACAAATACTCTAAAAATAACATCGGTCAAGGGACTTTTTAGAAGGGTTTTACCAGATGAGGTCCAGTCTTGGCACAATCTACAAGTCCTTCATGCCCAACCCCGGGGGCTCAGGTTTGTGAAACTGCTCTAATTCGAAACCTCGGTGAAAAGCAGCTTCGCCTCCCGCGGTTAGAAATCAACAGCGGCAGTCTCGGGAGCTGGGGACTCCTCCCTGCGAGGAAGTCGTTCAACACGAAGCACCAACGCGCCAGCTCGGCCCTCCCACGGCCGGGAGGAAGGGGAGGGAGCCCGGGCACTGTGCCTTGCCCTTTCCTCTGCAGGAGGCGGCGGAGAACGGGGAGCCCTCTCCTTCCCTTCCCGCCCTCCCTGGCAGTGCGGGGAGCCTGCGGCGCTCCAGGCCCCGCGATCCCGACCCACCTGCACGGCCCCGCCGCTCCGGGAGCCGCTGGGCCCGCCCCGGCCGTTCGAGCGGGCGGTGCCGCCCGCAGCTCCCGGCATGCGCGGGGCCGGCCCGAGGCCCTGCGGGGACCCTGCCCCCGCGGGATCCTGCCCCTGCGGGCACCCTGCCCCTGCCGGGACCCTGCCCCTGCCGGGATCCTGCCCCTGCGGGATCCTGCTCCTGCCACGACCCTGCCCCTGCCGGGATCCTGCCCCTGCGGGATCCTGCTCCTGCGGAACCCTGCCCCTGCCGGGACCCTGCCCCTGCCGGGACCCTGCCCCCGCCGGGACCCTGCCCCCGCGAGGACACTGCCCCTGCCGGGACCCTGCCCCTGCGGGATCCTGCCCCTGCGGGGACCCTGCCCCTGCCGGGATCCTGCCCCTGCGGGGACCCTGCCCCTGCCGGGACCCTGCCCCTGCGGGCACCCTGCCCCTGCCGGGACCCTGCCCCTGCGAGGACACTGCCCCTGCCGGGACCCTGCCCCTGCGGGATCCTGCCCCTACCGGGATCCTGCCCCTGCGGGGACCCTGCCCCTGCCGGGACCCTGCCCCTGCGGGCACCCTGCCCCTGCCGGGACCCTGCCCCTGCGAGGACCCTGCCCCTGCCGGGACCCTGCCCCTGCGGGGACCCTGCCCCTGCCGGGACCCTGCCCCTGCGGGGACCCTGCCCCTGCCACCACCCTGCCCCTGCGGGGACCCTGCCCCTGCCGGGACCCTGCCCCTGCGGGGACCCTGCCCCTGCGAGGACACTGCCCCTGCGGGGACCCTGCCCCTGCCGGGACCCTGCCCCTGCGGGGACCCTGCCCCTGCCGGGATCCTGCCCCTAAGAGCACCCTGCCCCTGCCGGGACCCTGCCCCGCCGGGACCCTGCCCCTGCGGGCACCCTGCCCCTGCGGGATCCTGCCCCTGCGAGGAGCCTGCTCCTACCGGCACCCTGCCCCTGTGGGCACTCTGCCCCTGCCGGGACCCTGCCCCTGCCGGGACCCTGCCCCTGCGGGCACTCTGCCCCTGCGGGGACCCTGCCCCTGCGGGGACCCTGCCCCCGCCGGGACCCTGCCCCTGCGGGCACCCTGCCCCTGCGGGGACCCTGCCCCCGCCGGGACCCTGCCCCTGCGGGCACCCTGCCCCTGCCACGACCCTGCCCCTGCCGGGACCCTGCCCCTGCCGGGACTCTGCCCCTGCCGGGATCCTGCCCCTGCCGGGACCCTGCCCCTGCCGGGACCCTGCCCCTGCCACCACCCTGCCCCCACCGGGACCCTGCCCCTGCCGGGACCCTGCCCCTGCCACCACCCTGCCCCTGCCGGGACCCTGCCCCTGCGGGCACCCTGCCCCTGCCGGGACCCTGCCCCTGCGGGCACCCTGCCCCTGCGCCTCGTGTCGGAAGGGACGCGCACCCCCAGCGCCCAAAGCGAGTGGTTCTGAAAGCTTCACACGGGAAACCTGCCCGTTCCCCGTACCCATCCACCACAGTCTCAGGCCACCAACGCGGTAGTCACTCACTGTTTCTTCCTACAATATACTCAAGAAACCATTGATTCAATGCTGACAATTTTAGTGCAACCTTCTGTCAGACAATTCAGTATCATTGGTCTCTTGTTAATTTTCAAAGTAAGAACACAGAAAAAGGTCACCAGTGTCAAACGTGCAATTCAGTGCCACAAAGCAGCAAAGCCACACATCCTGATGTAAGCTGATAAACTTACACTGGAAGATTGCATCACAACATGCAGGACACATCAGATGTTTTCCCAATTCATTTTTATTTTGGTTTCCATTGTTTACAGCACTGTTACAGGACTAACTCATGCAAATTTATCACCTTAAATACAGCAGAGAGAAAACTCACTGGTAAGAGTATTTCAAAGAGTTCCATCAGCCTAATAAATAGCAAAAGTAGCAGCAATAAGATGAAAGTGCATTTAGCTGACCTTCTTTAATGGGAGTTTGGGGAAGACTGTTTTTGGAATTACCTGTTTTAAGGAATAGTTTAGCATTCTTTGTGAGAATCAGAAGAGAACAAACTCCTCGTGATAGTGTTCATTCCTCCACCACTCTCAATTAAAGAAGTACAGCTGTAATTTGTTTCAGAGGAATCCAGCTTATAGGCCAGTCTGTTAAAAGTTTGATTCTTGATCACTTGGGCTTCCAGGACAGGGGTCACACCCACACGTGTTTGCAGCTCTGCTTCTGCAAAAGCTGAAGTGGTTCTTTCCCCGTGGGGCAGGTCAGGCTGCAGCTCTGCCGTGAGAGTGCTGACAGCACCCGGGCCTGAGCACAGCACACACACAGCACGACACCAGGTTCTGAGAACCCACCAATCTCTCTTCCCTTCACAGATAAGACACTGGCTTGAAGATCAGCTCATTTATCAGATTTCCCCTAAAGGCCCCCTGAAGAGATGCTAACGCTACCTCCTCAAAAGCAAGATCAGCATTTCAAGCAGTCAGGAGCTGCTGAGCATCATCCTCTGCCTTGACCTGGAACTGACAATATCCTTGTGGACTAGGGATGTGCTTAATATTTTAACTCAGTAGAACAGAACTTATTGTAACTGTGAATGTGACAGCTTGAGAGACTAAAGATTCAAATTTATTCAACCAAGACCTGCAGCAGAGTAAGACTAGATGATTCCACTTACTCCAATATACTTCACCACAAGCTCAGAGTACACACTTCCAGAAGCAAGGACTCAAATTTCTTTCTTGCTCATTCGCAGATAAGATCAAATCTATATTCCTATCCTAGTGGATGCCTGAGGAACCCAGTCAAGGTCAAAAAAACCTTTCTGATAGAAACAGCTTTTCAGTTTGAGCCAGAGTCAAAGCTTTCTAATGGAAGGGAAAGGTTTGTTTCCTTTCTGCATTCTAGGGATGTAAGAGTCTCACTGCCAGCTCCTACCCAACCAAGATACTTCCAGTCTTTCTGCAAATCTCAGAACAGCCTCACCTAAGAAATACTTACTGACATTTCACTATTTTTACTCCCTCAAGTATCAGGCTGCTTCTTTCTGGAACTTCCATGATACGAAAAACATGGGACTTATCACAGGCACATATATTCACACCTGAGCATGAGTGAGAAATCCTAAAGCCATTTTCAAGGGAAAAGTCCCTTTGTCAATAAGAAAAACACCCCACTGCTCAGCAATTCTGAATTCAGCTGGTACTTGCTCCAAAGACAACCCATACTCTGTGTGTGTGGTGCTGAAGAGATTTAGGCTGTCGCTGCCCTCAGAACTACAGATCTGATTCTGGATTCCTCAGACATTTTGTAGGCAACAGAAGTGTTATAACCAACACATGGCAAAATGCTGACCCACAAAGAGGAAAAGAAGCTTGAAACAGAGGAACTTAATCCTACTCAGGCTCCTAAAATCATCAAGAATTTCTTCTCTATCAAATCCAACATGAAGAGACTTAAGTCCAAACAACTCCCAAATATTATATTCCAAATACAACAGGGCAAAACTCAACAATTAATTTAATGTATTTACAAATGAAGAATGTATTGAAAAAAAACTAAGTTGCTTGAAGCCATTCTAGCCCTGGCATGAACTACAAGAGCCACAACTCCCCCCACCCAGAGGAGCTGCACTTGCCAGGATGTTCTGATACTTTTAACTTTTAACAGAAAAGAAACATAACAAATCCTATTGCTGCTGTAATACCCTGTGGGAACTCTACATGAAGCAACATCTCTTACAGTGTGTAATCCACATGCTGTTCTTGTGGCCAAATAGTGGTAATGGAATTCCACAGGCATGCTTCCAGAAACACAGCTGTGCTTTTCCAAAGAAAACCCACATTCATCAACTGACCTCATAATGCAGTGCTTTACTTTGTGTCAACTGGCTTCTCTTTCCCAGTTCTCTTCCTCAACAAGCTGCCAAATTATCAGCACTACCTCCTTCACAGGAACTAGTTCTGTCTTTGCAAACTATTTGTCCATGACAGGAAACAGGCCAGACTGTGTTAATAAAGAGCTCTTAAGAGAAAGAAACTATCTCCAAATACATTAAGCTTACCAGACCAAAATCTTAGTCCCTCTTGCTCCAAAAGAGAACGGAGTTTTGTTCACAGGTTTAAGCATCCTGAGAGCAATAAACCTTTCTATGAAGGGACATTGTGGTTTTCTGTTATGTTCTAGAATAACTGAATATTAACCTCAGAGACAAGCCTGTGTGGGCCATAAATGCTTTGTGAAACCACCATCACGTCTGTGTGCGTGGGATCTGTGTTTAGTCAAAGAGCTGCTTGTCACACATACATCAACCTGGGGCTTGGGAGCCAAAAGCTCTGTCTTTATGAAGTAAAACAAATTACTCCATAAAGATGTGTCGGAATAACTTTTAACCTTTGGTAAACATTTGCTTGATTGCTTTAAATTTGCTTAAAGCAAAATGAAGTACAGTAAAAGCCCCCTGTAAATGTATAAAGCACACACTCCTCCTGAAATAGCCTGGTCTCACAAGGAAAAAGAAGAGTTATTAACAGCTAGTGTTTAGAGGTGGGACACAGAACAGGGAGGCAGGATCCTACTGTTCACACAGCAACTGGAAACACAGCAAATGCTCTTGCTCATTCCCTTTAGGGATTCCATCACCCACCACGTTCTCTGCAGTAATTAAGAGAGCACTGAAGGGAAACTTGTTTTTCTCTTCTTCTCACACTATCTGCTTTGCTGCAGGTACTGATGTGTGAACATGTTGAGCTCGCTGTCAAGCCAACCTGCTTTGTTCCTGCAGGGACAGAAAGTTTTGTTAGATAATGAAACAGCTTTTCTCAAGCCAGTCAGAAAGAAGTGCAACAAAAACGAGTACACGGCAAGGCATGGAGTGCCAGAGGCTCATTCCAAAACTGCCATTCCTTGCAGGTCAAGAATGTTTGCCTGCTGTCAGTGCCTGAGCTGTGAGGTTCAAATAGAGATCTTGGACACAACTTCACACTGGTCTTACTGTGTAGGTAAGAAACGTTTGAAAAAGTTTCCCAACAGCCTCTGCAGGGTAATGAAAGCAGGAGACAACGGGGTACAAAGGTGAAGGCAAGACTTTTTGCATCATTTTATAAGGGCCTGAAGGAGTTTGTAGGAGTGGAAGACAATGTTTCCATAAATGGGAAGGAACTGTAATCCCAACCAAATAAAAAACAGGAAGAAAAAGGTGCTTTGTGCAACAGAAGCTTTAAATGACTGCAAACAACCCACAGGAAAGCACCTAGTGAAAGGGAACGTGACTTGACAGGGGAAAGTGCTGACACCTGCACATCAAGTGCTATGAGGAAGACAGAATGAACTCTAAGCTACAGCTCATATGAACACCTTGGTGCAATCACATAAAAAACAATTGTATGGAATATTCAAATCTCACCTGAGCAGTTTTGCTTTGCTCTGCAGGGAATCCAAAACCTCAATTTTCTTATTCATGGCAGAAATTTCTTGCTCAAGATTTTCCCGTGTGACATCCACTTGCTGACACAAATGAGCAAACGTTCCAGCAAGTTCTCTGTGAAACAAGAAAAGTTGAATATGATGGAAAGTAAGATCAAGCACCACATTCAAGGAATAAATCCCTTTGATGTGTAGGGATAATGGTATCGTGACTCAGAAGCTCAAGAATGAAGAATCTCATTCTGCACAAGAATATGTCAGAGCATTTTGATTTGAGACATGGAAGTACATTAAGTCTAATGCCCAGCAACACCCAAACACTACATATTCAAAATAAAAGTAGTATTATTTTGAAATATGTGTCATTAAATTTTTTAAAATCTGGAATTCAGCATGAAGTTATCTTTTTTTTTTACCAAGAAATAGCATTAAAAAAAACCCCAAACAACAGAATTTCCATGAGGTGTTGGCTGAACACAGGGAACTCACTGCTGGACTTGGTGGCTGCAGTTGGAGCCCGTGTAGCTGACGATGAGCTGCAGTTTCTCCCCAGCATACTCCACAAACTGCCTCTTGAAGGCTCTCTCCTTTGCTTTGGTGGTCCAGGTGAGGCGCTCGTACACATAGAGCAGCCCATAGAGGCCAAAGGAGAGGGCAATCAGTCTCCAGCCCACAGCCTTCCACACCTACAGAGGCACAAGGAAACACAAATCACACAGAATGATGCTCGCTCCCAATGCACAGAGCACTGCAAAATCAGCTCACTACACTCAAATGAAGATCAAAGGAGAAAATAGGTCACTGTCTGTGGATAGCAAATATCCACAGGATTTGGCAGTGCAAGTGTTTTTTACAGCAGTGCTCCAACCTAAGTTATAAAAATGCCCACATACCACACCACCAACCACGATGATCCCCATGGAAGTCCGGGAGGTTAAAGAGGCCAGTCCAGTCACCATGGACACCATGAGCTCTTCCTGGGTCATAGAGCCCTGAGGCAAAGGAGGCAGACTGGGATTTGCTGGTGTCAAAGGGCGCTGAACCTAATCAGAAAAGCAGGGACAAAATAAAATCAAAGGAGAGAATAAAAGGAGGCAAATCACTGCTCTTCCCACCAAAGGAACTTCAGCAGCCGTTGAAATAATGAATATCTACCCCAACCACTCAGTGAGGTATTCTACCTGGTCATTATAGCCCATCAAGGCCCGACGACCGTTCTTTGGTCCCAAAAATCTGTTCACCAGCATTGTCCATCCAAGAGAGAAATGGAATTCTATGTCCTCCTGGAAGTCAGCACAGAGCTTGTCACAGTTCAGATCGTAGCTGAGCATGAAGCACTGCCGAGGAATTAACATGTCCATCTGGCCCCGCACAGAGACTGGGAGGAGGGGTTTTAAACCATCTACACAGAAGACAAAAACAGGCAAAAAAAGGCTGTTGAGTTCACAAGAATTTACTGGTCTAGTATTTCATAATCAGGGTGCTTATGGCTTGTTTCATTCTCCACAGTTAGTTTCCTTAGTATGTTAAATTTCCTAAGCCAAGCATGTTGCAAAATAAGAGATATGTCATCAATTATTACTAAATTTTTGGTTCTACAGACCAACCCAGAAGGAAATCTTTCCACAGACCCTCCAAAATCCTTATAGGTAGCTGGTTAAGTTTACAGATTAGCAAACCCTTGGAAAACAAAATCTGAAACCCAGTTCTGCAAGTATTTAGGCACTATAGTCCCATATTCAGATAGGCACCTAGTTACAGGTCATTTGTATTTTATTAGGATTTGGTGTGAGAATCTCCAAAATTTCCAAAGCCACAGTTCTTCTGTCATGAGGATTATGCTGTGACTGTACATATTCATTAGAAAATCACTGCACAAGTTCAGACACAGAACTGGTCCTCTGCATAAAAACATTACTCATCAAGAAGGAAACGAAGATGGTGCCAGCTGCACACCAGCCATTGAATTAATGAGAAACCCAGAACATTTACCTAGTTATTTTGCATTGCAATTCAAGGGAAGAGAAAAGGCAATACTGCCAGTGGAACTGACCTATCATTTCTTGCTGCATTGTCTGCAGGGAAGTTGTGATAGCACTGGAGCAACGATCTGACATGTTACGGCCCAGGCCTTCCTCAATGTGTTTATGCAGCTCCTGATAAACAAAGGAGAGTTATAAAAATTAGAATAAACATGGCTAAGATGCAGGCTGAAGGTGCTAGAGCTTGCTAGTTAAAAAGAGCCTCCCAGAACAGGGGCACACAATCTGTCTGCCCAGTGTTCTAACAATAATTTGATACTTCCCCCCATTTTTCAGTGAAAGGGATGAAAAGGTAAATCAAAAAAATCTCACATGGACTCTTTAGTTCAGGAAAAGCTCTGTTCAATCTATATAATGTGATATATAATGTGTATCAATTTATTACTGAGATTATTAGAAAATTAAAGCTTAAGCTCATATCCTAGTTGGAAAATTGTTAAACATCTCAATGAACTGGCATAATTACTCAGAATTAAAAAAGGTCTCTTAAATTGCTTAAGCAAACATCACTTACACTCTTGTACACTTTAAGAACTACTTGGGATGGATGGAAGTCTGCTTGGTATTCATCTACCAACACTGAGAGCCGTCTGATTTCTTCTGCCATTGCATTTGACACCTAGAGAAACAGCACAGGAGAGAAAATGGAGCTTCTGAAAGCTTTTCTCCTCTTCCCATCTGTAACTGCCACATCTCTAGTACTTCAAAGCTTTGTGCATTTTCCACACCATGCTGGTAACTATTTCAGACAATCCAGTTTTCTGCAGAAACTCCTCCTTACCTGCCTCTCCACCTCTTCAGTGATTTGTTTGATTTTCCGCTTGTAGTCTTGGGTAAGGAGCTCCAGCTGTTTGTCAATAAAACCCAAACGATCCTGACGTTCCTCTCGCATTTCCAGACAGTAAACTCTGGTGAAAAAAAACCCCTGTCCATCAAAATGCCAGATAAATGCTATTTTTATTTATAAATATATTTGAATTCCAGAAATAAGACAGATTTTCCTGCCCAGTAACAAAACATGTCAATATCTGCAACAAATTACACAGTCATAGCACAGGGCAAAAATAAGGTCCTTTTCCCAATACTTTTGTAATTCACCACCAGCACATGTCTTTCCTGCTCTCAAACACATTGTACTCTGCTTTGCATTTCAAATGCTCACGTTCTTACATCTCCCCCAGAATCCAAATTTCAGTTACACAAGCAAAGCATCAGCTCTCACCGCTGTTCCTGGGCAGCAACGTGCACAGAGTCCATGATGAGACGCACGTCCTCCGCGATCTGCTTCGCTCTCACCGTGTGCTGCTCAAACTTTGTTTTTACTGCTGACTGTGAGATACATTCCTGTAGACAAAAGGCAGCCCAAGATTAGCAGCAGGCAGGACTAACACAGCTTCTCCTTCCTTAAGATCTATTTCCAAAACAAGTGCCAGTCCTTCAGGGGTAAAATCTAACCAGAAGGTCAGCACACATAATGCTCACCTCAAACCTTCTCTCGAAGCTTTGAAATTCAAGCATTCTGACTTGAAATCCATCTGCCAATGCTCCACCTGAGAGAAGGAACACACGAAACAACCAATAAATTTTGAGAAAGCAATCAGATGTTGGACATCAGGCAATGCCCTTGCTTTACACTGATGCCAATGAAGAAGTGCTACTAAGTCACCCCTTCCATTGTGATTGCCTTATTAATAATTTGGCCTACCTAATTTTATACATTTTTTTGAAACAAGATACTCTCTATTCTCTTCTCTGTAATAGTAAGTTTCTGCTAGCTTTCCTCACCTCCTTCTGGCATCCCTTGAGCCTTCTGAATCCTGGCATTCAGCACTTCTTTGGCAGACACAAAGAAAATTCGATCTCCTGCCTGGGCTCGATCCACCACACCCAGCTCATCCACCAGGAAGCTGCTGCAGCGCTCCATGTGCTGCCGGCGCACCTGAGGGGCAGCCACGACAAACCACACGTGCAGTTAAATCCACATTATCCATCTCTTAAAGGTCAGACCAGGCACTCAAATGTGCTCTACTGGTCTAAGATATCAAAACAGCATGAAAAAAATTTTTGCTATTTTATGGATTTTTCCAGAGGTTATTTAAAGTGATCAAACTTCAAAGAGCCCCTGTGAGACTCTTGATTTCCAGCTCAGAAATTTCAAGAGTCATCTCCTGATCACTAGTCTATGTTCCCTCTAGTCTCCACACTAAGGTGATGAGAATCTAACCTGTAAAATAACCACACAGAGCACTGACTGTACCCCCAAGGATCAGAGTCAAAACACACTCCATAATATCCATGCAAAGAGAAGTGTTTTAAACACATCACAAACCTCTTCCATGTACTCTGGTTCAGAGGCAGATGCATCCCAGCGGTTATTTAAAATAAATATATTGGGTCGAGACAGACGTTCATTCACCTTGTGAAAGAACTGCTTCTCCTAAGGAAAAGCAAACAAAACCTCTTTAGATTAATGTATCAAATATTTTTAACCTTTAGCTGAATTCATTGAACAAGTGGACTGGCACATACAGTTTGCATCAGTGTTGATTCGGAATTTGCCACCAGGACAAACACATCAGCATCGAGACAGAATTTGTCAATCCAGCTGTCCAGCTCTGTGGTTACATCAATGCCAGGGCTAGCAATAAAGAGAAATGAGATATTACTGTGCTGTGAATACAGCAAAAATAGAATTTAAAAAGTTACTAAGAGCTTTTCAGAGCATTAATTTCCCATGTCTAAGCTACACTGCCCTGATGTGACAGAGAACAGGCTAAAAGGAAGTAATGACCAAGAAAATCACAGTTAATTACAGCAAGGGACTTTGGTCACTGTCTTAGATTAGACCAGGGTCAATTCCCTTGAGGTTTGTTAAATATATATTTAAAAACACTCCCCTAATTAGTCTGTGATAAGCATGAAAGGAAAGACAGCTATTTCTCACCTGTCCATCAGCACCAGGTCGTCCTTTAAGAGAGAACATTTGGAATTGGGCCACATTACACTGACTAGGCTGCCAGCATTCAGATGTTCATCCTGATGAAGGGCATGAGCCAGCTGGTTTACTGTCTGTGAAAAGATGGAAATAACATTTCCTGTATGCCAAGACCCACTAACACAATTATACTCCCTTCAGGGCTATTCACAGCCAATTTGAGATAAAGCCAAGGTTCGAATTATTTTCTCTCTGGAAGGTGTTCCACATAAAATCTTCTTGAGTGTCCTAGCAAAAAGGCATCTGCTAGTGAGTTTATGAGAGATTTTTCCTGTCAGGAAAGGCTACTGAGGAATTATCAGAAAGTCTGTGATTCTGTCAGTTATACAAAGCTCAGAACTTCCTGAGTCACTGTTCCCTGATATCACTAACAAATACAACATATCATCTCTTTCATGAAATGAACAAATCCCCATCCTGCAGCTTGCTTCATTCATTACCTCCTACATCTAAAAAACCTCATTCTTCATCTCCATTCCTTTAATGATTAAAATCCTTAACTGTGAAATTTAATTTTTTTCTCTTCCCTTTTCTGACACTACTGAAGAGCTCTTTTCCTTAACCTTAAGGAAATTGTACCTTTACACTCTTCTTCTCCTCCGAGCCTTCGGTCAGCAGGAAAGCCTCATGTCCATCTGTCCCTTCCACGCGCAAGAAGCAATTAGTGGTGTGTCCAATTCCTGAGGGAAGGACTTTGTCCCACAGCATGGCATTTATCACCGTGCTCTTCCCATTGCTTGTCCTGCAGGCAGGTCAAGGACAGTTTCAGGCTTCAAAGAGCCAGGTGTGCTCATTTCAGTATTACAAAGGCAAGTTCTCTAAAGCCAGGCTGTATCAGAGCCATTAACAATTTGGGTGCCAGAGGTAATCTGCAAAAAGACTTTTCTATTTCCCTATTTTAAGAATTCTTCAAACTGAGGAATTACATGATACAGTATTTGCTTCCAGTTTACAGGGACATGGACATTACAAATAAAAAAGCTAAAGCACTAGTGTTTATATCAATATTTTTACCCATTACAATACCCAAATGCTTTACTGAATGGGGAGCACAGGCAACACAAGCATGTGACTCACCTCCCAAAAAAAGCAACTTTCATATGCCGTCTTGCCAACACTTCACTAATACCACTGACTTTTGACAGGTAGCCTTTGACTTCCACCACCTGCTCTTCTGTGGTGACAGGATCAAGTTCTGCATTCTTGTGTGTTTCTAAAATCAAAACAGATCAAGTCTCTGAATGCCAGAAGCCACCTGGGTCAGTCCTGGGTGAAACCCCTCTCTGTGGTGGTAACACTGAACATTTATCTGTGTCCCACAGCTTGGTGAGTGATCTTGACACAGGCAATGGTGCCCTGAGCCAATTCTACACAGCATTTATCAGCTGGGCACTTTTGTATATCTCATAACCGTTCCCATTCTTGGGACTGCCTTGAACAGAACACCCAACACTGCAAACAGTGAAGCACCCTTAGAGATAAAATCTGCCTGTGCCTTAAGCTGTTAAAGCCAATTACTGGTGTACGTTACATGTCAGTAGCAATGATGTGTTCAGGCAAGAATATTGAAAGGATTATAGGCAAAAAAACCCTATTGGGTTTGTGTAATTGATTATAAAACTCCCAAATATAAAACCAAGCATAGCTTCCTAACTAGCGCCATTTCTTAACATGCATGACCTTATCTTCAAAATACGAACCTGAACTCCACCCAAATTCAACAAAATAATTTTCAGTTATTCTTATAAACATGAATGCATACACAAGCATGTATAAATAAACACAGATTTAGCAGTGCTGTTTAGCTGCTTGAGGGGGTTTGGTGCATGTTTTGGGGGAAATCACACGTGGGCAGAGCACTGTTACACACTCAGTTCAAGAACTCAGCTCACCTTCCAAGAACAAGGAGCTCTCATTGATGTATGCAGCCAACTGTTCAAAAATACCATTGATTTTCTTCTTTGCAGTGACAAAATGTTTAAGTGGAGAAGCATTTACGTCAGCCATGTGTCTTTTATCCTTCTTCACTGCAACTATTGAGTTGGAACGAGTAAACAACAGGGACATTGCGCTACAGGGAAAAAACCAGTAAAGACCAGTGTCACCAAGTGTCAACAGCTACCCAAGGGCATACAGAGACAGGACAAGGGGGAAAGGCTTTCCACTCTCAGAGGGCAGGGTTAGATGGGATATTGGGAAGAAATTCTTCCCTGTGAGGGTTGGGAGGCCCTGGCACAGGTTTTGCACAGAAGCTGTGGCCACCCCATCCCTGGAAGTGCTCAAGGCCAGGCTGGACAGGGCTTGATCCACCCGGTCTGGCAGAACACGCCCCTGCCCATGGCAGGGGGTGGAACTGGATAATCTTTAAGGTCCCTTCTAAACCAAACCATTCCGTGATTCTGTGATCCAACCAAACATCTTTACAAGAACTAGATAAATATGCATTTCAACAACTATCTTCTTTCTTTCACAAAGAAACTGTTCCACTTTATACAACTCATATATCAGGAAAAAAAACCCAAAAACTCTTTTCTTTCTGTCTTCCAATAGATAGGCTCCCGGTGATCACTCCTCCCCATCCTCCGCTTACTTTCAGGATGAGTTACGTTTTCACAAGTCAGGCATGGCCAGCTTGAGGCCCTCTCGAAGACAAACGGCAGCAGTTTACCCTGCCTTCTCCCTCGCCCCGCAGCTTCTTCAGCGACGCCGAGTCCAGCCAGTCTCCACCCCTGTGGCAGAGTGACAGCGGATGAGGGACACGGGCTACTGAGCTCCGTCACGGGCTCCGCTCCCCCGCCATCCCGGTGTGCCCGGGAATGCCCCCGGCTCTGCTCCCCCGCCATCCCGGTGTGCCCGGGAATGCCCCCGGCTCTGCTCCCCCGCCATCCCGGTGTGCCCGGGAATGCCCCCGGCTCTGCTCCCCCGCCATCCCGGTGTGCCGGGGAATGCCCCCGGCTCTGCTCCCCCGCCATCCCGGTGCCCGGAGAATGCGTTGGGTTGACACCCGGACAGACGCCGCCTTCCCCTCAGCGCTCAGGGGCGGGAGAAAAGGGCGGGAAACGCCCTCCTCATGCCCGCCTCGCGCCCCCTCAGGACCCTGCCCCACAGGGTCTGACACTCACTCGTCCCTGCCCTTGTCCCTGTCCCTATCCGTGCTTCTCCGGAGGCGATCCTCAGAGAGACTAGCCCGGCCTGGAGCAGCTGCCAGGTCCCCTCGGCCCGGCCCGGCCCGGCCCAGCCCAGCCCCACCCGGGCTCACCTTCACCGCCGCTCCCGCACTGCCGCCATGTCAGCCCGCGGCGCCGTCGCCCAGCGGTGCGGCGGGGTGCGTCATGGCGGCGCGCCGCGCGCGGGGCACGCTGGGAGCTGTAGTTCTGGGGGCCGCATGGCGGGCGGCGCGCCGCGCGCGGGGCACGCTGGGAGCTGTAGTTCTGGGGCCGCATGGCGGGCGGCGGCCCGGGCCCGCCTCACGAACAGAACGCACGGACCCCGTCACGGGAAAAGGTTTAATGAGAGTTCCCCCCGCTCAAACCGTACAGCTCATTAACGCCCACCACCGAACCGGCCCGAGGAAACACACAACAAAGTAACAAAACAAACGAAAAAACCTGCTGCTGAATAAATACTTAATACACATTTTGGACATCTCGACGACTGTCTTATTAATCCCTTCGTTTGGTAACAGACAGTTCTAGATTTCACATAACAGGACTTAGCACAGTTTTAATTCTCAAATTATTTCCCCAGCCTGGATTTTTCTCTCCTGGGCACAGGTGAGTGTGTGGCCTCCAAATAGACCTAAAGAGCTCAAATAAAGCAGTGGGGAAAGCTCCATGTCCCCTTCCTCAGGCACATTGCAATTGTGTACAGCTCCTGCCACAACTTACATGCCTGAAGCTGTTCTGCCCCCGTTAGAGTGACCCATTCCAGAAGAACGGCTCTACCCCAAATATCAGGCAGCAGAAGCTGGAGACAGACAACTAAAAGGCAGACTTTTTTTCCCCTAAGGACAATCACTCTGTGAATTTATTGCTAGTCTGGCATAATGGTGTCTGATAAGCAGAGCTGGTATTGCACAGGCACAAAAGGTTTCTGCCCCTTCCCTCTCTAACCACAGGTCTAGTCTAGACGTATTTTTACACCTGCTGGTTCACCACAATCTCTCAGCACTTCCCAGCCACTCATTTCTATTATCCTTGACCCCACTGGAGAAGATTCTGCAATGGAGTGTTTTGGTTTTCAATCTCAAATAATGCAAACACTGAATAATTATTTCCTCTAAGAACCAGAGAACAGCTCTTTTCATCTAATGTGAATGGGCCATCAAAGAAAATTATTAAAACACTCTCTGACAAATGGAATGAGGCCACCAAAGACCACTGGGACCTCTGGGTTGTTATCCAGAGATTGATCAGAGCTTTTGGCTATCGTAACATGGTATAGAACAGAGACAATTCTGCAGTGAAGCCCCCTGGCTGAGGTAGCTGTTCCCAGCCTTCCCTTTCTCAGATTTAATCTACTTATTGACATGGCCTGAATTTGTGTGGATAAGTGTGCTGCTCTTAGCTGGAGAAACAGAAGGTAGGGGGAATCTTATCTCTTCAGTCTAATTCCAGAGGTAAAGCATCATCATCAGACCTTCCTTTAGCTAACCAGAAGCACCTATGCTGCCACTGCTGCTGCTTTGAACTTTGTGATTTGCTTGCAAGGACAGCAAAGAGGTAAGGAACCAGATGATCTTCAGGCTCTTCCAACTCACTTTCATTTGGTGTGACACTTAACTTTATGACTCCTGGAGTCAGCTCCCTGATTAGTTTATATTTGGAATAATGTCCAGGAATTATTGCCTAACATCCAGTCCCATCAATCATCATCCCATGCTGTGGATGAAAACAGGCTTCCAGCTTGTAACTTGCCTCCAAAAAGCTGGGTTTTCAGTCCAAAAAAGCATTTTTTAAAGCCAATCAATCACTGATGAAAGTTCAAGCAAATGGCACTTTCAAGAAACAGTGGATGAGGAGCAGAATCAAAAATGAAGGCACAAAATCTCCTTTGGACTTCTACAGCAATATTCCTAGATATTACCTGCAGTATCAGAGAGGGAGATCTCCCAGCAGTGGAGTCTTAGAATATCATTAAAACTCATATTAAAAATCATATAAAAATCAAATCCAAACAGCTTTGAGCAATGCCTTAGAAACTCTCAGCAGCGTTCCCCGTTTCCACTCAACGTCAGCAGTGAGCAGGGCCAGGGAAAGGTCCTTCCTGGGCAGCAGAACTCTAGGGGTCTAGAAAGGACACTGCGATGTAGCGGGTTCCTTTGGTGGTTGCGAGACCTTCGTGGTAGTGGGTCAGGCGTCCTGGATGCATGAGGGTCCAGCCTTTCCTTGGAGCTCGGATGGAGCAGTTGTAGCGCAGGAAGCGGCAGCCTCCTCCCTGGGGGAACACGAGAGACACGTCAGCTTGGAAAAAGCACCTCAGGGAAGGGGTCCCTGCCTTGTGACAGCACTTCTGAAAATGTGACAAGGTGCTTGGGGAATCTGCTGTGTTCTGATGCATTCAGGAATCTCTTTCCTAGCCTAAACCAGTCATTAATTGTAATCCTTACTGCAAAGAAGCCCCATGTGGATCAGTGAAGGGTTTTTGTAGCAGTGCATTCCACACCCAAGCAGGTGCCTCTATACAAGAGAAAGAGTTTCAGCTTACCTTGGAATATATAAAGAAGTTAAACTAGAATTTTCTGTAGCCCTCTCATTGTAACTGGCCCAGTACCAGCACAAAAGCCCTGACTGAGCTTTAAAAGTACATCTCAAAGCCTGTTGCCAATTTCATTGGGCAAGGTGCCAAATAGCCCACCCAGACCATCAGGTACTAAAGGGACAGCACAGAAGTGCTCAAGGCTTTTTTCTAGACTGCCTTAGCCAGTGTAAGAGTGTTTTCTACAGTGTAAGAGTGTTTCTGTGTTTGGCTTGTATTTCTTTGTTCCATAATGTTTATTATTTTGTCGCTATTAAAACCTTTTATTTTAAAAACCATGTCCAGAGACGTCGTCTCGCTATTATTAAGCCATTTTTCTGCAAGGCTGGACCCTCAGCGGTATTAGGAACCCCAAGAGGTTTCCAGCTGCTCCAGGTGCTGTGCTGCACCCCTGACCCCTGGCAGACACTCACCTCGTAGTCGATGCCAACTCTGTTCAAGGCAATGTTGATGGTGAAGGTGGAGGCGTCGTGGTGGGGCACTAGGGATGGCTGCTCGTCAGGCTTGTAGCGAACCACAAAGGCCAGTTCAAACTGGGTCTGGGAGAGAACAACAAAGTGCACTGTGTTAGAGGGCTGCAGTGGGCTGTGGCTTCTGAGCTGCAGAGCAGGGTGCAACACTGAAATTGCATCCCACTGCTAAAGGAGAAAGGCAACAATCAGGCAGAAGAACATCATTGAGAAATTGTGTATTTCCTAAAGCAAGTGCTTTATGTCACGCTGCAGGGTCAGTTCCTCTGTACTGGGAAATTGTGTGGGTATTACTGGAGGATTCTGGCAGTCTTGTCACAAAGCTGCAGCTGGAGGAGGTGCTGAGCTGACCATGAGTTTTGCTGTTAAGGTGGACATACCTTGGTGTAGTATCCTGGGTACAGTTTCTCTGTGATGGGTGCAATATAGTCCAGAAGAAACTTATACCATTCTCTTTCAAAGCCAATTTGGTTCATGTGTATGTCAATAGTTGGGACATTCTCATATCCTCCTTGTATTCTGCTGTCCTGAAATAGAACCAACAGAAACCATAAGGATGGGAACCTTGGAGTTCAGGAATGAAAAGTACTTGTTCCTGGCAACTACAAATAAATATTATGTTTGTTTATCAGAATTTGCAGGATGAAAAGTTCATTTCAAACCATAATTAAACCCTAAGGGAAACAATATTCCCATCAGAGACACTGAGCGCTGGGATTCAGAGGACACTAAAGAAGACTCAGGGAAAAATCAGAGTTAATCAGGAGCAAAATTAAAGTATTGTCTCTACACTTCTGGTTTAATTCAGGATCTAATGCCTTCTTGCAGGAGGCACTGCTATCATCAGATGTGCACAGAAAATGGAGTGGCTCAGAACTCAGAAGAGCTCCTGCTTTTACTCACCGTGTTGTCACCTGTGGACCACTGGCCATAATGTTCCATTTCTTCCACCAGCTCATCACAGGCAGTGTCAGTGAAAATGGGGAACCAGTAAACATCTGGGCAGGGCTGCAGACAGCAGATAGGTGAGAACAGCAGAAACAAGGACAGGTGCTTGAGGCAAAAGAAGTAAGGCTAAACTGAATATACACTGAGTAAGTGGAAGGAAACTAAAATATTGAGAATGGAAATTTGTCTTCTGATTTATGTGCCCCACTTCCACTTAAGAGAGCTAGAGATGTACTTCTAGGAGAATGATTTGGCTCTAAAAGTACTTTCAAGGTCGTGTTTCCTCTGCTCAACTGCTTATTCCTGAGGATTACAATAACAATGATAAAGCATTGTCCTAAAGCTCATCTCCCATTCTGACGGATAAGAGTGAAGTTTTCTTACCATTTCTACCAATTTCCCTTTCAGAGCTGCTGTGTAGTTTTCATGGATGTACTTTTCTCTCCAGTCCTGCAATTAGAAGATAAGCAAACCAGTAATTTCTGTGGGGCCTCTGCTTAAAGAGGTAATAAAAGGTCAGGCACTCGTGCAAGCAGTATTTCACAGGCTTTGAAGAGCCATATGTTATGAATCCCAAAAACATGTTCTCTTTAAATTGTGTGCCTGTGCTCCTCATCCCACCTGAGAGACACCATCATTACAAAGCCTGACTTCCCATAGTGGTGAAGCCAATATCAGGGCTTCCCACCTTGCTGTGCCTTCTGAGTATGCAGGTTATCTCACCTCAGGATTGCTGAATATTTGCCAGAGGTCATTGTGGAGGTGACTTGTCTGATAATTCTCCAGGGACAGTATGTGTCCGAACTGATGCCGGTTTGTCAGGTACATAAAAACTCCCTGCAGAACAGAGAGAAATAATAAAGGCCTCATATTTCTGAGAGCCACCATGAAACCAAGCACTGCGCAGTTCTCCAAGCTGTTAATTTACTCATTCTTTCTCCTGTGGGTTTTCAGTTTTATTTCCACCATAGATATGAGAAACTCTGAAAGGTTACAGGAAGAGACAATAATTCTGTGTCCTGTCAGCCAGGGCTGGAAGCAGAGGAGAGCAGCAGCTGTGAGTTTAGGATCTTCCTTCTAACCCTGTCAATCCCATTTAGAGCAGTCCTGAAAAGGCCCAAAACCAAAAATGTTATCCACATTTAGTGATCCATGGCTACACATGGTTTCACAGCAAGACAGAAACCCCATGCAGTTCTAAAGTCTGCACTGTACTAGTACCAGTCCACCCTATCCCTGCCCTGGCAGAGCTGAATGCCTTGAAAGTACCTAACCCTGTCCCCTTAACCCTGGCAGGCAGCTCTGCCCTGCCAGCCTCTCCCCTTGACTGACCTGACTCCGGACGTTGTGGCAGAAGGCCATGTCAGCATCCAGCTTGCCACTGTGGAACAGCTCTCCCTGGGCAAGCTCCGAGCGCAGCGCCCTGCCTTTAACCATGTAAACGCTGCTGATGTAGGGAACGTTCCAAAGCCCCCTGGAACACAGCACAAGAAAAGTGAGACTTGAAATACCACTAAGACAGATACCGCTGGACTTGATAGGGTGACAGGCAGCACTGCAGCTTCAGCCAGGCTTGCCTAAATGAGCCAACTCAGAAAAATAGGGGGAAACTATAAGAATAGAGATTGGCATTCCAGAAAGTATCACTTATATTGCCCACAGCTTTTAAGATGCACAAATGCTACTCCACTGTGAAAGCAATGAATTGCTATTGAGTGTTTTTGCTAGGGACATAATTAATGGCTTGAATCTTTTCCCAGAGAGATCAACATATTTTTTCCAGTGATTTAAAGAAACGGAACCAGCCAAAAGTGCATAAGCTGATTTCCAGCGTTTACTGCACATACAGTGGCCTATAAAAAAGCGGGTCTGTCAAGAATATGAATGAATCAACAATTCTATTTTGTGAATCTTCCATTCAAGGATCACCTGGTATTTCCTGAAGATTCACCTGACTGACATTAAATAGCAGCTTACAGGATTTTAAGGATCACACTAACTATAATCCCCAGGTGGGAAAACATGACATGAATAAAATGAGATGATTTCAGCAGTCAGCAGTCTCAAATCCTTACTCTGATCATAAGAAAATCTGCCCCAAGAATGTTATTGTGTCTGCTCAGGGGAGAACATAAAGCAGTTTCCAAATGGGAGCAGAGACTTTTTCCGTTCCTATACACAAATATGTTTGCTCTCTCTGGTTCTTTGACATTAGTTTGATGACAATGTGCTGCAGCAAGCTTTACATTTGAGGGATTATATCAGTGAAAAGCTCTCTTTGCATACTCACACTCTCTGCCTTTGAACAATATCCACATAATCTTCCGAGCGGGCGTAGTACCCATCAGGGCTCAGCGCTCCCCAGAAATTTGACCACAGCTTCTCGTGACGGCTGACCAGGGGGGCAATCACCAGCCTGGCAGCATGAAAAGAAAGGAATTCCAGGACAGGATGTTACCACAGGAAGAAAAGAAAAATATTTACAAACCATAGTACTGTAAGAGCTATTTCCTCCCTCACTTACAGAGTTGCTGTTTTGTTAACTCTGTTGGAATGAAATGCCACATAAGAAAGGGTAAATACAGTCCCAGTCTCCTCTCTAAATGCACTCTGCACCAGGTTTGTTGTAATCCAATTTGTTCTAGTGGCTATATAAAAACAAAGCTAAGGATGATTTACATCCCCTGCCTAAAATCCAGGGATTACAACTACAGTGAAGAAAAAAAAAAACACGTAAGAGGTGTTTGGCTAACATCCCATCTCTGGCACAGCTCTCCTGGTTCCCTGCACATCTCAGGGATGTGCACTGAATTCCTCATGTAAAATGACCAGTAAGCATTGCTTAGACCAAAGGACTCACTTGTTCTGTTCAATCAGGATCCTCAGAGTCTCTGTGTTCTTCAGAACTACCTCAGCATCCAGGCTAAAGTAATATTCACAGTCAGGATCTTTCCTGCACAAATCCCTACAGCCAGAGAAAAGGAAAGTCACATACCAAACCAGAGGAAGACAAAGGACGGAGCACCGAGAAT
The DNA here is from genome assembly GCF_021018805.1 of Prinia subflava. NCBI lineage: Eukaryota > Metazoa > Chordata > Aves > Passeriformes > Cisticolidae > Prinia > Prinia subflava. The sequence goes on along the minus strand of NC_086267.1, from coordinate 3,007,135 downwards.
TCCTTCACCTTGCAGCCTGAAGGTCTTCTGGGTGCTCAGAGAAGTTTGGTTTAATGTAACAACCTAGAGGGCCAGCATAGTGACAATCAGATTCAGTATCCAACAGCAGATACTGAGACACAGCCAAAATCACGTTTAGCAAACTGTTCCCTCAGCTCAAACTAAAGAGCTTCCCATTTACAGCTGGCCCAAATCGACACCTGAGCTCAAACCTCCTGATCACAGACACGGAGATTCCCACTAGTTCTTAGTTTTGCTACAACACTCCTCCTCTTCAGAGATATAGTTGCATATCCTCTGTGCTCTGTGGCTGGGTATATAGATGAGAGAGGGAGATACAGAGTTATCTTTCTGTCAGAACAAAGGACCAGTGAGAATTTAGTTTCTGAAACTGGACAAAGTGAAGGTATGGAAGCTGATTTTTTTCCCAATATATAAGGGCATCAGAGTTAATGCTAGAAAAACTGAAAGGGTGACTGAAAAAAGAAGAGCAATCACTTGACAGGGGTGATCCTCAGAAAAAAACCAGATGTCTTAGTTTGGACACAGGCTGTCTCTGCTGGCTATCATGAAAGGCTTCTTCACTTACATGCCCAAGTTACGTGCCTCAGCATTCTCCACCTCATCTTCTGGTCCGATCACTTTGACAGTGAGATATTCTTTGCCATGCTCTTCTACAAAAGAGTCTACCTCCATCAAGTGATGTTCCTCCTATTCCAAAAGTAAGGACAAACAGGTGAGATGGGCTCATCCAGGCTACTCAGCCTCCTGTTCTTGAAAATGAGTGGCTGGGCAACAGTTCCTAAGCCCATTTCCACATGTTTACAGCTGGGTGGGTGTCACTGCAGGTAAGTATGCGATCTTATGGGTGCCATTGCAGATAAGAACTGTGATTACACAGCCTGGAAGTTTAGCCCAAGGTTGCAGAAGTGCCTAGAGTAGAGGATGAGGTGTACATTTTCCCCACATTTGCTATGGCCATCACAAGCCAGCTTCACTTACATGGTTGTGAATGAAGAGCTGGATTCGTTGCTTTGGGTAATGAAGGTTACGAAGCCGCAAGAAAAACTGGGAGAGGAACGGGGTGGGCTGCTCGATGAAAATGCCAATCACAATCATTGGCAATGCCTCATCCTACATTCAGGGACAAGAGGAGAAGTGGTGGGTCATGTTTCACATCAGACACACAACAATGGTAAGACTTGTTCTGAGAGGTTTGAATAGACACAGCAGCCTTACCTTAAACCCCACGAGGCTCCGCAGACCTTCATCACACACCGTGCAGCCAGTCTCAAATGTCCATATTTGAGGAATGTAATTTCCCAGGTAGTTGAGCTGCAGCTGCAAAAGGCAATTTGCCAGATTATGCATTACAGGGCAAGGGAGTTTCTTTGTGTGCAACCCCCATAGGATCACATTTCAACTTTGTTTACCTTCTCCCTGAACTAAAGAATCTGAAAAGCCTAACAGCCTGTGGGTCCAACTACATGTGGGCCTTTGAACCAGATCCATCTTGCTGCTGTGGGCCTGGACTGCTTATTGTTTCTCAAATGTAAATGCACACAGGGAAAGTCAATATAAACGGAGGCAGTGACCTGATCCACAGAGCCTAAAGGGTCACGTTGCAACAAACACAGACCAAATCTTTCTCTCAGGACAGTCCACTTACCTTGGTGGGTCCGTTTCCATGGATCACCACAGGCAGAGTGTCGTATAACAAGTTTCTTGCTCTCACTCGTGCGTTTTCAAACTTCAGAACTATCTCATCTGGAAATGACATTGTCACAGTGTTAAGGCTTTTCTTGATAATTAGAAGCACAATGCCTCATTTATACAGAAAAACTGATGAAAGATGAAAGTCAGGACAATGGATAACCGTGCACAAGTAGTTTAAGGGCTACAGGCCAAATCTTTAAAGGAGAAAAAAAATATTTAGAATGATCCTGTGAAGTAACAGGAGGATGGCTGGACAATGACTGGAAATTGGCAGAAGCAATACTGAAAGAGTCTTTCAAAACTGGTATTGACAAACTGTGCAGTGGGCAACAGCTACTGATGACAGGGACAGCTAAGGAAGGGAGGACTCAGGCCCTTCTCACCTAAGTGTTCTGTGCACCTGACATCTCTCTTTGTCACCCCTCACAAAAGTCCATCCTCCTGGCAGAGAGCATCCAGGATGTTGCCTCAACACAACCATACAAAATCCTTTGGAACAAAAACTAGCACAGATACAAGCTGCAGCCTATCATTGATATAATCAGCACAGGAGCCAAAAACTACACTGTCATTATCACTTTTTACTTGGCCAGAATAAAGATGGAATGGAGCAAGACTGCAAACATTAGGCAGCATTGACAGGAGAGTAAGTGACTCTCTCTTGCCAGCACTAGCTAAATCATTCAGCAGGTCAGGTCAGAAGCCTGGTACAGTCAGGGAGTGCTCACAGGCATATCTGGCTGCCTCTCACCTCCCATGGCATTCCAGCATGGCTCTGAAGCGGAAAGACAAGCCCCAGGCAGGGCTCTGTGTTATTACTTGCACTGGAAGTCCCTCCCAGCTTCAATCCCCAAGGCTAATGCAATCCAACATGCCTGGAGATCAAAGTGGCAGGGAGGTGTGAGATGAAAAACCTGACCTGCATTCCCTAAGGTGGAGAAGGAATTGCAATGAGAATGTAGTTGGTCACAGTGGAATTGCAAACAAATCCCAAAACTTTGGCAGAGACTTCTACTAAAGCTTTTTCTGTCAGGACAGCCATTTCTGAAATACAATCCCTTCGGCCATAACTTTATTTCTGGTGTCAACATGCAAGTTGCATTCCAAGGAGAAATGAACTTCGTTCTTCCATCTCACCTAATGCTCCATCTAGGTTTTGGAAGATCCGGCTTCTGTGGTCTAGACTGATGTTGATACTTTCCTTTAAAAGAATTAGATAAATAACCTTAATTAGAACTCAAAAAGCATTCATTCTTTACATGCAACAGACCCTATGCTCAGTGAAGACATATACCATTCCTATAGTCACTTGCAAACTCTCCTAACTCTGAAGCCTAAAACATTCCCAGATGATCATATTTCATTCAAATCTGGGACAATGCACCATTTTCTAGAACCAGTTGAATATGTTCTATTAGGCAAAACTATGCAAATCCCCTCTACCCCCCTTTTAAAGCTGCTGTGGGTGTGTCAATAAATCTGCATGATATGCATGAAGTAGACTATATACAGTCATAAATTCCACAACACATGTAATGCACAGGAATGCCAGATAGCAAAACCATCTGAAAAGTTTTGTGCCTTTTGTCCTCAGGGCAAGTGTGACCCCAAGCACTGCCCCAGGTACCAGTGTCCAACCAGAGAACAGTAAGGTGCAAGATCAGCTTGTGCAATCTTTGTTTTCATCCCCTGCTGCAAGGCACACTCTGACTGAGTCGGACTAAAATGCAGCTCTGACTTTACAGAAGTCTGTGTCCCTGCAGGCTCCTATTAAGAGTGATTACTGGAAAGGACAGCAGGGTGCTAACTTCCACTGTCTGAGTGCCAAGTGAGGGGAATTACTCAGCCCTTGCGTGGCACAGGGCCAGAACTGCAGATGAGAACATTAAAGTCTGTTCATGTTAAAGTATCACAGGCCATTCTCAGATTTGGGGAACGAAAAAAATCCAGCTCTTGTAAATTTTCTACCAACCTTGCTGGTAAAAAAATTGCAGGTCTCTCTCTAATCAGTCTGATAGCAGTTCCCTGTTTCAAATGTTTCTTCTTGATTTGTAAATTGCTGTTACAGTTTGAGTTCTCCATGCATTTGGTGTGTCTCCAGGGACAGACTGGCCTCTGTAATGCACAACTGGGCAGGGACAGCAGAACCAGAATGACCTGTGGACTGGATGGTCTGGTCAGTGCACCACACAGTGCTGAATTGGCAATGCTGCTTCCAGGGTGCATTCCAGGCTTCTGTAGGATGTTACATGGCATTTTCCTAACGTACTTCAGTGCTAGGTTGGATATCTCTAAGTCAGCACTGCACTCTGCAGTTTCACATCCCCTGGGAGGAGGCTGGTTAGTTCCTCCACACTCAATGGCTTTAAACACCAACACCTACAGATACTGGTATGAGCCTCCAGTAAGACTTTTTTTCAGACATCTCTCTTCCCATTCACATTTTATGCTCAAATATAAAAATGGCTAATAGCAGAAAAGGCTAGAATGCAAATTTTCAGAAATCCAGAATCTAGATACACCTACTCTTTTTTCTGGATCCAAGAAGATATTTGTATAGAAGAGCTGGTCACTGTCATCGTCCTCTCCTTTCCACTCCTCCACAAGCTTCTTCAGGTTTGGAGCATAACCTATGAAGCCTGTGGGAATAAGTGTGAGGAGGTGTTTCAACCCAGATGGCCAGAAAATGGAAGTACTCCTGTATACTTTCTGTATATACATGTACTTTCACTCTCTCACATGAAATCTCACTACACCCTGTGCTGCTGCAGACACTCATCAACTTTCAGTTTGCTTTGCCACTTCTCCCACAGGTCAAATAGGAGGAGAAAGCTGAAAGCAAGTTCTGTGTCTCACCTCCAGAACCCAGGAAGCGCTTTCCATCCCGCACCTGAGGATACTTGGCTTCCAGCTTTCTGTCAGGATAGATGTAATTCTCTGCTGAGAAAACCACCTTGCTCTTGGCTTGTTTGAACTTCTTCAGCAGCTCTGTGGGGCCCGAAGCAAAGAGCACATCATAGCTAGAGAAAGAGACAGATAAAAAATGACAAAAGGAATAGAATCAAAAAAACGTAGTGAGAAAAGTTTTGAGAAACAGCTGATTCTTTGGGAATCTCTTTCTTTTATTTCTGTTTAACAGTATTTCATTTTTCTGTAATGCAACTAATTAAAGTGTAGTCTTATTCATATGCTGGGCATATGAAAAGACACTGAGACTCCAACTCATCTTTTTTCTCTCTTCACCTCTCTGGCAGACTAATTCTTGGCTCTCAGGATGTGCTGCAGCCTACTTCACTTATGAAACAAATAACTCTGGTAAAAAATGCCTGCCTAGTTCCATAGCAATTGTCTGCTCATTCTCTGCAGATTGAGGTAGCCAAATTCCACCGTGGCAGAATCTAGTGCAACACTACCAACTTCATGCAGGAATTGGCATCAGTTTATTCTGATCAGACCTTCCCAACTGCCATGGATGCAGCTCTGAGTAATTCTCAGGAAACTACAGAGCATTCAGGGAAAAAAACCCCAGAGATTTGGACACACGTTTCGAAAGCAATTGATTTCACAGTTCATTTCTTCTCAGTGAGAACCTGTCCAAACAGCTGTAAGATTCAGTTCCTGGCAAATTCTTTGCAACCATTACCTGTCTGTGAAAAGGATGATCAAGTCCTCTTTATCCACATATTGCTTCAGAGCTGACTTGAGGAGACGGACCTTCTGCCCACCTCCACCTGGCTGCTGGTCATCTCCACCCTGCCACTGCTCCTCCAGCCCCAGCACCTGCACAGCGACAGGCACGGGTCACCTCAACAGGGCACTGCCCCAGCAAGGCTCACAGGAAAGAACCAGAACCCACAAACTTGGTAACTCCCAGTCCAAATCACAGCAAAAATAACAGCCCCAGGACAAATGGAGTAGGCAGCCTTTGATGCAGTCTCTGGGCTGGACAGGCAGTGTCACAACACAGCACAGTGACAAAGCACCCCTGGCCACGGGGACAGAAGCACACTCTGGACTCTGTGCCTTGGCAGTGCAATGGGAAAGTGCCATGAGGCTGCCTCGAGCAGGAGTTACAGATCTCATCCCAAGCCAGTACTCAGGGTCCTGCAGAAGTGACCCGGTCTCGGTACTTTTCAGCCAGCTGAGCAGGTGTGTGTCCTCTCTTCAGCTTTTATTTAACCACTGTGGGGCCAAGTCTTACCCATTTCACAGTTTGAAATTCCCTTTGACCCACCACCATGGAAGCTGCTAGACATCACCTGCAGTTTGTAGTTGAAGAATTGGGCTGATCTCCTGAAGCGCTGGAATCCTTCAGTCTGCTTGGTGGCAACAGTCAGAACCAGCAGATTTTCTGCAGACAGGGGAAGGCACAAGAAATACTCAACCTGTGTTGATTCCACAACCTGCTGTTCCACACCTAACTTGATTGTGGGTATAAAATGAGAGATTATGTAAAGATACAATTTCACTGCCTGAGTTCTGAGCCAAAAAAAAAATAAAATGTATTAAGTGGGTTTTTTGCCCTGCTAGTGAAAGCTACAATCCTCTTCTCTCACACAGAGTACAAAGGAAATTGGAATTGAAGATAAAAAATAGAACTACTACAAAATGCCCATTTGGAAGTCATCCATTTAATGCAGTTTTGACTTTCTGTTCCCCCCCAGAGCTGCTTTTTTGTCTCCCAGCATTGACTGGATGTAGGGAAAACCAAAATTAGACTAAATGTTATTATTCCCTCTCCATGGCTGCTTCAACTTTCTACTGCATTCCTGAGGCATTTTCCAGTTTTTCATACATATTAAATGTGAATTGAATTGTGCTATAATTTTCATTTACATTCTCCTCCCAAACTTGCTTTTCATTTCCAGCCCCTTAAAAATGATAAAACTAAATCCTGAAGCTCTCTTTCAAAATTTCTCTGTGGTACCCTGGAATGTGATTTTTATGTGGAAATTCTGGTTTCCTCATTGCAATGATGAAATGTTATACTGCACCTCAACAGTTTTGCTGAAGTAGGAATTTGTATAGGCTCTGGCAACAATGCTTAAATGCAAATCCTGCCCATCCGATTTAAACATCAGAAAATACCAGGAAAAACTGAAAGGACATTTTCTTGGCCTCAGCAGGCTGATTTTGGAACAAGGATTTCCTTCAATGAATGTACCAGATGTATCATCCTCAGGTACCCAAACTGATACTCTGTCTGGTCTTAGAGAGGAAGGATCTAGAAGCTGGAGTTTTAGATGTACCAGACAAAAGCAGCAAAAGTAAAAAGTAAGTGTAAGACTCCAATTAGGAAGAAAGAAGATATTCCCAAAGAAATTCCTCAAATCTTTTACCTGCCTGAGAATAAGAAAGAGAAGAGAGATTGAGAACAATCAACAGGTCAGGTCTAATTGTATTTATTAGACACGTGCACAAAATGACAAATAAAAGAATATGAATCCCACATAGGTGCAGTTTTTGCAGACATATGAAGTGCATTCCTAATGGAGCACCTCCAGCACACTCCAGTGTCTTGTGCCCAGCCCAGTTAGAGGGAGCAAACAGATGAGTAAAATACATGTCCTCAGGGAATATGTTAATGCCATTAGAGTTTCTAGCCACATGATGGCACACAGAAAGCCACGGCAGGTTTAGGAGAGAGCTCTGAGCTCATGGATTCTGAGAAGGTGAGGATCATACTGCCAAAGAGGGGGACAAATATGGGTTTGCCAGAGAGGAGTGTAGACAACCCTCAAATTCCAGTACATGAGGGGAGAAAGCATAAGATAATGACAAGAGAATGAAAGAAGGAGAGAAAGAAAAGAAGGATTCAAACTACTATGAAGTTATTTCAGCCCAAAATCTCAGGCATCTCACATTAAATAAATCACTAATTCATTTTCATGCTGCCACCCCAAGAAAGCCACACACTGTTTATGACTTGACTGCCAAAAGTTTGCTGGACAGGATGAGCGCTAGAGGCTCACGCAGAACAGGAAGCAGTGTCCCATTTCTAAGACAGAAAAGTTCTCCCCATACAATTTATGGACTCAGAGGAGCATGAAAAACCAGCACACAGACCACTCTCGTCCCCAGCAGAATTGCAGGTTACAGATTCCCTGTGGGGTAGGACACTAAGCTCAGTTTCTGTTCTAAGAACTCTCTGCAGTAGCGAGATCTTTCCTCCCAAGAGACATTCCTGCAGCCCAGCACTGGAAGTTTGTGCTGAGCTTTGTTGCCTCCACTCCTTCTGCTTTAACCCTTTCTTCTCTTGCCCAAAGATTCTGCTGAACACTGGTGCAGCTGAGAGGAACTTTCAAGGACAGAGCAGTAAACCCTCTCACTTTCAGTATCACATGCAAACTTTTCAAAACAAGCTAAACAGATGGATGCTTCCCTGTTTCCATATCACAGTCAAATTCCATATGCAGAAATGCAGCCTGTTCTAAGCTGGGCCTCTGGGGCCCAAAGGCTCCCTGGGCCACACTGACAATTAGGAATTGGATAAATACATTTAATAACGGCATGGCTGCAAAATACAAACACAGGGCGGTTAACAAAGCAAGCACTGGACTCAGAACCAGGGGAGCTGGACTGTACTGCAGCTTCTGCTATGCAACAAGGAGCCAATCCTGCTATCCCTGTTTTTCCATCTGCACAATGATAAAAGAGAACATTTATGACTTTTGTGAAGGTTTTAGAGCTCTATAGATGAAAAAGATACTGTAAGAACAAAGCACTGGAACAGGAACCCTGATACCAAGATCACAATGAAACGATTCAGTAAACATCTGAGTTTTTATAAAGAATAAAAATCAGAGATCAGATGATTTCAATAACAAAAAAAAATTAAAGTTATTTACTTCTGCCCTAAGTCTACAGGGAAAGCACAGCTGCAGCTGCATTTTAGGACAAGGAATGAATTTATCCCTAGGCTGTGATTTGGGAAATCTTACTGTGCCACTTCCTGTTAAGACAGTGTCTAAGAAAATACCATTAATATGAGCATCAAATAGAAAAAACCTGCACAATTTAACAGTGGATAATATAATCTCTGTATTACATTTACAGAAGATTTTTTTTTTATTCCATCAACTACAAATAACTATGCTGAGATCTTTTGCAGAGATCTAAAAGAATATCCAAAGAGAGAAGACAGGTATCATTACTCTCACATTACTCTGGGGAAGCTGAGGCACAGGAAGGATGAGGCATTTTCTCTTTGAGCCATGCCAAAAGTGATGGGTTCAGAAAATAGCTAATTCCAAATCCTTCTTCCTAACCAATTTACCTCATTCTCTCTCCCAGCTCTCAGTTTTATATCTCTAGTGTACTCTAAAACCTTATTAAAACCATGGAAGATTTGGGATGTGCAAGGAAGGCAGGACAGCACAGAGATTCTTTGTTTTAATTATCCACTATAGCCAAAGAATTCCCAACACCCCCATAGATACACACTAACTGTATTAAGTAATGTACATCTATAATCAAGGTACTTATACCAGAATCACACTGCGAAGAGGAATATTCTACATAACAAGATTAAATCTCATCCTAATTGCCTATTCTCTAATGAAGACAGAGATAATTATCCAAACTTCTTGGCAGAGTGACAGTGTATGAACCCCTTTGTCAGTGCTGCTGACATTCTGAAGCTGCCCTAATCCTGTGCTGTTCTACCAACTACTCCGGAGTTTCTACCAACTGTTTACAGGGGGATAGAGTAATGCTATTTTAGGAGCATCCCTGATCTTGAGTCCGGGATCAAATTAATTACCTAATTACCTACCCTTTACTAAATTCTTGAACCGTCTAAGTTCAAAAGCAGGGAGGGGCTGACCCAGGTGGGATGCAACCCACGGGACCCAGAGTCCTTCCCCGGGCTGAAATGATGTTGTCTCACGAAACTCGGAGCTGTGAGCTGCTCCAATGCCTCCCAGGGGCTCCCACTGCCGCAGGCTCGGCTCGGGCAGTGCCTGGGAGCGAGAGCAGGGCGCGGAGGCCAGCAGTGGCACCCTCGGCGGCTGTGCCCGTCCGTCAGCCTGACCGGCGGCTCCCCGGTGCCCCCGAGCCCCCGGCAGCCCCCCCTTACCTTCCTGCAGCGAGGCGCGGCCGCCCCCGGCCCCGAGCAGCGCCAGCACCGCCCAGAGCAGCGGCACGGCCGGCGGCACCATGGAGACGCCTTTCCCCGCGGAGCGCGGTCCGGGAGCCGGCACCGGCCGGGAGCGATGCGTGCCGCACCGAGCGGGCGCTCCGGGGCTGCAGGAGCTGTGCCACGCACCGGACCCGCCCGGCGGAGGAAGCGGGGAGGCGCCGGCTCCTCCTCCCGGGCAGCCCCCGCAAGAGGCGGGCGGGCAGCCGGGGCAGGGCGGGGAGACGGGGCAGGACGAGCTGGGACTGCGAGGAAAGCGAGGGAACAGCGAGCCGGGAGCTCATGAGGAGATGGCGGGGCTGCAGCGGCTTTGCTCGGGCTGCGGGCTCCAGCGGGCAGTGGGTGTGCAGAGGGGCAAACAGACACCGAGCAAACGCCGGTGGAGGAGGAGGGGAGTCACTCTCTGGCCAGCTTCAGCTACTGGTGGGCTGCAGCTGGCTGACACTTAGGGGATATTTATGTATAAAAAGCAAAACACGAATGGGTTATGTTGTGCACAGCTCGAGAAACTGGAAGCCGTATTAAATACCTTCTTCCTACCTTCCTCCCACCTGTCACCTCCTGTATTTCCTTGATGAACACAAAATCTGCAGTGGTTTTGTTTCCTGTACTAACTGGTTTTCTCTGGCCATATACACATCTTTAATTTAATTTAATAATCTTATATTAATCTCTATGCCCTTGTGCTGGGTTTTCTTGCTGTGACCCTGATCACTTATCCAGGCATCTCTTCTATTTCATTCTGCCTTTGAGAACACGCAAAATAATCCTGTCTTAGAAATTTACACTTCTTAAAATTAACATTTGCTTTACGGTCACTTTTACACTGTAGTGAATGGAAGATTTAGATGTAGGGAAACCCTTCTGAGCCTGCAGGACACCAGGTGAGGAGCTACCACTGACACAGATCCTGTGTGAGGCCTCTTTAAATTAACAGAAAACACAGATATAACAGGGTTCAGGGGGAAAAAAAAAAGGTATGAGGAGAAAAAAATCAAGCACATTAGAAGGGTCACACTGTAGCTGATATTGTCCATGATCTATAACAACATCATCCCAAAGAATCCCCATTACAGTTTGTTTGTTCACTGAGAATATTCTTGAGCGTGTTCGAAGCACTTTTCCTTCCATTCCTTCTCCCCACTGCAGGAATTCCCTCATAACTACCAGGCAAACAGAACAAGCAATGAGCATTCCAGGCAACAACCCAAGAAAATATTAGTTCTCTCTAAGATGGTGATTTCAGACAACTTCCTTTTGCAAAAATGCCAGTTTCCTTAAATTAAAAAAAAAAAAAGAAAGAGAACATACTTTCACTTTAGATTTCTTCAGTACTTTGCAGGCCTGGACAAAGCCTGTGATAAATCTGTTGCAGCTTTAACAGTTTAAGGCAGGAGCCACAGCAAAGATGTTCAGTCCTTGACCTTCAGCCCTCAGACTGAGAGCTGCAACCCAACACAGATTTTCCAAATTGCAAGTTTCTCATTCTAATGAATTTAAATCTCTCCCGTCTAAAGCAAAAGCGGTTTTGCACCCTCGAAATCATGAATGCCTCATTGTTTACGTCCTGCACCCAGGCTGTCTCTGTTTGACAGCTTTGTGTTCTGCGGGCATGCCAAGCACACGTTCCCAGCTGTGTGTGCACTCTCTGTGCGCTGGCTGCCTGTCCTTTCAAACAGAGCCAGCTGCCAGTGCAGATGTTCCAGGGAGTACGTGCAACACGTGCTCCGGGCACAGCAGAGACTTCCTGAAAGCTGGAAGGGCCAGAGCTCTGCTCTCACAGCAGCCTCGGAGCGGAGACACCGCCAGCCCCGCTGAAACCTGCAAGGAACCGGATCCCACCCACCGTTCTGCGATCCCAGCGCCCTCCCCGTCACCCCCCAAACAAAACAGCTCATTTGCAGGAATAAATGAACAATGTGTGTCCTCTGTTTCCCGTCACTGAGCTGGTTCGTTGCCTGAAACTGGCCGAGATTTCCACGTTTTACTTTAACTCACGGTGTTTCTGTCTGACGTGCTTGAAACTGTTTCTCGTTCTCTCTGCCCAGCACTGCTGTGGATACAAAGCTTTCCCCTGCACGTCTAAGACACACCTGAGAAAGTTTGTTCCTCTATTTACCACACAGTGGGATACAGTTTGATAGAAAGAACTTCCTTTCCCGCACAATCTCTGTTGCGGTAAACCAGCAAACTGCAAAGGGAATTACGGAAATCCCCTCCAGGCCTTTCCGATCGATGCAGTGACCGGGGCTGGAGACAGAACCTCAGCCCGGGGCTGGAGCTGCTCGAGGGCACCGCGGATACAGCAGAGGGAGCGGGGCAGAGACAGGGCGGGCCCGGAGACACGGCTTGGAAGTCGAGGGATCCCGGAGCTCAGGAGGCTCGGAGCCGAGGAGGGGTCCCGGTAACGGGAGGGGCCCGGAGTCTGCGGCGCCCCGAGCAAAGGGGGACCTGGAGCACCGGGAGGTGGAAGCCGGGGCGGTTGGAAGCCGGAGGAGCTGGAAACCGGCGGGGTTGGAAGCCGGGCGGTTCCAGGCCGGTGGTCCCGGCGGCCCCGGGGGACCCCAGCGGGCCGGGCCGCGCCTCCCGCCCGGCCCCCCTCAGGGGCGGAGAGCGCGCCTGTCGCAAAGCGCTGCAAAGCGCCGCCAAGCGCGGCCGGGCTGCCGCAGGGCGCGGCGGCGATGGCGGCTTAGGGCCGGTGCGGCGCCGGGGCCAGGCAGGGCCGGGCCGGGGCTCCCCCGCCGCCGCCCATGTGGCTGCAGCAGCGGCTGAAGGGGCTGCCGGGGCTGCTGTCCAGCAGCTGGGCGCGGCGCCTGCTGCTGCTGCTGGTGCTGCTGCTCGTCGCGTACTGGTACCTGGGCGCGGCGCGGGCGCGGGGCGCGGGGCGCGGGGCCGAGCCCCGGGGAGCCGCCGCCCTCTGCGTTCAGGCGGCCGCGGGCGCCTGGCGGGCGCAGACCCAGCGCGGCGATGCGCTGCCGCTGCTTGAGGAGGCGGCGGGGGCCGGCGGGGCCCCGGGGCTGGCGGTGGCGGGCAACGGGTTCGTGCTGCTGGACGTGTCCGCCGGGCGGCTCTGGGTGCGGCCCGCGGGGCCCGCCGGGGGCCCGGCGCTCGCCACCGAGTACCCGGCGCTGGTGCGGCTGAGGGCGCTGGGCGGGCGCGGCGAGGCGCGGGCGGCGCTGGCGGCGCTGCGGGACGGGGCCGTGCGGAGGGTGCGGTGCGTGCAGACGGGGCCCGGGGCCGGCGCCGGGGACTGCGTGACGGTGCGGGAGGAGGTGGTGGCCCACCGGAGCCGCCCGCATCTCTACCTGCAACGCATCCGCATCGCCAACCCCACCGAGCGGGTGGCCGCCTTCGAGGCCTCGGCCCCCGCCGCCGGGCCCGCGCTGGGCGGGCGCTTCGCTACCAGCCTGGAGAAGGCGGAGGAGCGGCAGTTCCTGCTCTCCTCCGGCCGCCTGCTGCTGGCCGGCAGCCCCAAGGTGGTGCTGGTGGTGGTGGCTGCCAAGAAACTCGTGAGCCGGGTGCAGGTCGCGCCCAAGTCGCACTTTGACGAGACCGTGCTGTCCGTGGTGTACACCTCGGAGCCCATCGAGGTGTCCAGGCTGGAGGAGACGTTCAGCAAACTGAAGGAGGCAGCCAAGAAAGAGATGCTGGAGGTGATGCAGATGGGGGTGGAAGATCTTTTCCAGGAGCACCAGCAGACCTGGTCTGACTTGTTCATTTCAGGTAAGGAGAGCGATGCTCAGCTTCCCTGGGGTTGTTTTGGAGGTGTCTGAGAGCTCGGTGTCCTGGTTGCTGTAAGGTCTCCAGAGGCTCTGCTCTTCCTGATGGGTTTGGGATCATGTTCCTGGTTTGGAAGCCAGCTTGTCTCACAAAGTGGAGTACACCTGACTACGTATAGAAACTGATAGAAGAACATTTATAATTGTTATTCTGTGTGTGCTGCTTTTCGTGGCTTCAGGAACTTCACTGATTTGCCCTGCATGTCAATTGGAAATAAAGTTGACCTTTAGTGGTAGCATAAAACATAAACCAGATTCTGCTTGGAAGTTAAGGGCTGTTCTACAAAGATGCTTTTTCTTAAGATTTTAATGTCTTACATAAAAGAGTAGCTGACCAAATAATGTAGAACTTGCTATTTATAAAAATAAAATATTTTAAATATATATTTTATAAAAAGATTATGTTCTTTTGACAGATCATTCTTGCAGAATTAAAATGACAGGCTTGTAAAGCATTTGTATATTAAATTAACTTTGTCTTTAGTGGGAGCTTGGCTTTTCAAACTCTCAAGTAGCAGAGAGAGAATCTTCTTAGACAAACACAAGGGAACATTTCACTTTGTTGTTTTATGGACAAAGGTTTCTTAGATGTTATATTGAACATCAATGTGCATGTTTGATCTCCCTTTCCCTAGCCAATTTCTGACTATTGGCTGTTTCCTTTTGCCACAGGGATAGAAATGAGGAAGATCACAGATGCACATACCCCATCCAGTGAGACTGTCAACATGACCCTGTACTACGTGCTGTCCACCGTGCCAGCCCCACTGCTGGACCCTCTCCTGGGCAGTGAGGACAGGGAGAGGATCGAGGCCAGCCTCAACTACGCTGACCACTGCTTCAGTGGCCACGCCACCATGCACGCCCAGAACCTGTGGCCACCACGGCTGAGCAGCGTCACCCAGATCCTGCAGCTCTCAGACCTGTGGAAGCTGACTCTCCAGAAACGGGGCTGCAAGGGCCTTGTGGCAGCTGGGGTCCACGGGCTCATGCAGGGAATGGTGCTCAGTTTTGGGGGTCTGCAGTTCACAGAAAACCATCTCCAGTTTCAGGCTGACCCCGACGTGCTTCACAACAGCTATTCCTTACGTGGGATCCATTACAACAAGGACCTGATCAATCTAGCTGTTCTCCTGGATGCTGAGGGGAAGCCCTTCTTGCACGTGTCTGTGAAGTTCCAGGACAAGCCTGTCAGACTGTATGCCTGTGAGGCAGGCTGCATGAACGAGCCCGTGGAGCTGACCTCGGAGGCACGGGGTCACACCTTCCCCGTCATGGTGACTCAGCCCATCACACCACTGCTTTATATATCAACAGATTTGGTCCACTTGCAGGACCTGAGACACACACTCCACCTAAAAGCTATTCTTGCTCATGAGGAACACATGGCCAAGCAATACCCAGGCTTACCCTTCCTCTTCTGGTTCAGTGTGGCCTCCTTAATTACTTTGTTTCACTTGTTTCTGTTCAAACTCATCTACAATGAATATTGTGGGCCCGGAGCCAAGCCACTCTTCAGGAGTAAGGTATAAGGCTGCTGCTTTTGGCTGCTGTCCACTGAGTGTTGTCAGCCTGATGTCGTGTCAGCTGTGCCTGGGCAGGCTGTGTCTTGGACTGTGATGATTTTTAGTCTCAAAACAAGCAATCTGTGACCCCCTTCTTGCAAGAAGGAGGATTAGGGCAGGGGTTGGAGAAGAAGGGATCACAATTGTTAGAAAACATAAACTCCTTGTCTGTCCTTAGACATTTGTGAGGCTGCAGGTGGAGGCAAACACAGCTTTCTGTCCTTTTTCCACACATCAGTGTAGGACATTGCTTGTTTCTAGGCCAGCAATTGCAGTTGTCATGAGGTGATGCTTCTTGTTATTCAGTACCAGAAAGTGAGAGAGCTGCTGTCCCTGTCTGTAGTGCTGTGTGGAGCTCTGCACACCTGCCTGCCTGCTCTGAGTGTGTGACATGTCCCACAGGAACACCCAGAGGCAGGCTGCTGGTCTGAGGGGAGGTTCTGACTGGTACACGTTCATGTTACAGACACTGTGCAGTCCTCCATCAAACCACACCACCAGCATTTTGGGAAGATGCTGAGTTGGTGTTTCTCCCAGTCAGACAAAATACAAAGCTGTGTTCAGGAAAGTACTGAGTGCATTTTACTGTGAGTTGAAGTTTCTGGCTCCAAGCTCTCATGCATCTTACCTGGGTGTAAAAAAATTCAGTTTGTTTTGAGTTGCCTTGGAAAACTTACTTGCTGTAAAAACTTAGCACAGACTAGACGGTAGATGGTGAATTCTGCTCTTAGCACTGGGACTTTCTGATTGGTGTTGATATGAAGTGGAAATGCAAGACCAGACTGGATTTGCTGTGTTAGTTGTGCTGTTCAGAGGCTTCCCTCCTGAGGGCTGAACAGAGTTCAATGTAGGTTTTATTGAGAAAAAAAAAAGAGATGATAGTTAAACAGAGCTGTCAGAGGAAAAGTTCTAGCTATAGATTGTACTGTTACTCCAAATTATAAAATCAAGTTCGATTTTGGATAGCTAAGGCTGAACAGAAGGTATTGAATAAACTTGACAGCTGGTATGTGTGGGGTGTTTCAAGTGAATTGGAATTTTCCCTGTGAGCTCACTGTTTTTGTCCTTTTGAGCACTGGAGATAAAGCCTGATCCCAAGCAGGTCTGAATACCTGTGATCCAATAAAAGACTGAGTGGGAGGTGCTTGTAGCCAGACAAACTAACCTGGGAGGAGGTAGGATAGAAATATATATCAGACAACTGCAGTTACAAGCCTCTGATCATGATCAGAACCTCAGTGCAAAGGGAGGAAGGGGTTAGGAGGTGATGTCAGCTATTGTGTGTCAGCTGTGCCCTGACACGCCCTGAAATGTGTCCTTGGAATTATGTAATCGTGTCCTTTCACTGTTGTCTATCCAGTTGCCTTTGTCATCCCCAAGATTTGCCTTCTGCCTTTTACAAGTGACCTGTTCACTGCTGCAGGTGCCCGTCCCCGACTCTGCCCCCTGAAGTGCCCGGGGCTGGCCTGGCCTCGTCCCCCTGGGCCCTGCAGAGCCACAGCTCTGCTGCCTCGGCTTAGCTGGACCCACTTCAAATGGAGGTGATGCAGAACTTGATTCCAGAAACAGGGAAGAAGTGAAAGCCAGCTGAAGCTCTGAGTCTGGAGCAGTAAGCAAGATAGGTGGTCTTGGAATAACAACCTGTTCTATTAATTGAGTGGGAACATCCCTGCATCCGAGTGGACTTAGTCTTGCTTTCAGCCTCCATTTGCACAAGACTCCTGGCAATTTTGCAGCTGAGAACAAGGACCATTTGAAAGCAACAATCCTTTTGTGCCTTGCTATGACAGGAATCTGAGACTTGGAAGGTGTGGTGATTCAGTAGTTTATCCCAGAGGCTTGTGTAACAGATGTTTCCTTTCCCTGTAAGCTGTTCAGTTCCCTAGGAGTAATCCATTTGGTGAAAATACTTGAAGATATACTAAGTCCTTTGATATTTTGATCTCTTTTGTTTTTTGTTTTTTTTTTAATTCATGGAAAAATTAAGGATGATGGTTCCCTTCTGAGAGTTAACTAGAAAACTTTAGTGTAACTTCCTTTCTGATATACAGTTTTTAATTTATTGCTTGAGGGGAGGGGGAGTATGTTAATTTTTCCTCCACTTCAGCAACAGTCAATTGAAGTGTAGATATCTAAATTCTCGTAACAGGTTTTTCAGCCTTTATGACTGTAGACTGCAAAATCAATTTACTGAAATTGCTTTCTGGATATACACTTGGAACTGCTGATCTACAGATTTCCTATTCTAAGCCTATTGAGACTTTGTGCATTGATTTGTTTTGGCTATGGGGAAGACATCCCACTTTCTAGTG
Source organism: Prinia subflava (assembly GCF_021018805.1). Taxonomy (NCBI): domain Eukaryota; kingdom Metazoa; phylum Chordata; class Aves; order Passeriformes; family Cisticolidae; genus Prinia; species Prinia subflava. Next base: position 2,989,626 of record NC_086267.1, on the reverse strand, counting down.
ACTTACAGGTTGTTTGGTTTTAAAATACCAAAGCTGTTGTTTCTAAATAAATATCTTTCAGTCTAATCTGACTGCTGAAGTGTGGCTGGGTTTTTTGTTGTTTTTGTCTCTGTTCTCTCCTGCCTTTGCTCCACACCCAGTTTAGATAAGCAGAGCCCTCTGTTACATCTGTGGCCAGTACTGACAGCAAATAGTGTGGCAAATGATCTATAAATGGATATAAGACACTTTGGAAGGCACAACACGTGACAAAAACACACAGGGTAAAGTTCATCTCCATTTCCTTGCTCAGTATAACCTGGTTCTGTGCTGAGGAAAGAAGGCCAAGCTTTACTTTGAAGACCACAGAAACAATCCCAGGGAACCACCAAGCAGCAGATTTTAACAGCCATCCAGCAAGTAATGAATTTGGCACAGCTGGTGGTCCCAAGGAAAAACTGGGTCAGGATTCAAATTAAAATTTTCAGAGGGGTTACTGTCTGGTTTCAGATGAAAAACATCCCTCAGGAAAGCAGATTTCAGTGTCTGTAACTTTTCTGCAGACAATCCCATTTACTAATTAGTATATCAGAGTTACTGCCCTTCAAGGGAATAAAGTCAGGGAAGCAGCAGAGTCCATTATAAGTTGTACCTTGTGTACTGAAGGAGATATTTACTATTCTGCTTTAACAGAACACACCAGAAGCTCCTTCTCTTTCTCACTGATGTTCCACGAGCTGCTTACTTTCTGTGAAACATCTGGCATGAAGATAAGAACTTCCAGGGGGTATTTCCATGGTATCAGCTGGAGGCTGAGCCATTTGATGTTCCCTGGAGGAATTGCCAGCAGCATGACACCCATGGAGCCCAAGGAAGACTGTTAAAGCCTGGAAAGGATGGATAAGCTACCATCACATAAAGCATGAATAGAACAAAAACCAAAACAGCTTTGAGAGTGTTTTACATTAAATGTATTAGGATTCCTGGGAGCATTTCCTCCATACAAAAGAACCGTTTCAGAATTCCTCCATGAAGAAGGGGAAGAGAAACAGGGTTTATTTACAGTATGCAAGAGAGCAGAAGGTTATATTTGTGAAATGCAGGAATGCTTAAAGAACTAAACGAAATTCCATGTTTACAAGCACACAACAAAAAAAGTTAAAATAGTAACTGACCATGCAAAATTTATACTTTTAGTTGGAATTCAGTGAAAATGATAGTGACATGGAAGCTAAACTGAGCAGCATAACGTTGTTTAGCTTGTAAATTCAGACACTAAGAAAAGAGCCAACAAATTAATGGAAAAAAAGTTCAGAATCTTAATTTTGCACTGTTAATCCTGGTTTCTGTTTTTGTCAGATAATAAATACAAGATGCTGGAACAGGATTTGGTTGATCCAATTTGCAATTCAAAATGCAGCTTCCTTGAGTGCTATTGTCTGGGTAGGAGGAAAATACATTCTGGAGAAGCAGACAAAACAGCAAAGCATTCTATATTTCTGCCCTCCACATGTGTGCTCCAGGCATCTTTCATCCAAAACAGTGTCTACTGCTGAATGGAAGCTCTGGAAATCAGGGATTTTGCTGCTTGTTAATCCTGACATTAAACATGAGATTTATTTCAGCATTTTTGAACCCCTTGTTTGGTGTCTATGTACAACACAGCTCTGGTTGCAAAACTGGCATTATTATATTTGTTTCCATTTTATTAAGTTTGTTCCCTATGGGTGACCTGGCTTACAGGGTAGAGATATTTGTTTTTCAAATAACCAGCAACAGTTTTTCAATGGCTGGTGGATGGAAAGGTGACAGAGAATGGAAAATTCCTGTAGTAGAAAATAAAAGGGAAAAAAGAGACAGGGTAAGCATTGATATCTAGTCACTGATCTCAAATGTAGGTAATGAATTTGGATGGTTCCCTTTGTGGCAGCATCTCCAGAGGGCTGTGACAACCTGCCCTTGCCTGCTTTGTCCTGTGAGTGGAAGTGCTTTGCTCTTTTTCATTAACAAGCACTTTTTCATTAACATTTTTCTTGTTCATTAACAAGGGTGTTACAGCACAGGCCAGCACTGCTGCAGGGTGCACACAGGCTCATTTGCAAGGCTGCAGGAACCCTGTTCTCTTCCAGGGCTGTGCTGCTGATCTAACAAGGGGAAATAAGAAAGGAATGGAGTCTGACTCACCACAACATATCAGGATTTCTGCTTCATCATGGACAGCTGGTTCTTTGTTTGGCTTGAGGTATGTTCCCCTTCAAAGTGATTACAGTCTGGTTTCTTGAAGAAGTCTGGCATGCTAAAACACATCCAGCTTGATCTGGGAAAGAAATGCAGGTTTTCAGTCAGTACAATGTGGTAGATGCCATTCGGGTACACACAAAACAAAAGCAGACCCCAGACCAAAATAAAATCCCAAGCAGTCCTAGAACTGTACAATAAGTAAGAGAGATCAACTCTAGAGATCAACTAATCCAACCCCACCAACACATCTGAATCTGTCACTGTCCAGACACTTACTGCTGACATACCACCAAGTGTCTGAATAATTAATTTAATGTTTTCCTTCTGTGAACACCTTTGTGATGAACTTTCAAGGCAATGGAAATGCAAACAGCTGCTACAGATAATAAGCAACTAATCTGGAATTCTTTTTAATCAAGTTGTTTATATAGCCTGGATCCAAGGTCCACCTAAATGGGGCTATTTTAGCAACTTATGTATATAAAGAATTATCCCACAGTGACACAGGTTTTCCATTGGTGTTGGAATAGCTCTGCATTTTCAGTCATATGTCCCAGAGATAAAGGACACTGTATAAAATGGTGTGGAGTTGAGCCTGCAGCACCCAGGAACTGGCACCATGCTTGGAGTCCTCTTTGCTGTGTTGACTCTGGCATCTGCAGGTACGTGTCCAACTTCTGCTTTAGTTTTAAAAGAAAAAGTTAATTAAAATCTAAAAACAACTTTCCTTTTCTAGACAAACTGAGCATTCTGCATCAAAGCAGAAAAAAATACAGCATGGGATGTTCATTACAAGCATCTCTCAAAAGAGTAACTGGGTGCTATGCTATTTTATATCTTACAGATGTTTTTTAAACCTACTTTCAAAACACACATCCTATTTGTATGTCTTCTAGCCTTTGGCTGCGGGGTTCCTGCCTACCCACCTCTTGTGTCCAGAGTGGTTGGAGGGGAAAATGCCAGACCATACAGCTGGCCCTGGCAGGTTGGTCATTCTGTGCTTTCCCTGGAGCAGCTGGGGCTGTGCTCTCTCTGTGCTGCACAACTGAACAAAAACCTCTTCAATTCCATTTGATGCATCTTGCCTGACATGTCTTAGGTTTTGACTCCTCTGTTCTGATCAATCCTAAAGTTTCCAGTCTTTTTAAGAAAGCTCTGAATGTGCCACACTTTGCTGGTAATGCAAGCTCTCATTTTAAGTCTAGAAGACTTGGGCTGTTTAAGCAAGATATATTTTAAAAATCAAGCTTTGGACAATAGGGAAGGTGGGAAAGCTTTTCCATGGCCAGGAGTTGGAAACTTCAAAGCCTTTCACCATCAGCAAGTTGTGTTCTGGGGCAGGAACAAAACACAACAATGAAAAATGAAAAAGCAAAAGCCTGAGCCTTACTTGGTTCCTTGATCCCAGGCCTCCCTCCAGTACAACTCCAATGGAAAGTGGCGTCACACGTGTGGGGGAACCCTCATTGCCACCAACTGGGTGCTGACAGCTGCCCACTGCATCAGGTGAGTGAGGAGATAAATCTGGCCCAGGAAGCAGCACACGAGCAGAAAGAGATGAATTCCAGTTTAATTATCAATGCCAGTTCTCCTTTCCCAGCTGAAAGCTCTGAGTTTTGCATCATATCTTTTGATTAAAAGTCAGGAAAATTACATCTCTTTATTTTCTTAATGTAAAAGGGGAAAAAAACCCCAGTTACCTGAATTATATACTCTTCATTTTCTATAAACAAACTATAAATATCCTTCTGTTTTCAAGTTGGTATTAAAATTCAGCTGTGTTGCCTGTTTCTGTAATACTCGTGTTGGTGAGACCCACAAATTAACAAATCAGTCCACTCCCTGAAGAAATAATCACAAATATTTTGAATATACCAATCATTTTCAGTAATGATTGGTATATTCACTGTTCATATTATGTGGCACTGTAAAAAAGAAATTATCAGGTACAGCAATGTCATTTCATTATCAAAACTGTTTCCACAAACACAACCCCCTTTTGCTCTGGTAGCATATGGTTATTGTAACATTAAGTTGTAGCAAATATCATAATATGAAACATGAAGGACTGGCTGCATGTTATTATTATAAATCCTACATATTGTATCTATCACACAGTTGTTTATTATTGAAGTTATTCATGACTGTCAAAGTCCAAATTGTTACTTCATTGAAGAATGTGAACTGAATCCTGCAAAGATTGGAGGCACTTTGAGTTTGTTAATGAAGCCTTGAGCAGGAGTGGAGAGAACAGCTTAGAGATGAAAAGATTCTGAAGTCTAGAACACAATCTGGACTTAGCAAAGACTGGCTCAGCTCCAGACAAACCATGCCTGTGATGAGAGATTCCAGTCAAGGATATTCTTATTGAATCTCTCAGGAGTGAAAGATGCAAATGCCTCAGCAGCAGCTGCTCACTGAGTGTTCATCCTTTTCTTGCCCAGCTCTTCTCGGACATATCGAGTGTTTCTTGGAAAATACAACCTGGCAGCTGAGGAAGAAGGATCAATTGCACTTTCTCCAGAAAAGATCATTGTTAATGAGAACTGGGATCCTGAGGATGTTGCAAATGGGTGAGCTGGGAGCAGGTATTTTTTCAGTTTGTAGGTGGAGGGTAAAAATCAAACTGCCTCAATTCCACCCACCTGGAGTTATGGCAATTTAAATTCATGTTTAGAGCCTCCTGTTACAATGTCCAGTTTGTACATTCCCCCTGAAGAGAATACAAAGCAATTAATAATATTAATTTATTACTGACTAATGTTTCCAGAAGCCATTTTGCATGTTCATGCATGGGTTGGAAGCTGTTCCATGCAATGATATCTTTTGTACAATGAAGGGGAATGGAGCATTTTATACAGCACTCTTTGAAGCCCTCTACCAGCAGCACAGACACAGAATCAGTGATCATTAATATCCATGTGGCTGAGGGACCCCTGGGTCCTGCTGCAGGCTAAGGACAGTAACAAAGAAATCCCCTCAGTTCCAGTCCTTGGAGTGAGTCCTAACATCTGCTTGGTTTTGTTGAAAAAAAAATCTATAAAAACCAACTTTCTACCATCAGGAAAACAAACAGTTCTGCAGGGAATAACCTTCCAGTCCCTGGATTTCCCCAGTGCTTTAGGGTACAGGAATCTTTGCTGCCTGTGCGCTGGCCTTTCTCCCTTGGTTCTCTTTTGAACAGGCAGGGGCTGTGTACTGCTGAATACTCAGGCTGCTGTGTCCTAACCCATTTTTCAAACCCCCCCTTTCTCTCCCAAAACTCTCCAACGTCACCACAGGTACGACATTGCTCTGATCAAACTCTCTGAGCACGTCACCCTGAGTGACCAGATCCAGCTGGCCTGCCTGCCCCCTGCCCAGAGCATCCTCTCCTCCAACACTGCCTGCTACGTCACCGGCTGGGGAAGACTGGAGAGTGAGTACCTGGGTGTTTGCAAAACCGTGGAATAAAAAAATAAACTTTTAGAAGTGCCTTCTCCTCTGAGATTGACAGCAAAGACTATTGATGGTGCTCAGGATCCCCTCAAAACTCAGTGTAGTGAGGTAGTTTGTTATATTAGGCCCCACTTCACTCACACATTGTGATTTTTCCCTTTTAAGCTTATTTTCCAGAGCTGGTAATGCACCTGAGGGGCCTTTACTGAGCTTTTAGGAGCTGTTGTAATGCAAATGTTAATAGTGTGCAGACAGGTGCATTTGCTAATCCCAACACACCTGCTGAGTATCTGAAGACACATAAGGGAATAGATGTGAAGAAAATCTCAGAGAGTTGAGCAGAGGTGTCAGCTTGGCCCAGGAGACAATTCCTTGAGGGATAAGTAAATTGCAGATTCCTGAAAAAGGAGTAACCCTTTATTTCTCTAACAATGAGACATTTTTTAATGGAATGCAAATTTTTAGTAAGTTAAGGTGTTATAAAATAATGGAACTAAGGGACACTCATACCTATAACAGCTTCTCCTATAATATAGCTCCTGTGGAGTGTTTTACCTGGAGTGATGGTGCCCAGATCCCAGGAGAAATTTAGCAGAGCAGTTTTATTCTTCCTTCAGTGCCAGCTGCTACCGTGACTCTGTGTTTCTGTTCTCTCTCAGCGAATGGACCCCTTCCCGATGACCTGCAGCAAGGCCTTCTGCTGGTGGTGGATTATGCAACCTGCTCCCAGCCTTCCTGGTGGGGAAAGATAGTGAAACCCACCATGGTTTGTGCTGGTGGGGACGGAATCATCTCCAGCTGTAACGTGAGTCCACTCTCTGGGCTTGGGTTTAGGCAAACAGGCCTGATGGGGAGGAAACGTGTCTAAGTTTGGAAAGAGGTGTCTGCCAGGGAAAGCTGGAGCTTCCCTTGGAATGGAGAATGTAAACCCCTCCCTCCAAATTATTATATGTTTACAATTAAGGGGCTTTCAGGCAAAGAGATGGGAATAGGAATAACAGTTATTTACTACGAATATTAAAAAATACAAATGTAGTAGTACAAAAAACAAGCAAACAAAAAAAATTCCTGGTAACACTGACAGAGTCAGAACATGACCTGACACCCTGTTCAGGGTGTTGGGAGCAGTCCAAATAATCCTCCTGGAGTGACAAATGTGGTTCTGTTGGAGCAGAGATGATCCTGTAGGAAGGTCCAGTGTTGGTGAGATGGATCTGGTCTTCCTCTGGGAATGCAGAGCACACAGGCTGTGCTGGGCTCTGAATCCCAAGGTTTATCCAGGTGGGAATGCAGTGCACACAGGCTGTGCTGTGTTCTGAATCCCACGGTTTATCCAGGTGGGAATGCAGTGCACACAGGCTGTGCTGGGCTCTGAATGCCAGGGTTTATCCAGGTGGGAATGCAGTGCACACAGGCTGTGCTGGGCTCTGAATGCCAGGGTTTATCCAGGTGGGAATGCTGGGCTCCTCCCCTGGGTGGGGCATCTCCCATGGATGATGGAATTGGATCAGCCCTGCAGGGAGCCTCGATGGCCCATGGACAGCAGAGATCCCCTGCAGGGAGGATGGGTCCTGGAAGGGATAAAGAACACTGCCACAGCTGGTTTAACAGCTGGCCATTAATAGAAGGCAACACCCCCTCCCCCCCAGAGTTGTCAGGAATGGGTATATGAGAGATAAACTCCTTTCAATGATAAAGATAAAGATAAAGAAAAACCGCTTTCAATGGATGGCAGATAGACTACATCTTGCATTGAACCCAAGACAAAAGGTTAAAAACCCCCCAGAGGAGCTGCTCCCACCATGACTGTGTTCCCTCTCCTCCAGGGGGACTCTGGGGGCCCACTGAACTGCCAGGGGGACGATGGCAGGTGGGAGGTGCACGGCGTGGTCAGCTTTGGCTCTGCTCTGGGCTGCAACTACTACCACAAACCCTCTGTCTTCACCCGGGTCTCTGCCTACAGCGGCTGGATCGAGCAGGTGAGGGGCTGCCAGGGCACAGCACACACACCTGGCTCTGCTGGGACCTCCACCACCTGCTAAGGGAGCTCTGTTCCTGCTGCTTTTTATCTTCTTTTTCTGCCACAGTCGGGGTTAAATGCTCAAGACGCTGTTTCGTGTTCAGGCTCAGATGTTTCTTAATTCTTACCTCTGTTACAGTCTCGTGAGTTCTACAGCACTTCTAGATAACAAACTAAAAAATGGCCTCTATCTCTTTCTCTACAAGGCCTTTTAAGGATAAACTGTCCAATTGAGAAATGATCCCTAAATTATTTTTGCTTTAACCCAATAACCAACCACCCATAGTCCTCAATGCAGACTTTTCTATCCAATTACAAAATACCACCCAGACCCATGGAGAATAAGGTGAAAAAGAAAGGACTGACCTCCACTCTTAAACCTCCATCTTGCTTTATTTATATTACCTTATTCTAAAACCTTAAACTCTAAGTTTTCCACCATGTGATATTACACACTTCTATTTAAACTACACACCCGTAATCCCAGTTCTATAATTCAATTTTGGAAGCCTTTTCCAAGGCCTCAGGTCAAATGCAGTGTTTGCTTGGGGGTCATTGCCTGTCAGCACAGAAAGTCTAAAATTCTCAGTGCCAAGGGTTCCAACATATCACTCTTAATTCAGCCCTTACCAATTGGAAGTATCCTCCTCTGAAACAATATTCAAATTTTTTCACTTATTTAGATAAGTTTTGATAATAGAAATGCATTTTCCCTTTATCCTAGAGCTTTATTGTAGTCATAAAGATTTACCACATATTTCAGAAGTGATTACTCAAATTTGCATTTATCAATACACTGATTGTTGCAAAAGGTAGCACAGGCAGCTCAAGTCTGGAATGTCAAACATCTTTTAGTTTAATATAAACTTTGACTGAGAAGCAAAAATCTTATTTCAGTTATTTAAATCCTGTGACTTGGACACAACACATACTGTACACAAATTCCTGCATCTCATGATCTGATTTTTTGTTCGTTTTACATTTTTGTAGGTTATGGCAACCAACTAATCCAATGAGAACTGGATGAGAGACACCAAGAAGGAAAGCAGTTTGAATAAAGTCATAATCATGACACCTTTGATCACAAAGAACTGGGAAATTACACTTTTAATGACACAAGTACTAAACCAAACACTAGTGCAATAAACGGTATTTTTTGCAAGACGAAAACAAAATGTTTGTCTGTGTCACTTCTTCCTGACTGTTGGCAAGCCCAGAGATTGCATTTGGGGAAAATGCTGAATATTTTTGCCTGTCCTCTGCCTCGGGCTGGAGCTTCCAGCCGACCCTGGGGAAAGGTGCCAGCCCACCGTGCGGAGGGTGGGCACTGGGAAGAGTCGGAGCATCACAAACACCTCCGGAGGAGGCACAGGGAGGCACCGCAGGGCTGGAGGCTGTGGCAGGACCCCGAGGCTGCCAGGGGGACTCCTCAGAGCCGGCCATGCCAGCAGGGAAGGCAGCAGAGCAGCCAGCAGGTCCCTGCAGGTGAGTGTAAAAACGCTTTTACGCAGAGGTTTTACCACCTGGGAGCCCGGAGCCAGCAAGGGGAAGGGCAGGATCCAGTCCTGGGGCAGAGCTGGCTCCTCCAGGGACCTGCTGCTCTTTTTTAAATCCTTCAGGTGAAGAGCTCAGAGCTGTCACTCTTAAAGATCCTCTCCAGTCCAAACCAATCTGGGAATCTGAGATTCTACAAATATCTAATTCTGTCACTGTCAGCTGCACCGCTGGCACCAATGGGGAGTTTTGGCAAAGTAAAGCAGAATCGCCACTTTTAGCCCAGCATTTAGTTAAAGATCTTCTTTATATTCCTTTTACTGTAATAGAAGACTGCCAGTATAAAATCAAAGTGGATTTTTGTTGTGTTTTTCGTCTCCCCATGGCACATATTAGATGTTTCCAAAAATAAAATGAATGATTGTAAATGGAGGGGAAGTGACCCGAAGGTGAGCAGTAGATACAGTAAGGAAAAGGTTGGACGATCATGGTGAGAACAGAAATGTTCAGAGATACATTTTTTAGGTTTGCAGTTCCTTTTAGTTTGATATTTTGCAGATATTAACCTCTGGACTGAAAGCAAATATATTATTAAACAGAAATTGTATTAACTTAATAAGATAAATCATGGCTGTTTATCACCTTTGGGAACTGTATTTTTATCACTTTTCTTCTGCTTTACAACCATTGACCACCAATCTGCCCAGCAAGAATTTGTTTTGCTTAATATCAGCCTCTGCTGAGAAATAATAGGCTTTATTGGGTTTTATTTGCCTTACCAAAAGTGTGATTTCCTATATCTGAAAGAACAGGGGATCTGAGAAGGGCTTTTTTAAATCAGCTTTACTAAGCAGGACTTCGTTCTTTATCAGTGGAAATAAGGATTCCCCAGTTATTCAGGAGTCATCAGCTCCAGCATAACATCCTGAGCTTTTTTGTGAGTATCATTAGTGTAAGATTGTAAATGATGGAATATTAGTTTTGAAAATTAAAATCATTAGAGGTCACTTTGCTGTATGGAGCATGGATGTCCATTATGCGCAGCATGAAAGAGAGACAGGAAGGTAATAATGAAGCTCAAACAATAAAAATTGGATGTGCAAATGCTTTGGTAAAAACTGAAACAAAACAGAAATATGATTCATTTTCCTTCTGAAATACATAGGCAATATTGTAAAAAACATCTGAGCTCATTTGAACATACTGACAGAAATTACTCATCATTTGGAAATGCCTATTAAGAACAAATTCTCCAAGTTTGATTTTAAAAAATCAACAGTTCCAGTTTGTGATCACTAAAAGTAACCTATCTTTTCATGGCTTTCCTTAAGATTTGGAGAGAAGTGTCACAGAGAGTAAAATCTACAGCAAATGGTTTTATTAACTTGTTTTTCTCACAGAAAAATTCTATCATTCCTTTGTTTTTGCAGATCAGAGTGTGTCATGGCAGCAGGCTCTTTTACAGCTTTTCTTTTAAAACTTACGTCAGATGGAACAAAACATAATAAAATATGTCTTTAAAAAATCCAGATAATACATGCTCCTTTTGCTTTGTGTCAGGATGCATGGGAATTGTTAAATATCACTGCTAGATCCAGCTGTGGCTTCAGGAGTTGGAAGAAACACTCCAAGGATCAGACAATGCCACTGTTGTTTATTTAATTCTCTTTTTTAGGTGTTTTCCCTCCTCCAATGCTAGTGGTAGAAAAACAGTCCAAAGGATTTTGACTGCATGCGTGGTCTCCCTCTGCAGCCTCCTTGGGGCCATTTCCTTTGATCTGAGCAGCAGCTGGGAAATGTGGACAAGCACAGGCAGAGCCCTCCAGGAACTCAGCTCCTGTGAAAAGCTTTGGGCTGCTCAGCTCATCTCCCTGCTGCAGGAGGAGAGGCACAGCACAGCACAAAAGTTCCCAGCAGCAGGCACAAGGAATAAATCATTCCATTCTCAGCTTCTGGGGAATTTAAACTCCCTCTGCATGGCAAGTGAAGCAGAGCTGTACTGTGAGACCTGCCAGTGCAAGGAGGAGAAAATCTCCATTTGCAGATTTTACAGAACTGCCTTGAGGCACAGATTGAATATCTCAGGGGTTACTGAAGCCAGGCAGGTGCTGTCCAGAGCCATCTCTGAACTGCTCCAGCGTTTCAGAATTCCCCACGAGGACCTCAAAGCCATGAGACACAACCCTGACTGGGCAGACACTGTAGCTTTTAAACTCATCCTCCAAATCAGAGAAGCTGTGCTCAAAGCTCAGCCAGTGCCGGGACCCACGAGCCTTCAAACCACTCTGCATCAACATTTTGCCACTCTGAGCTACGCTCTCTTCTCCTCAGAGACTGCACATAAGTGCTGGACAGATAATGTCAATCTGTCACTTTATCCCACCCATTATGAAGGAATCTCTTTCTTTGCCCCATTCCTGGGCTTGGGTGAGTTTTTATCCCTGGAAGGGACAGTGAGGGGACTGCATCATGCACAGAGCTGTCTGCTGCAGGAGGGACAGGAGAAGCTGCACAAGAAATCCAGGGAAATCCTGTCTGCAACAAGCCTTAAGATCAGCCTGTTGGTGGTGGCCTGTCTCATTTACCCCATTGTGCTGATGTCCTTCAAACAAATGACAGATTGGATCCACAGCTATGCCAGGAACCTCAAGGAAAAGACAGAGGACTTGAAAAGGGAGAGGCGCCTTGCTGAGGACCTCTTGCACCAGATGCTGCCGAAGTCTGTGGCCAAGCAGCTGAGGAAATGCCAGAAAGTTGAGGCAGAAAACTACGATCAGGTTAGTAAATGGAAAGGCTGTTGTCACAGAAGGTAAAAAAGAATTCACCTAAAATAGCACCTACCTTGTCACAGTTTTGAGGATCCTGGGTTTGCACCCAGAGCTGAGTGTGGATGGAAATCCAAATATTCCCAAAGGGTTTTGGAAAGAGCTGTGCAATGTGCTACGGAGCACTTAGGCTGATGGGGGAGAAAGAAGAGCTGAGGTTTCCAAGTGCATAGCTTGAGATGTCAAACATCCTATACTGGCAAATTGTGGTCAAGAGCCAGCCAGCACCACTGGATCATGAGTTCCTAGGAGCAAGAAATGAATCTCGTCCTTGTAAAACATGAAGGATAAAAGAATTGCTGCTGTCTGTGTTGAATTTAGCAGCCGTGCTGCACAGCCCTCAGCCCAAATCCTCATGCTACAGTAATTGCAATTCTATTCTCTCTTTTTCCCTGGACACCCCCTTATTTTCAGCTGTGAAGCACAGTACTAAATTTTTGCATTTAATCTGTAGGTGTCATTAGCAGAACAACAACCTGTAATTGCACAATTATAATCCACAATAGTCCTGACATCAAAAGTGCTGAACCAAGGCAGAGTGAAAAGATGGCCCTTCCAGATTAATTGATATTAGCAAGGGTGATTTGAGTTTAAACACTGACACAATTCAGAGAGCACAAACAAGAAAATTCTTTGCCAACAGCTGCAACACACATTTCTCTTTCTCAATTCGATTATTTCTTATATAAGTTTAAGGTTTTTATGTGATTTTTTTTCTGTAAATTACTTGATCATGACAAATATCATTTGAAGAGAAACAAAACCCAGTTAATATTTTCTAATTCAACAAGAGCAGAGACAGCAGTTGAGATTTTATTCCGCAGGTTTTTTGGGTACCTAGTTTTATCCCTATCAGTTTAAATCCCTTTTAAAGGAAAATGAGACCCTACTTCTATAAGAAATCTCTTGATCACTGCTCACAGGATTCAAAGCATTTGACTTTCAGTCTCCCATTAGTATGAGGTATTCACAGAAGTGCAGGTGATAAACTTTGCAGATAAAAATAATTTTCTCTTTCAAATAAAAGAAAACAATTCAGAGCCAGAGCTTGTTGATTTAGGATTGTATCTATTGAGCTGTGCAAGACTGGTACTATGTGCAGCCTGTGTTTTAGGCTGTTGTGCTCAGGATTTCCCAAATCCCCAAACTCCCCAAAGGCTTCACTACTGCTGCCTGGAGACCTTGGCTTCCTGCTCTCCTTCCCCCTGTGTCAGGTGACCATCTTCTTCTCTGACATCGTGGGGTTCACGAGCATTGCTGCCTCCTGCACCCCCTTGCAAGTGGTTGAGATGCTCAACAATCTGTACGTCTGCTTTGACACCAGGATTGACTCCTATGACGTGTACAAGGTGAGTACAAATCCACAGGAAAGGAAGCTGCAAGCTGCTGAAATCTTTCTTACTCTGTTTTCTGGTGAATATCAAATACCCTGGGCCAGGAGGCCAAAATCCATGAATACAAGACCTTGCCTAGAGGGACTACAGAACATTTTGGCAAGTGCTGGACAGCTAAAACAGATTTTATTCTGATTTTCTTTCCAAAGGAAAGCTCAGTGCCTTGCCACTTAGTTACACGTGCCCCTTCCTATCAGGTGGAAACCATTGGGGATGCCTACATGGTAGCGAGTGGCCTGCCAGAGAGGAATGGCACCAAGCACGCCGATGAGATTGCCAAAATGTCCCTGGACCTGGTGGCAGCGGTGCGGCAGGTTGGGATCCCCCACATGCCAGCAGGCAGGCTGGAGCTGCGGGCTGGGATACACACAGGTACACAGGCCGAGGGGAGGCAGGAGGAAAACACAGCAGGGCACAGTCCAGAAAGGAATTCTGCCTTTCTGTATGAGCTGCTGCCTCTCCCCGCACTTCAGGATAAGAATTTCTCCTGGTTCCAGCAGGAGCAGGGAGGTGAAATGGCTTTTGCCTGTATGAGTGTGGAAGGGTCTGGGAAGTAGTTTAATATTGGTGATATCACCACCAATTAGCTACAGCTAATTAAATTGTGACTTCTCTCGCTAAGTAAAGGCTGTGCAGCCAGGCCCCAGATGCACAGAGCACTCCCAGTTCCCACATCTCTGTGAGGATACAGAGTGACTGGCAAAGGTGCTGCCATTTGACACTGCCCTGCACTCACTTCTCACTGATTCTCACCACTTGCTTCCTTCTGGGGCCTCTCTGCCTTGTGTTTTCTCAGGGCCCTGCGTGGCTGGAGTGGTGGGGTACAAAATGCCTCGTTACTGCCTCTTTGGGGACACTGTGAACACAGCTTCCCGCATGGAATCCACCAGCCTGCGTGAGTGCCTGGGGAGGGATGGGGCACCCAGCCACAGCCACGCCTGCACTCTGCCCCTCTGGGGCACTGCAGGGCAAGGAAAACCCCCAAAAACACATCAGGCACAGTCAAGTGTGAAATAAGGTTCCTAGAGGAGAAGGAGAATTTTCTGGGGCTGCCTTGGTTTGGAAAGGCAGGTATCTGTCAGGGAAAACTGGAGTTTCCCTTGGAATGGAGAATGTAAAACCCCCTCCCTCCAAATTAGTACAGTTTTGCAATTAGGAGCTTTCGGGCAAAAATATGGGAATAGGAATAACAGTTCTTTACTAAGAATATTAAAAAATACAAATGCAGTAGTACAAAAAACAAGCAAGCAAACAAAGTCCCAGAAAACCCTGACAGAGTCAGGAATACGACCTGACACCCTGTTGGCCAGGGTGTTGGGAGCAGTCCAAATAAATCCTCCTGCAGTGACAGATGTGGTTCTGTTGGAGCAGAGATTATCCTGCAGACAGGTTCAGTGGTGGTGAGATGAGTCCGCTCTTCCTCTGGGAATCCAGTGGCAAAGAGGAATGTCTGGGGTCCCTGTGTCCCCATTTTTATCTGGGTAGGAATGGTTGGCTCCTCCCCACTGGGTGCAGCATCTCCCAATGGATGATGGAATGTGTCAGTCACTGTGAGCCTCAATGGCCCATGAACAGAAGATATCCCCGAGGGTGGGCAGTGGTGACAGAGATCACAAACCCTGCCCCACCTGGTTTAACAGCTGGGCTGTGATCAGAAGGCATCCGCCCTCCTCCCCTGGAGTTACAAGAGATAAAGAAGAAAGAAAACACCCCCCAACTGCTTTCTACAGATGAAACATAAACTACATTTTTTTGGTTACATAACCCAGGACAGGGACCATCCCAGGTCAGAGAATTAATTATCATCTGTCTAAGGAAGAAGCACATCCCTGACCTGCCATCCCCACTGTCCCTGCACGTGCACCAGTTACCAAATAGACAAGAGAAACTCCTGTGGATTGGCATGGGCACGCAGAGTCACATCCCTGAATGCCAAAAGAGGAGATGGAACACTGGGCTGATAAATGCACTGGGCTGATAAATGCAGGAGGGCTGGAGTGTGTTCCCTGGGACTCAGGGAATCAGTAATTCCTGCTCTGCTCTGAATCCTAGCACAGAAGATCCACATCAGTTCTGCCACATACGAAGCCCTTCTCACAGATGATGCATATGAAATAGAACTGAGAGGAGAAATCGAAGTCAAGGTAAGGGTTTTTCTGTAACTTTACAACAATAAAGACATTTAATGGGATAGGGAGGAGAGGACAGATTTGGCTATCACTCTTCTGTGAAGAGCAAGTCAACTTTTAACCATGTCCCCAAGGTTCTTTTGCTAATTCAGTTGGAAGTGGCTACACATCACTCCTCAAAGCTGACAAAAAAGTGTTCTGTGCACTTTGAAACGTGGCTGCTGTGTCTGCACCTGCATGGAACCACATAAATATGGCCCGAAGTGTAAGGATCCTGTCAAAGAGACATCATGGGTTTAAGGCTGATTTTAAACCCTTTGCAACACTGCCAGTGACCAGCAAGGCAGTGACCTCTGAATGGAAAAGATTATTGGCACCCAAACTGCACATAAATGATATTTCTGTCCCTGATCAGCAGCCACTTGTGAGAGAAGGAGAGATAACAAATGCAGGACAGGGAGCAGCTCTGGCCACAGTGATCCCTGTGTGCTTCACATCCCATGAAAACAGCTGTCTTCTGCTCTCTCCTTTTCTTGTCCAGGGCAAAGGGAAAATGAAAACCTACTGGCTTCTTGGAAACAAGAACTACAGTGTGCAAAATGACAGCCTGGTGTGTCACTGGAACCCGGCAATCTCCAAGAAAAAGAAGATGGGAAGTAGCCAGGGATCTGTCCAACAGGTAAGGAGGTGAACATCTGGTTGGGGGAGCCTGCCTAGGTAATGAGGCACTCGCTTATCGAGATTTCTCTCAATATTTCTGAGGGTCCAGCCAGCAGAGCAATGGCTTAATAAAATAGCGAGACAGCTTCTCAGGATATGCTTTGTAAAATAAATGTTTTAATAACAGCAAAAATAACAAACATTACAAAATGAAAAGAGATAAGCTGAGCACAGTGTACCAAGCACAGTTACACTGGCTAAGGCATTCCCAAAAAGCCCCCGTGCACCCCTTGTGCTGGCTCTTTAATACTCAATGGTCTAGGTGGGTTTATTTGGCTCTTTGCCCAATGAGATGGACACTGGGCTTTGAGGTGCACTTCCAAAGCCCTATCACTGTGTCTGTGCTGGGACTGAGCCAATTGCAACCAGCAGGCTATAGAAAATTCTAGTTTAACTTCCTTATATAGAAACACCTGCTCGGGTACAGAAATGCACGACTACACTCGCTGCAGACTGGGACATGTGGAAATTGCACCTTTGCCCTGGAAGCAGAGGGCTCTGCTGTGTGCAAAACAGCTCTAATGTGAGTTTGTCTCTGTCCACAGGCTGGTGTGGGGGCAGCTCCAGCTGCACGGAGCCCTGCCTTGTCCCGGGATGAGCTGAGCCCAGACATTCACTCCCAAAGGAGTTCCAGACCTGAGAGTGTCACCCACGGAGAGAGCCAAAAGCAGAGGAATGGGTTTCACCACAGCTCCCAGCACAGCCTCCGGGAGAGCCTCCCTTCTCAGGGCTCACCTGCGCTGGGAGAGGGGGACAAAGGTGCCAATTTAGAACACAGGTCACCAGGCACTAAAACCTCATGGAAAAATGAGCTTCTTCCAGGTTTTGTAGATGAGATGTGACAGTATAAGAAGTGACTAGACTGAACCAGGCACACACAGCTCCTCTAAATAACATTCTCTTTTTGCTCCTAGCCACAATTGGTATTTTTAGCTAGCATGTCAACGTGGGAACCTAAAACCCCAGCAGAAATGTAGGAAGGTGTCTCAAAACAAGGAGAAGCTACAAAAGTGCAGCTGGGGTTCCACCAGCAGCATGACTGGGTGGTAAAAGACAAACAGCAGTGTAACTCTTTACTTCACTAAAGCCTTTCTGGATTTGTGCCTGTGGGTGACACAGAATGCAGCCATCAAATCCAGAGTGGTGAGGGTGCTTTGAGACCTGACACATTGCAGAAAGCTGCTAATTTCAAGCTGGCCTTTCCAGCTCCCCGGGGAACCATAGCTTGAAAAATGTGTGACTTTAGATAGTAGGAGAGGGAGTAGTAAAATCCTAAAGGAGAAGGTAATAACTCTTTTTGATTATTGTTTTGGAGATACAAATGAAGTGAGGACAACACTGAATTGCTTCTAGTAAGTTCTGTAGCACTTTGTCTTTCCAGCTCCTCTCCCCTGCAGTGGGACCTCCTCTCCATACCTGTATTTTTTCCATTATCAGCCTCCTGGGGGCTTGGTGGTGAGGCAAAGATGCAGTCCAGCTCTGTGGGAAATGTGAGAACGACAAGCTACTTCTCCCATTGAACTGAAATCTGCTTTTCTTCCCTTGTTGGAGGAAGAGTCTCTGCAGTGATGAGCAGCAAATTCCTCTTCTATGTATGACTCAGAGAAATCAAAGCAAACTGAATCACTTCCTCATGTTGGCAGTAACTCTGTGCAGAGTTCAAGTCATTTGCAAGAGAGCTGCACATTTAATTAACCCCATCCTGCCTGCTGCCTTCTGTGGGCAATTCCAGGAAGAGGGAACAGGAGCACAGGTGTGGGGGATAGGGTTTGTCTCTTCTCCCAGATGACAGATTCATGTAGAGCACAAGAGAGATTTAGCAGAATAAAGTTCTTTCTAAAGGAGGCAAGGCATTGCTTAATGGTTGCAAAAGGCAACACAAATGAAGGTGTGAATTTAAGAGGAAGTCAAGCTTGAAAAGCTGCAATGGGTCTTGGGTTTTAATAATTTCTTTTTCCTGAAATAAAGTAGCTTTATGAGTTTCAAAGGAAGCTGGTTGGAGCATCTCTTTGTCATTCAATTGACTGTTCTAAGAACAACTGGAAAAGCTTGTACAGGTTGACTCCTTGCAGAGTCAAAGCCAAGAGCTGTTTCTTTGAGCCAGGTCACAGAAAGTCACTGCAGGAGTGTGTGTGGCTTCAAGCTGAGCCTGAAGTAGGATTGCTGAAGGTCAGCTGAGGAACTGTTTGGTTTTGGACATAAATCAATAAAATTGGAGGCTGAAGTCCTCATGATAAGTGTAACATGAATATTTCTACAGGAGAAAAAATGAAACACTGAACTAACTCCAGCATTGGTGTTTTATGAATCAAGATCAGGGGTTATTCTGAAAATATATTTGCCAGTTCAAGCAGGAAATATTTCAGACAAATTCAGTGGTTCAGTTCATGAATGACTTTGCATCAATGGCCACAATGGTCACTCCAGGCTTACAACTTAATAAATCTACCTAATAAGGTACTTTGCTAATCTCAAGCACAACTTCCCCTCCCACATCCCCAAATCTCAGAATCTGGAGTGGTACATGGAATATTTATGTGGGTGCAAATACAATTTCATTTCTGTTAAAAGGTATTTGCAAGCACATGATTCAGATTTTTCCATTAAGGTAGCTTGGACGTTGCTCCAATACTTTCACATAAAAGAAAACAAACGTAAATCACATTTCAGCCTGCTGCATCCTGGAAAGCCACTTCAAAAACAAACAAAAAACAAACAAAACCAAAAAATAATCCCTCTTTTTAAAGTCAGTCTCTTGAACCCAGGGGAATGGTGCATTTTTGAGGTGCCTGATGATGATATTGCTGGAGATGTATGGAACCTGCAGAGGTGTGCCTACACAGATTTAAACACAAAATCCCCTGTAGTCAAATATCTATAAATCTAGGCTGATGTCCAGTATTGACACTGAAAGGCTGGAATCTTTTCATCTGGTTCCTGTCAGCACTCAGCAAGTGGGATCAAATGTGGGAAAAAACCACCAACATACACACATACACAAAAAAACCAAAAACCACAAAAACCCACAAAACCCCAAAAACCAACCAAACAAAAAACCCCACAAAAAAACCCAAAAACTAACCAACCACAACAACAACAACAAAAAAACCAACAAACAAACCAACCAACCAAACAAAACCCCAAAAAACCAACACCAAACCCACAAAAACACACAAACAAACCAACAACCAAAAAAACCCCACAAACAAACAGGAAAAGGAGAGACAGAAATAAATGTGATTGAAGAGCCACGACTTTCAGCTCAGTGAGGGAAAATGTCTCAGGTGCACAAATCCCTCCAGAGCCAGGCATGAAAGGAAGCCCATGGGGAGAGGGACAGCTGGGTCCTGTGGGCAGCTCAGAGACACAGGCTGCCTCTAATTGTTATGAAAATCCAGGGTCAAGATCAGAAGCAAATTATTTGCATGGAAAATGAAGCCTGTTCTGATCTTCTCTTCATCTCTTCAGAGGCTTCAGTGTGGATTTTTAAATTAGAAAAAAATGTGTGTACTTGATAGATGGCAATTAGTGTTTATAAACAAAAAATGCACTGCTTCAACTCTGAGCAGTCCCTTTCCCTTCCTCAGGGGAGAAGGAAGTGATGTGTTCCTTGCTGTGCATGTGGCTGATGCTTGGTTCCCAGAGATTTTTGTGGTTTTTATGTCTAGTATGTAGCAAGGTTTGGCCTGGATGAAGGTTAAGGCTGCACCTGGCTTAACTCTAGGACTGATTTTGGCACCATGAAACATTTTCTGGACTGAAATCCTTGCTGTGGATGAGGCTAACTCAGAGTCTCAAGTTTATTCTGGGGGATTTCAAGCTAGCCCAAGGCACAGAGATACCTTCAACTAGAGAAATCCTGCAGGGGTGGAAGTGTCCAGATCCAAGCAAGGACAGATTCTCCGCTTCATTTCCATAAAGACCAGACGGGATATTTGAGCCATCCTGCATCAGCCGCGCTGCTGAGACACGAGGGATGCAAAGGCTGGGACAGGAACTGCCGGGCTCGGCTGGCCAGATGTGCGCACATCTGTCAGCCACAGCTGGAGCAGCTGGAGCCTCCCGGCAGCGAACGGCGTTTCCCAAAGCCCCCGCCAGGGAGCGCTGCGGGCCCGGGCACGGCAGCGCTGCCGGGAAAGGGAAAGAGGGAAAAGGGGGAAAGGGGAAAAAAGGGAAAAATGGGGGAAAGGGGAAAAAAGGGAAAAATGGGGGAAAGGGAAAAAAGGGAAAAGTGGGGGAAAGGGAAAAAAGGGAAAAGGGAGAAAAGGGAAAAGGGGGAAAAAGGGAAAGGGAAAAAGGGAAAGGGAAAAAGGGAAGAAAGGGAAAAAAGGAAAGGAAAAAAGGGAAAGGGAAAATGGGAAAGGGAAAAGGAAAATGAGAAAGGGAAAAGGAAAATGAGAAACGGAAAGGGAAAATGGGAAAGGGAAAATGGGAAAGGGAAAGGGAAAGGGAAAGGGAAAGGGAAAGGGAAAGGGAAAGGGAAAGGGAAAGGGAAAGGGAAAGGGAAAGGGAAAGGGAAAGGGAAAGGCTGGGATCTGATGAGATCCCCTAGGACTTCTTGCCTTTTTCTATTTATCCTGTAAGACATAGCACACTGGAGACTGCAGGAAATCAATTACCTGATGAACTGGCCCCCAGGTACAAGGAGTTGCTTAATTACCAGGTCTAAAGGAACATAAGGGATCTGTGTGTCACTCCCAAGAAGGCAACATAAAGACAGCAGCTGCCTGAAAACATATTTTCCTTTCCTGTTTAGAGGGTTCTTTAAAGATGTGGCTTTTTACACTCTGCTAATTAAAACAGCAGTTCAGGCTTGCATTGATCATTTGGTACAAGAGCTCATGGAAACTGCAGGAGGCAGGAGCACGAGTCCCCAGTGATTCTGTGGAGTTTGCACTGCTTGTCCTCATCTCACAGCAATTCCTATTTCTCCTGTGCTTTTCACTTGCTCTCAAGGCAGGTCACTGCTGCAGGTGCCTTCAAGGACAGCACAGCCACAGAGGAGCTGACACCACTGTGGGCTCAGAACTGGGTTATTGACCCCTAGGCCAGGGCTCACCTGGTGACACCCCAAAAAAAGAAAGGATGGTGATGGGAGCAGTTGTTCTAGGCACACCACAAAGGACACCAAGCCCATTTATTGCACTTTTCAATGTCATATCTGTCTGCAGCCAGTCTAGAAAGCAACAAGTTCTTTCTATTGCAGCGTCCTTGAAATACAGAACAACTCATTGAGGTTGGATCAGCTCCATGAGCTTTGTGCTGTGCATCACCTGAGTGTGTCTGTGGAACATTCCTATCCTCAGAGCTCAGTGTGGCTCCAGCAGTGACAGCAGATCCTGGCACAGCCTCCTGCTCCTTCCTGGGGCTCACAGGCCTTAGCTGGACCCTACAAATGAGGGGTTTTGTTTTTAAACTCTCAAGTATGTGCACAAGGCAGGAGAGAGCGAGAACTTATTTCAGGAAGGTGTTTGTGGCAGACAGGTTAAAATTAGCCCGTTTGTTCCTAAAATGACAGTGTAGAACAGACAAGGGCCTGGCAAGAGGCTCTCCAGCGGGGAATGTGACACAGGAAGCTCCTCCACGGTGATGTCACCTGGCTGTGCAGGGAAGGGTCCTGGGAAGCTCAGGGCTGGAGCCCTGGAACTTGTTCAAGCCACTCTGTATCTGTGGGCAGTGAGAGCAGAGCAGGCACAAGGCAGAGGTGTTGACAGATGAGGGGCTCTGGAGCCAGGACACAAAATTGATATTCTTGCACTTGTGAGGGCCCCTTCAGCAAAGTATCAGCCTCCTCTTCCTGTCATGCCCCCTCCTCTTGGCTGCTCCAGGAATTCCTGCCTTCTGAGCTTTCTGCCTGCCACACACGGCTCAGCAGCGCTTGTTCTTCACAGCCTCGGGCTGGCAGAACCATCAAGGAACAAATTGGTGGGCACTGGGCCCAGGGAAGCTCAGCCTGGAGGGTCAGGATGTTTCCTTTCCTCAGTGAAGGTGTTTGCTTTGAAACTAAGCTAAGGAGCACCAGACCAAGCTCTCAGACCTGCACAAGCAGAGATCTGTTCTGAGGTTTCAAGTACACAATGGTACTGTGCAATGGTACTGTGTGTGTACTGATCAGGGATGTGCATAAAGCAGCTCTGGAAAGCCCCACAGTGGGGAAGTCTGAAAGTTTTAAATGCAGACTCTCTTCCAGTAGAAACTTTCTGGTCATGAGGCAATTGCTGAGTACCTGCAAAAGCTCTCACTGATTCTTGCCTCTGTGACTGTAAAGATGCACAGACAGCAACCTCCCTTCATCCCTCAGGAGTGCATCACACACACATTTTTCAGGGAAGAAATACAAACAGGTCCTTAGATTGCAGGCCAGATCATCAAAGTTTGCACATTTCCACTTCTCAAAGCAATACTTAAATCCTTGGGTCAACCCTTGGCATACAAATGTAATTGTAGGCCCCGCATGCAATTACAGAATCAAAGACTTAAAGCAGCTAAATCTTAGTTTGTCATCCTGCTCTCAATACAAGGGGAGAGATGAACAGAGTGAAATGTGCTCTAGCAAATTAGAGAGCAAATCCAGCAGCAAGAGAAGATGAGACCTAGCTGGAAGCCTTTAATGAAGGTTTCCTGTGCTGTGGGCAAAATGAGTCCAAATGACCCAGCCCATGAACCCAAAGGTTCATCTTGGCTCTGACTTCAGTGATAAACCTGGAGCAAAAAAACCCCTCAGCTTTGTAACTCACCGAGTAAGACCTCACAGATAACTTAGCTTATAAATCTCCCTGACTCCCTTTTTAAAAATTATTTTTAAATTGACTAATCTTTTGGTTTACATCAGTTAAAAATACTTGAAACTATTCCGTTTATGAACCAATATTTATAAGGATTTATTTCTGCAAAACACCATTAAATTTTCTAGATAATATATTTTGCTGGTTTTCTCCTGTTACTACCTTCTTTCCTTCCCTTCAACCCCCCCAGAAAAGCCACAGCCATTAATATATTTGTCTTTTCTCCCTGGTAGTTTTGATATATCTGGAGGGAAATTACTGTTGTAGCTGTGTTTGGGTGTTGGCACCCAGAATTCATTTAAAGCCTCCTGACATTAAATAAAGGTCAGATTTGGAGCAGTCTAGCTATATTCCCTTTACTCCTCACCGTGTGAGAGCAGCTCTGCTTTATTAGAGTGTGATCCAGAGGATTTGCACCCTGCTTCACCTCTGCCTCTCACAAACCATGTCTCTGCACTAAAATATCATGTGCTAAAGTGTGAAAGATCTCTTTGTCCCATTAGACTTGTCAGGTGCATCTGACCTATCTGGGCTGAAGAATGTTCATTCTTCCCATGGCCAATATTTTAGGCCTTCTTGGTCATTTCCTGTCCTGCTCTCAGATATGATGTCATGGCTCACAATGGTCCTCACACTTCAACACTACGCCAAAAATGTGCTGTTATCCTCGGGGAGGTGACAGGGTAAAACAAATCCTCTTGGTCAAACAACACTGAAGTTATGTGAAGAATCTCCAGTGGGAGAGGGATGCTGAAAACATTTTCTGCCTCTGAGGTTCTGTGGCCTCAATCTGTGCAAGCCATACTGATGTGTTGGTTTTAATTAAACAGGGCATTTAAAGCACAGGCAACTGTTC
The DNA here is from genome assembly GCF_021018805.1 of Prinia subflava. Classification (NCBI taxonomy): domain Eukaryota; kingdom Metazoa; phylum Chordata; class Aves; order Passeriformes; family Cisticolidae; genus Prinia; species Prinia subflava. The sequence goes on along the minus strand of NC_086267.1, from coordinate 2,965,745 downwards.
ATAAAGCTTTTTTTTTTTCAAAGATGGATTTAGAGTGCTAAATTGAAGGCCCTTTGAAGGGTTCTGCCATGTTTCAGAAAGCCTTTTTTTTTATAAAAAGCAGATTGTGTGGCTGTGTTCTCACCCCATCTTTCCATTCCTGCTCACTCTTGCATAGATTTCCCACCCAACTTTAAAAGCAGAGCAGACAGGGCTCAGTCTTGAGGGACAGTGAGTGGATACACAGAATAAATTGCTCCCATGATCAGGAAGTTCAGAGAGACACAGATCAGACTCAGGTTTGGGCATTCTGCTCTCTGCAGAGGGGCACAGCAGCGCTGCCTGGGCTGAGTTCTGGCTTGAGGGTGGAATCTGGGGCTCCCTTTGAACAGGCCAGGGAGGAAAGTGAGCCCAGCATTTCCTATCAGGCACACACAGACCCTGCACAGCCCCTCCATGTGCAGCTGCTGCTCAAGCCTGACTCTCCACTGAGCACAAACAAACTCTAAAAATGCTGCTTGCTGCCTGCCACACGAGAGGCTGACTGTGCTCACTGGGAGCTGAAAGCCAATGGTTTTATTTGTGCAATGAGCCAAAGCCTTCCCTGCATCAATAGAGCTGTAACATTTACAAGAGCAGAGATTTTAGTCCCATAGAGGCTGAAAATCTTTCATGGTTTGGACTGAAACACCTCAAGAGAGGGAGGGAGAACTACAGCTGTACCTGTGCAGCAACCAGTTTCCTGGCTTATTAAGTAATATTAACTTAGTCATATTAATTTAAGTAGCAACCTATATTCTCCACTGACTTGGTAAACAGAGAACCTTGGTGAAAAGTTCTGCTCCTTTTCCCCATCCATACCAGTCCACTGAGACTGGGAATGACACAGCTTGCCATTACAAAGGAGCACTTCTGTGAGCTGCAGTTGGCACCATAAGTGTGGGTGGAAGCCTTTGACCCTGCCCTCATCCTGAAACTCTTGGTTTTGCAGTGATTAAACTGTTTTGATTACAGGAATGATTCTTCTGCTCAGTGGCACAGCCACAAAGGCTTCAATTTTCTAGTGGCATCCAGTTGTTTAACACAAGTATCTTTTGTCCCTGTAAATTAATTTAATGAATTTCTGTTGTTCCAGACAGCTCTGCCAACCCATAGACACTTAACAATTGATTCCAAATTAACTTTTACAAAGTGAGGCTGTAATAAATGATGTAAGTAACTCTGGATAAATCATTGCTTTCCACGGGAAGATTTAACTGCCTGCCTGCAATTCTCTGTTGTTCCGGAGGCTGCATTTGGTGTTGGCACCCACACAGGGAAGCAGCCATGGCACTGCACATCCCCAGCTCACACCTGGTAGACACTGCTCCACCCTTTCCTCTTTTATCCAGGCAGTGCATCCCAAGGGAAAGGGGCTGAGTCCAAAGTTGTGGGTGACAATCCTTGGTGACAAATCCCTTCCACCCCACAGTGTCCCCTCCAGCCAGCTCAATGTCACCACAAGGGCACCACGTGGAGCTGTGCAGCCCCTGGGAACAGCAGCACAGGGCCTGAGCCCCCAGGGCTGAGGCTGTGCCTGGTGGGAATGGGGGTGCCTGGTGTGCCAGGGGAGGTGTGAACGTGGTGCTGACAGTGGGCTTTATCTCAAGCACGAACACAGCCTCCAGCCCTGTAGCCTGAGCACCTTATCACACTTTAGGAGTGTCAGTGTTTGAAAGGCTGCTGGCCAGTCAGGCTCTGCTGAGAAGCAACAGCTAAAATATCCTGTCCCCCTGGCCCACAGCCACTCCACCCTCAGCCACAAAAGGCTTCAGCTATTTCCAGAAGCTTGGCAATCACAGTGAGAATTTCTGGGAAAACAAAGAAGGGTTGTCAAATCAAGAACAGTGGGTGATAAGAGCCACCACAGCCACACCGAGCTCCTGAGAGAGAGAGAGAGCAGCTTTTCTAAGCCTTGGGTGAAGCTGCATCCTTCCCCCCACCCCAGGCAGGAAGGTGCCCTCTGTTCACTGCAGCCTGATGTGCATCCATGCAGAATTCCAGGGTGGCCACCCTGGAATGAGGGATTTGCCTTCTAATCACAACAGGCAAGAGTGGGCACATGCAAGTGTGCAGCTGTACCTGAACTGATGGAAGGACTGATGAAAAGAACAATAAATTCCTGTTAGCAGGAAGAAGAACACATGCATGAATCCCAGACAAAAATCAGGGTGGTTTACCTCCCTATCTCAAAACACAAGGACTGACCTACACCACTCTCTAGTCAGGCACATTCCACAAATCTGAGATATGTCAAAACTAATGGACAATTGGGATCCTGCTCTGGGAACACAAAATTGAGGTTATGTACAGTGTCACCCTCACAGGCTGAACAAAATCCACTGAGGGTTTTGTGGAGGGCAGGCTTTATGTAATGATCACATTTTTAGTTAGTTAGGTTATTTTTAGGTTCATCACCAGTCTGTTGGGGGAGGGAGAGGGGAAGTAAACAACCACTGCCACTTCCAGGACGGGCCCCATTTCATTCCTGGAGCTGTTTGGCCATTTCTAGAAATGGCTTCACCTTCTGCAAGCTCCACACTGACACATGGCATGCAGCAATAAATAGCACAATGGGATAGTGTGACCTCCTGCCCCTTGATTTGGCTGCTTGTCAAGAAAGCCCTGATCAATGGGCACTGGTGACACTGACCCAGCTGTGCCAGGAGGAGCTGAGCTGCAAAGGAAAACCTGGCAAGTGTTACCCAGAAAAAATGCTTAAGAAATGTCCTCCCTACCTCCACCTCTTCTTACACAAACTTAACATTCTGCAAAATCCATTTAAAAGTCCAGATCAACACATCTAACCTTGAGTTAAACTCAACCATCCCTGTGAAATATCCACCTTGCAGCCCCCCAAAGTTCCTAGGCTGGCTCAGACCTTAGAAGGCTTTGGAGGAATATTTCAGGGACAGGGCAAAGGATTCCAAAAGAGGCTCTGACCCCCAGATGTAGTCCAAGACCTTTATTCCAGTTAGTTTTCAGGGGGGAAAGAGAAAGAATGAAGAAGAAGAGGGCTTTATCTAGGCTCCTGCTAAGGAGAGATAATTGGAACTCAGCCAGTAGGGTCAGCAAGGGGAGGAAGGGTTAAACTGCGTGGTTACAGGCTCCAGGGGTCTCTGGGGAGGGAGAAACCATTTCCCAGTGAAATACAACATCCATGTAACACTCAAACTTTTAAATATCACCACAACCATTCATACACCACACACACACCAAGGGCCTTCCCAAGACACGGCCACTCACACTCTCATGGCTAAACCCCAAAAAAGAGACACTCAGAACCTTGATGAAGAGCTTTGGGTCCGCCCTCAGGGTCTTTCTTCCTTGCATGTACCGCACAAAGCTCACCTGCCTGCAGATGCCAGCGTTTTCCAAAACCTTTCCCTGCTCAAAGGCAAAGAGAACAGAGAATTCGCTCAATAGATCCTGATTTCCAAAGGAAAGGAGCTGTGTGCACAGTAAACTCATGGTGCCTAAGGCATGTATTTGTTTTAGGGAAGTAATAAACTAAGAGAGTCGTTGTACAGGTAGAGGAGACAACTGAACAAGTGACAGCAGCATCAGGAGAGGTTATGAGAGTTACATGAACCAGCCATGGTGCACACATTACAACAAGGTTCCATTGACTGTGAAGTAATCATTATATTGAAGCCTCTCAATGTCTGGTCCATTTTCTCTGTTTTCTCTGTTTTTAGCAGAGGTTGCTCCCAAACTTGAGGCACGTTCTGCACTCACCAGGAGAGGTCACCACACACCTCAAGAACCAAAGGAAGAACCCAGGTGGGATCTGCCAGGAGGGACCTTCTGGTGGGGCTGGGTGAATGTCCCAGCTCAGAGCAGCTGGGGCTGTGTCCTGTCCTGCCCACCAAGGGTTCTCCTTCTCTCTCCTGTCAGAATTTATGAAGTGCAGACCAACCACGACTTCCCTGCCTGCAGCTGCTCCCACTGAAAGCTCCCACTGACAGCCCAGCCTCTCTGCAGTAAGGCAATAATAACATGCAGACAAATTAGACCTCAGCCCAAACACCAAAGCTGTCTCATAAAACACAGAGAATTAAAAACCTGGGTTCTGAGCAGTTTAGTGCAAGATCAGCCTATGAATTTCTGAGACCCAAGTTAAAGATCATGGGGAAGCAAGAATGGCTGCCAGATGACTGAAAAGCCCTACATGGCTTAGAAGCACAGCTAATTCATGTTTTGGCTGGAGTGTGAATATCTATTTGTCTATGTAGACATTCCCACCTTTCCAAAACAAGATGAGCAGATGCTGTTCATTATGCTAGAGATGAATCTTAGCCAAGAAAAGGAGTTTTAGGTGGGGATTTGTGGAACATGAGTACTTCTTTAGGCCTCTGCCTCTCACCAGGCTCTTGTGCCATTGCTCTGAATTCCTCACCTTGTTTCTTGTTTGTTTGAGGATCCATGTTAGGCTCTCCCCTCTGTCACTGCAGCTTCCCTAATGGGAAGACAGTACATTAGAGGAGAGTGATAAATGTGCCTAACAAACCTAAAATTAAAATTTTGAGATCAAAACCCAGTGCTCCAGAACCACCCACAACCTGCTACTAAGTGCCAGCCCACTGCCCTCCTTGTCCTCAGGTGGCCTTGGCCCCTTCTTTTGCCAAAGGGCCAGAGAGGAAAACATCCCCTCCTCATCCATTCCAAGAGATCAGTGAGCATTAATTAGTGAGCACAGAACAGATCAAAGGCAATCACATCCTTGGCACCCCAGAGCAGAGTGGTGCCAGCACTGACCCTGCCCCTTGACTGCCTTCAGCATCCACAGCAGGTCCTGTGGGACAGGAGGAGACAGGACAGGGTGCAGTGACCCTGTGGGACGCCCAGCCCACAAGGGAAGCTCCTTCTGAGTTACCTGAGAGTGAAGGTTTGGGTTGTTCCCTGTGGATGGGCTATCTCAGACACCAGGAGATCCCAGTTCCTCCCAGTCCCAGCCATCCTTAAGGCAGCACATCAACCTGCTGCCTTCCTGGTACTTCCTTCCACCCTGTATGAAGGACTTGCCATACAAAGGAACAATTCAAAAAGGGACACAAAACTATTTCCTACCTCCAAAATATTTTCTACTGTCCTCAGGGGTTCCTCCCTTCTGTTTGTGCCAAATTCTCTGTCTTAGCTGCACCACCTCAATGATAAATCTCTGAATATTCGGAGTTTGATGCTAGTCTGAGCCCTGGGAGGATCTGGAATGTCAAGCAGAGACATTTGCTGGATTGATTTCTGTTCCTAACCACTTGGCACTGCACCAAATCTGATCTGGAGCCAGCTGTGGGTTACCTGGGCTGCAGCTGCCCGTGCTGGGTTCTGCAGCATCTCTGAAACACAATCCCATGGAATGTCATTGTCTGGGGGCATGGAACCTCCTTTTGTTGTGCTGATGGACAGCACCCAGCTGCAATGCATCAGGATGAGAGGCAATGACACAAACAGCAATGGGAAAAATTGCCAAAGTAGATATTAATTAATCATTGTTTCTTGAAGGTTTTCAAAATTCAACTTTACAAGGCATTGAGAAATTTCCTCTAAGTTGGCTCTGCTTTAGCACAAGATTGCACCACAGACCTCTACAAGTCCTGTCCAGCCTTAATTATTCTTTTACCAACATAGCCATAGATGAGGACTGTCCTAGTGTATAAATATCCAACAATTCAAGAAATCAGAACCCCAAAACAGCTTCAGAGATCTCGAGGTCCAGAAGATTTATTATCCACATTAGGCAGACCTATGACAAACCAGTCTAAGCAACAAAACAATCCTGGGCTTTTGCAGAGGAGAAAAGATGAACCTGAAACTGCCCTGACCTTTTCTTACTGGGTTGTTACACCTCAAACCTCTGGGATGATGATTTCATTCACTAATAAGATTCATATCAAATGTGGTCTTCACCAACATCAACAACAAAAAAACCTCCAACAATATAATAACATCAGATTTCCCTTTCTGTCACAGAGGGAGGTTTCTAAGCTGTCTCCTTACAACACCCATTTCTAGAGACACTTAGAATTATGCCTCAAACTGATCTGCACATGAAAAAAAAACATTGAAAACATTAAACCTGCTGGCATGTCACAGAATTATTTTTTCCAGGCTTCCAGGACCAACAAGTTGATACCAAAAACTGGTTTGCAAGCTTTCAAGAACTCAAATATCAGATGAAAAATACCAGATGGCCCTTAATTTCCATTTCCTCCGTGTAGATCCAGCTTGATGGCCTTTAACTCTGTGCATCACATGTGTGCAAAAATGCCATGAAAGGGCAAGAAATATTATTGCATACTCAGGGACATTTCAATTTTTCTGTGAAGCCAAATTTCAAGCCTGTTCTTCCTTTCAGACTGATTGCAGATTTAATAAAAATTGTGTACAATAGACTGAGAAAGATCACATAAAGGAACTATTTTAAGCTGGATGCAGGGAAAGAGGAATTCCTTTCTCAAGCTAAGCCCTGTAGAAGCTGTGCATGTCAGCCTGGTTTTAGCCACACTCACTGTTGTGGCTAAAATAACCCCTGCAAGGTGTCATGATTGTAATTCTTGGATTTTCCCTTCTCCAGATCACACTCTCATCTCTTCACTCAATAACATCATCTTAATAATATTATTAAGATGATAACTATTATAATGTTATGATATCATTATTCTGTAATAACACCCAGTTCTTGCACAGCATGTTTTCTTAGCCCATCCTTCTGGTGTGGTGCCCCACAGTGACAGAGGAGCCAGGTGAATTTGTCATGGATACCATTTCCCTTCTCACTTTAGAGTTCTCTCACAATTGTTTTTGTCTGGATGAAAAAGAAAGGTTTAGCAGCAGCCCAAGGAGCACTGAGCTGTGCTCACCCATGGACATCAGTGGCACCAAGACAGCAGAATGATGCTGCACTGCCCGAGTGGAAAATGCTCCTTTAATTCACCACCAGAAAAGAGAACTATTCCTTCTCTCCTCCTCCTCTTCCTCCTCCTCCTGAGTGGATGAAAACAGATCAAAACCTCAAACCAATCCTTGCACTAGCAGGAACTCAAAAGGTAGATTTGGGAGGGGTTGGAGGAAGATATAAATGCTGATAGCTGGAGACACAGAACAACACTGAACTGGAGAGACTTAAGGGAGGAGGAATCAACACCAAACATGAACCTGAAACTTCTTTTTTGCCCTGGATTCCTTCTGCTGCTTATTGTCAGTCAAAACCAGGCAGGGGCCAGATCCATTTCCAGCTTACAGGTAAGTGACTGGCTGCTCAGTAGAGCTGAAAGGAGCTGAGGTTTCTTTAGGAATCAGATGAGCTCTGTTTCTTCCAACCCCCCATCTTAAAGAGAGATCATGACAGCAGGAATGCTGAGATGGGCAGAACAGAGTTATTAAACAGAGGAAACGAAAGTCATTGATCTATGGGTTTAAATTTCTAATCACATGAGGCAATTGAAAGGAAAATGTTTGGGGTTTTTTTCCCTGTGGGTTCAGTTAGGGGATTGTGCATTCAGGGTCATCCTGTGCCTAAGTGCAGCAATAAGATTTTGGAGTAAAATAAATTATTCTGGAAGGACTGTGACCTAAAGCCCTAGAGCAATCACCCACATGCTCCTCCCTGAAGCCCCTGGTTTTAGCTGAAAAAGGAATTAAGGGTTGGACCTGCAGGATCTCCTCCTCAGCTCAGTTGTGCAGCAGTGCAGCCCCAGCTTGTGACTACCAGATGGAGAATATGAGAAAAAGAGAAAGTGTGTAGGTGTAAATATGTGTATTTGTTTGTGCAGGAATTCCAAGTCATTAAGAAAAAACATTTCAGTTACTGCACTAGGGAGCTGGCATTGCCACATATGATGTAACCCCCAGTGTGCAAAGAAATGTCTAACTAAATCCTTCAGAACCAAATTCAGCATGTCTCATGCCATTGCATCAATTCTCTTAGATAACAACTATTTTTTCTTGTTCCTTATTCATACTTTATCAGGCCTTTTTCAATTTTTTTCATAATTTATCTCACATGCCCAGTTCCAGGAAAGACTTAACTGACAGCTCAGAAATACATCCTCAATCTCAGCACTGAGCATGGCTTATATGGAAATAATGAGAGTTCCCAAAACCCTTCCTTCCCCTCTCTTCTACTCTTTGCTTTTTCCAGAGCCTGTCCAAATTGTTGGATGAGGACCTGGAGCATCCCCTGGTCTCAGAGGAGAGGGACCACGAGGAAGATGAGCTGAGCCCCTTTGACCAGCAGGACCCTGCCCTCCAGTGGATGCAGAGCAGCAGGGAGCAGCCCCAGAGCATCTCCATGGGTGACGATGTGATCCGCAAATTCCTCAGCGACCTCCTGAGCTTATCCCGTAGATACCAAGGCAGAAACAAAAAGAGCCTGCCCAGGGGCTGTTTTGGTGTCAGACTAGACAGAATTGGGTCACTGAGTGGACTGGGATGCTGACTCTGCTATGGTAAGAGCAAGCCAGAGGCTGATGCTCTGTACTCGTGTATAACTTGCAGAAATATGCAAACGAGCAGAGTTAATTCAGCTTCAGGGAAAAGGTGCCTTAAAGTAAATTTCACCTTCTTATCACAAACACAATTTATTATTTTAGCTCTCTCAGAATTCACTGTCATCAGATGTAGATGCTACACCTCTGCTTTCCTTGTTTTCCCTCCTTCCTCTGGGTCAGCTGTAAGAATTTCATCTTGTATTTAAAGATGGGAGAGGTTTTTCACCAGCTCCCCAGGGATGCTTGTTTCAATCCAAACAAACTCTGAGCAGAACAGTGGAGCTAAATCTGCCACTAGGACAGTAAGAAAACAGCTCATTTCCATGTGTAAAATCCTGTACACTTCTCTTTCTGTTACTTATTCATCTTCTTTATTGACAGGACTGACTTTGGAGTTTCAAAATACCCCTTGCCTACTAAATGCACCCACTTCTCCCCTGATATACTTGGCCAACAGAACACACCTTTGCTGTGCTGCCTGTTTGTATCAGAGGAGTCATTTGTGAACATCTATCTGAAAATTAAATACAAAAAACTACATTTGTACTGTTTGTTTACTGAATGGATAAATAAACAAGTCTCATTATGTCACAGGTAATAAACTTTTCCATAATGTAATGAATTTGCTTCAAGGTTTGCTGCGTGATTTGTTCATATTTCATTCCTGGAACAGAGCCCTAGTTTGCAGTTAGACATCGGAATTCAGGAGCATTTCTGAGGGCTGCTAAAGAGAAACCAAGACACAAAGCCCTAAGTCTCTGAGCCACAATTTGAACAAAGTGCAGCTGTCTAAGCAGACATCACTAGAAAGCAGTGACTTTGCACTTAGATCTGCCAATGATGGAGGAAAACAAATTTTTCTTAGCAGTATACCTCATCTTATTAAAAAGAAAAATCCCCCACCCCAAATAAACAAACAAACCCCACAAAAAAACCCCAACAAAAAAACCCCACAAACCAAACAAGAAAAACCCAACCAAACAAAAAACAACCCCAAAACAAGATCACTCTTCTTGGAAGGAAATTCAAAGGCACCCTACTCTTCCACAGGTAGATTCAGGTATTTCAAAGCACTGAGAAGAAAATTGAAAAACATATCCTGAAGGCTTCTTTGTTTAACATTTTTGGTTAGGTCTTATGTTGTTTGCTGGTTAATCTGTTTAACTTTATTAACAAAGCAGCAGCAACTGTGAAAATATGCTGAACAGAAATCTGTTGCCATATACATGGACAGCCCTGAGTACAAGCTCTCCAATGATGGATTAGTGGGAATTCTACACCCTCCTTTCCAATAATCCTGAGTCTAAAGCTCGTTCCCAGCTCCCAGAAACTCTAGAGCAGGGATGCTCTCACAGACATAAAGGCTTCTTAATGTTGAAATTTCACTGGAAGACCAAGCACAAAACCTGAAGTTTATTTGCAGAAAAAATAACAGAGGTCAGAGTAGGTTAAAGTCTGAGCTTATGAACAGAATCCTACAGAAGGTGAATAAGAAACAGATAAGAGTTGCAATTATAGAGGTCGAGCTGGTAATGTGTCATCCCATCACCTGGCATTTTGTGGGAACGGTTTAAAAAGGCACTTTTCTCAAAGCAAGAACAATTTATTTCACATAAAAGGCTCTATAATTAGATCCCCAGGACTGAAGCCAGGTGTGTTTGTACTTTGGGTAATTTGCTGAGTTCTATTAGCATTTAAATAATCAAAGCCAAGCTTTGAAGTGAGGGTGCCAGTCAGATGAGGGGAGCTCATCTCTGGCTGTGCCATTTCCATCTCTGCTAAGAAGCAGTGCATGAATTTACAGAGTAACAGAAGTTGCTGAGGAGAAAAGCCTCCAATAAAAATACTCCTACACAGAAAGAAACATACAGACATCTTTCTCAAATATGTGTGCTTTTGGTGCACCTGATTTTAGGGGATGTCAGGCAGCAATCAGGATTTGGTCTCATTCAAGACTCACTTCTGGCTAGCTTATTCATAGAGGGCCAGTTGTATTTATTCCCCTTGAGCATCACACAGCTCCTGTTCAGTCTCACTGCTTTATCCCTCTCCTATCTTCAGTACACACAAAATTGAGGATAATGCACATCCTCCTCCAGATCTGCTTTCATTCTCTATCAACAATAACCCTCTCACTTGACATGATCTTGCTTTGTTCAGGTACTGAGCTTTCAAAACACACATCTCCTTTCTCTGCCAGGTTCTTTGCTGTGTTGCTTTAAACAAACCCCCTTGCCAGCTGTTAAAACAGCTGGATGCAAAAATCCCTGTCCCACACCAGCTGATATTGCTGGTTTGCTTCCACTCTAAGCAAATGAAGAGGGCAGAAGGCAGAGGCTCCGTGGAATTGCGTTAATATTACCGAGGTGGTGAATGAAAGGATCTGTCTGCTGCTCTGCCTCTTGCAGGGGGGAGGGTTACAGAGGTAAGGAAGGGTTTGGTGACAGTGCCAGAGAACCATCATCAGAGGAGCTTCCAAAGAAGGAAAATCTCCTGAACCCAAGTCTCAGGACGTGGTCTACTCACACAGCACAGAAATTTGTATACAGAGAAGAAAGAGCTGTTGTCCCAAGAGCTGCTGCAGACAAATGAACATTTTCAGTTCCCCCACTTGCCTCCCCCATGGGGAAATGATCCATCCTTGCGCCCCTTGGAGGGGAAATCAACCCAGCTTTCAGCTCCTGTGTGTCTGAGGCAGAGCAAACAGGCTGAAAGTGCAAAGTTCTTTCATCATCTCCTTCCTAACAGTGATGGAGAGTGGAGGGAGAGGAAATCACGGGGATAACGGGTGCTGCCAGCAGGGGAGATGACCAAGGGCAGTTCCCTCCCTCTGGAGCAGTCGGTGCACTCTGCAGACCCCCAGGTCCTGGAAGGTGACAACAGGAGGGTGCAGTGCAGCACCTCGGCTCCTGCAGGGATCCGGCAGGAGGCAGCTGAGCTCCCTCCGGGCAGAGCGGGGACATGAGGAGAGACATCCACGGGCAAAGAAACGATTCAGGATGGAGAGGATGAAAGGGATGGGGATGGGGATGGGGATGGGGATGGGGATAGGGATAGGGATAGGGATAGGGATAGGGATAGGGATAGGGATAGGGATAGGGATAGGGATAGGGATAGGGATAGGGATAGGGATAGGGATAGGGATAGGGGATGGGGATGTGGGGATGGGGATGGGAATGGGGATGGGGACGGGGATGGCGATGGGATGCAGCTCCCGGCTCTCTGCTGGGCCCCCCCTGCCGCTGCTCGTTGTGCCGCGGGCAGGGCTGCGATCCCCGCCGGTGCCGGGCCCGGCGCTCCCAGCGCGGCGCCCGCAGCGCTCCCGCCGGGGAGAAGCGGCAGGAGCGGCGCTCTCTGTCCTTCCTCTCCTTTCCTCTCCAGGACCTCCTGCAGTCGCTGAGGCAGCTCCGGGAGGAGGAAGGGGAACCGGGCCTGGGAGACGAGCCTCTGGCCGGGGCTGAGGACGGCGGCTCCGAGCGGGAGCTCTCGGGAGCGGAGAGCGGCCGGGCGGGGGCTCCGGTGCTGGCCCCAGACCTTCCCAGCCAGCGGAGGGCCAGAGGCACTGGAGGAGCCTCCTGTCCTCTCTCAGACAGGGACACTTCTGCCGCTGCCTTGGGCCGAGGATAGGGGGACCGGCGGGCGGACGGGGCTGGGGCGCGGCGGGCACGGAGCCCGTGGGTGCCGCTGTCCCCGGCTGAAAGCCTCGGAGCGGCTCCCCCGCAGCTCTCCGCGCTTCTGTCACAGATTTCCGGAGCGCATGGAGGAGCTGAAGCCGGGACCGGCTCCCAAGAGCTTCCCGAATCTCCAGGCCGGCGTTCAGCAGCCAAACCACCGGGCTGCCCTCGGACCCGCCACGGCAGCGGGGTACGGAGCAATAAACTTTGTGCCGAGCCTACATTGCTTTTTTTGGGGTGGTTTTTTTTTTCGGTCACGGTTTAGGAGATGGCCAGAGGATACAGAAATTCAGAGTGCTAGTCTCCCTTGCTTTACGGGCTCCGTCCTGACCCCGGCCAGGACATCCCAGTGTTCTGAAAGCCTTTTGCTGCAGGGTCGCAGCAGCAGGAGGGACGCTGTTTGCATCCTTCCAGGGCTGTGTCAGTGCCCCTCCGCACTGTACCCAAGGGGCACTGCCAGGCGCTGCTGCCAGCTCCGGGACCGCGGCACTGAGCCAGCATCTCCTCCCCGATGGCTCCGCTGCTGCCACCAGGGAATCCTCCCTGGAACTGGGCGCTGGCCGAGGGGTTAATCCCAGGTGTTGTCCCACACACGCCCCTGTGCCATGGCTAAGCCCTGCTATCAGTGCCAGGTTTGGCACGCCAGACCGGCATGGGGGGACCTCTAAGGACAGAGGGGCTCCATGGCAATAAAAATACTCCTGGCAGCGGCTGTGGCTGCAGGGGAAGGGCCCCGAGGTGTTCAGCACCCGGGACAGACGCCCCCCGTGCCCGGGGCTCCCTGCAGCCTGCACCGAGCCCGGAGGGTCCGGCAGAGGAAGGGCCAGCCGAAACACAGAGATAATAAATATATCATGATCACCGCAACAAACAATTCGTGTTTAGGTTGAAAATGAATTTCCCCCGTCGGGAAAAGTGAGGCACCACTTAATTGCAGGATGGCCAGTCCAGATATTTTTACACCTCTGTTTTGATTCTTGTCTTCTCATCTATTCATTTCCTTCTCTACCAAACTAACGCGCAGGGAAAGAGAGCCTGGGTGGGGCGTGGCAGAGTTTTGTCAAAGGTTTTGTCACTGGGAGATGAAAGGATGCTCAGAACAGGAGGCTCTGCACGAACAGCTCACACTCTCCAGGCAGAACGGCAGCAGGAGAGTGGACACCACCAGAGGGATGTGCAGCAGGTCAGGCAGCACCTCGGGCAGGCAGCACATGGAACCCACATGGCACCAGCCCCCAGGTTTATGGCCCTGAGCCTTACAGGGCTGAAAAACAAGGACAGAGAATAATCCTGCTGGGGAGGGGGCAATGTCACCTCAGCTGAGCTCTGCCCATCCTCCTCCTCACAGATCCACCCTTGGTGCTCTCCCTCTCTGATCTGAGCAACCAGAGCTGCTCCAGCAGAGCCTCAGGTCACCACACCTCCCATCCCACACCCTGGGAAGAGGGGAAATGTGTCAGATTCCCAACCCTGAAACCAGCCACAGTAAGGTTTTAGAAGAACCTGCTGCCCTGTTAAAGAAAACATTTTACTGGGAAATGCCCAGCTGAGCATGGGCAATGCCCAAATCTTGACTCTCCACTGCTGGGCTATAAAACCTAAAGTTCATATTAATCGACCAGGGTGATAACACTGAGATAAACAAGTGACTTTTATACCTTTAACAATGATGAGCTGAGTTCTGACACTCCATTTGTTTCGGCAGAACTGCAGGATGGATAATTGAGGGCAGAATTTGGCTGTGAAAATACAAATGTCATGGGCAGCCACTTTACCCCAACTCTACACTTCTCTACATTGTACATGGAATAGAGCACAAAAGCTTCCTGTCCTAAAAAAGCATTGTTGAGGCTGAAGTCGTGCTGCTGCATCTTATTTATCTGCCATGGAACACAGAAGGTGAAAAGAAACAAACCAGTAGAGAAAGGACTGTCTCAGGGTCTGATTTAATGACTAAAATCATGGAAAATTAGATTGTTTCACAGGGACAGGTCACTCAAAGCAAAATATTGAGATTAATATTGTGTCCCTCAATTTCTTTCTGCTGGGTTTGTGCCCCAGGGGCTGCTTTATTAAAAAAAAACAGACACAAAGGAAAACTCAGAGCAAGCTACAAAATGTTTTTGTACAGAGAGAGCACTCGAGAATACTTAGAGGGGGGTGGTGAAAGGAAAGAAACAAGAAATACAACAATAACAGATTCTAATTATCTTAAATTGGACACTCAAAATTAATGAATAATTATGGTTTATCTTCTCCCACTTTTGCAGTTTACAAAACAAAGTAACACCGTGGCACAAACACACACACCAAGTGCAGCAGAAACAGAATAGTTGTAACTAATTAATGAATTATACAGACACTGCAGTATAGAGTGTTAATTAAAAAGAAAAACCATCAGGATCTTAGTTATTTTTTAAAAGCACAAAAGAAGTGTTGGAGCACACAATAATATAAAAGACTAGTATTGCCTCCATGTTCTGAAAAATAAAAGCATTGAGGAAAAATAGAAAGCTCTTATAATAAAGGACTTCATCAGAACGTACACAGAGTTGGGCTGACTTTGGGCTATATTAGGAAAAAAGCAGCATTCGAGGGTGACTTCACAACCTTGAGAATGTCCTTTCTGGTATAATTTTGGTAGCTGATCATGTGAACAGTATGTGCACGTTTGTACATAAACACCATGTTAAGACATTCAAGACACGGGAAATACTTTATCATTCTATTATTATTTTGAAAGTGTATTCAGGAGATTCATTCAAGATCTATGTTCATATGAAGAGCCAACAAATAATTACTAGACTGAAATTCAACTTACTCATACATCTGTTGTTTCAATTTAAAATAACAAGAAACATTAGGAAAATGCAAAATATTGCTTCACGATTTATAACTCTCTTGCATTTCTGTAAAAAGGTTATTTTTAATTATACTATATGCACAAGAGATCAATGGAAGAGAAATCTGAAGCATTTCTGTACTTTTGTAATTTCTCATTTAAGAACAGGCAGTTTCTATGTAATTTTAAGACACTCAGCACTCAAAGAAACAAACGCTTTTTGTTTTTAATATATCAAATGAAAGGTTTTGTTTGAACTCCTCACAAAACACACATATACACAAATTCATCCATTCTTTCTTTGGGACAAATTCTGAATAACACCAAAAGCCATCTATTTAAGCTCTCATCGAAAAAGTTTCTTTTTTGTATGACAGTAAAAGAAGATAATTGCTGAATCTGGCTGCCTGTTGTTTAAATTTTATTGATGCAGGGTCAAGTCTTACCATCAATGAAATCCCATTATTTAAACGTTTGGCTGTTAATGAACACTAACGTTTTCCAGCGGTGCCGAAGCCGGCTGTCGCGGCGGGCGGGAGGCTCTCGCTCTCCCCACGGTCACTGAGGTGCAGATGGAGGAGCTGCTCTCCTTGGTAACACACAAATACAAAGTCTCAGGGGTGAGAATCACCTCAGCAGCAATGGGAAAAGAGAAGTGGCCCAAACCTGGGATTTTCAGCTCTGTGGTATGCGGCGGCCGCGCATATTCCATATATAGAAGGAAAATGTGCACAATACTTTAGGTGTCCTGAAAGTCCATTTATCTTCATTCTTGACTCTTCACCAAAAACTCATCTGAAAGCCTGTTGTATGCCCTGTCAAAGGCAAACTCCTTACGGAAATCTTCTAACTGAGCAAAGTTTAGAGCAGTTTTGGGATTGTTTCCCATCTCTGTAAATCTGAGCATAGGGGTCTCTTGAAAGAGAATTGCTAAGAATTTCCAACTGGACTGTGTAATCACAGCGCCTGGTATCAAGAGGAGGGGGAGTGACATGAAATCACTGACTTGTGACATACATTCCTCAGCAGCTGCTGCCTAATGACAGCTAATAAAGGGAATCTTCCCTTGACAGAGCTGCATGCCTGCAGTGGGACTGGAATGTGCCCAAGATAAACCCACTGATAACCTAGGAAGCAGGGATCATCCAAAGAGTATAAAAGACAAGCTTCAGAAGAGAGACAGCAGGACAAGGAAGAGAGAGGCTTGAAGGGACATCTCGGGAAAAGCAGTTTGAACTTCCCTCTTCCCAACAAAGTCAGCGCCATGGACACTAAAGGCTCATTTTTCTATGGCTTCCTCTTGCTGCTGCTCATCCAGCTCCAGTCCAGCAGAGCCAACCCTATCTACAGCCTCAGCCCTGCCAAAGAACTAGCCAGCATGGAGGTGAGACTCTCATTTTGCAACTTTTGGGGTGCTTAGCAGAGTGTGAGGTGGTTCTTTGCCTTCCTTTTGCATGACTGGACCGCAATAACCACATCAGCCATCACACGCCAGGGGACAAAGCCTCAGCTCTTCAGAGGGGTCAGAGAAGCTCTGTAGGGCAATATCCTCCCATGCTGGGTTCACCCAAGCTCCTGGGCAGTGGTGGGAACCAAAACTGTGATTTTGTAGGATGACTGCTTTGGCATTTTGGTTCTTTTTCTTTTGAAGATGCATCTTCCTGAGAACAAAGTTCCAGGGAAGGAAAAATCATCAGAGTAGCTCCATAAGAGCAAATAGAAAACTTTGAGGTGGGGTCCTGTCCATCCCTGCTCTGCAGGACAGCTCTAGCTTTGGGAATTTGAGAGATCTGGTTGTGTATGGATGAGAGATGAGGAGGCAAAGTGGAGCACCCAAAGACAAACTTTTAGAAATATTACTAGAGGAACAACAAAATCATTTAGTGTGGTTCATCCAGAAAAGCTTTCAGAGTTATAAAATTACCAGCTAAGAATTTTAACAAATAATAGAGAAAATTCATTGGTACAGCACAGCACAAGCTTGAGACTCTGATGAGATCTGAAAGCTCAAACCTTTCCTTGGGCTGGTACCAGTGACCAGCTTCTCAAAGCTGTTCTCAGGCCCTAAGAACAAACTCCCTGAGCTGACAAGGACAATCGAAGCTAAAGCTGCTGTTTCCAGCAGCCAGGAAGAGTGGCTACCAAATGCACTCACTGTCAGGCAAGCCATAAGGCTCATTCCTCTATTCATATTCTAGAGATGGGCAATTCCATTCCTCTAATTGGTTGAGCTGTCCTTGAGGAGGTTATCTGACCCCAGTTACACAAAGCTTTACAAATGAGACAAAGAATGATACCCAGGAAGCAATCACACCACAGGCATGAATTTACCATACAAGTATTTCCGTTACTTTAAGGAGTAGCAATCCTGCAATCCCTGGGGCAGAGATTAGTGAAAACACCAAGAGTTTCTCCAGCTGATGTCCACTGAAGCAGCCAGGGGTGACAAAACACCTTCTGGGGATGTGGGAGTGGGCTATGTGGCTAGAGGTTCTCTCAGGCTGTGCACCCCCGGTGGGCTGAGCAGTATCCCCCTGTGTAACCCACATCTTGCATTCTCTTCTCTGCCAAGATGTTTCCTAACCTTGCCATGATACACATGGTGGCAAGCAGCTTCATTCAGTTCACACAGTGAAGCTGTATCTGCCCATAGATGGAATTATTGTGAACAAGGATATAAGGCAGAGGACAGAACCCAACAACCACCAGCAAGGCTGGGATCCAACCTGTCAGTCTCCCTAGGGTGGGCTACGGGACCATCAATGAATGCAGAACAGAATTACTGGAAGTTAGCAAATGACCACAAAACAAGGACTTTCATTAATTCAATCCTTCTTTTCTAGGCTCTGCTGGAGAGACTGGAAGATAAGATTGCAATGATGGAAGCCCTGGAGTCCAACCCTGACCTGCAAGAACCCAAACCCCAGGAGGAGATCATGTCGGAACTCGTTGATGACAGTGACAATCAGAAGGCTGAACCCAGGCTTGCACCCAACAGCCCTCTGTCCTACAGGGAGCCCCTCTTCAAGAGACTGAGGGGGCTGCAGATGCCCAGGATGATGAGGGATTCTGGCTGTTTTGGGAGGAGGATCGATCGGATCGGCTCCCTCAGCGGGATGGGCTGCAATGGTGAGTCCTGGCTAAGCATTTCACTGAGCAGCACAGACCGTGCCTGACAGGGGACAGGGAAGGAGCAGCTTCTCATTTAAGTCTTTAAGGAGACACAGTTTGAGAATGGAATTAATTTGAGTCTAGTATTTAAGCCAGTATTGGTTTTTCAAAAGCGCTGCTGACAATGGTGACACGTACCAAGACAAAAGCAGATTCTAACAACCTTTATTTTGTGTTTGGTTTGCAGGTTCCCGGAGAAATTAGGATCAACCTCCCAATCCCCTGCTCTGAAGAATGCTTTACAGTACCCCTTCCTCCCAAGATGAAAGCCAGATGCTTTCTAAGCTCCTCAACAGAAAGTTATTCCTATTTTTATTTATTTATTTATTTATTTATTTGATGTTTTTTAAAGAACATTTCTTACGCTAGCACCGACAGACCATCTTTAAATAAAACTAACACATTGGACATCTGTGCTGGACGTCTCTCCTGTCTGTTGCATTGTATTTTCTTGTATTTGGCTAAAGTCAAAATCTTAAATTTTCTTGATATTTTGGTACCCCGAAGCCTAGATCTTACTTACATGAGACAGAGAAAGCATGAACTTGGTAAAAATGAAAACGAGTTTTTGACTAGAGCTTTTCCTCTGCTGTAAGAAATACTAACAGGTTAGCAGGAAAAAAAAATCTTGCTTAACATGGAAAGACCATCATGAGTCCTCCTATAGACAGGGTTTCAGTAATAAGAGAGTCCTTTTGCTGGTTTAGATTATTCAGTGATGGGAACTACCACAAATGCCTCATGTAAGCAAAAATTACATGGAAAGAAAGAAATAAAATCATAACACTCCACAAGTTTCAAGATAACCAGAGGGAGGCAAGGGAATTCATTGTATTTGTTTTCTAGCAGTGACCAAATAAAGGTTACGAGCATCAACAGAAAGATACATCATTAACTGTGTCTTGTCTCACTCTGCATGTGCCTGAGATGCTGATTCCCAGAATTTCTTGAAGGATCCTCAAAGGGTTTGAATATTACCATGATATTCCTCATGAGAGGACAGGTGGGATCACTCAGCTCCACAGCAGTTTGCATGGAAGATTTATCACTTTCTGGGAATGGCCCCTTGCAAGGATGTTCTAACATGGCTAAAGGGAAGTCTGATTAAGGTTTATTTAACCTTGGTTGCTAGATTTCACACCTAGGAGCTGAATTTGACCCAAAACATATTCTAGCACCCCACCAAAGAAGATAATATTGCCAAATCCACATTCAGTCAGTTTGTCAAGGAATAAAAAGATCTTGGATCTTGTCTTAGGTTACAATGAAAGATGTAACCAGAAGTATAAATTCTATCACCATCTGTTGAAACCAGGTGGAGCAGTTCTCTTTATCTCTTCCATGACCAATCCCTCATAACCCCAGGGGGATATTCCTCTGTTAATGGGGCAGCTGTTAAACCCAGGTGGGGAGTTTTCTTTATCTCTTCCAAGACCCACCCTCTGTCCAGGGCGATGTCTTTTGTTAATGGGCCACTGAGTCTCACTGTATGACTGATAAAATTACATCATCCCACTGGGAGATGCTCCAGCATTCCCACCTGGATAAAAATCTGAGATTTGGAACACCAGGGCAGCCTTTTCCACTGGATTCCCAGGGGAAGAGCAGACCCATCTATACCACCACAGGACCTGTGCTAGTTTTGCATTAATTGACATTTGGTTAGGAGGGAAGAAGCCACCACAGAAATGATTTTCCTAAGAGAAGCTGCTAGCAGTTTCCTCCGTGCCTGACAAAACCAATCAATGGCTAGTCTGAATATTGACATCTGGTTAAACCAATTAAAGAGCTGAATACACCTCTGTGAGATTCACATTTTAAGACAAACAAAAGTGGACTGCTACCAACACCCTGACCAACAGGGTGTCAGGTTGTATTCTGACTCTCCCAGTGGTTTTTTTGTACTACTGCATCTTTATTTTAATTTTCCTGGTAAAGAACTGTTATTCCTATTCCCCTATCTTTGCCCGAGAGTCTCCTAATTTCAAAATTATAATAATTCAAAGGGAAGGGGTTTAAGTTCTCCAGTCACCTGTCTTTCAAACCAAGACAGATCCCTGTGAGCCCTGGCAATGCATCAAGCCCAGCTCAACACGACTGTCCTGTGATTGACTGCACGTACTGCTAGGAACTGTGTTATTTTGAGCACCTCATGAGTCTCATTCCCAGAATCTCAGCACATTCCCAGTCTCATTCCCATGTACCTGAGTACCCTGAGAAGCTTGTTCAGGCCTTAAGAAGGCAGTACCAGGACAGACTCAGCTGGAACAGTCCAATTCTGACTTTGGATATGCAAATGCACGTGGGGACAGAAATCTGAGCAGGTGAGGATAAGGTATGGAAGGCAGGTGTTCCAGAGCTGCTGACAAAGCTCTCAGGGACCACAGCTCCAGGGAAAGGGTAAATTCAAGTGCACACCCCTCCTGCACAGGGCCGTCACAGCAAAGGCTGCTGCAACACTTTAACAGGGCTCATGTCACACATCACATTTCTGACAGGCCACCCTCCCAGTCACTGCCTGCACTGCTGACACGGCCTCCAAGAGGGGTCTGTGTGCTCCTCTCCACACTGGGCCCTGTGGTTCTTTCCTAGGGAAGAAGGGCAGAACTCTAATCTGAGGGAATAATTTTGCTACACTCCAACAGGAAGCCACAGACAAATCCTCTCCTTCCAGCAGCACCAGCTCCAAATAAAATACTTTGTGGAGTAGTGTCCATACAGGTTTCCCTGACAGAAGAATAAACTCCCAGGTTAAGATTCCCAGCAGCATCCATGGCACATCTCTGCAGTGAAAGCTACAGCAACTTTGCATTTATTCACAGATCAAGGGGATGTGAAGTCACCCTTTGGGGAGCCCTTGTCTTCTAAAAAGGCTTTCCAAACACACCCTCTGCTCCACGATGGGAACATGCAGGTGAATCCCTCCACGCCAGCAATGGGCAACAGCCTGATTTCTCCTGTGCTGCTGAAAGTAAAAACCATTTATGTACTCTAACAACAGCTCTTGCTAGAGCTGAATTTTACCCAGTCAAGCACAGCTTGCACAGACACTGTAAATTGTCCCTCCCTGTCGGCCCCTCAAGGCACAAACCACTGTTTAGTTCAGTGGAATGTGCTAAAAATGGCAAGAAGAGGCAATGCTGCCTGACCTAAAGCCAGGTGGGTCCAGTGTTAGCAGCAAGCCAGTTCCTGGTGGAACAAGTCTGTATTGGCTTGCAGACAGTATGTTAATACACCCTGAGGTCTGGGAGAACCTAATTGAGGGTAAGCAATCGAGGAAAAAAGCATCTCTGACTGGATTTTTACTGCTACTCCCATACATACACTGAGCTGTAAAACACCCTGAGGGAAATCTTGCAGCCAGGTCAGAACAGTGCTGCACTCAGGAGGAAGCACTGGCAAAAGGTGAATGGGAGAAACTCAACACTGATCAGCTCTGCAGGCAAAGAACATCACCACCAAGGATGAAAAAAAGCTGCCACTGTTGCTGTGAGAGCTGGATCAGAGAGAGCAGGGAACAATCTTGGGAATAGCCATCATGTAAATGAAGAAATATACCAGTGGGACCAGAGAAGGACCAGGCTAACACCCTCCACACAGCTATAATGACATTTCCTGTGCTGCCAGACTTCATCCTAACTTCCAAAGAGTGTTTGGCAGTACCCATGATTGGCTGTGCATCCTTCAGCAGCTTGCTTTCCTTTACTGGAACACAGGAATTCCATTAGCGTGCTCCATGCACTCTCTAAGGCATGAGCCCCTTTGGAATAGGGGCCTGCTGCGCATGGGGTATATCTGCAAATTAGATTTGATGGTTTCTTTGCTCCTCAGACACTGCACTATCCCCATCCAGCTTCCCACTAAATGAAATGCTTCCACTGAAATCCAAGAATGCCAAGAGGAGCTGTCAGCACTGCTCGGTTCCTCGAAGAAATCAGAAGTGAAGTACAGGGCACACACCCCCACTGCTGCAGGGAGACGTGGAGCTGTGCCAGCTCACATCCCAGTCTGGCTGCAGCCAGCTTGCTTAATTTACTTCCCCTGAATCTTGGCCCCTGAAGGCTTTTGCTGATTGACATCTGCTTGATAAGTGTGTCCCACACTTTTATGTGGGAAGGAAGGAAGATTTGTAAGGCTTTCCCCCTCTATTACCATCTCCTGACTGCTCTCTCAGCAAACCAGCACAATCCTGTACATAAAAAGCAGAGTGGGGAGAAGTTTATAAAAACAGAAGATGGTGGGAAGGCAGCAAGAGTCAGGCCTGCTATACTGGGAATTGGAAGGATAGAAAAGATAGATAACACTGGTGTGTCAATTCGGCCATCCCAGAGAGATATTCTCTAGTATAAGCATCAAAGGGTTGCTGGGGCAGTCAACAAAAGTCTCAGGGTTGTCATGTCTTATCTGTTAGTCATAAGTTTTCTACACAGTATTATTTTCTACTAAAACTGGTATCTATGAGTTCCAGACTCTGCTCCGAAATGTTTAAAGGATCAGTAAGATGTGTGTTAAACCATACATAGCCCATACAGCAATTGAAACAGCCATGCTACTCACTTTTAAACTGTGATCTCAACACCCAAACCTCCCTGACTGACTCCCCTCCCTTCCCAGCAGACAGCAGAGCTCACTGATGCCTCATCCCAGCTCCCTGTAAGCCTTTCCAGACACTGCATTTGAGCAGTGGATGCAGAGGAGACTGAGTGTGTCCCACCACTGCTAGAAATCCCTTCAGCACCCTGGACAAGAAGAGCAGCTCCTCTCTCTCCTCACACCCCTGCAACAGCCACAGCTCTGGGCAGCCACCCTCTTCCTTCCACAGCTGGGAATGCACACGCCTGGATGGGAATGCACACACACTGAAGAGGCAGCTGGTACCCTGCTAGCAAAGCAAAAATTAAAATAATAATAATAATCTCACTGAACAGTAATTTTTTTTGCTAGAGCCCCAGCGTGTTGTTACAGGGACAATGACACGTAGTTGGATTCAACAAGTCTATAAACCTCTCCCATTCCCTCCTGTGTTGCTGTATTTATGACCTAGGGCAGCACAGAGCTGGAGCAGAGGTCCCCCAGTCCTTTCTCCTGATGACCCCTTCCTACCCTGCCAGGTTATTCTTCTTATTCCTTGCTTAAGACTGCTGTGGCACTTCTCCAGCTCCTCAAACCAGATTTCTGCCATTCCCTCCCAAGAGAGGGTTTTACCAGTCTCAGGCTTTCCCTGGCATTCCATACCCACCAGGGCAGGAGGGCAGGAGCCACACAAGCTGCTGGCTAACTCTGTGCCAGAGTGCCTCAGAGAGCTACACACCACAGCCCCTGATGCACACAAACATGCAAAGGCAGTGAGCTTTTGGGGTCAGGTATTTCCACAGTGCTCAAAGACTGTATTAATATTTTTTGGCCTGTAAGCATGTGATGAAAGCTCAAAAATTTGTCATAAATTCTTTTCTGTAAGGCGGACAGCAAGACAAAGCAGGAAAGATAGCCACAAACTAAATAAACGTTAAAGATGAAATGAAGATTTCACACCCTGGAGAAGCCAACTGTAGAACAAGAGGTGCCACACTATGGTCTAAACCTCGTTCATTAACTCACTGGGAGGAAGGTGAATTCTCAGGTGAGAAAAGCAGCACAATGTGCACAATTTAGCTCCTTATCAAACACGGCAATTCCCTCCTTTGAAACAGCTGTTGTGAGAATGTGGGCACAACCCAATTGATCACAGCCACTCCTCTCTGCCTAGCCTAAGAGCACCTTCTGTACAAACTGTTACATCCAGACAGCTCATAAATAGCAACTACTCAACTACCTCAAACCAAGCTCTTGGATGTTGCCATGTTCTACAAGTTTTATTATCATAAAGGGCAAAAATAAAACAATACTAGAAACACCAAAAGGCCTTGAAAGTGCTGAAGGAGACACAAACATTTTACTCTCAGACATGTTACCACTACATGAATACCTCCCAAGTGCTATAGTTCAAATAAAAATATATTCATACAAATTTAAAAAAAATACAATTTATATACACACAAAATGGAATTAGCTTACATCATCTCATAACAAAAAAAAAACAGTGCAAAAAAAATCAAATGGAAAGGTAAGTTGCTACCATTGGAATGGTTCACAGTAATTAATAATTCAAAACTGCATAATTAACACTGCACAGGAAACCACAAGGCAAGGGAGAAGGCCCCAGACTAAGCCCCTAACCCTGCCATCAGAACTAACCCAAGTTCTGGGTTATTTTTCCCTTAGTGTTGCTCTGTTAAAATGTTACAGGCACCTATGTTAGAGTAAGTTTCTAAGCAACTAAAGCCAGGACAGAAGCAGTAAGTGTGTTGTAAGAAAGGAATTAAGGAACTGAAGTGTGAGAACAAGACTGATTCAACACAAGCCCCTTGGCATCAGTCCTCACCAGAAAGGAAATGCTACATCTCTAAATGTCAGGTGAACCTGAAATTCCTTTTCTGCAGGCTACAGAACAGTAACTCTGTGCTGAGATTTCCCTTTAAAGCAGCTGACAACAGTCACCCACCACCCTCACTGGAAATTTCTTTACTGAAAGAATGAAAGGATGTGTTTTCCAGTTGAAACACGTGAACAAGATGCCCAGGCAGAGCAGACAGTGCTGCCAACAGGTTGAAGGCAAGGTGCCTTCAGATGGGGAAGCATCTGGTGCCCAGAAAAACCTTCACAAGATTCTCCAGCCTGACTTGTCTGGATTGCCCAACTCCAGCCTCAGCAGCAATAACAAAGATATCCTGCAGCAAAATACCCTGCTGTTAGTGTACAGAAATAAAACAGGACCAGCTCAAGGCAAACAACCTAAGGAGCCTTATTCATGTGCAGGAAGAGAAGGAACCTTCCCTTCCACACACACTCACTCAGCATGAACAAGAGGAGAAACATTGGTCATGGGGAGACACAAGACATTCTTGACAGGTGCTCTAACAGCACAGGATTCCCAATTCCACAGGAGTGATGTGAAATCCCACAAAAACAGGATTCCTGTCATTCATAACTACCCAGGAGCACAAATGCTTTGAATTAAAGGATAACATAAGCATAATTCAGACCCAGAGTCCAGCTTCAGGGAGTGCCAATGGGTGCTGGAGGTTTCCTGGGATAGCTCAGGGAACACCACCTGCAGAGACTATCCAGACAGAACAAATATCCTTACTCTACTTAAAGGGAAAGAACTCACAAATCAAGAGTAGCTGATGCCAACTCCTATGCTCTAAGGAAATACAGAAAATCAACAAAGTCTGGCTTTCTTCTGTCCCAATTCCCACCTAGCCAGTCTTCATGGCAGACAACAGGTTAACTGAGGGCTCAGAGGCTGTGCAGAAGCTTTCCTGGAATACATTCCCCATGGAGCTTGTCCCAGAATCTTGGCTGAGAGAATGCTCTGTGCTTTATCAAGCCAATCAGCCCTGCAGTCCCTGAGGCACAGCACTGGCTTCCCACTGAGGGTTATCTGCACACAGAACTCAGCAGGGCAGGTGCCTGCTGGAACAGTGCAGGTGCTGGCCAGGATGGGACCTGCTAAAGCACTCAACTGGCTGCAACTGGTTCCCAAGTGCTGATTTTACCCTTATAGGTTGTTGCAGTTGCAAATATTATCCCAAGCATTTTTAGAGCACAGACAGCCTCACTTATCACCTGCAGGAGATCCTGCCTTAGTCACCAGCACAAAGTATCCCTCCTTAGTCAGCCTGAAAGTACAGCAGCTCCTCTCATGACACAGAGATAATTCAAGCCCAGAGATCACCAGAAAGCAACACTTCTCCATGCTCTCAGGATGTGGAGTTCCCTGGTCTCTGATTCCAGCTGGAAAAGGGCCCCAGGCTCTCACATTTGAGCAGTGCAAGGACAAAGTGCCTACAAACGCCAAGAAATGCAGGAATCTCAAAGTGGAGTGCCACCAAGCATCTTAGGAGAGTCTCTTACAGGGAGATAAGAGCAACAGCTAACAGGAGAGAAATCTCCCTTCTCTGAGATGCTTTGCAAATATATTAAATATTTATAAACCCAAAAAGTAACTGAAATGTAACCATTTTGAACTCCAAATCTGCTGAGTTGCTCTCAAAAATCATCTGCTGTCAAAAACACAACAGCAGAAACATTTCCTCATGAAAGATTGAGAGAAAGCAAGAACAAATGAAGCCAGAGTGGAAAAATATAGGCAAAGAGGAACACTTGCAAAGACAGGTATATTTCCAAAATGCTGCATTTTTAAATACTGCTTTTGCAAGAAACATCCTCCAGAGCAGCTATTTGATATCTGCAAATTCAGTATCTCCTCTCAGTGGTGACAGCAACCCCCTTCTCACACAAATAAGGCAACAATTGCAGGAACAAAGGAGGAGGAGGAAAAGGGAGTCATACAGGAGGAAAGGAAAGATGCTGCAGTTCTTTGCCCAGGACACAGTGGAGGGAAATGGTTCTTTCTTCCAGCTCTTCAGAAAACCCCAAAACAAAATGGCAGAACACAGTGTCAGGACAACATCTGATGGAAGGAGGTAACTGGGGACAGGGGAAGAAAACACCTGGATCAAGAGTTGTCAAACCAAGTGCCTAAGGCCAGCTCTGGGCTCAGGCAGCTCCTCTGGCTAGCAAGATGTTTTCCAGTTTCCCAGGCTTGATATGCATGTGAGAAGAAGCCAAAAGGCAAGTCTTGGGCCTTGTGGTGTCCAAGCAGAATCTGAGGTGTGTGCAGGCTTGGAGGAGGGGGGAAGCCACACTGACAGAGGGGCAGGGGCATCAAATGGTCTGATAGTGCTGCCTCAGTCTTGCCTGCAGGAATTCATGGGTCAGGTTGTGCCGAGTGATTATCCCAACAACCTTAATGAGGAAGAAAAGAGGAAGAAAAGACACAAGTCAGTGTAAGAGATGTGCCACTAAGAGACATCCATAATAGAGTGGTCATTCTTTTCAACGCCCCAAAAAGAGAAAATCTGAAAGCAGTTCTTGACCAATGCTGAGTTAAGAGCGGATTCAAGTTGAAAATCACAGAAATAAAGTCCCTCCCTCTCCCAACACTTACTGTCCAGGCAGGAATGTTGATTTAAATACACCCAAACAAACAGCTTGACCATTGCTGTGTGTCTGGCACCAGCAGGACGCCCTGCCTAGGAAGGGAAATCCTTTCCATGTCAGATGGCATAAGGATGTAAAATCCTTTGGGAAGTAAAAACTGCAGTTGGAATTAATAAAGCTGTCTTTTAGGGCTGCATTGAAGACATTTCTGCTATTCCACATGGCATGACTTCAGATAGGTCCTGTCAGATACATTCAAGGGAGCTCTAAAGGCCAAAACAGAGAAATGGTCAAGACTAGCTAAGAGGTGACTGCACACTGGCAGGTGACAAAAGGGACCCTCTGCCAGCTGTGGAGGCAGTCACACCATGCATTTCAGCTGATGAAACACCTCACTGATTTTACACATGGAAAGAGTTTAGAACTAGGCTGTTCTCTAGTACTGCAAGAGCATCTTGTACTAAAATGGAACAAGCCAACACCTCTTGTTTGCAACTCACAGGCCCTACAGAGTAACTGTGGGGAACCCTGAGGCAGAAAAAGCAGTGCTGCCTCACACAGACCAGGTCAGGCTTCAGGGAAACAGTTTCTACTGTGGTTATAGGAGGTTGCTGACATCTACTGACTGTTCCTGAGCACTGTAGACAGCAAAGAGACAAGGACAGTGAATCAAGCACAAACCATTTTAACACTCCTTTGCTTTGCTGCTCCTGTGAGAAGGGACTGAATACAACTCCCTTGCTACAGAAAAACCTTTTGCCCCAGTATATAGGAAATTTTGCTCTTGGCCTTGAATACAGCTGTGAAAGGAAAGGCAAATTAGTGGCCTCTGATGAGCTGAAGGCCTCTCAACAGATATAAAAATGGGACAGCTTCTACAGGCTGCACACTTGAGACAGGAGAGATGCACATCCTGCTCTTTGCAGGTAAAGGGGAAGCAGCCTAGGACACAAAAGTTGGCAACAAAGTCACAATAATCAAGCCTTCAGGGCCCTAAAAAAATCACATTCTGATTCTTGAAAGCCTTTCTGTTTGATGTTAAAAGAGATCTCAATTGTGCCAAAGATGGAAAATGCTGCACAAACACTGTGGCCTCCTTGCTCAGCTAAGACAAGACAAGGACTCACCTCTCCAACTGCATTCACAACTGGTAAATGCCTGAGGCCCATTGTCCTGAACAGGTTGAAGACTTGTGACACATGAGTGTTTGGAGAGACAGTAAAGGGTGATGGGTTCATGTATGGGGTGACATCCTAAGAAAGAAAAACAGTCATGTTATTTACAAGAAGCATTTTCACTGTCTCTGAGAATCACTAACAAGCAACTCCTACATGTCCTCCATGCACTGGATGGAGTATTTGACTGTGGTCATCTTCTATTTCTGCACAAATATGACATTATTTTGGTTTGTTGAGAGGTTAAACTGGGCAGGCAATGCCTCTAGAAGTAAAGCACCAATGGACACTGTTACCTCATCAGGGGATTTCTACATTCAGAGAAGGCTGAGTGCTTGAGGAGCACAGGATGTTGGTCACTGCACCAAAGCGTATTAAACATGCTCTCCATGTTTTTAAAGGCTTTGGACAGTTGTAAATATGTATCAGGAGACACTGTCACACTGCAGTGCATATCTTACCACTATCATCCGAGGGTTCAGCAGTGTGAGGTCCAGGTCATGGATGTCTGGGTAGCGGGGATAATCCTCTGACATCTCTGCGTGGGACAGGCGGGGCTGACTGGCACTCTGCAATTAAAAGAAACCCCACTGAAGCCACGTGTCACCACCCCAGACAACACAGGGGCTGCAAGCAGCACAGCAAACCAAGCCCCCTAACTGCTCTTCCAGACCTCCTTCTCCTCCCACACCCACACATCTGCCTTCTGCAGAGGTGCTGTTACCCAAACCTAGGCAGGCCTTTAGCTGACAGAACAGACCTGCTCCCCAACCTCTGACAGATCTCGACACTGGAGGGCAGCAGCAAACCAGCCCTGTGGGAGCTGGGCCTCAGGTACTCCCACTGATCTCAGTGGCACAGCTGACATGGTTCTGCTAAGACCTCGACACACAGCAGTAAAGCACACAGTATATACTGGTGGGTGCTCTGTTTGCATTTAATATCTGCCCTCTGTTCTCCAGCTCTGCATATCTTTATGTCATATATTCACATCATATACTCTCCGTATCTTTATGCAACAAACAGGTGCCTTGGATTATTTCTTAAACCTTTTAAACCATGTTTGTCCATTTCCTGGGGATATTTTCAACTTCCTTTACCTAAGAGCTGCACAGGAGAATTCACATCACCTGTCTGCAACTTTTAAAACACACATGCATTCCTTTAAGTGCAAAAATCGATATATTCTTTCTGGCAGCCCACAGATATTGTTCCAAATCTCTTCAGCTGAGAAGGCAGGGGTGTCTCTGCTGCAGCAAGACTCACCGACTGGCTCTCGGAGTAGCAC
The DNA here is from genome assembly GCF_021018805.1 of Prinia subflava. Lineage (NCBI taxonomy): Eukaryota > Metazoa > Chordata > Aves > Passeriformes > Cisticolidae > Prinia > Prinia subflava. The sequence continues at coordinate 2,936,043 of NC_086267.1, read as the reverse complement.
ACGCCCCGGTCGAGCAGGGTGACCAGCTGTGAGCGCAGGATCAGGCCGTGGAAGGTCAGGGGTCTGAAGCGCTCCTCCATGGTCCACTCCTCACTGGGAGACTGGTCAGGGTACAGGCTGGGGTAAGGAGTGTATCTGTGATGGATTTAACACCATGTGTTACAAGCTTCACATACCCCCACTCTCAAAAGAACAGCTCTTTGTGACCTTCTCCTGAACATTTTAGGGACTCTTGGTAGGGACAAGCAAGTCTTCCCAAAAAAAAAAAAAAATAGGAGAGAAGGGTCAAGAGTCATTAAGTGGTCAGAGCAGCAGAACAGGACAGTCTCCTAACTCAATTTCAAATCACTTACTATTAAAGCAATTTTCAGTGCCAAATTACTCAGATTCTAATAAAAGCTGAAGCAGCTGGCAAAATGTCAGGGTCAGGATGTCATTCATGAAAGTCACAACCACTGACTTAGAAAATTATTCACTAGACTGGGCTTCTGCTTGGAATTAACAGCAACACAAGCCTTGTGACTTGTGACAGGTGACTCAGCCCAGTTACCAGCAAGGTGGGATCAGTATCATGGCACCAGGTCATCAGCTGGATAAGTGAGCTTTCCAGAGATCTCACATTTTTGCAGATAAGAGGACATTGATTTCTACAGAGACCTTCCCAGGTACTCCATCCTCTCCAGGAAATAAGTCTGTATAGGTGTTTGAAGGAAATGTAAGAAGTTGGACATGATCAACCCGCTTGCCTGGGACTTGGTCATAGGTGTGAGCCCCAGCAGTGGCTACCCAGATGTGACAAATCACTTCTAAAACATGGATACCAGCACTGCTTCTGCTGACATGTGGAATGACAGAGGCTGTATGAAACGTTCTTTACAACACATCTCAACATACAGAAAAACCCTGTTTCCATACATTTGTGCCTACCAGGACCTCACCTTCTCTCCAGCATCTGTTGCAGCAGATCCTCCTTTTCAGGAGGCTCCTCTGTTGCTATGTGCTCATCACACATGTTACGCAGCTCACTCGATGGGTAGGACTTCATGGACTGGCTACGCTTGCGCTGCTCTCCGGCTCGGGTGAGGATGCTGGATTTCTGCACACAACAAACAACTTTCAGATACTCACTAAGCAAGTCAACAGTTATCCAAGAGTGACTGTGAACTACCAGATCATAGCTTTGTGCCATCACATAACATTTATAACATTTTCACAGGTATAATGTAACATTTTCATTTTAGCCACTGCTGCTGCAAGACTTGCAAGGATAGCCAATAGGACTGTGCAATTCAGTAATAAATCCAAATGTTTCCATGTCTGTCTTAAACAGATTACTTTGTCCTCTTAACTTTTGACTTTACCATCACCCAGAGAATGGAATGGAGTTCTTAAACAGTTTGTATTGCAGTAGGTGCTTATCTCTGACCTGAATTCTGCCCAAAAGCCTAAATAACTAAAGCAAACTACAGCGTTCTGTATTGAAAACAAAGCTCTCTACCCTTCAGCCTATCGAACAAGCAGCTCTTCACCTTGAACTTGATGTTGTTGCTGATGAGCTGGTTTCCCTTCATGAACTCCCTCTCGTTGCCGCGGTTCTCGGTGACCACGGGGAAGGCGTGGTGCACGGTGGTGCGCAGGATGCTCACCAGGGACTGGATCCGCGTGTGCGGGTACACGTACGTCAGGTTGGGCTCCATGATGTCACTGGCTCGCAGCCTGGAGAAACAGAAACCAGGATTGCTGCAGGCATCACGGCAGTGGCAGAACACACATGGACACAAACCAGGCCCTAAACAAGATCCTCAAGGGGTCTGCTGCAGTTAAGGTCTGCCAGCTCCTTTTACCTGTGTGCTCACCTTCACTGTGGCATCTGCAGTGATGGCACACCTGAGTTTTAATTTGTTTTTTTTTTTTAGTAACAAAACATTGTGATACAGTAGAGGAAAGGTAGAACGTTCTAATTTATAATAAAGTTTCTAAACACTACTGGGAAGAGACAACAGGTGGGAAGAAGATGACATTCCACAAGAAGCAAAGTCCAAAGGAATGTTTCCACAAAGTTCTTGCTGAACCTCCCTAATCCACCCGGCAGATTTCCATCCATCCACCCCCTCAGAAAGGGCTTCAGCATCTCTTTCCTGCTGCAGGCCTGCTGCACAACTCCTTTCACAGCAGCCCTCACAGTTGCTCCTCAGAACGACCAGGTTTGTTGGAGATAAAGCATCATCCCCCTGCATTAAAGCATTTCTGAACAAGAATCCCCACCACAAACTCTGACCCACAGCCTGGCCAAGAGGAGCAGCCTTACTTATCCATTTCCACCCCGGTTTCCCACTCCAGAAGAGGCACTCCTCGCAAGTTCACGTGGATGTCATAGATGCCTTTGTTGAAAAAGTCTCCTGTCCACTTGGCTACCTGCACAGCAAACACAAAGTCTACTGAGTTGTTGTTCCAAGCACAACACTTCTCGGCTTATGACAGCCCTGAAAGTAACAAAGGTTCAAGGCCAGCACATGTTCAAGCAGTCTGCAGAAAGCCAGAGCTAAGGGCCTGTGTGGGCCTGACATTGGTCTGAATTCAGGCTCCAGGCTCTGCCAGTGTCTGTGTGAAAGGCAAGTGAGCAACTTTCTCATGTTAACCTGAGAAATCTTAAGGAGGAATTCAAACAAACCTTGGGAAGTGAGAAACCATCTGCAGGTGGTGTTTTTCCAGCATGTTTACTGGAAATAAATGTTTACTAAAGGGTGTAGACACTGAATAACCAATCATGTTCTTTGTACCAAACTACTCTATAAAAGTAGAATTTAGAAGAATAAAGATGGCTCTCATTTTTACCATCATGGAGAGTCATGTTGTTATTCCTGTGCCATCCGAAAACCATAACAACAGGCCTGCACTCACCATGAGGGTGATCATTATGGGGAGCCCATAGGTGATCTCGTTGGTGGACTCGATGAGGATGACGGTGAGGCTGATGGTCATGCGGACCACTCCTCCCAGGAACGCTGCTGCCCCGACCAGTGCAAAGGTTCCTGAGTAGATGTGATCCAGGCCAATGTAACTAGAGCAAAGCACAGAGCCCTCAGGTTAGAGAAAAACCTGCCTGAGAGCTCACGGGGCAGCTGCAGCACATCCCTCACATGCACGCTTGAGGCACCTTTTGAGGAGGTTGGCGACCAGGCGTCCGAAGGCAGCCCCACAAAGCAGTGATGGTACAAACAGACCACTGGGCACAGAGATCCCATATGTCCAGCAGGAGAGTAAGAAATAGAGAAGGAAGAACAGGGATAGGGTGACTGGGCTGAAAGTACCTGCAACACAAGAAGAATCATGACTAAAGGGGCACAGGTCTGTCCAAGATAGAGTCTTGCACTGTCTACCCCTCAGCTCACAGCAGGCTCATCTCACCAACAGCTACTAAGTCTCCCAGTCCAAACACACATGCAGACAATGAGTAAGTGAAAAGAGAGGAAAAGCAGGCCTTTCTTCCCATCAAGGAGACTTTCACCACTTGTACTAGCAGTCCTCCAGAGCCATGAAGGCCTGAAAATGCTCCTAGCCTTGTGGTGCTGTTCCAGGTAAGATGAAGCTCTGAAGTTTAAGCATGGGATGAGGCAGTCTCCTAACTACTCACCGTCCTGGTGGAAGAGCTGCAGGATAGCTGACTCCTGAGGGTTGAAGAAGAGTGTGGCCATGTCATTGTACGTTTCATTTGGGCAAAAAAAAGTTTTGATGCTTGAATTTACATCCTCTGATATATCCTAATGCAGGACACAAAAGACACAAAGGGTTAAAATTCACCCTAAAATTCATTAATTAATGTCTCCTACATTAGCCTTTGGGCAGAATGGGAATAACACTTCTGTTACTGTTAGCCATGCTTTGGGAGCTTCACACCAAACATCAATAGCAGAGATGGGGCCTACAACATCAACGGGCTCCTTGACTCAGAGCTGAGTTGCTTTGTACAAAAGCACAAAGCATTATTTCATTACTACCCTAAGCTCCTGGCCCCCTCCACGGGCTCTCACTGCAGTTCTGTGATGTACTGCATGCTGCCAAAAGCTCATTACAGGCCTGTGCCTCTCTGCAGGGTGAACAATGTGACAGGGAATGTAACCCTCACACCAGAACCCCTCACCTGCAGGCCCAGGGTGTCATTGCCACCGTGCCTGCCGGGGGACATCTGCCGGCACTCCCCCAGCACCATGGAGGCCACGAACACCGTGACCGTGGTGGTCAACGACACAAGCAGGCTCTCCAGGACCCTGAAAGACACAACAGGAACCACACACTGAGCCACACTCAGCACTGGAACCCACTTCCAGCTCTGCAAATGACTTTGATAAGGCTGCAAGAAGCAGCAGTCACCATAGCTTAGCATCAGAACAAGGGACACTGCAGATCGAGTTGAATTATGACTCGGTTCCCAGGGATTGCCTTAGCTCCCCTTTTTAACTGCTTGCCCCAAAAAGAAGCTATTTCTGCCCAGAGAACACACAGCAGTCAGACAAGAAAAGCCCCAGGGTTCAGTAATGAGGCTGTTCACATGGAAACAATGTTCTGTACATCCTTACAGGGTAAAAGGGTAGATAGGACTGGGCAGGGTGATACACAGTCTCTTAATCTCTTTTCTAACACTTCTTTTTCTTTTTAAACTTGGGCTTTGTGTTTAGGAGCTGTCTAGAGCAAACAAATAGCTACTTTCAGAATAACACAGAAGTTTCTGCTCTACATAGCACAGATATTGTGGATTTAATTAGCCAACATGATTTTAAAAAGTGAGATCAGCTATTCCTTCCACATCAGTTTGAACAAGGACACAAAAAAATCCTGCATGGAGACAAGGCTCTGGTTTGTTCAGCTTTTATGATAACAAGCTCCCTCCATTGCCCTTATAAGAGGGATTACAATTCTCTCTGTACCACCAAAGCCATCAAAAATTACAGGGACTGTAACATTTGGTTTCTGGTGTTCACTTCTAAGTTCTACAGAGGCTTCATTTGGAGATTTTTAAAATAACCAGTCTGTGATTTCCTCCAATCCTACTCACAGGGTCTTCTAGACTGCTGCTTTTGCTTTGGGAGGAGAGATCCCTGCACAAACTCCAGAGAGCACAAATACCTGACCAGCTTTGGCTTGGGGTGCACATTGCGCATGCGGTACTTGGCAAGTCTCTTGTTCAGGCAGTTAAAGGTGGCTCCAAGAAGGCCTCCTACAATCCCCATCAGAATGAAGAAGCCCAAGTCCACAGCTGTCCAGAGGTGGCATTTCTTATCAGACTCAGAGCACTGTGCAGAAGAAGTGTAAACAAAAGCATTACAGTAGTTCCTGCAATTTCCTACCAAACCTTGTGTCTCCACAGCTAGAAATTTTGAATAACTATAACGAAAGGGGAACAATTTTGTCTGAGGGTATCAATGTATCACAGCTAGGCATCAAGTGCCTTTCACTGAAATACAAGCATGTGTCAAAAGAACCCTCAAAACTAACAGACAGAAGCAGAGGACTAACAAGAGACTGGAGAAATAACAATAAATCTTACCTTAAACTCCCCAAAGTTCAGCAGCCCAGGGAGCTGGAAAGATCCCCAGCTTCCAAACTGAATCCCAGAGCGGAAAAAATTTAGGGTGAAGGTGGCAGCCATGGAACAGAAAAGCTGTGGAAGTAGGACAGAAAAAAAGAAAGGTGAAGCAAAGTTCCCAAAATTAAGATTGGCACAGTCAGTTCTTCCTTGAGACTTATGCCTGGGGAAAGGAACTGACTGTGGAAGGGATCAAACTGCAGAGCCCAGGCACAAAAGCCCTCTCTCCCAGGCACACTAAACCTGCTGCCTAGAGCTGTCCCACAGTTCCAGACAGTACCAGGCTCATCTCTGCCCTTGATCTGCTGTAGTTCTGGAATACTGATAGAGCAGGCAAACTCCCTCCTGCCAAGAGTGCTCAGGAAGAGACAGGATAATCTGAACACCCTCATGGACCAGCCTGACCAAGGAGAGCCCTCTTCTCAAGGAAAACACACAGAAAGAGTCAGAATCATCACTCACCACTTTCCATGTGAGTCCCTGGTTCCAGAAGGAGGAACCTTCTTCCAAACTAAAAAGAGTGCCTCCAATCGGGGCTCCAAAGGCAGCTGCAACCCCTGCAGCTGCTCCAGCAGATACAAAATCCCTTTTATCCCTGAAATGAAGAGAAAAACAACCTCAGTTTAGTAAATTAGAGCTCTAGACATGCTCAAGTTCTGCAAAGTAAGAGATTGTCCCCAATTATGGATATATCCCAGGGATTCAGGAATGAGAGGAGCAAAGCTGGCCATGGCAGATGCTGCCATTTATTCATTAAGCTGCAGCATTGTGCTCTTTCTGTAGAGCACAAACTCAGAGCAGAATTCTGGTAACTACACAACTGCCTGGTGTGTGAGAAACCATCCCAAACCATGGACTCCAGCATCACTTGAAAGAATTACAGGGATGAAAGGGAAAGAATTTGTTCACATTCAAGAGAACTAGCCTTCTTTGTAATATATTTTAATCATAAGTGGTGAGTAACTGAGCTTTTAACCATCCACATTAAAGGTTTGAAATGGGCAGAGATCTGCTGAACAGCACAAGAGAACATGAAGACCAGAGCAGCTTGGAAGAGTGATGTCCTGGTGTTGTCTTGCTGCAGAATGAAGCTGCAGGACTCTAGAAAAACTGATAAACCAGCAGACTGGTTCACCCCAGCCCACCACCCTTCTCCCAGGTAAGTCTGCTCACTCCTCCTCCTCTCCCCTCCTCCACATCCTGGGTACAGTACCTGTCACTGCGGAAATAGGGAAAGTTAAACTGGATCTTCCTCAAAGAGATGCTCTGGAACTACAAAACAAAGTAAAGATTCAGAAACACAGCAGATGGAAACTTAACTCTTACAAAGCAGTGACCAGGACAGTGACCCAGGCCAGCACTAACCTGTGGCAAGCCCGCACCCACGACAGCACCACTGTGAATCATTGGACCCTCCTTCCCGACAAAAAGACCTGGAAAAACAGGGCTCGTGAGGGAGCACACTCTCCCCATCACCACCCACTCCTGCTAGACAAAGCCAGAAGAGCTCAGCTCATCACTTTGATGCCTGGCACAGCTCTCTGTGCTGAGCCTGCAGCTCCTCACAGGGAGGTGCTGACCTCCTGCTCCCTCAGCAACCCCAAATGTTTGTGAACACTTGCACGGATTCTGCACACCAAGAGGATGGAATCATGGAAAAACAACTGCTACAAGGACTCTGAACTCTCCAGGTTACTCTGCCCTGCTGCCTTCAGGCTGCTCCAGACAATGTGACCTGGAACATTCTCAGGTCTCTCTCTTGGCTTCTGGCACGAAGAGTCACATCTGACTCTCATAGCTCACTCAGAAAATCACCTGTTTCCCTGACAGTCCTGATCCTTCTATTTATTGTCTACTCTATAAATGCACTCAGGGCTCATGACTCTGCTCCAAATCACCAAAATTATTTTACTGGAAAGGCAGTGTGCCCTATGTAAGCAGAGCAAGCATTTTTTCCCCTTCAGTGACTCCTTCCCCCGACAAGAGGAACACAGCAGAGCCCTCCTTACCTCCTGCCACGCTGAAGAGCACTCCTGTGGCTTTGCACACCACTGTCCGCAGACGCACAACCCCTGGAACCTTCACTCCGTTGAGGTAGCACTTAATTTCAGGAATTCCTGACCCAGCTGCTACAGGCTGTGGAAAAGAAACACTGACACTGTGGTGCACTGATTTCATACCTTCCATCTCATCAGAGAGCAAGGGGCCAAGAGACCTTGCTGAGCTAAATCAAATAGCACTGTGAAGGTAGTTTGATGTTTTGGGGCAGAATGGGTTTTTAGCAAGGATATTTCATATCAAGGACCTGTGTGAGAGGAAATGAAGGTTGTGTAAGGAGTAGCAATGGACTGAAGTCTTACTTGGATCAGGACCAGGAGACTGGCAAGAAAAACAAAGGTCAGGTTGAACCCCAGCAGCTCCAACAAGGACAGTGCAAGGCAGCCTTTCTCAGTGCATTCCTCCACCGCTGCACGGATGGTCAAGGAAAACAACACTCCCCACATCAACACACAATCACTTGGTAATATCTGGGCCCCCCACTGGCATCAAGAACTAAGGCTGTGCTTCCTCATCCAGCCAGAGCAGCTAACACAACCTGTCAGGAAGCCAGGCTTCCTTTTCAAAGCTCAGCACTGAATTATGAGGAAGGGAAACCACTTATTCCTTCAGTCTCTGCTTATGTATCCGACACTGGACACATTTCTGGGTTTCAAGGGCTGAATTACATAAGCAAGTCAAAAACTTGCTTAATCATGAACAACATGCCCAGTGGCAGAATTGTGAGAGTCAGCTGTTTTGAGCAAAACATGGGAACAGAAAGGAAAAGGTCACCTGAGTCTAGCAAGGCCCAAGGTAAAAGATACAGCTTTGTACCACCTGGAACTTGAGCTGGGTAAGGAGCCGCACAAAGAAATCCACAAAGAGACCCACCTGGAAAAAGACAGAATTGCCATCAGGAATTTCTACATACAAATAATGAAGACCACCCTCTAGTTAGTCCTACCAGAAATATCTACACAGGGGAGAACTGAAGATGAAGAAGACAAAAGAAGCATCATTCAGGGTAAAGCAGCTTTGGAAACTCAGATTTCTTCCCTCTCTCTCACTGGGACCGATCCCTCCCAGAATTATTCCTGACAAGATGCACTTCTGCACCTGATTAGTACCCATTAAAGCACTGATCTGGCAGCTTTTTTAACACCCTCAACATACTTAAGGGTACAAAAGAAAACTGTTATTTAATTGAGGCATACAGTCAGCTGAGCTAATTTTCACAGTTCAGCCACAAACTGTCATCCTTTTTTATTAAGTTGTTTGCTTTGGATAAGTTTTCCTGTAAGCAAAATTAAAGGATTTGCCAGACTACTTTACACAGAAAACCCAGCAAGTTCTGAAAGAAAAAACAGGCTTCCTGAAAAATAGTCCATTAACAACATGCTATAATCCCCAAAAGACAACTCCAGCTACTAAGCTCTCATCACCATGAAAGAGAATGCTTTCTCTTCTTTACTCCTTAGCCATTGACTTTTAAATTATTCCTGCTTAGTGTCCTGAATTTTCCTCATTCCCCAAACAGCATGATCCTTACCAGTCCTGTACAGACTCCAATAGCAAAAACCAGCACCCACTTCACTGCTTCATATCTCTGGGCTTTCTGTTTGGAAAGAGGATTAAAAAAAAAAAAAAGGTAAAATAAAAAACACACAGAAACAGGGATTTTCTGGAAGGTGGGTTTGGGCTCCACAGCTCAACAGCCAGAAGGATAAATCAACAGAGATTGTGACAACAGCAAATTGAAAATAGGGAAGTGAAAGCCTCAACATCTTGCTCACTTTAAATCTGAGGATCATAAGAGATGCTGGGATCTATAATCTCCACTTTTTTTTTTTTTTTTTGGTAATAGAGAAACCAGGAGATTACATAGAATTTCTGTCATAAAGAAGAAAAAAACCATAAAACTTCCTGCAGTGGAGCATACTTAGAATCACAGAATCATCTGGGCTGGAGGGGACCTTCAAGCTCAACTCATTCCACCCCCCTCCCATGGACAGGAACACCTTCTCCTTCCAGACTGGTCAAAGCCACATCCAAAAAAGCTTTGAACACTTCCAATCCACAGTTTCTCTGGACAATTTCCACGGTTTTAGCTTATGAAAGAACGAGGGCTTACCTTGTTGTCCATGCTCTCCAAAATTTCCAAGTATGGGTCATTGATACAGCGGTCATAATCCAAGCTCTGAAATGGCAAAAGTTCAATTTAGGAGAATCAGCTGCAACAGGCTGTGAAAAAGATTATGTTTTGAAGACCTTGTTTCAGACTACAGAAGTCATTATTACCACCCCAGTAGATTTTGCCAACAATAGCAGGAAAAAATACTCCTGGAAATGACTCAATTTAAATATTTAGAGCATTCATACCCTAAAAATCACAAAGTGAAAAACCAGAACAATTTCACTGCTCAAGCTGAGAGAGCCAGTGAAACAAACAGAAGCACAACTGGTTTATACATCTTTATGTCAGAGAAGTCACATTATACAGTTTTAGATTTCTTTAAGTGTCTCCACTTTGACAGTGCAGGGGATAACATTGCATCTTTCTATTCACCCTCTCACTAGCTTGGAACCCCTCTCCACATGAAAAGCATCAATTCTTCAGTTTATCACAGCAGAGTTAACAGCAATAGCTTCCCAGTCACACTCACAAAACTCCTCTAGTCCTATCCACATCTTCACCTCTTCAAGCCAAGCAGTAACAGGCAGGGCTGGTGACACCCACACTGACAGCAACTGCTCTAAATACTTCAGGGCCACCATACAGTGATGCAAAAAGCAAAAACCTCCCGTAAGCAGCAGAATCTGATATATGGGAACATCTGCTGTGAGCCAGCATGCCAACACAGACAACAGAAAGGCAACTGTGACCAAGTAGCTACAGATACTTTTTACAGTCACCAGAAAACAAGGCCACCAGAGCCTGTAAATCTCATATTGAAGTGGGAAAATGCTTCAGACTCTGAAAATTAATTTTCTCATCAAGAGTCTGACCTGAGAGCAGACATTCAACCAACTCACAGGGCTTTATCCCAGAAACATACAAAAATGAGGAACAGTTCTTTGCAAGCACAGCAACTCTTGGTATTTCTGCTGATGCAAACACAGCCTAATGACCCATATTGAGCATCTGCCCCGTTACAAACTCAAACAGATCAAAACCTGTCTGCAGTTCTTATCACATTAGTATCAGGTTGCTGTTAGTTGATTCCCCACCTCATAGTCTTTGCGTGGAAGGATCTCATCCTCCTCTTCGTGAGTTTCTCCTAGGATCGTCTGCAAAACGAATGCAGGAAAGGAAAATCATGAAGGGAATGCATGTATCTACAGCTGTTCATGAACACTGGTAGCAAAGCCAAAGTTACAGAAGTCCTATACCATTGTTGCTTATAAATTGAGAGTGTGGATTACCAGAGCACCACTTACTTTGCGGTAACGCTAAAGGCTCTTACCTTACAGCTTGTCCCTAGCCAGAACACACACCACTTCTATACAGGAGCTCCCGACAGCAAAGCCCTAACCCACATCCCATTTCCTTCCCAGCAACAGGTCACAGGGGAGCACAGGACAACGATTTGAAGAGCGCACTCTGCAGTGCTGGAGTCAGAGAGAGCCCCTGCCAGCACCACTCCCCCTCCAGCTGCGAGGGGCTGGGATGCGAGGCCCAGACAAAGAATACGGGAAGGGACAGCGCGGGGCTCCGCCACTGGCCGTGAAGCACCAGGCCTGGCAGCAAAATGGGCGGGAACGGGCTGTAGCGCCGAACGAGCATCGCATAAGAGACTCGGCCAGGAGCAGCACCCTGAGGTGCTGACACCGGGCCCTGAGGCGCCGGGCCCAACACTACAGCACTGCTCGCCGCCCGCCCTCAGGCGCTCCCCAGAGCCGGGTGGGGCCGGGCCGAGACCCGGGGTGACGGGGCTCCGCCAGCACGCAGGAGTTGGGGAGGGATCGGCGAGGCGGGGGGAGCGCGGGACGGCGGCCGTACCAGCTCCTCGGGGGTGCGGCTCTCCCGCTCGCCGCAGCAGCAGCAGCAGCACAGCCCGGCCCCGCAGCGCGCCATCTTCCGCCGCCGGCCCCGCCCCGCCCCGCCCCGCGCGCGTCACTCCGCGCGCCGGCCACGCCTCGCCCCGCCCCACCTAGCCACGCCCCCACACCATGGCCACGCCCCCACGCCATGCCCACACCTTCACCGCATGGCCACGCCCCCACAGTATGGTCAAGCCCTCACTACATGGCCACGCCCCCATGGTATGGCCACGCCCTCATCACATGACCACGCCCCCACCGCATGGCCACGCCCCACCGCATGGCCGGCCCCCCTAGCCACCGCGGGCCCCCATTGGCCTCGCCCGCACATGGCCACGCTCCCATAACCGGCCCGGCCACGCTCCCATAACCGGCCCGGCCACGCTCCCATAAACGGCCCAGACGTGCCCCCGCCCTGCCGCGCCCCCGGCCCTTGCCGACAGCTTCCCGCGGCCCCGCCGGTCCCGCCTCGTCGGCGGGCTCTGGCCGCACCCCCGAGGCCCCGCACCCCGCCCCGCGGCGCCATGTCGGGTGAGGGCAGCCGCAGGGCCCCACGTGACCCGCGCGGCCGCGGCCGCCCTTAAAGCGCGGCGGGCGGGCGGCGCGGGCAGCGCCCGGCACCAGCCGCAGGTGAGCGGGGCCGGGAACCGGGGTGCAATCGCTGCCCCAGCGCCGGGGGATCCCCGCGGCCGGCGTGTCTGCCGGCTGCTCCGGGCCGGGCCGTGCTCCCGGCGGGGTCAGCTGAGGTGAAGGGGCGATCGGGCTGCAGTGACCTGCCTGGCCCCGACCCTCCCCCCGGCATTAGGGACCGCAGGTGCTGCTGCTCCCCTTCTCCTCTGGCGGCCCGCGGGGCTGCCGGGCTCCCTCCGGCCCTTCCCCCTTGGCCGTCCCGTGGCCGAGCCGCTGCTCCATCAGCTGCTCCGGCGGTGGATGCTGCCCGCCCGGCTGTCAGCCCGGTGCCGCGGGCCTGCAGCAGCCCCGTGCACCCGGTGGGAAGCGTGCATCTGCTGCAGCCGAGTTTGGTCTTGGGGTAAAACTGAGCTTCGGCCGATGCAGGCTCCACGCTCTGTGTGTTGGTGTCAGCTCACGGCTGGAAGGAGTTTGAATACCACCTGCATCATAAAAACACAGCAGGTATATCCATGCTGGGCATCAGCAATGTGCTGTGCCACGGATCTTTGAGCTCTGCTATGTGACAAAGACAGGAGCAGGAGAGTTGACAGGTGTTAAAAAATGTCTTACTTTGCTACTGTTCTTGTTGTTTAGGCTTATCTTTTTTCTCTTTGCAATAACTAGAAGTACCTGCCAGCAAATCTGCGATGCATATCATGGTAAGGAAATTGTTCCAAATGCTGCCTGTTGACAAAAATCTAAGTGAGCCTTTCTCATGTCTTCATGATTTGATATTGCTAGTAAGATGAGGACCTTTCCTCAACAGCAAGTCTCATTTTACAGAGACATAAAGACCTGAACGCTTTTTCCATGTGATGGGTGTTAAATCTCAAATCAGAAAACAAAGCTCCTTTGATTTGCCTACAGTGCTGTGCCATGCTTGCCAGGAATGAGATATTGGGAGCTGACAGCACGTGATTGTGCACCGCTAGCTTGATCACCAATTCATGCTTGGGGATAATTCTCCCAGGGTAGTGTGTGTGAATGTCAGGCAAATCCTCTGAGCTTGGTCAGGGCTGTGACTCTGCACCCAGCTGGGTTTGCTTCATTTGTCAGTAGGTCTGTACTGCTGATTTTTAGCACGGCTGCTATGTTGGTACACAAGAGATGTAAGGCTCCCAGTTCCTCTTGGAACAGAAGGCCTGCGCTTCTTTCTCACATCTCCTGCCAGCTGGAGAGCTTCCTCAGGTGGTAAAAGTAGACTTTCTCCCAAAGGGTTTTGTTTGATTGGCAACTCTAGTGCAAACAGTAAAAGATGAGTTCAAAGTCTTCTTGGCTGAACTAAACACAGAGCTTATGATAAGGACTGAGAACGTGCTGGCTCACATAACTGCTTCCTCCAAAACAGGCTCCAAAGTTATGTAATGCTTGGACAACATGCTGCTTGCCAGTGACAATTTTAAGTTTTGGCCGTACTAAAGCAAATAACACAGGCTCAAATGTTGTTGTAGCTCTTCCATAACTGTCTGTAATCCCTACCTTATTTTAAAGGCACAGGATGGGGCATTTTGCAGAGCTAAGTGGAGCTGGGTATCCTAAACCTACTTGTACCACTTGCAGTGACATTTTGCTTTCTGTAAAGCCAAGCAAGCACAGGTGAAGTTGTCGCAAGGCAGTGACATGAGGATGGTCTCTGCTGGCCTTGTTTCCAAGCAGCCACAACTGTTGATGAAGGGAACAGTGTATCTGTAAAGAGTTAGTTGAGCGTGTGCAACGGGACTGGCACAGGGGACAGTTGTCTGTGGAGAAGGCTGATGGTCGGAAATGCAGGTGTGATGCCAACAGAGAAAACAAAGGCCAGTTTGTGGGGATGGCCTGGTCAAAGGGGATTCTGTACTTTGTTTCTGATATAGCAATAGTTTGTGCATTCTTAAGTACCTGCCCCATTAGCACTGCCTTTCCCGCCTACACTGTAAAGCAGTGCTGCTTTTTGGGGACAAACAGGATGGAAACTCTGAACATGGATATAGTCCAAGAAGCAGCTGCAGTAGAATACTAAAAGTATCTGCTAGTATGCCCAGCCCAAGGCCACAGAGGCCATCACCGAATTCACATGGGCATCCTGGCTTGCTGAGTTGTAGTCAGGGCAAAAGTGACGTTGACCTGACTCTCCTGAGAGCCAAATTTGATCAGCAGGCACAGAAGTGGCATGAAGCCGGGTGCTGTGTTATTTTTCTCAGCACTATCAAAACATATGCTTTTTATCGTGTTTTCACCAGATTCCCCCACTACAGCTCCCAGTGAAGGCTGGCAGAAGGGACTCCTTGATGGTGATGAACGCTGGGTCTTGGTCCAGGCTCCTTTAATCACCTGCTGCCCACCCCAGCAGCACCTGCTCCGTGCAGAGACCCACGCACCGACCGTGCTCCTTCTGCTCCTTCCCCAGAGCGCTCACCATGGTTAATGAGACCCAGCAGGCCTGCAGTGCCAGCTCCAGCTCCAGGTCCGATGGCAGCAGCAGCGGCAGCGAGAGCTCCAAGGACAACTCGCGCTGCTCCACGCCCGTCCTCGACGCCGACCGGCACGAGCGGCTGCGGGAGAAGATGCGCCGCCGGCAGGACGCCGGGGACAAGTGGTTCTCCCTGGAGTTCTTCCCTCCACGCACAGCCAATGCTGCTGTCAACCTCATCTCCAGGTGAGCGCTGCAGGGCAGGAGAGGGCACGGGGGAAGTGTCTGTGGTGGAGGGCAGGGAAGTAGCTAACGAGGCAGGCTCTGCTCCATGCTCTGTCTCCCCTCACAGGTGATGAAGCAGGTAATGGGGCTGTGCTTTCCTGCTGAGGAGGGTAATGGACACCAGGTAACTTGTCTTCCTTGGAGGCCCACAAGAGCTAAGTGTCACGGTGGGATTACTGAGGGCCCAGGTTGTTTCCCCTCTCCCATGCCCTGGGAAGATGGAGTAACCCCAATGTCATGTTCTGGGTCTGAAGCACAATACTGGGACAAAAAAGTACCTAGTAAAAGCAGAAAATATTCCTTGATGGACAGTGTGCCAAAATCTCTGAAACAGATTCCCATTTCCTTTCAGTATTAATCCAGCCACTATGGTTTGTGCCTCAGTATTACAGTTTTAGCCTCTGATGTAGGTATCCACATCTACATGCTAAATGAAAGCTGATAGGTCTCAGAAGAGCTAGGAATTATTCTGGAGCCCCATGAGCCACCCTAGACTTACTTGGTGGAGAAGAGGGTACTTCATAATTCTTTTTGTAATTGCTATATGCCAATGCCATATGTTAAACAGAAGGGCTTTTTACACCTTGGAGCAGGAGAGAGACAAGTTAGGGAAGTCCTTGTCTCCTCTTTTAGGCACACTTAGGAGCACAACAGAGTCCTGGTCCATCTTTTTGTATTTGTGGCCTCTGCAGTTCAAGCTGGGAGCAGGGCTGCAGCATAGTCCCCCATGTCAAAAGGAATGGAACTTGCATTGCTGTATGTCAGAAGCTGTATCAGTCTCTTAGAGCATGCAGGGAGAAAGTCTGCTGTACAGAGAGCATCTCAGTTGTCTCATGTTCTAAGAAATTGTAAACTCTTCCCCATAGAGCCTTCAAGGATGCCTTTCCTTATTTACATCGGCCACTTGCTAAACTCTTAGTGCAACACTTTTGTGGTCTATCCTATTGCTGTCATCCAAGCTCTCTCTGCCTGCTGCTGGCATTCTAGCAGTGAGCAAGATATTGAAGGCACAGGGAGGAGATTTGGCTACCTGGTGCTGGCTGACACAGCTCTAAACCCCACAGGTTTGACCGCATGGGAGCCGGTGGTCCCCTCTTCATTGATGTGACATGGCACCCTGCAGGGGACCCAGGATCTGACAAGGAAACCTCTTCCATGATTATTGCCAACACTGCAGTGAACTACTGTGGCCTGGAGACCATCCTGCACATGACATGCTGCAACCAGACCAAGGATGACATCACAGGGCATCTGCAGAAGGCCAAGAGGCTCGGGTTGAAGAACATCATGGCACTGCGTGGAGGTGAATCCTTCTGTCCTGTGATGTGCAGTGCAGAGGCTGTGCTGCTGTTGTGTACCCAATTCCAGAGTAAAAACAAAGATTGTAGGGCTCCTTCTGCAGGAATTAAATGCTGAGACTGTGTTTCACCTGAGCCCTTTGTTAGCAGTCCTTCCAGCCCAAGGGCAGACAGAACCAGTCCATCGGTAAAACTGCAGATTTGGGAGTTCATCTCTGTCTTCCTTTTGATGCCAGGAGGTTTTTACAGAACCAGCAGATGTGAGTTCAGCCAACAGTTGAAGAGTGCTGTGGGTTTGTTCTCTTTTCAGATCCTGCTGGTGAGGAATGGGAGGAAGAAGTAGATGGTTTCAACCATGCTGTTGATCTGGTGAAGCATATTCGCAATGAATTTGATGATTATTTTGACATCTGTGTGGCAGGTAAATCCCTTCTACTGCAGAGAGTGCAGCAGAGTCTGAGACAGGGAAATCAGCTCAGCAGTCCCTCCCTGGGCCTGGGCTGTGACAGTACAATCAGATTGGATAATTCCTAATTTCTGCATGTTATCCTGACCACATTTTTCATTTTTTCTCCCCAAAGGCTACCCAAAGGGTCATCCTGAAGCAGAGAGCTATGAGGCAGACCTGAGGCACCTGAAGGAGAAAGTCTTTGCTGGAGCAGACTTCATCATTACACAGCTTTTTTTCCGACCAGAAACCTTTCTCAAGTTCATGAAGGATTGTCAAGCCATTGGCATTACCTGCCCCATTATTCCTGGCATCTTCCCTATACAGGTGAAATTCAGTAATCTGGATTTGGGGAGGGAATAAGTATCTAGGATGTTAGGTGTTTGTGGGTCAGGGCCTGAGACAGGTCTGTAAATATTCTCCACCAAATTTCAGGGAAGAGAGACTGCTGAATGTAATAAATCTGTAGGTAGTTTGCCAAATTAAACTCTTAGGCAGCTGATAACAAGATAAAAATGTTTCTGGTGGCCATATGGCAAAAAGGGATATAAAGAACAAGTCCTGAGGTCACTGTCAGCAAGCTGGGCTCAGGCAAGGAAGGAAGTGGGGAGAAATCACCTAAAGTGACATGCCCTGGACCGTGTTACCATCCTAGAGACGGGGCCTGGGGATAGATTCCAGGAGCCCCAATTCTAAATCTCCTACCACAAAATCGAGATCAAGTACCTGTGTTACTGGGATGGCAAAAAAAGGTCTTGGAAAAATGCCAATGTGCATCCTCATCCAGGGTTACCACTCCTTGCGCCAGCTGGTGAAGCTCTCTAAGCTGGAAGTGCCTCAGGAAATCAAGGATGTGATTGAACCCATCAAGGACAACGACGCAGCTATCCGGAACTACGGGGTGGAGCTGGCCGTGTCCATGTGCCGGGAGCTGCTGGACAGTGGGATGGTGCACGGGCTCCACTTCTACACCCTCAACAGGGAGGTGGCCACCACCGAAGTCCTGAAGCGCCTGGGCATATGGAAAGAGGACCCAAGGTGAGCAGAATGTGTTGGCTTCTGTTAGTGCCACTTTTCCATCTATTCATCCATCCCATCTAGTGAAGCTACAAATAATGGATGGGTCAATACTCTAATCTCCTTTTTGCCTTTTTTTTTTTTCTTTTATCATATTTTGCATTTAGTAGTTCACCCTTCCTGCAGATCTACAATAAAAGCTGGGAGGAATAGAGGGGACAGCCAAAGGAGGAATCTGTTTTAGTCAAGTGGCTTTAAAGTAGCCATTCTGTGACTTTAAAAACCCAGAGCTTAGAGCTCCACTTGGAATAAGCATGTTTTCAATGCCCATTACAGGCTAGGGGTATGCTCCCACTGTGGATTTCTAGGGTTCTCTGCAGCTGAGAAAGGGAATGTAGACTTCTGAGTTCACAGGCTTCAGCATAGACAAGAAGAAGCGAAGGAAAACTGGTAGCTGTTTTATTTTTCCTTGAAGTAGCTTCCTATAGTGCTTTGCCCTTACCTTTTCCAATTTCAGGTGTCAGTCCTGTACCTTAACCATAAATAGACCCCACTGAGCCTCCTGTGAGGGAACTGAGTAGCAAATACTTTCCATAAAGGAAGAAAAGTTTCTTGTCCCACTTCTTGACAAACAGAACTCTTCTCAGCCCATTATTTCTCTCCAGGGCCAAATTGCACCATGGGAAAGGCTTCCAGCCTTTAGTGGAAAGTCAGGAGAGGAACTGTGTTAACATCTGCTCATCCCATGCAGGCGGCCTCTGCCCTGGGCAGTCAGTGCTCACCCCAAGAGAAGAGTGGAGGATGTCCGGCCAATCTTCTGGGCCTCCAGGCCCAAGAGTTACATCTATCGCACCCAGGAGTGGGATGACTTCCCCAATGGCCGATGGTAAGCTGTCACCTGCAGCAAGGCAGAGCTGTGGTAGGAAACCCTGATGTCCTGGGCATGCTTGAGGTGGCTTTGTAGAGTGGTTCCCCGTTGCTTGGATTTGAGTGAGGGGAGGTGAATGGCACCAAGGTGTTGAGACTTTTGGTGTCCAGGTGGATTTTGTTGTGTACTCCTCGTGATGGTTGGCTGTCTTCCTGCATCACTGATCAGCTCATCTTCCTCGGTGACTTCAGATCTGTGTCTTCTCCCCTTACAGGGGTAACTCCTCCTCTCCAGCTTTTGGGGAGCTGAAGGACTATTACCTCTTCTATCTGAAGAGCAAGTCTCCCCGGGAAGAGCTTTTGAAGATGTGGGGAGAAGAACTGACTGGTGAGGAAAGTGTCTTTGAGGTGTTCACATGTTACATCACTGGAGAACCCAACAGGAATGGGTACAAGGTGAGTGAGAGCCCAGGAAGGGGTGGTCAGTGTGGCACCAACAATGGTGCACATTTCCTCTTGCTCCTAAGGCATCAGTTTCACACTGTTTTTCTAAAGAAGAATTGGCACTTCTCTGTCCAAAAGGATTTGCTGGCACACTGGTTGAAGGGGGTCCAGCAGCCAGAGCTAAGGCTCAACATAAAAGGGGAAGGTGCTACAGTATGACAAGACCAATATTGATTGATTTCAGCAGTTATTCTTGCAGTTGAGCTTATCCTAACCCTTAAACCAAACCTGGGAATTCTCTCCTTCAGCAGGTGTGTTTGAGACTGTTAAGGCACTCCTGAGTTCCTTCAAGACCCAAAGGGTAATCAAAGTGTTGTTACATCCATTGTGAGGCATTGTTTCTCCTCATGGTAGGTTACGTGTATGCCTTGGAATGACGACCCTCTTGCCACTGAAACCAACCTTCTGAAGGACCAGCTGGAGAAGGTCAACAGACGAGGGATCCTGACCATCAACTCCCAGCCAAACATCAATGGCAAACCCTCCACAGACCCTATTGTAGGCTGGGGGCCCAGTGGAGGTTATGTTTTCCAAAAGGTACTGTATTACTCTGGGCTAGGCAGCAAAGAGTTTGACCTGGTTTGGTCTCTGTTAGGCTGGGAGGTCCCAGGCTTACATCCTCATAATCCTTCTGCCTATGCCTTATCTTAATGCATTCTCGGAGAGATAAAGCAAAGCTCCTTTGGTTTCTTAAGAGCCATAATGCCATCTCTGTGGTTGACTTCACAGCTGTTTTCACCCACCTCAAAACATTTATTGAACATCTGTAGAGTTTCATGGATTTTTTCTCAGCAAATAATTACTAGTAACCTATTTCTAGAGCAGGGCTGTGACATTTTATATGTACACATGCCTTCCCCCTGCATCTGATTCAGTGATGCACAAAGCACCCAGATTTTTCACAAAAATGGGAATCAATGAGAATCAATCTCTACCACCCAGCATCTTGTGGTGATAAAGGGGTATTTAAAAATTTCCTCTGTCCTTCTGTATGGCAGAGTTCTCCACAGTTGCCCCTAGCCCATGCACTGTGGTGTGCTGCTCAGACAACTGCCACACTCCTTCCCTGGCCTGCAGACAGTCCTGCCTGCCATGCCTGTCTCCCCCTGTCAGGTATTTCAGGACCTGGAGCCTTGTCTAATGGCTGTGATAGGAATATCCCATCAAGGTAAATGCCAGGCAAGTAGCTCATACTGGAAAACAAAGCATCCTTGTTCAAAAGGGATCCAAATGGTAAAGCCAGAGACCAGCAGATGGCAAATGCAGTTACGTTTTCAAAGGAAAAAATTCCCCTGAGGTGAGGGAAATCCATCATCTCATGCAATAGCCAGGAAGTAGGGGGAGGGGAAGCAGTTGTTGGGAGCAGCCAAGCACAGAATTTGGTTGTACATGGGGAGAATTGTGAACAAAAGATGAGGACAGGGAGTGGTGCTTGGGAGAGCCCAGCTGAGACCCCTGAGTTTTGCTCTTACCAGGCTGGGCTGCCTTGGCAAGACACTACTGTAAAATAAAGACTAAGCTGAGGCTTCTTCCAAGTATTCTGGCAGACGGCTTCCTTGTGCAGCAGTTGTAACACTGGAGTTCATTCCCACTTGTCTGCTTGTGTGCATGCAAAACAGGAAGCATGGAGCTTCCTTGCGTGCACTGTTCCTGGGCTGTTCATCTGCTCTCCCCAGTTATCTTTTTTCCCTAGCTCACTTACTGATTTGCTCTGCCCTTTGCTCAAGGCTCTGTAGTACATGTTTCTGGGGATGAATATACAAGGCAGCCCAGACTCTACAAATGTCGTTGTTTACCTGTATCTGTCCAGTTCTGCTGTGATTTAAGGCTCTGATTCTCTTCCCCCCTTCTCCATCCGTCCCTGCAGGCATACCTGGAGTTCTTCACCTCCAGTGAAATTGTCACGGCACTGCTCAAGGTGCTGAAGAAGTACGAGCTGCGAGTGAACTACCACATTGTCAATGTCAAGGTGAGGCCATTACTCTCAGGATATTTTCCTTTCACCACCTTGAGAGAGAGACAAATACCAAATATTCAGACATGAGGGCTGATGAAGGGAAGGAAAAGCAAGACAACTGCAGTGTGCAGCAGCTCTTAACAAGGAGAGGGTAAATACACTTTTCCAACTCACTCAGTCCTTCCTCCAGCAGTTGCTTCAGAAAGGTTTTACTTCCTTTGGCAGGGCCAGAATATCACCAACGCTCCAGATCTGCAACCCAATGCTGTCACCTGGGGTATCTTCCCAGGAAGGGAGATCATCCAGCCCACTGTCGTGGATCCTGTGAGCTTCCTCTCCTGGAAGGTGAGTCCTCCCTTCTGTTGGATACATTGCTGTGATGCCCTGGAAGTTCAGAATGTCTAGTTTAGTTTTAGTCTCTGACACTCCTCACAGCTGAGGGCTGTTGCTGTATTGGCTTGCAGAGGTACAGGTCTTGCTCCTCCTGCTCCCTCAGCTCCAGCAAGAGTTTGACAAGGCACCCAGTAGTGAGGGTCGAGAGCCACTGCTGTCACTGTGCCAGGCCTTGGAGTGCTGGACAGTGGCTCTTCCTCCCCTCTTACACACACAGGGGCAGCATTGAGCCATCCATTGTACTGCAGATGTCTCCTTTCAGCTCTGGGCACTTCCCACTGACTGGAAAGCACAAGGCTCCTTGCTCAACTCTTGCCATTTTTACTGAGAAGAAACAGCCACAGTTTGGCCAGTCATGTGCAACACTCTGTATCCTAAATTTAGTAACATGAAAATGTTTCACAACTGCCAAGTTTTTTTTGTTCCCATGGCAGGACGAGGCCTTTGCGCTGTGGATTGAGCAATGGGCCAAGCTCTATGAAGAGGAGTCACCCTCTCGCATGATCATCCAGTACATCCATGACAACTATTACTTGGTCAACCTGGTGGACAATGACTTCCCACTAGAAAACTGCCTCTGGCAGGTTGTGGAGGATACGTTTGAGCTGTTGAACTCTGCAACTCAGCAGTGAAAATTCTTCTAATCTGTTACTTCCTCCTCCCGTCCACTGACTTCGTCCACTGCCTTCGGTGAAAGAAGCAGCTCCTGTGCTGACAACGAACACACTCCTAAACCATGATCAGGGTGCTCCTCTGATCTACCCACACTGTGTTCTTCTGTCCCCAACACAAAGGCTCCCTGAGCCATTCTCACTGAACAATAGCCAGAGCTACCTGAACCTCTGAGCTGAGGCTCCAGACTAAGCCCAAAAGCCAGGGTCTGCAGGATGAAGAGCTGCTAATCATGATTATGCTAATTACAGTAACAGGGGAACATGAGATTCTGGTAACTTTCCCATGCCAGAAATGCTGGCAGGGTGACAGAAACACTCCTGTCAGCTGTACCTATGCAAGGGGATTATATCAGTATTTACCAACCGGGAAAAGAAGGTCAAATTGCTTTTATACTGCACTCCTAAAATGTATTTCTTCATAGTTCATTACCATCAGGCACTTTTGCACTCACTCCAGAAGAAGGTTCTTTTCACTTTTCTCCTTGTATTGTATTTCCTGTTTTCTTTGTAATAGGACTTTGGGAATTTCCATTCTGGATAAGACTTAAGTAGGAATCCCACTATTTCCTAGATTACATACAATAAAATACAAACATCTCTTGTAGCAGAGACTCACGTTGTTTGCTAATTCATCACCTGGCACAAGGGAGAACTTTAAGAAAATCAATTGTTTCTGGGGCAGTTCTGCCTTCACTTTCAGTGCATGTCCTGCATGTGGCCCAAGCTTCATGGTAGAGCAGAGAAAGAAATCCCAAAATTTACCAAAAGTAACCAGCTCCACTGTTTAGCTCAATTCTGCAAGGGCACTTGCAAGTATTCTTTTCCAGTGCCTGCAGGGAAAGATAAGCTTAGATCAGTAAAGATAACCTATCTTTCCTGGCCTAATGACTCACAACAGCCTTAAGGCCCCATGGCATTGGAATAAGGGGTTGGGGAAGCTGCTGAGGCTGCTTTGTGTACTTAACAATCCTGCAAAGCTGCTACAGGCTAGGAAAGCGACCTCGGAGCATTTCCCAGTGGGATTTCCAGATCCCCACCATGCTGTGAGCATCTCTTTCAAAACAAGCAAGGAAGAAAAGCCTTTTCCAGATTCTTCAGACCCTCTTGTTACAGCTGTCTGAGACCAGGCTCATATATCCAGGGTAATTACAAGGCATCAATCATAGAGGCAAGTAATGGGAAGGCCGGGGATCAGACACGCCTGTCTCGCCTCAGCAAAGCTTTTGGTGCTCAGCTGTTCCCAGCAGGTTTCTTCATACCTTGCCCATTCAGCACAGAAATGAAGCAGCAGGAAGCAGTCAGGAGGTTGGCCACCCACTGAAAAGCTTAATGAAGAGCTGATGGATCTAGACAGGGGGAGGAGGTGGGAGCCATGTGGAAATCTGCCCTCCTGCCCCACCCCCCCAGGGGTAAAAGCCAAATCTAAAAATAAAGAACTGAATTTGCACCTACCCAGGTGCAGACTTTGGAAACAACGGGATCCAGCACCTACAAACTCCTGCTCATCTCTAAGACTGTATTTGCATACTCCCCCCTTGACACCAAGCTCCTGTCCTGGGAAAAACACTGAGTGAAAGGAAAGCCTATAAGGTAGTTTTTTGACCTTTAATCAGAACTCCAGCAAAAGCAGGGTCCAGAGAAGAAAATGCAATCTCACAACTGTGAGTAACTTCTCCATTTGTGCTGCTAAGGAGGTAGGATACAAGTCCTTTAAAGAGGACATTTCACTAGGTGCCATCTCTTCCTGGTTGTTCTTTGGCTGTCATCCTCCTGGCTGGCAGCACTGCTTTTATTATAAGAGCAGAGTGTTGTCTTTCTTGATGGCACAGGACCAGCTCTTTGTTGTGACAGGAGCCACATCCCCCACGTGTCCTGAAATGAGCAGCAGCTGCAGGCAGGCCCCCTCCATTCAGCAGGATCCTTTGTCCTTGCGCTGGAATGCCGTGAGCTGCTGCCACCTTCCAAAGGCCTGAAAGAGGAAAGGGGGAAATCAAACACTCGTGTTTAACCTTGAGGGGCTGCAGCCATTCTCACAGAACCTGTAAATGTAGTTTTCCTTCTAGCAATGGCTCTGCCAGCAGCCTCACCCTTCACTCAAAACCCTTCCCTATCTCTCCTGGTGCCAACATGGGGCATGCAAAGTACAAATCAATGTAAGAGAAGAAAGACCAATGCTCCCCCTCCCCTCTAATTTCAGTACCTGCTCCTGTTTCCTTAAAGCAGGGCCTAATCCTACACGAACCTTTGGGAGGCAGGCAGAGGAGCACACTGGATATGAGTTCTAAGGCTTTGCCTGCTAGCTCAAATTCAGAGTGATTTGCTTGCCCCTGGGTGCAAATCAGCACAGTACTCCTGCACCAATGTGGAGCCTGCTTCTTCCCTAAGTGGGGTCTCAAGAGGCAGGGGATTAAAGGATTAACATCACTAATAACAGCAGGGAAGGGGGCACATGTCAGGGAAATTGACTCCTGACACAAAGCTTTGAAAAACACCCATAGATGAACCCATGTAAAGCTGGAAGATTTTTTCCTTTTTTACTGGAAGACTCATTCCTTGATGTATCCAACTTCTCCCTAAGCAAGTGCATTGTGCAGGGAGAGAGACACAGGGAACACCAGTTGTCCCTTTGGGGTGCTTTCTTGTACCCCAAATTCAGAGTTCCACTGAATTGAAGCAGTCAGAAATGCTTACCTGAGATAGGAGGCTCCTGGCTTCCTCTTCCAAAAGATTCTGCACCACACAGCTTTGCAAATATCTTCGTCTCCATACCCTCCAGGCCTTCTCTATCAGCCGCTGCTGGTCCTGCCAGGAGAAGAGCCAGTGCTCAGATTAATTGGGCTCTGGAAGGCAAATAATCTCACTTCCTTCCAGTCCCACCTTGTTCCAGTTGCTTTCCTGACTCCCTCCTAAAAGCCTTTGCATTGGTAACAAACAGAGCAGACTAATAACAGAGCTCTTGCTGAACTATTCTCTCCATAGTGTGGCTAAGTCCCAGTACCCTGGGGAGAGGACAATGCCCCACTGTGGTCCAGCACAACTCCTCAGTTACTCTGCATATGCTCACACTATGCAGGCATCACCTTGTTACCTGGGCAGGCCAGAGCTCATCTCACACAGGTAATGCCCAGGAACAAGGCAGAACTTGGGTGTGAGCAGAAGGGGAAGCCAAATGACAGCTCTTGGTAAGCTGTGGACACCAGTGGGATGTATCAGGAACACAGATGAGGACAAAGATCGTAATAATTGCTGTGAACTTTCTGTACAGTCTATAGACAAATGCTGTTTCCGCTTCCTATCTGTAAGGGCAACGCAGAACTAAATCTGTGGCTATGCCAGTCTGTCAAGCTGACATTTCAAAAAGAACAATGGAAAAACTAGCCACAGCAGTAAACCAGGATTTCTGGTGCATACTGGTACTTGTTAAACCCCCAGGTCTCATCTCCCAGGATGTATGTGAGGCTACAGGCAAAGCAGGCTTGCCCATTAACACCCATCACTGCCACCCCAGTGGCACTGGGCACTCACCAACACCTGAGCCAGTATCACCACCCTGCTGGCTTCCCTCCACTGATGCCATGCCCTTGCCAGACAGAGCAGTTTCCTGTCATACTGGCACTGGCGCAGGACCACTGTGTGATGCCACCACCTCAGATATTTCCTCCTGCAGGCAAAAGAAGCAAATAAGCTTTACCATACAAGGGAGCCCTTCCCTGATGGTATCAGCAAGAGGAAGCCCAGAGCTCTCCACTTACCCAAGCCACTTCTTATCCCACTGCTCCAAGTCCACCTCTGCTGTGTTCTCCTGGATCCTTGCATGTGCATGAGGGGGTCCTACCACATCAGGTCTCTCCAGCAGCCTCTTAGCCCTGTTTTGGCTCCTGTAGATCACCAGCCAGCGCTGAATGGCACTGGGAAAAAGTCCAGTTGCTGCTGAATCTTCTCTGCCTCTTCTGCTTTCTAAGAAACAAAAGAGGAATCACACAGGAGCTAACCTTGGAGCTAGAGAGGGAGACATCAGAGCTGCCATGAGCCCTTAGTCCTTCAACTCCTGAACACAGAAGAAATACACTGAGTTTGATTGCCATGAGCTCCTACTCCACAGAGGAATCCCAGTCATTAAACTGGTAAACACTAATCCCCTTCCCTCATCACTCACACCCCCACACGTGTCTGTTAAAGCAAGAGAGGAGGGAGAATCTTCTTACTCATGGACCAAGAGAGAGACATCTTCCTGCTTTTCCTAACACCTATGAGGCTACTGCGCTGCCGTGAGCACTGGGAAAAGGCAGCTGCTCTGGTCCAGTAGTTGCAGGCCTGCAAACAGAAATAACACAGCTGCAGCCAAGAGTAAACACAATGCACACAGCACTCACACAAACCAGTCTTAGAGAGACGGGCTCACAGCTCTGCAGGCAGCTTAATGTGCTAGACCCCAGGCTGGAAACTGCACAGATGAGATCTCAGCAGGACTGACTCAGCCCTTCCAAATCAATCGACCTCTTTGTAGTTTGCTAGCTGTGAGTCTTTTGAAAAAAGCTGCAACTGTGACAGCTCACTCTGCTCTGCAGGGACAGTGATTATCCCATCTTATCTTTGAGCAGAGAGGAAGGAGTGCTCTCATCTCTCTGGTCAAAATGTCCCCTTTCCTTATTGCTGTGCTCCATATGGTTGTTGCAATCAGTGCCAGATTATGGTGATGAAGTTGTGTGCACAGCCTGTGAAGAATTTCACAGCAGGGACTAAGCAGTCACCACAAATCAAACCAGGTTTTTATACAAGCCTTGTCACACTATCTCAGTGCTTCGTGACTCACTGAGTTAATAATAACTGTCTCATAGGGACCTTTATCTCCTCTTACTTGTTTGACAGTAGTCACGGATCCCAGGCGCAGGGCTTGCTGTCCTCTCGCAGCCACTCGCCAGCGGTGACAAGCTTTACCTGGAGAGGGCTCCTGCCACTTGTGGTTTCTCCCTCCTGGCACTTGTTCAGCTCTCAAGAGTTTCTCTCTCCACTTAGTAAAGCTCCCAGCCAGGAGACGGTGCTGTCTGACTCTTTTAAAGTAAGAGAGGGCTTCACGCTGCCTCAGCCTACATGCAGTAACCCGGGCCCAAGTGACAAGGCACCTGAAAAACAGTTACAAGCACAGAAAAGAAGAAGATGCCTAAAGGAACAACTCCATGTCAGACCAAATTTCACCTTCTCACCTGCCCTGCAGTGTCTCACATAAATGGTCAAAGCAAGGCAAAGAGCATTCAACAAGAAAAGAGACTGTTCCTATTATTCCTTCTGCAATCAAGATTTATGCATTGATCTCCATTTTTCCAGTGCCTCACCTTTGGGAAGTGCAAGGTCAGACTCTTCAGCTATCTTTCTGCTGAAATCCTGCCCTCATTTTGCTTCAGGTTCCCAGCACTGTTACCTCTCACCTACTCAAAGCCCAAAAGAGACTTTGCTTCCCTCTGGCCATTTTACCATTTCCTCCTCTTCAAAGGCCTCTGCAAACTGGATCCAATCTTACACTATGCTTTTGCTTTGCCTACAAAACAAATGCTTTTCCTACACTGCCTTGCCAGTACACAAACTGGATACCCCCACAAAAAAAAAATAAATTAATTAGTCACTCTTCAATCTATCTCTGTGCTACAAGCTGACCAGAAAGATGGCGCATTAAAATCTCTTCAGCACGGAACCCAGCAGATCCCTGAAGTCTGCTTGCAGCATTTATGACAGCCGCTTGTTGTCAAGATTCACATTTTCTTTCTTGGCTGTCACAAACTGAGGCCCTGTGTATGTGGGATGTACAACCAGAATCTTTATGAAGATAATTTTATTCCAAAAAATCAACAACTTCAGGAGTTACTATTACCAGCACAGTAAATCTGCACCCACAATAATCTCTCTGTGTCTTGCAGGCTGATCACAGGAGGTCAGTCTTCCTGCAACCAGAGAATCCAATCTGCTTTTCATTCCTGGCTTATTCTTTTGGTTCCTTGTTCCATTTGGACATCCATTATGCAAATCACCCCACTGCACCATAGGACAGAGGTGTAAATATCCTGTGCCTGGCAGGCTTTTTGGAAGATCAAGAGAAGCTATTGCAGGTTATCCTAGCATGAAAAATGCCCCCCTCAGAAGAGA
This sequence comes from Prinia subflava, assembly GCF_021018805.1. Lineage (NCBI taxonomy): Eukaryota > Metazoa > Chordata > Aves > Passeriformes > Cisticolidae > Prinia > Prinia subflava. The sequence goes on along the minus strand of NC_086267.1, from coordinate 2,907,736 downwards.
CAGAGCTCAGCCTGTACCATATCCAGGTGAGAAATTAGAAGCACACTCTCATCAAAGGAGACTCAGAAGGAATATTAATGGTGGGGACCTACTCAACAGGAAGGAACAATAAGGGCTTCTCCCAGATACTGAAATGCAAACGAGGCTTCAATTTTAAAACAAAACAAATTTGCTTGCATATCTCCCTCACTTAATGCCCAAATACCACCCTGTATAACTAAGACTGAATACAAGCTCTGGAAGGAAAAGAATTTTTGAATGGGAAAAATGAGGTGGGGTGTGAGGCTTTAGGTAAGAGACCCCTTAATATTGACACATCCTCAGAGAAGTGTGACACATCCTACAGAAGTTCCATTTATACATGAGCTATCCACACTCTCAAACCCAAACTTTCCTCTTAATACAGTGGATACTACTACATAAATGGCTCTTCATACAGAGCTTCCCTTGGAAATGCTTTGAGAGCAAGAAACAAACCTGTGCAGGAGACAACACTGCCAGAATGAAACAGCATATTTCTGCTTCCTTGTTTGGTAATACCATGTCTGCAGGACCAGCCTCTTCTTCTCCTGGCAGCTGTGCCAAGCCCATTGCTGCTGCAGCTCTCTCAGAGCACGCTTCCCTGTGAGAGAGCACACCTTCCTGAGCTCAGCCCAATGACTGTTTCTCCACTGCAGAGCCCAGACAAGAGCAAAGAATACATCTGCTGCAAACACCAAATGGCACCAAACTCGCTAAGATTTCCTGTCCTCTCTTTAGCAGCTAAAGAGACTTTTCAATTTATCTTGTAGTTTTTTTGTCTGCATGGCAGTCAGACCTTATTTCAAATTTTCCCTGCAAGAGGTTACAGATTACTTCCCCTCTTATCTGCAAGGCAGTTTTCTATTAAAAATTGGGGGTTCTTCTTCCCTGGCACAGCATAAGTCCTTAGAGTATATGGAATTCTTTGAGGGATCAGGATTGTTAACCCACCCTGTTCCCACTGAAGTAAAACTTGACTGCTTGGTCTGAGGAAACCTGTTCAAACTTGGAATCCTGCATGGAACTCCATTTAACTCCCCAACTGCTAAAAAACCCTGCTTGAACACTCTTTTGGGAGTGCAGGTAGAAGTGCCAAAGGAGAATCTCCCCTAATATAAAGCACTACAAAACAGTAGGGCACATGTCCTGCTGTAGCCAGAAGATTGCAGTGACACATGCACCTACTGACTCCTGGAGCAGTACATGCCTTTCCAGAGGAGCAGTGCACAGAATTACAGCCAAAAATGTGACTTTCTCCATCCCAACCATTCCCAAAGCCTCTCTCTTCTATGGACACAAGTGATGCAGTGGGATGGGGTAACTCACTTTCCCAGCAGGAACGCCAATGCCACAGAGCATCAGCAGTCATCTGGTGAACACGACACCTGAATCTCCGGTCAACTTCCACTTTCTGGGCCAGTCTCCTTTTCCACAGGCTGAAAGCCATCTGCAAACTATGAACTTCATCTTTTAGGGCTGCTGCTGCTTTTTGGTTCTTATTTTCCATGAGCCGGTGGTGCCAGCTGAGAAAGGCTCTGAGAGGGACAAAGGTTGTGCACTGACTGTAGGAACAACTCACAGAGATACCTTTGTAATAAACACACACAAGGGAGTTTTGGAAATACATCTGATCTGTCAACATCCTTTCCCCATTAAATGTCAGGGGAAATGATGGACAGGACAGGATGGAAATGATGTTGGGAGTAAGATGTTCTGTCCTGGCTGTGCCAAGCCTGTTGTGCTCTTCAGCTTTGGAATCAGTAGAGAGCAAGGCCAGTTCAGTCCTGGATAGAAGTTACCAGGACTTACCAGCAGAGCTGGGCTTGCTGTTATTTGTGAAGCATCCCATCAAACCAGAAATTATTGTGTTCCTACATAGTAATTTTGAACGTGGAAAAACCCCCAAATAATGGGCTGCAAAACTCCCACTGAAGACAGAAAAAAATAGCTAGAGGAATAATTTTTTCCTTTTTTTTTTTTTTTTTTTTAATAATTAAAGCAAGTGTAAAGCTTTCAAAACAAAGAGCTTTAGGAAACTTCTGGAAAGCAGGACCCCTACCGAGACAGCCGGGTGTGCCTGCAGTGCTGCTGGGCCTTTACATGATGGCGAGTTCGAGCTGACCACACAATGAAGCACCTCTGCAGGCAGTATTTCTCTGCTTGCTGCCAGCAACTCTTCCCCTCCTTGTCAGAACTGCAGCCCTGTAATCCACAAAGCAAAAAAGAGGCCTTGAACTGATGTTGTATCAGTTACTCCACAGCTCAGCTGTGTTTCCTTGCCACTGTGACTTCTGTGATTGCCCAGCTCTGTTGCTAAACCCCACACCCCACACGAACACCCAGACATGAGGGTCTAACACATCCCTTTTAAATCCTTGACACCTGCCCTACTTCCACTCAGCTGACAAATGGTAGGGAAGAGTTACCCTGAGAAAAGCCTCAATCTCCCAAATCTTCTGTTTGAGAGAGAACAAAAAAGACAAAATAGCTGTGAGACCTTCCGTATGCTGATATTGAAACACAAAGGCTCTTTGCTAAATTTGAATATGCAAAAAACACTTGTATATCTACATTTTACACAACACTTTCTAGTCTCACCTCTTCCCATGCAGAGTAACTGACAGGAGGCTGTGAATTATTATCTGGACTCTGCAGCACTGATGACTGATTTTCCACAAACCAATTTCTTCTGCAATACAAAGGTGTTGGGTGAGGAGGAAAGAAAGAAGCAAAGTCTCCTGGAAGGATGGTGTGATGTGACATGAGGGATTATCCAGAAGGAAGGAATTCAGCCTGTCCAAACAAGGGGTCACTCCTACCAGCATCCCAAAAAACCAGTCTCCAACTCACCCAGATCCAAGGAAGGAGGCCTGCAAGCACAGCTCCCCACCCAGCTCAGCTGGCAGCTCTGTGCACTGGGGGAGTTGCAGGAAAGAACTGTGACATGACACGTGTGTGACATCCTCAGCAGTCAGAAGGGAGGAGAAGCTGTGCTGGCTGCTGTCACTAAGGCTGCATTCCTGCAGGTATGAAGGGAGGAACACGCTGTGAGGTGAGTGTCCTCACAGTGCAAGAACTCTGCTAACAGCTCTGACCATGCCATTTACTCCTTTTTCATCAAGGATTCAGACAAATCCAAAAGGCATCCAAAGGAACTGCAGGCTAGCCATGACACCTCTGGAGAGTGAACATGTAAGTGATGGGAAAGTTATTTCTATACTAATAATTTCCATACTAAAATAGAAATACATGCATTTCTATACTGAGAAAAGGGGAATGGGCATATGCATTGTCTCAGTGAGGAAGCTCTTTATACCTCATCCATTCCACCTTGCAGTCATAAACGGAAGCAAGAGTACAAGGGAACCTCACTAGCTCAGCACCTTCCCACATCTCTAAATGATGAACCAGAAAAAGCACAGAGGGCATTGACTTCACGCTTTCAGATTTCATTTCAGCTTCATGACCCCACAGATTCAGCACTAAATTTTAATCACAGTTTGCTGATGACAGTATCATGTTGAAGTAGAAATTCTCCCAAAAAAATCCCAGCAATTTAATACCTCAGAGCAGTCTGGATGTACCAAGACCTTCTCACCTTTTCCAATGAGCTTTGAGAGGTCACAGTAGCTGGTGCACTGCTGTCAAAGCCAGATGATGTTGAGAGGTCCTCAGAAAACAGCATGGCATGAGTTTCCTCACAGACAGCTCTACACAAGTGCTTAGAACTTTGTTCAATTGTCTTCAGCATGAGATACTTTTGGTGCCATAATTTCAGAGTTTTTCTGAGTTCACACTGCTTCAAAGTCTGAGAGAAAGAACTGAGACAGAAGATATTGAGACAGCAAACTGACAGAAGAACACCAGAGGGGGTGACTGGCACAGACACGATGGACAATAGATAGGGTAAAGGGAGTTCCTGCAAAAGGTTCAGAAACAGAAATGGACACTACTAATCGGGGCAGGGCTCCGGGGATTGGCTCTTTGCACTCACTCAGCTTTGTGATGCTCACACAGCCTTGTTCTCCACAGCAGATACACTCTCTGCAGTTTCAGTTTTTGGCAGAAGTCATCAAAAGAGTAGACGGTTTTCTCCAGAAACTGTCTCTCTCCAGTCCACAATGCCTGATCTTCACGCCTCTTTGTCGCAGTCATGTCAGCTACTGAGCTATTTCTCACTGCTCCTTAACCAGTTACACAAAGAACAAGAGGTTGTTTGTCTCAAGGCGTTCATTCCAATTCAGCCCAGCCCAACCCTCAAATTGCTTCTTTTCAGCAAGGTTTAAGAATTTATATTTGGTTTATGAAGCAGAGTAATAAACCTCCCTGTAGCTTGACACACTCAGAACCAGTCCTCTGCCCACTCTGGTTTGTTCATATCCTGTATCATCTAAGCCCCTCTGTTTTCAGGCTGTTTTTGGTGTACAAGAAGAGGAAGAAGGAGCCTGAGCACCTCTAAAACTTAGATTCTGCACAGACCCCAAACTGCTCACCATAATGCTGCCTCCATCGTAGAAGGAAGAGGTTCACCACTGCCTGCTTATCAACTCCTCTGACCTGCAGCATCTCAACCCACTGCTGGAAATGCTTCCTCAGTGATATGGCTCTGAGATGGGCCAGGCTGCACCTGTCAAGTGCCTTCTGCTCAACAGTCTCCTTCCATGTACTGAAGCACCTGAGTATACCAAAGGAAAATGCTGAAAAACACTTACTCAAGCTTATGTGTCTTCCTGAGACTGGGTTTAGTTCAGGCAGACACACAGAAGCTGTTCCCATTCTATTTGTTGGTTTCAGTAAAAAGCCACTGTCATGCTTAGACCACAGAAGCACAGTGGCTGCTCTTGGGTTTGGTCTTTCAGGACATCAAAAGTTGGGACAAAAAAGTTTTGGCAGTGCACAGGAGACAAGTCATAACATCTCCGGCCACAGCAGTTCCTTTTCATGTTTCTACCCTTACTTTCATCTTTATTAACTCCTAAAACAGGATAGATGGCTTTAAGATGGAACAACTGGGTTGGCTCTGTTATTCCTTGGACTTTCACAGCAAACAGACTTTTCACATGAAAACCAGATTGTTGCCAGATCTCATCAACTCACCGGGAGACCAAGTTTCTTTGGATTTGAGTTGTCACCATCAGAATCTGTTTCATTTCCAAGCTTTGAGAATGCCACATCCAGAAAATGTTTCGTAGCTTCTTCTTTTCCAGCAGAGCACGGGCTTCCAAAAGCCTGGTTTCCTCTTTGCTCAGCAGCTCCTTCTGCCGGCACCACAGTCTGAAAGCTGCTGTGTCGCAGGGCAGGAAGAGATTGACAGAAAGAGAAATAACAGAAGAACTTCAAACACCTCAGTGTCACACAGCAAATATTCCTCGGCTTAACTCCAAGCTGCCAGAGGAAGGACACTTAAGGAAGGCAGCTCACATTGCTGGAGCAACACTTGCTGCACCTGAATTCATATAAGGAATGAGGCAAAACTTCTATGACATGGTGAGTGGCCATCCTCCACCATCACAGATACTGTCCCAGCTACTTGCAGGGTCATATTCTGAAGGAGCTCAAAGCAACACTAGACACAAACCACAAAAACTGGTGTAAGTGTGAATACCTCCAAGCTGTTCCAAGGCTATGGAATGTGTGCTTACCAGCCAGGCGTCTCATGTCTCTGATTGCTTCAGCTCTCCAGCAGAACTCATTTCCTCTCTGCCTATGACAAAGCTGTGTCCACAGTTCTCCCTCGATCCTGAAAGAGCCACAAGCATGCCTTAACATCCAGCTGACCAAAGAGGCACTCACAGAACAGAATCCAGGGCTTTCCTCTCTCCTTTTGTCTCAACTTGTTCTTCTGCCTTCAGAATTAGAAGCCCAACAAAAGGCATTTCTTTCAACACCTCTGAAACTACTGCTACAGACTGTAGTATTGCCTCACTCCCAACATCATTTACACCTGCATCACATATCCAGGTGTGAGCTGAAGCCAAGAATTAGGACAGGAATATTTCTGTCAGACACTCAGACTGCAAACACTGGTGCACAGAAGCTCTGAAATAGGATTGTTTAGTTCTTAACACTAAACTCCTAATTCTTCCCATGTTTATCCACAACAATACATTCAAGGACATGGAAACAAGTCTGCCATAATTTGAGAAAAAAATTATGCCATAATTTGAGAAAAAAAATTCCCTGTGTTTGTAAACCTCCCTTTGTTCAAGATAACAGAAAGAGAATGCTCTCTGCTTACCTACAAGCCTGCTCTACTTCCTTTGAGTATCCTGTTGCAAGCTGATGCTGAGCTGAGGTTGTCATAGTTGCTAATTTTCCTACTCCAAAAACCCCTGCTGATGACCTTTGGGTATAGGAGTAAGGCTCAGGCTGCAGAGCTTCCTTCTTGCTCTGTTTTGCCACAGCTTCCTTCCACTGAAGAAGAAACCGTATGATTAGAACAAACTGCAGACAGAGTATTGGTACCAGGGTCTACACCACTGAATTCCACACAGGGTACCCCTTCCTCCTCCCTACCCAAACAGGATTTGTGCCTTCTCTGACTGCACAGCAGAAAGCTCATGGCACCACTGTCCCCAGCCAGGGCTCACCCTCTGAAAGCTGGCAGCTAGCAGAGTTGAAGCATGTCTCTGCTGGGCCACCTCCAGTTGTGTCCTCCTTTGGTGCAGGGTCCACTGCAGAGCACCAAAGCCCTCCTGAAGCAGCTGGTGTCTGTAAAGCTGCCTGGCTGCCCTCTTCCAAAGGACATGTCTTCTCCAAGCTTGGAAACACCTTCTTAGGATTTGTTTGTCACACAAATGCCAGAAACTTAAAAACAAAAAACAGAGCTGAGTTCCTGTTAACAGAAAGGAAAGTTAAACCAGCCAGGAGGTGGCAATCAGAGTTCAGCCATCAAGCTGGCAAGAGGTTATTTCAAATCATTCTCTCTAAAGGATGGAAAACATGCAATCTCACACCAAATTAAGGAATCACTGTTGCTAAACTGGTAGCAACCTAATTCACAGATTTGAATTCCACCTCATGGATATGTCTAGCTCTTGATCTTCTCTAACATCAGTGAGCACACTGGAATTTGATGCACTGAGGAGTGGCACTGATGGTACCAACACTTTTTCACTGCTACAACAACCAAGGCTGAACTTAAAAGATAGCATTGAAAAGATACAGAAATTATTTTTTAGCTCATACTCCATTCTAAATGACAACCCTTTGAAAAGAAGTGGATGCAGCCCCTCAACCAACCACACCACAGCAGATTAATGTGGGCTAAGTCCTAAACACAAATGTTCCTAGGGACAGGGCTCCTTAGGCACTTTCCAGAAGTGCTCCTCTCCTAACAACCAGCACACTCATACTTAAATATGAGCCTTTTTACCTTTGCTCATTCACCTTCAATGACCAGAAGCTGTTCTCTGAGATCTGCAAACAGACAAGAGACAGTAATTCACAATTATTCACACTGCTGCACTCTGTTGAAGAATTTGTCTTTGTGGCACACATCATTTTGCATGGAGACCAGAGCACAACTGCCTCAAGGTCGTGTATTACGTGGGATGTCTTGGACACTGCTCCCACACCATTGCTCTGTGAATATTCTTACATACTTCAGACATGAAAAGGCACAAAAAGCCTGAAATCTTAGTGCCCTGCAACAATGTGCAGAACAAAAACCAGTGTAATGCTTTCCCTTGGTATGCAGATCAGAGAATATGAACAGGTGTTTACATTCTCAAAACAACCAGGTTGACAAGCTGGCCTTTAGGAAGAAGCATGTGAGATGGAAAGATGCATACACTGAGATGAAGAAGGACTGTAAGAGATGAGATTCTGGCCATTGAGTGACAAGAAAAAACGATAGGACAAGCATCCCCATCACTTGTACCTCAACTCTGCACCTCTAGCAAGTGGCAGAAACAAGCACAAGTAATACCTGTGAACAGAGATGCTTCACAGTGAGCATACCCTCACCTCTCTGGGCACAGTTTTCTGTGTCTGGCTCCCTTCTTCACAGCACCGTTGTTCTTTGGAATTCCTTTCTACAGAACATTCTCCAGACTGCTCGAGATTGCCATTAGCTTCCAAATTCCTCTGGCTTCTTTGGTAGAAGTATTTGTTTTTCCTTCCTTCTCTGCTCATGTTCATACAATCTACATCAGAATGCTCATTAAAGCCTTCTTCAGCTGGTGCACCCAAGGGATTGGACTGGCTGCTGCCCACTGCAGCCGTTCTTCTGGCTGCTCGTGGTCTGGAGTCACACACCTCTTCTGACTCTTTGCTGCACTTAACATGAGAGTTGTTGACTTCTACAGATTTACCACTAAGCTGCTGGCCTGGTCTGAACTCTTTATCTCCAGGATGAGAAGCGATGCTCACACACACTTCTGCAGGAGTCCCACCCATGGCTACACCAACGCTCATCTGAGCCCCCCACCAATCTGTCTCCAGTGACACCTGCAGACCCTCTGGACCCAGACTGGCTGAAAGGTCTTTCTTCCAAGACCCAGCACATGGAGACACCCCATTAGATGTCTGTTCTCCTTTAACAACCTTTTCAGGAGAATGACTTTTTCTGTCAACATAAACACTACCAGTTTCCAGAGGTGGCTTTACCAGGGATTGGAATGTGAAGAAAGGGGAGCAACTGAAGGAGGAATCTGCTTCTGTATCCACTGGCCTGCCACAGCCCACTCCAAAAGCAAGGGTTTGTGGTTGGATGCCACCTGAAAATTTGGTTCTCCATATGTTTGAGCCAATGTAGCCATATCTGTGAGAGACAGAGAGAGGCTCAGCAGGACTGAGCCTTGTCACTGCACTAAGGCTCCAGTCTTTAGCAAATGGGACTCCCCATTTCAACCTTGCCTGAGCAGCACTGGTTTTTACTGTAGCTAGCTGTTCTCCCATGGTTAGGATACTGGGACCTAAATCACCAGGAGCAAAGCATGAATGGCCAGTGACTGGAGAAGGCTTGGGCTCCAGAGGGAGGGAACCCCATATCCCCATCAAAGCACTTTCTTGCTTAAGCCTCTGGACTGAACAGTATGAGCTAACAGAAATCTGTGAGGATTGCAAAAGAGACTGAAAAGGCTCCAAATCAGATGGATCAAGATATCCCAGGGTCAGGGCTGAACTGTGACAAGTGTTCACTTTCACTTGAGCTCCTTAAAGAAGGACCCACCATTAATTCATGTCTAAGAGGGGAATCTGCAGCATGAGATGACAAACATGCATTGACCAGTAAAGGGTTCACTGGATCCTTACAAGAAGCAGCAGAAGGCTGATGCTGTTGGTTTTCCACCTGAGAGTCACAGTTCTTGTTCCTTGTTTCTGGATAGTGATGGTGAGCAGCAGGTATGGAGCAGCTACTGGCTGCCTTTGCCTCCTCATGGAGTTATTGAGGAAAGTCAACGCTCTCACTCCTCCCTTCCAAAACACAAGCCCCAAGATGCAAGTGCCTCTGGGGGAGACTCACAGCAGCGAGCACTGATGAAGAAGGATGGGCACTCTGTGAACCACACACTTAGAGCCCTGCTGCTGCAGCCTAGAGCACAGATTATCCTGCTGCAGCAAGCAGGAACTGGAGAACTGGCTGGCAGTGTCCGGGAATGGCTGAGAAGGGCAGGAGGGATTAGTCTGTCCCAGACTGGGATCTCTTCCCATCTGACAGAGGTGTGGCACACAGCTAGCCCTGTCTCTAGGCTTACACCAAACCTGCAGCCTCAGGCCAAGGATGAGAAATGTCTACTCAACTTCTAGTGCCCAAATACAGATTGAAATTCACGTTCTTCTGAATGTTTCTTTGCTCTAAAGAAAAAGAAGAAGAAATATAAGCTGAAGACTGTATGTATTTCCTACCTCATCTTGCCTAGTTTGCTGAAGCCTTTGGGTACTTTCCTTGTGGATTTCTTGTCTCTGATCCACCAGTCTCAGTCCTGAAAGTGTTATGGACACTGCTCTCTTCCTGTTTTTTGGCAGACAATCATATCTGGCAGAGCAGGAATGACTGAAAAGGACAGATTCAGTTCTCAACAAAAAACCTGGAAAACAAAGACTTCCAGCATTATACACCTGCAGCCTCAGAAAGACTTTGTTCCCAGCAAGGCTGAATTATCCCACTGCCAAGACAAAAGTGTGTAGCAGCTTTTACTGGATGCTTTATATCTCACCAGATCTACACGACACTGACCAACAACAGGTCTAACAAAAATGTTTTCACAGAAGTCAGAGCAACATGGTTCCAGCTGGCGTACAATGTTTACTCCTCATCACTGATGGGAAATCCAGCTCACATCTCCTCACACTCATATTTTCTCCAGGGCTTGTAGGAAAGGTAGGGCCTTGACTTAAAGTTCTCTTTAACTCCTTTACAAGTGAAAATTTGTTCATGTATCATGCTACAGCAAAGGTTCAAGGCTACACAGATTTATTTCTTCTTGCCCACACTAAAGGATGAAACCATGTTTATGTATCCATAAAAGCCACACTGTCCCCTAATCTGGAAGACTTACAGCATAGCTGAGAGACCTACTTTGCAGTCTAGCCACTAAGTCTGATGGTTATACATATAATACTCATGCTGAAAATGGATTATTAAATTGCTGCTAATAGGTAAGTGCAATTTGGGAGGACTGTGCTTCCATTCCCTCAGATTTTAAAAGCAAGTTGTCAATCACTGTCATTCTAACCACCATTCTTTTCCACCTCTCTTTGAAAAAATGAAAATGGTATTGTATAAAGACACACACATCTCTATCATCTTAAAACCCCCTAGTCAATCTGAGAAGAGACAGCAACGAAATCAATGCCCATTGTCTTTTTCAAACACATTCTAATCCCAGAAAGCCTCCTGTCAAATTGCACTGTTTCCAAGCTGTGTTTATTTCATTCTCTTCTAAGAGAGCATTTGAGGCTCAGTTGTCCCTGTTTGTAACAGCTCATTTTTCCCTCTCACATGCAAACTCCTTCAGTAATCACCACAATCTGGGGAGCAAACACAGTTCCTAAAGCAGCAGGAGACAGTCAGGCAGTGCTGCAATTATCCCTGGGAACTGCTGTTACTCCCTTTCATGTATCACCGAGGGTGCCGTGAACGGAAAGATCCCATTATTTTTTCCAGACAAGTTGAATTTGGCAACTACAGAGTGAACAGACAAAGCACAGCTGCCTTCCTTAGGGTGCCTATCACTGCATGAAGTATAACCACAAAATGCAGTGGACTGGTGCTCCATGGAAGCACTCCTTGCATCCCAGAAATATCCAATCAACAAGCAATGTACCACAAAAGGGTGTTACAAAGGATTTAAATAGCAAAAGGACGTAAACCCACCATGGTTTTCAGTGTTGTTTCACTCTGTGAGCACCCAAAACCTGGCCCTGGACTATGTTATGCTCAAGAATCTGGACATAATCTATTTTTCTTGATAATAATCTATTTTCTTGACAACTTGTCATATTTTTTAGCTCTCCATTTCAATTCTCTGGGCTAGGTACCAGGTTCTCAACACATCACCATGGTTATTTCAGGTGGTTGTCCTTCACCTCACTCATTCCTAATTTCAGTCTCATTGAGATCTGGAAGAAAGACCATCCTATCAAAATCATGTTTGTTTGCCTTCCGAAATTGCAATTTGGGGCTTTAACATAACAACTTTTAAGCAGTGGGGTTAATCTCACTCAAAACAAGACTTCATGAAGATTTTTTTAAAATTTCTTCTGAGGCCAAAAGAGATATTCAAGGCAAACTGCACATTTTATGAACTGCAAAATCCATGACCAATGGATTTTATATTAGGTTTTATGATTGCAACTAAAACATTTAATGCATGCTTACTATATACACACTTTACAGCAACCCACTAATGCCTTAAAACCTGAAACAAATTCAATTAAGCAAGTAAAAATTAAGATTATCAAGTTATTTCTGTTGTTATAACCAAAAGGAAATAAATAGCACAGTTCATGAAAAGTAAATCAAGCAAACGCCATTTCAGCAATACAGTAACACCACCAGACCCACAATAAACAGATTTGTGCTGCACACACGGTGCTTATTTCCCCATCCCTGCAGACCAAAGCTGATCCATTTCATATTCCAAGTAGGAGCCAGTGAGATTACTCTGAGATTGCACTTCAGCTGCCTCAGAAAGCAGGGTTTTTCCCAAACACTGCTCAGCATTACAAACCAACCCAACCATGGCTGCCATCGCCTGTGAGACCAGCAGCTAGCACAGGTGGTCTTCCCTCCGCAGTGCTGCCATCCAAGCCCCCACCAGTGTCCCAGCGTGCTGTGGTGGGAGAACCTCCTCGTCCATGGCACGAGCTCTGCTCAGCAACCCCGATGGCTCCACTTACCCACTCCGAGAGGCAGCGGCTGCTCTGCTGGGCCCCGGGGACTGAGCACACGCGTGTGAGGCGGCGCTTCCTTCACGGCGACAACCGCCCTGGGCGCCCTCAGCGCCAGCACCCTGAGCGTCCTCAGCACCGAGCACCCTGAGCCCCCTCAGTGCAAACACCCTGAGCCCCCTCAGCACCCGCACCCTGAGCCCCCTCAGTGCAAACACCCTGAGCCCCCTCAGCACCCGCACCCTGAGCCCCCTCAGTGCAAACACTCTGAGCCTCCTCAGTGCCGACCACCCTGAGCCCCCTCAGTGCAAACACCCTGAGCCTCCTCAGCACCCGCACCCTGAGCCCCCTCAGTGCAAACACCCTGAGCCTCCTCAGTGCAAACACCCTGAGCCTCCTCAGTGCTGACCACCCTGAGGCCCCTCAGCACCAACCATCCCCAGCCCCCTCAGCGCAAACACCCTGAGGCCCCTCAGCGCCGAGCACCCTGAGCCTCCTCAGTGCAAACACCCTGAGCCCCCTCAGTGCCGACCACCCTGAGCCCCTCAGTGCAAACACCCTGAGCCTCCTCAGTGCCGACCACCCTGAGGCCCCTCAGCACCAACCACCCTGAGGTCCCTCAGCACCAACCATCCCCAGCCCCCTAAGCGCAAACACCCTGAGGCCCCTCAGCGCCGACCACCCTGAGCCCCCTCAGTGCCGACCACCCTGAGCCCCCTCAGTGCCGACCACCCTGAGCCCCCTCAGTGCAAACACCCTGAGCCCCCTCAGTGCAAACACCCTGAGCCCCCTCAGCACCGACCACCCTGAGCCCCCTCAGTGCAAACACCCTGAGCCCCCTCAGTGCAAACACCCTGAGCCCCTCAGCACCGAGCACCCTGAGCCCCTCAGTGCCGAGCACCGTGGGCTCCCTCAGCGCCCGCACCCTGAGCCCCCTCAGCACCAACCATGCCCGGCTCACTCAGCGCCCGCGCCCCGCGCCCGCTCCAGCTGGGGCTCCATAAGCAGCTTATCCCCGCGATTAAGGTGGGTGACCGGGGCTACAGATGGCCGGGGAAAGCCGCTCTGGGCCATGGCTAATTAAAGCCGGGGCCAGGCCGGGGAGAGGGGGGGGCTTATGCCGGGCAGGAGCCGTGCTTGTCCCAGGCAGTGCCTCAGGACAGGCGCCACATTTCCCTCTTCTTCCTCTTCCCCCCAGACCCGCCAGCGCTGAGGGAGGCACCTGCCCTGGGCAGGCTAAAAGTTATCCTGGGGAGCTGCTCCCTCACCACCAAAACCATGGGCACAGCAGGACCCGAGGATTTCAAAAAACAAAGCAAAAACAGCTGGAGCGTTGCACCTCACTGGGTGAGGAGATCTCGCTGAGACCCCACGAGAGCCCCACTGTGAAGCCAGCACAGCCATGCTCTGGCACAGCAGCTCCATAAATCCCCTCATGCCCTCCTGAACCAGGAGAGGGGTCTGGTTTTAGCATCCTCCGATTTTAGCACCTCCGACCCAAAACAGGTATCCTTGAGGCACTGTAAAATGAGTGTTACTCGTGCCTTGCTCTGCTTCCCGGATCTCCCAAATGTACCAAATTTTCCACAGACTTTCCCTCATCATGACCCTCCCAGATGGCCTGGCTACAGTCCCAAGCCCTCAGGAAAAGCTATATTTTCAAATGAGACATAAATGACAAGTGTAAGTTTTTCTATCACAGAAAAACTGTGTTCATTTTATAGTTTTCTTAGAAAAATGTAACATTTCAAATTCTGTTAAGACAAGCAGCTGAAGGCAAAAGGATATTTCAAGGCACAAAGGATCTACAATCTATATTCAACAGTCATTCAAAGTATCCTGAAGGACATTCAACTTGCATAAAACCATCAGTTAACAAAACCCAATACCAGATACTGGGAGCACAAGAAGTTAAATAATGCCATCAAAAACAGCTCTTGGGAACTCCTAGATGCCTCCTGGAAATATATCTGCATAAATTCAGGCTACACTGTATTGTTTTAGGGCAGTCCATAAGCCTTCTAAATTGCTTGTCCAGGAGTACTTTGAGTGGTTCTCTTATAACGAAGAGGAAGCACAGTGAGAGACTGGAAGGCTGCAGAAGGTGCACCCAGTCACACGTACAGAGGAGGGATTGAGGGGGAGGGAGGAAAGGAGAGTCCTGGGATTACAGTGAGTCACAGTGCTTAACATGACACCTCCAAGATCTTCTGGACTTACTGCAGAACCCATCTGCCTAACCCTTAGGTAGGCAAAAGAAACATCAGCTCTTCTGTTTGCCCAGTGGCAAATGCTGCTCCAGGGAAGAGTGGGAGGCTGAGCCGGGCGAGGGCAGCGTCTGTGCGGGCTGCAGGGGCCTCAGAAGGGAGGCTGGGCTGCCTTGCTGGGCGAAGGCCACTGTGGAGGCACGTTTGGCTGATCAATGGGCTCGTAGGTGCTGCGGTCCTGGCCTGCGCTGCTGACACCTGAATGCAGATGGAAGAGAATAAGCTTGGGACAAAGGCAAAAGCACAAGAACTGAATGCTCAAGAAGAAACCAACAGCTCAGGAACACGCATTTTACCAGCTCCCAGCACGTGTGGTCTGTGATCCTCACTAAAGAGGCAGGAGGTAAGGAAAGCCATCCTTCCAACATGCCTGTTCTTTCCTTGAGAACCACTCTCTTAGTAGCCACATGGTTGTGTGGAAAGCAAGACCCACAGTACCCCACAGCAGCACAAGTTCCTGTAACAGTGTATTTCAGCAAGATAAAGTGTATGAGAGCTCATGGAAAAATGAACAGAGCCAGAAGCTGCAGGAACTGTGGCTAGCTGACAGCACAGATTTAAAGGCATGATACATCCATGAACCACTCTTCCCAACAATGCAGCTAGCCCTCAAGTGTGGCACAAAATTTGAATCCAACAGTGCTCCTAACTGCACTATGAACAATTTGTTTGTGCAAAATCATGTTACTGTCCAGGGGATGAGCAGGGAAAGAGAAGGCAGAGAATGTGCATGGACAGCTCTTTATCTATGGGCCAGGCATTTGCCATGGGGAGAAAGCAACCTGAATCATAGATAGCCACCAGACTATGAGGGGTTTGTTCTAAGCAGCAAAGATGCTCCCAAGCAACAAAGAGGGACTTTGTGTAGAAGGAGAACAAAACAGAAAAGGCCATGAAAATTTCAACACTGCTGAGTTCAAAAGAAAATGCCAGATAGCAGGAAAATGAGAGGAAATCTGTCAAGCACATTCAGCACAAAACACACAGTACTGAAAATCTTGTAAGAATGACAGTTCAGGAGAGAATATGAAACTACAAAGTGTCTGAATTCCCACCTGTGCCTGAGAGGAGACTCTCAGTTTGGGATAGTGTGGTTGAAAAGAAGTGCTGCCAAATTCCAAGCAGAGAGATGAACTTCTCAATTGATACCTACACTTTCTATGGGATACACATGTTGATTCCCAATGACAAGTACAGTGAGCAGCTAATAAAAACTGACACAAAAAAGACACTGCACGTGACTTACATGCCTCCTGACCTAGGTAAGACCTATCCATCAGGATTTTCACAAGCAGCTGGCAGAGACACCATCCACACTCCACTAGCAGAGAGGTGCAAATAGCATACAGTGCCCTAAGCCATGGTTTCCTTCTGTGGCTTCTCCTCCTCTGCAGGTTTACACCTCTTTCCACAGGAGTGTGATCTTTGCTACCACCAAAGCAGGATATGAGACAGCTTCCAGACACTGTAATGCAGGTACACCATCTTTTGTCCTGCACAGCCTTCTTAGGATGACCAACAGAACTGTGACAGGCTGCAGGTTTTGCCAGCATGAATTCAAACAACAATCCCTGGCAAACAATCAATCCCTGGCAGCTGCCCAGGCATGAACTAGTACCAGGAATGCTTGGCAAAGCTCACCAAGATCCAGAATATCTAGCCACAGCCCATCCTCTGTGGCAAATTTTCCACATTAGCATTATCAAATACAACCAGGGAAAAATTAAATGTCTCCAAGCTAACTCCCATCAGGTAAACATTACTCCCATTGTCCACGTGAGGAACAAAGACCAAAGCAATTGAGGTAAATAGGACATGGGAGGCCCACAGAAAGCATGGAGGTAGAAATCCAGCTTTATTTCCCTCTTGTTCATAATCCAGCCAGAGGAAATACTACCTCTACTCTCCCCCAGAAGGAAAAGAAAAGGTTGGCAAAGAAAGGACACCCAAAAGTTTTCAACAAACATACACAAATGCAGGAGGAGGAAGAGAGGAAAAGCCTCTCAACACCACTGAGGGCAAAATGGCTGTCAAAAACTTCAGGTCTGCAAGGGGAGAAAGAAAGAATATAAATTTAAGGCAAAAACCACACCAGAATGACAAAATGGGAGAACAAACACGAGCAAGACAGAGCAAGCAGCCTGTCTGCCTGGAAAGGAAGGCAGAATCCAGTTTCACAGAGCTCAGGCTGAAGGGTCCAAAGTGCAAGGCAGTCCTGAGGAAGTGGCACACTCTGACAAGGAAGCAGAAAAAGCATCCTACCTATGTTCAAGGTGAACTCTCCTCCACGCTCCCGATACATTCGATACACCAAATAGCAGGACACAGGTTTGAGGAGGAGACTGAAGATGGCCATGCCTATGCTGAAACGCCTCACATCACTGAGGAAGTCGTGGGAAGGGTAGAAGATAGAGATGTGAATGATGTCTGTGAGGACCGTGAGCAGCAGTCCAGTCAAGAACTGCAAACAAGGACAGAGAATGGGACATGAGCAGAACACGGGTTTAACCACTGACAGTAACAGCCAGCATCTGTTTCCTGTGAGATCCATGTTGCACAATCATCCTTCACCCCAGTATCACACAGCCCTCTTGCTACTGCCCCAGGCAGACAGATACTCCTAGATGAATGAGCTTGAATTTTGTGTCTTTTCCTGTCAGATATCTTCTCATAATATGCTCTAGAATTGTTTATTTTGGTTTGCCAATCTAGTCAATGTTCAGAAAAGGGTTTTACAAAGCCCCTCCAACTCAAGCATATTGAATGAGTCCTCATCTGGCATTACAAGTCACAACAACAGGCAAAAAAACGGAGGATTCAAGTATGTCTCATCTCTGAGAAGAAAAATAATTGACGTGAATACTTCTCACCATGGTTTACAGAGCTCATAGATTTATATGCTCTCTTAAAAAAATCCCAAACCCACCCAAAAAGGGAGCTGCTGTATTGGGAACAGCTGAAAATCATGACTGGCTCAAAGACTCTGCCCTCCACCCTCTCCCTGAGCAGCCTGGGGAGACCAATACTCTTAACTCACCATCGTTATGGCATCAAGGGAATCTCGCTGCACAATGGCCCAGATCCCCACTGCAAGGACACTGAAATTCCCCCAGGCATAGGAGAGTGGCAACATGTAATTCATGCATCCCCTGCCAATTAAAACAAACAAAAAAAGCTCACATTTACAAAGCCTGCAACAGTTTGGTTTCATCCTTGCTCCCTTACTAACACCTCACTCTTAGATCTTGCACACAGGCACAAACAGGGAGTGCTGATTCCCAGGGAACATCCCATTCCTAGTTTGAAGGAATACCCTCTTCTCCCCCAGGCCAGACACTAATCACTCACCATACTGTGAGCAGCCAGTGTACCAGAATGATAGCCTATGAGAAAAACAAAACAGGAAGACAGGTCAGCATGTTGGGAGAACTCTGGGAGGATCAACATGAAACAGCACCATCTTGTCCCCAAGGAATGAGTAGAAGAGTACCCTGGAGCCATGAACTAGTGCACAAAGATGGGGAGACAATTGGGACAGTGAAGACAAAGCTATTTTTCTCCACATCTGTTGCTGAGTATTTCCTATCGTGCTGTACTGTAGTCATTCATTCTTGTCAGCTCTGCTGACAGCTGATCAGGGACCACTTAGCCCTTTCTAAATGGATTATTAATTTTGGAACTCTAGAAGAGTTTGCACAGAAAGCCAGGCAAACTGATTCACGCTGTGCTAGCACAGTTTATACATGACCAGTCTGGCATCCCACCACCAAAAAGTCCATGGACAGCCATGCCTACAGCTCCAAGAATTTCACTCCAGTCCTCAGCAAATCCTTCTTTTACCTCCTTCCAGTCTGTTTAGAGCAGTGGTCCAACCTCACTGCAGTATTAACAGACTTGAAGGCTTCTTCCAGGACTCTGTGAACCTGATCCTGCCAGAGCACACAGCTCTTTCACCAGGTCCAAATGCCACCAGTGCCCTGAGCAGCAGTAAGATAATGCTGTCACAAATTCTGTACTTTGCACGTGTCTTTAACGATCCCGGTCCTTGTGCTTAATGGGACAAATCCAAGAAGGATCATATTGGAATAACTGATACAAGGATTCTCTTCACCACCACTTACCATTTTGTAACCAAGGAAACATACCCTACATGTTCATTCAGAATGGGAACAACAGCATATCACTTCAGGTTTTTTTACATCTATAGCCTGCTGGTGACTCCAGCAAAGGGAGATCAGTCATATTTGCTCTCTAAACATTTGTGAAAACAAGAATATGGAAGACAGGCTCCATTAACAGCCTCACTAAATGGCTGAAGTCTGGACACATCAGAGGATCCATGGGATACAGGCATGCTTTTATTCTTTCCTAGCTGTGAGAAAAGCTTCAAATTGGCATTTCTGCTGGCCTTGCTGTTAAAAAAAGCATACCCACATTATCAAAACGTCTCTGAAGCACACTCCTTGCCAAAGGAAAAAAAAGGAAATTGAGAAATGAGTACGTAGCAAAAGCCCGCGTTACTCAGTGGACACAGGAAAGCTGTATGCAGGAGCATTAAGACACAAAAAGAAAGTAAAATCTACTGACACCCTGCTAGATTCCTTGACTTAGAACACTTCCCCATGCTCTAACTTAAAACAAAACTAGTTGGAGAAGAGAGTGAAGCTGTGACATAAGTGAAGCACAGTCAGGAAAGCAGGGGTGGCCCAGCTGCTGTGGCTCACATTGCTCTGCCAGGATACCACAATACAAATTATTTACTTCCTGCTCTTCCTTCACTGCAGTGCCCCAGCACACTGCTGAGCACTCACTACACTTTGCTGTAAATTCCAACACTGCTTACACAGATTTTTATTAATTAATTTTTTAATTGTTCATGAAAGCTTACAAAATGCTTCACCAGCCCTCACGCTTCCCCTTCTCCCAAATTGTACAACAGACACAATGGAAAAACTGCTAATCGGTAAAATACAAGATGCTCCTGGATAAGAATGGAGACATGCAAATAGTGTTTACTCAAGAGACTATCACATCAGGAAAATTCTTAATTAGGTAGTATTTAATTGCATGTTACATACCCACAAGACCCCTCAAGGCTCACCAGTTAACATAATTAGGCAGGGTGGGTTTTTTTTTAAAAGCTGTCTAGATCAATACTGCAGTTACTAAATAATGAAGTATGTTTAATTATCAGCATAAAGTCAGGTAACCTAGGGCTGGTACTATGAGTGACTACTGAAATAAAACTGAGATATTCCCTTTTTAGTTATTAGTCCAATTCACCTGACAGTTTTTCAGTGCACTATGGAATTGGCTGGTGGTGTTGGTATGCTTTAACATAGAAAATACAGTGTTAATGAAAAGCTACAGTTACTATGTGAGGTTAGTTAATTTGCAGGCAGTCTCCTGATAAGACAGCAGAAGAATTTAAATTTTTTCCATCTGTCCAAAGACTTAAGCATGTAGCTAAGACAGACATACATTTCTTCTTTTGAGGAAATGACTCCTAAGACTTGAACTAGTGGTGAGAACAAAAAATAAACGTGGGTCCTTTGTCCCCATCTCTTCTGGGAAAAATGATGGCCATGTAATTAAAAGCATCCCTTTCGAAACTGGGGAGAGCTAAGGAGAATTCCTACCTCCTTTGCAAATCCCAGCATGTGATGGAACTAATTGCCAAGCATAAAAAGAGCCTGGGTCTGCCAGGGTCTCATTAGATGGGAAACTGTTTGGAATAGGAACTCCTTTAAACATGCTTCAGCACAGAACTTAACACAAGGTTGAATTTTGACCAAGTTAAAAATGAAACAGTTCCAAATTACAATTATTTTCTTGTTGTATCTAAATTTCTATTTTACTTTACTTTCTATTTCAGAGTGAGCTCACCTACTCTGTGAGCGACATTCACCTGAGAACACACAAAACCAAAATATGAATCTGAGTGGCCACCTGTGAGGATGCTCCTCATTAATATAACAGAGTGATAATAATGAGTGCTTAAGCAGTGGGACAGGCTATCCAATGGGGCTGTCATGGCTCTGTTCTTATTTTAAAACTCAGCTGATTTTTCAGTTGAGCTATTTGATCTAACTTTGCAATTTGCCTTGCTTTGATCAGAAGGTTTAATCACATGACATACAGACATCTCTATTATTCCTTGATTCCGTGACTTAGCATTTAAAAATGCCTAAGCACAAAATGTGTGTTTCCAGGCACACGGATTGTAGGGCATTGTCTAGGCTTGATCAAAGTCAAACGTTGTATTTCGAGGCTCTGCATGGTTATTTCAATAATCATAAGTGTCAAGCTGTCATGGCTGTGCTGCTTCCCCCGTGTTTTGCTGAGCATGGCTCTTACAGATCCTGTTTGGTGAGAATGGTCCCCACCCACTCCAGGGCAGAGCCTGCTACAATAATTTCATAGCTCTGCAAGCAGCTTTAAGAGACACCCCGAGGCTAAGATACTGCTGCATCCTGGCACAAACACAGCTCAGTCATGCAGCTTTCTTGGAATGACTTCTATCACAAGGTTCATCTTCATAATCTCACAGAACCGGGAAGCAGATCATGCCAATGAATAGCAGCAGTGTGTGTTATTTCCAGGCCCCTTCTGAGTAAGAATCTTCCCCACCTTTGTGGTATTTTCCAGGGAATCAGGCCCTAACTCAGAAACAGTATGAAGTGTAGGTAAACTATTAACTCCCTATTCCTGTCTTTGCAGCTCAGAGCAGAACTGGCAGACCTGACAGGAAGGATTTTTTTAATGCTGAAAACATTCCCCAGGACAAACTCATGCTTATCTAGTAAGAGATTGGGGAATGGTTGTCTGAAACAAGAGAAGAAAGGCAACATTTTAGTTTTACTTTCCATTTCCCATGGTAGAACATGTATTTCATGTTCTCAAACTTTTTAATTAAATGTCCTTAGTTTTCACTGTTGTTTTAGCATGGGAAAAAAATTAATCAAACCAAGTTAAAAAACAAAGCAGAAGGCAAGATCTTTTAATCTTCCTAGTGCCCTGGGAATCACACAATAGTCCAAACTTGTCAGAGCAAAGTATCAGCTAGTTTCTAGAATGTAATATAATCCACGCTGAGCCTTGAAAAACCCATTTGCTTACTTGCCTCTAACAAGGGAAGTTGCTTTTCTCGGTGAACTAGTAAGAGGGGTATTCATCATTACATGAACACAAATCTGTTATTCCATACAGCCACACAAAAGCTGTCCTGTACAAAGCTGAATTAATAATGGTAGCTGAGATAATACTATTCTCCCATCCAACCCATAGGCAGCCTCATGAAGGCCACTGCTCACAGCTTTAAAAATCACCAGAAAAAAAACCCAAAAAACCAAAACCCTGATGTGATCCATGATGTTTTCACTCTCTGGGCAAAGCTTTAACCAAAGAAAGCACCTGAACCATGCTGTATCAAATGAAATCAAAAAGTAGTGAAGCTGGGAAAGGACACACACCTAGAAATCTCAGGGCTCTGAAAATGTGAAAGACAAAAAAAAAAATAGAGGAGAATGTCACATGTCTGGTGGCACAGAAGACATCAGAATCAAATATCAATATCAAAAGCAACAAAGTGTGATTTTAACATCCACTGGCTTGTCAGCAAGGGAGTGCTTCTTCCAGAAGTGAAAAATGTAACATAACTGAAGTCTCACATCTCCTTTCTCTGGTTATCAGATATTCACTGAAATGTCCAAAGTGCCCTCAAATGAAGCCTGCCCTCCCCAGCAGAGAAGCAATTAAAGTTATCTTTTAGATGATAACCCCCAATTAAGTGGGGTTATTTTTCTAAGATACTTTGCCTGACAAGCAAAAACTTTGTCTCCTCGGCAATCTTGTGCAGTGTTTATTTTGGCTTAGCTCTGGTCAGCTGAGCTGGAAACCCACGGACACTAGTTAATAGCCAGTCCTTGGCCCCTTCAGCAATGTCCCCGAAGTAAGAACGAACCTTGGAGTCACCACCCGGTGGGTTTAATCAAGTATCATAAAATACGCTGAGTTGGAAGGGACCCATGAGGATCATCGACTCCTGGCCCTGCACAAGACACCCCAAGAATTGCACCCTATGCTTGAGAGCGTTGTCCAAATGCTCCTTGAACTGAGAGAGGCTTGGTGCTGTGACCACTGCCCTGGGGAGCCGGTTCAGCTCCTGATCACCCTCTGCGGAAAACATTCTCCTGATATCCAATCTAAGCTTCCCCCGACTCGGCTTCATGGCATTCAGAACTTCTCAGCCTTTGCCCGTGAGTTTTAAAAAGTAGAAACTTCAGTTTTTCCTCCTCAGAGGGCTCCGGAGCTCGGAGCAGGGCCTCAGCCAGGATCTGCAGAGGGCACACGGCTGGAGAACATGCGAGAGGAGAGGAGGGGTACACGGAGGGCCGACCCGAGCGCCCGCGGCTCAGCCCGCCCCGGCAGCCCCCAGCCGCCCTCCCGAGCCCCGGGGGAGCCCTACCTTGAGGCTGACTGCCGGCAGCTCCATCGCAGCAGCCCCGGCACCGCCGGCGGGGCCGCTCACGTGGGGCAGGGCCGGGCCCGGGGCCGACCCGGGGCGGGCAGAGCCGGGACACCGCCCCGGGCCGCCCTGCCCGCGCCCGGACACGGCGGGCGGGGCCGGCGGGGCCGGGCCGTGCCTGGGGGCTCTTGTCGGAGTTCTCTTGTCGGAGTTCTCTTGTCGGAGTTCGCTTGTCGGAGTTCGCTTGTCGGAGTTCTCTTGTCGGAGTTCGCTTGTCGGAGTTCGCTTGTCGGAGTTCGCTTGTCGGAGTTCGCTTGCTGGAGTGGCGGCTGGGCAGGCGTGTTCCAGCGGAGGGGGCAGTCCGGGTGCTCTGCCTACCCGATGTGAACCGCACGGCTTCTGATCTCGTTCATGCTTCGAAGGCGGGTCCCACGAGGATGGTGACAGACTTTTCTCAGTGGTACCCAGCCGCAGGACGATGGGCATAAACTAAAATACCAGAAGTTCCAGCTCAACGTGAGAAAGAACTTCTTTACGTTGAGGATGGCAGAGCGCTGGGACAGGCTGCCCGAGAAGGGCATGGAGTCTCTCTGGAGACATTCCAAACCCAACTGGACATGTTCCTGTGTCACCTGCTCCAGGTGACCCTGCCTTGGCAGGGGGAGGGGGTGGCAGGGAGCTGGACTAGATGATCTCCAGAGGCCCCTTCCAACCCTAACAATTCTGTGATGTTGTTTCCAAAGCCACCACTAAGTTAAAAATATGCACAGATCAATTTCTTGGCTGCAAGCACCCAAAGTCTGTACAAATGAGTTTGTTGGCTCAAAACACCCATCCAAACTCTTCCTGCTGCTTGCATATTCAATGTAGTGAGACAAGATTGAACATTATACTTTGACTGTAATCAGTGTCCAGGAAAGCTAATGCATGCAAGGACTTAGCAGCTTTCTGCAGGAAGAGAGGTTTTGTGCATATATCTATCAGCGGTGTGACCAAATGTGAGGAGTGACAAAAAACCTGTTGATAGACACTAATAAAAAGATTATTTTAAGATGTTAATTATGCTCAGCTATGTCACCCAACATATAAGTCAAGGTCAGTCTTAGGGGTTGGGCCAGGTAGCTAGGATGGCTAGCAGGTACTTAAGTTGCTTCCTTTGGCCCTGGATTTTTCCCTCAACTAGATGACTGAACCCTTTGCCTAAAAACCTGGTATAAATGACAAGTTCTTAATTTCTTATTCCGAAAGAAAGTTGGTTTCATTTTTGAGCTAGAGAAGTTGGTAAGTGACCAATTCAACCTCACACAGTTCAGCTATGACTTACCATTTCCTGTCCAGTTCACACTAGCAGCCTTCTCCCCAAGTTTGGCAAATGAAATTACAGATTCCAGACTTCATGATGACACTCCTCAAACGCTCCCATCCTTGCCCAATGTGTGCTGTCTGCAGTGTAAGACTAAAATGTCTCACTAGGTCGGTTCCTTTCTTGTCATTTTTCCTTCTTACAGAAAAGATGGGGCCTCTTGAGAAATTAGCCGGGTCAGAGGTTCATTGCAGAAGTTGGATGTGGAAATGCATGAATCATCCTTCAGTCCCATTTCCAGTTCAAGCAGTGAGAACTGTGCAGGGCTGAACCTACCCTCAGACATTCTCAAACAAGCCACAAATGTAGCATTATTCAGCCTGTCCTTGACCTGAGTGCTACTGACTGCTTGTGTGCAGCACACATCAAGATTTCCCAAGGCAAAGCATTAAATGCCAAAATGAAATTACCTAGAAAATGCTAGGAAGCATCAGGATAAAACTGACTGGCTGCATAGCTCAGAACAACAGTAAAAAACCCAAAAAGGCTGTGAAAGTCCCCTCAGGAATCTCTGAATGTGTCATTTTCAAATGCAAGATTGAAATATAACTCATCTATTGCCGCATGACACATGAGCTGTGACTTCACTTCCATTACTGTGTCTTGCATGGACACATTACTCTGTCTTGCAGGGAAGTCCTGCCTCTGTCTACAGATGTGGTATCAAATGAGATCAATGCTAGTGGTTCTAGTAATGTCAAGGAATGACTGGATTTCAACATAAATGACAAAAATATATGACACTTGTGATGGGGGGAAAGATAGAGAGACTGAATAGCCATACTGCTGGCTCAGTGCTGTGTGTGAAGTGCGCTAGGATGCCCTTCTGCCAAGACAAGGACCTGTCAAAGGAGAACTGTTTGTTATGAAGACAAATCCCACTGTCCCTGTTGAACGATAAGCACTATTTGGATGCAGCAGCATGTGGGCGTCTTTGCTCCCTTCAGCATTCTCACTCAGCCTGAGACAGAGTCTCATTATCATTTATGCAGTGTGAGCCATAATTTGAATTGATAACACTGTTTAATGCAAAGCATTTCCCCTTGTACAATAAAAGCACTTTACTTCATTTTGTTCATCCATGTATCATGCAGTTAATTCATCCCTGCTTATTATATCCTGGGCTTGCATGTCATGGACGCAAGGGACTTAGAAATGTCTTAATGATCTCATGGATATGAAAACAATGGGAGCTATGACTGACATTATGCATTATTATGTCTCTCACACCTGTGTGATCTGGGGGTTCCTTGTTTTTTATTTCTACTTTGTGCTGCTTGTGCCTTGTAAATTGCCTCTATGTGTAACCCACTCTCTCTCCCCTTCCCCAGGTCTGATAAAGCAATACAAGAAGGCAAGGAAGAGAAGCAGCAAGTTAAAGAAGACCTGTAGGGAGAAGCAGGTGACCCAGGAGACTGGATAAAGAGATTTTTGTGACTAGAAGACTGCTCCAGGTGAGTCCAGCTCACTGCAACCAATACCCAGCAATTAGCTGCTTCATGCAAAATCTATTGTTTTTAAAAATCTATTGGTTTGCCTTGTGCAGACTGAATAAAACCCTAATACACAGCTGGATCCCCTCCTGATAGCATAAAAGTGAGGCTAATAAGGCAGAAGTGCTTCCCTTTGCATTTTCAGGACACTGTACCTTAGTGTGTAAGGTGCTAGCAATTCCATGGAAGTGAGTGGGTTGATACAATTGCTGCTGGCCTTACCTGGCCTATGAAGGTGGAGACAAGCTCACCTCTCATAGTCCTGCCCTTCTTCTCCTCTCTAGGGGTTTAGTCTGAAGATAACTAAAGGCTGCAGCTGACACCAGTATCTCTGAATTTTGCCCCTGCCTATGGAGTTGAGAGCAATGAAGGCACCAGCTCAGCACAAATTCATGTATTAGCCACAGAGCCTTTCTGAATAAATAGTGAGAAGGGCATATAGAAGTTGCCTGCTTCTACAAACTCCTTTTTAAATCCCAGTGGGAAATCAGCAAACAGAATCATTATCTGGATTGGAGGAGAAACTGAATACATTTTTTAATGCTGGTGGAAAACCTCCTCCTGGAATGGCACTGCAAAACAGACTGTGACAATGTGATTTGTGGAGTGGAGAGGGTCACATTAATGTGGTGTCTTGAAAATTGCACTTGGAAGTCCTTCCCAATCTCAGCAGCAACAAGCTTCTCCTCTGATTTTCTAAAATCTAGCTAGAGCTTTGAGATATCATTGAGAGACCACTCTTCAAGATTCACTGACACTCCAGAAAATGAACTGACACACCAGAAGTGGTTTTATGGAGTACATATGCTCACTCAGAACATTCCAAGAAAACAACAGCCCTCGGGGTTTTTTTCTGGTAAAAAATATGAAAGCAATGTTCTTTCCAGGCTTCATGTAGCAGAGGGTGACTGGTTTGGATGTGAATAATTTGGTATAGCATGGGTTTCAAATTGAAGCACTTTCACACACTGGATTTACAGCAGGGTAATTACTGGGGGAGGAAGGGGAGAGAGAGGGTTTCAATAAAACACCTCCAAGTGAAAATGAATGCAGACTGTTACAGACCTGAGACAGAATGATTCCCAAGTGTTTTAATTTGTGCTTGTACTCCTTGCCTCTCTTGCAGTCATAATTTTGGCAACAATACCAGCAACATCCCCAAGATTCAACAGCATTTGCAGAACAGGCAGCTGCTGAAATGATTGTCAAATCAGCATGCTGTTCTCTCTTTTCTGTGTTTAATGATTCTCACCCTTGGAGAAGCAGTTTAAAGCAGTCCAAGTGATAACCCTTGGACTCTCAGAGGCTACTAACAGCAGTAGCTGTAGAGCAGGACTTTGGGTGGCACTTTGTCACTCACCTTTCTTGCATGCATGCTCTGTGATTAACTTTAGAAATTATTGTACGAAACCCTGCTTTGGCTGGTTTGGGCCTGGTCCAAAGTCCTTTCAAGACAATGGACAATCTTGCAAGAGCTCCAACTAAAATTCTCTGGGGGCAGCAGAGAAGCTGAGCTTGTGTGTATTTTTAATTTGAGTTTCTTAAACAATCAGTTGAGAAGAACACATAAATCAAGTCTTGCTTGACATTTGTATCTCTCTCTTGTTCAGACCTCATGCCCCCAAAGGCAAAAATGTCACTGACAGCACAGTGACTATGAGATACTGGGAAGGAAGGGGAAAGCTGCTAAAAGTAGCCCATGATGGTGATGCTTTGCAGCTGCTGTCATGCCTTTGAGACAGCACAGAGTGGCACTAAAAAGCTTTGCTGTGCTCATGAGTGGGTTGGACTTGTAAAAATGTTGCCCTGGGGTTTTACATCACAGGCTGCTCTTGCATTGCACATCTTTGCATGGGATTTACTCAACAGCTTTCCTTTGCACTGCAGTTGTGAAGTCAGTAGTTGATCTGGGTGATCCATAACTGAGGCTGATTCTTTGTGGCTATGCAGCATGTGCCTGTACCACTGCTCACCCTTCCTGCTCCACATCTGCACCACCACAGCTTGACTCAGCAGGAATGGCACTTGGTCACAGGCTCTCTTTCTGAAACTCCAGTGTGAGCAATCAATCCAGTAATCCCTGACTTGACTGATAATAGTTAACTGAATTTTCACTGACCTTAACTAATCCCACCAATTAAGAATAATCTGTGCTTTACATTTGGAGTTAATAGCAGACTGAAGGCTGAAAAAGCAAGAACTGAAGGAGTAACTCTCCTTTCAGAGTCTGAAAGCACTGACAAAATTCAGACTTGCTTGTATTTCACATGATTTGTGAAACAGTCTTGCCTCAAACTCTGTCCATGATCCTACAAGGATCCCATGTGTAGTGTAAGAGGCAAGGAATACCTGCATCACCAAGGATAAAGATCCCTGCAAATCTTCCTGCTCACTTTCAGTTGCACTGTTCCCCCCAGATCTCAGCTCCTACACTAAAGAGCAGTGTGACATCAAACCTGGTTTTGATCGTGCCTGTGCATGTGGTTCTCATCCATGTCACATAGACCAGAGGCTGAGAGCTCTGCAATTGAATGTGATCAGTTAGGAGCCTTTTTTCCCTTTATGCTTCCACTGACAATGGCACTGGCAGCACCACCCACTATTCTGCATCTGGGCTGAAGGAGGGGCTGCACTGCTCTCCCCGGGTTAACAAACTGAATCCTCGCTGCTGTGGCATTGAGCTGAAGGCAAACCACCTTCCTTCACTTCTGTCTTTTGTGCTAAGACTGTCATGCTGTAAACAGAAATCTAAACAGCTACATCCAACCCTGTGGCAGGTTTTGCCTAAGTGTTCCCATACCAATTCCTCCTCTAGCAGGTGTGCACAGGTCAAAGGTGACATTGTATTCACAGCATCTCTCTGTGGCCATGAGTGGGCATTCATGATATTAGAGATGTAAAGTGTAACGCTCACATCTTTGAGTGAATACACCCTGCAAAGCAGCACCACAGCATAAACAGGATTGCAAACTGGAAGTTGGACTAACTCAATGGAACACAGGGAGTTTAGGGAAGCTGTGTAAAGAGGATTCTGCCCACAGCACCACAATTAATATTTCTGTTCCTAAAGAAAGTGCTATACATCTCCAGGCTCCTGGCTATAAAAAGCTCCACAGCTGCCTCCCCAGAGAAGTCAGGGTATTGGGCTGTTAGCAGAGGCAAAGAACTCCTTCACCAGCTACCACTTCTCCAGGTAGCTTTTGTTGCTCCAATATATCACTGAAGCCAGTAATTAAATATTAATGTAAAGAAGTTTAAAACATCTGGCTGGCTACACTAGGCAGAAACAGTTACCTGCAATTTGAGTGAGAATACAGGCAACTTTGGGCAGAGAAAATTTTCTACCAGTGGCACAATTGTTCTGTGTGACCTCAAGTCATCAGTGTTACCTGCTGACTGACTTCCTTATAGGCTTTTCTGGCTCTTCCACATCCTTGGGTGCAGTCAAAAAGCAGAAGAGTTGCACAAAGGATATCCATCATATCTTTATTTACATATCACACAAACACACATGCAACATGTCACAGGTTTTACTACAATGGAACAGCCTGTCCTATCTCCTGTTACCAAAAACTTTATTTTTGGCTCACTAGGAAAACTATCACTTCCCCAGAAAGCTTCTAAAAATAATAATTTAAATTATCAGACTTGGCAGGATAGCTAAATGAGTGAGAGCTACAGGCTGGGATGTCTTGTCCCATCCTTGCAGAAACCAGGTGGTTCTCTGAAAGCAAGAAAGGAAGGAAGGATGGAGTGGGATTGGATTGTCCCAAAGATGACAGGTAGGAAGTGGTAGTGTGTGACAGCTAGGGAAGATGTCTGGAGCAGTGAAAAAGGGAGACAGCAAGAGATCTGCCAGAGGATCCTTTCTGACCTAGGCAGGCAGCTTCCCGAGGACCCATTTCCCATCTCTGATTCCACCTGGATGCTACAAATTCCTCTCCTCTAGGAACTTCCAGTCCCTAAGGAGGATCTGTCTAGCTTTATTTTCAAGCAATAATTAAGGGGTAAAGTTTGAGCTCATATTCCCTTTTCCCTGAAGGATCTTCCATATCTTGCCTCTCTGGAGAGGAGGAGATGAAATTGCAGAGCCTTTTTCTGTCAGGACCATCAGAATGGGAGTCATGATCATTGCTTACTAACTAGGAGAGGGGGACTCAATTCAGTGGCAGGAATGTGCAGAGGGAAAGGACAGGGAGTGCAGTCCTGTTATGGAAAAGGCTGTTGCCATTCTATTTATAATGAACATGAGTTTCAGTCTAGCTGGGACCTGGCATGTTCCGAGCCTGCAGCTTCCATCATTTGCTCAACTTTTTCCTCTAATTCCCACTGCTAGGTATAAACAGTTTGACCCCAGCTCCTGACCATACAGGCAGATGCCCCACTCTCCTAAACATTAATGAAGGATCCCTGCTCTCCATTGGCTGATTCAGGCTCCACACAGCGCCCTTTCCTCCGGGTCACTCTTCGGTTACGGTGGAATTTGGCATAACAGCGCAGCCCTACGGAAAAGACACGCAAAAGTGAGGAGCAGGGCTCACCACAGCAGTAACACCAGCTGTCTCTGCCTCAGGTACTGCTGCACTGGGGACAGCCCCAGTGCTGTGTTGAATAGAAATGCCTCACACAGACAAGGCACATTGCTCTCTGGGCACTGGCATTGTGTTTGGCTCACTGTTCTGGTTTGGGATTCATTGTTCAGGCAGGTTTCGAGGGCTTCATGAAATACCAATGAATTATTCCAATTGTTTCCAGTGATTTTATGGAAGCCCTGCTTGGTTTCCCCCTATTACTTCCCATTACTGTCTAAGCAATCTCTCCATTGGGAAATTACTACAGACTTAATGTGCAGCAGCAATGACTAGAGACCTCCCTTTGCTATTTATTTCCTTGAAGCTTCAAGGGAGAAGAGACTTTGAAGTGTTATTAGTGGGAGGTCCAATCCAGAGCCCACTGCTCATCTCCGTTAATTTCTCTGGTTTAGATGCTCAGTGTGCAGGGTCTGAAGGAAGCACGGGTGAGTATGAAGGGGAAAAAAGGTGTTTTATTTTTAAAAACCATTAGTACATATTCTCCCATGGCAGTGGAGGGTAATGGGAGCATCTGGTCATGGTAACTATTTGGTTTCTGACCCCAAGAAGTAGATTTTATGGTGTTTCTGTCTGGCTTTGTTACACCAGAATGCATAACTACTTGGGCCAGACAGGATACAGCCCATGGGTAAATAATTTTCATGAAAACCCTGCTTTTCAGTAGTGCAGGACCTCGTCATTGGGATTGGCAGGAGCTGATTTGATTGTTCTAGAAACTGCAGCTCTTTTAACTTCCAGAGCAGGCAGCAGAGGATTTATAGCTTTTGTAATAAGATAGCTTAAAACTGTCCTTGGTTGTACACTGTAGGCCCAGATGATGTCACAGAGCAGTCCTGGAATTACGTGCCTGGGCTACATTGAGTCCAGTTACCATAAAAAGTTGGGTTTGTGCCTCTCATTACCAATCAAACCAGGGCAATCTGGCCTCCTGGAAGGAGAGCATGCAAGATCATAGCTCTGCTGTTATCTAAGCCTCTTGTTTATCTTACCTGGATCTTCCATCTCTGGGGATCTTTTTTATGCTACACAAGATTTGCTATCAACTTATAACTATCTTAAGGATAAAGCAGGGCCTGGGGCAGCTTCATTACGGATTGCAGAAACATGTTTTAAAGATAATCTATCAGAAGGTCATCTCTGATTAGGATCTTGTGGTGTTACACAACACACCCAAGGTGAAAACTATCATTTAACATTGCACCTCCAGGAAAGCTGTCCATTTAACTGGGTGAAAAATAGGCAAACAGCCTGGTCAAATCATTGGGTGACCTAATGCAGGTCACAAAACCTGGCAAACAGAGTTTTGTTCTGGCAGGCAAGACTCAGTGCCTGGAGCTGATCCTGGACATGTTTAGACTAGAAGAGTGCCTTTTAACACCTTCATAATGCACCTGCCTAGCAAGGGCTTCTGCAGATTCTTCAGAAATAGTTTTAAGAAACAAAAGCCTGAGTCCTTCCCACATCTACTAAATTGCCACAAGTTCAGTTGAAATAACTTGGGAAAGCCACGTTAGGCACAAGGTCATACAAAACAGTGTTTTCATAGTCTGTGATACTTGAAAGCACCACTGAAATGTTAATATATTGTGGCTTCTTCTGTTAGCTTGGTAGACATCAGGAGTCAAGAAAAAAACAAGAGAGAAAACAAGATATCCTAGAAGACTCAATAGTCACACTGTGAGTCAGTGGCAGAGAGAGCCTAAGAACAGGAGAGCTTGGCTCCTGTTTTCACACACAAACCCCTATTCCAAGTAAATGCTACAAAGTCGGGGAGTGTCTTGGAGATGGTTTATATCCCATAACCATGTTTGCTTTTGGTTTTGTTTTGTCACTACCTCCCCCATCTCCGGGAATATCATCATGGGTAAGGGACAGCCCAGGATCCCACAGGTGTTGCAGACCCGGGACTGCACTTCCTTCCAGTGGAGGTGACTGGCGAGGCAGCCACATGGTAAGGTGGGTCTGACCTGAGATCTTGCTTCCCTGTGGTTTTTGCCTTTTTCTTTTATTGCCTCTTCATTTTCGTGGGTTTTTTTTTCTTCAGCACTGTGACAAGGGCTTGCCAGCTTGCTCCTCTGCCACTTGGGAGCCCAGAGCTGGTGTGTGCTGTGCCAGGACCCCAGCCGGGCACTCCTTACCAGTGATCTGTGCCAAGGAGCGAGCCCCATCCAGCCCTTGCAGTTTCTTGCCACTGCTTGGGGCATTTTGCTACCCTTTAGCATCCACCCAGCATCCACCAGGACCCCCTCCCACCGCTGCTTTGGCTTCTGCCACTGCTTGGGGCTAAGTGCTACCATTCGATTTGCCACCCTGCGGGGTCTGCTCGCCTCTGTTGTTCCAGCCTGCTGCTCCAAGGTGCCTGCTGCAGTCCATTTTGCCATCCAGAGGGGCACCAGGACCAGCCCTCCCCGTGAGTTTGCAGCGGGAGCCCCTCTGCTCTCTCTCTCGCTCTCGCTCTCTCTCTCTCTCTCTCTCTCTCTCTCTCAATCTCTCTCTCTCTCTCTCTCTCAATCTCTGTCTGTCTGTCTGTCTGTCTGTCTGTCTGTCTGTCTGTCTCTCTCTCTCTCCAGCGCCCCCTGCAGCCGCGGGGAATCCCCGCAGCCGCCCTGCCCAGCCCGGAGCCCCCAGCGCCCCTGCTGGCCGTGCCCGGAACTGCACCCAGGGGAAGGAGCCTGCCCGGAGAGCGCCGGGGCTGCGCTCTGGGTTTGGCTGTTGTGTGACCATTGCTGGGGTTTGTTTGTCTTGCTGTACATATATATACTAGTAAGGAACTGTTATTCCTTTTTCCAGATCTTTGCCTGAAAGCCCAGTGTCCTGGTTTGAGGGGAAATGAGTTTTTTCAGGAAGCTGAGGTCAAACCAATCAGTGGTCAGGTTTGAATGTTGACACCTTCGGTGAAAGACTCCTCTCTCCCTGGATGGATTGAAGATTGTTTTTTTAAGGGATGATACCTTGGATTGGGAACCCAGGGTTGTGGAAGGTTTAAGCAATTAGATGAGGGTAATGTGCTAGTGTTAACTGTTAGAGCATGCAAGGGATGGAAATTGGGGGGAGGAGAAGAAGTGTTCTGGGAGGTTTTCTTTTCTGCTTTTGGGTGTTTGCGTTTTCTTTTCTTGTCTATTGTCTGTTGTTATATAGGTTAATAAAATTTTCTTTCTCTTTCAAGTTTTAGGCCTGCTCTGCTCTGTTCATGACCACATCTCACAGTAGTTCATTAGGAAAAATATACACTGGGTGCACTGGCATTTGGCCAGCTTCAACCCATGACACCCTGTAATTTCAAAGCTATAATAATTTGGAGGGAAGGGGGTCGTATTTTCCATTCCAAGGGAGGTTCTCACCTTCCTTGGCAGACACCTGTCTTTTAAACCAAGACAGGGAGCAAAGAGCTGGACTCACCTTCAGTGCACATACAGTCATCATAACACTTGTTGTTAAGGCCTCGATTGTGTGGTTTGCAGAGGTGTTCACGCAAGTCACAGCAAGAGCCTGCAACACAGGACCAGGGGTCAGCACAGTGCAGGTATCCCCTTACCTGTAGCAATACTGACACCCATGACAGCTCCACTGTACAGACATCATCTGGTCCCACAACACACCTAGACAGCTTCTGCCCTTCCCTTGCATACCACATCCTATCAGTAGTAGAAACCAGGATGCATGTCTTAAAACCTGGGCTAGATTTCAAACATCTCATGTCTGGAGAAATGGCTCTGCCAAGCTGATCCTGACCTGGGAGGCAGTCAAGGTGGTGATCACATGGCTCTCCTTCAGCTGTCATGGTTTCATTTCCACTGTTGGGGCTCTTACTGCGGCGTTTTTCTATGGAGAAAAAAGATGCTGATAGAAAATTTCATGCTAGTGTTTTCATTTTGGAGAATATATTGTTCCAGGGTAAAAACAGCCTCAGATTTCAAGAGTTTGAACTCTAAACTTTCATAGTCTAGTCTCCATATTTCTCAACTCTCCATTTATCATTTTTCCCCTGCCCTTCAAATTTGCATCCAAAATGAGAAACATTCTGAAACTGAGCACAAAACTCAATTGTCATTATGCTGCTTCTCTTTCCCCACCACTATAATCTCATGTCCTTCAGCACATCTATGAATACTAACCATAGATAAGCCTTACAGGATGACTTTTGGGAAAGAGGACAGGGAGGTTTAGCACCTTTCTTTTTAGCAGATGGCCACATTTCTGGTTTGAGATCCTCATAATCAGTCCAGTCAAAGAGTGCCATATCCAAGGTGGGCATCACATCCCCATCTTGCCTGAGGCGGGCCTGCAAACCACAAAAAAACCCAGACAAACAACAGATTACGCTTCTGTAGAGACACTGACGTTTTTGCAAATTTTCATGGTGCTTTTACACATTAAAAAGGCTTTATGATTCCCCTTCCCCTCCACCACTCCTGTCTTATCCACTTGGGATTCCTGGCATCTCATTTTCAAAAGCGAAGAGCTGTCCCTTGTTGAGGCTGAAGCCAAGAGGGAAGTCCCCACTGCTTCTGTGAGCAATGGGCATTAGGACATGCTGAGTCTTCAGCCAAGGGCTCCTACTGTCTCTCTGGTCCTTGAAACTCAGTGAAGCTGGATAGCTGAGGGAGAGGCAAGGCTCGGAGGTACAGAGCAGTTCCCAGGTGTCTCTTTACCTGTGACCGTGGTGAAGTGGCTGGAAGAACAGGAGGCTCTTCTGTGGAAACAGCTGTGTCCAGTGCAGCAATGAGGAGCATGGTGGGAGTCAGACTTGTAGCTTCCTCTGCCTGAAGATTTTGAAACTGTTCTTCAAAGCTTTTGGGTTTCTTGTACAGGGAGCTTGGTCCAGCATCAGGATTCTTCCCTGCAGAGGGCAACAGGTACAGTGGCATTACCTTTCTCATCCCTTTTCTCCATGTGACAGATTTGAATCAAAGGAATTCATGTTTCTTCCAGTTGCTGACACTGTTCCATGACCCTGAACCACTGTTTAGACCACTGTAAAACAGAGTAATGAGCTATTACAGTGATAAAACAGATCTAGAGTATATGCAGCTTGATTTTTGCATGATTAAAACACACATAATCACACTTTCCTGAAGATATGTCTATCTCTTGTTTAAGAAGTAAAACATGTCTTTTTCTGGTCTCAAGAGTACAAAATGTACCTGTTTAACCATTTTAAAACCATGGATTAAGGTGTTTCAAATACCTCTGAATACTTTCTTATTTGATTTTAGTAGTGAGTTATTTCAATTTACCTTGCCAGGACTTAACCTAACTTGAAATTATCTTCACAGATATAGCCCTCTTCTTCATAAGTATTAATTTAAATATAGACTTTAAGTTAACCTCAAGAAATAAGCCCTGTTTGTAGTCTGCAAATATTGCTTCAAACCAGCTTTGTTGCATACTCTTCTATATTGCTAACACAAACTGTTTAGTTGGTCCCCTGAAAAAACAATAGAGCTCTTCTTAGTGAGGCAGGGAGGAGTGATAGATGGAACTCAAGGACGTGACACCCAGCTTGTTACATAGTGTAGACTGACAGAGATTGCCTGGCTTTAACAGAGCTCAAGGTTTACCACACTGAGCTCAAACCACAGAGACACACACCCACAACTTGACCTGCAAAGGAAAGCAGTCCCAGTCAAAACCAAGCAACATTTGAAAGTTATCAGTGCAATTTCACATATGCAAAATCTGATTTTTTTGTTCTTGTTGTTCAGCATAAACATGGAAGAATACAAGCTCTGTTGAGAAGCTCTGTTGGTCTTCAAGGCAAAATAAGGGAGTTGTGTTTTTTCTAATTCTCATCATTTTTTGAGGTCAGTGGAGAGATTGAGCATGGCTCAGACATACTTGTTCTTAAATTGGGCCATTTGCTAAAAAGGAAAAAAAAACCCAACAAAGCAGGCCACCCCAAAACAGCCCCCAAAGTCTTAGGGACTCTCAGAATGCCTGTAAGACAAACCAGGTCATTGTAACAAAATTGCAGCCAGCACTAAAATTCTCTGGTTCTGCAGTTCCCCTTTCTTCTTGTGCCTCTTTTGTTTGGCAGATTTCTCCCCAGAGCAGCACACACTCCACACCCTCCACACACCCATGCGGCTCCACCACAGCTGCGTCTTCTTGCCCTCACACAAGAGACGCTCATTTCCAGTGACACAACAGCCCCAGCTTCCCTTGGAGCTCCAATACCTCGGTGGTGTTTGAGCCTGTCCCTGCGGCTGTGCCGACGGTGCTCTCGGTTCTGCTTCTTTCCTTTCTCAGAGCCTGGGGACTGGTTTTCCCTCTCAGGATACAACAATTCAAACCCCTGGAACACGTCCTTATTCTGTTTCAAGGATGCTGGCTGTCCCTCTGCCACCAGCTCTTCCACAGCTGAAGCTCCACTGCCTGTCTTGAGGGTCTCTTCCACAGCCAGCTGCCCTCTTGAAGACGTGGCATGGACCCTCTCCTTCTTGGCCAAGCCTTGCCTGTGATGGCGCCCAGTTCTGGGCTGCTGCAGCCACATCTCTTGGTTTTGGAGGTGGTTGTTGTTCTCTGGGGCATTTTTGAGCTTTGTGCCAGGGTTCAGGGAGACTGCAAGACTGATGTCAGAAAGAACCAGCACGCACAGGAAAAGGAAAGAAGAGAAGGTGGAAGAAATTTCCATAATCATGGGTGCTCTGTCTCACCTGCAATTAAAAAAGAAAAAAGAAAGCAAGCAACCAACACTTAGGAACTGTAAAGGCCATCAAGATTTAGTCCTAGGACACTTAGATGAAAATCCCTATCGTGTCCTGAGCTGGAAGCGAGTTATTCCCTCTTTGCTTATCTCCTCCCAGCCCTGGTTACAGCAGCTGAGACACATGTGCAGGGCCTGCAGGGCTGAGAGGTCCCAGTTTCATGTGCAAATGAGGCCATCAATCAGCAGGACACTTCCCTTTGATTCCTCACTAGCCCCCCTACCCTCCTATTCACAGCCCACCATCTGAGGGGCTGGGGGGGCTGGCTCCTGCCCACAGCTCCTGAGCCTGGCACAACACCAGCTGCCCAGCCAAGGCTGTCTGCTGCCAGGTTGGCATCCTGGGCCAGGGGCACTGGCCCCTCCTCACAGCTGGGTTCCTTGCAATGAAGATGTCAAAATGAACAGAACTGGGGGCAGATGGTGGCCTCGCAGGACCAGCAACAGCCCTGAGCTGCTCAAGACAGAGACTTCCAAACGTGCTTGCATACTGCTTCAGGGTAGCTGAAATTGGTCAAAGAAAGAAAAACCACTGGAGATTTTGTGCTGATACCTTATGGCATAGCAGGGAAATAAGAAGCAGAGCAGGGGATGCTGGTCTAAGGACCAAGGGGCAGAGAGGCAGACTGAGGTTTCTTTAGCTTGTCCCACTTTCCCTCCTTG
The DNA here is from genome assembly GCF_021018805.1 of Prinia subflava. Classification (NCBI taxonomy): domain Eukaryota; kingdom Metazoa; phylum Chordata; class Aves; order Passeriformes; family Cisticolidae; genus Prinia; species Prinia subflava. The sequence goes on along the minus strand of NC_086267.1, from coordinate 2,869,825 downwards.
ATCCTGCACAGGTCACCAGGCAAGGCTGTCACTGGGAGGGTAATTTACGTACATTAAGAACATTAAGACCATTAGAGTCCACCAGCACAGTGGCTGCAGACAATTCTCATTCATTGTGCTTCACTGTCATATTTCTGAGGGTCTTCTTTCATCCTTATGTTTGTGTTACAAGACATGGCTTTGGGATGTTGCAAAAGTCAGAGCATTGTCTGATTAAGTTATTCAGTCATTCTCCCCTGTCCTTTCCCACAAAAATGGGGAAAGGGATTTGCAGCATGTCTTGTACAGCTTTTCCAGGCTGTTCCTCTCTCTCTGGGCAGCATGAAGACATGCTTAAAAACATAGTTCCCTTGGATACTGACTGCCAGAAAACCAGGCCTGTGCTTACATATCAGAAATACTGTCACAGAGTTGCAGCCACAGCTTTTCACTCAACCTCATCCCAGTCTTTCCTGCACTTCAGCCCTTGGCTGCACCTGATTTCCATCTGTTCACCAGGAGAACTGCTTTGCTGCTTAATCTCAAGGGCTCATACTCCCTCCTCCAGATGATTTTCTGCTTGACCAGTGTTAATTTGGCCCAGCCAGGATTTTGGTAGTGGGGAGGGCCACAGGAATAGCTTCTGTGAGAAGCTGCTAGAACCTTCCACCATGTCTGACAGAGCCAATCTCTGATGGCTCTGAAGATGGACATGCTGCTGGCCCAATTAGAAAGGTTGGTGACACCTCTGTGGTGACATACTTCAGAAGAAAATCAAAACAGCAGAAGTGCAGTTTTTCCAGGGGTGGCGAGGCGCTGTGGCCAGGGCCCATCTTGGCGCGGCCCATGGTGAGATTTGCCTGCCTGGCTGCCCCTGGCCAGCCGTGCCACAGGCAAAAGGGCAGCGGTGGGGACGGCTTCTCCTTGCCAGTGCCTGCATGGAGAGAGGCGTAAAACAGCACCAGCGCCGTGGCTGCCACCACCCACGCAATGGCAGCGTGGCTGTTGCCCACACGGTGGCAACAACAGGGCCACAGCCCACACGATGGCAACAACAGGGCCACAGCCCACATGATGGCAGCGGGACCCACACAATGGCAGCGTGGCTGTTGCCCACACGATGCCAACAGGGCCATGGCCCACACAATGGCAGTGAGGCACTGCCCACATGATGTCAGCAGGGCCACTACTGCCCACACAATGGCAGCGGGGCCCACACAATGTCAGCCAGCACGGCCACTGCCCACATGATGGCAGCAGGGCCACTACCGCCCACACAGTGGCAGCAGGGCCGCCACAGCCCACACAATGGCACTGGGGCCACTGCCCACACGATGGCACTGGAGCCATTACCCACACGATGGCACTGGGGCCACTGCCCACGCGATGGCACTGGAGCCACTGCCCACATGATGGCACTGGGGCCACCATGGCCCACGCGATGGCACTGGGGCCACTGCCCACGCGATGGCACTGGAGCCACTGCCCACGCGATGGCACTGGAGCCATTGCCCACACGATGGCACTGGGGCCACTGCCCACACGATGACACTCGGGCCACCATGGCCCACACGATGACATGGAGGCTCACACAACAGCAGTGGGGCCGCCAGGCCGGCTGCGGATAACAGCGAGTGACTCCCCGACACAGAACCCAGACCAGATCAACTTCTCGGCCCCACAAGATCCTGCAAGGATTTTTGAATTGGTGGAACTTGTTGGCAGTGGTACGTACGAGCAGTAGTTTTTCTTCTAGTCAGAGAAGACGAGGAGGTGAGGGCATGTGAGGGAAAACATCATGGTGACACCTCTGCCCAACTATAGCATAAAAGGGTGAGCAAACAACTTTCATGGGTGCCTGCATTTGGCCAGTATCAAACCACAACACCACCCATTGTCACCTGTGAAGGGCAGCAGGTAACAGCCTTTGAGGCCAGCTCTGATTCTAATTTTTGTGGAGTTGACAGAAGACACCCTAGGAGTAGTCTGGGCTCTTCCTTTCCCCTTTTCTTTCAGCCTGAGAGACAGACGTGGAGAATTTTGAGTCAGTGAAAACTCTACCATCACAGCAGCTCAGCATCCTGAGTTAAGAGAGAGATGCTTTCATCCTGTTAATTGAAAAAATCCTGCTCATGCACTCACCAGCCAATCCTGCCTTTCCAAGATTCCTCTCTGTTGCTGTTCATAACCTGGGAAAATCTTTTCAGTTCAGCCATTCCCTGGAAAGAGGCAGGCAGCACAGGGGCCTTCTTTTCCTGCAGTTTTCAAAAAGCAGGTCTTTCTACTGGCCATAAAAGACAATAAACTGTTCCTTGAGGACTGATTTAGGAGGCACTGGGATGCTCACTTGCTGAAGGCATAACGCTAAAAATACTATTTTATTGGCAACTACCTGGAACAAAGGAAAACCAGACTGACAGCTAAATCTATTAAGAAAAGCATTTGAAGTTCTTCTTCAAAACTACTAGAACAAATAGCAACACCCCTGCATGGGGTCATTTGCTTTTTCTCAAGACCATGGGGTCTTTGTTTTTTTCTAGGATTTTCTTTTTAAGAACCAGAGCAAACCAGCTGGATTAAGACATCACTCAGAACAACTCAAAGAGCTAGAAAGAGCATCTTACCTTTTCATCTGTAGGCAAAATACCAAGAGGAGAGAACAAGTGCAAAGAGAGTGTAAGGATGTCTCCAATCTCACTCACAGACACAGCCCTTTGATGGTAAACCTGACAGACACATTCTAATTTTCAATGGGAGCTGGGAGGCAGCTAAATGCTGCAGGGCAGTTAAACAGAAGGCCTGCTTCAAAGCATAGGGGGCATTTATTTAAGCTGCCCAGCTGTCTCGTTGGCATGAGCCAGGATGAAAATGCAGGTAGAAACACAGATTGCCTCATCTCTGCACTGCCAGAGCGGGCAGGTTAACGTGCTGCGTTACTGTCACTGAGAATCTTGCATAAATAATGCAGATAAATACCTGTGCTACACTGTTTTCAGGGGAGACCTGAGCTGTTTGCTAAACCAAACCAGTGCATGGACACGTTTGGGGTTAATGCAACACTGCTGTGCTAGAGGCAAAGCAGTCCCAGCCTTCTCCTAACCACTTGTTTCCATGTCCTGATCTATCTTTAATTCCAGAAACCTCTTTGTTCCTCCTTCCTTTTTCTTACCCTACAGAGTTCACACTTCAGAAGACAGTTAGATAACACAACAGCATCCCTAATTCTCAGTGCTCAGGTTCCTCAACATCTGAGCACCAAAGTAAACTTCACCCTCTTTCTGGCAGGAGCACAGTCCACAAAAGAAGCCCATGCTAGCCCTGAGCTCATTGATGTAGGAGACAGCAAGGTTCTCACCCTGCTGATGCAGCCTGCAAAGGATGAAATTCTGCCTGAGACACACACCAGGCAGAAAGAAGTCTTTCCTAAATTGCTATAAACAAACACACATGTTACAGCAAAGCCCAGAATTTATCCTCTTCTTAGGGTTCATATATTAGTAAGGGAAATAAATGGAGTATTAATTGTGTAGTTCTTCACAACACCAGACCTACATCCTTATTGCTCCACCCCTCTTCCTGCACTGCCTTCTAGACCCTCAGGATCACAAGCCACCTGGGCTAGCAAATCTGCCTCTCACATGAACATATGTACAGCAAAGAGCTGCCCAGGGTACAGACACAGGGCTGGGGAGGGAGTTGCAGTGCTGGTTTCCAGCCACAATTTCTGATCCATTTTGGGTTAGTAGTGGATGGTTACAATTCTGTAAATTAAATTGGGAGGGGGATTGGGCTGCATCTTGGATAACTTTCCCTGTGGGAAGTCTCCTTCTCTGCACTCACTAATATAATTGCTATTTCTCTGCTCATAATCCTGCAATGCAGCCATACACTGAGCAGGTACACAGAAATTCATGCATGTTTTTCACCTATAAATACATTTGTGTCACCTTTGCTCTGAAATAGACTCTGAAACTGTTCCTGGTGTATTTGTTTTGTATTTGGCAAAGCAGGAACATCAGATCATCTACATTCATTCACATACCTCACTTAAAACATGATATCTGACAGTCCTAGGTTTAACTTTTCACATATATTCTTAATGTCACAGCCAAGGGGAACAAATCCCTTGAACTGTGAGACTGTCAAGATCCTTGATGCATTTAGTATGCTCAAGGGCTGAACCAAGCTGGACCAAGCACGTCTGCTGAGCCAGATTTCTTTTTGGCTCTGATAAACTCAGACTTTGGCAGACATATATTAAGATTTCCTGGACTCCAGACAATCCCAATCTGCAGCAATACACAAAGTGTAAGGGCATCTACGTGGGTGTTGTGTGTATGTGCCTGTGTGGCAGGGAAGACAAACAATAAACCCAGCTTTTTGTGCCAGGCTCCCTGTAAATGAGAAGCCATGGGGTGATGGATGGCCCTGAGAAGGCCTGGAGCAGAATGGATGGGGTAGGCTTTATGGTGGCTCCCATGCAGAGAGCTGGCTGGAGCCTTGAGGATGGCATTGTGCAAATAAATGAGATTTCACTTCCCTGCTAGGTCTCCTTCCATCTGTTTTTCTGTTTCTGGAGGCAAATGCTGGGAAGGTTCATAAAAAATCTGCCAAGAGACTTTCCCATTTCTACAAGCTCAATCCCAGCTTTCTAGGGTCTCCCAAAGCAGGCAGGTAATATTTGTCCTTCTCTTTTCCTCTCCAGGGCAAAAGTACTAACACTTTTATTCTTTCCAAGAATTACTTCCTGCATACTCAATTTATAAAGAATTTAAATTGTTTTTGCTGTTGTCCCAGACATCCTTGGGATGACAGGACAGCAGAATTCCCTGCTCACAGATCCTCAGTCCCTTTGTGTTCATTTTCAGAGCTGCCTTGCTTTTTAGGTTTCCTGTTTCCATCATCACCATTCCTCCCTATCTTGCCTTTCACACTTACCAGACTCCAAAGTTTCTTTGTCCCTCATGACTATCATGCAAGACATTTCCTCTCTGCAAATGTTCAGTGTACCTGAACTGTGCTATCCCCCCACTACCCCTTTTGACCTATGAAACATCTGGTTCCTTTACCTGTGCTGTTTGCTCTCACTTTTGCTATCCCCAGGCAGCACTCCAGAATAGAAAGGGCCAAATTCAGTAACGTACCAATTGCATTAGTGGCACAAGAGACAGGACATATGGATTCAGGTTGGCAAGGCATTAAGTAGTAGTTGTAGCTGCCCCTTCACAAAGCCTGTCCCTGGGGCAATTTGTACCCCGTGACCTCTTGAAACTTGTTCCACTCAACATTAGTTGTGGGGCTGGAGCTGGGACTCCCCTCACCCATCAGCTCTGGCTGCCAGCCTGTGCTCTGCCCTCCTGATCAGGGCAGAAGTCATCCATTCACACAGCACCACCCAGGGAACTCCCTCTGCTGCAGCCCAGGCTTGAGGGCTGCCCCAGTCCCTGCTGAGCTCCAGCACCCCGGTTTTGGTCGACACTGGACACCTTCAAGTCACTACACACCCCTCGCCACAGGTGTGCAACCCTTTCTCCTGAGCCCAGCCCAGCCTGCCCTGAGAGCTTCCCACAACAACATCGGCCAGGGCCAGGTCAGCCCAGCAGGTCACTGCACTGGAGGGGAAGAGGGGCCCATAAATGAATATGTGAATGAATATGTAGTACCCTCTGCTCTGCCTCCCTCTGGGACCTCACAGCGCGGCCGACGCAGCCATCACAGGCGACCTGCTCTCAAACAGAGTCTACTCTACCCAATAATGAGACTAAAATTGCAATGAGCCTGAGATTAGCATCCAAGATTTAGCTGCTGGCTGTCAGCATGCCAGAGAAGACTCTTCAGTTTCATGCACAATGCCAGGTGACAAATGGGACACAATCAATAGGAAAGGTCATTGTTCACCCAGCTGGGAAGTACTCAGCAGTGTTACAGGGAAGAATGGGGCAGATTTGCTCTGATCTTCGCTGGGAGGGAGACATGGAAGTGTCCTGACTGGCAGAACAGTTAGGCTGTGCTATCAACATTCTTCCTTGCATGACATTCTCACTTTGAACGATATGTATAAAATTAATGCTTCCTTCTTCAAGCAAAAGGAGATGGGAATACAAAACCACTTCCATTATAACCCCCCCGGCTGACAGAAAACTTCAGGTGTGAATTGGATAAGTGTCACTTAAATTCTACGTGACGAATTACTAGCTGAGATAAGCCATTAACTGATGCCAAACTGATTTAATTCAGAAATGAGACCTCACTTTTACCAGCAGTGGAAGAGCAGAGAACAAGCCGCGGGTACGCAGGGGCTCGGTGTACGGCAGCACACGGCTCTGTAAACACAATGACTCGGTGGGAAAAGCTTCCGTCACCCCTCGGCATCTCTGGCTGGGAGCCGGGACATACCCCTGAGGTGCGCGGGGGGCTCAGACCCTGCGAGAGGGACGCTGCCTCTGTCCGAGGCGACTTCGCTTCCAAGAGCCGTCTGGGGACGGAGCTTGCAGCAGTGACCCACAGCGGGGCGGTGGGACGCGAGTCCCAGAGCCCGTACCGCACACCCGTGCGAGGCGCAGGGCATGGAGGCGACCCGTGTGGCAGAAGCGCGGCGGGAGCGGTACAGTCCGGAGCCCGCTCCCCAGCACGGGTGACAATAGGTCTGGCCGAAGGCACCGCGCCCCGGCGCTGTCCGAGCCCTGCGCTCGCTCGCACCGCTGAGCGATGCCGCCGTGAGCGGAGCTCCGCGCGCATCCCGCCGGCGGCAGGACCGGGGATCCCCCTCACCCCACGTCTTTGTGTGGTCCGGGGCGCACGGAAAGTGGGAAGGTGTCCCCCACTCCTCCCCAGTCCCTGCCACAGCACAGGGGAATCCGCTCGGCGGAGCATCCCCCGCCGGCCCCGGGGCGGGGTGAGCGCGGCGAGCAGCGCTGCCTACCTGTGCGGAGGTCCCGATCTGGCGGAGCCGGCAGGCAGGGCAGGGCAGGGCAGAGCTGTGCGAGCGGCGGAGGGGAGGCAGGTCTGCGGGGGGCAAGGGGTGTTCAAACCCGAGAGGAGGAGGAGGAGGAGGAGGAGACAGGGGGAAGGCAGTGGGGGAATGTGGAGAGGAACCGGGGACGTCGGGAATCCCGGGGGACCGGGGTGCATGGTGCGGGAGGAGGTGGGGCTGGGAGGGGTGGAGGGGCTCCGGGCGTGCGGGGGGGCACAGGGGGAGTGCAGGGGCATGCCAGGGGAGCGCGGTGCGGGGGTGCCCGGAAAGAAGGAGGAGATGGGTGCGAGAGAGCAGGGTGCTGGTGGCAGCAGCGGTCCCCGCCCCGGGCACGGACGGGACAGACAAAGGCCGGAGACAAAGGCGTGGCAGCCCGAGCACGGGGGAGCGGGTGAGCCCCGCTCACCTGCGCGGTGGGGCGGGCTCCGCGCTCCCGCGGGGATCCCCCCGCATTATGGTGACGGGGCGGGAGACCCGCTGGCGGCTCAGCGTGCCCCGCTCCCTGCACCGAGTCCCCGGGCCCGCCGCGCCGGGGCAGCCGCGGCGGGGCCGGGACCCCGCGGGGGCAGCGGGACCGGCCCCGCTCCCGCTCCTCCCGCCCGCCGGGGGGCGCTCGCCGGCCCCGCCCTGACGTCACCCGCACGCGCCGCCGCCACCGTGCCGCTGGCGGGCGCGACGGGCGGCGGGCCCGGTAGGGAGCGGGCAGGGGCACCGGGAGGGGACACGGGGACACGCGGGGACACGCGGGGACACTCGGCCGTGCCGAGGCGGGGCCGGTCAGCGGCTGCCCTGGGCGGCAGTGGGGGCTGCGGGGCGTGCGAGGAGCCCCGTTCCGGGAGGGAGCAGCGGCGAGCGGGCGGTTCCCAGGCTGGGGGATGCTGAGGAAAGGCAGCGCCGTGCGGTGCCTGGGACCGGGCGCTCCGGGGATCTGTCCCCGTCCGCCCCCCGTTCTGCTCGCGGGGCTGAGACACCGGAGTGGGCGAGCGAGCGGCGGTGACCGGGAGCCCGGGCTGCTGGGGTGGCCTGTGCCGGCCGCCCTGGGCTGGTGCGGGGGCTCTGGCGGTAGGCACGGGGAGGATGGTGGGTTATTGTTACGTGGAAATGTCCAAGGCCGGGTTGAATGGAGTTTGTAGCAGCCTGGAACAGTGGAAGGTGGCCCTGCCTCTGGCAGGGTGTTGTAATAAGATGAGCTTGAAGGTCCCTTCCAACCCCAAGTGTTCTGTGAGTCCATGGTTCCCCAGCCTGCACAGGCCTTGAGCGTGTAGTGCCTTGTTCCTACTTCGTGACTGCGTGGAAGGGTGGGTCCCTTCCAGTCCCCTGGGTTACTTGTGCCTCTCTTTAAGGAGGGATGATGTTTAAGAGAGGATGTGAACCTAAATCTCTAAAAACACAGGTTGTTTATGATACTTTATAGATCTTTTGTACTAATTTGAGGGACACTGTGGCTGGGGTGCTAGAGAGATGCTTAACTATCTTAATTTTATTTAGTGTAGCAGATCATTAATATTCCAGGAAGTCCTTGTATACAGTGATATAACTGTTTTAAAAGACGGAGGATGAGAGTAGCTCCCTGTTTTGTGCAGGTTGAACTAATTCTTTGTAGGTCTAAAAAACATGTTTTGTTGCGGCTGAAACAGCCGCAAATCAGTGAAAATCAGTGTCTACAGAGCTGATTGGAACATGTGGTTTGTAAAAAGTCTTTGTAGGACACCTTAGTTACTGGTGGAGCCACGGTGCCCCAGAGGCATTTAAAGTTCGTGAACCTCTGCAGTTCATGAATAGTGCTGCTATTAGTGGTTAGAATTTGCTTGCATGCAGAGAGTGTGGATAAAATAATAAATTAAAGTTTCTAATAGATAATTATGTACACTGTGGTTTAAATTGTGTAAGGCATGGAGTCTGCTATGCAGGGAAAGCTGTTGGGAAGCTCAACTCCAGCATCTGCTCTTTGATTGTTGGCACATGAAACTCAATCTGTCACAACAATGTGCTGCCCTTAGTAGCTCACAAATTTCAAGCTCCCCAGGGATGCAGTCATGGCCCAAGCCTGTCAGAGTTCAAAGAGCAGCTGAATGATGCTCTAAGTCACACAGTTTAGTTTTAGGTGGTCCTGCAAGGAGCAGGAAGTTGAACTCCATGATCCCTATGGGTTCTTCCAACATGAGGTATTCCACAATTCTGTGTGACAGAGTTGACTTAATTATGCAGCTCTGCAGGGTTTGGGTTCTTTGGGACTGCACAGAGAAACTCAGAAGCTGCTGGCAGTGGCAGCAGATGAGAACCTGTGTGATGTTGTGTCAGTGGAAGATCTAGCTCCAAGCTTGGACAAGCAATGGTTCATGGTGGTGTTAGAATAACCCAAAACCCTGAGAAGTTCTTGTGTTGTAGCAGGAGGTAGGGCTTAGAAAAGGCAACTGCTATGAAGTCTTAAAAACAGTGTTTCTTGTGTTAGTAAAAAGTATTTGTGTGAACTTTTCCTGTATCCCAGAAAGGGGGAGACACTGAAAACCCCAGGAACTGAATTATAAATAATCTCTCATCCTGAGGTGTGAGCTCTGGTTTGTGCACTGCTGGTAATCCCTGAGGATGTGCTGTGCTTATGGGAGGTGCTCACACCTCTCACTGTGGGCTCACAGGATCTTCTGGTGTACAGCTCCATGAACTGACTAGATGAATAATACAGGAGCCAGAAGATAACCATTCCTTTTGTGGTTACTTCCAGGGCCTGGGGAAGATGACCACTCTCACACGGCAGGACCTTAACTTTGGGCAAGGTAATGTGTTGTACTAAGCTGCAGCTGGTATCCTCGTGTGGCTCCTCCTGAGCATGGGGCTTGGGGCAGTGTTGTTGTAGGGTTGCTCTGTCCCTAAAATTTCTGCACCTAAGAAGAGGCAGGTGAAATTTATGCAGAAAAAAATACCTGTAAAAAAATTTCCCCTCAGTCCATGGTATTGCTGTACTTTGCCACACCCTATTCCAGCATCTTTTACTTCTGTTTTTCAGTAGTTGCAGATGTTCTTTCAGAATTCCTGGAAGTGGCTGTTCACCTCATCTTGTACGTCAGAGAAGTTTACCCTATCGGGATCTTTCAGAAGAGGAAGAAATACAATGTACCTGTCCAGGTAGGAGATTGTCCTGGAAGCTGACAGCCACATGGACAAGCAAAATAACAAGGATCAATTAACAGTCACCAGAACAAACTTGCACTCTGGAAATGATTGTTTAATTTATAGACTTATTTTTGAGGAGAGCTTAGTTCTTGTCATAGGAGAGAACAGCCCTGTGGGTGAGAATACAGCAAGCAGTCATGGACAACAGTAATAAAAGGCTGCCCCAGCTCTGGGGAATGTTTGTTTCCTTGGAAGTAAAGATGGTTGGAATATGCTATTCCCAATATGCTGTTGTGGGTATACATTCCAGATATACAAATGTGTGGGTGCAGTGATCTGCCTCAGCTGATTAACCCTTCCCTGAGAGAATTGCTGGTTTGAATGGGCAACTCAGCATTTTTCAGCACCATTTGAGGCATGACTTGAATGCCTTGTACACACTGGTGCTTCTGTTTAAATCTTCCCTTTTAGCATTGTCCTGGCTCATATCAAACACAGCTCTGACTCTTCCCTGTGCTTGCTGCAGATGTCCTGCCACCCAGAGCTGAACCAGTACATCCAGGACACGCTGCACTGTGTGAAGCCACTGCTGGAGAAGGTGAGCTTAGACCCGGGCAAAAGCACTGCAAGTGGATTTGATAGAAAGTAAGAGAAAGTGAATATTATCTTAACTGCAACATTTATTTACAAATTTACCATACACAATATACCAGCTGATAAAAAATCCTAACAAAACTAAAAACATCATAACCTTTCCTGGCTGTTAAGACCCTGCCTTGTTTGTCTCATTTACCACACAAGGACACATGTCTGTATATTTCCAGTTCCGTCACCCTACTATTCTGCTTTACAATCCATCCCAGTTTAAGCAGCTGTTGTGGCAAAACAGTTTGAATTCTTTGCTGTGAACCAGCAAGCCTAGGTAGGTCTGGACTCCAGGTTTTGTGAGAGAAGGGTGTGACTGATGAAACACTGCAGGAGGCTGCTGGCAGGTTTTGTATGCCTTGCTCTTTACAGACAATTCTAATGGACATGTAGAACATGGAATTAGGTCTGTTTTACATTGTGGTTGTACAAAGCTGCTCTGTTTGGGCAATGGTCTGAATGTATCTTAACTTAATCCGTGCCCATCCCAGAGTGATGCAGTGAGATTGCTGTGCATTTCCTCCTTAGTTCTAAAACAGTATCTAGAGGAATGTACAATTTAGCACACTTCATCTCCTTCAGCCTTAGCCACAAGCTGGCAGCTTAACACCCAGCAAGAAATGGCTTTGCAAAAGCATTTTTTCTGATTGCCAAGAATAATCTGAACTCAGGTTTTGGATAAGGGCTTGTGCTGTCAGGCCCAACAACTGAGTGTGCTCCCACTGCATCAAAGTATGTGAAGCACATGGTGGGCAGCAGACAGCTCATGTCAAGGAAGGGATTTTTCTGTCTTGGTTCCTGCAGAACGACGTGGAGAAAGTTGTGGTTGTAATCCTGGATAAAGAGCACCACCCCGTGGAGAGATTTGTCTTTGAGATCACCCAGCCACCTCTTCTTTCCATTAGGTGAGGTTTCCACTCCTGCTTGCCCATGGCATCCAAAACCCAGCCCTGGGAGATATTCTGGAAGCAGCTTCAGGCCTTTGCTGCATGCCAGTAACAACTGCTGTCTCCTCCACAGTTCTGAGTCCCTGCTGTCCCACGTGGAGCAGTTACTGCGTGCCTTCATCCTGAAAATCAGCGTGTGCGATGCCGTGCTGGACAACAACCCCCCAGGTAAATGTCACTGGGATCCAAAGAGCCCAATGCCTGCCACGGCTTGGCTTGGCTGATCCTCTGCCAGCTGTCCCCTGAGCTGGAACCTGACACTTCTCTTAGGTTGCACCTTCACAGTTCTGGTTCACACGCGGGAGGCTGCCACACGCAACATGGAAAAGATCCAGGTGATAAAGGTGAGTGATATCCTTGGGCACCTGAGATTGTGTGGGAGAAGCTGCAAAGACTGGGCAGTGCAGAGTTTTGGCGTCTCTGAGGTTAAGGCTGAGAGAAATTTTGATTGGTGTCACATGAGGCACATCAGAAGTGCACTTGAAATGTAATGAAATGGTTTATGCTGCTGAGCTGACAGCACATTTGCCACACACACCCAACTTCAGACAATTTCAACTCTTGAAATAGGTTGTAACCATACTCACTGCCCAGCGCTTGCTCTGACACTTAGAAATACTCAAGGGTGTAGAATAGGTACTTGAATTTAATCAAGCAAAAAAGCAGCCCTCAACCACCATCCACTGTGTGGTGGCTGATTTTGTATGAAGAGCAAGAAAGACAGATTCAAGTAACTAGTAGGTTTGGGGACACAAATACATTTTATCTTACAGAAAACTGTGCAGAACACTTTCTAAAGAAAGATTATTTTTAAAGAATCCTTGCTTAGATACTTTTAGAGAAACTTTTTTCCCCGAGTCAAGTTATTTTAGGTGTCCTAAGGCAAAAGAAATAAAGCTAGTGAAGTATAAAATTGTTTCAAAATTAAAATCTGTTCTGCACTGCTTAGTAATGGAAACCTGTGGTGTAGTAGACACACCTTTAGACTTCCAAGGCAGGAAACCCCTGCCATAAACATTCTGGAGCTGCAGTTAAATCCTGCTGTAATGAACTGGGCATGGCAGCTCAGGACGGCTGAGCGTATCTTTTAAAGAAGTGAGATGTCACCTTTGCAGTAATTGAAGTGGGCTGACCTCACAGTTTGATGCTGTAATTGAAGATAATTATGCTGAGCATCAGGGGCAAGCGTGTAAGTGTTTTGTTGCTGTGGAAGGTTTGAATTACCTGTTCCTTCCCTCAGCCACTCTACACAAAACAAGTGCTGAGGAGGAGCTCACCTTACAGCACTGCTGGGTTCTGCCAGTAACACCCTGTGTTCCTGCCCCCAGGATTTCCCTTGGATCCTCGCTGATGAACACGATGTGCACATGCACGACCCCCGGCTCATTCCTCTGAAAACCATGACATCTGACATCTTAAAGGTGAGCACAGCATGCTAAACCTGCTGCTGTTCTGAACTTTGAATGCTCTACAGCAGCTCTGCAGTGCTGTGTGGTGTAACTTTAAAAAACACTGCTGAGCAGTAGCTTAGTCTTGCAGATGTCTGTGCCAGTAATCAAAGCAGGGCAAGACTCCTCCTAGTAAAACAGGAAACCTGCTAATGGGGGAAGGTATAAGCACTTCCTATTCAGCCTGTTGAAAGCTTTTATTTTTCCATTCACCTACCTGTATACAACAGGACTGTTGCTTATTTCTCTCTCCAGATGCAGCTCTATGTAGAAGAGCGAGCTCACAAAGGCACCTGATTTCAAATCTTCCTTGCCTTCAAGCTTCATCTGATCTTGCAGTGGAGTAAGATCTGTCACAGACTGCATCTTGATAACCATCTCTTCAGCTGGCCTTCTGGGTGAATGTAGAGCAGCTGCTGCCTCTTTATTTCAAGTGCTCTTACCACTGTATAAAGAACTGACTTGGAATGGGGAACCAGAGCCTGTTCCCAAGTTGACTTGTGTGAGAGTACAGGTGTTGATACAGTGTGTCCCTGGGGTCAGTGCTTTATTACCAGCCCAGTTCTCACCTGAAAAGGGCAGCTCCATTGCACACAAGCAGTGACAGACAGCAAGGAGCTGTCACACAATCCATGAGAGCAACATTTGTGCTGAGGGGGAATGAGGCCTTATGTAGTGTCTGTCCACTGTGACCATCCCAAGTAGTCTTCAATAAATACTGAGTTTTACCCCAGTTGAACTGGGCTGAGTTCTGTCACAACCAGGCTCCCTTCTTCAGTGGGGAAGTATTTTTATTTTCTTTAGAGCTTCCACTGCTTTTCTGGCCCATATGTGAACTCTTACCAATTCCTGTGAAAGGCTAAACAACCTTGGTCTCTCCCCTTTCACTCAGAGGTGGCATTAACAACATGGAATTTATCTGTCCAGCAAGGACACCTGCCAAGTGTCCCACTCCTAACAGAGAACAGGCAAGGAAAGCACTGTTAATCCTACGCCTGTCAGAGGAGATGGAACATGGCCTTAGCATTAGTTCTGGGTATGTAAGAGTGGCAGACACAGGTCACAGTGAGCTGAGCTTGTTTGTCAGAGAATTTGGTACCCTGGCCTGCCCAGCACCTCCTGCTTCCACCAAGTAACAAGTTATAGATCATAGTTATAGATCAAGGCTGGGCACTGCTTTAACATTTTATGTTGGGTTACACTGCTCAGTACAAACCAATGGTGTGGGAAAAGCCCAGCACAATCAAAAGGCACTTTGTGTTGTTAGGCAGCTGCCTGGAGGGACTCCTTACCTCCTCTTTCTCTACCTGTTTATTCAAACACCAAGGGACTGTTTAGGAAAGGAAGGCAGGTACCATTTTGATCATACACACTTAGAGAAAGGGTAAGGAATTCACCACCAGTGACACAGCATTAGGAACAAAGGTGACAGCTTCCTGATGCTATGAAGGGTCTGATGCAAATCATAAATCTTAACTGAATCTTAAAACTAAAACAGAAAATACCATACAAAACAATCTGTGGCAGAGTCCTTGTAAATACCATTGTTAATCTGAAACATTTTATCCTTATCTTTCTTAAGTTCCATAAACAAGAAAGTGTCTTTAAGACTGTGTGTGTTAGCATAAGAATGTATTAACTAGAAAAGATAGACCTCAAGATTTAATTGTCCCAGTTTTTCTCTGGAAGGGCATTTGGAGTATTTGGAGTAGCATCCATGGTAGAAGAGGATGGAAGATGAAGACAGAAGCCCTTCCAAAGGGCTGGGCCTGCAGAAGTTCTGCTGTGAACAAGAGCTGCAAACAAAGCTAGGACACACGCAGAGAGTACAGGCAAATAGTGCACCTGAAGCTGTTTGGTTCCAGTCCTGAGGTAAAGCAAACCCTTGCACTGCCTCACAAGGAGGTGTGGGGCCCGATGGTGATGCTGCTGTTGGTGACACGGATCCCATACCATCCTGCCCAGTACTGGGTGTCGTGGCCTCCATGCTGAAACCAGATGTGACGAACCCCTGCTGGGTAATTCTGGAAGGTGTGAGAAATCTGGAGAGAAAAGAGAAGTCCTCAATTTGCCTCAATAAACCAGCACTCACCTAGGAGCTCAGAAAACGACAGTGTGTGAGTCTTAGAATGAGCTCTTCTGACCCAGGTATCTTTCATTGAAAGTGCACTATACCCCATTTTATTTGGGGGGGTTGGGGAAGGGAAAGAAGCCTTTCTCACTCAGCTTTTTTCTCAAAATCCTATCTGAGTTAAACTAACATTAAGCTTCATTCTTAAGTGCATGTATAAGTAACACCTAATGCAGAATGTACAGCAGATCAAACCAGTTAAACACCTGTAGCAGTTTAAGAAACATTGTCTGCCATACTTGGCTATCCATGCAGTAGTTTTAAACCATTTTTTAAATCAAAAAAAACCCTGAGATCTGCTCTTGTTACTTAATTTTAGACAGGATCTTACGTAAAACCAAGAAACAATTAAAAAGACTGTACTAAAACAACACAGAAGCGCACAAGATACTCTCTAGAAAATGCTGGGCACCTAAAAATAGCACCTGCCTCATTCAGGACACTGCTGCTGCTTCAGCATCATCAACAGCAAGGACTGACTCACCTCTATAGAGTAGAGGAGGCTGGAGAGCAGAGAAAGTCCCACTGGCACTTTTGGCCAAGAAAGACTTGCAACACCCAAGTGTCACAACACTGCTGTAAAGCTCCTGCCTCCAGGGCTGCTGCTCACCTCTCTCCACTTGGCATCATTCCACTGCTCAATCACCACTGGTTGAGGGTGGAACTCCTCCAGGACGATGTAATCTTTGGAGAGCAGCTTCACCCTGAGCTCGTAGCGGCACCCGCAGTCAGCCCTGGCAGCGTACCTGGAGAGGCAGGAGGAATCAAGGAGCAGGGCTGTACATACAGCATTCAGCTTGCTTTATTTTTCAAAAGCAGTCTCCAAGGGGCTCCCTGTCTGCAGAAGAAAATGAATGTCATCCCCACAGCTACAGAGAAGTTCTGGAACTTAAAGCTATCCCACCCTTTACAGGACTGCCACCTTGTAGTCCACTGAGTTTAGATTCAACTCCCAAAGAATAAAGAACTGATTTTATAGCCTGAGAAGCTCCAGAAGCCTAGCTTACCTCTAGACCAATGCTAGAAATTGAAATTTTCAGTACTTTACTCACCAGTCCTTGACTGTAATTTCAGGCCGTTTCTCATCCATCAGCTGATTCCAGTAGCCTTCTTTCTTCAGGGTAATGAGTTGAGACTTGAAGCATGGCCTGAAACAGACATAGAAATACAGTTCCACAGAACATATCTCTTCCCTCTTGCTGTCCTTTCCCTGACAGCTTTAATACCCCCCCAGACCCTGATGGCCCACAAAGCTATCTGGCTAAAACCTGCCTTATCCACAGCCAGAACCTGACAAGAAAATGAACTGAGTTAGCTTCACTCCAGGGTAAAAAGAATAGTTGCCTACAAGGTGGATTAAGGGGAGTCCCTATACTTATTTGTAACAGGAAACCAGTGCCTAGTGCTTGTAAAAGCTGTTGATCCTCCTCTGGTGGCAGCTTTTATTACAAGTCGTTAGTGTGACACACCTACCATTCATGGAAGTTAGAGATCCTTGACCTTGTCATGTAAGTTGATTAAGTTTGCCAGATCCTTAACCTTCCCTACCACCTTTGAGAGAGGAGAAGCAGGGATCCCATGTGGCTTATCCCAACTATAAAAATTACAGGAAGTTCCTGACAGGCAGCCAAATTTAGCCCCTGCTGTGATCAGTTCTCTCAGCAATACCCATCTCTTTAGATTAACTGGCATAAAGGGTTAAGGGAAGGGAAGCTCCTTCCTTTTCTCACAGGTGATCTAAGGTTCAGTAACCTGCCACCAGCCTTCTAACCATGGTGTCTTTCCAAACAGATGGGAGGAAGCAGGTTTCCCAGTTCCAGATTACTGAAATCCAAATCTTACCCATATGAACTGACAAAGTATTTGTGTACTTTGGGGTCTAACAAAACATTTCCATGAGCTCCAGGCAGATCCTCAATTTTCCACTTATCTCCTTCATTAGCATCAAGTGTCCAGTGCTGGAAGTTCTCTGAAAACACAGGTATCCAAGAGTTAGAACCTTGCTTCAACTACCAGCAGGATCTCAGGTTTTTTTTAAATCAGCAACAGGAGAATTCTAGGAAGCTACCTGGTGTTTCCAGATCCACTGTATTTTTCCTACAGCTGTAAGTGACTCCTGTCATTATGCTGCCATTACCTTTAATGTGGCTGTCAGCATCTAGGACAGCAGGTAGCAGATTTCTGACCTCATCAGAAGATCACCATCAGCAATAAAGTAGGATTAATGTAGTCATATTAGTCAAGTCTTTGGTAACAAAAATTCTCCAGCTGCCCAAATGTTTAATCCCAATACCTGATCGTTTCACTATCACATTGTACTTGTAGTGCAAATTAATTGTCACTGCCTGCCATACTGGGACCTTATGACTCCTGATTTTTTCTGGCTAAAACCACAAAGTATTAGTAAATAAATACCTATCTATCTACAGCAGTTTTATTGCAGGAGCTGTGAGTCTGACCTAGCAGAGCTACACCCAGCAGCTGGACAGTCCCACAGCATCAGCAGCAGATGAAGCATCTGACACTGACTCACTCTGACTGCTCGGAAACTCTTAGTCCTTTATGAAATAATGAAACAAACCTTCAGCGCACGGGTTTTTGATTAAGTTTCTCTTCAAGTGGCAGAGCATATAGAAGATCCTCCAGTCGGAGATGCTTCTGTCCAAGCTCTGGCGATAAAACCCATCGCGCTGGCACTTGCGCTTCCACAGGGTGGTCAGGTCCACCACGTAGCGCCACTGCGAGCACACCAGGCGGCAGGTGCAGAGCAGGTCCCGGGCGGGCAGCAGCGACAGCAGCTCCACCAGCACGTCCTCGGGGAGATCGCCGATGGTTGTCATGGCACACGGCGGGCCGCAGGAGCGCGATGGGAAATCCCCGGCACGACGGCCCGAGCTGCTGGAAGCAGAGGCAGTTTCCCCTCGTTACGGACAGAACCCCGGACAGCCCGGCCGGCCCCGGCCCCAGCCCCGCTCCCGGCCCCGCTCCCGGCCCCGCTCCCGGCCCCGCTCCCGGCCCCGCTCCCGGCCCCGCTCCCGGCCCCGCTCCCCGCCGCGCCCCTCGCCCGGCCCCAGCCCCAGCCTCACCTGGCTCCGCCCATGCGCGCCCCCGGACACGGATGTGGGGCCGCGGCCCTTCCGCGGGGCGGAGCCAGGACGGGGCGGAGCCAGGACGGGGCGGAGCCAGGACGGGGCGGAGCCAGGACGGGGCGGGGGCAGGACGGGGCGGGGGCAGGACGGGGCGGGGCCGGGGCGAGGGCGGGGCGGGGGCGGATCCAGGGGCGGGGCCGCGGGCTCCCCTCACACGAGCCCGGGATCCTCTCCTCACACACGCGGGCTCAGATCGGGGCAGCACGGGCAGCCTTCGCAGCAGCGGCCTAGGTAAGAGCGCTCGGTGCCCCCCCTGAGCCCCCGCGGGTTTTCCGGGGTGTCTCTTAAGACACGCGTGTGCCCCGAGCACGTCAAGGGACGGGCGCTGCCCGGGAGCGGGTTCGTGATGCAAAGGCGTTCGCAGCTTGGGTGCTTAACCGGGGTGGGAAGGGAAAGGTACCTCTGCCCTTCTCCCGAGTGCGGGAGGAAGGCTGGATAACAGGGCTCCATCAGCAGGCAGGGAGCAGGAGCGGCTTCTGAAACTCCTGTACGAGATGAAACCAGCATGATCCCTCCCGCCTACTTTTAAAAAATTACATTTTAGCCTTCGGGAGTGTGGTTGAGGGTTGGAAGTGTGGGGAGAATGGGAAATCACTAATGCTGTCTCCATAAAAGCCAGGGAATTTTAAATTACAGTTCGCCCCTGCTGGGTGCAGTGCAGATAGAGGACATATCCGAATGTCTCAATTTAGGATGCTGTTACAGCAGTGACTCCCTATTTCCTCCCTTCCGTGACAGGCTTGGTACCTTTATATTTCATTAATTTGCATGCCAGGGTATTTCTCCTCTGTTCTTAGTGCTCTCCCAGTCTTAATGAGTCATTCCTGAGAAGTTTGGCTGCATCCATGCGGTTTGCTGCAGCCTCAGCACTTCCCAGCAGCAGGACTCAGCTGACATAAAGCAGTGTCACCGTGCACCCCCACGGAGGACACGGGCTCTGAATCTGCACACTCATCTGTCCACAGCCCTGCAGCGCCTGCACCTGGAACTCCGGGCAGCAGAGAGCTCCTTGGAGTCCAGGAATAGCACATGAAGTTAGAGCAAACGCTTCTGACTTAATTCCTCCGGTTATGAGGCCATAGACAATAGAATATTGGTGAATATCAGTGGAATTGTTTTCAGTTCTGCTCAGACCTTTACTTTATACAGGCTCCTGACTAAGTGCCAGCACTCTGAGGGAAAGCCTGTCAGATCTAGAATGAAGCACTGCAAAGGTGGCTGGCAAGATGCTTAACGCTGATATTTGAGTACTGCTTTGCAGCATTTGTTATCAGGGATGTTCCTAAAGGCAGAACAGACAGCCCTGTGCCTCCCTGTGCAGAGGAAATCATTACTAAGAAGCTGATTTTTGCAGCAGCAGAGATTCTGGAAGGATTGATTCCAGCCTGGAAAATGAACAAACTGCTCACAATTGCAGTTGTCAAGTACATACATTTTGCAGGCAGATTTAATTCAGGGCTTTTACTTAGAATATAAAAATAGTAATCTCCTTCAGGATACTTAATAAGGAACAGGAGACCCTGAGGCTAGGAAACAAAATCATGCCTTCAGATAACATATTTCTTTTCCCTTTTTTTCCTACTGCATCAGTGTCTGACGTTGCTGAGGGCTGGAAACCCTCAGCCCTCCTTTGCAGCCTCTCTCGCAGGCTGCCCAGGGATGGAGTCCCTCCCCGAGGCAGTCCTGATCCGAATCCTGGCCTCCATACCTGCCGTGGATCTGGTGCTGGTGTGCCGCCTGGTCTGCTGCCAGTGGAGGAACCTGGTGGATGGAGCTGAGCTTTGGATGCTGAAGTGTCAGCAGGAAGGCCTCACCAGAGCAGAGGCAGAGGCAGAGAACTGGCAGAATTTCTACTTCCTGAGCAAGAAAAGGAAGAACCTCATCAAGAACCCTTGTGGCGAAGGTGAGAGACATCACAGCAAGCTTCAAGGTGTCAGGGAGATGACCAGTCACTGAGAATTGCATATCTCTAGTCTTTAAAAATAGATCTTAGTTGTTGTCAGGTTGCAGAATTTTCTCCCTGCCCAAGAGCCAAGTCATTCAATCTGTGCTGCCAAATAATTTAATGAGAACAAAGGCTTTTGATAATCAGCCTTTACAAAGGACTTTACATGACATTAATTTTATATAACCTCTGCAGGGATCTAAATCATGTTTGAGACACAAAGATATCCTTTGCAGAAACCCTCCAACACAGTAATGGCTGTGGAATTTGTTTCTCTATTTCTTCTTCATGAGAGGAGAGATGAAACCTTTTCCCAGCTCAGGGCCAAATCTGCCCTCAGCTCACTGAGCCCCTCAGGCTTCTTTCCTCAGAGGCCACTCGTGTTTTTACCCTCCTCATCACAGCCCATGTTAGAGACTGGGCACACACCCCATGTGCCTTTATTCTGAATCTATGAACTTCACTTGCCAGAGCTGCAATAAGCAGCAGTAACCAAGCCTCACAACCCCAGCAGCAACAATTTCACACATCATAGAACAAAGCAGTATCAACACTGCTTCCCCATTTTGTTGACAGATGACCTTCTGCAAAGTTTTCCAACATCCAGGTTTCCCCCCTAGAAAACCCCGATGTTTAAGGTTCCTGCTTCAGAAAATTACCACTAAGTGCTTTAGAAAACTTAGAAATAAAGCAACCAGCAACTGTCCCCAGAGTGTTTGTGTGCTGTGATGCTGAAAATGCTGACACACTGTTCAGAATACCTCAGTTCTCTCCCTGGAGTACTTTCTTAAACCCACACATACACACCCTCTTTGCTGGGGAATGTTAAAGTTTGGTGTGATTAGGCTCAGTCAGACTAAAGGTTTTTGCCTGACCTCTACTAAACAAACATATAGTCTACATACAAAATCAGTGCTGTGACTAATATCAAACTCTCACAAGCCAGAGGAAGGTTCCAGTGGGAGATGTTCAAGTTCCCCACACTCACAGGACTTAACCAAATCTCTTTTCTGCCTTTTGCAGAAGACTTGGAGCACTGGGGAGAGGTAGAGAATGGAGGTGATGGCTGGAAAGTTGAAGAGCTCCCAGGGGACTTTGGAAAAGAATTTCCTAGTGAAGAAGTCCATAAATACTTTGTTACATCTTATGAGTAAGTCTGCTTTCTTCTGTTGCTCAGGAAAGGGGGCATTTTTGGTTCCCCAGGCCAGGAGAGGCTGTGATACCAATTCACATCTTGTGTTTCAGGTGGTGCCGAAAGGCTCAGGTCATTGACCTCAGGGCTGAGGGCTACTGGGAAGAGCTGATGGATACAACCCAGCCTAAAATCATGGTAAGAGACTGGTAAGTATTGAGGAAGGCTCTGAGGACAGACAGGCAGAGGGTAAAGAAAAGGAAGAGCAGGGAGGGCATAGACTTCATATATATTTGGCCTGAAAACCTCAGCTGCCAGGATCCTGGGTGTGGGACAGGGCTCACAGGCAGCTCCCACAGGCTGTTGGATCACATGAACTCCAAAAGGTTCCTGTGGTGAGTGAGGGGAGGTGGTGGGCTGGGCTGAGAACAGATTTCCACCTCAAACCAAGGCCACAGTAACCTGGTGAGCGTGGTGGAGCCTTTGCAGAGCTCTTACAGGTGGTGCCAGCAGCTTGGGTCTCCTTGTAGGTATGCAGGACGCAGCGATGCTGGCTGCCTCTACGAGCTGTGCGTGCAGCTGCTCTCTGAGAATGAGGATGTGCTGGCTGAGTACAAAAGTGACACTGTCACCATCCCACAGGACAATGATGCCAGCTGGACTGAGGTGAGTTACAGTTCTGGGCTCAGCAGTGACACCCAGCCTACGTGAATCAGGAATATTTTTAAGCAGAATTCTCCAAGGGGAGGAGAAGGCTCTGTCATGTGTTCTCTGGAGCCATGACCCTATGATTGAAACAAAGAAAAGGGAGGCTGCTTTACAGGAAACTTGCAGAGTCCCCACTAGCAGGTGTAAAGTGAAGGAGATGCCCAACTAGGAGTGATTAAGTGGCCTCAGAGCAATGGGATCAAAGTGGGATCCAAGCTTCTCCCACTGTAAAAGTCCCCACTGTTACCCAGCCTGGTAGGTCTGACTGAGGGCTCTGTGCACTGAACAGTGGCAGGTTTGTGGTGGTTTGACACTTACTAACAACTGTTTTGTCTCTTGTCCCAAAGATCTCCCACACCTTTTCCAGCTACGGGCCTGGGGTCCGCTTTGTGCGCTTCGAACACGGTGGGCAGGACACGCTGTTCTGGAAGGGGTGGTACGGGGTGCGTGTCACCAACAGCAGTGTGACACTGGAGCCATAGCTGTGCTCAACCAGGGTCTGCATGCTGCAGCTGCCTTCCCTCAGGGCATCCCCTGCCTTTGGATGGTTTCTGCATGGTGCTGCTGCTGGCTGTAAAGCCTTTCTGCATAGGAGCGTGCGTGCAAGATGCCAGGAGCCACCACCCCTCCCTCCTCAAGAGGACTGTGCAAAGAATGTGAATGGATTTGTGAATGCACCACAAGACTCAGCCTCAGCGCTTGCACTGATGTTCTCCAGCAGACAGATCACCTAGAAATCCTGCAGCCCTCCTCTCTTCCTAACCCCTGGCACCCAGCCTGAGTCAGATCTCTCTCCTGCCCGCTTCCCAGACCTGGGCACTCCTTAAAACTTGAAGGGACACTTTAAGTATATTTTCTGGAAGCTAGAGTGGGAAGAAAAGAATAAAGAAAACCACAGACCCAGTGTCTCAAAACATACCAGGGAAACCCAGAGCCCTGTCCCCAACTGTTTCCATGACCTGCAGTGAGAACCTTGGCTTCTCCCACTTATAAAGAGAGTTTACCACAGAGGGGCTGTAGCTTGGCTGTCAGTGCTATTTGTTTAATTTTTAGTGATAATGCAAAGCAAGAGAGGTTGAATCCTTTTTCTCTTACACTGTTCCCAGCATCCATTTATCAAGGAAATTGTTGGGAAGAGAAACCTGTCTGGTGTCCTGGGACTTTGTCTCCCTCAGATGGCATCTGAGAGTAATTGCTGGGGGAGAGAGAGGAAGAGATAACAGATTAGGGAAGTGGGTTAGAAAAAATTGGGGATAGGGTCCAGGAACAAATGAAAACAAACTCAATTTACCCCTTCCTGGCCTGTGCATGCTTCATGCAAAAAGCATCCTGGCCATCCAGTGTGACTCTGCTAGCAGGACACAGCTGTTGGCCTCGTTGCACTTCTACTGACTGTGTCTGCAGGAATTACACATCTGCCTCTGCCAAGACAGCACTTGAGTCTTCTACTTGTGCTTCTTGTTATCAGTCAGGGCTGTGAGCCCATCCTGAACAGACCCCTAAGCTTTCCTGAACCAAGACTGTCCCTGCCTAGTTATTCCATTCAGAACAGCATCCCCTAACAGAGCTGGTGTTGCCTAGAGAAAGTATTTATATTTCTGTATCCATCTGTCTGTCTTCCCTCCCTGGGCTGCCATTTAAGTGCCCCCTTACACATGCAGTGACTGCAACTGCCTGGAGCCAAAGGAAAGATTTTCCCACCTGGACACTGTGCATGCTTCCTCAGGCTTCCTGCACAGCTACACCCAAGTGCCACACACACCCCAGGGTCCAGGCAAACACAATAAAGTGACACAACTGTGTGGATTTCCTCTTGTCTACAGGGTATTCGCCCCCTGTGCTCAAGCATTTGTCCTCTGGTTACGTGGATCATGTCAGCCAGTTCTCTCCAGAAGCAGGAGTCACTGCGCTGTGACACCAAGGGTGTCCCTGGGAGAGGTGCAGGCTCTGTTCCCCAGCACCCTGGACCTGTGGGAAGCACTTCATGTGCAATGGGTCTGCAGTGTAACAGCAAGAAAAGTGCATTTCAAACAGTGGGAATTCATTCAAGGCACAGAGAAGGTGCAGGAAGGCTTCTACAGAGTCCAGCCCTGCTGCCAACCCTCATTTGTCACTAACTCTACTGTGAGTTCAGCCTTAGTTCTGACCCAGGAGGCACCAGAATCAGTTCAGAATGTGTTTCCTTTCCCTTACCCTGCACACACTGTCATGCAGTGCTGCTGTACCCACCCTTAGCTTTTAATGCAGCTGCTAGTTTAATTAATATCCAGCTCCCTGCCCCACAGAAGAAACAATCTCTCCTTTTGTCCCTAGGGAATCAGTACAGTAAGGAGATCAATATTCACACCTCAATGCAATTGTTAACCTCTCCTAAATCACCATCTCACAGTCAGGATAAACCTCAGGATGAAGCCCTCAGATACTGTGGCCCTTGCACATCCGAGGCAGGAGCGTGGTCCCACTTTGGGTTTATCTGGGCTGAGGCACTGAGCTCACACAGCCTCCCCAGCAGCTCTCAGGGCTCTCCTCCCTCTGTGCCAGCCCCTCCCGTGCTCACAGCGGCTGGGAACAGCCTGCAAAGCTTGTGCAGACCTCCCCCTCCCCTCCAGGAGGTGTTTTCCCAGTGCCTGCAGCCTCACTGCAGAGAACAGGCACCTCTGCTTTCAGAGCTGCTCACAGAAGCTGCTGCTGACCTCAGGGGAGCAATTACTCCTCACATTCAGCCACGTCAGTACCAGATTCCCAAAGCAAGTCAGTGTCTGGGTACATGGGGAAAAAAAAAACAAGTCTTGCTCACATTATAAATATTTTGTTCCAAATGCCTTTTGAATTTTGATCAAACCCTGTAAGCCTGAACACACTGCAACATGCACGTACACTCAATTCCAAGGCAATGTCAATTCACCCATCAGAGATAAACAGTGCAGGAGGGCAGTGGCTTCTCAAACCTCACAGACTTCATGGAAATTGAGATGATGCCATTTCATAGGATTACAGAAACTGAGTGTAACTGGCAAAAGGCCTTACATGTATTAAATCTCCCAGCTGCTGCAGGGCTCTGTCACCCACCTCTTCAATGTGACTTCCTTCTGCTTTCTGCTGTGCCAACAGCAGCAAGCAGCTGTGTGACACCACACAGTAACTTCTGGGAACACTGGTGACCAATGCAGATGTGTGCATGTGTGCTGTACAGACAGAAAGAGGTTAGCCCAAGTGACTTATATCAGATATTTGCATCCCCCAGACTCAGAGTATTTAGAAATCAGAGTATTAAAACACAAAGATTGAGCCTTGCTGAAACATTCATGATGAAGAAAGAAAAAAAAAAACCAAAAAAAAACCAACCACCACCACATAGAAGGGTCCCCTCCCAGTCTTGATCATGGCAACAAGAGCTGCAGGAAGGGCTTGTGTTCCTTTGTGCATCCTGCCCAGATGACCCCAGCAGTGTTGAGCTACACTGAACACTGAAGCGTTCTCCAAACACCCACAGGGGGATGGGACAGGTGGATGATGAGACTGGAGAGTTTAAGAGAGGAACTTTTCACTCTTTGCCAAGACACCACATGAACACCTCTTACTCCAGCTCCTTCTGATGTCCTCAGAGCAGTGACTCCCCTGCCCACAGTCTAGAAGGGAAATGAGGACCTAAAGATGCTTTCCTGCTGGGGAGTCACTTTGGAATCACAGAGAGCACAGCGACAGCGAGTTCAGCTGGAAAGAACCTGGCAAGCACAGGGATTGCTCAGAGAGCCGAGCTCCCTACACAGCAGCCTGTGTGCAAAACAAAAGGTTCACAGCCAGCCAGAAACACACTCATGGTCAAGGCTGACACTTGAGGAAGAGCTGACACAGGTACAGAGAATCCAGGCACAGGCGGAGGCTGTCCCCGTGCCCAGGCGGGTCCCCGGGCGGTGACAGCAGAGGGCACTCGGGCTGCAGGCAGGAGCCGCGGGCATCCCCGGCTCTCCCCGTGCCAGGAGCTGTCATTGCAGCTCTGGATGCTGTGGGTCGGCTCTGAGCCCTGCACTTTATTTTTTCCGGCTGCAGCTTAGGCTGGAGTGAGTGTTTCCTTCTCGTCCTCTGGCAGTGCAGCCTTTGCTGCACAGACTCCAATGCTTATCCCTGCCATAGCGACACCCACACGCATTTTGGGAGGGTTGTCGCCTCTTGGGCAGCAGACACAACACACCCCCACTGGAGGCAAGCAGCCTTTAAACTGCAGTGAGTAATCAGAACAGTGAGAGCTGCCTGAACATAGACTAAAGCCTTCCAAATTCAAGTGGAAGCAGCACCATTTGCTCAACATTATCCTACAGCGTTGAAGTATCACTCAAAATAGTAAGATGCCTTTCCTTGCGGAGTATATTTTCTAACCTTAATGCAGCCCACAGTTCTCAGAAGAGCCTCACCCAGAGCAGCAGGGCTGTCTGTGCCTCCTGGTGCACCCTCTGCCCACCTCCCCTGCCCGCAGAGCTCTGCAGCCTCCCCAGGCAGGCAGGAGTCCCAACACATCACACACGCCCTTGGCTGACCTCCCTCGCAGCCATTCGGAGTAACTCATGTGGAGCTGGTATCTGTGCAGACCCATTAACCACAGGGCAATCAGTGCTCCCAGAGAGGCTGCAATAAAGCCATAAGAGCTCGTTGGACTGATGGATCACAGGGACAAACACATCTCACTGCAGCAGGGATGGGGAGGGGAGGGAGCTTTGGCAGCCACGAGCCTCCCACAGAGCACATTGCAGGTGTACGAGGCTCAGAAGCACTGAAATGCTGTGGGGTATTTATATCCAGGTTCCCTGAGCCTGAAGCTTCCTCTCTGAAGAGCTGAGGGTACAGGAAGGAGCTATCAGAGCTCTGCTGCTTGCAATCCTTGCAGAAGGTCCCTGAGTCAAGCAGTGCTATTTCTACCTCACCACACACAGTGCAGCTCCTCTCGTTAATATTGACACATGAGGCACTGCAAAATGAAGCAGATAAAATCCTGATCCAGATATGAGTAATGACTTTGCATTTTATTTGAAAATTAAACTTAATCTTGTGTTGACTGTGCTGTACAAGGCGAAATAATGAAACAGATTAAGATGAGATCTTGTTCACTCTTGCTGAACAAAAGCCAATTAATTGTCAGCAGGATTACTGTGAAGTCTTTTTTCTCTCAGACAAATACAATCAGAGGGAGCCTGTGTGCTGGCTGGCTTATTGTTAACTCTGCCTGGACAGCTAAAAACACTGCAAAGACTCAGTTACCCACACAGACAGTGTTACATTGCTTTTCCCCAGTCTCTCCTGCCAACTTTCACACAGGAGAGAGATGCTTTGGAACCAACTCACTTCCAGCCATACAACCCAAGCCTGCCTGCTCCAAGTTCCCTTCTCCCATCTAACTCAGATCCCTTCTCACCTGTGCATCACTCCTGACACAGATTCATCCAGCCTTTTTTCAAAGTTTTCTGGCTAGAAAGGCTTTACCCTTGCAAATCCTTTGCTACAGTTCTCCATCATGCAGAGATGTTTCTTCTCTCATCCAGACAAAATCCCTGTTGCAGTCTTTCTGCTATTTGTCTGGCCCATAGCAGAGCCATCTTCTACCTGTCTGCCATGATGACAGGCAGGGAAGTAATTCCTGCCTCTTCTCATCTGTCATTTTTCCAATATAAACCATAAATCTGTGAAAAGGCAAGGACTGGGGGAGAAGTTTCTAATGCCACTGCTCTCCCAGAAAAATGAGGGAAGGCTCAGCACAAGGACTGACTATGAGACCCAATGAAAGACTTCAGCACTGCCAGGAAAATCACATTCATGCCCTGCTGGGTACATTCACCACTGCATGGGAGCAGCACTGGAGTGTGACACTCAAGGAAAAGTGCAACAGATTTTGTGGCACTGAAGGGTGGTGGTAAATTACAAAAATAGTCTGCATGGAAAAGCAAATCCTAGTTTTAGCTGAGAAGCTTCAGGGTAGGAAGAGAAACCAACAGCAGCATACCCGGAAAAAGGAGAACACCTGTGCTGGAGTCACTGCCCCACTCCTATGGCAGAGTGAAGCTAAAACACACCCTACCTTTGCCAACCCATGGCAATCCCCCTTTTTTTGACAGAGCTCCACACAGCTCACTAGGGAAGGAGTCTGCAACAGCTAGAAATGAAAGGCATTGAGAGAATTTGTGAACAATTTACCTGGAGAAAATACTTCTTATTTTCACACCAGGTTAAAAAAAAAAAAAAAAAAAAAAAAAAAAAGAAGTGAATTCTTACCAAAGCCTGCAGCACCAGCATCGACAGACAAAAATTACTTAACAGAAAAAAAAAAAACATGGGCAGGGAAAGCGATTTTCTTTGCCTGCATTGCCAGGGGAATTAAATCTTGTTTTTTTCCCCATCACCACCAAGTGGAATAATCCAATATATTAAAGTTAATGTGCTTCTTGTATTTATTGCTGTGTATTTGACCTAACAGAATTTTATTCCTACATCAAGAATAAAACCATTCCGGAAGGCAAACTGCAAAGCTCTAGATCAATTACTACCGCATCCAACAGCTGAAAAGTGAGTTATTTCTTGTAAGAGAGAGAAAAAAATAAAAACAAAAAATCCTTTTCCCTGTGCAGCAAGTTCTGCACTGCAGACCTGGTGAAGCTCAACAATATTGAGTTTGGTTTCTAGGCAAGTTTTTAAGAAGTCAGGCAGCATCCTCCATCACCAGTGCCAGATGCTGGTGTCCCCCAGCCCTCACAGCTCTCAGTCCCCACTCTCGGCGGGCTGGGAGAGCTCAGCTCCAGCCCAGCTCCCCCCTGTGCCTGCAGGGAGCACCTCAGATCCAAGGACCCAACAGGGGCAGATGGAGAATGACCTGTCCAAGGTGTGAAAAACGAGATTCGCTTTCCTGGCAAGATTTAAAAAGTTTAATAAACGACAATAATTGACAGAGATAATAAAGCAAAGTGTTAAGGGCCAAGCATTCAGCCAAGAGCACCCCCACTATCTTGGGAGGAACTCCTTAAACACCTTTACCATTACATCAGCCTGTTGCATATTCATAGCCCCTCATGCATATTTCAAACTTTTCTCAAACTAGTTTACACATTCCAGGAACTGTTTGGCCACTCCTTGTGTCTGCCTTTTTAGAGCATCCTTGTTTCTTATCTGTGGTTTTAATCCCTCTTCATTATCCCCTCCAGTCTGGGCCTTGCTCTACACCTTCCACAGACACTAAGTTCCATGTATACACTGGATGTTATCCCAACCAAGCACAGAGTTCAGGAATACTACATCAGCTATTGCCACTATGCCTAATTTTTGCTAATAGCAGAAATAAAAATGGTATCCACATAGCAAAGCCATTTTAAATTATACCTATAGCGTTCATCTTAATACTGAAAACCCAACAATATTGAAAAGCCAACAATATAATATTTCTTTTCCACTCACATGCTCTCTCAGCACACACCTGCACACGCCAGCAGGCTGTGAGGGACAGGGACTGTCAGACTGCCCTCTCCTCATCACCCTCTTCCCTTCCTTCTGGAACAGCTGCAGGCACATTTGGCTCAGCATTTGCCCCAGATCAAGGGCACAGGACAGGCAGGAGGCAATGGGGATGTTCTGGAGCCCAACCCCATGGAAAGCATCAGCCTTGCAGCACAAATGATCAGCTGTGCAATGCAGCTTCCACAGGGAAGGGGGAAATTAATTCCTCCCTGATTCCCCTCCTGAGCTCAGCTTATCCCTGAAGCATGAGATTAAATTACCCTTATCATTATGGTAGCTTGCCTTGCTAGAAATGTTATTAGCAGTGATGAAATTATCCAGCCCTGTTTTACACTGGGAAGAAATGCAGGAGGCTCCTCACGACAGCTACAAGGAGCAGGTGCTCTCTTCAGAAAGGGAAGGGCTCTTCTCCAAGGGCCCTAACCCCTCTAAAGGAACGACCAGGACCTTGGCCTCAACTCATGCAACACACTTCTGTCACTGAAGTCACCAGCTGAGGACCACGAGGAAAGGATGGCCAAGTTTTAATGGCCAAGAGAATGACACCCTCAGGGAGCTGTGACATCCAGGCCTTCATGGAAACTCCTCTGGCATCAGGAGCAGGAAGAGAACAGGGATCTGGTGAACCAGTGCACAGTTCTGTGCCCCAGCCCTGCATTCCTTGCTGCACCAACACAGACAACAGCAAAGAATCACAGCTGAGATTTTGCACAAAACTCCCCCCTCCCCAAACCTTGACCTTCCTGGTTGTTCTTAATTTACACATTGGCTTCACAGTGCAAAGAATGTAAAGAGAAATAATTGAGACATTGCAAAATGTATCAAGAGATGAGCTAGGACAAAGGGTAATTAATTTTGCCCCTCAGCTACCTCTATGAAGTCCACTGTAATTGGATGGTGAAGCACTCTGCTTTGTGTAAGGAAAAAAGGGAGCACAAAGAGACTCACATTACAGAAGGCTCATCCCACATTAAAAATTACACTAATCAAAGCCATAATGAGCTGTAACATTTAATGAAACTTTTCAACAATATCTTTAGGCTGTAACATTAGAAATGGTAGCGTTTAAAGAAAAACATAAAAGGGCACTATAGGGGGAAGATCACTGGGGAAGGCTCTGCTGGCTGCCAGTGCCAAGGAGCTGATCTTGCCCATCAACAATGTGCCAGTCCCCAGTGGCAGCCTTGGAGCACAAGGTGGGAAGGTCCAACCCTCCACAGGTGCTTTGCACTCCAGCCTCACCAAAACAGGCACAGGGCCCTTGAAAAGGCCACACCTGAACAGCTGGAACAGCTGCACCCAGCAGTGCCCCAGCTTTGGTACCAGATACAGAGCCCCACAACTGTACAAGCAATCAAGGTTTAGAAAGGCATTTAAAAATAATCCTCTGTATCAGAGCCTTGTAGGAGAAATGTAGCAGCACCAAGCTGGCTTTAAACAGAGAACCAAGAGACAGTTCACTGTTCAGGAGGAAATGTATGCCAGTAAGACAGGAGGTACCTCATCTGCACCCTGATTTCTGTTCTGACCAGCAGCCCCATGCTCAGAGCACTGGGACAACTTCCACCAGCCCAGCATCCTCAGAAACTCTTTACTACACGTCTCACAGAAAACTAGAAATGCAAAACTGGTTAGGTCTTACTAGAGCAGAAAAGGGACTAGATAGTAAGAAATTTCAGATTCACTTATGACAAACACAATTTCTTTTAGCCATAACTGATTTTTTTTGTTTTATAATGAGAAGATGCACTTTTCAGAGTCTGATCTCAGCAGCATGGATGAGTTATTCCTTAAGTTCTTTAAGCTTACTACTGTGCATTGTATATCATTCAATCACTTTTATTATCACTTTTGAAAGAAGCCAAGAAACTCAAAGAACATCCTTCTATTAATCCTAAAAAATACCCTAAGGATTTTTCCATTCTGCACCTGAGCATGTATTTACATGATGGATTCATTACACCTCATTGAGTGAAGGATGGTGCATTTTTAAGCACACTTATAAATATGTATTCCTCTGACACACTGGTGGAACTAATCTGGGTTTGAGAAGGTCCACAATTATGAATTTTCCAGCTCTTCCCTAATTGCCCCTAAGGGATAGGGATGGAAGAAAAGATGAGCATCTGGAGCTACAGGGAGATTGTACATTAGTGATGCTTCTGAACACAGCAGCTCAGTAGCAGCACCCAGTTTTCAGAGAGTGTGGAAAGAACTGCCCAAGTACAGGAAAATGAGAATCAGGCCCATGGCTTGGCACAGACGCAATCCACACCCACTCAAGGATACAAATAACCCAATTTCCCGAAGCTGTTCTCTCCTCAGCACCTCTGAGCAGTGCCACCATCCCTTGGAAAAGACAGGGACAAAACCACAGCCCAGCTCTCCTGCTAAACAAGCCACATAATTAGCAAAGCATTGCTGTACTTCCAGCTCTTCTTGTCCTAATTTGTTTTAATTAGAGATTCTGCTGCTGGTAGGTGATGGTAGGTGACCTTTTCGTGAGCAAGAAAAAAAAAAAAAACAAAACAGTTATAAAGCATTTCATGTTTCTCCCACCACGGCCCCCTTTCTGAAGGGGAGAGGAGATTTTGGCCCACTCATCTCAGCTTTGTGGCTCCAAGGGCAATTGCCCAGTTTGGCTCCAGTTCCTTTCAAGCACCTCTCTCACCTCCCAAGGGCTCAGCTAAAGGCAGAACAAGCAGGTCAGTGCCAGGAGAGCTCCAGAGCTGCATGGCTGGACCAGGAACAGGGACCTGATCTCTCAGACTAAAGCTGGTCAGACTGATCCCTCTCCTCCTTGGAGCATATCCCTCTCTATCTTCCTCTCCTGAGAGCAGCCAGGAGTTGGAGAAATGCTCTGGACATGTGGCAGCTGTACCTCTGGTGTGCTTCATGCTCCCAGCATAGACAGCTAGACACTTAGCATCATGCATTTAAAAATTTCTGCAGAAATTATATTACCCTTCCATTCAATTTGTGCTTTATATTTGTGCACCCCATTCAAACCCAGATTTTATTCCCTTCCTAATTTCTCTGAGATGCTGGAGTTTCCAATTAACCAGAAATGCTTTTTATTCCTTAAAACTCTCCAGTTATGAATAATTATGCTAGCTCATAAATGAAAATCGTCTATTTAGATTCTGTAGTTCTGGGGGGGTACATGGGGAAAAAAAGCAAGCATGAAGCAGTGGCCCTCAGGTCATTTGCAACTTATTAATTTCAAGCAGAGCTCTTAGCTAGCTTATTAACACTGAGTGTACTGCAGTGGAATTTAATGGCCAGGATATTAATTACCTCGCAGGCTTTCACATCTAGAAGATGTTTTATTTTTATTTTATGTTACAAAGCAGCTGTACCAAGGGGATCATTCAGCACTCTCAGACCCGTGCAGGTCCTTACAAGGCTGGTTCTAGCCAGGATGAGCTGGGGGTGCTCTGAGCCCTCAGCCTGGCACGGTGCCCGTGCAGGATGCCCTGTGACAGGGAATTGAAGGGCTGGCACTTGGGGCTTTTTCCCCAAGCAGAGTCAGCCTGGAAGTCAGGTGCAGCTCCACACCTCACAAACAAATCTAGCACGAGCATAAACCACCCTTGATATGTCTGTGGCAGTGCCTTCTGCCCCTGAAATTGTCCCTCTGGAATCCCTCCACAGCAGATCACTGCACATGCATGCTGCACTGCACCAGGTAAATGTTTTCTTTACAAGGAAAAGAGTCTCAGTTTCACCCCAGGACCTTTTAAAGGAAGAAGTTTCTATGCCCTCCTGCTCACAATTGGCTCGGTGCCAAGACAAAAGCACTGATAGGTCTCCTCAGCTGTTCCTCAGAAATGTAGCCATTCCCTATTGGGCTGTTTGCCAAAAAACCCACCTAAATGGTTCGATATTTAGGGGACAGCACTGAGGCTTCTCAGTGCATTTTTGGAGTGTTGTAGCAGGTGTGGGGGACAGAAACAGGACAAACCTGAGCAGCTGCCTCCTACCTGTGCCAGGACAGCAGCAGCCCGCTGGGACTGAGCCCTCAGGACACAGAGGGGCTGCAAGGTGCCTGTCTGGGTGACCATTAACAGCCACAGAGCCCTTTTAAATGCTTTTGGATGTTACCTACTGTTAAAAATAAGACGCTTGACACGGCCAATATATCAAGCAGCGATTTAATAATTAATTAACATGGTAAAGTGTGAGCAAAGAGGCAGCGCTGGGTACAGTGGTAGGGGTTTTCCCTTCCAACTGCACACCCATTGCTGGATTTGATGGTATTTTATACATATTCATAAGCTTTCTCAGCAGTTTCCATTTCTAGTTTTAACGTCACAATTCAATACCTAACAGCCATAAATCTATAGATTGTCCTGTATAATTCTATAGACCATTGTGATCTATTCTGATATTTCAATACTCCAGGATGTACTTCCAGGATATGTTTTTCCAGGTGGTGGGTTCTGGCTTCCAGATGTGGGGTCCCATCTCTGTTTTCAAGTCCATCAATCTCCAATGCTGATGTCCAGTTTCCCTCTCCAGGAGCCATAAATCAGTGAGCTGAAGTCATATCTTCATGTCCAGGATGTTTTCCCACCTTGTGTGAGGCCTGAGCCCCCTCCTTATTTCCTTCTTTTGTCAAAAAAACCCTTTTTGCACTCTAAAACTACAGTTTAGAATTCTTTAATACAAAGCAAGCTTCTAAAGTTATAATTAAAGGACACATTGCAGAATAGCTTGAGACTTATAATAGATAATTGCAAGCAAAAGATTTATTCAAAAACTTCCTTCCATGCTTTCCTCAGCTGTTTATTAGAACTCATCTTTATAACTGTCCCATTGCTGTGTTCTACAACTACAATTACACAGATTTTCTTCATTTCCCTGACACGAAACATAACTTTGTATTTCACACCTACTGCCATCGATTTTAACATAATTCATAAGACACAGAAATGGGCCTTTCATCCCTGCTTAGAGCAGACACCTCTGTCCCCCCTGCCACTGACTCATTAAGCTCTGATCCCATGGCTGCTCCTGGAGAGTGCAGTTCAGTCAATTGACTGTAAATGGAAGCAAATAAAATGCAGCAGCACTTTACAGTCACTGCTCAGTGCTCTGCAGTAATGGTGAAGCTATGATGTGACTTTTCTTGGTGTTTTCTCTTAAGGAAGGATTCCACCTGCTTTGGGATTCAATAAAAGAACAGCAGTAATTTGCATCTCTGTTAAAACAATCTGACCCCTTGCAAACCCTGGAGCTGCCACTTCCATAGCTGCATGTACTATAAAATCTACTTGTCCTCCTACACTGTCACTAAAAGGACTGATAAACAAAAACAGAATTCCCCAACAAATCTTGATGGAGAAAATTGGACTATAATTAATAGATACAATCAAATCACTGAAGAAAAATGTAGTCTCACTGCTAAACCTGCTGCTGTTATCATAAGTTCATAGATGCCCCCAAACCTAAGCACAGTTGTCCCTCTTCACCCATCAAAAGCTGTGGCTGTTTGCTTGAGAATGCAATGTATATTTTTCAGATGACATAAACATCTGTTAAAGGATGGAGAGACAGACATGAACCCAAATACCTTTCTCTGACAACCTGGAGCTTTCAGCAAAGGAAATGAGCAGAGAAGACAGTTACAGGTTAAAATTATGATTTTCCTCCCCTCTTTCTCTCTCTTGTATTTTTCAACCCTGCTAATTTCTTTCCCCCTCCCCTCTCAAAATAAGTTTCTCAAATAAGTTAAAGGATCTGGCACTTTCTCTCCCCTTTCTTCCTTCTTTAGATGCATCTGTTGAATATGGAAGAGCACGCCTTTTATACTCCCAGCTCAAAAGGATCACAACAAGGATCTGGGGACTGGTGTCTGCATTGCTACTTTGACAGAAACTCCAATGCATTGATGCTAATGCTAATATATATCCTGCCCCTGGTCTCTCAGATACTCCCCAGCTCCTTCAGCCCTGTGCATCTGTCCTGACATCTCCATTACTTCAGTGGGGATGAGGGAGAAACCATGGCCAACAAGGCAAAATATTTATCTTAATCATATTTTTCATGTGAAAATGTAACTTCACCGAAGACAAAGTCTCAGAGGTGGGTGAGGATTTTATTTTTACAAAACACACATTTGTTAGAGGTGGAGATGTAGATAGACACCAAAGTTGTTTTAGTGAGAAGATCATGTTCTGATTGTTATGGCTCCAAAGTTTCTCATCTTGGCCAGTGTCCCTGACTCTATGTGGATCTCTGCAAGCTCCATTTCCCCAGCTTTGTTGGAGCTTTCCCCTCTCAGGCCCTGGGTCACATCAGCCTTTGTCTGACCAGCTCACATTTGTATTCAGGGAGGTGGGGACAGGTCAGGGAACCCAGGGAAAGCCACATGACACATCCCATGGTACTGCCCTCCTCCTCCTCCTCCTCCTCCTCCCCGCAGCTGCCTGGGAAATGAGGTGACCATTATCTTGATATAATGAAGGTTCATTAATTCCTCTAGGCAGATGTTCCCCAGCAATGACAGCCCAAAGGTCGAAGTACTTTCTGCACTGAAATCAAAGCAAGATCCTGTGGCTGAGTCTTCCCTTTCATGGGGAATTTCAGGAGTCTCCTGTTTTGTGACAGCTGGGCATTCACAAAGCAGAATTATGGGCAGTCCTACTAAAAGGACTTTTTGTGGTGCAGATAGATGCACTAACCTGTTTTAATGGCTTTTCCAGCAAAGCCTTTGACACATTTTCATTACGGTGATGCTTTAACGCAGAAAGCATCCATACAATTACAATGAAGTTTTCAAGATCTCCTCTTTATGAAGGTTTCTTTTCATTTCAACATATTTTGAAATGGGGGACCAGCTTTAAAAAGCTGCTTTGCACAGGTCAAATTGGACCAATTCCATCCTTTAACAACAACAAAAAAACCACCAAACAAACCCCCTACTTCCTAGTTACTAGGTCAGCAGTACAGCTGGTGTATAAACATGCATCACCCTCCTTCATAATCTGTTTTACAGCCAAGCACTGCCAGCTCAGGATATTATCCAGTTTCCATAGCATCTTGGTTTTGAGACAATTTTCAGGAGAAAACACCTTGGAATGAACGTTTCTTCTAAGGAGAAAGGGCTTCAGTAACTCCCAAACCTGTCACAGTGCAGAGGAGGTGGATGAGAAGTGCTTTGCTGTTGTCCTGCAGCTTGTCCCATGCAGGGGCTCTGTGTCAGACCTCACACCTCCAGCTCCCTCTGCCTCAGGTAATGCACAAATTAGTCTGACCCACAGCCTTGAGAGTTAAATTAGCAGAATAACTTTCTTCACTAAAACAACAATAACAATTCTTTGAAGTCTCACCAAGCCCCAACATTATGTCCTGGCACCATCTGCCTGCCCCAGCTGAACAAAACTCCCATTTTCAGCAGGGCTCGAATACTGCCAGTCCCAGGGAGGGAGTCCCAGCAGCCCCAAGAGCTGCAGGAACAGAATGACAAGATGCTGCTCAGCAAGCACATCCTGCAGAGCAGGCAATGATCCTGCGTCAGACAGGGAGGCTGATTTAAGGTTGTCTCAGAGGGCAGGTTTATTCTTAATGGGAAAACCAAGGAAACCCTGTGCCTCTTCATTTCACACTGATGGTGAGAGTGAATTTTGTATTGGCTCGAAATTATATTTCAGTGGGAGATGACAGCCAGCAGAGGGGGTCATGGGTTTTCCATCTGCCCTGCTGAGAGGAAAAGGGCTCTTGTGAAAGACAGAGCTGCCAGCAGCCCAGGACAGCATTTTGGCTCCACTGGGGCAAGGAAGGGAAACCTCTTCCCTCAGCAGCCCAGGGAGCAGTGCACGGTGCCAGTGTGGAGAGCAGGGTGTGGGCTGAGCCTCACAGGGGCAGCCCCAAGACACGGGGAAGTGCCACTGATGAAGAGAAGCAGGCACCAGCTCTACCCAGATGACATGACAAGGGGAAGATGTCCTTGTGGGGAAGATCTCAGTGCCTCAGACCCACCTGGCTCTGATGGGAGATGGAGAAGTTTGGTTTCCTGAGTACCCCCACACTCTGGAGCCTGCTGTAATCTCAGTTTTCCACAGATTTCACTGGCTTGGCAGTGACCCACCACTGCAGAATAACTCCTAACTCTGCAGAACTGTGTCCTGCCTCCAAGCACAAACCAACCCCAGCCTGAACAGCGTTTCCACCAGAACTGAGATGCAGCTGGACAGGCCAGAACCATCCCATATGCAGACAGCCACACACAGGGAATACACTGAATTCTGACCAACCTGTAGGTGAGGCAAGTGTCTCACAGTGAACAGTGCTTCTGGAAAATGTGGGCAAGGGAAAAAGTTAATTTATCCTCCCATGCTTTACAGCTCCCCATTGTGCCTACAGGCTGCACCCTCTGCAAGTGGTGACCTTTCCTCAGAAGAGAGGAGAGCTCTCCCCTCACCTTTGGGGGTGTGTGGCTGTCGGAGTCCAGGACATCCCTGTGGCCACCCTGGAGGGTTTGGAGACCGGACAGGGGGTCTGGGGTCTGTCCAAGGGGCTCAGCCAGCCTCACACAGAGCCCAGGAGGGCACTGCCTCTGATCCCTGCCATGGCAGTGAATGCCCACAGTGTATGAAGAATCACAAGCAGAAAGAACTCAAAATAAGCAGTAGTTAGTTTATCACAGAGTGTAAATGTAGAATCCAGGATTTTTAGTATATGGATTTGAAGAGGCAAGATGGAGGAATTGGGGAGTGGTTCTGTCCTCCTTGTTCTTGTCCTCATCCCCCATTTTCTGCTGAGTTGGATCACAAGGATTGGTTTAGAGTAGAAATGACATGTTAACATAGGCAGTAAGTATTGGTAAGGTTTTGTAAATAAAAAGTTCGTTGTGGGCAGTGGTTGGGTCAGGGAAATGGTACAAAAGGTACAAAAGGACCCTCTGATCTTCCCAGTCTGCCGCGTGTCCTGCTCTGCTGGGGACGCCCTGCAGAGCTGAGACAGAACTGAGAGAAAACCTCATTACCTTGGGGAACAGCAACCCCGAGGAGAATCTCAGGGAACAGCAACCCTGAGACACGGCAGCATTGCTGTTACTGACTGGGGTCCAAGGCCCACCTGTGCTCCAGCCTCCCACCAGCAGGGCAGAGCATCCCAGTCTGCATCTCTGTGCAATTTCCTGGAAGAAAACAGTTGTTACAGGGTTAATTAATTGCTGCCAAACATTGTTAAGTGTGCAGCATGACAGTGGGATGTAGGTACAGAGCAGGCAGCACATCAGCTGGGCCAGGAGCACCATCCTGAAATGGATTTTCTCTCTTCTCTTCCCCATCACTGCTCAGCTCCCTCACAAGCAGCAGTGTCAGTGCAGGGCTTTCCCCCAGCATCAGCTGATCAGAGGGCACTGCAGGAACAAGCTGAACAGGGTACTCCAGGTTAATGTGGAATCTCTCACTTGAAATGTTAGCAGTGATGCTGCAATGATTAAATTCCAGTCTGAAGTCCCCAGCCCATTTTTTTACTGATTAAATCAAGTGGGTTGTATTGACAGAGTTTCTGTACACCGTGCCAAGGCACAGAGAAATCAATTCATTATTAGGCTGATGGCTCAAGTTTTAGCTTTCATGTTTTCCAGATTCTGTACTGCATTAGTATGTAACTCTGAACATCATATAAAGTGTTAGCAGGTTCTCTTCACAGTTTAGTCAGATAAAACAATCCTTTTCCAGCCTGAGAAACAAGGACACCGTTGCAGCTTCAGGCCCAAAAAGTGCAAATAACTGGGAATTGAGGAGAGGCAAACTGGGAGGATGGGACTGCATAACCTGAAGTTGTAACTGGACAATTAACCCAAATATGTAAATGGACCAAAACTCATAAAAGTGTGAAAACTCGTGACTTAGTCCATCGTGGGGGAGCTGTGTCTGGGCTCTTGTACTGCCCAAGGTGCATCCTTTGAAGGCCTTTTAATAAATACCCACTTTATTCCCTTAACACTGTCTAGCCTCTGTTCCAGGTAACCTCTCAAGGCACCAAGACTAGCCAGGCCACAAAGGCAAATCTGAACAAAAGATTCCAAAAAAAACTGAGAAATCTGGTGGTTTTCTTTCCTCTTGCCCAAGCTGGGAAGGGCTGATTGCTGCCCAGAGATGGGCTGGGAATATGCAACTGTATTGTGCATCACTTGGCTCTCCTGGGGTTGATTTCTCTCTCTCTTAGTATTTTTTTTTTCTTTTCACATGAATTATTATGGTATTTTGCCGTATTTCAATTATTAAACTGTTCTTATCTCAACCCAAAGGTTTAACCTTATCTGATTTCTCATGCTAAATGGGACAGGAAAACAAGACCTATCAGGAGCAAAGCAACAACCCCCTGAGATCATCTGCAGAAACATGGAGGGAAACATCCGTATAGCTGTGCACAGGAACAAACTGAGGACCTGCCCCACAGAAGTATTTTGTTTAAAAAAAAAGTAAAGTAAGAAAAGAAATTGCTGCTATCCAACATACTATGACAGCAAAATCAATTCCTTTGCACCAAATCACCTGTATTTAAATAGATTTATTTTATGCCGCTCACCAGAGAAATGCATCTTCTATTGACAGTAAAACGAGGCTCTTTGCTCCTTTTTAAAGGAAAGAAGCTTTTCACAAAATGTTACCAGCAGGGAAGATGTTGGAGGGGCTCTTATTTTCTACTCAGTACTCTCAATAATGGGACTGCTAATGGAGCTTCAAAGGGAGCAGAATTTTTACAGTTGAGGGGTACACAGAGCTCTGCAACATCAAACAGCCACCCCAACCCTACCTGGGTTACAGAATCGAGCAAAATTTGCTCCTCACCTTCCCTGAACTGTCTGGGAGCACTGAGCTCTGGGGAAATGGGCTGAAAACAAATCCCTGCAGCCCTGTCAGTGACAGACCTGCATTCCCTGGCCACACAGAACCCCCACACCTGTGTCAGTCAGGCTTACACCCACCTTTGGAGGACACTCAGGAGCTCAGGCTTCTCCTCGTGGTTTCCTCCCCCCCTTCACTGCTCTCCCAGACAAATGAGGAGATGCTGTTTGGCAGGGACACTGCCATACAGTGCTCTGGAGCCAGTCTGAGGGATTGTTACTGCATCTCTCTACCATTAACTGCTTGTAAATGGGTGGAAGGAGCATTTGCAGCAATAACCTCTATTCATCATCCCATATGCGGCTGGAGGCAGAGC
This sequence comes from Prinia subflava, assembly GCF_021018805.1. NCBI lineage: Eukaryota > Metazoa > Chordata > Aves > Passeriformes > Cisticolidae > Prinia > Prinia subflava. Next base: position 2,828,982 of record NC_086267.1, on the reverse strand, counting down.
CAGGAGTGCTCAGCAGTGCTCCAGAGCCTTTCTTCTGCCAGGATCCAACCAGGCAGGGCCTCCAGCAGACACCTCCTGATGATCCAACACCCCAAAGAGCCCCGCTGCAGGGGCCTGGGGCAGAGCCCATCACATCACATTTCTCAGCACAGCCACCCTGCCCAGGACTGGGACCACTCCAGAGACTCAGAAATCCTCCCTGGCATCAGCAGAGCAGCAGAGGAGGAGGCAGAGGAGCCCATAACCTTGAAAGGGGAGCACAGGCCAAAATTTAACTGTGCTTCTTCCCTGAGCCTGCCAGGAGCAGGGAGGAGATAGGCAGATGATCCATTTGCTCTAGCAGGATGTGTACCACTGTTTTTCCCAATTAAACTCCAGTTAAGCACCAACACAGAGGAATCAGAGAACCCAATTAAGAAAAATGCTGGGACACAAAATCAGTTAGGGCCAAGTCAAGAGTACTCAAGTATCCAGAAATAAACATGCCAGACATCTGGGTAGACAATTCCCCAGCCATTGCTCACAAGAGCAAGTGCTGAGCACTTGGCCAGCCCATTCCTCCCTGCACTGAGCAAGGGCAAGCCAGGCCATTCCCTGCCCATCAGCTGGAGCCTTCCTCCCCAGGGAAGGCACAGAAGGTCAAACCATACCACAGGAAGAGGGAGGAAACCCAGGCAACAGCACCTGAGCAAGTCACACATATTTCAGGTGCTTTTACAATTGCTCAGAGCCAGCCATGTCTAAAAGACCCTGTTTCAGCCCCTGCTCTTGACTCCAAAATGTGTCCCTGATTGCCCAGGCTGAGCAGGGTGGGAGAATACCACGAAGAGCCAAACAGGTTCACCTCATCCAGCTCTCACAAGCAGCCAGGGAAGTTCTCTAGGAGCAGCAGGCAGTAACTGAGCCCAGCAGAGCAGCAATGTCACACTGCTGATCTCAGGCTGGGCAGAGCAGAAAATCAGTGAGGTGCTGGGGATTTGTGTCAGCAACAGGGAAAGTATCAAAGACAAACAGAATGGATTTTTACCTTTTTTTTCAGCTATTTGTTCCAATTGAGCTGAGATGATGCTGAATTTATATTCCACCAAGAAATGAGCCTGGAGATTGAAGTACCCCTTCATATCCTCTGAATTCCTCCTCCTGCTCTTTCTAGTGCATGCCAGTGTCTTTGGCCTTTTGTGAAGTTCCTTAACAAGAGGGAAAGAAGAAGAGCTGCTCTTCAGCTGGATGGCAATGGGATGAATTGCAGGGCCCACAGGCCCCAGCAGCTCACAGAGCAACTGAGAAAAAGCAGATATTGCTCAACTGGCACATAAAGAACTACTCCTGACAGCAAATTTGTTTTTTGTGATACTGTGCCTTCTGCAAAAGGAAAGTGGAAGACGCTGGACGGGGCTCAGACTGTGCACAGCAATCGTGGCACACATCAAACACACAAGCACAAGCTGTCTGCAAGGAGCTCACCTGGGAGCTCAGCCCTACAGGATCCCTGCACCTACCAGAGAAAACCAGACCTCATCCAGGTGAAGGGCACCACAGGACCTGGGACCTGGTCTGTCATCTCCAGCACCAACACTAGCCAAAAACAGGAGCAAAGAAGAGAGATCTCCAGCTAGAAATGGCTGATGTAAGGACTATTATACTGAATTTTCACCATGTGTATTTAGCTCTGCGAGGGTTCAATGCTTCTGAAGGTGTCTGGCACCTCACAGAAAATGGCTTAAAATAATTAGAAATGGCATGATTGAGTGTGTCTTGAAAAAGCAAAAAAGGTTTAAATGAAAGAAGAAAATAATAATCCAAAGAACAAAGCTGCTCCCAGTGTAGGGACAGGTCCCACACACCTGCTACAACATCCTGGATATGTGAGAAGCCTCAGTGCTCTCCCTTAAGTATTGAATGATTTGGGTGGGTTTTTTAGCAAACAGCCCAATAGGGAATAGCTACGTTTCTGAACAAGTAAAGAGACTTATCAGTGTTTTTTGTCTTAGCACCGAGCCAATTGCAATCAAGAGAGCATAGAAACTTCTAGCATTTTTCCCTTAAAAAGTCCTAGAGTGGAACTAAATCCCTTTTCCTTATATAGAAAACATTTACCTAGTGCAGTGCTACACCATCCCTCACTGAGGACCATTTCACCCTAACCTCACTAAAAGAGGATTGGGATTTATACCCCAAATATTGTTTTCTCTCTTTTCTTTTTATAGCCTTTCTCTCAGGACTTCACCCACAACCCCACACCCCATCAGGGCCACCACACATCTCTGATTTGCTGTCATGTATTCCAGGGGCAAGTTGCACAGGATAACTCATCCTTTGACATTGACCCAAGAGGTGTGGTAGGGAGGAAAGAAAAGAAAAAAATGTTTCCTTCTTGTCACAGTTGAATCACCACCAGCAGCTGTGGGATTTAAAAGCCTGGCCCCCCTCCCTCCCCAAATACAGGGTCAGGTCCCTTGGTCCTGCAAGAAAACAGTTGAGCCATGGGCCTGACAATTAACATGCGAGACTGGAGAGAGCCAGGGCTCATTTTCAACTTGTCAGGGCCCACAAAATAAATTACAGAATAAAATCGCAGAATGACAGAATAATGAGCAATTCATTTGAAATGTAAAATAAATAGGTAAATCTCTAGTGAGCTGGCAGAATAAATGGGATTCAGCTGACATTTGGTGATTAAATTAAACAGTAATGACCTCATGAATAATGGGCTACAGGATTGAATTTGGAGGGCAATATTTTCTGAAGTGGGGGCAAGGGGACAGCACATCCAGTAAGAGCCAAGCTACACTTTTTGCATTATTTTCAATGCTCTGCACAAACTCCCCACTTCTGAAAAGCTGCAATGCCTGAGGACACAGCCCTCCTCTGCAGAGGCTCACCACAGCCCTCTCATCCCAAGATCTCCAAGTATGAAGATCTCCAGCTCCAAAGGGGATTCCTCCTCTCCCAGCAGGCATCTGCAGTGTTAGTTCAGGGCACGAATAGGAGCACAAATCCTTTGGAGTGGGGAAAAAGTTAAAACCAGCAGTAATTAAAAAATCATTGAGGCATTGCATCCTCCCCAGCAAAGCCCTGTGCTCAGAGAGACCCACCCTCACCTGCAGTGTGTACCTGGGCACTCACTGTCCTCTCTCATCTCAATCCACACCAGATGCAGGACCAGGTTTCCTGGCTGCCCCCTCCCTCCCCTGGCCTCAGCTGCTGGTATTATATTGGTATTATTAGAGGATTATGTTATCAGGGCTTCTATGGTAATGTCAGCTGCTGTTTCCTGACCTGCAGCTCTGAGCTTGGTCTTTTACTTATCAGCTGCAGACAGAGCTGTCACTGAGTGCAGCTGTTATTGTGAGCTAAATTCATTGGGATATGAAGATGCCTTCCCCCGTCTGCTGCTGGCCACCCTCTTCTTTAAAAACTCCAGGATCCCCAAGGACACAGGGCCAGTCTCTCCTTTCTCAGCCAAAACTCAGGCAGCCTGGGGAAGGACTTGATTCAGTGAGTTCATTTCTTTGTTTTCACTGAGTTAGTAATTGACCAAGAAAGATGTGAAAAGTGAAATTTCCTCTTGGTTCAAGCCCAGAAAATCGTGGTTTGTATCAAACAGAACAAAAGTAAAGACTTTGTTCTAAAACATACTTAAGCGTTTCAGAAAAACACAAATTCTGAAACATAAAATACTTATCTTCCTGCCTCACTCCACCCTCCTGTCATCAACTTGGGGTCAAAACTTCATTTCGCAGGTATGCTTGAAGAATGTTTTTTTCCTCAGACTCAGATATGTAGTATTTAGGGACAGAGGTGATCCCAAGATGGGAAAGAAGAATAATCAACACATCAAGATAACATCCAGTGCATCCAGTGTGGTAAGTATTGCCATAGCTCTGCTTAACCCACATCACAAAACAGATAATTTGGTTAAGATTTTACTAATCCCTTTACTAATGCAGAACAAACTTGCTGGTCTGATAACTTTTGCCCCCCCTACAAAGCAAAGCTGAGCAGAAACGTTGCCACAGGCCAACAGATTGAGAGCAGAGAAATAAATCAAGACCTACAGAGATATAAAACCTAATAATTCTATTAAGACCAAGTTAAGACAATTAAGTACTGGTGAGACATCAAAAAGCTAAGTAGCCTGAAGAAGTTGATTTTATAAATGAACTAATTCATTTAAATCTATATCCTCATAATTTGCATTTAATTCTGGCTACACATCTCAAGCTCCAAACCTCTCCTGGTGGAAGGCACAGGGTGCCCTGCATGCCCTGCTAAGAGCCACTGGACAGAAGTGCTGCTCTCAGTTACCCTCACCTTGGGTCAGTGGAGTTGGGAGCAGATAAAGATCGGGGACTAAAGAACGAGGGTCCAGCCAACATGGTTATATCACACTTTCTCCTCTTTATTCCTTGAGATGTCGAGTTAAATACAGACAGAATGGTTTACAAGAACAGGTACATTCTGATAGGCAGTGAGAGTAAAGAAATATGCAAACAATCTAGAGTTAAGGCAGCTACAGAGTTTCAGTGTATTCTGTGGATAGATATACCTTAACCCAGCTTCTATGGCACCACAAGCTTATCTAGACCTACGTAGGTTAAACATTTAAGGCCTAGCAGGCCCAGGTCCAAGGCCTGGTCTGAGGCCCCGTTTGGGATAGCTCTACCTTACAAAACATCCTGCTCCTGCTACAGGTCAGGAAGGAGTGAGCGTGGCTGAGGAGCCTCAAAAGGTTTCCTCCCAATACCTACCTAGCACACAGCCCCTGGAGCTGCCAGGACCTGGAGATCAGCTCTCCCAGCTCAGATCCAGACCACTGCCACTGCTGCTGGCACTCTGGTAAGTGCCAACCATTTCATCCTGCAAGCCAATTGCCCTCAGAATAATCAGCAAAAGCAGCTGCCTTGGCCCTCAGCACCCTGTGAAGCTGTGGGCATTCCTCTTGTGGAACACAAGGACCAGAGCTACCAGAAGAGAAAGTAACTTGCATGAGCAGTGCCAGCCATAAAAGAGCTGAAGAGGATTTAACTACACAGCTCTTCACAAAGCAAAATCCCTGCAATAGGCTTGTAAAGCCAGGGAGAGGCACACAGCTGATCCCAGCACAGCTCCCCTGCACTCTGGGTAATGCCACTGCTGCTGCCCTGCAGTGTCTCAGAAAAGCTGTTCCAAGCTGAACCCCAGTCAGTGCACTGTAAAATAAAATAATAAAAACACCACATGGCTAAATTCCTGTACACCAGCTCCTGATGTTTCTGCTGAGAGACCAAATTTCTGCTGACTCTGTTCCAGCTCACAACATCTAGGAGGAATAGGAAAAGTAACACAAATGAAAAATGTGACACAACTTACTCCCTCCTAACCTCCCTCCCTCTCCCTTTGCTCCCTCTTCAGTCTCCTCCTCTCTCCCTGGCTATCCACATCCTCCTTCTTGGTTGTCTCTTTCCAGGTGTGTAGGTTTATCTGCACAGCCTCAGGGATTAAATACTTTGACAAAGAACATCTCTCCTTGAGATAAGAATGGAATGTTTGGGAAGGGATGATTTGGGTGGGGATAATTTGCAAAAGGAGTGTTTGGGAATGGAATGTTTCAGTGGGGAGGTGGGGGAAGGGATGATTTGGGTGGAGGATTTGGGAAAGAATTGTTTGTGTAGGGAGGCTTTGGGAAAGGAAGGTTTGGGAGGGGCTGATTTGGGCTGGTGTGGTTGGGTAGGGGTGGTTCGGGAAAAGAAGATCTGGGTGGGGATAATTTGGGAAAGGAGGGTTTGGGAAGGGGATGTTTGGGTAGGAATGATTTGGGTGAGGATGATTCAGGAAGGGAAGTTTTGGGTACAGAGGGTTTGGGAAGGGATGATTTGAGTGGGGATGATCAAGGTGGAGGATATCTGGGAAGGGATGGTTTGGGTAGACAGGATTTGGGAGAGTCTGCTTTGGGAAGGGATGCTTTGTGTGGGGATAATTTGGGAGAGGATGATCTGGGAAGAAACAATTTGGGTATGGAAGGTTTGGGAACAGAATGTTTGGGAATGTTTTGCCACAGTGTTCTATCCCTGTGACCCCGTTAGTCCCCTCAGTTTATATTTACCCCTTTGCACCACTTTTCCCCTGTCCTTATTGGACCCTGACCTCAAGACCCGCCCTGGTTGTCTCATTTATAACCCTCTGCCCTTGGCCCCCTCCTCACTCTCATCTCTGGATTTTATTCAAGGCTGTTGCTTCCCTGGACTCCTTGGCTATTCCTGCCTGGGTTTCTGCACAAACAGCTTCCAGACCTTCAGAGGAGGAGCCCATCCCTCCTCCCAGTCGTGGGCTGTGCTGGAGCAGCACTCCTGGGGCTCAGAGAGCTGGGCAGCCTCACCTTGCTGCAGTAGAAAAACCCTTGATCCTGCAGCAGAGAAATCCTTGATCCTGCAGCAGAACTGAGCTGCTCCAGCTCAGCCCCTCCCACAGGAGGTCATGCCCCAGGTACTGCAGCAGCAGAGCCAGGCCCACGTTCAGAAATCACCCCTCTGCTCTCTGTGGTTCTCATCCCTCTTTGCTCCTGCTTCTCCTGAAGCTGGATCAGACCCCAGCAGCAGCAGTGAGACAGGGCTGCACCTCCTGGGGACTCCTCCCCACCACAGCTCCTCCAGAGCTGCCAGCCCAGCGGGCTCTCCACACACTGAAGGGGAAAGGCACATTGCTTACATGAAAGCCTGGCTCAACCCTTGTGTTTAAAATGTTTGTGCTCACTTTTCCCCTTTAAGCAGTGTTACAGTAGGAGTTCCCCTGGTGATAAAGCAGATTATGTGCTCAAAGTCTGATTCCCACCAGGTCCCACTTGGCGAGGTATCAGACCTTGGACCAGCTGTGCAGCAACATTCACTGTAGCACCAGACATGTGCCAACCTTGGCAGTAAAACCAAAGCTCCTCACAGCATCCAAGTCCTGTTCTGGAGCTGGGCAACAGACAGCTTTCAGCTCCCAGAGCTGCCTCTGTGCTCTAAAAGGAGAAACTTCCCTGTCCTTACATGCTTCACCTCAGCACTACAATGAAGGGACAAAAGTATTTTGATTATAAAGAGCATTTGCAAAGCTCAAAGCACAGTTATTACTTGTAATTGCAGTGTCACAGTTCAGCATAAGGACATCCTCTTACGTAGGTCTGACCAGTGAAAGTGTTGTTTATGGAGATATCTCTTACCTTACCAAACAAGGACCTTTATAAAGCTGTTATTTGCGGAATTCTACATTAGCACATCATCTTCAAAAGCTTCCTCACAGCCTCCTGAGGCAAAGCAAAGCCCAGTCCAAGCAGTGGTTCAAGATCTACCATAAACAATCTTTCCAGATATTGTATTGCAGGTTTACATTCTGCACATTCAGCAGAAACTGTGCTTGCTGTGAAGGTTACAGTTATTAAAATACACACACTGGCTCTTTAGAGCCCCAGGAGCCACAACCTTGACAATTTACATGCCCCCATTCTCATCTCTGCTACACCCACACCTCGCTGTTGCTCCCCTAAATTTCAGTGAAAATCTTTCCAGGTTTGTCCTGGTGCAGTGAGGATCAGCCCCTGCTTGTGAAGAGGAATGGAATAGATGCAGGTTTTTTATTTATAAAGCCTCCCACTCTCTGCCTCCTGGCAAATCTTATATCCTGCCAAGTCGGTACACACTGAAACCAAACTTTAAATACAATAAACTATCATAAGAAAAAGAGGCTGAAAACTCACCCTCATAACATTTCCACAGATGAAGAGAGATGAGTATAGAAGGTCCAATTAGGAATAGAGAGAAGGGCTCAGCAACTGGCCTTTTAAAAGGCCAAATTTGCATGCAGAACATGGTACAGGCAGGATAGGGGTGGAGTGTCTGAGAGTGGGACTGTCACCACAAGAACTGGCAGGTTTTGGCTGGCCCACAAGTGTTAGAATTTAAATGTGAGGAGCTGGAATCCAGCTAGGATCATTCCAGCAGTGGAAGCCTGGACAATTCCCAAGGAAATGAGGGAGCTGCTTCACCACCAGTTTGCCCACGTGCAGGATGAGGCCACTGAAGATCAGGGCTCTGGGCCAAGTCTCCAGAGCAGCTCATTTCTGGCTGTCCCATCAATCTCAAGATAGATGAAGAGCAGACACCTCCTCATGGCACCTCCTAATGGTGACAAATGCCACACAAGTGTCTTGGTAAACAAAGCAGAGCCTGCCCAGCATCTCACCTCCCCTGCAGAATGAGCTGGATGCCTCTGTCCCCTGCCAGTCACATCCACTTTGAGGGTAATCCTTCAAACCAAGTGCATCCTTCCCCTTCACAAGGGCAGTGGGCGGCACAGGGGAGCCCTGATCTCAGCCAGGCCAGATGAGTCTCCAGAAAAAGCAATAACACTGTAATCACAAGGAATATTACTCCAGCAGCAGGTGAAACCCCACATTAAAAAAACAACAAACCTCTTGCAGATCACACTTGCCCAGAACCACATCAGGGGAATGTGAGTGCCCTTGAAAAGTCTGATCCACCTTACATTGCTCTGGAGGGCTATTCCTCACCCAAGATAAATAGCCCTCTGCTCAGCAGGGCATCAGAGTGTTTACAGATTAATTTTTTTTTCCCCAAAAAGAACATCTACTCCATAAAACAACAATTAGCTGCACTCTGAATTTATGAGTGTAATTTGCAATGCTGTTAAAGCACGGGCAGCTTTCATGCAGAGGTAATTGCATTGCTGTGAAGGAGCCTGAATAAGGCACACTGCTGGCTTTGGGGATTGCTGGAAAAATGAGAGGCTGTTATTCTTCATGGAGGAGAGCTGCCACCACCTTAACAGGGGAACAGGGTGTGTAATCAGCCCTTCTGAGTCAGGTGCTCCCAGGCCCATCCCCAAGGGGATCTGCTGCAGCTGATGGATGAAAATAACCTGCCAAATCCTTGTGAGCCAGGGAGTTTCCAATGCAGGGAGGAAAAAGTCACCCATACCAGTTTCCATGTACAGGGAAAAAAAAAATCAGTCTGGTTCCTCTACAGCCACACAGGATAACAGCAAGGGAGGGGTTTGGGTTGGTTTTTTTCTCCTTCAAAGTACCAAGCAAGGAGGCACATGGAACAGCAGCACATGGAGCTGCAGCCCTTTTCCCCAGCCCCAGCATTAATAAGAAAGATGTGTGCTAATGTCTCTACAAACAGTTGCATGAGTGAGGGTATCACCAAGCTAGGAGCAGAAGTGATGCTCTTGTGGTGAGGAGGAAGCTCTGACCTGCAGTAGTGCATTTTTACACACAAACAAATGTTTCTGTATAAGGGAAAGAGTTTCAGCTTACCCTGAAACATATAAGGAAGTTAAAGTAGAATTTTCTACAGCCTTCTCATTGTGATTAGTTCAGTGCCAGTACAGAAGCACTGATTGGGCTTTGGAAGTGCACCTCAAAGCCTGTTGCCAATCTCATTGGGCAAAGTGCCAAATAGCCCACCTAAGTCATTCAGTATTTAACAAAGAGCACAAAAGAACTTAGGAGCTTTTTTGGAATGCCTTAGCCAGTGTGAGAGCATCTTCTACACTGTGTTCGCCTTGTATTTCTTTGTTTTATAATGTTTATTATTTTTGTCATTATTAAAACCTTTCATTTTACAAAGCATGTCCAGAGAAGCCATTTCACTATTTATTAAACCATTTCTCCACAAGGCTGGACCCTCAGAAGGTATTGATATTTTTCAATACTGACCAGCCTCGTGGAGAGGCTCCTCAGCTCCAGCTGGCTGCAGTGGTGACTCCAGGTTTCCTCTGTCCAAACAGGGCTCAGCCTCTCTTGTACAAAATCCCTTTTTTCCCATCAAAGCACATGATGCAATCTTGCATGAGGCCAGCGTGTTATGAGCCCCACGAAGATGTATCAAGCTCTGAGGGTGTCCAGCACTTCTCAGAATGGCTTAGAATAATATCTGAGAGACAGCTGATCTGGTGTGCTTTGTAAAGCAAAGGTTTTAATAAATGTGAAAACAACAAACAATACAGAAACAAAACAAAAGCCGGGCACAGGGCAGAGAAACCTCTGGCTAAGACACCCCAAAAAGCCCTGAGCACCTCTGTGCTCTTTTCTAGGTGTACAATGATCAAGGAGGGATAATTTGGCTTGCTGCCCAATAGAAACTAGCTGCATTTCTGGGGAGCAGCTAGAAGGTCCAAGAGGTGCTGCTGTGGTGGCACTGAGCCAGTCAGGGTGTGTCACAGAAGATCCCAGTCCATTTTCCTTTTAAATTCAGAAGTAAACCAAAATTCTTTTCCATATATAGAATCATTTGCTTGGGTGTGGGAAATGCAATGCAACAATCACATGCTGAAAATGGGGCTGGGAAAGGAACAGGAGTAGCCAAGGGAAGCCTTCAGTCCAATGTTAGGAGACCCCAGGGAAGAGGAGAGGGCATGATCACCTGGCAGACAGGTCCCAAGAAATGCTTCTACTGCAGAAAAATGGGACATTTCAAAAGAGAATTAATGTGTACCAAAAGAAAGTTATGCTACAGGAAATATGCAAAGGCTGCAGTCCTTCCCAGGGCCTTTGCTACCCCCCTTTGCTACAGTGATGGGGACAGTCAGCACTATTTTTGCAGATCAATACTGCACTTGAATGTGATCACCACTCCAATTACTGCCACAATTACAGACACAAGAGTACTCCTACCCTTTTCCTGAAAAAACACCTTGCATAAGTTGCCCCTTGAAAAGGTACCTGAGGGAAATCATTAACCCACTAATTTGAAATCAATTTAAAGTCCATTTGCCTAATGACATGAGCACCGTAAATTATCTGTAAATTCTTAATTTATGAGAATATGACATCAGAATTTTTGTTTTATTAATTGGCTTTTCCAGATGCAAGTTATTTCTAACGCTTTATAATCCATGTCTCTTGGTGAGCAAACATTAAACCTGCTCAATAAGACAACTTTTTATGCCAAGAAAAAGAGGAAAATGAGTAAACTGACTCTTGTGAACACTTCAGTACAAGGGTTTATGCATTCATCCTAGCAATTAGAGAAGAAGTCACAGAGAGATGGAAAAAAGGTCCTCTGAGTGTCTGTTCACATTCTTGAACAAAATTGGTTCCAACCACATTTGCATTTTTCAGAAGCAAAATTCCTCTGAGTGCAGAAACCAGCATCAGCCCAGGTCACCTCTTCCATCATCCTCACCCCTCCTTGGCAAGGACTCAGCCAGGCACAGACTGAGCTAAGAACCCATCTCTAAGCAAATATTTGAGTGACAGACTCACTGGCCAAAGCATTTATAGGAAATGATTGTCAAAGTCTGTGTCCTGGGACCACTTTGTGCTTTCTTTGCTGATATGGAGCTATTAGAGACTAACTTTTCCTATCTATTACGAGTGCAGGAGTGCAGAGACTACTTCAGATTATTTCATGTAATATTATGTACACAGGTCCACAGAAGTTAAGTATTTCACCACCTAACTCCTGTTTCAGTCTCTCACTCCTGCTGGATCTGTACTTTTGATGTCTCATGCCATCCCACAGGTCCCAAATTTCCCTCCTACCCCAGACAGCTGCTTGGGAATTGCTCACACAACCACCCACAGAAGTCGAGTCCATATAATTGCTCTATCCATAGTAACCAGGCAACATGACTGAAATTTTCAAATATCAATATTTATCGACAAAAATACAAATCCAAAGAAATCAGGGTTTGACTGACCCAAAGAGCAAACCCACGGACCAGTGGGGAAAGCAAATTGAGGTAGATTAATATAATATTGTAGAGCACCATGGGGGAAGCCTTTCTGCTCACCCTAAGCTGCTTCCAAGCTTTCCCAAGCCCATGGTAGATCCTTCCAAGGCATTGGCCCAGAAATTTCCCTCAGAGGCTCAGGGACCTCCACGCTTGTACATATTTAGGAGAGTTTCAACATCACCTATCCATATTCAGAACCTGTCCCTACCCACTCTCAATTCATATGTTAATCAGCTTTTTGTTGGTCTGCAGGGCAGGGGTCCCTGGATGAAGTAGGAGAGTCTTCCTCAGGTGTCCCCTGGATGAACCTGGTTTCTGTGCAGGCCCTTTTGGTCTCTCACTGTCCTCTAAGGCTCCTGGGCATAGTCTAAACTACAAATCCAGTTTTTTTAGTTTTTGAGCACTGGTTTCTGCTTATCAGTCTAAAACAAATGGGCAAGGTCCCGTTTTTGTATGGTGAAGGACTATCTGTTTTTAACACGCTTGATAACACAGCAAATGATAATCTGTTTAAATTTATAAATTCCCTAGATCACACACCAGCCCTCACTGCTCTGCCCAAACAGAGGAGACTCTGCCTGCCATGGGGCTGTTCTGCATGTCCCACTTGTGCCCTGAATGCATTTATTCTGCTGTGAAATCACAGCACATGACACTCTGATCATGTCAAAGTCCCCATTTAAAAGAAAACACCCTTAGGGTGAATGAGAGCAGATGAGAAAACCCAGCAGTCCTTGCACTGTCTGCTCTAACAGCAGGAGGGGAAGGGTGCGTGGGTGAAGGTGAGGGAGGGATCAGTGAGTCACAGCATCCTCAGCCAGCCCACACTCCTCCATCTGCAGCTCTGAGGGAGCTGCACCAAGAACCTGTGGGTGCTGCAGCAGTGGTGCAGCTGTAGGTGACATTCCTGCACAGGTTTGAGCTTTGCTGCTGCAGCTGTACAGATGCAGAGGTGGCTGATCAGGCTCACTCACCTCCTCCCCATCAAACGTGTTCCCACCAATCTTGTGCTGGCTTTAAACAAGCATTTCGTGTGCTCCAGCTTTCTGCTCAGAGAGGCTGTGCTTACTGTCCCTCACACAAGTCACTTGAAGCAGCAGGATGACATGCCAGGCCCTCAGGAGGACCTTTTCCCCACAGAAATAATAATTTTCCTCCATGGCCTCCTGTAGTACCTTGTTCCCAATCCCCTCTTGCCCTGAATTTGAGCTCTAAGCTCCCACAATAACAGCCCTGCTTCAGGCTGCATCAAAACAGCTCAGTTTGGCCCACACTGTCCTATAATCACACATTACCCAGGACAAGACCTCTGTGTTCCCATGGAAGAAGAAGCTTTTGACCAGCAGCTCCTCCTCTTTCTTCCCCAAATTTTCTTTCCCAGCTAACACATCCTTCCCTGAGAGGAGGCAGCACAACCAACAGCCTGATGTGTTACAGATAAGACACCAGAGCACCTCGGTGTTGTCTCTTCCCAGGTACAATGCAAGGCCTTGCCCAGCTCCCTGGAAACATCTTTGGCTTTATGTTTATTTTTCAGCACGATCATCAAGCAAGACAGCAAACTGACTCATCACCATCCATCACGACCTCCACTGTTTAGTAATAAGATGTATTGGTCCCTTGCAGCAAAATAACATTCCAGCCACGGCTCTCATTTGTTATGATCTGCCTGACTAGGACAGCTGTTCATGTCAATGCTGTAAACACTCCATTTGGAGCACAGACAGCACGTTTGAACTGCCAATAAATGGGACAGCAGGCTGCAGTGCACACCAGGTTAGCAGCTGGTCACCAGCAGCCTTCCCCAGCCGGGTTCCTGGAGCAGCTCCCAGCCAGTGCTGCAGTCACTGATGCCCTTCAAACACAGCACAGGGAGCGTGGCTCTGCCTGCCAGGCTGTCCCAGCTCTGTCCCACGTGTGCCTCCACACCCAGTTCACCCTGCTGGGAGGTGCCACTGCACAGTTACCGTCCCAGAGTGTCCCCAAAATCCGATTGCCATGTGAGTAGATGGAGTTTGTTATCAGAGTCAGGTTTGTTAACTGAGTCAGTCACTCAGTTTTCTCAGCTCAGAGGAATGGGGTCAGAATAGCAGTGCTGGAGAAAAAAAATTACTTGTCTGCATGCACTGGGAGCAAGATGAATCTGATTTTCTTTAGTTAGTTTTATTAGAAATGGCCTCAGCAAAACAGACAGCAGAGAGAAAATCTGGGTGAGCACTGGAAAACTTCTCCAGTGGCACACAATGATAACCTGTGGAGGACAAAATTAATGCTTAGCTGGGTGTCTCTGGTCTGGTGCCCTCTGTGCTTTCCAGTGCTAAGCCATGCTCTTCTCTCAGGCAGCTGCACATTGCTGCCCTTCCCAGCACTGGGTGCAGTGTGGGCACATCCAAAGGAGGGGCTGAGAGGGTTTTCCTCCTGCCCCACTGCTGCTCTCTCTGCACCAGCTCAGGGGGCCCTGGGAGGTGCAGAACAACCCTTTGGTGCTGCAGCACAGGACAGAGAGACAAAACCTCCACCAGTTCATGCCAGACTTTGTGTGACGTGGGAAACTGCAGTGCTGCAGGAGCAGGCAGGTGAACCCCACCCTCACGGAGTCAGCAATCTTCACACACTGGAAGAAGCACAGTGTGAAACAGAGGGGTAAAAATTTTCCACAAACCACGGCTGGAGCTCTTGCTCAAGCCAGTCCTCTTGCAGACCTGTGTGGGTTCCTGCACTGCCTTTCCCAGATTGCCAGCTCCCCTGAGTGTGATAAGTTGGCTTCAAAAGTCCCAATTTCAGCAGCAGGAACAGAGAACCCTGTGCACGTTAGGAGCTGCTTCTGTGGCCTCATCCCCACTGCATTCCTTACACAACACAGGTCCTGCCAGTGCCACTCTGGCTGTCAGGATGTGGTGATGAGTGAGGGATCCAGACATGAGAATGTCAAAATCTTTTTATTTACAACAGTCTCCAAAAATCAAGGAACACTGAAAATAGTGAGGGTAGGAGACAACTTACAAAAGTGACACGCATACATCAGGAATTGTGCTACATCACTCTGAGAACTGACAGCCTAAGGTCCACACACAACGTGGTGGAACGGCAGTGCCCTCCCTCCCACTGTCCGTGGGGTGCTCATGCCCCTTCTCCCCTTGTATTTTAAACTATCCTCCCTCTCATTTGTTCTGCTTCTGCCTCCAAACCTTTCTGTTTATGTGCTTGTTGCTCCGGCCCTGGCCCTGGTCACTGCCCCCCACCTCCCTTCAGCAATTGCACAAAGGAGGAGCAGAGAAGAAAAAGCCAAACCCCTCTTTCCTCAGGATGGAAACAGGCATTGAAAGATGTCCAGCTCTGGGATCCTGGGTACTAACTCAGGGCAGAGGCCAGAGCAGTTAGCAAAAGCTTTTGAAATATCTGTAAACTATGGCTTACACGCTGTCTGGGGTGAGGAGTGATTTTGACACTGAATTTGTCCTGCCTGGCTGCAAATCAGTCTGCACAACTCCCTTGGTGGACAGTGTGGGAGGATACATATGTGTCATGGGGTTAAACAAAAAGCTTTTTATAACCTTCCAGAAGGGCAGGCTGCTCTGCTACAGAAATTCAGTGCAGGATACTGGTGAGGTTCCAGAGGACTGGAAGCTGGCCAGTGTGACACCCATTCACAAAAATGATGGGAAGGAGATCCTGTGTTGCCATGAAGTTTTTTCCTGTGTGTCGAGTGCTCATATTGAAAGAGAATATGCAGCTTCTCTCCTGCTTGTTAATGTAAACACTGGCCATGTTTTGCTAACTGTCTCTCCTTGTTTACATATTTCTAGCTGGGAGGAGAAAAGGTGATAGACCGTTAGCTTGACCAGTGGGATTAAAAGGTGGGGATTTCATCCTCCAGTCAATGAACATTATAAGATATGTATATAAGTGACTTTGTAAATAAACTTGGGGAGTTCCTGCTTCCTGCCCTGACCTGCTCGCAACCCAGAAATGTCTATAGAGTCCCTCATTTACTGTCAGGCTCTGCAGCAGCAGTCCTGGTAATTACAGGCAGTTAGCCTGGCCTCAGTACACGGTAAGGTAAATGAAGCTGTTTATATTGAGTGTTATCATGTGGTACTTAGAGGATGGCCAGGCTATCAGAGCCAGCCAGCGTGGGTTTAGGAGAGGGAGGTCATGTTAGACCATCCTGCTCTCCTTTAATGACCTGCTGGATGCAGGGATGGCTGTGGGTGTTGTCTATTTGGATTTGAGCAAGGCCTTGGACACTGTCTCCTGCTCCTGGGGAAGCTGGCAGCCCACGGCTGGGACAGGAGCACTCTGTGCTGGGTTAGGAGGTGGCTGCATGGCCGGGCCCAGAGAGTGGTGGGGAAGGTTCTGCACCCAGCTGGTGGCCAGGCCCAGGGGTGTTCCTCAGGTCAGTGGCCAAATCTGATGCCCCAGTTGCCCAGACCTCAAGAGGCACCACAACATAAAGAAACACAGAGTGAGGAGTCACGGATCTTTTCCTTCCTCTGATGTTGATCTCTGCACAGCCCATCAGCTCTGCTCCTCCCTACTCCAAAGGTGGTGTGGACAGGGCTGTTGTGAGCAGGGACTCTTTCTCCAAGTGTCCACAGCCATGGGGAGCCCTGGCTCCCTCAGTATCTCCACTGAAGGCAAGGAGCAGTCACACCAGCTCTGTGCATGAGTCTCAGAGCTTCAGCACCAAGGAAAAGTGTCCTTCTGCTACTGCCCTGGAAGGGAGAGGACTTCTGGACAGGACAAGACCCACTGTGTTTTGTAGGAGACTGCGTAGTTCCAGAATGACCCCTTCCTCAAACAGTAACCTAACTTTTCAGAGGTTAAGCCTCAAACCAGGATTTACTAGAAATAAAGGAGTGGGTAGTTAACAGGCACATTCCATTGCCATGTGCTAGCTGAAAATTCCTCCATGCTTTTTAATTGCACCAAGATCGTTTTGAAATGGAAAATCAGAGCATTTTCTTCCAAGTAAGATCTGACGTGTTCTGTTTAGAGACATCAAAACTGAAAGCTTTGTGTGAAGCTGTTTAACTCCCTGGCTTCCTCTGCCTAAAGAAATTCTCAAGATTTCTTCAGCCACTTTCAGTCCAGACTCTGTGAGCACCTTAGGCATGAACACCTACCTATGGAGAAGGCTGAACCTTGCTCAGCAAGACAACAGGGCCCAGGAGATGGCCTGTGAAACAGAGGAGTCATCAGAGAAAGAAGACAGGCAAAGATGTGGGAGGAATGATTTAAGGTGAACATCTGCTCCTGGAACAGCACCAGATAGGTGAGGCCTTGCTTTTTGATGCTGTGAGCATCTGCCTTGCAGCACCAATTCCCAGCAGGGCTGTCAGCTCCACCTCCACACTTGCTCAGATAAAGCCATTCCTTTTCTTACCTCTGTCATTTTATGAGTGTTCTGTAATCACAAGGATGGCACTGCCTACATGGACATGGATGTATTCATCTGCCACTCGTTTGCTGTCTCCACAGATGCCTGGGGAGATCAGAAGGTTTTCAGTGTTTTGCAGAGGGCTGGGCCCCACCTTTAATTCTCTGTCACTCCACTGTATGTGGAGAAATCATCAACCACCCTGACCACAGAGTTGTTCATGGAGCAAATGTCCAGCTAGATCTCAAGACAAATGTCAGACTGTGTTTAATCAGGATCTCAGGTTACAACATTCACTGAGTCCTTGCAGCATAAAACATCACCTACTCTCCTCTACTGGCTCTTCTGCCATCCTGCTACACCTGGTGTAAGATCCTCCTCCTCTCCTTGCCTCAGTTTCCTTCCCGGAGGGACACAATCTCCTCAGCATGCCTTTGTGAATAATTTGCATTTATCCTGGTCTCCTCTCTTCCTTCTGGATCGTTCTAGCCATTCCCAGTCTCACTTTGGGCAATGAAAGCCAAGGTGATGCCCTGCTCCTGCCAGTGCCAGCCAGTCCTTCTGCACTGAGGGAGCTTGGGCTGGCTGGAGAGGAGGAGGGAAAATTATAGCTTGCCCTTTTCCCTACCTGCTTCAGAAAACAGGATGGATCCTGTCAGGTGCCAAGAACTCTTGTTATTTTTGTCTGCAGATCAGACACTGCCAGATCAGACCCAAGGGACATAAAAGCTTTCCCTCTACTTCAAAATTAATCTTTGCCTCCCCACAGCGTCTGAATCAATGTTCCCAGCATGGCACCCAGAATCACACTGCAGCTGGGGGGCTTCTGTAGCCTCTTTTTAGTGGGCACAAACATAGGATACCAGGGGCTCACATAGGCTTTCAACTTTGCAGGATTCAAAGCACATCTGTGCCTTTTCTTAAAGGCCTTTAAAGGTTTCTCCATACCTATAGAAGGAAGAACTTCCTCTAACGGTGGCCTCAGCACCTTTTTCTCTTATTTGCTGACCTGGAAATATCCATCAGCTTTCATCACCCAGAAGAGCTTTGAAGAGTTTGCTAAGTTCAGGTGAAGCCACCAGCCTTGGCCACAGCACTCGGGATACTTTGCTGTCCCCTGCAGCACCTGCACAGCCCCACAGGTCCCACGGGGCTGCATTTCACAAACACTCCTGCCCTCTGCAGTCACTGACACTTAGCAGTGCCCAGGGCACCACCAGGAGTTAAACCTGGAGCACAGACACGGGGAACAGCAGGGCTTACACACCAAGGATGGGGCTGAACTGTGCACAGCAGCCATCAAAGCAGCACTGCTTAAGGACAGTCAAAAATCCTCTCCAGAACCATTTATTCATGGGCACAGGGTTCATTATGAAGGAGCTGGTGCAGATTAGAGGTAGGTGCCAAGAAACATTTAACACTTTGCAGGAAGGGGTAACTCAGCTGCACCACGGGGTAGCAAGGAGAAATCAGGCTGCTCATGTCCTGCCCTATTCACGGCTCACTGCCCTCACTGCCTGCAGCAGGATTGCTCTGGAGTCCACCTGGAAACAACAGAAACTCCTTCTCCACCTTGGGGACACCACGGGGAACCTACTTTAGAAAGAAACAAGTATTTGATCCAGTTTCACAGGGGTGACACGATGTGAAGGTGTAAGACTGGCAGGGATTAGAGCAGGGATGCACTGAGCCAAGCAGAAGCAGCTCAGTCTCTCAGCAGTGCAGGCCCCACAAATTGGCTGGAAATGGGGTTGGACTTCCTGGAATTTTCATCTTAAAAAGAGGCATGGATCCAGACAGAGAACACAAAGCCACCAGGACATGGAATATGCAAAGAAATTGAGTCAGGCTGCTTCCTGGCCACATTACTCTATTGGCACCCTTGTAAATACTGGCTAATGCATCTCCCAGTGGGCCTGACCCTCCCCTTCTGCCAAGGATCAGATGTGCTGTATATTAATGCACACTTAGCTATTCCAATTTTAAAAATATGATAGAATCAGCGATGCTTAAAATGTACTTGTTAATGGCACCAGTTTGCAATTTCATTTTACTTTAATAAAAACCATCTGCTCAGGGCAGACAGCAGCTGCAGCTCCGCACAGGAGGGTGTCTCTGAACTGCCACAGAGGATGCTGTGCATGCCATCATTTATGGGCTCTACCTGGCCCCAGGGGTTACCTTGCCCTCAGGCTAAGAGCTGACAGCTATGACCCAAGAGCTCTGGAGGGACCTCAGGGCTCTTTTCTCTCCACCAGGAAGAGCAGAGGCAGTGACTGGTGAGGTGACCAGGGGGGACTGGGCATTGAAACTGCCTTGACCTCACTACTGAGCTGAGGGAGAGGAGGGCAGGCTGCTGAAGGCACCATCTGCTTCCTGCTGGCTGTCCACAGACACACGAGATCCCAGTACAAGGTGCACTGTCCCTCCAGAAAGAAGGGTAATGCCATGTGTCCCAACAGCCTCCCTGAATCACGAAAGCAGGTCCACTGCAGGTGGTGCCACACAGCAAACAGCTCTGGTTTGGACCCCAAAGTGACCCCCATGAGAGCTCCTGGGCAGCAGGTTCACTGCTGGTCTGGGCACAGGGCCTGGCAAAGGGGTCCAGACAATCCTGTTCTCCAGGCCTGTCCAACACTGCTGCTCTGGAAGGCTCCAGCAACGAGGCACAGACTGGAGTGTGGAGTAGGACACACAGTGTGGGAGTAGGACATCACCTCAAGAGTCATTGTTGCAATGCTGAGCCTGGACAAGTGGAGGGGAAGGATGGAGAGAAGGGTTTTTGAAAGGATCACACAACCTTCCCAAATTCTCCTGTTTTAGCTTTGTGGGTCCAGAAAGCCCTGTTTGTTAAAAATAAATTAAAAGAACAAGGGAAGAAACAAAGAAAGCAGAAAGAAAACTGAGAGAAGGAAACCTCCTCCTCTCCTATTCACGGGCTGAGGTATTCCCTGGGCAGCCCTCACTGTCCATCACCCATCCATCACTACCCAAAATAAATACAAGTTTAGAGCAAAACCCATTAGAAAATAAAGTGCATCTGGAGTTGCAAAACTTCATGAAAAAAGGGAACTTTTTTTTCCCTCTCTTTTTTTTTTTTTCCTTACAAAAAATATCCTTTAAAATCAAAGAAAAAAAAGAGAAAGGGAGCAAGAAGGAGAGAGCCCTCTCGGCCTGGGCTCTACAGGGTTGTCCCGTTGGAGAGGGGGATTTTAAATCCACTCTTGAGCAGGCCCAGGCAGACGCAGAGCCCCAGCAGGGCGGCCAGGAGCACTCCCAGCACGGCCTTGAGGCAGGAAGTCCTGCTGCGGGTGAAGGTGCCTGGGGCCATGGTGCTGAGCAGGGCCGTGCTCACGGTCAGCGTGTACAGGATGGACACAGCCGTGTTGAGGGCCACGATCTTGCCGAACTTGGCAAAGGGCGCGATGATGCAGAAGAAGAGCGGCACGGTGGCGATGACGGTGGTGACGGCGCTGGAGACGATGGCCACCCCCACGCGCCGCACCGCTTCCAGCGTCCTCCACTGGCGGCACGCCGTGGGGTCCTGCGGGAGGGGACAGCGGGGTCAGGGTGAGGGTGGCCCTGGGGTGACCTCACGTGTGGGTGTTGCAGCCACAGTGCGGCTCAGTTGTCTAAGATAAAGAAATGCCCAGTCATGGTGACTGGGCCAAGTAACCCCTCTCCTGCCCTCGGGCCCTCTCTTATCTCCCTGTAAGACAATCTGTCACTTTTACCCCGACTCATATCATCGGGCCATTTCTCAAAACCTTGATACCCCATATTGTTGTAGCCATGAGGCCTGAGAGGTTTCTCTGGCGGTCAGTCGCCTAAAGACAAGAAATGCCTGGTCATGGTGACTGGGCCAAGTAACCCCTCTCCTGCCCTTGGACCCTCTCCCATCTCCCTGTAAGACAAGAGGTCACTTTTACCCTGACTCACACCATTGGACCATTTCTCAAAACCTTGATACCCTGTATAAACCCCACTTCTGCCCAGCTCAGCAGAAGAGCTGTCCCTGAAACCCTTCACAGAGGATGCCAACAAAGACTCATCTGTGGAACCTCATCCAGCGCTTCTCCTCTCTCTCCCTGCATCTGCCGAGGCACTGAGCAAGGTCATGAGCTGAAATCACTGAGAGCTGAACCTGCAAAGAGCTGAAATCACTGAGAGCTGAGCTTGCTAAGCATTGCCTGTGCCTAGGAGCTTTGCCCGAGGTACCTGGACAGGAGGTTCTTAGGGGTGCCCTCTATCTAGGAATACCCAAGGCAGCCGGGATCGGACTGATATCGAAGCCCCAGGCAGGATAAATGTGGGTACTGACAATGGTCTGAACTTCCTCTGAGAAAGTGGCCTGGGAAAAAATAAAGGAGGAACCAAAACAATCCTTGGGGAATGAAAACCATCAGCAGGTGGTGTTTTTCCAAGGTGTTTACAGGCAAAGGATGTTTACGAAGGGGTATAAGCTCTGAATGACCAATCATACTCATTGCACTGAAGTACTGTATAAAAGGAGAATTTAGAAGAATAAAGACTGCTCTCATCTTTGCCTCACACCAAGAGTCTTGTCATTATTCCATGCCGTCTGTAAACCACCATGACAGTTATGATGTTTGTACCCCCAGCCATCTGTTGGGTTTGTGCTGGATATTGCATTCTGTGCCTTTAGGATTGGCTCTGCGAGCAGAGGGGGTGAGAAAGGTGCAGTTTGTTCTCAGAGACTGCACTCCCTCCTCCACAGGCTGCAACCCGTACAGATGGTGGGATGGAGAGATTTTGTTTTTCTTTTTCGTTAGTTAGTTTAACTAGGTGAGGCAGAAAAGCTTCCCTGGACTGTTTTTCTTTGCTTTTTCTGGAACTGTTGGAACCTGCTCTGGACTGGGGACCCGGGGGAGCTCTGGGGGCTTCATCTGGGACCCACCAGGGCCAACCCTGCGCAGCTTTTCCCAGCGCTGGAGGGACTGAGAGCAGAGCGAGCACCTACAGGAGAGACCCTTTCTGGATTTGTCATCTGGTATTGTTCAATTTATTGTGCTGGGGAGTGCTCTGCCTGTCCAATAAACAGGTTTCTTTCCACTTCTCTCAGAGTAAGTCTTTCCCAAACTGGTCAGGGGAGGGGCCACATGGGTTTGCTTTCTGGGCCCCTTTGGGGGTTTTCTCCCAGATTTGCCCTAAACCAGAGCAAACAGGCACATGGGGCTACACTGATATTTTAGGCTTTTAGAAGGTGCTTGTGGGCCCGATTTTCTGAAGCCTGAGGGTTGCTGGCTTTCTCAAGAGAAACTTTCCAGCAGCTTTCTCCTTTCCCAGGCAGCTTTGTGTAAATAACTTTTCTTCCCATAACATTTCTAAGTGAACAATATTCCTTTCCCATAACAACCTCTCTCCCAGGTGTTGTTTGTGTTACTTGACCAATGGAGAGAGGTGTCCATCCTGTGGACCAATAATGTGCCTTTTAGCACAGCATGTTATAAAAAGGCTGAATGAGTTGTAAATAAAGCCTTCTGATTCTCTTCTGCCTGCTGACAGGAGTAAAACATTTTTATTTTGTGTCCAATAGCGACAGTGGCTTAGCTGATACAATCCCAGTCCAGGACCAAGAAACTCAGTGTGCTCAGACAATCCTGAGCACACTGAGCAAAGAGCCACAGGGTTAAAACCCAGCAGAGGCAAAGGCTGCTGGATTTTGTGCCTCGTTTGCACCACATCAGACTGATTGCTGGGCCTACACCACACAGGCACTGCCTCCAGACACTGTACCTGGCACCAGAGATCCCAGGTTTTTGTGGTCTCCATCTTCCCAATGAGACAAAAGAAAAGGCCAGAGGTGAACTGGTGGTCCAGCAATTTTCAGAGGTTACAGAATTAGTGTAGAGCTGTTCCAGCACAGACTGTCTTCACTTGGACGTGAAAATGGGTTGCTTTGGACACAGCTGTGATCAGCAATAAAGGAACAACCACGTGGGCTGGAAATCCTCATCTGAGTTTACTGTACTCAGGTCCACAAGCTCACGGTCTGGATCTGCCAGCTGGACAAGCAGCAAACACCACAGCCCAGGGATGCTCTGAGGGTGCCAGGACACATCCCCCCTTGCCTGTGACGTGTCCTGCATCCCAGCTGAATGGCCTGGAGGGCACAAGAGCAAAGAATGCAAGGCTGTAGGAAGAACAGAGCTCACCTCTGCCTGGTGGAGGGGCAGGTTCTCCCCTGCCAGCAGGTAGCCCTCCACCAAGTGCACGCAGTAATCAACAGAGGAGCCAACGAGGATGGAGAGGGAAATGGCTTCCACAGCTCCCATTTCCCAGCCAGACCAGTACATGATGGTCACCACAAGGCAGACGACCCCTGTGTGAGGAAGGTGTTGTCAGGCAAAGGTGAAGGACTCTGGGACTGCTGCACAAGCCTCCTGATACAGTCCCTGGGGAGTTTGGGATCATACCCACGGCTCTGTGTGCCACCCAGCCTGAGTCTGGTACCCACCCCCCCAGCCACAGAGACAAACACTTCCCTCCCCTTCCCTTAGCACAGGAACCATTTTGTGAGGTGACCAGACCAGCTGGGCCTAGTGGAACTCCTGGTTAAATATCAGGCAAACTAACAGACTGCTGCCAATCTAGACTAACTCTTGCTGAATGAATCCAAGCCCAGACAAGTGTCCATGTGTGCACACAAGCACCACAGGGAAGTGAGCCTGTTGTTTTGCTTGCTGGAGTTACACAGAGGCTGAGCACACTTCCTTCAAGGCAAAGAGTACTGTTAGTTTGTGAGTCATATGTGGGAGACTAAGTGGTTTCAAAATGATAGATTTGATTTTTAAACTGAGAAGTTTAGCAACACACTTAGACCACAGTATTATCAAATCACCAGCCAGGGAGAGGAAACCACAATTTTGCTTCAAATACTACAAGACTGCTAAAATACTTAGCTTTTAACATCTCCCACTGCTCAGAAAACAGCAGCCATGGTGCAGGTTCTTGGAAAGAAGTACAATTGTTATTCAGAGCTTGTGGGACTTAATCACATGATTACACATAACAGGTAGGGATGGCATTTGTGTAGCTAAAACCCTTATTTAAACAAATAGAAGGGATTGTTAGAGGGAACACACTGGGAATTAGACACACAAATCTACTTTCCCAGTGAAGTTCCTGTGCATTTGTTGAGAGTTTCTTCTGTTCACTTGGCCAGTCTGTTCTCCAGGGCTCCCAGAAAAGCCAAAAGAGTTTACACAGAATATGAGCAATTCAGTTCAAATCCCCAGAGAACCAGCAGTGCCACAATCCACCAATTTCAAGCAAAGTGAAAGCCTGACACACTGGAATTGGTGTTGTTACCTAAGATGCTGAGCAGCACTGGCAGCAGGAGGAGGATGTGTGTGGTGAACACTGCCACAGCAGCCACACAGATGACCAGCGAGAGCACAAGACCATACAGGGCACTCTGCACTCCTGGAAGGAAACAGCCAGCTGATATGAATCCTGGAAGGAAACAGCCAGCTGATATGAATCCTGGAAGGTGACAGCTGAGATGAGAAAGGCACCATGTTCCTGCTGGCAACAAGGCAGGCAGGGACTCACACTGGGGAAGACAGGAAGGGGAGGATGAAAGTGGAAAGAAGGTGATCCATTTCTTGAATCTCACATCAGCAGGGCTGAGTCCCTTCCCTTACCTATTTCCTTGGGCTTTGCCTAATTTTGACAGTACACATTGCTCAGGGCAGGAACAGGCTTTAGGAGTTTGCACAGCAATGGCAAGGGATTGCAGGTATAACCCATGTCCACCATATGGGACAGAGCATGCTGTGGAGATGGATCAGAGAGCAAGGGTTCCCCAGGGAGAGAAACAGGGCAGTCACTTGCCTATAATCTCCATGAAAATCTGCTTCCAGTGCTCACAGGTCTGGAAACCACGCCGCAGAGCAGAGCCCTCTGGGAAGAGCTGGAGCTGCTGCTGCAGGAATGTCTCCCATTTCAGGTAGTCAGCATATGTCTGGAAGGACGATTTCCCCTTGTAGGTTGTCTGTAACAAGAGAAACACATCACTCATGTCCTGTTCTTTGGGCAAGGTGTGCATGGCAAGGAAAAGGGCAGAACAACCCAGCCTGAGTGGCAGCACCAGGCAGAACTGGCAGTGGCATTTGGGCAAAACTGCCACCAGCTTTTTGCCTGAGCTAACTGTGGTGTAAGCAGCCACTTCTACCCACTTGTGAGTGCAGGCATCTGTCTGCAGCAAACACTAAATTATGGCTGCAAATGGAAGGGGCCAGTGCAGAAAAAGCAGAGCAAAACCCCCAGAAGTACCAAGATGAAACTGTCACCAGAATGGCAGTGCCACCAGGGGATGCCCTGTGCTCACCGATTCAAAGGCCATGGAAATCCACTGCACCTTGCCATCCTTCACCCCCACTGCCCCGTGAGAGAGCTGTCCAGGCAGCAGGTTTGGCTCAGGGATGTTCTTACATTCAGGGTGCAGCATCTGCAGAAAGGAGGAGATGCTGTAACCTGGAGAGAAAGAAAGAGCAAGAGATGGAGGGCAGAAGAGGGAAAGGAAGCACATTGGAGCAAGGGGATGAAAAAAACCCCAACCAACAACCCAAAATGAGAGCCCCAAGAGAGTCTCAGGACCCATTTGTCTGCAGCTGCTTCCCCTTGTCACTCTGGTTTGCCAAAGCCCTTGAGGTCTCGGCATCACAGCTCTCAGCTGCTGCAGCTTGAAAGGACACTGTCACCAGCATGGCACAGGACAGTGCCACTGCTGTTTGTCCCCAGCTGTCAGGAAGCAGCACAAAGAGCAGGTGCTGAGGGCTGTCTGCCTGGCCTGGCAGGGCTTTGCTCCAGGCATGGAACTGACTTTTAGCCTGAAGATAATATTCACTTCCTAGGCTCAGCTCCACAACCTTGTGACCTCTGAAGTTGGGAGAGGTGGTCACTGGTCAGGTATCCAAAGCCACAGACTTGAGTAGCCTCACTTCAACTAATCAGGTAGGAGCCCATTGCTATTCAGGACCTACTAAGATGATATTTACTGAATCAAAAGATTGTATCTCAAGCAATACCCATGACTGGAAAGAACAAATGCAATTCTGCTCTTATCTTTCTGAATTAAATCCCAAAGAATATACCCAGTGTCTTTGGCATTAAAGACACCATCTTTCTTTCTTTCTGTCCCAAAAAAGCACAGCCAAGGACACGTTCTAGAAGGGTCAAGCTGCCTTGGGAAGAAAAGGAGACAGCAAGAAGCAGTCACCCTTTGTGGTTTGCTGTTGAGGACCCCAGCTCAAGCAAGCACAGGTAGGGCTGCAGGGGAGTTAGTCTAACCTACCCGAGGGCAGGCACTGAGCCCCTCCGGGCTTCACCAGCTCAGAGTTGCTGGCAATGGCTTTGCAGAGGCGGCACAGGTTGCCAATCTCTTTGAAGAGGTCAAAGCTGTCATCGTAGATAACACTGCCCTTTCACAAGGAGACACAATGCAAGAGCACCACACGTGAGACACACACACAGCAATGGGCACTCCAGCTTCCTGCCTGCTCCACTGCCTGCATTGCTCACTGCCCCTTCCGAGGAAACAGGCACAGGCTGATTCTGCACAGTGCCCCCAAATCACAGAGCAGGAAGAACAGCAGAAAGCTGAAGAGCATCAGCCAAGCTAAGCATAATTTTTCTAGAGAAAGACTGTCAAGGTATCATATCTCAGAGATGAGTTGTTTCTAGAAAAGTCACATTTAGTAACCTTTCCCTAAAGTAATTGATTTTTATTTTTGTTAATACTTTGTAACAAGATATATATCATAGAAAAATGTCAGTTCCCTTAGTCTCAAATTTGTAGTGAGATTTTGTACTGTGCTCAAGTTGGCTTTGTTCTAAAATCCTCAAGAAAGCCAGGTTCAGACTCAAAATTAGAAGGCTATATATTGCACTCAGAGGGATTTTCTGAAAACCCTGAAGTGGTTAGTCTATATACCTGCTACAACATCCAGAGAATGCCTCGAGCTCCTTTGTTCTTTCACTTATCTACTTAATGATCGAGGAGGGCTTAACTGGCAAACTGCCAATAGCAACAGGGACAGTTTTTGAAGAGCATCTCGAAAGTCCAACAGGTGCTTCTGTCTTGGCATGAGCCAATTGTCATGAGAGAAGCAAGGAAAATTCTAGCTAAAGTTCCTAATATGTCTAGAGGTAAATTGAAACATTTCCTTACACAGAACTCCCCATTTGGATGTGGGAAGTGCTTTCCTACAGCATTTTTTTCAGTAAGGACTTCCTGATCTCCATTATTCTGTCAATTTGCCAAAACAGAACCGCACTGGCTCATCAGAACCTCTGCCCTTCCACCTCTCCGGACTGCTGGACCACCCTGGGCAGTGAATAATTAACTAAACACCATCCAGAGAGGCTGTCCCTGGCCAGCCAGCCCCCAGCCCCCGTGTACTGTGAAAAAGGCATATTGTGTGTGTGGCTCCACGCAGATATTTACTATATGTAATATGCTAGGTAGAAAAGTTATGCTGTATTAACATTTGAATAATATAGTAAATGTAGTTTTTAACATTAAGTCTTAGTAATCAAAAATTGACGCTATGTGTGTGAGATATTCTTTTTTAGCTCAAGAAAGAGAGAAGGGGTTCTTCAAAGATAACAGTTTGCAGGAACTCCTAATTCTTCTAGTAAAGAAGAATTTATAGCTCCCCCTTATCAACAGAAACAACGCTTTCAAAGACTAACCTAGACTTTCAGGCGTCAGAAGGAAAAGACAAGCAACAGCTGGAATCTCTTTTAAAAGATTTTTAAAATACGTTTATTTAAAATATCTGTTTTAAATATGTGTATTCATGAAGAAGATCCTCAAAAAGAGGGATTTCTCTCTCTTCTGGGTCCTTCTCCTAGCTGACTTTTGTCTAGGGAGAGGGGCCCAGCCCGGGCTGTATCTCTTTGTTTAATTGTCTCATAAATTGTCCTACTCTAAATTGTTTAACTTGTTGTATGTGTATTACTAATTTTTTTATAACCATTTTTATCTTCATTAAATTTCCAGAAATCACAAAGCGAGCGATTGGCATTTATAACATGTACCATGTCTCCAATGACGTGGTTGTCGGCGCGGCGGGTGCGGTTGACGCCTCGGATGCCGAACACCACGAACACCATGGCCCCCGTGTCCACCAGCGGCCGCGCCGCCGGCTTCCCGCAGCCCGCGTTCACGCAGGGGTTAAACCCCGACGTGGGCGACAGCCTCGCCCTGGGTGCTGCTGCCAAACACAGGGAAAGGTTGGTTATATCAGAGGGTGAAAAAAGGGTCTGGTTCTCCGGGTTTGGACAGGGTCTCGTCAGCTCACCTTTCTCACTGGGGACGTACAGGATGCCTTTGGTGGGTCCGTCTGGGCTGGAGCTGAGCAGGCAGCCCGGGGGTGCCACGCACACTCGGCCGTGGTAAGGGGGTTTGTGTGACTGGGCAAAGTACAGTTTCCTGTGCAGCAAAGAAAGGTTGTTATGGGGGAACGTATAAAGTTTGTTATGGGGGAACATATAAAGTTTGTTATGGGGGAACAGAGGTAGGAAAGATGAAGGGTCCAAAGTGTTACATGGAGACAGATATTCTCAGGGACAGAAGCAAAGGGAAAGGTGAATATCTGCAGACCTGTATCTCTGGTCATTGGGATTCTGTGCTGCCCATTCAGCCCAAGAGTTCAGGTGGGTAAGGGCAAGAACCAGATCAGCAACATCTTTCTGCCACCCAAAGAAGCCCCCAGTCACAGTCTCTCAAACCTTCTGCCTGTTAATGATGCTATGGGTCTGCAAAGTGACTGCAGAGATGGGACAAAGCAAATTCTAGAGCCATGGATGTCACTGACTGAGGGCAGGACTGGCACTGGCCATTAGGCATCTCCTATCATCCTCCCAGCTGTGCTGGTTCTGCTGCCCTGTCCTCAGGGGGGTTCTGGGAGGTTACCGTGTTCGCTGCTGCTCCTTGGAGGCCACGTAGAAACTGAAATCGAACTTCCAGCCCTTCTTGGTGTCACAGGACAAGGTGGTCATCATCCACTTCCTGGGGCTCATCTGCTTAAGCAGCCCTACTGTGGACACACAAGCTGTCAGCTTCCTGGTGAAGTTACCGAAAGGCACTCTATACACCTAAGCAATGGATTAATGAAAACAGACACTTAACTCCACAGGGTTGCAGTCTGTTGCACATCAGCATCACACTCTCCCCTCCTCCCTGAGCACCTGAGCACTGGCACAGCCACACAGAACAAGCACTGCAGGGACAGCCCCTGCCAGCCCCTTCCCAGGGATGGCCAGTGTGTGATGGCCCCTTGACCCCCATCCCCAGTGGCCTAGGCTGAATGGTGGCTGCTCTGCCCAGGGTGAGGGACATCTGCCCCAGTGTCACCCGCAGTTTGGCTCCCATCACTGACAGCCACCCCACAACAGCAACAGGTGAGGTCTTGTGGCACCCCAAGGTATCACCTTGGATACAATGCATTCTGTGTTAGCTACTCTACTGCAGTGCCCTGAAAATGTCACCCAAAGCTACACAGGACCCCATGCAGAGACAGGAGGAGGCTCTGGTGCTCACCTGCTGAGTGCTGCCCTCTTGCTAGAGGGGTCCAACATCCTGGACTGACTTACCTGGAATGAGGGCACCTCCCCGTCTCCCGGTGACACCGTCTGCCAGGGCGCAGGGACACTGGCATTGAGTGAGAATCTGTAGATGGCTGGTCTCCCCTTGCTCCTGGACTTGGAGATGTACACAGTCCCCTGGAGCTCTGAAGAAAACAGAAGGCGTGAGGTTTGCTGGTACTTCTCAATCAGCAAATCCCACAGGCATAGGCAGAGCAAAGGAGGGTTCTTATGGTCTGCTGTCTGCTCTGGGACACCAGGTACAGCCTCTGCCTTCTGGCAGCACAGCACACCTTTCAAAGGCTGTCACAAATACATCCTGAGCTGCAGTAATTCCTGATGGCTTATTGACTCATGTCATCTTGGGACCTGGCCCAATAAGTGTTTTATCCTCAAAATCCCCTGAAAACTGAATTTACTGTCCTTGTGACCTGCCAGCAAGGTTGTGAACAGGACTGGGATGTGAAAGCTGGGAGTTCCTAGTCCTGTACAGATCAGAGGGATATGACACTAGGCAATACTGTCACCTGGGTTATAGGACCATGTCCTAGAGAGCAGTAGGTATTCAGGGAAAGGGGGATTCTAAAGATGGCCCATACATCCAGCACCAACCTGGATCTCAGTGGGGCAGGCTCTGAGCAGAATTATTCCGCAACCTCTATTCAGAGAGATGTGGTTTAGTTTGCACCCCAGTGGATCCTTGGGCCCTGGCCACAAATATGCCAGAGTGCCCCACTCACCTTGCTGCCCTGTATCACTCATGCTGCCTTTGCTTCCCCAGGGTGACCCAGAGCCCCTCTTCTTTTTTTCCAAGGAAGTTCGGATGTTGTTCTGCAAACTGTGGGGCTTTTCCTGAAACAAACCTGTCCCACAAGGTTAGTCAGGGAGGAAAGAGTGAATGGCAGGAGAAAAGATGTACCAGGCATGTGCATACCACAGACTCTGCTGCTGAATGCCAAACCCTGAGCAACAACACAGTGCCCCAGACCCTCAGTGCCACACACCTCAGCTGGGCACTGACACGAGACCAGCACTTATGAGTAAAATCAGTTCTCATGGTCTGTGAAGAGACTGCTCCAGAAGAAATACTCAGGCAGGAAGTACTTTTTTTAAATACTCCACTCAGACAACTCAACCATCCCATTCCCAACATGTGCCTCCTTTCCATGGGATCCATCCCATGTGAAATGAGATATTTGAACATTGTAAGTGTCTGCCTCACACTTCAGCTCCTCCAGTCCAGGGCTTAGGCCAGGCTGGGCTGCACCCACCATGGACCAGTGTTCTCACCTGAGCAGGTAATGCAGGAGATACCTTCAGCACTCAGGTTGTATTTCAGGTCCAGCAGCACCTGGATGTTTGTGTCTGGCCGGAACAAGACTGGAGCACGGCTAGCTGGGTGGAGGCGGCTGGCAAAGAATATGGACAGGAGCAAAACAAGGAGAAAGAGCCCTGCAAGGAGAAACCTGGGTAAGTGTGGGACCCTACAAGCACTTCAGACATGCTCAGAGAGCAGGTATGTGTAGGAAGATGGAAAAAGGACAGCCACTAAAGCACGCTGGCAGCTGGGCTTCTTGTAATAAGAAAGAAACTTAAATAAGGAAAAAACTCCATCAGGATTTGCCACTTTAGATCTGAGTAAGAAAGGGATAGAAAAGTCCCGTAGGGACTGACTGTTCTGGAAGCACTCTTCCACTGTGTTAGAAGCCAGTTACCACATCCATTTTTCCACCTCTTGTCACTAATAATCAAGGCTTGGAGACTGATTGAAATGTCAAACCCTCTAAAAGCCATGTGGATGCAACTCGTCTCCTTGCTTACCCACAATCACCCATCTGCTCTTCACTGCAGACCACAGCACCCAGTGTTCCAGCAGCTCTTGCAGGTGAGTTATCAAGTGACCCCGGCTGCTCTTCTCTGCACAGAGCTGCAGATTTTCTGGCATCACAGACACCAAGGGGACATCCCCAATTTCCAGGGAGACTGGAATAGAGAGAAATGAAAAGCAGTCTCAGTGTCATGAGTCTCTCAGAGCTCTCCACTCTCCTTTACAAAATCTTTGCAAGGTGCTGTACAAGTCACTCAAGCTAAAGGGGTGGAGTAAGACCCTGCAGAGGCAGTGACTCCAGGATGTTATAAGAATCATCTTTGTCAAGCCACTGCCATGCTATGTAACTCCATAGCTCAGTCCAGATCTATGCTTCAGGCTATTCCTTGCTCTACCAAAACCTACACTGTCCATAATGTCACTGTATGCTTCTTGGGCCAAGCAGAATTTGTCCCTGTCCCACTAAATATGTCTTACACAGCTGACCTCTGCCTGACTGCAGCCTGGCTCCTCTCTTATTCTCCAGTCCCCAGATCAGGGATGCCAGGGGAACTGCCCCCTCTGTGTGTGAGAAATGGGCACTTGCTGTGGTGGGATGGAGCATGCCTGGCACACTGTGCAGCCAACCCACAAACCACGCTTGGTCAGCGACTGGAACTCTGCTTTGCTCCTTCACAGCTCCCTGGTGCCCAGGAGCCCTGGAGGAGAACATTCTGCTGTTTGCAGGGAAGAGGGGGATTATTTCCATACATCACCACTGCCTGTGGCTCTGGCATACTAAGGAGAGCTCTTGCAGCACAGAGCCAGAGCTTCTCTGCCTGCCTGTCAAAGGCATCTCAGAGCGCAGTCTGCAGCCAGGGCTCTGCACATGCCATGGAATTGATTTAGTTATCTCCAGTTCCAGCTTGCTGCTAGGCCTGAAAGATACTCACTGCCCTGACCACTGCTGTTGGGGGTTTTAAAAGGAAGAGATTTCAGCAAGTTTTAAAAGCCAAGTACAAGAGAGCACGACCCTGTAAGCACATTTTTCTTGGGATCAGGGCTGGGAGGATTATCTCCTAACAACAACAGATAGGGAATTTCTGGGCTTTTTTTCTAGATTGCTTATGTGATATCAGGCAAGTCACTGCCCTCCTCATACCATGATGAAGGAGCTGCTCTAGGGGGCTGATGCTGGAGTGTAACAGTGTTCTTTCTCCTGCTTCCCAAATGCAGTGCTCCAAATGGCAGGGAAGAAGGGAAAACTTTATTCCATGGTGAGCTGTCCTGGTGTTAGGGATTAGATGTTTCATGGCTACATCCATGTCACAACCAGTGATTCCAGACAGAAAGCAGACCACGGTGGACCCAAGAGAATTAGCAAAGGAGTTAAGAAAGCATGCATTGACACCCACTGAAGATCTCAAAGCAAACTTACAAATACTGAGTCCTGACTCCTACAACCTCCCATGATGGCACCATCTCCAGCTTAAAATTCAGGGAACTGAGGCAAGGACCAGTGTGAGGGGTAGGGAGAGCTGCAGGATGGAGAGGGCAGCACACAGCAGACACATACCAGGCTCCTCCTCCACGCTGAGCAGTGGGATGTCATCATCAAGGTAGGGAAGGGTCTCTCGGCCTGCCCTGGAGGTTGTGTCTGAGGCAATGAAGAGATCTTCAGCCAGGTGCAAGGCACCCTTTCTGCTGCACTTCTGACTGCAGCTGGATCGAAACAGGAAAGGAGACAAAGGCAAGAATTTTAAGCCACACACCCTTGAAGAGTTACCTGTGGGCTCCTTCAGTGGTGAGGAGTGCAGCAACAATCTGCTGCAATGCCTTGGAAAGACAACAGGCACTGCCACGAGCAAATTCCATTACTAAGTGCTGAGAGGGCAAGGGCTGGGCTGGATACAGAGCAGGGCTGAGCTGTGGACACTGGGTGCTGAGTGATGGGGGTTTCAGCAGTTCACCTCCCTGCTGATGAATAAAATCAGGCCAGGTCATCTGCTAAAGAGCAGGGGAAGAGGAAATGTGCTGACTTTCAGACACAAATCTCCACATCCCGCTTGTGCTTACAGGCAGGAACAATGGTGATCTGTCTGCCTTGCAGGGCTTTTGTCTCCACTGCTTGAAGGTTTAGCTGTGCATTAAGTGCTCCACAACAAGTGGTCAAATACTCCATGAGATTCAACCAAGAGGATTGACTGAGAGAGAATGAGACTGGGATTTGACCCTTCCATTTTGCTCCTATCTGGAATGGCAGAACTTCAATTTCCCTTCTGTCAGAGCCAAAGCCAAGCTGCCTGAGTGGATGAGGATAAACTGAGATGACAGGGAAGGAATTTACAAACCTCTCTGACTGCAAATTTCACAGCTTCCCACCCACAGGCTCCAGGACTCACCTGGCTTGGCAGGAGCTCTCTAATGGGGACACATAAAGGGTCCATATTCCAAGAGCAGCTGGCATGGTGAAGAGCACAGCCACCCAGCAGCAGGACACAATCAGTGACATGAAGAGTCCAAAGTCATGCACAGCTGGGATCTGCACGAAGAGAGAGAGCACGGGGTTGGGATCAGCTGGGGCAGGACTGCTGGAGAGACAACAGCAAGGAAGAGGTGTCTAGAGGAAGCTGAGAATAGCTGACCCCAGGCATGATCATCAGCAAACCTGGTGGGAAAAGCTCTGAGACAGAGCCTGTTTTATCAGTGGCACAGAAGCATTTCCTTGGGTAATCCACCACATTACAGCCCTGTAAGGAGCAGCCCACTGCTGAAGGGAAGGACAGATGGCGTTGGCAGGTTCCTGATCTATTAAGCCCTTTAGCAGAAATGGAAACCCCAAGTCCCAAAGGTGCAGGGTACCTGAGAGAAGATGTTGGCAGCGTATGCTGCAGCTGTGGTCAGGGAGGTGAAGAAGGTGGCCTTCCCTGCTGTCTGCACCGTGTGGATCATGCGCAGTCGCAGGTCCTTGAGGTGGGTGGCTTGGCGGTAGGTGTTGACAAAAACAAAGACATCATCAACCCCTGGAAAAAGACAGCAGAGATATTGACACCCTGCTCACAGAAGTGCTATCTGCTAAAAGTCTGATCTCCCCCTTGACATTTGACCTGCAAATATTAAACTTACAGGTAATGGGAAAGGGCCTGAAAATTCAATCTGCATTTGCCACCATCACCTTCTTCTCTCCTGCAGACAGAAGGCAGGGCAAGGCAGCACAGGTAAAGCACAGGCTTGGAGTAAAGATAAGCTTACCAATCCCCACGATGACAAAGGCAGCCACACCATTGAGTATACCCAGATACTGGATCCCAAATACGACATGGTACAGGAACAGAGCCACCAGGCAGCTCAGCCCAATGCTGGCAATGCCAAAGAATGACAGAAACACTACAGCAGAAAAGAAACACGGAAAAAATAGTATCTCTGGCCACCCCCAGGAGAACAGACACCTCCCACCTGCCCTGTTGGGATACTGGCTCCCACGAGTGTGTTGGTGACAGAGAGCAGTTCAGGGCTGCAAGAGTACTGCTTGCAGCCTCTTTACCATGAGGCTCATGCAAAAAATTACATCAGAATTATGGCAGTGTTAGCAAGATGGGCATTGGCATCTTATTCCTGATCTCCTGTGAGCCTTTCCCTCACCCTGCCCATAAATCTCTGCTCTGGAGAATCAGACTGGCCTGCCCTTCTGCATGCTGCTGTGCCACACTGGTGCCAGGGCATCAGAGCCTCTCCCTGGGCTTGCACGGACACAGGGAGACATTGGCACATCTGGATTTGTGTTAGAGCAGGGTAGCCCTGACTCCAGCCTACCTGAGCAGGAGGTGAGGATGTAGACCAGGACAGCTATGCAGCTACTGCTGATGAAGGCCAGCAACATGTCATTGTTGAAAGTCCTCCTCACTTCATAGTCAAACAAATCTGTCCCTCCATACAGCACCTGGACTTTGCTAGGGTGGGGAGATAGGAAAGAAGAGGAATAGTTGAGCACAAAAGGAGCAGACCCAGGTGGTTTAAAGCACAGTATGTCCTCCAGAGTCAAAGGAGGTCACTGCTCTAATAACCTGGCAGTTCCCTGAGAAAACAGAGCAGTGAGAGCAGGTTGAACAAAATTGCTGCTGGAGGTGAAATTCACACAGGGAAGGAGAAAAATAAAGAGCAGGTCTAATATTTTAAAAATTCCTTCACTGCATGGTGGGTCTTAGGTACTAAGAGTCAGTTCCTGGAGCCTTCAAAGCCAATTCCATCTGGAATCCTAATCACTGCTTATTATATTAGCACAGCGGATGCAGGCAGAGTGAGACCTTAATCAGAAACCATATGATTTACCAGCTTCTGCCTCTGGAAGCAGGCTCAGAGCAGAAGTAATCCAACATAATTTTACCAGGACTACAATAATGCTGCACCATAGGAGGCTATTAGGGATCTGAGCTTTGGAACTGAGCCTTGGCCTCAATTCCCTTTTGGCTTGTCAGAATCACAACCTGCTTTCCCAGCCCATTGCTGGGAATGCTCCGCTCTGGGAAGTGCTGAGACTCAGGGCAGTGGAAAGCTGGAGTCTTAGAAGGTACAGAGACTGGGGTGCACAGCCCTCTGTCAGCTGCCTGAGCACTGGGATGCTCTTTTAGCCCTTTTAGCTCTTTTTTATCATCTCTCTCACAAGCACTGAGCAAAGCCCTGTTCAACCAAGTCATAGAGAGCTGGTAGTGAAAAAAGCCTGCACTTTCTGAAAGTTATCCTACCCTGGAACTCATCTCCCCACCTCTCTGTACAAAAAGCAAAAGCAGAATTGGATCCACAGGTTGAGCAGCCTTGAGTAAAGACCATTTCATCCCCTGCCTCAGACCAGTGGTGGCCAAATTCAGAGCAGGAAGGCAGTTCTGTTTGAGCCAGTGGAACTGGATTTGTAAGATGGAGTAAAAAGATCCAATGCCAGACAAGGACTCGGTGGAAAAGCAGGCAGTAGATTCAAACTTTGTCCCCTTTTCACTGTCTCTGTTGGTGTCTCTGGCATGTTGCTGCAGTAGGAAGTGGCAGTAAAGGGGAGCACATGAGTAGTTTTCTGCTGTATGCTCCCCACCGTCATTCACAACTCCGTGCCTGAGCCCAGCTTCAATGGAGAAGCTTTTTCTCCTTCATCTGGAATATGATGCCATGGCCAGTGCTCAAGTCTGAGCAGCAGTCTGAGCTAGCTTGTCAAGCCTCCTGTGCCTGGTGCCTTCCCAGTGCAGCCAAAGGGAACACAGCTATGGGAGTGGAACAGGCACTTCTGCCCTGGTGTGAACCTGAAGGCAGAGCTCCTGTCCTGGAAAGTCTGTTCCATCCTCTGCCCTTCCTTACACTCCCACCTGCCCTGCCTGCACACAGCCTCACCTGGTGGACTGCTTGGCCAGCATGGCCACGTAGGTGATGACGAAGTTCTGGAACTTGCGGCGCTGCTCCTCCCAGCGATCCTCCACCGAGTAATAGTTGGGCAGCGGTGCCCCAAAGAGGATCTCGCTGCGCAGCAGGGAGCTCTTCTTGTTCTCAGCAGACAAACCCTCATCCACGTACCAGTAGAATTCGGGGTGGGTCATGGCCAGCTCCAGGGACCCTGCAGGAGAAAGTGGAGCCACTTTTGTTAGGTTCTGCTTAATTGTCTTGGCAAGGCACAGGGTCTGGTCTGCCACAGTGAAACTGGGAGTCATCCTGTCCTTCATCAGAGAGATGCTGACTGCTGCTGCCTTCCAGAGAGCAAGGAGGGCCAGGGAAACCTGGATTGCAAGGACTCACATCCTGCTTCTGTTCTGTGACTGCTTGTGTTGCTGCCCACATGCACTTCCCCATCAGGGACACATTTTCCACCTGACTGACCTGAACCACAGCATCCCAGCCAACAACATCCCAATCAATACTCCCACTGCTGGGTGCTCTTCCTTCTCTTACACAAGGATAACGTTTTCTCCATTACACTTGGAAGCACAAGAACTAAACAGTTCCCATGGAAGAGCAGTCCTGGCTCTGCTGCGACCTGGTACCTCTGCCACCTGATGGTGTGAGGGATGCAGAGATGGAGACACTCAGCTAGTTCTTACTAAGAGACACTGCCTATCTTTCCCCAAATCCAGTTCCCTAGAGTTCATACCAGAAATAGCAGAAACTGTGCTCTTTCCTGTTTTGGCAGCAGAACTGCTACTGGAGCAGATGGACTTAATTCTTTGCTTGCTCCCTGCATGGGTCCTGGACAGCCAACCTCTGCAGCCTGGCTTGGGACACAGATGGAGGGTACATCCCACCACCACATCACACCCACAGACTCCTCATGAGTCACTCTTTGTCACGACCCAGAGCCTCTGTTCTGCTCGACATGCACAGCACAGGGTACAGAGCTGGGAGGAGGAGGCAGGGCCTTTCTCCTCCTCTCCTTATAGAAGCCTTTTTAGTTGGTGACTCACAAGCTGCAGGAGCAGCCCACAGAACTCTTTAATCTGCTCTGCAGTGCAGGGAAGCTCATCCCTATTGTCTTTTCAAGCCCTGGAATTGCTCTAGTTAGCCACAGCCATCTACAGGGGACAAGGGACAGTAGAAGACATCTGTACCATGCAGGACACCCCCTCACTTGCCTGTGGGGGTCTGTGTGACCTGTGATTGGAGCTGCAGGGTTGAAAAGGGGCCCTGGTGCAAGAAAGACAATTTCTTAAGGCACAGCCCAGCAGCATCTTCCTCTCCGTACAAGGCAGTCCCTCATCTCAGCTGCACATCACTACCTGAACCTGACGAGAGGCAATCCTTGAGCATGCCAGTCCCTGCCCACGGCCCCCAGCTCACCTTGGATGTCAGCGAGATCTTGCCCCATGCCATCATAGTAAATCTTCCCTCCTCTCTCAGTGGGGAAGAAGTAGGTCATGAGGGAGCTGGGAGGGGAGCAGTAGGAGTAAGAACCCAGGGGCAGGTCCTTCAAGACCTCGTGGGGCTTCCAGCAGAACTCCCTGAAGCGAGGGTGGTCCATGATCTTGCGCTCCACCTCATGGATGGTGACCAGGCGCTCGGTGGTGAAGATGTTGTTCTCAGAGTCCCCCCGGGCCAGAAAAATCAGCTCAATGCGCCAGTGGGCGTGTGTCTGCGTGTTGGCACTGACGTAGGTGCTGGAGTAGTCCCAGCGTGGGGCTCCCCTGCCCACTCGGGAGCTCTGGTTTCCCGTGCCCGGGCGGGCCTGGGCCTGCAGGGAGCTGGGCCTGCCCTCGGCGGGGCTGCGCTTGCCCCGCGCGCCCGCCCCGAGCTGGGACGCGTTGAGGTGGAGCTGCTGCAGCTGCTCGAAGATGAGCCTCTGCAGGGTCTCCGAGGTGAAGTCAGCCAGGTCCCGGCGGTTCCTCCCCCACGAGCCAAACTGGGATTTGAGGGCCAGGGCCAGGGCGTCGAAGCGCTGCGAGGACTCGTGGTTGCGGATCTCGAAGGCGTTGTAGGAGATGTCGATGTCCAGAGCGGGGTAGTGGAGGAACATGACGACAGCGAGGGCAGCAGGGATGGCACAGCCCAGGAAAAGTATGGAGCCAGCACAGTACGGGTTGGTAAACACCCAGCCAACAATATTCCAGAAGCCAGACGCAGGCAGGGTGACACACAGGGGCCTGACTCTGCACCGGCTTTTCCCACACAGCAGAGCAGCCTCTCGCCTCTTGCGGCTGCTGAAGGCTTCCTCTTCATCTTCCTCCTCGAGCCAGGCGTCCTGTAACAATGGGTCATCCTCCGTGTCCATGTCCAGCACCTGCACACAGAGAGAGAAGAGCAGTCAGAAGGGCCCAGCAGTGGTGGCACAGGCACAGCTGTGAATGCACGGGCTGGCAGCAGCAGAGCCAGGGCGGAGGCAGCTCCAGTTCCCTCAGGAGGAAAGCAAACCCCACAGATCTGCTACAGCCACTGAAACAACACCCTTGCCTTGAGGTATCCCAACTCTGCCTGGCAGAGGAACCAGAGAGGGAGAAGTTCTAGTGACAGTCCCAGAGCCCGGTGCTGTGGCAGAGGAAGGCTCCAGGAGCAGCAGGCATGGAGACTGGAGGGATTCACACTATGTTACACTGCAGCAGCAGGAACATTTAATTAGTTAACCCAGCTCTCACACCCAGGAATGGTTCATGCTACCAGATAGAAATGTAAGGGAGCGTTATCTTCCTCTCTTCAGAGTTGACAATGATTTCCCCCAGCTATTGATGGCAGTATTCATCTTTCCCATGAAGTGTGCGTGTGTGTGCACACAGAGCCAGAAGCACACACACCCACACCTGCAGAGGCACACATGCACACATCAGCTCCTCTGGGAACTCACTGTGGCCCTGCTCTGATGGGATATCCACTGACAGCATGGGAAGGGAAAGGGCTGAACAACCTGCCCTCCTTCCACCCCTGCAGGGTATTGTCAGTGGAGCCCAGTTTGGCACACATGAGCACCTGTAATGTCTGGTGACCAACATGTGTTACACTCTGTGCAGACTGGCACAAGCTCTGGCACTGGTGTGAACTCCAGCACAGAAATTTCTGGAGAAACCCTTATATACACTCACACCAGAACTGAGTCAGGGAAGGATCAAGACTTGGTCTGGGACAGAGGCAAGGGCAGGGTGGGTGGCACCTGGGCTGTCCCCAGCAGTGCCAGCCTCCCTCTGCACAAGGGTGCCACATGAGGCTCCAAACCCCTTCAGGAGAGCTCATTCAGCTCCAAAGCCAGACATGGCACACTTAGCATTGCCCTTGGGACTCATCTGGCTTTGCCACCTTCCTCAGAGTCTGCCTGTGTCAGGATGAAAACTTATCCAACCCAGAACATGGCAAATGGAATTGGCAGGCGAGATAAACCCTCAAATCATCCAGAAGGGGATTGAGATGCTTTTTATCTGTTTGGATTTTTCTTGGGGGTTGGTCTGTTTTCCTTCCATCACTTCTCATACTATCCAGAGACTCCCAGCACTGAATCACGGCCCAATTACTTTTTCAGCTCCAGGATATACACAGAGAACTTAATCCTACAGCCTTCATTAACGCTCTGCCTCACTTCTGTGCAAGCTTAGCCTGCACCAGGTTGAAAGAGGCAGAGGATTGGAGCACTCCTCGGAGCCCTGGGTGAGTTTCTTTAGAGAAGAGGCACTGATTTAGCTGGTTTGGGTAGGCATTTCGATTTCTTGGGCTTCCCTCTGCTATTTCCAAAGCAAATAGGCTTCCTGCAGGCGGGATCCAGCTCAAGCCCCAACAGCCCCACAGGGATTTTCACTCACTTGCACCTCAGCCAGGAAAAACACCCATGCAACTCCCACAAGACAGTTCTTTTTCAGTGACATCTAGCATAGAAGAAAGTCATTGGCAAGTTGGAGAGAAGCAGTGACAGATGAGGAAGCTAATTACACCCGACCTGACTAATTAATGCTGACTTTCACATTAAAAAATCCTCACTAGTGTTCCATTTCAATTACCCCGTTGTTCCTTCCCACAGGAAAAAGGAAGCCTTGTGCAACAGCAAGCTGGAAAGAAAAAAGGAAAGAAAGCTCAAGACTAGAAGGGAGGGAAAGACAATTTCTCTAATATAGGAGATTCTCATTGATAAAATAATCAAACTTCACACTGGTTTCTCTCATGGGCAGAGCTTTCAGAGCAGAGCTAGCAGGTTGGTATTCCTATTTGTATTCCTGAAATCTCCTGGAGTTTCTGCCAAAAGCAGCTTTAGGCCCCTTGGATAGCTACATGAAGTTCCTGTAAGAGAAATAGCCTTTGTGCTTCCAAATCATCCTAAGAGCACCCAGGTCCTGCCAAAAGCCACAGAGCTGCACACAGCTCTGGCCATGCAGAACAACTGGAGGGCATCATTAAAGTGCCACACTAAAGGAGAGCTCCACAGGAGCACCAGGACACAGCACCACAGTCCTGCTCTACACTTGAATCACCAAGACTAATCCAGAAGTCTCATTTTAAAACACAACCAAGAAGGGCTTTCTCAGGCCCCCTTCTCCCTTATCAGCTATCACGGAGTGCATGGACTCCCTTTCCCAGTGTAGACTGCCTTTCATGAATTGTTAACCAAAATAGGGAGGATTAGATATGACTTTTCTCTAACTGGAGATCTGACTTTCCTAAGTCTTGCAGTCCTGGCAAAGTAAAGCAGGGAGTGGGCACCTGACCCTGAATCTCCTTCTCAAAACATTGACTTAATTCAGCCACAGACCAGAACTTGCACAGACAGAGCCTGTTCCAGGGGGACACAAGCCCAGAGATGCACATGCTGCTCAAAAGCTCTGGTTTGATCTGCTGGCTGAGCTGGCTCCATCATTAATAGTTAAGCAGGTTCACTTTCCCAGTTGCAAGCACAACACAACAACAAGGCTTTAATCTATTTTCTTTCTGTGTGCTTTGCACTTCCCTTTCCTCTTGCTTTAAATCCTTTAGTAGGATGCAGAAAAACATCGCCAGACCCCAGGCACTTTGCAGATCAGAATGATATCAGAATGCTCCAGCAGCACAGAGCTGTTGGAATTACAGTGTAATTATACAAATATGTGTTTGCTGGGAAAAAAGTTCAACAAAATTATTTAAATATATATATATATATATATATATATAAAAGCTCTACAGTCTGTAATTCCACTTGCCCACAAAAAGCAAGACAATAGGCAGGGCTGTATATAGGAAAGAGGATAATCTGATCTCAGGCTTTATGAAATCAAGCAAGGGCACATGGCCCTCATCTTTTACTGAGGTGTTCCCTTCCACTGCTGACTGTTCTACCCCTCTTCCACCTTACAGCAACTTTTACACCCTGGCTAAGATAAGAGGAGCAGGAAACAGAAGGATCAATGATCTTAAGTGATGAGGTTCACTGATCTTTTCCAACCTAAATGATTCTACCACCTCTGGACCAGCTTTCAGATGGGACAAAGGATGCTTGGAGCACTCTCAGCCTACTGTGTCCAGGAGGATCTTCTGCATGCATCTGCCTGCTATTCCAGGCTCTGACAAACACTGATTAGATCTACTCATAATTGCATGCCAAAAACAGTGTGGAAAAGATTAGCTGCAAAGTCAAGCACTCACCAGTCAGGAAATTCAAGGCCAGCACTGCATCCTTAATTTGCCTCTCTTTTGTAAATGCTCTGCAGTGGAGTTTTGCTTCCAAGCTCAGTGTCCAAGGCAAGGACTCTGGCTTCCACCAGGGCATGTGATGGATGATGCTCCCCAAACCCAGCAGTTATTCACCACCCTGTTCCTGCTCATCATTCAGCCTGTGGTCTCATGCCTCATTTCCTGCACGCCGCTCATGCCTGGCTCACAGGCAGAATTATTAAT
Organism: Prinia subflava; assembly: GCF_021018805.1. Lineage (NCBI taxonomy): Eukaryota > Metazoa > Chordata > Aves > Passeriformes > Cisticolidae > Prinia > Prinia subflava. The sequence goes on along the minus strand of NC_086267.1, from coordinate 2,786,155 downwards.
TTCCTCGTGAGCTTTTTAACACTGCCTGTCACGACAGAGTCTGAGGGCTGAACAAACAGGGCTGAGCTGAATCTTCTGGCAGCATCTCGGAGAAGGAGGGGGTGGTATAGTCTGCATCTGACAGATGCTGGAGCTCAGGAGATGAAGGAAGAAGTAGACATTTATTTTGGGTGCCTAGTTTGACACACAAGATTTCCAAAATCTTTTTGAGGGCAAAAACGGGGGCTGTGTGCAACAAACCACAAACTCTGCAAGTATAATTTGAGCTGTATCATCAAACACAACCATCACTGGGCAACATAACCTTTATGCTGGTGAGGGGTATCCAACCTCCACTATGAGAGCCAAATTCACACCATATACACTATTAAAAGAGTATAAATTGCCTCAAAACACATGCTTTAGAGTACAGGAACTGGCACTTTCCAAAGGCAAGATTTGCTGACATCAAACCCTGCACATTTAGTGCCCTGACATCCTGGGATTGCTGCAGAGGTATACCTGCATGAGCACTTTGCTAACACGCTTGTCACTGCCAAAGAGAGTTAATTTCCTGATAAAATAATTTGCTTCTGGTTATTGTAACTAATGATTGTAGGTGTCAGAAGCAGCGTCTTGGTTACAATCTCACAGAACATGCCTCGCAGCCTTGTGCCATGTTTACTACTCCAGTTCCTTGCTGGTGCTGATGATAAGCTCTGCTGTCACTCAGGCTTGTGGCACTTCCAGGTTTCTGCAAACAGGTACCAAGCAAGCTGAGGCTCTGATATGCTTCAGACATGACTTACCTAACCTACAAAAATAACTTAGATTTTGGCTGAAGCCCAGCCAGGTGCTGCTTCTGGCTCAGAGCACCCTGGATCCCAGCTGCCAGGGCCCAAAGGAACAAGCTTGTCAAAGGTGTGTGGATGCTCACACTCCAGAGCCTACCCCTAAGCACCTGTGCTCACAGCAAAGCCTTTATGGATCATTAAATATAGATGGCTGCCACAAACCAGGGCCTTGATTATTATCCCACAAAATATAACTCCAGGAACGAATGTCAGACACAGAAGGGAATCATCAATTTCCAAGCCAATGGAATAAACTACCAACCCCAAAGCTTGTGTGCTGCTGTTTTACAGGTACACTCCAGCTTTACACATCACTGCCACCCTGAAAAGGAGACCCACATCCTGCTGGCAGTGCCTACCAGTCATTAATTATTCCACCCTGTGCTCAGCCTCCCCAGTTCACATTAACCACCAGGACTGGAGGATTCCTGTGCAGTCTCTGAGACCTCTCCTGCAGGGGGAGGAAGGACACAGACAGGGGCTGGCTGTGCAGCCTCATCCACGTGCAGTTCTCCAGCCATACCCTGCTGGTGTGCACACTGCTTCTGATCTGATCAAAACACCCTCCCCTAAAAGATTCTTCTCCACATTATTCACCTAAGCTGCTAGTTCATCACTGAGGAGGAGGAGGAGAACTTCTTCCTCACCCTCCCTCTGAGCTGTTTCTCTCAGCAGCTCAAGCAGCAGAGGAGGCTTTGCTGGTTGTGGTTCTGTGGGCAGAAATATGAGAGATAAGGCAGGAATTCCAACCTGTGCTGCTTGCCAACCTGTTTCAGCTCCAGTCCTTGCCACTCCAACTTTAAAAAGTACAATGAGTTTAAAAGAAAATGTTACAAGTGCTGCACTTGAAGAGAGTACTTAGCCAGCTCTGCTCTTTGTGCTCTGACCTTCCAGAGAGAGGAGGAACAGGCACAAAGCCCCATCTGCAGTGTCCAGTCATGCAGGTCACAGTGTCTCACTCCGGGTGCTGCCCATTTAGATCCAATGGATCTAGAGGTCTTTTTTTCACTGCTACAATTTACTGACATCAGAAAATGCCAGATTTGGAAGAGGAAGGCTGTAAGGCTGCAGTCTGTGGTGAGGATACAGCCCCCATGGTATTTCAGTCACATTCACTTTTTCAGCAGGGCTTTCCACACACCAGCATGAGAGGACTGGGGGATCTGTAGCTCTCTCCCAAATGAGGGAGCAGCAGGAATACTGAAATACTCAGGCACTATTCCAGCTCCATGCACTGAGCTGAGCTCATCTGTGGCACAGACAGAGCCTCCTATTTCTCAGAATGTGAGGGTGAATTCTGGGGGAAATTCATTCTGGCAGTCACTACAACTGAGTGAGAATAACTGCAGCAAATCTTGCTTTATAGGGACCCATGGAAAACTTAGCACTGGATCAGGAGGGACTCACAGCTGTCTGGATTTCAGCAGCCTGAAATTGGGACCTGAGCTGGTGTCTTTCTTACCTCCAACACTTCTCTCTCTCTCCCAAACAGATGCAGCTACCTGCTCTCCTCCCAAAAAACCACAGTGCCTGTGGAATTAGATTAATCAGCACTGCTATTTCATCTTCCAGGAATCAGTGAGCAATCTGGAAGCAGATGTGCAATATCCAGAGGCTGAAGAGTCTCTAGTGCCACACGGCTCACTGCTCCAGAGCAGGACCTGGCCAAGCACAAGGGTTTTCAGAGCAGAAGGAAAACTTCTTGAGGGGAAGATGTGGAGACAGGACAAGCTGCCTCAGTGCCTGAGCAGCAGGTGGGCAGATCCCCTGCCAGTACAATGAGCTAAAGCTCACTGCCAGCTGCACCAGCCATGCAGAAACTCACATTAAATATTACTCCAGCTCACTGAGCATGGGCCATTAGCAGAGGAGGGGGCAGGGTCTCAGAATAAGCAAACAGGCTTTAATGACACATTCATCTCAGAGAAAGTCCAGGGTGCTTCCTAATACAAACAAGAGACACCATGAACTGGTTCCCATTAGTTACTGTGCAAGGGAGGGAAATGCCTGCAACAGCTCCCAGAGGCTGCCAGTGAAGCCAGGTCTCCAGGATACAGATTTAGGCCACCAGAACCGAGCTGACACAGCAGAAATGTCCCTCCTTCTCCTTCTCCTTCTCCTTCTCCTTCTCCTTCTCCTTCTCCTTCTCCTTCTCCTTCTCCTTCTCCTTCTCCTTCTCCTTCTCCTTCTCCTTCTCCTTCTCCTTCTCCTTCTCCTTCTCCTTCTCCTTCTCCTTCTCCTTCTCCTTCTCCTTCTCCTTCTCCTTCTCCTTCTCCTTCTCCTTCTCCTTCTCCTTCTCCTTCTCCTTCTCCTTCTCCTTCTCCTTCTCCTTCTCCTTCTCCTTCTCCTCCCTTCCAGCACAGACCTGGAGGTCTGTGAGCTGGAGCAGTTCAGAAAGAGGCAAACATCAGCATTGTCCTTATTCCCCTTCTCCCACCAAAGATGCAGAGGTTCACAGGAGGTGCTGGTGAGTGGCAAGCAGCCAGCCCAATGGGGCAAGAACTGCCACCTGGAAGGATCAAAGCATTTCAGCCAATTGTTCCCAGTTCCTTACTGCACCCCACACTTTCAGACAGATGTTCAAAGGCTGAGATGCTACTTGTGCTATCTCTAAGGACCAAGTCCTGCAGTTAAAACACAAAAATGAAAGAGATATTTGTGGCTCTGCTGTTAGTTTTTCCAGGTTTCCTGAGGCAAAGCACATCATCTGCTCTGAATTGCTCTTGTTTTGGAGTTTGAGACTTCCATCCTTTCACAATGTGCCTTGTTCAAAAGACTCCTGGGATTCCCCTTCACAAGGAAACACAGGCTATTTTTGCAAAGACATTTGTAAATTGATTTTCAAAGGGACTGGCTCTGCAGCCCTGTGTGGATGTGGAACAGTCTGGCCTTTTGGAAACCAGGCTGTTGACTGAGCACAAGACAAAAGTCACTGCAGGCACTTCCCAAATCAGCCAAAGAAATGGAAATGCAAACAATACCAGGATCTGCAACATAACCAAATAAATGAGTGTGTAGGCAGGTTGGTGTACATGCAGGAATGAATTTAGCTGCATATAGACCAAGATTTGGATCCAGAAGGAATTATCTCCCCTATAACACGTCAGAAATTCAAGAGACTGCAAGAGGTCTGTAAAGGAAATGCCATCAAAATCTTATTTGTCTGCTACTTACAGTAGAGCTCTCTGTTATTGGAATCTAAACAAGGCCAGATGCTCTCCTGTGCCACTTACACACAAACCCATGCTATGAACTCTGCAATTAATGTGAGGAAACTTGCACCAAGGAATTGGTTCCAGACAGATTTACAGGAATTAAGCTTTGCTGCTTTGCCACAGGGGATGAGACATTTACCTGCTGATACATCTTGTTTCCAGTTGGTGTACACTGGTGTTTTATGGCTCCCTACAATGCTGCTGCAGCTTTTCTGCCACGCTCTGTGCACAAATGCATTGACACCAGAGACAAGCATGAAATGGAGCAAAGGCCACCACAGACCACAGCTCAGCTGCCCCCTTGTTCCCCTTTTCTGAGCCCTGTGTGAAGGGACAGAGCTGAGATGCAAGGGTTAGGATGGGGAGAAAGACAAGGGATGGCATTGGATGTAAAATTCAGTTTGTATGTGGAAAGAAATGGCTTGCAGCATATCCATCAGGTTGTGAGATATTCACTGAGAAACACATCCAGAGGCTGGACACTCAGGATGGCAAGTCCAGGGCACTGGCAGGTGCTCTGTGAGTCCTGAAGAAACCCAGCCTGCAATGCCCAGAGGTTGGAAATTGCAGGAAGCACCAGAAGGAGCAGCTTTCAGCATGCTCCAGGAGCTAGTCTGAGCTTTCAGGCAAAATAAATTTAGCTTTAAAATAAGCTGATGTCTCTATTGTCCAGACTCCCAGTTTAACTGGAGCCCATTGTGTTACTGAGCCACTTTCATGCTCCTGTGGGCCTGTCCACCTCCTCATTTCAACTCAGCTATAAAAATTGGCTTGGAGATTAAACCTGGTGCCTGAGTTTTAGCTGAGAGCAAGTGGGAGGGTGTGCAAGGTGGGAGGTAGAGGGAAAACAGTGGAAATATGAAGACAGGATCTGGCCAGGTTTGATTTGTAAGCAGGAGTCAGGGTTGCTTTGGGCATTTCTCAAACATGTTTAAAACTCCCTGTTGGGCTCTAGTTCAATCCTGAGTCTGCAGCCCCATCTTCCCCAGTAATTCATTTCCCTTGTTAAAAGGAGAAACAAAGAGAGAATTTGTTGCATTCAGGGAATCAAGTGCATGTGCAGCAGTACCCCAAGCAGTAGAAGGGTTAGCTGTTGTTTTGTGGGGGTTTTTTCCAAATTGTCTCCCAAGATTTTAATACAGCTGAAAAGCAGCTCATTCCCAGCTCCAGGGTGTAACACAGAGCCAAGAAACAAGTCAACATCCCCCTGTGCATCATATAGCAGAGACTGCATAAACCCTTTGCAAACACCTATCAAATCCAATTCCTTACTCCTCTAGGGAAATAGGCGGGATTACATGCAAGTTCATAAATGAATTAAACGAGGTTCCACACCTCTGCTGGAATTAATCTATTCCTTTTGCTGACTTCCCCAGAAGCTAAACACAGACCTAACATCATCCAGCTTTAGTTGGAGCAGCAGTGGTACCTACAGCTCCATTTAGCAGTGACAAACAGTGACCCTGTGACTTGCTAGCCCAACATCAGCCCAGTGAGCTCAGAGTGAAACCAGAGATCTCCCAGAACACTCCTCTTTGTTCAAGTCAAAGGGATTTCTGCTATACAAAAGTAAGATGGGAAGAAAGTCTGTGGCAGCATCAGACAGGATGCCCTGAAGTCCAAATAAGTTTATTCATAGAGTTAGCTTGGCAGGTGGATCCCAGTTAACATTTCCAGTAACAAACCCAAAGTAACTTCCCTGACATGACAAAGTGAGATGCAGCTGCAGAACCAGGCCCCAAAAGCATTCACACCTTCAAGTCCAGGCAGAAAAATGATGTTCACCCCTAAATCTGCCCCCATAAAGCAGCAGAGAGTCAAGGCCAGCAGCAGTTCAAGAATCAGATGACTGCCAGAGTGAGTTTCAGCCCCTTTAAACACACTGGCCTCCCCCCTTTCTCTCCACTATTTATGAAACATGAACTGCCTTCTATTCAGGAGAAGCTGTTCTGTATTAACAGAGCTTGGCAAAGATCAGGAAGTAACCGTGCCAACTTTCAAGCCTGCTGCCTTTAAGGCAGATGGCAGGGAAAGTATCCCAGCCTTGTCCCCCAAACCACTCTCCCAGCAAGCAGAGAGAACTCAAAAACAGGAAAAAAGGGTGAGGGGTCTGTGGAGCCCTGATTCCAGTGCAGGAGACAGCCTCTGTCTGGGGTGCCCTGCTCTGTGGTGGGTGTACTTGTCTCCCCACGGGAGAGCAAAGCCTGTGGCACTGCAGAACCTGCAGGCTCAGAACAAATGCACAGGTTCCACTGGAATTTGTGTATACTGAGTTACAACCAGAAGGAGGAGATGTCCTCCCCCTCCAAGTCGATGATGCTGCCTCCATGAAAAAAAAAAAATCAGCACTGCTAGTGGCTGTGCTGAGCTGAACTTTTTGGAAAAGTAAATCCCTCTGGAGCAGCTGGAAGGACAGAACTCCCAGGAGCTACAGACCCACTTCTGAAAAGAAGAGGTGCAGAGCATCCTCCGGTTCCCACCAGCAGAGCTGCTCTGCCATGCCCACATCAGCTCTTCCAGGGGCAGCTGCAGTCCCTGGGGGCTCAGCTCACCCCGGGAAGGAGGATCACACCCTGGCACAAGTGCTGGAGGATCACACCCAGCTGCTGGCACAGCAGGCACAAAGTGGCTCCTGAGTGTGAGAGGCTGAGTGTCCAGCCCTGCTGGGATCCCTACCACAGGCATTGCCTCGTTCTTGCTGCAGGAGGGCACCGATCTTGGCTCTAACCAACCCAAATTAAACCTTTGATGCTTGCTTTGCCAACCTTTTTGTGTCTGTGTTTTCTTCTGCTAATGGCGTGGCACTCCGGTTGTTAATATTTTCTGGTTGTTAATATTCTAAAAGGTGACTCAAGAGCCGTGCTCAGACCTCGGGAAGCCTCCCTAAGGTGCTGCAGAGGATGGTTGATGACAGCACAACAGGCAGGAGAGTCATAAATAACATTCAGCTGTAGCTCAGCCTGGAGCACGCTGCTATCAGAGAGACAATTTACAAACACACACAGTTAAGCTTTGCTGAAACTATCCTGGACGGGGGTCAATGGAAAAGCCTTTTGCTGACTTCACCTAGAGCTGGATTAAGCACTTAACTCTTCCACTGTCTCCTCCATAACCTGAATTATTCATTACGGGCCAGACGCTGCAATCCATACTCACACTGCGCTTAATCTGTCCTTTAAATTGACTTGCATTAGTCTGAGTCATCACAGCCTTTCTCTTTAACAGCCTCACTGTTATTGAGGTGCTGCTCTCAAAGAGGAGAGGATCCAGCCCTTCGCAAAGGTAGGGACAGACCCGAGAGAAAATTCCCCCTGGCAAAGCTACAGCAAGATGAATAAACTCAGGTAGATCTGTGTGAAATCAATCATTTAAAGAGACAGCCTGTTCTGCGGAATCGCGGGGGGAGATTAAGTGAGTTCTAGGAACTAATATTTCATTGCTCAACTTCATCACGAGGTCTGAAAATCCATTCCCGGGCCCCTGGCCACACATTCACAGAAGGAGAATTTTCACACACGCCTCTAAAAAGAGAGAAACGGCAAGGTGTGTGGAGAGGAGGAAGGCAAAGGACATCATCTGCTTTTCCTGACTGGCACAAAAGCAAGAAAAAGTGCACAGTGTGAAAAACAGGATTACTTATTTTGGTAAAATTTAAAAAGTTGAATAAAAAGATAATAGGAGATAGGAATAAAGCAAAGGGTTAAAGCAGCAGAGTGCTTGTGATTCAGCCAAGAGCACCCCTGATATCTTCGGACACAATCTTTAAATTTTCTTTTTATTACATCAGCCTGTTGAATATTCATACACCCTTATGCATATTCATACTTTTCTACAAACTAATTTCCATCTTCCAGGAACTGTTTAGCATGGCCACTCCTTGGGCCTGCCTTTTTAGAGCACCCGTGTTTCTTGGCTGTGGTTTTATTGTTACTTCCAGTCTGGGCTGTGATTTATGCTTTCTGATAATTGATATATTAATAACAGGGTCCTCATCACCTGTTTCTGGGTATTATCTCAAGCAAACACTTCAATTGCAAGCATATGTATAGATATATATACATAACTATGTATTAGTTATTCCACTATGATGTCTAAGCAAAAACATAAAAGCTATATTCTTACAGCAGAGTTATTTTAACATTACACATAACATTAATTTTAATATTTGAAGAAACCCAACTTTATAATATGTATTTATAACAACAAGACTGCTGTCACCGAGGGGGTGAGAATCACTCCCACTCAGCAGAAACTCCTTCCTCTTCCTCATAACCAGGCCCTCAGGCCACACTCCTTGCTCTGATCCTGGAATCCCCTCCAGCTGTTCAAACCACAGATAAACTCTCACCACAGGAGAGATTACCTGTGCCTTTCACCACTCAACCCAAATCTATAGTCTGATACCTCCAAAAAAAGAATGGATTAAAAAAAAAATCAGCCAATCAGGTAAGTAAAAAAAGAGATATTTTGCACTACACTGAGAAATATAAAAGGGTTTGATTTTTTAGAATGAACTAATCTTTCAATTCTCATTTATGTTAGTGCTTGATAAGATTAGAGGATTAAACAATTGTATGGTAAATACTTTGGTGCTGAGGAGATTCATGCCAGGATTTACTGCAGGTTGGCATGCACAGAGACCACAGCACCCAGAGACCCTGGCACTCACAGAAGGACCTGTTCAAACTTCAGAAATAAAAATCACAGTTTATCCAGATCTTCCATAGGCACCAGGGCATGAACTTCTATCCCACTCCAGTTTCACTCATGCTTATTTATAAGCACTCATACCCAAAGGCAAGTCTTGGTATAAGCAGCACTGATCTCAGAGCACTGGCTTCACAAGAGGATCACAGATGTGCTGGGGCTTTTTTAGGTGTAAAATGTTAACAGGGTGTGCCCTGTTAAACCCTCTCCCTGTGCCAAACCAGAATGCACCCATCCTGTCAGTCTCATGTGATTTGATTACACACACATCACAGCCACCCCACAAACTCCTGCAAAATACAGCTTGTTAACAACACTTCATTTGCAGTTCAGAAATGACAGATACAGAAGGGGTCAGAGTTCTCCTGTAACTTAACTGCTTCTTCTGTTGGTGTGACAAAGGCATTTGCAATGTTTAATTCATTGATGCTGAAAAAATACAGATCTTGGGAGGCACAGCCAAGGACACGCTAGGTACTGAGAGAATTTTTAGCACCTAGCAAACACATTTCCCCCAAACATCTGAAAACTAACAGCAATGTCATCAGTGTGAAATCCCTCATTTATGTGGCCCCAAATTACACAGAGCCAGTCAGATATTGCCACCTTGACTCCCTCTAAGTGCCCAATTCTATAGTGAGGACACTATGCACAACAAGGGTGTTTGTCAACATAGCTAAAAACACTGCACTACAGCCAGGGAGGGAAATCTGGACAGAATATCAGTGAGTTCAGCTTGTGTTTGGGGTTGTGGTTCAGGGTTTTTTCCTGTCCCTGAGAGTGAATTTGCCCTGTACATTGCAGAAACTGAATCACACTCGTCAGCACCATGGGCAGCTGGAGATGGGATGATGCTGATGCTTCTTCCCACATGCCAGTGCAGCTCTCACACATTTCACTGTCACACACTGCTCTGGGCCATTGGTTCTTTAGCTTTCCCCTTTAGGTGAAAGGGACAAATGCTCATGGGCAGCTTCCCCTTGAATCATTTTCCTATCAGACAAGCATCCTCTCTCTGTAGAGGAGTATCTTCCCCATGGGAATACTGCAGGTATTCACAGGGGCAGCAGGAAGAAAGGAGGAATGGATCTTTTATCATTTTGAGCATTTCCATCCCATCTTTGTTGTCTTTTTCACTAGCTCAGTTCTGGTTTATTCCAGGCTTAGGGAATCAAGCTCTAAGGCTCCAAGGGATAAAGAGACTCACTTGATGAGTCTAACCTCTAAAGATGCATCCAGGGTGATAAAAGAAGTGTAGCTATTGAAGCATCTCCTTTCAATATAGTTGTTGTGTTGCTAGATTTCCATCTAGATACACAGTCTAAAAGAGCAATTAAAGGAAGCTGATGCTGTGGATTCTATCTTTATCAACACTTTATAAGGTTACTGGTGAGAAAGAGGGAAAAATATTGTCCCCAAGCAAAGTTGTTCTGATGAGAACAGACAGCTATTTTCAAAAGCTTACACAAATTTTCATGGGGAAATTGTTTTTAAATGCCTGAGTTTCTAGGGCAGCAGATTTTATGTGTATCAGGATGTGGCTTTGTGAGCAAAAAGTCTGTGTGTTTATTTGTCATTTCAATTGCTCTTCCAAAGCACAAGTCCTCACCCCACTTCACCAGCCTGTCTTGTCACAGCAGACGAGGGCAGGCACCAGCCTTGTTTTAAAGGAACTTATTTGTTTGTGTGTTACATTAAACACTAGCAGACTCTGCACAGCTGTCAAAACACTGTTCTAATAATTGCATAAGCGAAGGTTGTTAACCAGCATGCTGCCACACAGGACGCAGCAGCAAGGCAGCTGCAAGGTCCCACACATGCCTGAGGGACTTCTACCTTACTCTGTCCAGCCTGGAGTTTTCCAGTCACACGCAGCTCCCAGTGTCTCAAGTGCTCTTAAATGCTCGGGCAGCAGAAACCAGCCCTGCTCTTTCGGCTGGGTCATCACATCACCAAGGAGAAAACAAAATAATTCCTTTCCCCCAGGACAGTGGCTGCTGTTTTACTGGCACCACCTGAATGGCAAGAGCCATAAGGACCGAGCTGAGTTGGGACTGTTGCTAAGCAATGAAATGTCCTTATTAAGTGGTGCGGTGTTTTTAGACAGGAAAAGTCCATTTCTACACGAGCTGGTACAAAACAGAAGGTTACCTTACATGTACTGGTTACATGGTGCTCTTTAGATCTTTTGGATACACAGCAGATGAGGATCCTGCCTGGCTGCACCTGCAAGCACCAGAGTACGGCCAATACCTCACTGGCTGCTCCTCCTCAGGGAGAGCAGCCAAGCCTCCGTGCAGCCAGGGACACAAAGCTCCTCAGTGCTGGCACCCAACTTTTCCCCCAGGAGAGGAGCCCCGCTGCAGGCGCAGCTCAATCAGCTCATTATAGAGGCGGCCTCCCGGGAAACGATCTCCCTGTGCATATTCATGAACTACCCAGAGCTTCCAGGGAGAGTTGGCTAAACACAGCTGAGGGATTTAGCTGCTGCATTCCCAGGGGGAAAGAAAAAAGGGAAAGGGGTAAAGGAAGGGAAAAAGATAATAATAAAATTTTTAAAAAGGCAGCAAAAAAGCACGATTGCAAGCGCTGCTGTCTCTAAGTGCTGCGGGACCCAGGAGCCCGACTGACACCCCCACCCCGGGCAGAGCCGAGCGCTGAGGGCCGGCGGCGGTGCCATCCCGGCAGACAGCGGCGCTCAGAGCCCCGGGGCCGCGGCGCGCATCACTCACCTCCGCCGCGCCGGGCGGCAGCGGCCGCGGGCTCGCAGCGATGCCGGGCAGCGCCGGCTCCCGCCGTACCGGGCTGGCTGCGGCGGCGAGCGGCGGTGCCGGCCCCGCAGCCCCGACACGGCCCCGCCGCCGCTTTCGCTGCCGCTCCGCCGAGAGCCGCGGCCGCTGCGGGCGGGAGGGCGGGCGGGAGAGCGGCGGCGCCCGGGGCGGCACCGAGCGGAGCGGAGCGGGGCGATGCGGAGCGGAGAACAGAGCAGAGCGGAGCGGGGTGATGCGGAGCGGAGAGCAGAGCAGAGCGGAGCGGAGCGGGGCGGAGCGGGGCGGAGCGGGGTGATGCGGAGCGGAGCGGAGCGGAGAGCAGAGCAGAGCCGTGCAGAGCGGAGCGGGGTGATGCGGAGCGGTGCAGAATGGTGCGGAGCGGTGCGAGGTGATGCGAGGTGATACGGTGCGGAGAAGAGCGGAGCGGAGCGGTGCGATGCGATGCGGAGCGGGGTGATGCGATGCAGAATGGTGCGGTGCAGAGCGGTGCGGTGCAGAGCGGTGCGGGGCTCCGGGGCTGTCGCCGCCCCGCCGGGCTGCGGGCGGCGCTGTGGCCGCGCAATAAACCGCGGATATAAACCGCAGATATAAACCGCAGATATAAACCGCGGATATAAAGCGTGCCCCGTGCGCAGCCCCCGCCCCCGTGGGAAGGAAGGCACCGACACCGCAGGGCCCGGTACCGCCGGGCAGGGCAGGGCAGGGCAGGGCGGACACGGCGCTAAGGAACGGCCCCCGGTGAGAGCCCGCCCCGCGCTGCTCCTCAGCGGAGAGGGCAGGCAAGGCAGCGGCCGCAGAGGAGAGGAGCTGCGGTGCCCGAGCGGGGCTGCTGCGGTGCCCGTGCGGAGCTGCTGCGGTGCCCGAGCGGAGCTGCTGCGGTGCCCGAGCGGAGCTGCTGCGGTGCCCGTGTCCCCTCGGGGACCACCCGGGCCCGCCGTGCCCGCCCGCAGAGGGGGCCCGTGGTTCACAGGCTGCCGTTTGCAGGGGATGGTTGGTCGTGCCCGTGTGACTGATGGCAGGCTGGCTTGGGAACAACTTTGCTTGGGGACAATATTTTTCCCTCTTTCTCACCAGTAACCTTACAAAGTGTTGATAAAGATAGAATCCACAGCATCAGCTTCCTTTAATTGCTCTTTAAGACTGTGTATCTAGATGGGCTCTGTCGGGTGGGCACTGCCACCACCCCGAGACCTGGCGCCTCTTGGCATGGAAAGTACCAGAAAGTTTTTGCTGGTGCTGTAGGTCCAGCCCTTCTTAGAGCCAGGGCTTTGGGAAGGAGACTCCTCCTGAGTACTCGCTGGTGCCCTCACTGCTGGATAAATGCTCTGTACAGGAGATATCTATGTGTGTTAGGTGCCAGTAATGTGTGGCAACAATCCCTGAAGTAAGCAGAAGTCATTAAATGGAAGGCAGCAAGACTTATTAGTGAGGGTGGTAGAGAAAATCTTTTAAATATTCATTCTTGCCTCTCATGGAGCAAGGCATTCTGCACATCTGGTGATCTAGCTTGCCCTGCCCTTGTGTTGGCTTTCAGGAGTCCCATCTGTGACAAAGACATCCCTGAGTAGAGGGGCTTTGCTTAGTGTTGATGGACAGTCTCTAATTACTGTGCTGGGTACAGTGGATCTGCATTTATTTATTTCTTTTGTGCTCTTCTGGCTTTGAAGGCAGAGAGAGAGAACAACAGTCCCCTGTCCTTGGCCTGTTTACTGGAGTGGCCTGTTACTGTAATGTGGACTCCAGCAAGAGCACTGGAGTATGTAATGTTAGTTTTATGTTAGTAAATTGCTGAACAACTAACCAATGGTCATGGCTTTTAATCAGGCTACATTACCTCTGTAATGTAGCTTAAGCTTGTTTTGCCCTATATTCTCACTTATTTGAGTGTGGATGGTGCTTAGGAAAAATGTCTATTTTCAGACAGATTTGTCAGGTCAATAAGAAATAGAAAGCAGCACAATAAAACAGGCCCATCACCTCAGTCTGTCCCCAAGCAGGCTGTGCCAAAAGCTCTTTCTGATGCATCACCTGAAGCGAGCAGGAGAAGAAGCAGACAAAGCCAGACCATCATCTTCCTTGTGGGGCTCCAAGGAATGCAAATTTAATGAGGTTTCTGAAGCAAAAATGCACTCCACTAGCTTTGTACATGATGAAGGTGTCTGCAGAGAAGGTGACGGTGTGGGGTTCGCAATTTTGCTGAAAACTGTAAGTGTACAATAAAGGGAAAAATTGCTTTTCCTAACTTTGCTGGTGTTGCAAGTGCAGCCCACGCTGATGAGAGGGACAGTGCTCAATCCATTACTCAGCAGAGCCCAGCAGACTGCAGGAGTTTCCAGCCAGCTCTGAGCACTCAGTGACAGGACCCTCCCCAGCAGCGTTCCTGACTCTGACAGACACTGAGACACTAATTCTGAAGATTTGAGAGAAGCTAAGGTTATAGTTAACAATAGATGTTGCTCATTTAGCTGAAATGAATAGATAAGCTGAGACCTTTTCTATTTCCTAACCCAAACATCCTGCTTGACAGAACATCAAGGAAAGGGACATTTCCTATCTGTCCATAAAACTGGCAAAGCCACATTGATATCTATTTCTATACGTTGTGTATTTTTATAAACCTCAGCTCTGACCTGACCAAGCAAAATATCTTCCAGTTACCACTGATTCAGGCCTGAATTCTAATTGCCAACGTATTATTTCTTACTCAGGCAACTCAAAGATCCTGTTAAACCTTTGCCAGATACAGAAACAATCACTTCCCCAAAGAGCAGAGGTGAAGGCACACAGCCAGCCAGCCCTCTCTTTTATTGGATAACATTTCTCATATATTTCATGAGAGCCAGATGGCACCATCTGAACAGCAGTGAGCCCAGGAGCCTCCAGCCACATCAGGAGAAGGGAAGCATGTCTCAGCCCTGCAAGCAGCTGCAGCCCTGGAAGCTGCCCCTGCTCAGGCACCCATGAGAGCAGGGCTCTTTTGCATAAATTCACATCTGGAAACTTAAATCACCACTGCTGACAGGTAAAACATTACAGTTTTGAGGGTAGGAAAAGTATCCCAGTCCTAAAGCTCATTGGGAAAAAGAGGTCCTTCTGCAGATTGCCATAGAGAAAGAAACAGATGTAAAGAGAGACAGAGTGTGTCCTGAACCCCTGCTGTGTGTGGAGCTTTTTCCTTGCAATTGAGAGAAGCTAATGGTTTTATAAAAGTTACTTTTTGAAAAGGCCTTCAGTGCACTGTTTAATGGAGTTTCACCAGCGTTCCCCAGAGGCTTGCAGACTGCATTAGTACCCACAGCTCACACCCTAGCCAAACAAACCTTCTCACCCTGATGCCTCTGCCCTGTGTCTGTGTAGGAGTATCAGGACTGCAGAGCCTCCTGTGCTCCCCTTCCACTGGAGTCTTGAAGCCCTAGGATGTAATGAATATGCACAGCACAAACATTAGCAATAAGTATTGTGCTATTAGGACAAAAATGTATTTCAGGGAAAAAAAAAAAAAAAAAAAAAGAGGGAGAGAAAAACTGGGAGATAATCTTTATTCCCAGAGCTACTGAATAGCATTTTCCTGAGCTGTAACTGGTGGTTTTTAAAATGCAAATCAGTCTTGGGTTTCTGAGAGATATTGTAAAAAACAAAACAAAACAACAAAAAAAACCACCCCAAAAAACAGACCCATGCAGCAAAGCTTTATTGCATTGTAGTGAGTGTGAGATTTGCAGAGCTGCTGCCTCTGTGCCAGTGATGCACAGTGGATGCAGGCCAGGGGCTTGGGAAGCCCTTGTCCCCAGCTGGCCTCTGCCACTGACTCATTGTGTGACCTTGAACAAGACATCCCTTCCTGTGTGGCAGTGTGGTCATCAGAGGACACAGGGGACTGGAGAGGGATGAGGCCATTTCTGTACCTCCTGGTGAGGTTATCCACCACAGGGCAGAACATCAAGGAAAGGGACATCTCCTATCTGTCCATAAAATTACCAAAGCCACGTTACTATCTATTGCTATGTGTTGTGTATTTTCATAAATACTGCTGCTCTGGGCCTGTGTGTGCTGCAGCCCCACACCCCCTGCCCTGCTGGGGCCTCCTGCAGCTCCAGCTATCACTGGGGAGCTTCTGGTACACCTCATCCACCAGCCCCAGATTCCTGCTCATTCCTACAGCTCCAGCTATCACTGGGGAGCTTCTGGTACACCTCATCCACCAGCCCAGGATCTCTGCTCATCCCTGCTGTTCCAGCTTGGTGCTCCTCAGAGTCCTGCAGGAGCACCAGGATCAGACTGCCCCGGGGTTTGTGAAGCAAAGCCTCTCCTCCATCCCTTCCTGTCTCAGCCCAGAAGGCTGTCACGGGGTTCCTAGCTCTGTTTTTGTTGTTCATGCCATAGTTATTGTTGTTTGTTTGCCTTGTTATACATACCAGTAAAGAACTGTTATTCCTACCCTCATATCCTTGCCTGAAAGCCCCTTAATTTTTAAATGATAATAATTCGGAGGGAGGGGGTTTTTACATTCTCCATTCCAAGGGAGTCTCCTGCCCTCCCCAGCAGACACCTGTCTTTCAAACCAAGACACAAGGGCACACCAAGGAGACCAAAAATCACAGTCAGCCAGCACTAACCTTCACTTACTGCTCACCAGAGAGAATAGTAACTGGTAAAGCAGGCAAAGAGTGCCATATTCCATTACCAGACCCCTGAGCTCCATCAGCACCATGGAGTGAGAGCTGTTAACTGAGCTCCTTGACTATTTTCAGGAGCAGAAATGCCCCAGCAGCTGCCAACCTTCACGCAGCAGAGGCTTCAGGTCTCCTCAGCTGCTGTGTGTCACAGATACAAATCACTCAGAGGCTCCTGATTCATTTCAGAAATTATTTCTCTGATCAATGCAAGATCCCAAAAGGGGAACACATCTTGAAGCAGTCACATGGAGGAAAAGCCAGGGCATTCCAATAATAAAAACCCACAAACTGCAAATCCAGAAGCCAAAACGTAGGTTTTTAAATCAATATTTAAACCTCTAAGCATCAAACCTGAAGCTCTCATTACATGTAACAATTTTTGAGTACTCAAGGCTTTTAAAACTTGGTCATTTATTTTCAGATATGTAAATATTCCTATTTACCTAAAAACTTCTCAAAAAACATTCTGCATTACCAGCAGAACATTTCAGCTCTCCACTGGAAACACAAATCTTTAAGAAGCACTGACTGGAACAAAAATATATTAGTTTAAGCTGAAATATTTAGAGTTTCAGATATTCCTTATTGAAGCAATTAAAATGTACTTAAGCAAAGCATCATTTTTTACTTCTTCTCCACCAGATATCCAGTGTGGACAATCAGAAGATTTTGCATATTGGTAGCAGCAGTAAAAAAGTGCTTCTGAAAATCAGGTGGGAGAAATGCCTGCTCCAGGAAAGCAGAACAGAATAAGCAAAATAAGGAGGAGGACAGGAACTCAAACTCACCTATTCACACACTGAAGGGTGAGTGCATACCCACTACCACTCTGGAATTGTTACCAATCTCTTCAACTATTGCAGACCAGGAAAGCTTGCAGAAGTGATTCAAAAAATTACCAGAAAGCAAAGTTATAAATCAATCCTGTTCCGTTTTGACCTCAGCAAGGTTGGCCTGTTCCTAGCAATGGAGCAGATGACTCATTACCTGTCTATTCAAACACCCTGTGGCAGGAAGTTTTGTATGCTGCCTGCTTGGCAAATTAGTCTTTTGTGTCCCCCCCACACTCAGAATTATCTCCAAACAGCTATTGGGAAGCTAAGCAGCAAAATATTTCTTTAATCTCCAGGTCCTTCCACTAAGCCAAGAAAAGCAATCTGCCTTAGACAACAAAACAGAATAAAAGCTATTTTCACACCCTGAGCAAATGGGCGCAATTGAAACCCTCCATCTATTCTCAGGCTTTGTAGTTTGCCTTGTGCAGGCTTTTTCATCTGAACATCCACCGGCTTGACTGTTGATGTGGGAGAAAGGCTGATCTACCTGTGGATGAGGAAGCCATCAACTGGTGTGATTCTTTCTGGAGGAGCAATAAAAAGGGGGCACTCGTGTGTCTGAGCAGCCCAGGCAGGCAGGAGATGTGGCTGCCTTTGGACAAAGCCAGTGGCTTCATGCTCTGACAGGGCAGCTCCTCCTGTTGTGGCTCCACTGTTTCACCAGAGCCCTTCATGCCAGTCAGTGAGTTTGTGTTTGTGTGGAAGGCTGCAGGGGCAGTGCAGTGTGCAGGGGCAGTGCAGTGCGCAGGGGCAGTGCAGTGTGCAGGGGCAGTGCAGTGTGCAGGGGCAGTGCAGGGTGCAGGGGCAGTGTGCAGGCAGTGCAGTGTGCAGGGGAAGTGCAGTGTGCAGGGGCAGTGTGCAGGGGCAGTGCAGTGTGCAGGGGCAGTGCAGTGTGCAGGCAGTGCAGTGTGCAGGGGCAGTGTGCAGGGGCAGTGCAGTGTGCAGGGGCAGTGCAGTGTGCAGGAACAGTGCAGTGTGCAGGCAGTGCAGTGTGCAGGCAGTGCAGTGTGCAGGGGCAGTGCAGTGTGCAGGGGCAGTGCAGTGTGCAGGAACAGTGCAGTGTGCAGGGGCAGTGCAGTGTGCAGGCAGTGCAGTGTGCAGGGGCAGTGCAGTGTGCAGGCAGTGCAGTGTGCAGGCAGTGCAGTGTGCAGGGGCAGTGCAGTGTGCAGGGGCAGTGCAGTGTGCAGGGGCAGTGTGCAGGCAGTGCAGTGTGCAGGGGCAGGGCAGTGTGCAGGGGCAGTGTGCAGGGGCAGTGCAGTGTGCAGGCAGTGCAGTGTGAGGCAGTGCAGTGTGCAGGTGCAGTGTGCAGGCAGTGCAGTGTGCAGGGGCAGTGTGCAGGCAGTGCAGTGTGCAGGCAGTGCAGTGTGAGGCAGTGCAGTGTGCAGGGGCAGTGTGCAGGGGCAGTGTGCAGGGGCAGTGCAGTGTGCAGGGGCAGTGTGCAGGGGCAGTGTGCAGGGGCAGTGCAGTGTGCAGGCAGTGCAGTGTGCAGGGGCAGTGCAGTGTGTGGGGGCAGTGCAGTGTGCAGGCAATGCAGTGTGCAGGGGCAGTGCAGTGTGCAGGGACAGTGCAGTGTGCAGGTGCAGTGTGCAGGCAGTGCAGTGTGCAGGCAGTGTGCAGACTGCAGTGTGCAGGCAATGCAGTGTGCAGGAGCAGTGCAGGGTGCAGGGACAGTGCAGTGTGCAGGTGCAGTGTGCAGGCAGTGCCGTGTGCAGGCAGTGCAGTGTGCTGGGGCAGTGCAGTGTGCAGGCAATGCAGTGTGCAGGGGAAGTGCGATGTACAGGCAGTGCAGTGTGCAGGTGCAGTGTGCAGGGGCAGTGTGCAGGCAGTGCAGTGTGCAGGGAGGTTTTCTGACAGTCCCACTGTGCTGCCTCCAGAGTGAAAATAGGACCAGTGCAGGCTGTAGCTGAGAATTAAAAACACATCTGTAAAAGAGCCCCTGGTGCCTCAAGATGGAGAAAAGTGCCCCCTGAGAGATGGGGCTGGAGAAATATCTTTTGTAGTTGCTTTTGGTGGTGTGCCCTTATTTACCAAGACAGTGTTATTAGAATAAAGCTAAAGTGGGAAGTGTGAGCAGGGAAGCAGACAGACAATACACAGCCCAGAAAAAGCTAAACAGTACACAAAGCCAGACTGGCAGACTGATAAAATATTCTTAGGTAAGAAACAGTCTCAAAGACACAGCCTGAAAGACAGGAAGACGGAGAGAGAGATTTAGAGCTGAACTTAATACTTCTGTGATTTATTTGCATTAAGCTCAAGCAGTGTGTGTGGCCTGGATTTTACTTGTTTGTTTTGCTTCACTGACTGCCTCAGGTGCTGGCAGAGAATTGTTTTGCTGAAGTTGCGGTCCATGGGATGTTTTGGAAAAAATTAGGACCATTTCACAAAATTCCGGAAAACTTTTTCAAGTTCTGAAACTACAAAGAAAAAGGGAAGTGGGAAGTGGTCTGGCCTCTTCCCTAAAGTGAAAGTCCATAAGATGAGAAACTACCAGCAGCCTTCCTACTGTGCTTTGCATGAGGACACTGTGCAAATTATGGAAATTTTGTTCATCCAGCCATCCTGCAACAGATGGCAAAGCAGTGAGAATGGCCAGAGCTGGTGGGTGGCATGGATGTGTTTACTCTAATACAGCCCTGAGATTAAAGTTCCACCAGTGCCCATCAGCAGTCTGCTACATTCATTAATTTATAATTATTCACTATTTTTCCTGCAGTTATATGTTAGAATTGCCATTATTTAGATATCTGTAAGAATTCAGTGTAGCTCACATGACCCTGACTCAAAATGGGGCATCTAAGATCCCTTCCAGGATCCCCCTTGTAATCTAAACCCAGGCATCAGGCTCTAAAAGGGAGTGGGTTACCTAGGGAGGAGGAGGAGGAGGAATCTTGAGGAAGAGGGAACGAGAGAATCATGAAGGAGGATCCTGGGGAGAGAGAATCACTGCTGTGGGTCAGTCTGGGTGTGCAGTTAGAACCTGTGGATGGAACCTGCAGTCACAGTCTAGCTGGGTAAAAGCTGCAGTCACAGCCTGCACACTGATCCCTGCAGTCACAGTCTGCACATTAATCCCTGCAGTCACAGTCTGCACATTAATCCCTGCAGTCACAGTCTGCACACTGATCCCTGCAGTCACAGTCTAGCTATGTAAAAGCTGCAGTCACAGCCTGGCTGGGTAAAGCCTGCAGTCAGAGTCTGCACACCAATCCCTGCAGTCACAGTCTGCACACCAATCCCTGCAGTCACAGTCTGTACACCAATCCCTGCAGTCAGAGTTCAGCAGGAAATAAGCAGCAGTCAGAGGCTGCAGGGGAAACCTCCAGCAGGGGCTTGCTGCAGCCAGAGTCAGGGAATGGTTGGAGTCAGGATGGCTGAGCTGTAAAGAGGAATAAACAGGACCCTTTTCATGCTGTGATGAACAAGAAATGTGTCTCTGCTCATTTCTACCCTCTAACAAGAGGGCTGCTGCAACAGTGGCTAATGGAGGAGCTTGTGGGAACTCCATAAAAAAATCAGTTGCTTCTAGATGTGATGTGATCCATGCTGCCTTCAAAATCTCATCCATTTTTTGGGTGCTCGAGTACCAGGAGCTGTACTCTCTCAGGTGCTGTTTGCTACTGGTGGATGCTGCTGTGACAAATGCATTAAACCCAGCAAAAGCAAGCTTTGTTAGGCTCTGAAAACCAGGGCCCATCACTTCTCAGAATACTTATAAAACAAGTCTGGCTCACGACAGACGCCAGCATTCCCACAGCATGCAGAGCAGGGCTGATGGCAACATGAGTCCTCCCACAAATTCTGTCCATATCCATTCAAGGTCCTGCAACACGGAGTAAACTGGGCAGCTGCCATGTCCCCTCCTTAAAATTACGAGTGTTTCCTCTCAAGGAGACTTGTGGTTAGTGGCAGGTTGTCATGAAAGCCTCAAGGGGGCTTCAGGCAGTTGCACCCCACCACCATTAGTCATCCAGATTGAAGGATGTATCTGTGTATCTGTATCTGGGTCAAGTTATGGTTTTGACTTATGGGATTCATGTTACCACAGAGAAAAGTCTATATGTAAGCTGGGTCACAGGACAAAGATGTGGTTTGTTAGGTTTTACTAAACCCACAGACTCCTTACCCAGACCCTGTTTCCAGGGAGGAGCAAATGGATGAGAGCTCTCCCTCATGTGACTGCAGATCTCAGCCAAAGGCTGACAGACTGTCACTGTCTCCTGCTGTGGCTGTGATTTTGCTGCCATTTGAGCCAGCAGTAGTGCCAGCCCAGTTGTGACCTTCTCTGCCCCTAAGCCTGGATCCCCCCATGCTCCCTATCTCCAAGCAGCTTTTGCAGAGGATCTCACTCTCTGGTCCTGCAATGAGCTGCCCAGCCCCATATGGAATTAGTAGAATATGAGTTATTAGTTGTCTACAACAATTAGCCAGGACACCTGGGCCTTCTGGCAGCTTGGTTACTCTGTGGGAGCCAATTACATTCTCGTGCATATTCATGTCATTTCATCCACAAGCCATAAAAGCTGCTTCCCCAGCTCTCTGCCCGTTTCCTTTACTCTGATGCACATCCAGTCCACCCTGAGACAGGGAGAAGTAGTTTCCTTTCTTTTCACGTTTCCCTGAAGTCAAATATTTGCAATGTACATAATTGATGTAATGGAAATGCAGAATTAGCACATTTGACAGGGAAGAACAGAAAGGCCTTCCCAAAGCTTGCTCATGCCTTAAGAGAGAAGATGCAGAGATCTTGCTGGATTTCTTCCCCTGCAGCCACTTGCTCAGTCAACAGGCCCCACCATCCAGATGAGCTGAATGAGAGAGATTTCTCATGGTCTGCAAACCCCCTATCTCCACCTGAGACCAGCCCTCCTGGGTACATCAGTCACTGTAGTGGACATGAACCTGATGGATTTATTTAGATCAGTTTATCCCCCCTGAGGACCTTGACAGTGCTGGGTGAGACGCTGGGCTGCACCAGGTATGCACTTAATGCCCATGTGTGCAGTGATCCCCAGGGTTTCTCTGGGGTTACATCTACCAATGTCTGTGTGCTGTGCTCCTAGGGAAACAGCAGCCCTGTGAATGCATCACTGGAACCATGCTTGGCCCCAGCAGGAGCTGGAGCTGGTGCTGGGATGAGTTCATGGAGCTGCAGGGAGCTCCTTGAGGTGTCCTGAGTGCCCTCAGCACAGCAGGCTCTGAGCCCAGCCCTGCATCCCTCAGGAATCCCCTGATGCACCAGAGTTAATATCTCTCCTACATCCAGGGTCTAAAATGTTACATACATAACTCCCTCTCCAGATTTATTGTCCTGAAGGCCATTAAGACTTTTGTGGACTTTGAAATGCAAAACAATGTTAGGAACTCACATTATTTATCTGACACGCCAGAGTGGCTCCTCCTCAGCCAGCACTCTTGAGGAAATAAATCCCTGTTCTGTGTTCAGGAAACAAAGCTATTTCTGTCACAGAGGCGACCATCTGAAACTTTTGAATTAATTTGTTCTGAATATTACTAATCTTTGATTTTTGTTTTTAATGTTACTAATCTTTGCTTTTTGTTTTTGTACACCAATCAGGCTCCTTCACAAACAACTTTGTGAAGGGGTCTGATTGATTTTGCCTTTCCAGTCATTTTTAATCATCATCTTTGCAAGTTGGTAGGAGGCTGGTCACAATTTTCATTAGTGATTTGTGATTTGAGTTGCTCCCCTTCTGTTATGGACACCACCTCAGTAAAAATCAATAACAAATTAAATCACAGTAGGCAGCGTGACCAGTGAAGGGTGGCCCTATGCTGTGAGAGGGAAAAGGTTTATATTTTTTAAAATTAGAGATAAATTGAAAAGAGATAACTTTTTGGCTTCATCAGAAGTAGCCATGCTAGAAAGGTACTGGTAAACACAGACTGTACTTTGGATCCTACATCATATTAACTCATGACTGGAAAGTAACATTGGCCACTGCTGGAAAGTGTTTCCCTGTGTAGGGCACTACACAGCCTGGTTCTCCCCAGTAACTCCAGATTTATTCCATCTACCACCATTAACTTGAAGAAGGTTCCTTTTGACTTAATACCAGTATGAGACCAAAACCAGATTCCTCATTCTGAAAACGAGAGTCTCATGCAGTCTTCCACTGGAGCCTCCCACAAACATTTTCCAGTTCTCCTGAATCCGTGAGGGACAAACCTTTCTG
Organism: Prinia subflava; assembly: GCF_021018805.1. Classification (NCBI taxonomy): domain Eukaryota; kingdom Metazoa; phylum Chordata; class Aves; order Passeriformes; family Cisticolidae; genus Prinia; species Prinia subflava. Next base: position 2,762,920 of record NC_086267.1, on the reverse strand, counting down.
CTTTAAATTCACAAACCGGTGAGCTCTCCCAGGGCAGTGGGAGAGACACCATAAAGAGATTTTAGGTCTCCCCCATGTGCTTTTCAGTATCTGTTTTGTTTCTCTACATCACCACAACTCCCCTGAAAAGCAGCAGTGTGACTGGAATTATCCACTCTAAGTCCTAGACTTGCCAATCTCAGTATCTCAAGTTACTGCCTGTTTTTTCACTGAGGTTCCTGGCATGTGGTGACCTGTGTCTTGTAAGTGCAAACATTTTCTGTCTGAAAAACTCATTTTAACATCTCAGTTATGTGTTGCTTTCTTTTTTCCCTTTTGTCTGCTTCATAGTTTATATTTTTTTCTTCATAGTGGGGATTTTGCCCATTAGAGGAACATCACAGAAGGGAAAATAAACAGATCAGTATTTGATGTTATGCTTTCTGTTTAGAATTTTCTCTTTTCCCATTGTATCAATATTACCATGTTGATCCATAAGCAAAATAAAGTATATAAATATACTCTTTTTTCTCATTTTGAATAATAAAACTTTAAGTTATAGTCCCCACAGCAACAGTAACTCAACCTTAATGTGCACATACATTAGAGGCAGGGAAATTAACACCCAACACAGCAAGAGGAATGTGTGAGGAATTATGCCACTGATTGAAATCCCACAGATGCGAAACATTTCATGTCTGTTTGTGACAAGATGTCACCAAAAAAAAGAAGCTATCTCAAAGACCTTGATCTTCATGGACATAAATGGATTCAACCTTGCAATATGCAGAATCACTTCACTGAGGTGGTGTTACTTTATTGTTGAACTCCACTGGCTTTAAACGTGTCAAGACCCTCCAGAGCTCAAGAGAGTGCACTGAGCACACGTGTGTGAGCATCTCTGTTGTGCAGAGCAGCTGGGATGACCCAGAACCACACAGAGAAGGGTCTGACGTGTCCCCCAGACCAGGGCAGGCACCACGAGCCAGACCACAAAGCTGGAAAAATCATAAAGGACCTACTGCATTCATATACTCAATAAATTATCCATCTCACCTCTTCCAGGCCTACACATCACTCCTCTCTTCAGCTCATCTCTGGGAGAGACACGGTTCTGAAACACAGGAAAGGATTAGAGGGATTGGATTAGAAAGGATTGGAGGCCACAGGGATACAGATGAAAGGCTGGAAGTGTCCACAGGCAAGAGGTCTCAGCCCCTCCAGCTCCTCTATACTGGCTGCCAAAGCAGCCAGTCACTGCAGGGAAGTGTTTTTAACACAAACTGCATCCCAGGGGACTTTGGCCAAGTTATTCTAATTATTTGTACAATAAGATGAAACAGCAATGTGTTCCCATCCCATGAAGGCTTCAGCAATTAGAGCCTACCAGGTGCTGATGCTCCTTTGTGAGGCCTGAGAGCTGAGAACTAATTAGTCTCAAATTATATCCCTGACAAAGACACAGCAAGGGAGCAGGAAAGACATTCACATACCAAACCACAACAGTGCACTCTCAAATGGCAGATCAAATAGGCACCAGCACTTCAGAGGGACAAGGATGCCTCCAGCAACCTGTTGGTGTTTACCTTAAATAGCACGGAGAAAGGCAGAGGAGAGGAAAAGGGAAACATCAAAAGCTCTGGCAGACCTGGCTCTCCTGAATCCTCTCCATGCTGTTCCCTAAGGAAAGGGATTTCCCTTAAAGTGGGATCTTCACTATTGCTTTCAGCACTATTTGCTGTCATTTTCCATTGGATGTACTTTTACACAAGCTGCACAGTCAACTCTTAAATAAATGTGAAGGGAGTAACTCATGAGAATACAGCTGGAGTTTGAAGACATGCTGTTTGTTATATCCCATGATGGAGGAATTGTGTGTGATCCTACAATTAACAGCTCATCACAGTCCAGCCCAGAAGGGTTAACACAACTTTTCCTTTCATGTTTCCTGCCTGTGCAAGGTAGTGCTGGATACTCCTTTCAGTCCTGCAGAGCCCTTCTTAAATCTTTCACCAGTGTTGCGAAGAGAAGTCTCTCACCCCCTTCCACGGAGGCTCACTGCATGGCTGATCCAATTCCATCATCCCATGGGAGATGCTGCATCCTGGGGAGGAGCCCGGCATTCCCACCTGGATAAACCCTGGCATTCAGAGCCCAGCACAGCCTGTGTGCTCTGCATTCCCACCTGGATAAACCCTGGCATTCAGAGCCCAGCACAGCCTGTGTGCACTGCATTCCCACCTGGATAAACCCTGGCATTCAGAGCCCAGCACAGCCTGTGTGCACTGCATTCCCACCTGGATAAACCCTGGCATTCAGAGCCCGGCACAGCCTGTGTGCACTGCATTCCCAGAGGAAAACTGGACCCATCTCACCACCACTGGACCTTTCTACAGGGTCATCTCTACTCCAACAGAGCCACATCTGTCACTCCAGGAGGATTTATTTGGACTGGTCCCAACACCCTGACCAACAGGGTGTCAGGTTGTGTTCTGACTCTGTCAGAGTTTTTCTTTTTTTGTTTTTTTCTTTGCTTTTTTTTTTTGTACTACTACATTTTGAATATTCCTAGTAAAGAGCTGTTATTCCTATTCCCATACCTTTGCATGAAAGCCCCTTAATTTCAAAATTATAATATTTCAGAGGGAAGGGGGTTACATTCTCCATTCCAAGGGAAGCTCCAGCTTTCCCTGGCAGACACCTGTCTTTCCAAACCAAGACACTCATGATCACTGGGCTCGAGTGGTGAATCTATCTCCAGCCTATGACCCCACGTAACACTTGGCACCTAATGATGCAGGCACTCAAGCAGGAAGACCTCAAAGCATCCAAAGAGCTCAGCGACCATTCCTATTCATAGTCAAACACCCAAACTGCTTGGGTGCTTTGAACTTCTTGCTGGATGTGTTTCTCTTTCTGTAGATGCCTCCATACCACTGAACATTTATTCCAAAGCAGAGCAAGTCAGGGATGCTACAGACTTTCTCACTGGAGGGTAGTTATTAAGTGAATAATACATTAATAACCTGTGAGATGTAAGATTGGAACAAGCCCAGCACCTTTTCTGACCCTTTCCTTTGGGATTTAACTAACCCATCTTGGCACAGCTCTGTTGTTCCTGACTAGCACCACATCCCCGGGAAAAACAGGTCAAACACAAGTTGCTAAATCCCCTGAACTGGAGTGCCTTGCCCTTAACTATTTTTCTGATGTAAAGCAAAGCTTCAAAGGTTGAATGCCCCAGTGCCATGAATCATGTTTATCATAACAAGAAACAAAAAAGGAAGGCAACAAAGGAAAAGGGGAAGAGAAAACAAGAAAGGAAAAGACAAACAGAAGAGTGAAAGGGAGGGATAGAGATAGACCCATTAATTTACCTCTGTTTGCTCTGAGGTTTAAACAACAATCCTCCGTGTCTCTGGATTATCTTGGTTCCTCAGCTGTGAAACGTGCTGTGCTCCAGTGTTTTCTGAGCTTTAGAGATTTGCTGGGAAGCTGGGAATGAGGCAAGAGGCTCAGCAAACAGAGATAGCAGAGGCAGCCTCGTACATCACAGCTCAGAGGAAATTCATTCCTTTCAGCACTGCCCATGGGTGAAATTACATTATATTCTGTTTGGATAAGTGGATGTCATATACCACCCATCCTGTTTTGGGATGGCATTTCCTTCCATAACGATGCTGTTAGCTGCATCCCAGGGCAGAGAGCACAGCTGCCATGAAGTACAGAGGAAAAAGTAAGGACAGAGAGGTGCTGGCTCCAACAAGTCCTCGTTCCAAACTGGAGCTCTCAGGGTCAGGTTAGTAATGGAGAGGGTGAAAGAGTAAATGAAAGGGAAAGAAGCAAATCTAAGAGAAAAGAAAAGGAGGAGAAGAGAAAACTTATTAATTTGGGCTTTTTTTTTTCCCCAGCACAAACACAAAGCATTTTCTTCTTAAATTGTGAGGTGGGCTGCACAGGTCTTAGCTAGAAATTCACTGTAGGGACAAGTCTGTCCCACAGGGCAGGGGCAGGTCACATAACATCTGCAAAAATACAGCAGTTTTCTTTGATCTCAATCACTGAGGATCACAGAGGTATTCTAAGACTCCCAGCCATGCCTTGCTACCTTTTATATTCACCATGTACCTACATTTTGTCTAAAACACCCTCAATTTCCCCCTCATTGTGTCCTTTCTTGCCTCACCTCTCTCCAGCTCATTGATGGCTTTTTAATAGCACAGTTAGAGCTGTCACACGAGTCAGAGGACAATTTCATGTGTCACATTGTCTCAGTGCATCCTGGGAACTCCATCTGGCTCAAGCAAACTAATTTTATCGAAATAATATCTCCTCCCTGCTAGTTATTGAACTGTCTTGGCTCAATGGCCTCGCTCAATATCAATTTTTCATGCTTAATAATTAGTGCAAAGAGTGGAGTTTCATTGAATAAGCATTTAATGTCACACATGATTAGGAGGCACAAAGATGGCTTAACTAGGAATTCAATTTGGGGCCTACAAAAAGATGTTAGCCCTTACTTTTCCACCTGAGTAGTGCTGATCCCCTCTGCAATGAACTCCTTCAGAAATCTATGCTGCTCTCAGTTGATTGCAACAATTGCTGCAATTCTCCTCTTCCCTTGAGAAGAGTTGCCAAGGAAAGGAATTTCCAACCAAGCACAAACAGGCAAACACCCAGTTTCACTGCTGATATTTCCTTTAAATATCAGTGTGATGATGTCTTGGTCCCAAATCACAGGCTCATTTCCCAAAGAGACCAGAAATCAAAAAATTGCTTGCCACAGTGAGTCTCAGATAAGCTGCAGGGGCAAAGCAGTGATTTTTTTGCCTGGCTGCTTGTCTCTATTTATCCACCCATCTAGTTAACATTACCTACCCACCTATTTGTGCACCCAGTGCTGTCTGCCCTTCCAATCAGGATGGTTGTGGACCTGGTGGATGCCTGATGGATTTAGTCTCCAAAGGCTCTCTGCTAATACCCCCTTTTAAATGCATGGGAAATGAAATTCAGATTAAAAAGTCAAGCCAACAAATATGTTTAGGAATGAAGATGAGAGACAGCACCTAATTGTTCTGGGGGTCTTCTAAGTGATTTTTCCATGGCATGTTCAATTGAGTTCTTCCAGTTCTGGGATTACCATTCTGACCTCTCAGGGTTGCTTTTCCCTGAGATTCTCCTCGGGGTTGCTGTTTCCAGAGGTAATAAGGTTTTTTGTCTTCTCTTTGCCCTAAGTGTTTCACACCAGAGGTAGAGATGACAAGCTGAGTCCGCCAGTGCAGGTTTCCAAGGTTGTTTATTCTTCATTATCTCAGTTCTTTCTCAGCTCTGTGAGGCGTCCCCAGCAGAGCAGGACACGCGGGGGACTGGGCGGGTCAGAGAGCCCCACACCTTATGTACAGTACCCCTGACCCAACCACTGTCCACAATGAACTTTTTATTTACAAAATTGTACCAATACCTACTACCTATGTTAACATGTCAGTTCTACTCTAAACCAATCTTTGAGATCCAACTCAGCAGAAAATGGGGGAAAAGAACAAGAACAAGGAGCACAGGGGCCACTCCCCAATTCCTCCATCTTGCCTCTTCAAACCCATATACTAAAGATCCTAGATTCTACATTTACATTCTATGATAAACTAAATACTACTTATTTTGAATTCTCCCAGCTTGTGATTCTTCATACAATGTGGGCATTCACTGCCATGGCAGGGATCAGAGGCAGTGTCCTCCTGGGCTCTGTGTGAGGCTGGCTGAGCCCCCTGGACAGACCCCAGACCCCCTGCCCGGTCTCCAAACCCTCCAGGGTGGCCAGAGGGATGTCCTGGACTCCGACACTGACCAACTTTCCTTCCTCTGCATATTTAACTGGTTACAAATGCTCTGCAAATGATTGTGCTCTTCATGGAAAGGCTTCAGAGGCTTCCATTCCTCACAGATAATTAATGAAATTAGGGTGAGGATTTGCTGTTCACAGTGACTGAAATCTTGTCTTAAAATATGTCCTACAAAAGTGATTCTTCCCACTTAAAATTCACTAAACACACTGATCGATGACATCTTCATATATATCACACACTGCTCTGAGGAGTGAAAATAAGAAAATTTGCTCAATGAAACCCACTTTCCTCCCTTTCTCTGGTTCCCTCATCTCTCTTCTCACAGAGCCTTCCCCAGAAGCTCTTCTTTAACAGGATTTGGAGAACATTTGATAGCAGCTGTCAGCCCTTTACACCTGCACACAGTCCACACCCTGCTCTTCCCCATAAACGGGCACATCCATCTAACCTCTGCAAGATTTATTTAATTTTCCTGGAATTTCTGAGCAGCCAGCTTGTCCCAGAAGAAAGAGTGACTAGATGAGAAATGGGTTTCCTGTTCATAGTAATATTTTATGTGCAAGTGATTGATTTCCTATGATAGCCACCAACTTCCATATCTGGAAACCTGGCAGGGCCTTGAACAGCCTCCTAGACCTACTCAAAAGATGCCTGTAAATACTGAGCACTGGGGAATAAAGCAGCAGAAAATAAAGCAGCTCACCTCTGTGCCTGTTAGTTGGGTATGTGGGTGTTTCTGTCAGTAAGCCAGAGGAGATCTGGACACTCAGCACCATGCTCCAGGCCACAAATACTTAATTTTTAATGAAAAACTGGGAAGCTTTTTATTTTGACAATTTCTTCTCAGCCCCTGTGCTGCTGCAGCAGCAGGAGGGAAGTAAGGGGTAGCAGAACACATCAGGGCTAGCCCAGACAATCAAAGGGAGATTCAGCTTCAGAAGAAACCCGGGCAGTAGAGACCTCTGTAGGAAAAAAAAAATCTTGATTTCTCAGCTGTTTTAGGGTCCCTGGCCAGGACTTCAGCTAATAGGAGTCTGCATCCTGAACAGGATAATTTCAGAATACTTTTGTCAGCTGTTTCTTTTCCACTTCCATTCTGCACTCTGTATTATTCCTGCTGGGATATCTACAGAACAGCAAGATGGTTTCTTCCCTTCGAACCTGAGAGACGCAGTGAGTAACTCTGCATGCAGGCACTAAAAAGAAAAATCACTTGGATGAATTAGGGGCTTTATTTCATTATTTATTTGTGGGAGTGAGAAACTTACTGCAAATGTATTGCTCCCAGTAATGAAACACAATTACCTATTCTTCTCTATCTCAGATGAGAACAAAGAAGCCTGAAAGTCTTTGGAAGGTGAAGGTGAATTAAAATCAGATTCAAAGAAAAGGGAGAAAAAGAGCCTTGAAAGGAGTGGAGGGACCATGAGCTTATTTTGCTTTTGAGATCTCTATTAAAATCAGGCATTATTTCAGAGGCTTCCATTCCTAGCAGACAATTAATGAAATTAAGGTGAGGATTTGCTGCTCAATATTTGCTCATGCTACAAGGCAAAGAAGCCAGTGCCAAAGCCACCTGGAATTTTATGGGCAAATAAATCAGGAAAGAGAGGTGTCTCAATTACTCAGACTACAGAGGGGAAATGTACCTCTCTTTACAACAGAGGCTTCTCAGTAAAGGTAAAAATTCATTGGTTTTCAAAGCCATCCACTGCCAGTGTCCAGCTTTGCAGTGGTTAAAGTACTGGGAAAGTCTTTAAAGCATTCTGGGGCTGTGGATTATGTAATCAGGGTATAGCCATAAAAGGCTGATATTTTCAAAGTCTACAACTGGATTCGGATGCTGCAGCTGGGAAGGCAATGATGAGAACCTTAAACAACCTCTCTCCAAATCTTACAGGGATATGGGAGCCAGGGTAAAGATTGTGGAAACTGATTTTAGGCAGGATTTCCTCAGCCTCTCACTCATGCTGTGATGAGGGGTGGGCAGAGCATGGAGCTCCCAAGCTCTGCTGAGCTCCTGGGCAATTTATTTCTCTGATAATCAAATTCATTTCAGCTTATGCAAAATACACAGATTTTCCAGTTTTGATGGTTTCTAAAACCAAAATTAATAAGTCAGGCCAAACTGAGGACACAGGCAGCCTGGCTTAGAGTCTTGAGCCTGGGTAAGGGAGAAGGCCAGAGTGGGCAATCAGAATGGTGCTGCCAGCTTTAATGTTCACCTCTGAGTGTTTCCCTGTGCTATTGGGGTCAGTAATCACTGAGGCAAAGCTGTGCACAGCCATAAATGTGCACCAGCCTTGGCCACCAAGGTAGACATCCACAAAAATCCACAAAAGCAGTGGCACCAACCACTCTGGATCCACAGGATGCTTACAGGTAGCCTTAGCCTTTAGAAAGGACTTGAATCCAATACTACAGGAGGGATGAGTTTAGCCATATTTATAATACTGCTAAGCCCAGATTTAGTTTAGAGAGAGTCAGGCCTCACGTTGGGAGCCAAATTCTCTCTTGGTTTGGAAAGACAGGTGTCTGTCAGGGAAAACTGGAGTTTCCCTTGGAATGGAGAACGTAAAACCCCCTCCCTCCAAATTATTACAATTTTGCAGTTAGGAGCTTTCAGGCAAAAATATGGGAATAGGAATAACAGTTCTTTACTAAGAATATTAAAAAATACAAATGCAGTAATACAAAAAAAAAAAGCAAGCAAACAAACAAAAGTCACAGAAAACCCTGACGGAGTCAGGAATACGACCTGACACCCTGTTCAGGGTGTTGGGAGCAGTGCAAATAAATCCTCCTGGAGTGACAGATGTGGTTTTGTTGGAGCAGAGATGATCCTGCAGACAGGTTCAGTGGTGGTGAGATGAGTCCAGTAACAAAAGTTATTGTTTCTGAGTCAGGCTCTGAGTCAGGCCAGCCTTTAGGTGCTTTGACTCTTCAGTCCAATGGGAAATTCCAGCCCTTCAGCTCCAAGCTGTTTGCACAGGGAGCAGCTGTGAAATCTCCTTCTGCCCTGGGCAACCACTTGCTGACAGAGATTGTCCCAGGGCCTGAGGCAGCCTCGAGCTGGAAATGGAAATGCCATCTGCAGGGATAAATGCAGTTAAACCAACCATCAGCTGGGATCTGTGAGGATCTGGATCCCTCATGTCACCTTTACCACGCCACAGGATTTCCAATACAGGTATGGGACACCTTTTGTGGTGCACAGGCTGTGAGAGGGCAGCAGAAAAAACAGGATTCCAGTCCAGTCTTCCATGGCAGTCCCCAGGTATGTGGGGATGAATAACACCCAGTAATAGCAGGTCATTACATCTGCACTGACAGTGATAAAATACGGGGTCGGCAGAGAATCCAGGGGTTTTCCAGGGGTCTTGCACTCAGCAAGCAATTGCAGGTTAGTGTGTGATAGATTGAGAGGCCACGTTGAGGAGACAGTTAATAAAAGCAGGACTAGAAGAATTGATGTATTCTGACACACCAGTGACAGATTGGAGAGAGGGACAGATTTAATATCACAGAGTTATCCTTTCCCAGCCTAAGGGCCCTGCAATTGATTGAATAAATTAAAGCATTGCTGTGGATGACACTCAAGTTAAGGTCATATCAGCACTTCCATCTTAACTCCCTATTTCCTTCCCTCTGAGATTTTCTTTTTCAAGTCTTTGCACAGAAAGCTTACTGCTGGGCCACAATTTCGCCAAGAAGATCTCAGTCCTCATTCAATTTTGCTATTACAATTTTCAAGAAGAGGGGGAAAAAGCAAGAAAAGGAAGGAATTACAGGAGGGTAAGAAAGATCTATCTCTTGTGCTTTTGAAATGAAAGGATAAACAGGCCATGTCAGGATACTCATAAAGCTACCATGCTTATTCAATGTCATGGTCAATGTCTCTTTGCAAACAGTGAGCAGAAAAATAGACTTTAAAAAGAAAAATGTATAGAGAACTGAGAAAAAATATAGCTGTAGGCCAAATTGATCTCTGTGTAGTTTTACTTGCATGCAAAATTCATTCTTTTGTTACTAAAAGCATCTAAGGTAATTGCAGATGAATGCTCTTCCACTTTTATTCTTTATTATCTCTTGACAAGTGTCTCTCAGAATCATCAATAAGATTTTATGTCACAACAAATTTAACTGTTCAGATTCACAGGTGCTATGACAGAACTGGGTCCTTTGTTGAGCTGCTCAGGTCATCAGTATTCCCAGGGAATCTTTCACCCATGTATAGAAATGAGTCTTGGAAATGCTCAATATTTTCTTTAAAGCACTAGGCACCCTCATCTGAGGGAAAAACCCAACCTCTCCCCCTCAGAAATGTGCCATGTCTCTTACAAAACAAGCTTTAAAACCATTCTGTATAGTTTTCATTTTTTATAGGCCGTGTCATTGTTGAGACTCCTGCACCAGCCACCATTGGGTAAGTACCATCCCAAATATTACCAAAATGCTTCCTGTTAGAACCCTGGAAAATTACATTTGGGGGCTTTAGTATATAGTAATATATATAAAGCAATATGGAGGATTTAGGGCATTGGCTAGGTTCTTCTTCTTCTTTCACCTTCTTCTTCATGGGTTTGGGTGGATTTTTCTAATTGGGTGAAAGGGTCTGCATTGCAGACCACAAGTGGTTAGTTATTGAGTTTAATGTATAAATAATATAGGTGTCATCTTGTTATTGGGTAATTAGTGCTTAAAAGCCTGTGGTAACAGTTAGAGACAGGGCCATATTCTACTTTGTTGGCTGGAACTCACAACTTGTAAAACTGCTATAGATAAGAATTAATAAACAACTGAGTCAGAACATGAGAAAACTGCAACTCCCATGCTTTAATCCTGGCTCTGACAGAAGAAGACAAAAACCCCCCAGCTACCCAGACATCTGCTGACATGCAGTTGGTGAGCAAAGCACAGGCCAGTAGACCATGCTCAGAAAGCTGTGTATCACAGATAATAAAAATTGTGCAGGGCAAGTTGCCTCTGCCGGGTGGTTCATTGCATTAGTGCTTGGTGTCACATCCTCTGTGACCACACCACCTCCAGCAACAACAGAACCTCACCTTCTCTCTCTCCTCACTTTTTAATTTCATTTCACTCACCATGCATAAAGCTCCACTGCTAAAAGTATGAGCACTGAGCATATTTCTCATTTTAGCAACTACCCATCTGACCCCAACTCCTTCCTTATCTTTTTAGCAGCATTGACACCATTGAAACCATTCTGGCACCAGGGAGCAGTTTCAACCTTCTCCCTGTGTAAAGAAGCAGATGCTCAACAACTTCATACAACACAACATTTCACCAGACAACACCACTGGAAAACTCCCCACACTTCCCTGACTGGCAACAGCCAAAAAGCAGAATTATTTTCCTGATAGATGCATCCAGGGATGCTTTGAGATAGATGAGCACCTAAAAACGTACTGTGTGAATGCTGTTGTATTTAATGGGAGCCACATGGCTACAGCTCCAAGGATCTACTTAGAAAATTGTCAGGCTTGGTGCTTTAAAATGAGAAAAAAAATGTACACGAAATGGTTCAGGTCAATTTTCAGCTGAGACACGAGGCAAAGCCAGCTGGACATCCAATACTGACACAGCAGTGTGCACCTCACCTCTCCACCAGGCAGACTGCATGGGCTAAAGTCAAAGTAACACAGTCACCCCTGTGTGAATCTGCACTGAAACCATGAATTTATGGGATGAACACACCAATGATTCAGGCTCTGTGGGGACCTCAGTGACTCAGTGTGTATCTGAGTCCAAGGCTGTTTGCCTGGGAATATAAATATAGATTGAATGTCAGTGCCTCTTTCTACAAATCAAGTCTTCTCATTTAAAACATTGCACTTGCATGTTAAGTAGAGAGCAGTCAGACACTCAGAGGGAGGACAAATCTAATTTGCCTAGAAGGATGTGGTGAAATCAATGCAGTGGTAGTAGGGAGGTCCTTTGACCTCAGGTCCTGCCTCTGACACTCACTGGTGTGAGTCCTTTACACCCTCCCAGTTTCTCTGCTCCCTGGGTCATCATTTACACCAAAATGCAAATAGCCACTGGTGCTCCAGCATCCTACACACATCATGTCCGTGCAGGGTGACACAGACTTCACACCCACCGTGCCTGCATTTGTTATTTTTTAAATCATCTGTCAGAGTGGTCAGAGTGAGCTTAGCAGTCCTGCCTCCTGAGCAGTGTAAATGATGGATTTAATCTACTATACCACAGCCATCACCCCTGGAAAAACCACACACCTTTTTGTGAATAATGGGAGCCTTCTCATGGATTTTTCTAAATGAAATGGAGCACAGTTGGCTAAAGCAATCTCTAGAGGCTATTCTTTAAACATCAAGCATAGCATCCTCAGGCAGTGAAACTTTATTAATCTCCCTCTGAAATTAATGCACTCATTAGTTTTAGGCTGAGGTAGCAGATGGCAGCAGACTTGTCCTTCCTTGGACATGAGGGGTAGAGTCTGCACCATCCTTCATTAAAGGCTCTGAGACATTAAAGAAACTAGTAATTAATCTAAAGATGCATGTCAAAAAATTTCTTTCCTTCCATGAGGTCTGGCTTTCCCACCACATATGACATCATTACTAAGTAGCCAGCACAGCACAGAAACTGAGAAAAAAGGGGGAGGGAGGCAGAAGGAAGAACAGAATTCATGTTTCTGGCTATGATTTTTATGTGAACAATGCCAAATGTCAATAATGACATCTTGAAATAGGAACTCACATACTTAGAGCATCACATTTGAAATTCAGCCCAGGCTGAGCCAGAGGCTTGAAAAGATTTGTAAAATTTTGGAGTAAGCTTGGGTCCAGTGCAACATTATCCAAAGTTCTGCCACCAAACAGAAGGTGGCAAATTTAAACTTGGCTTCAGTTCTCATCAGACCTTTGTAAATCTGATTTTATTTCAGAAGACTGGAAGAAAGACATTTTGCAACAGCTGTTGTTAAACCTGGGGGAATTGGTGATTTTTGCTGATTAGCTGTTTCCACTCAAAACAAATTCAAGGGATCCTCAGCAAAGTGTGGCTGGAGGAAAACTGAAGGAGAGTCACATCTGTGCACATGATGTGAACCAGTCTAACCACCATGAACCAGTTCCACCACAGCCACTCCCTTAGTGCAGCAGGACAGCCCCTTCATTGCAGCCTCTAATCTGCACCTGGTTTGGCTCTGATTTTTGCCTTTATCTGAACCTGCTGAGCACAGGAAATCCTGATTGTTGATCAAGGAAGTCCTCTGGCAATCTCTGACTTTCAGGGCACACCTTGGCTGAGTTCATGTGTCCCCTGGCATCAGCAGCCTGGCTCCTAAACAGCAGCTGGCACTCACTGCTGGGGGGTTTCTGCCAGGGATTCCTGTCAGTGCAGGGACACACAAAGAATTCCTCCTCCTGCTGCAGCTCAGTTTTCTCTCCCAGGGTGAAGCTGTTACCCTCAGACAGGAGGGTAATTGAACAGACTCCGTTTTTTGACTGAGGATCAAAACCAGTGGTGTTTAACTAAACTCCCTCCACAGCTCAGTTTCTTGCTGCTTCTGGAGTTACACACAGAAAATCCAACTTTATTGTTAGTGTTTCTGTAACAGAATTTTCTATTGTGTTGCACACAACAAAGTGTGTTTCAGAATGCCACAAAACATCTGAAACGCCTGGCTAGCTCCCCATATCCTGGGAGCATCACTGCACTTGCACAAACTGATTTGAAAATGTGTGATCCCAGGGTGCTTTCTTATACAAGGTCTATAAAGAGGTTAGTTTGGAGAAATAGCCTGAAGAATAGTTAAGCAGCAGGCCTGAAGCATCAGACACTTGCTACTCCCACCACCTCAGACTGAGGAGCCCTGATGCTGCCTTAGGTCAAGCCCTCAAAACGTTGCTGTGTCTCCATCTGTACAGCAGGTAATGACAGCTCAGTTTTGCAAAGTTATTCTTTGCCTAAGCTAACTGAACTGCTGAGATGTCTGCATAATTGTAATTGCAAATAAATCTCAGTGGCTATTTAAAATAAGGGTTTAAAAACTCAGTGGATTTTAGTAGCAGTATTAGTGTTACCACCACAGCCAAGGCCCTTTGCAAAGCTGAGCTCAAATCCCGTAGCTCTAATAATCAAGGGAATGTTTAGTCTTTGAGCTGTAATATTTCTTGCCATTTAGGATTCATCCCTGACAATAATTAAGTCTCATAAGGATGAAACTTAAATGAGCAGTAGCCTTTGGGGATGGTATTAGTGTGCTGACTGTGTTTGTGGTTTAAATATTAATGTCAAAGTGTAATTACCATCCACTAAGTTTCAGCCTTGTGTTTGCAAACACATTGAGCTAAACAGGAAGAATGAGCTGCACCAGTTGGAAGCTTTCAGAGCCAGAATAATTCCTCAACCAGCAAAGAGCAGCAGGAGACACACTCAGTGGGTATTCTTCCTGCAATGCCAGCGTGTGGTGGCTTCCCACTGCTGAGCTCCTTCACCAGCAGGAGCCTCAACAGCAGCAGCACTCTAAGATCTCCTCCCAGGGGAGGTCAGGGATGCTCTGTGTCTGCTTCACCACTTTACCATGCAAGCTACAGCTGCATCCCAGAGGAAAAAGCCTCATCAAATTGCAAGTTTTGTCTCTTTATGTTGTATTTGAGAAAGTAAAGCATCAGTGGTGAGGAGGAGAGTGCTTTGAACGCTTTCATTTTAATTTTTTTCTTTCCCTCTTTCTTTTGGTGTGTGTTAATAAATCTATCTATTTTTATCTTTAAGTTGAGCCTGTTTTGCCTTTTCTCCTAATTATTTTCACAATAAGAAAATATTTAAACCACTACACTAAATTTACCAAGAAAAGTTCAGCAGACATGAAACCCCCACGTAATTTTGTGTTTCTGCTTGGTTATGAATTTAAAACCATTACAAGGCCACTGTCCTTTTGTCTTTGTAGCCTGTTTGCAGATTCTCTGGAGGCTGAGCAAGGATCCTGCCAGGTTCCCAAATCCCTCTGGGTTTGAGTGAGGAAGCACAGAACTGTTCATTCACCTATCAAATCTGAGCTCCCTGTGTGGAGTCCTGCACACTGCTGGAATTCCCAGGGAAAATTCAACATCTGGCAGACTGGAGCTTGTAGAAAAAGAGTGCACAATTATAGGGACAGTGAGAGCAGGAAGGCAGGGTGGCAGTGAGTGCCTGTCAGGTTTGGAGTGGCAGAGAAGGATTCTGGACATGCTGGCACTTGAAAGGGGAAGGCTGCTCTGCAGTGGAGCCACAAATTGTAAACCAAACACAAGAATGATCTACTCTCCCTCTAGGTCTGGAGCTTGAAATGGGAAGAGGCTGTGACTTCACATCTGTTCATTTCAGACAAACAGAAAATAAAAGTTGAGGCACAGAAAATGAAAAGAGGGCATGAAACAGATCTGGCTTCATAAGGCTGGGTTAGCCTGGCCACTTGTTACAAGTATTAATAATATATAAGCTATTCCCACTACTCCCAAACCTTTGTGGGATATCAAAAGTATGGAGAGGAGGAGAAAAAACAAAGCAATGCAAACAAATCTTGCAGAGTGTGGCCCAGATTTAATTCCTTTTTCCTGTACACAGCTGCCCTGATCCTCTAGGGAAGACCTCTCTCCAAAGAATGCTGTCCCTGCTCAAAAACTCCTTTCTTTAGAAATTATCCTCGTGCTCTGGGTAGCATCAGGTGATCCCCACACCTTCTCAGAACTCTGCACAACAGATGAGATATTAAAGATGATTCCTCTAATGCTGCCCTTTGCCTCTGGGGGAAGCAGAGCTCTGAATGGCCATGGGGGCCACAGATAAATCTTTCATTCAGCATCTGTTGTAAATCCCAAGGAATCTGAAGGGATTTGGCAATTTACTCTAGCCTAGGCTTAGATGATCAAAAGAATTTCCTCAAGTCAGCAGCACTTAGGATGAAAACTAGCCCAAATCTCTAAATATAGTCCCTCAGCAGGATGAAGGCATTATTCTTTCTTTTTGAGTTTATACATCTTTATTTTTATCATCTCTCTGAGACAAGGCAGAGGAGAGAAAGTAAAGTTTAAGAGCATGGCTAAATTTTGCCTTGCTACAGCTACCTCCAACCTCCTGGTGACACCAGCCTTCAGTGCTGGAAAAGACTCTTTGCCAGTGCCCTAATGACCAAAAACCTGCCAGAAGAACTGCAGAATTAACTCTGGTTCTAAATAACTAAGGATTAGGTGAATATTTTCTTCCATTTCAATTTCAGCTGGCACTCCAGCTGCATGTTTCTGCCTTCAGTGGGGGGATCATACCTTCAGCTGCTTTGGGATGGGATTCTGCACCCATGTCCAGGCAATCTGATCCCCTGAGTTCCTTTTCTGCCTTTCTTCTGGCAACAGTCAGGATCTCCCAGAAACCTGGTGCACGTTTTAGGAGGAAACACAGAAATCCAAAATGGACAGCCTCATTTGGAACACAGTCTTCCTCTCTCCCTGTCTCTGTTTCCACCTCTGTGAAATGACTTTCTGCTCTTTGGAGACAGGAAGGGATTTTTGCTGATGCTTGGTAAGAGGTCATGGAACAGGGCTGATAAATATTGATAAATCTGTTGATAAATAGATTTCCTGCCTGTCTGCAGATCCTGATTTTTCACAGACCTTGAGCTGTGCCCTTACACCAACAGTCAGGTCCAGCATTTCCAGCCTCCATCCTAATTCTGTCTGGAACTGTGGGGTGAAAATAATAAAACATGATATAAATATTGCTGTCACTCAGAGCAGTCATTGCTCCTTAAAGAGAACTCAGTAAAATACTGGATTAGGTCCAGCTTACTTTTTTGTCTCTAGTTCTTTCTGCCTTTTTAAAACATAATCTCCTTCTCCTTTTCCAGGTATCTTTTACAATGTCCTCTCTGTTCAAATTCTGCATTATCCCAGCTGGGAGGGCAGCCCTGGACAGAGCATCCCAAGGAATGGGTACATTATCTACCTGCCCTGCTCTGACTTTATGCTGGCATTGCTTGTCCTCCCCTGGGCAGTGTGTAAGCTGCCATAAAAGTGTAAACTGGCTAAAAGTCTGAGCTCCAAGCATGGGCTAATCCAACTGAAATGCAGCCATCTGCAACAGAGAGCAAAAATCAAATTTGTCCTGCCAGAAGAACCAGGAGTGCACTGATCTTTTACAATGCTTGTGGAATCACAGCTCGAGATGCTCACTAAATGGGGAATGGGCCAGGTATAAATCCTAAATCCTTCCTGCTAAAGAACATCTTTCCAGGACAGAGCCAAGACCTAGATAATGTGCTGTTCATTGTGAATTGACTCTGCAGGAGTGCAGAAATCTTTGCTGATACTTCTAGAGGGCTAAATTCACACACAAAAAGAGACATACTAGAACAACCAGCTGAGTGAACTTAAAATAATGATAAAAGAATGAAGTGTGGCTCCACTCCCTTCCTAAGTGGGACAGAACTAAACAGTCACCAGGCCCTCCCTTGCTATAATTTCTCTGGCAGGGAAAAACACACAAGATCAACATGACACTGATGTCCCTATGCGTCATTGTAGGACACAAAAAAGAGATGAGAGACTCCAAATATTTCATAAGAAAAAGAGCATAGAAAAGCTTTATTGTCTAATTCTCACTACTTTTTATAAGGTGTTCCAATACAGACTTAACGTGATTGGGGAACAGGAATAGGAATGATTATATAATAGGAATATTAAATGAATAGGAACGTGAATATTAATGAATAGTGTAATAGGAATATTAACATGAATAGGAATGACACCTCTCCAATCCCATTGGTTAAACTAGAGAAACAGCTAAAATGGTGGGGTTTTTTGAGAATTAGAAAGGCAAAACACCACCTGGAGGAAGACTCTTTTGAGAAAGGATAGTTGTTTGCCAAGATTGTTTTGAGCAGAAGCTTTCTTGAGAAATTTTCCCTTGGGGAAAAAGTTAGCAGCTGCCAGCAGGCTAAAACCTCTCAGGCCCAGAAATATCAGGCCCACACCTATGATCTGCTGGGGACAGGAGGTGTGTCACAGCCTGGCAGTGACACAGACATTCCCAAGGCTCTCTGCTCTTGCCTGCCAGCCCACACGCTGGGTGAACAGGCTTGTTTGGGCAGGGAGATTATTTTAATCCTCGTGCAAAACTGAATGTTTTAACAAAGCAGAGGTGTAGATAATGTACTCTAGATTAGTGGTCAGCATTGCAAGTAAACCTCCAACTCCACAGAGGAGAAAGGACAAAAGAGAGAAGAAAAATTACTGCATTCTCCAGACTGCTATGTTACACTAATTAAGGCTGCATGAGTGCCATGCCCATGTTCTGTGAGCATTCCCTGGTCTTGCAGGCATTTGTGCCTGCAGAATTCTTCCAACTCCAGCCAGAGAGGAGCAGCTGCAGGGAGAGCAGTAGAGTTAATGCCAAATTGTGCTTCTGATGAGGTGCAAGAGGCGTTTCAATTGCAGTGGAAAGCACTAACAGCATCTAACAGAGATCAGAATCCAGCCCAGCTTTCTCTGATTCTCAAACAGGGGAAAAGCAGCACATCATTCAAACAAATCTCACATAATCAGCAGAGCTCATTTAGGTGTCAGTGCAGGTAACAATTTATCAGGCTGTCTTGACAGCTGTCATGTGGGACTGACACACTGAGAGAGCACAGTGCTTTCTGTGCTTCTCCCTTGGACTGCTCTCCCATGCTCATGTCCCAGTCCCACCGTTTAAAGCCTTTTTCCATCTCCTGTGTGCATTTGATATTCATATCTATCGATTTACATCTTTTGACTTTATCCTGCAACATGCCTTTTGCTGACAGTATTCACTTGAGAATGATAAGCCAGAGATATTTTCAATGCCCCTGAGGTGGGAGTTCTGGGACAGGGCCTTTTCTGATGTGATTTGGAAGGAATTCCCACCTGCATCTCCTGGTGCCCCATCCTGCCACTTCAATTTCTCATTGCATTTCTCCTCTCTCCTTCTTTCTGCTTCTTCCATACAACTTCCAACCCTCTCTCCACACTTTTACTTGTTTATTCATTTTACAATGTCTTTCTTTCAAATACAAGTGGTTAAATACCACTGAACCCAGCAGGAAATAGGGATAGAGGCCAGATATAAAAGATGTTGCCTCCAGCACTTGTGGTGGAGTTACTCCTACATATGCTATGACTGAACATAAAAATCAAGGATTCCAGTCAGGAAAGTGGACACCAACCCTCTCTGAAGGGAAGGAGAGAGTGTTTACCACTGGACCAAGAAATGAAATCTCCAAACTTTGTTCCAAAGAAAAGATGAGCTTCTTTAAGCCTGCAAAAACAGAAGCTGCAATACAGGGTTGTTTCAGTTATTACAGTAAAGAAGATTCTTGACAGAAATCAGACATATTTTGCTTTCTTTGATACTGGTACAAATCCAAGATAAACACCACAATTTCACTGGGATTACTTCACATTCATGCTGATGCAAATATTATTAAAATGCCATTTCTCACCGTTAGGATGAGAACCCTGCATCAGCACATCCACCATGCACCTGCTGCTGCTGCAGCTCCTCGTTAGAAACAGACTTATTGCACAAAGATCAGTACAGCATTTTAGCAATTCTTTTTCTTAGTTCTCTCTGTCCCTCTCTCCAGGTCTCACTTACAGCCAAGGGAATGGGAAAGAAACAGCATCAGCAATTTCTGTCTCCAGTGAAATACAAACTCTTCTTCCCAACTTCCTTGTGCAATCAGCCCTGTTAATTGGCTGCTTTCTCTCTTTTTCTTGGATGTGGGTGCATCCTTGCCCTTCCCTGTGGCTGCACCCCCTTTGCCTCCCACCTGCTGCTGTTACCCAGGAAAGCTAAAAGAAGGTAAAAAGAAGGTTACTGGGATATAATGACAGCCCAAGATTGGACAAGCCCTTCATCCTGCCTCAAGTCCTTTGTATAAAGAGCCCTTCCATCAATGTGATTCTCCTTAGTTCAGTTCTGTTTGGATTTTTACAGAATTGGACTTTACAAATTGTTTTAATGCCAGAAAGGAGAACAGGTGGTTTTCAAGCCCACTCCCTGCCACAGAGAGAAGCAGATTACTTCTTCAGCTCCTTGCGTACAATATACTTGGCTACCAGGATGTTCTTGACAGGATTATCTAATGACCCCTCTAATTGTGGCTTTGAAATATCTTTTAAAGACGTGTCTAGAAGCTGCAGCAGTTGAGGATGGCAGGATTGCATCTCCCTCACCTGCTTGCTCCATATTTGTCTCACTTTAAAAACACGAGTGAACCCCTCACCTCATGGTCATGCTGTGCCTGCCACCATCATTTTGGGGATAACAAGAATAATAATTTGGGGAAAGGCAAAACTTTGTTAGGACTCAGCAGAACCCGTTTTCTGTTGCTGCCTCTGACTCTACTGCGTTTCTGAATTAGGAAAATGTATTTGGGGAGCCTTTTATCCATTTTTCAGGCCTGCAGTGAATTTGTACAGTCCCACCAGAGGCTCACATGCCATTGTCAGTAAGCAGGAGACACAGCTTAATGCCTCAGAGAGCCCAGTGCAGCACGTGGAACCACTCTGGCTGTTGGCCACAGCTCTGAAAGAATAATAATGGGAAAAAATATGTTTGCTACAGGACTGTAGACCTAAGGGAATCAAAATGCTGTGGATCCCAGCCCATCCTGTTGTCATTACAATCTGCTCTGCTACTAGCATCAGGAGTTTTGACAAGATCCATTGTTATTAGCGGGGTAAATACATTTTTAGGTGGCATAAATCAGCAGCACTTGGGATGCCAATTTATGGCAACTGCAAATACAGACCACTCTGACGTGTTATGTGCAGATAAACAGGGGCAGTGTGGAAAGCTCCAGCATGAGGCTTGCAGAGCATCTGTTTAACTAATCAGCTAACTGCAATCAGTGTCTATTTTTCCTCTCAGAAATAGGCATGCATGAGGGAAAAAATGATTGTTAAATACTCAGACAGCAAGTCTTAACAACTGCAGATTTGAAACAAACAAAAAAACCCCACCAAGCACAAATAAAGCTTCCCAGTTTCTTATTTTTTTTCTTCCAGTTGAATAAATAATTGCCTTTGGCTCATAGAATAAATATAAAACTCCTCAGAAATGGCTACTTAATAAAGGGTTAAAGAAGCCTGGCACTTTCAGAAGGAATTCCTCAAGAAACAGCATATGTAGGAGGTAATGAATTAAATATTTTTCTCAGTTCCCCTATGTGAGAGACAACTAAAAATCTGGAAGAGCAAAGTAAAGAAAGAAATATTTAATTAATAAACCAAAATGAAGAGACAAGAGCATGGCAGAGGAAATAGCAGATGCTTCACTCTGGAGCCCTGAATAAAAGATAAAAAAACCAGCAAGACATTACCCAGTCATCCCCACTGTAGTTCAATTCCTAAAACAGGTCTGCATGCTGTACCTTTACTAAGTACACTGAATAAAATACCACAGATACTTGAGAGAAGGGATTACCATGAGAGAAGGAAGTAAAAAGCAACAGGACAGTGTTTTTTCACACACAGAAAAATAAAAACACAGATGGACACTGCATGGTTTGAAGCTGAGCCGGTGCAAGTGTTGGTGCCAACTTCACCATCAAACCACAGGGTCTTCTACTTTCAGCTCTAATTCCTGTTTTTCTTAGGAACATCAAGCTTTAAACCATTGCCAGACTGGAGGTGAGCTTGTGACTCAAAGAAAGGATCTGACTGTATAATCTTTTTCAGCTCATCTTCTTGTAAGGTGGTTTCTGTTCATTTAACACCCCTTCATGGTCTTTATTAGCAAACCAAGTGTGAAGTACATCACATGCTCTGTGTGAATTTTTATGAAGAGGAAGAGCAGCATAAGATGGATGTGTCAGCTGGGAGGTCTGGGAGATTGGCTGTAAGAATTTTAAGGAGATAATTTAAAGAAAACAGTAATCAAGGGAAGCTGAAAGAGTGGAGGAATGTCACAAAAAGAAACAAGCTGCTTTTCTCAGCTGAAGGAACCGGGGTGATGTGATTGTCTGAGGGCCCCAGACTGGCTGCACCAATTATGAACTTTATTCTATAAGCTCCCAGGAAGCTGCAGTTTTAGAGATTGTGATTTACTCCAGATTAAGTAGCCCCATAAATCCTGCCAGCTGGAAAATGGTTTAATTGTTTTAAGAGAAAATGATGTAACAAGAAAATCCAACCTTTCTCCATTTTTCCCCCAGCTAAAACACTTTAACAACAAAGCTGAGTTTTACTAGGAGTGTAACAGACAGGCCAAAATGAGTAAATTCTGCTACTATTAAAGCTGTAAAGGGATGAAATGATCCCCAAAGACCCACTTCTCCATTACAGCAAAATCCAGTGAGCCTCCTCTATATCAATCATTCCAGGATAGCAGAACATCAGACAACACCTGGCACTCACAGGAGGTTTGTGTTCATGGCAAGGTTTGTTTGTGTTATAGCTCCAGTGCACTCATTATTTGACTCCTGTCCAGGCACCAAGTCCCACAGTTTCCATATTGTGGTTTTAGCAGCTCAAACTGATTAACAGGGAAAATAAGCACAGCTTGTCTTACATAAAGGAAAGAAAGTTGAACTGTATAATTCAGTTCTGTTTGTGTCCCTGGAAATGGGGGGAGAATGTGAGGGTTTTGTCTTAAAAAAAAAAAATAAAATTAGGGTCTCAGCATGTCCTGCCTTCCAGCAAGAGTTAAAATAGGGACAGTGAGAGAGGGAAGGAAGCCACAGGGTCCAGCTGATGTGGCAAAATAATTCACACTGCACATTCAAATTGACTGGCACAGATACTTGAGGATAATAAGGTGGCATTTTGATAAATAGGAAGAAGGTATGGTCTGGGCTATTTTGTGATTCTATCAGATCTCAAATTCTGCAGTAATCTAATATGGGTAGGGCAGTGTGCAGCATTTCAGCCAGATATTGCTGCAGAGAGTCCAAGAGCTGTGCCTTTCATAGACTGCTACCATGAGACCCCCATGCTACTGAATCTGGTGCCACAATGATAATTTCAGTGCAAAATTTACCCCTGAGTGCTGTTTTACTTGAAGCAAAACAATGTACCCCAGCTCTGGGCTGTATTCTGTGCTCTGGGATCACTGGGTGAGCTCAGAGCAGATCAAGCCTTCTTTTTTTCCCCATATCCTTGACAAAAAGACCCCATTGAAAAAGACATTTCTCACTCTGCTCTGCTGAGGGTGCACAGAGGGGGAGCAGAGCTCATCCCATTCATTTTCTAGCCTGCATGCAGAAATTGGTGGATTTCTCATCAGACATCTGTGAGTGTTGTTAAACAAGGCCCACAGGCTCCCCTCAGGTGCCAGCAAAGTGCTGAAGGGCCATTGTGCTCACACCTGCACTGCCCTGGAATTGTGAAGGTGCCCTCAGAAGAAGGAATTTAATGTCTGTTAATACAGAATTGAAACCATTCCTTTCACCACTCCATTTTCTCTGCATCCTCCTCACTTTCCTCTGGTTCATCCACCAATCTCTGTATCTCTCTCTGCCTTTTTGTCCTTTCTGGTGCAAAAAGACTTTGCTCAAATGGCAAAAAACTATGTTCTTCTTCCAGTCTTAGAATTCAAGTCAATATAAACCAGCTCCTTATCTCCAACTTCAATTTTTTAAAACCTTTTGGGTGTTAATAATATTCCAACAGCAAATTTTAACTGACTACAGACACTGATGTGCATGCAAGGAGCTTAAAGCCCTGCTGTAAAATAGCCCAAACTGAATGAACACAGAAACACCAGCTTGCCACTGGGCCAGTGATCAGAAAATGGAGTAACTTACTGAAATATGAGCACAGAGAACCCTCATCCTGCACAGCTCATGAATAAATGGTGAAGCACTTGCCAACACAGCCATCTCCATCTCACCCTGGCAGGAGACTCATTATCCTCAAGGCAAACAGCAGAACACAGGGTATGAAAGGCAGTACAGTCCCTGTCCAAACCTACCTGCTTCCCCATTGCCACATTTTCCTGAGCCAGCCTGACCTGTGTGAACAGAAGGGAGCCAATTAGTTGCTGATCTGAGTGGTTCCGTGGAAAGTTATTACTTAAAAGCTAATTAAAATAATTAGGGGGCAGTTTAATTAAAACATCAACTTAAAATGAATGCAGTAGATATCGAGCCCAGCAGGATGCACAGCTAGCAGATTCCCCTTGGAGGCTGCTAATTGGTGTTTGCAGTGACTGCTAACAATAAATAAAATAATAATATTCCTTTAGACCTTAGAATTTTTAAGAATCTGATTCCTTTGTGTCCAGTGCATGCCCAGGGCTCAATCCCCACTGCATGCCCACATAGTTTGAAACACTTGTCATGGGTTGGCACTGGCCAGATGTTAATGCACCCATGAATATATGTTTTTCCTCTAACAACTCCTGTGGGATGTGATCAGGAACAGAGCAGAGCAGGCTTAAATCTTGAAAACAAAAAAAACCCCACCAAAACTTTATTAATTACATAAGAACAGGGACAGAAATACTCTTAAACACACACAGAGACAGAAATAAAAACTTCTTAGAACATTTCTTCTCCCAGTTTCTACCTCCCCACCCATCACTCTTCACAGACCAACCTTTGGGTTTTAGATCAAACAATCACCACTCAAAAAAACTAATCTTCAATTCAGCAAGGGAGAGAGGAGTCTCTCTTGCACTACAGACTGTTCTTCAGAAAACACGGGTCCACCCCTTATGTGTTTCTATGTCACCCATAGCACCGCCCGGAGAAGTCTGCTAAAGTGACACTCTCTTTTTCCTATGTCCAGCGCTCTCACCGCTGTCTCATAGGCCAAAACTGCATACAGGGCTTTTTAAGGATGCTGCATGCCGAGCTCTCCCCCTTTTTACCCAGGGGCCGGGGTTCCAGGAGCAGGTCTGCCCTGAGGGCAGAGGGCACCACCTCACCCTCCCCCTCTCTTCTCTGCTCGCTCCACTCTTCAAGTGCCAGTCACTGTAGCAAAAGCAAGGGGCAGCTGCATCCACCCAAAATGCAGTTTATGTTTAAAAGAGACTCAAGTTCAGTCCATGGCTGACATTATGCAAGAAAAGTCCAGCTCCAAAGGCTACTCCTCTCATTCTTTGCCCATCAGGTTCTTTCCAATCGTGCTTTATCACCTCGGTCCCAGGCCACTTCCTTCTCTTTTTTTCCAAAATCACCAGTCATGAGAATCAATGTCTAAGAAAAGTTTCTTTCTGCCAAGCAAGGGTTAACAGTTTCTTCTCGGCAGGGTGCAGCAGGCTGAGGCACTCCCAGGCTCGGCAACCCCCCACGTGGCTGAGCACTTTCTCCCGGAGTTTGGGGGGGAGGAGGGGGGTGAGCACACACAGAAGGCACTTCCACAGTTTTCCACCCCTCCATCCTGGACGGGGCAGCTCAGTTCCAGTCCTGTCCCCTCTCTTCTTCCCCCCCCGCCGGGGGCTCCGGCTTACCTGAGCCGACCACGTGTTTCCCCTCCCCCACCCAGCCTCGTGGCCAGGCGGGGGAAGGAGGCCAGAGAAGTCTCTCTGCTGAAACCGGGATCTGGAAAGAGGCCGAACCCCCCAGACTCCTCCTTTTAACTCTTTGTGTCCTCAGAGGCGTGTCCAAACCTCTGAGTGACCAACCCAGGTGCCAGCAGAAAAGCTGATTACTGATTGGACTGCCCACATCCCCCTGGAAAAATTCACCTCCCCCCAAACCACGACAACACTATTTCAGGATATGAGAAGATTAGAAAGCTGTAGTAACTAAGTTTTTCAATGTCCTTGTATTCCTTTAATCAAACAGTCCCTTGCAGCAGAGAGAAAACCACTGGAATTCCCAGAAACCACCCCACCCACAGGGCCATATTGCAGGGCTGCTGTGTTATGCAGCTCATCTGTTCTCATGCCAGGACTACTTCCATGAGCAGGTTGTTTATGATCAGAAATTGAAAGAAAACCTTATTTTTCCTTACTCTGGTATCAGAAGTGCTAGAGCCCGGGAAAAGTCGTTCCTGGGTGCACATCTGGATGTGACGCAGCAGCACCAAAGCAGCACAGAGAGAGACTGGGACAAAGGCTGGGAACAGCTGTGGCTTTGGGCAAAGACAGAGGACACAGCGTTGGTGGCAAGGAGTGAATAGAAAGGGCTGGCCTTGATCCTTGTGCTCTCTGAAGTGCCCCTGCAGGAAAGCTCCAGGATCAGAGGGTAATAAGAGTGGTTGTGCCTCTTGGCTGCCAGCTGCTGCCTGAATTGATCCAGCTTTGCCATGGTGAATTATTGTGCAGGCTCCAGGCACACACAGAACATCAGCTCAACACTGCCCTGGAGGGCAGCAGGGCAATAATTGTACCCAGGGACAGCAGGGCAGCAGCTCTTGCTCGAGAGGAGCAGTGGCTGAAGGGGAAGCAAAGAACTCAACACAAGATCTAAACAAATCCGGATTGCATTTGCATTTCATTCCAATTTAACAACATAGTTATTGTTTGTTAATTATGTGCCAATTGATTACTGCAGCAACATATTTATTGAAGAGGAATAACTCAGCTGAAGATGCATATTCTATTCATCCAAATTGAACAAAGCAGATTGAAAGCGATGAAGTGTCATGGAGCACTCATCTCCAGTTTACACGCACTGTGGAAAAATTCTACAATCTGGGAGACAAGCTGCTCTGTTCCACAGCAACCTGGGACTAGGAGGAAGTGTCACCCATGAAGGACTTGAGTGTAGGATGCTGGCAGCCAGTTATGAGCCTGCAGACCATGAAAGCCACAAAACTTTGCTCTGCCAGGAGTCCTTGTGGTGCAGCTTCTGCCAAGAAGAGCTGTACACACAAATGCAAAGACTAAACATAGAAATAAATGGAAAACCACCAAAAACCTCACTCCCAAAAGTGGAAGCTGAAATCACAAGAGTCATTGTTCTCATCCATCTTTCCAGTAAAAAGCAAGTTCTTGTTTCCACTACAGATCAGGAGGTGTGGCAAAGGTCACCCCTAGAGAAGGTGAAGAAAAGGCAGAGTTCAGAGCTTGTGCCACTTCTGGGAGGGAGATGTGGCTTATGTGAGGATGGGGGAAAATTAAATCCCATTTGATGAATATGAAAAACTAATGATCCTCTTCATGATGGTCTCTGCACACAAGTAGCTGCAAATAAGAAGACTGCTCCAGCCAGGAAATGTCAATTGTATGGAAATGTCATCTTCACTGCAGACCTCTCCTGGGGCTGCTGGAAACTGCAACTCCACTGCATTAATTTCCATTCCTCTTTCTCTGTCTCACTTTCTCTTTTATTTTTCAATCTTCTAACCTTTATTCAAAAAATTTAAAGCAACCACCTTTTCTGCATTCAGTATTTTTTTTTTTATCTATATCTGTGCAGAAAGGTTAAAGATTTCAATTAGAAAGGTCACTCCAGGATGGTTGTGCAGCTGGGTTCATATGCTGCCTGCTGTTTGGAAAGTTAAAGATAGCACTGAGCAGCTTCCTGTGCCAGGGCTGACATCTCCAGCTTTTTTAATCCCAACAAAAATAAACTTTGAGGCCTTACTCTTCAAACAGTGCAAAGGTTCACAGATCTCAGGAGGCTTTCAACAGGAAAAACTGTAATTTGAGTTCAGATTGAAAACCAGATCAAAAGGAAAACAAGATGTCAAATACAAGATGTCAAAAACAAGATGTTAAGACAATTCCCAGTGGTGAGCTACAGCACTTTCAGAGGTGAGTGTCTCCAAACTGAGCACACTGCAGCCCCTGACATCTCCAAAGCACCCTCAGCATGAGACAAAGCTCACTGGTAGGTTTATACAACATTGCTATCTAAGCTCACACCTCCTGTATTCCACAACTCTTTAACCTACCCTAAATTATCCTTGTTTCACAGAAAAATAGATGAATGTATTCCCTGGTTGAAACAAGGGAGAAACAACAAGGTGCACAGGAGCAACAAGCATATGGCCGGTCAGGAGAGAGGGATTAGGTGAATTACAATTGATTTTGCACTGTTAATGAACCATGAAGTGCTTGTGATTGCATCTTGAAGAGATTTATAATTATTCATTGAATCTCAGAAGATAATTAAACCTCATTAAACACAGACATGACAAGCTTGCATAGTAAAGAATAAACCCCAGAACAGGTTCCTTATCAGAGAGGGAGATACCATGTGGGAGATGATAAGGAGAACCAGGGGAAATAAAAGGATTTTTCACTAAAACTACATTTTGCCCAAATAAGAAGCTACTGCCCTCAAACTTTTCACCCTTTTTTTCTTTTGTTTTAAGGGTTCTTTGCATTGTCTTTCACACACTGCCTTTGACTGGCAGTGAATGCTTTATGTGAACGCCACTTATTTATTCCACAGCAGTTGCTGTATTAAAATGTTAAGAATGTTTTAGAGCCAGTGGGGACTGGCCTCGTTGCTTGTTTACCAAGGTGTGTGTGATCTCCAAGGCACAGACTGAGGAAGGAGCAGGGCAGAAGCAAGGAGAGACTGCAGTGGGGAGATGCAGTTCATCACCACATGGATCAGAATTCCCAAAAAGCAGCATTTGTGGTATCAAGAGAATGCACATCTCTTTCAAATAGTTTGTTCTTAGCTTGTGACCATGTGAAAATTTAGCCCATATAGTCCATATTCTAGAGATTTATTAGGGTATAATGGGACATGTACTACAGGCTGTATGGTATGTTCAATACTGATATAAATTATACCCTAGTTAGATACAAAACCTTTGACACTGGATAAGCAGAATCTAAGAGTATTTCATTAAAATAAGTTATTCATCAAAGAAGGAACCCACTGGAAAAAGAAAAAGCTATCAATAACATGCATGACTGAGGAGCAAAGGAATCTTGGCCAGCTAGTGGTGGTAACCAAAGCCACTAATCCAGAATAGCAATTGTGCAAAATTTGATTATTTTGCTATTGGGAGCTGTCAGTGATTACAGTGCCCCAAATCACAATAAACATCTGCATCCACTAATACAGTCAAAGCAACCACTCACTGGAATGTTCTCTCTTGTGCTCATACAAGGTAAGCCAAGGTAGGCCCCCCCGTCTTGGCCTAAGGTGATCTCACTGCCTTTCCCATTTACACTGAATTTCCTGAAGCACAGAGAATGAAGAGTTTTCAGTCCTGAGGCAATCTGATTTTATTAAGAATTGCAAATGTTGACATGAAGTTAAAAGATGCATCTCCCAGTGGGCTGACACAGCTTTGCTCTGTGAGCACACCACACAGGGGAGGAGACAATGCACTTTTTTCTGATATGCTTCTGCTATGAAACCCTTTTTACCCACCTTTGACACCCAGGGGAATGACTGAGCCCCACAGATACATCTCTCTCACCTCTCCTTCATTTTCTATTCCTGCCTGATAGAACACCTCCTCTTTCCCTTGCCTAAGATAGATTTTGGAAATACAGGTTTTCCCTAGCAGAGGGTAGCTCAAATCAAAATCCTGTAGCTAGCTTTTCACTATGGTGCACAGTGTACACAGAAAAATTATTGGTTTGGACAAATCAAAGGATAAACAGGCAGGCACATAAGGGGCAAATCATCATCTGAGAGCTGTTACTTATTTTCCCCCTTAGACAATCTTTGTACAAACCCCAGAGTCTCTGGCACAAAGAGGATTCAGGTTTATCAGGCCTGATTTCTAATTGGTGCAATTGAACTAGTGAAAAGTCCTTCATCAGGTTAAACATTCTGTGAGCCAATTAAGCCAAATTGATTTAATAAAGGAGCAAACCAGTCTTTCTGTATATACCCATAGTACTTGCTCCAATTTAGTTTGAATGAATTTAAAATCAGTTTCAGAAAATCTTTGCAAAGCTTGTAAAGGCATTTCCAGCTCTTTCAGAGAAGAAAAAGGCTGAAGGCTGACTCTCTCCACCCAAGGCCCTTCCTGTTTTATTTTGCAATGACTTACACATCCCAGCTTTGCAATGAAGGAGATTTCCAATGGCAGAGTTTACTTTGGCTCTCACCCCCATGCTGTAGCACCATGTTTTTTATAGCATTGTCAAACATAATGATTCCTACCCTGGAGAGAAATTGGGTCCCATTTTATATTTTATTACCTAAGAAAGGAGATTTTTTACTTTCCACAGTCCACAGTTGGCAGCAACAACCTCATAAATCTTGTCAAATGGTTTTTCTTGAAATATTGTCCAGCAAGATGTCTGTGAGGCTGGGGCCTGCATAGAGTAAATAAATTAATGACTTCCTGCTCCATGTCTGAGAAGGAAGGGCAGCAGGGATAAAGAGTGCTCTAAAGTCACTGCAGGCAGACTCCAGCAGCTGGTGGGTGAGCTGAGAGACCACAGGGAGTTTGTTTCTCCTGTTTCATCCAGAATAACACATGAGCTGCAAAGCTCCCAAGAAAGGGGTCTTATTCTAGAAATGTCACCTCGCCCCGGTGTCAGCACACTCTGCCAACGCCTGTGTGTGCTGCAAGGGCCTGGTTCTCACTGGGAACCACGGTGGGGGAAAGCTGCAGGAGCCACAGTATGTGCCAGCAGAACTCAGGGAAACCAGGAAAAAGGATAACTGGAAGGAAGGGAAAGGCAGGAATATACCTGTGAGTGCATGTGCATGGAAGCAGATTTCACACCTGAGGGGACAGAATGCACTGGAATGCACAGTGTGAGCACGAGGAGTTGTTTTGGGTTGCAATGCAAGATGTAACCAAAAGTTATGTATTCTATTATCACCTGTTGAAAGTGGTCAGGGAGGTGTTTTTCTCTTCTATGACCCATTCCTCATCACCCCAGAGGGGAGGGTGTGGGTGTGTTCTGTTAATGGCCAGCTGCTAAAACCAGCTGTGGCAGTGTTCTTTATCCCTTCCAGGACCCATCCTCCCTGCAGGGGATCTCTGCTGTCCATGGGCCATCGAGGCTCCCTGCAGGGCTGATCCAATTCCATCATCCATGGGAGATGCTGCACCCAGGGGAGGAGCCCAGCATTCCCACCTGGATAAACCCTGGGATTCAGAGCCCAGCACAGCCTGTGTGCTCTGCATTCCCACCTGGATAAACCCTGGGATTCAGAGCCCAGCACAGCCTGTGTGCACTGCATTCCCACCTGGATAAATCCTGGGATTCAGAGCCCAGCACAGCCTGTGTGCACTGCATTCCCACCTGGATAAATCCTGGGATTCAGAGCCCAGCACAGCCTGTGTGCTCTGCATTCCCACAGGAAGGCTGGACCCATCTCACTACTTCTGGACCTTTCTACACAATCATCTCTGCTCCAACAGAACCACATCTGTCACTCCAGGAGGATTTATTTGGACTGCTCCCAACACCCTGACCAACAGGGTGTCAGGTTGTGTTCTGACTCTGTCAGTGTTTTCTTTTATTTGTTTGCTTTTTTGTACACCTATGTTTTTATTTTTTAATATTCCTAGTAAAGAGCTGTTATTCCTATTCCCATATCTTTGCCTGAAAGCCCCTTAATTTCAAAATCATAATAATTTGGAGGGAGAGGATTTACATTCTCCAGTCCAAGGGAAGCTCTGGATTTCCCTGGCAGACACCAAACTAAGACAGGAATGCATACAGGGGAGAAACAGCTCCCTGTCCATAGGAAACAAGTTTGATACAACTCCTGTGCCTGCCTTCTGTTGGGAGGGTGGGATTGTGAGATGCAACAAGCAAAAGATGCTTGGAAATGCTGAGTTGGACAAGTTTGCAAGCAGTGCCTACAGAGCAGATGAACTGGTCTGCAGATACAGAGCGTGTTTTGGTACATGTGTTTCTAAATTTAAGTGGACAGTGATGGGAGGAAAGATGATTGTTCTTGCACTGTGGGAGCATCCAAGATGTGCATTACATACGTGTTAGTTGGTGCAGGGGTATGTGTAGGTTACAGGCTCCCTGAGCCAAGCCTAATTTCTTTTGTTGTCCTTTTTGGGTACTGACAGAGCCTCTCCTGAGAAAAAGAGATGTTCAGCTTGATTCCTTCGGGCAGTTAATGAGCCATTTCCCTCCTCTCTGTCTTTCTCCCTGCGCTCCTCCCCAGCTACAGCAGCATTTGTGGGTAATGAAGAGATAATGCTGTAATGACTCGTGTGTTGTTCTCAGCTCTGTGGTAATGCCTAGGGACAACTAACTGGGCAGTCAGTGCATGGTCCTTATCTGCTTCTCTGGGCTCAGGGACCTTTCAATGAACCTTCAGCCTGCAAAAACGAGCAAAACTTTGCAAGGCCAGATGTCCCCAGCTCTTCTGCCCCACACTTTTCCTGCAGTCCTACACACTCAGTTACTGTGGTTGGCTCTGATTTCTTATGAGTTGGCAATTCTCCCGAGGCCTCAAGAATAAAAATACTGCTAACCCTGGCTGGAAGCATAAGGAACAGGAAGAAAGATTGATTGCTAGGTAATTAAGTGAGAGCTTTGATAGCCTCATAAGCTGCAAGAGCCAAACCGGAATCATGTGGAATCAGAGTGGCACGGACTCCCTCCCTGCATCCTGCCACCCTCTCCTGTTAGGAGCAGCATCTCAGGATTCTGAGCACGCAGCTGTCCTGCTCAGGCTTTATAGGCTACAAGTCATTTTAAGGGGAAGTGCAAGAAATGAGCTTCCCACAGATGAGCCTGATAGGAGACTCAGGGACTGACTACGGTGGGAAGGAGCAGGAATTGGCAGAATGCCTCCCACCCCGTGCCTCACTTCCCCTGTCTGCCTCACCTGATTATAAGGTGTCTCTCCACATTAAGCATAGCAATGCATCCATTTATAGCCTGTGAACCACGTCTCATATACAGGGCAGGAGGGCATGGGGAGAGGAGATAGAAGAAGGAGGGAATAATTATCCACCAAGGCCTTGAATCCAAGGAGATTTACACCCTTCCTCAGCCATAAACATCTCTGTGAGCTCTATAGATAAACACACTTGCTCAGCAGAAGCAAATGCTGCCTGCCAGCCTCCAGCTGCTCAGCCTCCCTGCAAGCAGCTTCACCAAGGAAAACCCAATTATCCAAGGGGATGCAGCTCTCTCCACCCCACTCCTCTCCCGTTTGCACACAGCAGTGGTATCTTCATTGGATATCTCATTCACAGTGTGTGTGGTGTCCCAAGAGGGACAAAGATAGGTTTTTTTCCCCCTTACTTGAAGGTAATTTTCTGCCTGCCAGCCTTTTATTTTGGAGCACAGCCACACCAGTATGTTCCCACACAATGGAAAGATGATCACACCATCCCTCTCCCCCAGCTCCTCCTGCCAGCCCAGCTTGCCACACGTGGTGCTTGTGCTGGAGTGGCTTCTGAGACAACAGAAAGACAGGCTGCTCACATGCATGTCAAAAGAAGACATTTCCACGAAGCTTCTAAAAGATCTCCAAGATCATCACAGGAGCCCCTTAAGGAGCCTGCACAGCCCTTTAAGGAAATATTCTCCTGCAGGCTGTTATCTGTGTTTATCCTGCAGATCATGGGAAATGCAAGGGTCGTGGGAAACAAACTTCATGCCAGCCTTTGAGCCTACATTGAACTCAGGATAAAATCCACAACAGAACTTTTCCTTTTCCTCTGGGTTTACACCCAGGCTCACACCACTGTTTATGCACTTGCCCTCCTCCCCTGTTTCAATCAACCAGAAATACAAAATGCCTCAGCCCACCTCATCCTCACATCTGAGCACACAATTCCCTTCCCTCTGATTTGTCCACATCTACTGTCCTTTATTCCACTATAATACACTGCCTATTCTTTTGTGTATGTGCACATGAAACGTTTTTTCTTCTAAGAAGTGAGTCAGGAATAACTTTCTACTTTATCAGTTCCATGAGAGGTGATAGTTCCTCATGATAAGGTGGGGGAACAAAGGAAACAAGAACTTCTAGACCCTGCTCCTAGCTCTGGCACTGGCATTTTCTGTAAAAGTAGCTACTGCCTAGGGCTGCCTCAGTTTCCCCACAGTGCCTCAGAGACACACTGAGATTTAATAACCTGACATACATAAAAAATTTGAGCTTTTCAGTTAAGAGGAGCTAGGCAAGGTCACAGTCCCACTGTGACATGATGCCTTTGAGCTTCCTAGTAACCAGACAATGGCTTAACCAGGAAGATCCTACTGTAACCAGTGTATGAGCCAGGCTGGACATCACCTGAACCCCTCAGTGCCTCTCCCACAGGGCATTTGCAGCACATTCCCCTGACCAGGATGTCTGACCCCAACACAACCCACTACAATCCCTGTCCATCACACGTTGTCGGCCTTGAAACTCAGAGTACCAGGGGTGACAGACAGATCTGGAGAGTGACAAACATCTGGAGAGTCAGCAGAATGCAGCCAGTTGCCATGGAAATTCAAGCCTCCTTTTTAAACATCTGTGTAGCTCAAGGGAACGTGACCAGCTCTTACCATGAAAAATCCTTGTAAAGAATCCCGTGGAGAGTTGGTTTTGTATCCCACAATTTCTCTTTGCTCCCCAACCCAGTTACGTGTTCTGGCAGGAAATGGCCAGACCACAGCCACGCTGAGGATAGGTGACATCCAGGTGTATTGTCTAACAGATGAGCCTGCAACCAAGGACATCAGTTTCTAATACAAAACCTCTGCAGGAAAATGTCAAGTTTAAAAAAAAAAGTATTGGAAGAGATCCATTTTCACTGCTCTGCCACATGACAACACCAGGCAACACCACTCAGGAGCAGGCTTTGAGAACATCTGCTTATCTGGACATGCAAAGTTAGATCTCAGAGGCTTATTTATCTGCCCACTACTTTGAAAGACTTTTTTGGGATGCTGACAAAGGCATTGTCATACACAGGTGTGACATGCAAATAAATAAATAAAAATTTAAAAGCCTTTAGGACAGAGGAGTGCTGATGGAAAATTCCAGCAAAAAAAGCAACATTTTTGGCTTGAGTGTCTTTGGCATCTGCAGAAAACACAAGCAGTTACAAATGCAGGAAATTCAAAGCCCCTATAAAAGGAAGATCTGAACAGTAGACCAGGCTGTTTGTCTTAGGATCATCAGTGAGTTCGTGTTGTTTGTCTGTCTCTGGCCAACGACCTCACCTAACTCAGGACAAAACACCCTCAAGACTTTTGTTTTAGGCTTCTTTCCAGAAGCCCTGAAAGATATTTAGAAGTCTAGTTCAACATGCCTGGTTCTTCATGCAGTTTCTCACACCACAGTTAAGCAACTGTCAAACACAGCTCTAAAGGATGACTGATGCCTTTTCATCATCAGTGGCCCAAGTCCTCCCCAAAGGAGATGAGGCACTCAAAGACACACTCCTATTTGTTGAGGATACCTCCTGAAATCCATAGTTATCTTATAAAATTTCCCTGCCTGGCAGTTGAAAAAGTTCCTTCTGAACTTAGCTGTGGAAATCTCTCACAATCCAAATAGCCTCCCCAGAGAAGAAAGATAATTACTTACTGCTTCTCTTTCCTGAAGTCTTGTTCCAATGAACTTCCACGATGACAAACATAGCAGGCACTGTAAACCCAGCAAGTGCATTATTTCTCTTCCTCTTCCCACCACTGCCAGTATAAACATCACCCTGAATTAAGGGCCAAGTGCCAAGTTAAAATAATCCTTTCTTTGATTTGGGGATCTGGCTTCTCCAGAGATCACAAAAAATCTGTGATGGTGGGTGAGAAGGAGCAGGGATTTGATCCAGGGACACCAACAGGAAATAACTTTCACATTAAATATCACACCTCCTCCTGTGGGTTTCATTGAGCAGTTATGATGATGTATCCCTGCAGGGCCACCACAAAGACAGATCACCCCATCACACTCTTGAACATCCCTGTAAATCCCAAGCCTGTACACTGGAGGGGAACCTTGTTTGTTTTCCCTTCCTCACTCCCACTCCTCTCTGCTCCACTGCTTTTCTGGGAAACCCCAGGGGAAATAATTCTTTTAAAAGGCAACAAATTTAATCAGGATACCAAAGCTGTAGGCAGCCAACAGCCAGAAACAGTGCTAGCCTGAGATGGAAGCCAGAGAACGTCAAACTTGACAAACAATCATTTCCATCCAGACACTAGATAGAAATGCCACAAAAAACCTTCCTGAACTAAAAGAATTCAAGCTGGGTCAGTCAATAGATTTATTTGCAATAAGTGTAAATCAAGTCGTTTTATGTCAGCCTTTAAAAGATATATGTCATGGTTACAGGAGAAGGAGTGCTGGTGTGGGTGTAACCAAACGATGAATTCTACACCCATTAGTCCTGATTAGCTGTTAATGAGGGGTTTTTTGCAACAGCTGCCCAGTGCACACCCCAGTCTGCAGGCTCTGAGCTCCTGTAGGGTTTTCTTGTCCTCATGTGATACCTACACTCAGCCTAAGGGGGTCATCTCTGCCAATGGGCCATCAAGGACTTCCCAAAATATCCTATAGCTCAGAGGATTGCATAATTCTATTGTGAAATTCCCCGCCCTGGGGGAATATATATATATATATATATATATATATATATATATATATGTATATGTATATGTATATGTATATGTATCATATATATCATGTATCATATATATCATGTATCCTATATATTATTTATCATATATATTATTTATCATATATATTATATATCATATATATAAATATAAAAAAAAAATCTGGGCACTCTGGGGCCTAAAACCACACCACTGGACATCCAGAGGAGGACCAGACCTTCCACAGGACCACCACGTTCAACAAGACTGCAACTGCTGCTTAACTGGATTGTGAACACCAGCCTGACCAACAGGGGCCAGGCTGTACTCTGACTTTGTGGTTTTAAGCTAGTTTTTTCTGTGTTCTTGCATTTATTGTAATCTCTCTAATTGACTGTAATTCCAGGTTGAAATCTCTTGCAAGGTATTTGTGTGGGGTTAATTTCTCCTGCTGGTTTACTTTCAAACCAGCACAATGTGTTTACTTTCTTGGTAAATTGATTTCTTTTATGACAGCATAAATTCTAAATGTAAAAAGAAAATTTATATAATTTTAACAATGTATGATGTTTTTATTACGAAATCCTATTTGCTCATTTTGCTGCAAATCAGGGCTCCTTTTCTGCACATTAACACACTGCTGTGGGAAGGGATCTGGAGCCTCCAAGCTGGAGCTTCAAACCTCCTGCAGTTCTCAGAGGATGTGAATCCCTGCCCTGATGCTTTGCACGCAGGGCACAATCCCACCCTGCTCACAGGTTTCCATTCAGCCTGGCCTGAGCACCACCAAAGGGCTCTGAGTCTTTCCCAGCACAGCAGATACACTCCACACGAGCAGTTTCTCTGCCCTGACCTTCCTGCTAATATCCCAAACTCCAATCCAAACACCTGCACCTCGATGAAATTGAATCAAGATTGCCATGAACTCATCTCCAGCCTCATTTTCCTCTTCCTCTGCCTGATTGTGAGGCTTTGCCCATATGACAGCTTCATTACAAGTGACCTTCAGCACTGCCTTTGTTGGGGAAGTGATTTAGAACCAAATTACGGATCTATTTCTTTCATCTTCTGCCTCTTACTGAAAGCAGCAATAGCAGCCCTGCAGAGGCTGCCTGAAGCAGTGTATTTTTGTGTATTTTTTAACACATTCCAGAAGGGGAGACAGAGCAGAAAGCCATCCCCCATCACAGGCCAAACTGAAGGGGCTAAACTGTCCTTGGAGAAGCGCCAAAACAACTGTACAATTTATTCCAAGAAGAGTCTGGTTTAGACCAACTCTTGAGTAGTTGGGGACTCTACTGAGAACAGACAGAGGCAGCTGGAAAAAACAGGGGCAGGTGGCTGCTTAGAAGACAGGATCCCTAAGGCACATGGGCAAAGCAGAAGGGGGATGGCAATATGGGACTCATTATGGGCTGGGTTAAATCTCACTGGAAGCAGCAGGAAGAGCAGTTGTCTCTGAGTCAGGCTACATCAAGGAACACTTAAATTTGTACTTTGTTTAGTACAAATTCCAAAGACAAGGGTTGATCTGAATTGAGCTATGACACAGCTGTACTGTAGACAAATGGCTGTGTGTCTGTGAAAGAGAAGAGGGGGAGAAGAAGAAAAAAATAACCAGAGCTAGAACAGTTTATCAAGAACAGTCAGAATAAGCAGGAGAAACTTGAAAAAATGTCAAAGAGATGGTCATGGAGAAAAGAGTCCTTAAAGACCTCTGCCTCCTACAGGGCACTAACAGCCAGGGGGACTTAAAAGCAGAGGATGTGGGGAAGCAGGAGTGAGGAGTCCCTGCTCTCACTGACTGAAGTGTTTTCCACCATTAGAGCCTAACACAATGGAATGCACCAGCAGCAGATCCTTGAGTGAGTGTCCAGATAGAAGACTTGAAAATCTTGAGGCCCTCATTCTTCTTTTCAGCAGCAGCATCCCCATCCTGAGTTACCCAACAGCTCTTGAGCAAGGCTGCTGTATGATGAACCACATAAAAGAGAATTTCTGTGATTTTTCACCCATGTAGGCTTAGGAACAGAGGGCAGAGACACACTGAACCATTCACAGAATGAAACTGGCAGCAGGCTGTTTCAGCACAACCATTTCAGTAGAGTGACTTGCCAGATGAGAAGAGTTTAATTTACAAACAGAAAACATAAAAGGAAAGTCAAGACTGTAAGCAAAGCGTCAACAGAAGAGCCAGTAATGAGAGGCTCACACAAGAAGAGATTGGTTGATCCTCGTGGTAAAGAGCAGCACAAAGAGACATAACAGGAAGAGATTAACTGCTGACACTGAAGTGCTATTTCCAGCTGACATTTATCTCTGCCTTGAAATTCCCAGTTGGAGAGAAGAGGTGAATACAAACAGGAGAAATGTACACTGGCCCCTTTATGCAAATCTAACCTTTCTGCACCTGCCAGGTGGGGAGCATTTATTTACATTCTGGCTGCCTGGCTACTTTGGCAGAGGGGCTGAATCCAAAGTGAGAAGATGAAAGGAGTTACAGCCCATGGCTGTAATTTCAGGACTTGTTACAGGCATTTCAATTTTAATGTGGCAGTTGAGAGATATAAACCCCAGGCAAATGAACTGGCAGAAGACCTGTGCATGTGCCAGTGTATTGTCTGACATGAGAATTTCATTGCTCCCTGACAGGCAGATTCAGAGATATTAATCAGTGACACAGTCTGTACGTGTGCCTGGCTCATAAAGCACCTCAGCAAATTCCTTTAGCATCATGTATGAAGAGTGATTAATTTTACACCAGATAGATCTGAGTCAAATCTCCTTTGCCACAATGACTTTTTAAGATGCAGAAATGTTGAGCAGTTAACTGTGAGATGTCTGGGGGTGAATTTGCCACAACTTAAAATAGAAAGATAACACTCATATACACTATCAACTATAAATTAATAAAACTTCTCTTAACATACACGTAATATTCATCCCTTAATTGCGAGAGCCAACCATGGCATTACTCATCTCTAACAACTAGACCTTAAAAACTGTGCCCTAAAAGTAAAAACGCCTGAGATGTCTGGCCTGCTGGGTCAAGGATGAAGTTGCACAGCTCTGCTAAGTGTGCTGCGTGTTCTAGGAGCTTCTCAGGGCACTGCTTCAGGCAGGCCCAACCAATTATATCACATTTTCCAGCTCATGAAGCATCCTCCAAAATACCACTGACGCCAGCACTCGTACAGTCAGCACAAACCCTGATCTTTCAAACGTGTCCAGCAGTTCAGGATCCTACTGACAAACGCCTTTGAGGGATTCATTTCTAGAAAGCACTCACATCTCCCTGTCTCCTTGTGGTATCAGTGTCTGGGCACCAAGGTCACTCAGTACATACAGCCAGCTTTTTTTAGAGCTGCTTTAAGTCTCCTGAATTCAAATCGAAGTCAAAGATAACTCATGAAACTGGCTCAGAAAACAGGAAACTTTTATAAGCATACCTGGGTCAAACGTTCAAGCTTTTCACTGCAGCTGTGAGCCTGGAATTGACTTCTCAGCACAACGAAATAGCTTGTGGCATGTTGTTCCTCTAGGATCTCCAGAAGATGAAATCATGCAGAGTTCACAGTAAATACTAGAGAAACGGGCAACCTCTGAGCAAAATCACTGCTCCTCAACTGATCTCCCAAACCACGTGGCAACATTGGGACCAAGGTAATTGGTGTCACACCTCAGAGCCTTGAGCAGACAAAGCTCACAGGTTCCCAACACTGTCTCCTGTAAAATCAGGTTTCTTTCAGCATCTACCATCCAGCCCAATTTTGCTTAGTACACAAGAGCTGACGACAGCCTGAGGTGACGTGGCTGCAGGACACGCCAGGGACACGTTTCTGAACCAGGCACACCCTTGGCTGCCCTGCATCTCTGCCTGTCTGGTTTTGTGCAAGAAGGGGGGAAAAAAGCGTTTATGAAGGGTCAGAGAAAAAAAGGCAGAGAAAGAGAGCTCCCATAGGATAACAGGTGAGAAATTCAAGGTAGTTTTGAGGCAGTTAGTGAAGTCAAGAGCCCAAGCTGACCTGAAGTCAGGGCAGTAAGAAAGTAATTGGACTTTTAAAGGCTTACACTGAGGTTTCCAAAGCCTTTTCAACAACTTGAATGTTCATTTTCATTTTACTGGAGTGTAGCCAAGAAAATCCTGTGGGCTGCTCTGATACTGGAGGTCTGAATTTGGAAAAGAGAAGCTACACTTGGCTTTATTTTTCATCTTTTTATAGAGAGAGAGATCTATACAAAGAATCATCAAAACAGGCCAATCATTTCCTCATCAGAGCACCTGAAGGAAGAGTCAGGAGTTTCAGGCTACAGACTGCTCCCATTCCAATTCCAAACATTAGAAAAATCCCACCCATATGAGCCGTGTGGGTTGTTTTTCTTTCCAGCAGGAAACAGCTATAGTGGAAATTACTTTTTTCTGTTTTCCAGCTCTCACGAGCTCTAGGTTCAGAAGACTTGGGGTTTCAGTTCTGTCAGACCATCAATTGCCCAGCAGGTAAAGAAAGCAGTAAGTGGAGAGTAACTGATAGCAGCAGGTAGCTCAAATAAGTTTCTGAATCAATACCATTTATAGCAGAGACAGCGCCAAACACTGAAGTAGAGAGGCCCAGCTTAATATGTTTACAATATTTCCCACTTCGCTTTGCTCATTTTTCCTTTCCTACTTCTTTCAGCAGTGATTTTTTGAGAACTAATTTCTCCATGGATGTAAAAAGTTCATGTTTCATTCACCATTCCCTTACAAACTCGTTGTAAATTGAATTACCTCTGTGGCAAAGGGGAACTGCCCTAGTTCTGTGGGCTCCTGAGTGGAATTTAGACACGTGGTCTTCCTCTTAGCAGAAAGAATTCTTTTTTCTTATTATTGGATTTAAAGTGAGGATAAATGAGTGGAAAGCAAATAAAAAATAGCCACTTCACAAAAAGAATGAACAGCACAAACCAAACCATGATGCAATCCCAGAAACACTTGTGCTGTATCTCCTACCTGAAAACCACTGGAATAAATGCAGACTCTTTTTCTCTTCCTGCTCCAAGTGATAATGACACAGAATCTTTCTCCTTCCCAGCAATTTCTGGTTCCCAATATAATTCCTCTGGAAAAAGATGCATTTCAAATCAGTTACATGGAGAAGGTGGATACAGAGGATTTCTCTCTGTATGAGGAGCATTTTTCTTCTTCCTCACTAGCTGAGAAGGGAAAATGAAAAAGCTGCTCTACAGTTCCTTCAAAACTTTGCTCAGAATCACAATCAATATTTTTCAACACACGAACAAACAAAACCATGTTTTTCCCTGAAAAGTTCTGTTTTGGTAAATATAAAAAGCTGGTTGTTACTCCAAATAACCAGATGGAGAATCATGAAAAGTCCGTATTCGTCAATTATCACTATTATTTTAGTAAAATTTTAACTAAAAGCCATTTTCTGGTGGGTAAAAACCCCCATACTTTTCAGAAAAATGCTAACAATACTGAGAAGGAGTCTTGGGTAAAATTTTTGGCAAAACAAGTAAACCTTGGTAGAAAACCTGGTCCATGGGAGATGCATGATTCCTCTCCAGTGACTCAGCAGCCTCAGACATGCTTCCAAGCTGTTAAGTTGTTCTTCCAGGGATATTATAGAAACCTTTCCTTCTCCAAGAAGTCTTTTACTATATAAGATGGTTTAGGGAAAAAATAATCAAAGCTTTGGCTGGTTCCCACTGAGGAGCTCAAAACAAGGACATTAAAATTTAAGGTATCACAATTATCACTTGTCCTCATATAGAGAGGAGGGAGCAGCAAGAAGACAATCCCTGAAAAATCTGTCTCCTGCAGGACAGAGGCACAGTCATGGTTAAACAATTGCTTCAAACCTGTGGTGGTTTGAAAGCAAAACCAGCGAGACTCCAAGTCAGAAATACAATTTAATAGAGAGAGAACAAACAACAAGAAAGGTAAAAATAAAATAAAAATAAGACAAATGCAATAGTACAAAGGAGCACTGTCAGAGTCAGAATGCAAACCTGACACCCTGTTGGTCAGGGTGTTGGAGGCAGCCCGCAGTGAGTCCTCCCAGAGTGACAGATGTGGCTCTGTTGGAGCAGAGATGATCCTCAGGAAAGGGTCCAGTCATCCTCTGGGAATCCAGTGGGAACGGCTCCCTTGGTGTTTGGGATTGCTGTTTTATCCCATGGAAAGGCTTTGGCTCCTCCCCTGGGTGGAGCATCTCCCAATGGGATGAGGTGATGTTATCAGTCCTGTGAGAGCCTTCAATGGCCCATTCACAGGGGATGTCCCTGGGAGGAGGATGGGTGCAGGAAGAGATAAGGAGGCCCTGCCTTATCTGGTGTTATCAGGTGTCCATTAACAGAAGGGATCGCCCTCTTCCCCCCTGGAGTTACAAGAGATAAAGAACAATATCTCCCAACCAACTTCAACAGATGAAAATAGAATACACATTTTTGGTTACAGTTTTCAACCCAAGACAAAACCTCAAGCAGGGGGATTCCTCTCCATGCCTGGGAGCAGTGCAGAGGAGCTGTGTCAGCCATCAGAGAGCTGCAGAAAGTCCTGGGACCTGGTGGGGAACTCTCCTCATGCTGAGCATCAGATCCTCAACCAAAGCCCAGCTGCAGCAATGCCAGGAGGAGATGCTGCCACAGGGAGACAGCTTCCCTTTCTTTTAAGGACATTTTAAGGGAATGAATAATTCATCCTGAATTACTTTGAGCCGAGGCAACGCTCCACATTACCACCTGATTATATGCCCCATAAAAAGAGATGACAGCAATTTATCTCTCTTCTCTTGCTGGGTGGGCTGGTGGGGGGATAAATATGCTGCCACCAAACCAGAGTGATGAATCATCCCTCAGTAATTTGGCAGAGAGTCCTTCCTAGTGGGAGCAATAGGGAGAAGGACTTCAGCATAAACCTGGAGGGCTCAGTTCTGTTCATTCCCACAGGACTGGGGAGTACCCAGCAAAGGTGTCTGGGCAGAAGAAGCTTTCTCCTGAGAGCAGTGGAGTCTGCAAAGATCAGGTGCTCACATTGCTGCTGGTGATAAGGAAATGAGTGTTATTGTGCTTTATTATTGACTGAACAACAGGGCTGGGCTGGAGAAGAGGAGCTCCATCATAAATTACCCAGAATCATGCTTCTTTCTGGTATCACAACTGCACAGCACATGCCCATTGTTCAGCTGGAAAATGGGAGGGAGAGGTTTGTCCTGGGAATGAAAGCACAGCTTCAGTTAAATGAGGCAAGAGTGCAAGTGGGTGCTGCTCCGGCTGGAGGGGTGCCCTGTCCTTTACCTGTGCCCAGTTAGGACACCCTGAGCCTTTCCCAAGGGAGGAGCTTTTGGGATGATTTGAAACCATTGAGCATGGATCAGTTAGGGCCAAGAAAGGAGGGCTTCCTTTCCTTAAACCACTTGATGTATGTATGAGATATATAGTGATAAATAGATAGATAGATAGATAGATAGATAGATAGATAGATAGATAGATAGATAGATAGATAGATAAATAGATGCCATATCCTGCTAGCACTAGCAGTCCATTATGGAGATATCCCATATATTTATGGCCATACAGACAGTTGTAATCAAGCTACACCAAGCCAAAGGCAGCCAAATTCTTGATCTGCCTGCCCACAAGCAACATGTCCTGGCTGAAAGTTTTCTCCCTCTGCATGTGCTCCCACCTCTGCCCTCAAAACCAGTTATATTTCATGCTATACCATAAATTCTCTGCAGCCAAGGGCACTCACGAGCACTGGAGCAAAGGAAACATTTCCTTGTAAACATCCACACCTCCAGTGCCCTCACCTGAGCACTTTGTTCTGCTGCCTCTGTGCTCCCAGCTGCACCCAGCCTGCAAGAGGTAAATCTGCCTCAAAGACACGTCCTCCCACCCCCTTGCTGGGTATGGGGAATGTAAAACACAGCGGAGATTGCCGCTGCTTTATTATTTATGAAGCTTTGGTTATTTCGTATATAAATAATCCATGGCTGCAAAATGTTGCTGGCACTGCAATTGAATATTCATGAGGTATTTTTGTTGAGAATTTTCACCATCATTTCAAACCCGGCCATAAAAATAAAAATTTTCAGCCGTCATTTCACAGTTTCAAGCCCTGAGAAACTAAATCTCCTTCCCACCCTGAGGGTTTTCTGTGCAGGGTGGAACGAAGTAGGGTTAATATGGGAGTTGAGTTCATGGTGCATTGGAAAGAAGAGGGAACATCCTTCATTGCAGCTCTGCCTGCTGTCTTTTAACGCTGTCAGGGTGCTTCAGCTGGGGATGTATGCTGCCTGCGTGGAGTATGTGCAAATTCCTTCTCTGCCTTCTAGAAACATTTCTCTTTTCAGGTTTAATCCCAGCCAGAACCTTGACAGAGAAGCACCCAAGTGGGATCCCTCAGCATGGAAACTGAAAGCATTCTGCCGCCACCCTGTGGAAAAGGGTGGCCCTGGATTGGCGGGGACTCCTCCAG
The DNA here is from genome assembly GCF_021018805.1 of Prinia subflava. Taxonomy (NCBI): domain Eukaryota; kingdom Metazoa; phylum Chordata; class Aves; order Passeriformes; family Cisticolidae; genus Prinia; species Prinia subflava. The sequence goes on along the minus strand of NC_086267.1, from coordinate 2,718,238 downwards.
ATGTTCACAAGACCACAGCTGGCACGGTGGTTACAGGGGTATGTGAGGCTGTCATCACCCCGGTGAGACCCAGACATAAAGAAAGCAGGGAATTTCCAGGGGTGAGGATCAGGGCATCTGTGGGAAGCAGAGGTGGGCATGAGCTGGAGCAGCTGCAATGACTGCACAAGAGAAGAGTGAGTGCCTGAGACTGGGAAGAGGCCACAGGCCTCCTAACACAAGTTTATTTCTGATTTATGTCTTTTCTGGGGCCCTTGACTTGCCCCCTCTAGAAGACCCTCTACCCATCTAAGCCATCCATGCAGACAGAGTGTACCCCCCTCCATGGGAACACAGGACAGGATGGGGACAGGATGATTTCCAGTGTAACAGGAACTGTTTTCACAGCACAAGCAGGCTGAGCTGTGTCTAGTTACCTCCAGCACATTCTCTGGTGCCATCTGAGTCACATAGACTGTGTGGAACCGTTTGAGTTTCTGCTCCTTTCATCTCTCTGACCAAGGCATCACATGCTGCTTGTCCCAAGAGGAATGATGAAGCCTCATACATTACACATCCCCCAAGGGATTTAATTTTCCTTAATCTAAGGGGAGGATTTGCCTTCAGTCTCCAGCCCTTTTATTGTCCATTTGTTGCTCCATCTACAGCACGGTTCACAAAGGATTCTTTTCAAGTCGACCTTTGCTTGGGCACCATTAAACCCTTACACAAAGTCCCATGCTGCTCACAGCTTAGAGGAATAGAATGAGACAGGGGCACTGAAGGCTGGATGGCCTTGTCCTCCCTCTTAACAGGGCACTGCAAGGACAAGGGGACAGAGACTAAATTATGGGTCAAGAGGAATGAAGCACTGACACCCTTCCCTTAAACCCCAGTTTGCTCTGAAATATCTATTTGGAGAGACCAAGAACTGCCTGAATTCTGCAATCTCTCTCCCCCTGTTCCTTCTTCCTGTAGGGAAAGTTTTTCTCTTTGCACTGTTTCTATTTAGTATAGCAGAAGGGGAGGAGGAAATAGCCTTCAGCTTTCCTCACCATCTGCATCCCAATTGTTCCAGCAGGATTTGGGCTGCATTCCAGACTGTTCCTTTTGCAATTTCTGGGACCTTTCTGTTCTGGCCAGCCCTAGTGCTGGCTGCCTGGAGCTGCTGAGCACCCTCCTGCACACAGCCCCCCCATTTACCTGCCAATCTGCACCATGGTCTACAAAAACAAACAGCTCTCCTACACATAAAATTTAAACACAAGGAAACAATTAAAAAAAAAAAAAAAAAAAAAAAAAAAAAACACCAAAAAAACCCAGTGGCATTACTGTGCATTATAAAATAATGAAACTGGGGTTTTTTTCAATTTGTTTCTACCCCAGATAGTGACAGTGATCAGCACTTTACAAAAGATTCCTCTTCCACATCCTGGCATATGTTATTACTGTTATTAATAGCCAGCCATTCCCAGGGGCAGCACTCTGTACAGGTACATTTATTTCCTTCCCAGCCCTGTCACCCCCTTGCTGGTGCTCCACTCCCTAGAGTACATCCCACTGTGAGGCAAGGGAGGCAAATGGAAAGTTAGGTACCATTCTGGCACACTCCAGACACGGCTGAGCCTCATTCTGTCACTCAGGATGTGCCTGTTGTTGGTTTTATATCATCACAATGGCATTACCTGTCTCTCACACTGCTGTTATTTCCTGCTCCTTCCTCCTAAATCAAAACTGGATGTAGAAGAGGGGAGTATTTGGACACTGCCTCCCCTCAGAGCCACCAGGAATGGGAGTTATCAAGAACTCACTGCTGAGTAGCAAATGAAGCCAACTCTGTTAGTTTTTCCGTTTCCAAGTGCTGACTCATCCCTTCTGCCCTCTGAGCAGGGTCTGACATGTCCCTTCCATGGCCAGCTCTTCTCAGGAGGGCTGCAATAATCAGATCCATGCTTGGGTGCTGCTGTGAGCACCTCATCAGCCTCAGCTTCCCAGTCACTGCCTGGCAGCACACCCTGCATTCAGAGATGTAATGAACTGCAGCTCAACAATATAACTGCTGAGCTGGAATGACCACCCTCCACCCAGCCAAGGTGCGAGAAAATGGACAAACAAGTGAGTGCACAGCTTTGTTTCTCCACCTCTTCCCTCTGGGAAGCTCCTTTCTTAGTGTCCACCAGAGCAGGAACCTGCCCTGAGCAAGGCTTTCCAGAGAAATCCAGCACCTTAGGCAGTTCTTAGGCTGGATTCAAAACACACAGAATACATTATCTCTAAGGCAGATGTGGTGAGCTCCTTCCTTTGCCTAATTAGTAGCAAACTTTGTTGCTACTAATTGCCTTCCCTGTGTGGGATGAGTCATTGAAGTCACTAAAGTGGCAGGTTCTGAAGTGTGGGCAGTCACTGAAGTGCTGAACCAAAGCAATGAAATCCAGATTTGAGAGCACAGAGGAAATCAATACCATGGGGAAGCTCAGCTCCTCTTTCCACTGGCCATGTTCATCACCAGAGCCATTTAATAACACAGCTCATTGGGCTTCTGACACCGGGAGAGGATGGAACTACGGCCTCAAACACCTCATGGTTTGATTTCCATAGGCAGCTCTAGGCTGGGTATGTTATACTTCCCAGCATGTGAGGAATACAGGTCTGGCACAAGATTCAGAGGGAAATTTCCTATGAAAATCATGTAGGAACCCCCCTGAGGGAGCAAGGCTGAAAAATAGACAGAAAACTGGAAAATAGTTTACATCAAGCAGATAGAGATAATCTAGACTAAACAGTTTCTTCATCTTCCCAATGTCAGGAAATCATACAGAGCTCACTTTTGTCAGGGAAACTTCAAAAGAACCACTTATGGGTATTCTATTCTGGACTATCACATTTCTCACCCTAGGATTTTGACCTGAAGCTTCTCTGCTATTTCTAATACAAACTTTCATAGTGAAACAGAACTGTAATGGATAACCAGAGTCCAGTTAGGGACACACTGCAGTTGCATGGAAAGAGTTTCATTAGCTGCAAGCTTAGACACACACAGGTCCCTGCCCAGCTAGAGCAGGAGAGTACAGGACACAAGGCACAGCTCTCCTGTCAGGACCATCCTGCCAGAGACAGAGGCTGGAAAACCAAATTCAGCAAAAAAATATGGAGTAAAATCCTCATCCCTTTGATACTGATGGCCAACCCACCACTGATTTTAAGGATGTTGTGGGATGTTACCCACAGTCCCTCTGTAACACCCTGTGTAATGCCAGAAGAAGGTAGAGGTGATGTGGAAACAAAACCAAGTTTTGTTTGTTTCCCAACCACTGCAGCTGAAAGACCACCACATTCTTCAGCAAGCCAGGCCACCTAAGAGCTCATACACTTTTTGGAAAAACACCCAGGCTGGTTCAAAGACTCCTAATAAGAGACAATCCACCACAATCTGAGGCAAATTGCTCCAGTACCTAATTATTTCCTTGTTTACATTTTATTCACAGCATGAATCAGATTATATACACTTCCAGCTATATATATATATATATATATATATGTATATTATATATCTGATAAATGTGTATATCTATATCACTTCCAGCTATATATATATATATCTGTATATATCAGATAATATACAGTTCAGTTTCCAGGCACTGGAGCTCCCCGTGGCCACTGTCTGCTAGATGAATGAGTTTTCTATTATCAGAAATATTTTCCTTATACTTACCGACTGTGATCAAGTCACCTCTTTACCTTCCTTTCTATAAACCAGATGTAATTTCTTGGCACTGCCACATTTCACATTAACCTTTTATTAACTGTGAAAACATTTGCTTGATCTGAAAAATCAAGATGACAAAAAAAAAAAAAAAAAAAAAAAGAAAGGTGTTTTGGGGGAAGTTTTTAATGTAACTGCACCCCAAAAAAACCAAAGCTGCTGTGCTGTTACCTCACTTGAGGATCAGTTTGAGATTCTAACAGACCTTGCTGCCCTGTCATAAAGTTCTTGAGTGTCCAGGACACCTCTGGTGGGGACAGAGCAGGGCACTGTCCATGTGCAAGGAGGACAACAGTGCTCCAGTCTGTGCCAAGGCTCCTGGAGGGTTCAGTGCTTCTCTGATGATTAGGAGGAATTCAGTGCTGCTGCAGTTAAACCAGCTGCAAATGCCACAAAAGCTGCACTAGCATAAGACCTTTTCGCAGGTGTCAGTAGTGTCTATACAAAGAAAAATCACAGGACTTGTCTGGGATTTTTTTCCCACCTCTTGCTGTTAAGGCTATCTGGTAAACACTTTGGATCTGGGGCAGAATACAAAGTGACTTTCAGCTGCATATCTGTCAAGGATACAGAGCTATGATAAGCAGGAGTTTGAAAGCACTCAGCTGCAAAATGGGAATGGAGGTGATTTTTGGCATTAGTTTAATCCATATCTGAGACAGAATTGGGTCGCCCTCCTGGGAAGATGCACAAAAAGCATTGGCCAGGGAGGAGAGAGATGGCAGCCCTTGTCCCACTTCTCCCAGGATGATGCCTGTCTCTTCTACTCCTAAGGATGCATTTGGTCTGTCATTGAAGTATTTCATGGCTAAAGATGGATGGCTGGCACAAATCCCCAGCAATGCACTGCAAGGAGTGAAAAACAGAGGGACATTGCATCCATGCCTTGGATTAGGCTGTTCTCACTTTCCACCTTATTGCTACTACAATGCAAAAAGCTTCCCTTCTGCTGGGCAGCATTCCGCACCTGATTTGGACAAGTATCATTGACCCTGTGGAGCTGAGGAGGTGAAGGGGAGCACACTTGGGCTCTCAATTTTCAGGGTATTTTTGCTAAACTGAAAGGCAGGAGCTGGGTGAGTGGGCCTGGCCTCCCCTAATGGGGGATGCACATGAAACACTTTCATATAAAACACCCAGGAGTTTAGATACCTACAGATACCAACAAACAAAACCAGCCAAAGGCACCTCCCATCTCCCTGTGATTCCAGGAGCTGTAAAATCCTACAAGAAGAGATCAGGGCACGGTCTGGGTATTCATTGCCTGCACCTAGGCTCTTGTGGGTGATCCTACAGCATTTATCTCTCCCACTCCTGTTTTTTCAGCATGGTCAAACCCTCATCATCTCCCAAACAGCTGACTGCAAAGGCAGCAGGATAAGCTGGCTGCATGAGCAGCCAGGCTTGGAGCCCAGCCTGCAGAGACAGTGCCAGTATTGATTGGAAAACCTGTAAAAAATAAACAAACTCTCTGTAATTACTCAGCCTGATGGATGCCAGTAGGTTTGTTTACTTCCTGCAAAGATGCCAATAGCCTAACAGAGCAAATATCACCATTATGTAATAAAACAATGCAGGTAATTAAAAACATCCTGGCAGGGCTATAAACAGGAACATTATCTATTAACTCTTTCAGTGGAGCATGAGAGAAAGGATGAAAATTCTGCTTCATTTGAGGGGAGACAGATTTAATGGATACTTGAATAAGAGCTGAGCCAGTAGGTTCACCTAGAGTTCAACACCATCCTCTTTTCTGCCATTAAACATCCCCTTGAATAGTACAGCATTCTTAAAGATCTCAAATTAAACCAGGCCCCTGTGGCACTGTGTTTCTTCTGTATCAACACCTCAGAGACTTTACCTAAAAACAGAGGAAAAAGATGTGGAGGTGCCTTCCAGAGGACATCAGACACCTGATACACAACCTTCACCTCAACAAGCCTCTGGCACTGGTCCATCAGTGGGCAAGGAAGCAGGGAGAAATGCATTTAAATGCATTAAGCACCTCAGCTGGCAGCATAACAACTTCATACAACTCTTGTTGAAGCCAGAAAAATCAAAGTATAGGCTTCAGTGAGACCTGGGCTTGGCTGGAAAACTCAGAGATTTCTGACAACTCCTTGCTGAATATTTTAAATAACTCTGTTTTCTTTCGCCAAGTGTACCTGAAAAAGACCATTTTCCTATCAAGGATCATGATCAAGCATCTGTGACCTTCATGTTTATCAGTATTAAAGGGCAACTGCTCTGGACAGCAGGTTATGAGGAGATTTTGGAAGAAAGGTCAAACACCTATGTCACAGATCAGACAAGGTTTAAGCATTCAATGCCTAAGGGGGACATGCTGCTATTGCTGTCAAAAATCAGTTGGGAAGCCTTGGATAACATTTCCCTGCCTTAATTTCCCCTCAGTCGCAGAACAATTGATTTGTTGGTGCTTCAGCATCATTAAGGCTTAACAGACAGTGAGCAATTTCTTTGCCAGACCCTGATGCAAAGCACTGACATGAGCATAGATCACAAAATATGATCCTGGAGAAGCAGGGATATGCAGATTAAAGCTGTGTTGAGTGTGTGACTCAGTAGATCACTATAGTCCCTAGGGTTTAAATACAGTTTATTTACAGCTTTTTACAGCTGCTCTGAGCACAGAGTCCCCGGATCTCAGAATGACAGCTGGAAAAGGAAATGTAGATTTTTAAATTATTATTATTTTACCTCTGGTGAATGTTTCTTGCTCACAAGAAGACATAATTAAATCAACAAAGACATAAAGATTCCTGAATCACACACAATGCTGCATTACATCTGACCTCTTCTGCCTTGCTTACTGAGCAAAGAACTGATCTTGCTGATCTAAGAAACTTAACTGGTGCATGGAAATCACAGCCAGCCAAACCCTGGAAATGAGAAGATGTCACTGATGACAGAGACAGGAATGCAACAAGGACACACCGAGGTCATGCAGCAACAGCCAGATTTTATTGTCAGGTGACAAAACAATTTGAATTTCCCACTCTTACAGAGCTGTAAACCTCACCTGACTGGGTAAAGATCTCAACTGCACCCAGCTCACTGTGGTGCATCCTTGGCTTAAAGGGGTTGACTGGGGTCCCCTGTTTGGGCTTGAGTTCAGCCAATCACTTTCGTACCTGGGCACTTGATTTTTGGGATTCCCTAAGGGGCTAAGCTGTCTGTCATGGCCAAATTATCTGTGCAGCTCTAGATGAGCTATAGCTGTCACAAGGAGAAGCTGGACAAGCAGCCAGGTTGTCCTAGAGAGAAACGAGGCATACAGGGACTATACCACTTCTGAGATAGCTCAAATGGAGACCAAACCATCTTTAGAGAATTTGATATTACAAGCAATTGTAATGATTTTTTTTCAAACTGCACATCAGCAGGGGTAGCATGAAACTCTCCTGGTGTAAGAATTCCTTCCAATATTGCTCACTCAGGCTTAGGAGACAGGCAGACCTGCTTTAGGCAGTCTCAGGTAGCCTGGGAGCCAGAAAACAAAGCAGGGCCTGTCCAGCCTCAAATGAACCTACACCATTCATATTCTATACTTCAAGAGCTGTCTCTCTACCACTACAAAAAACCCCAGCAGACTCCTTTACTTCCACACAACAGATAATAAATATGTCTTATTGTTTATCAAAGTATCATTACAGAAAACTTCAAGCACAGCAAAGAAAAAGTAAGGCAGGATTTTCCTAAAAGCTTTTTTCATGGCAAAGCAGGCTTATCAGTGGAAAGGAAAATTCGAAAATTCCCAAGGCAGCTTGTTTTCTAGAACATATGGAAATAACATCTCTGAATGACTTTTCTCTAGCACAAAAGGGTTTATAACAACAGTGCTGACAAGATCTGAAGCTGGAACTCCAGATTTTCAGCTTTGACAATGGAATTATTACACATGATTCTTTCTAAGTAAATTAAACCCATTAATCATCATAATTAGTAACGCTCTGTGTCAGTGATATGATAACAGAGCTAGTGATTATATTCTGCTAAAGCAACTAAAGGATGATACTACAGCCACTACATGCTGCTTGCTGTCACTGTCTGGCTGTGGAGGAGGATGTTAATGCCTAAGGCTTAAAAAAGACACCACCTTCAAAGGGATGTGAGGGAAGCAAGGGATACCATCTCTCATGTTGGCTTTAAAGCCCCTGGAATGCTGAGTGGTAGCAGAAAAGAACAAATTCCTCCTTCATATGATTCTGCTTGAGCCATTTCAAGTATGACAAAAGTTATTTTGGTCTGTGTGGTTTTCATCTTGATCTATACCTAGCAAAGGCAGTATTATTCAAATAATATCAGTCACATATCCCAGGCATGGGCTAGGTTTTGTGCAGAGTCCATCAGGATGCTGAGCTTTGGCACAATTGTCCTGCTGCTGCTTACATCAACATTTCATCACCATTTGTACTGGAAGTGCATTAATAATGTGATTATCAAGCATGAAAAATCTATCCACTAATAAGTGAATGGGAGATTTTTCTAAACATTTATCATGCTGCAAGTGCCATATACCAAACCCCAACACAATCCTAAGACTCTAGACATGTTTGTGCAATACTTTAATCTGGCAGCAGTCCATTTTTATTTGTTTGAATGTATTTTTATGCATACTCATGATGGCAGAGGGCAGTCCACGTGCTTGATGCAATGTCCCTGATGATCCCTGCCACAAAGAGTTTGCTAGCCATCCAAATCACAACAAATAACTTTCAGCAAGTTTCTCTTCCTTCTTTTGCAAAATACCTCTGGAGACAGGGAGATTTTTTTTCTACCTAACAGATTTGTTACTTGTAATCTGTTACTCAAATGTTTCACTAATTTCAATTTCATTCCTGCTCGCTAGTCACACTAGGTTGCTTAGTTACTATTGTCATTTGGAATTATTTTTGCTCCATGACTTGACAAATGATGAGTTCTCTGAGGGATTCTGATGTTGATACTGACAGAAATGGAATACAACACTTCTTTTCTTCCTGCCCATTATGATTGGGTGTTATGAATGTTACCAGAAAATGGACAAAAAAGAATCAATCTGAATGCCTCCCTCATAAAGAATGTTCCTCACAGTGATGTCAGTGAGACAACTTTTCTGGAGTGCAAGAAAGGCCAAAATAAACGGATGCAAACAGATTTGTCTATTTATTCTGTGATGGGCATGTTCTTGAAAAGACGATGTGCTCACATACACCTGTGCTTGATAAGGTGTCATTGCCCTGTCATTGCTTTTTGGAAATGAATCATTCCTGAGAAAGAAGATAATCATTCCAGAGTTATCAGTCCTTTCTGGAGCAGATGTCTCCAGCTCTGCCAGAGGCAAGGGTTGTAGATGGCCACTGATGTTCCCTTGATTTTCCATTGGTGGCCTTTAGCTCTTTGGAGCCACTCCCAGTCTGTTGAAATGCTAGAGAATTTCTTACCTAGAGAAACAATCCTCTGGAAAGGAGATTCAGTTCTCTTCCCCAGGGCCAAAGGTGAACAAACCTGGCTAAAGTTATATAAAAAAAATTTAAGCTGCTATGTTTTCCAACAGGCTCTCTAGGCTATAGAGACAGCTATGTAGAAGCAGTCCAGGCAGCCAAAGGACCTGCAGAGTTCAGCTCTGAAGGTATTTGAGGCCAATTCCTCTGACTCTTAACCTTTAGTTGTCTGCCTGTCAGAAAGAGAAACTTTTAATCATTCTCTTCCAAAACTTTCCATCACAACTAAAACCTTAACATGTTGAGATGGAACGAAAAGAACCTGCACCAAAACCTTCAGAGGGAAAACACTAAACAAATGTAGTGTCACTCTCTATACAGCATCTCCTTTTATTCCATTTTTCGACAGCCCTGGGAGCTTCTGGGATTTGAAGCACTCAGCATAGCTCAATGCAGACTGGAGAATGGGAGGGCACACGAAGTACACCAGCAAGGACAGGGAGGTTGACAAGAAGAGCAGGAGGGATGCAGGAGCTCTGAGCACACAAGGTTTATGGATTACTTATCCAGTACACACCATCAATTACCCTGCTGCTGTCTCAGCTGGATGAACTCCTGGCAGGCAGGAGGCACCTGCGGACATGGATCTGCTTTTCTGTCAGTCCTGATCAAACCCAGCATTCCCCACTTGTCCAAGCAGGTGCCCGTGTGCTCAGTTCTGCACAGGAGCTACTGAAAGCAGCACAAATTGCTCCAGAGCTCCATTGGCCGCCTGCTGCTTCCCCAGCTGGCTTGTTTGGCAGGGAAGCTGGCACAACTGGTTCACCCTCTGTGCCATAACACTGCTGCTGGGCTGGCACAAACTTCAGTGGGCATGATTGCCAGCCATTCCTGAGCTCAGAGGAAGACGGGGACTAAAATCCTCCAAGTGTTTTTAACAGCTTTCTAGAAACTGCACTGTAAGCAGGCTCCCTGCTGCCTGCAGTGCTGTAAGACCCCTGGAGGGAGGGATTCCCACAGGACACGGTGTTTATCAGCAGCACAGCACCACTCACCACATGAATCATCACACACCAGTGCCACAGCCCCGACAGTATGTTCCTAAATGCACAGTACAAACAGCTAAAGATGAGATCTCTTTGTTTTCTCTTCAGCTCTCTTAGCTGGGCTGTGTCTCTGCTTGGTGGCTGTTTGTGAAAGGAGTTTTTGTGCTTGTGGATTTCTGTTCCTGCCTCTAGATCTACAATAATCCCATAATTGTGATGCCAAGCAGTGCCTGAAGACCATTTCATCACAGTCTGTATAATGTGCAAATACCATTAAGTTAGAGGGACTTTCTCATTAATTCTCCATGCCAGTGACAAGCCAGAAATTACCACAATTGATTTTCGCCACTCATTATCAATCATCCAAGAACTTTGTCACATCTCAGCTGTCCCACCTGGGTCCCAGCATACATTTGCAGACTTCAACATATGTTAAACTAATAAAAAACAACAGTCAGAGCAACATCTGGACTCAAGCCCCAGACAAAAACAAACTGTGTATGTTCCTGACTCATTTGGTGGTAAACTTCCCACTAAGTACCAGTATCCTACAGAGAACCAGCAGTGGCCAGATTAAGGAACATCTGATTGTACACTGCCTGTTAATATTTTTTGTCTTGCAAACACAAAAATCCCCACACCTCTGTTTTGCTTTAAAAACTTAAACAATTCATAGGGTGTTTGCTTCCTGGAAGAAGCAAATTCAGGCATCTGAAATGCAGTTTGTCCCTCAAGCTCTCTGCAGCACCCCAGAGAGTCTGTAAATAAGTGTAATCTTTTAAAATCATCAGTTCTCTTTGGCTCATCTGGATCCAGAAAGTACTCAAAACTGGCTCAAAGATGGAATTATCACTAGATAATAATAATAACCTGTATGGAAGCTGTTTCAGGGTAATGCCCACCTTTTTTATTAGGTGGCTTTTGAGATTTCCAGTAGAGATTTGGAATACTAAGCAGTAAGAGGTTAGAAGGGTATTTCAATCTGGAAGTGTTTCTCCAGATAATTGCATTCCTAATCCCTGAAAAGTCATGATCTCAGTTTATTGTGCTGGGATAGAAGGTGTCCAATTAGTCTTTTATGACATGATCCAGCACAGGCTTTGGCATTGCCAGCAAGGTAACAACTTGTAAATCATCACAGGGGAAAAAATAAAGATTTTGCTGGTACGAGGAAGTCAGGCTTTTATAGACCAGCTCTGTCTTGTGCTCCCAGTGGAACAAGAGTGGGATACACCTTTCTCCCAGATACTGCAAAACAACAGCTGACAACATCCACAAACACAAAGGATAATAAAGTCCACTTTTAGCTTGTGTGGAAGAGCCAGCTCCTGTCCAAGCTGGATACAAATGAGTTGCGGAATAAGGATTTAACAATTAAAAATTGTAAAGCAGGTATGTTTTATTTCCAGCTGGGACGTACTGGGGATTTCCCACCGTACAAGCGAGCCTGGTCGAGACAGATTCCAGCTTTAAATACGCACAGAGCCCACAAAACCACCCCTCCCTGCCCGCCCATTCCCCGCCCACTCTCCGCCTCTTTGCACTTCATATTATAATTATCTTTTGTGGCTCCACACCTCCTGGTGGTCACGGGCAGGGGTCTGCTGATGAAGTAACAAGTCTTCCTCCATCCCTGAGCAGGCGCAGCGAGGGTTTGGGTGATTGCCAGGTCGGTTTGTCCTGGCCAAAACCAGGACCTGGTTCTTGCTGGTTTCTTAATCAACTGATTCTGCTTTATTGGGTCTTCACAATCAGAAGACAGTGTAGAAAGTCCCTTGACAAATTTGTTCCTTTTGGGTCTTACTCTGAGTTCAAAAAAGCACAAAGACCTTGCTTCAGACAATAAAACATGGGCATGATCCTGTCCAGCACTGGGCCTGTTTCCTTTAGACATACAGCTGCAATAGTCCAGCCCTGCTCATTTTTAGGCAATGCTGAGAGCCACTGATTTTTATCTTGGCTGGATGTTTAACTCCAGCTTAAAATGAAAAATAGCCCTAAGAAGCCAGAGCAGCATTTCATTCCTTAAATATAATTAAGCAGGTTCAAATTCAAAGTATAAAGTGACTGAAGGTGATTCAAATAAAAATAATCTACCCATGACCAGACAGAGCAAGGTGTGAGGGGAAAGGCCTAATTGTTAAGGTTTCAGAGAACTGTCAAGTACTCTCCTCCAAGGAGCATCACCTTGAGTAAGCAGCAGTGATTCAGTCTGTTCACCCAAGTAATGGGGAGAATAGAGTCCAAGCTCCTAAGAACACTACAAAAGCATTAAGATTTTAAACTTGGGATTCAAGATGTGTTAAAGCAATTGACACAACACAAGTACATCTCACAGAGCGTGCAGACACTGCAATCTTCCCCCCACAAGTGTGCTGCCCCTCACACATAGCTTGCCCACACTTTCGAAAGCTCAGCCCTCAGCATCTGACTAGAGAGAGCTTTTTAAACTTTAAAATTTAAGAGCTGACTGGCTTTCTTCAAATGCCCATTTCTGCCAGCACCTGCCTAGGCCAGGAGCATCTGTCCAGTCATAATCTGCACAACAGAAATCCATCTGCAGCCACTTATCTTTCAAGTTCATTTACAGCAGAGGAGACCAATGAGATAAAACCAAACACTAAAAACTCCTGTGCAAACACAGCTCACGGGTTCCTGTAAAGGCGCTGCAGCAGCAAGGGAAGAGCAACGCTGCCATCTGCAGGCACTCGGAATTGAAGCCTCCTAATTTAGAAAGATCAGCCCGTGTTTAGATGTCATGGTATCCTGAATTTCAGCCTTTATAACTATCTCCAAATGCGTTTGTGGAGCACACGGTGCCACTGGCCAAGGCAGGAACATTTCAAACCATGCTTCAGGCTCATTTATGACATACATTATATTCATGACACACATTATGCTGTCACAGTTCTATGGAGCAGTGACCATGGCATTGCAAAATTGGCAGAACATACTGGTAAGGATGAGAAAGTTCATCTTTATTAAAGGTATTAGAGTTCAGCTGAAACCTCCGTACAAAAATTGAACAGTACAGGGCACAGAAAACTGCAGCAGAGAAAATTCTGCACATCGATGAATATACCAGAACTACTCTAATTCTGCCATTAGTAAGAAATTATTACTGTTTGCCTTGTAATAGGGAAGGACGGGGCTACTAGATTCATAAAAGGACTTTAAACCAAAGAAAAAAAAAAGATTTTTCAGGCACTTATACTATAAACATGGCAGATGAAGACCCTCTTTCTTTCGTGACCATGTTTTAATCCATGTGCAAAAAATACAACTTGAGTAATATAAAAGAATGAAACATAGCATAATGAACTGAGTAACATTCAGACAGTTTATTGGGTACGAAGAAAGGCCAGGAGGTGCTTTAGGACACATTAACAGATCTGTTCATCTACCAGTGCACACTCTTCACACCGCAATACAGCTCATCAAGGGTGACCTGAAAGAAGTCTCTGAAGTTTATATTCAAGGAAAGTAGCATGGGACAGGGAAAAGTGGGGTAGGGAAGAGAGCCAGCATCTTTATCACAAAGCAAACCAATAAATGAACCTCTCACACTACTCATTGATTATGTGTGAAGATTCTTTTGGCCTAATTACGTTGGTTAAGTCAGCCTTTGTGTTAGTTTGTATCTAAAATGTTTTCTAGTACTAACAAGCTTTTTGGAAAGCACACAGAGATAAAGCACTTTTTACTTTCAAAGCTCTTTATGACCATGATGTCAGCTCAGCGTCCCTGTAAGGTAGGCAAAAATTAACTGTTTTCTGAGACACAGAGAAGTTAAATGACTTCCTCAAAACCATGGTGAAGAATATATTAGCTATTACTAATATCCTTAAGCACCTGGAATGATATTGTTTTTCACAGAGAGGGAATTGGAGGCAACCAGCATCTTCTAGTAAGGAATTACCAAATTTTCATCTCAGTTTTACTAATAAAATACTTTGAATCTCCCCTACCTTGGAAAGAGTTCCACACATCTATTTTTGTACTAATGAGCTGTTTCATCTTAGTAAGAAAAAGCACTGGTCCTTTCCAGCCCTAAGTAGACATCCTACCCAGGGAAGGGTAGTCAAGGTACAGTAAGAGTTACACACTCCAGGGCCCCAATGATCTTCCCATTATTACAATTACATTTGTCAAAGATACAAGTCAAGTCACTTTAAGGAATTTAGCTGGAGTACTCCAGTTTTTGTAAAAGAAGTAGAGAAAAGATAACTAACCATTCTTTGAAATGAAAAGCTATTCAAAACCAAGCTCTCCTAAAATGAAGCACACAGCTGCTACAAAGGCAGGATTAACCCAATAAACCTGCATATCCCCTATTGCAAGATTAACAGAGTTGTCAGCTCAGCCCTTACTTATCCCTACAAAAGCTTTTGGTTTGCAGAAATGTGAAATGGGTATTGGAGCCAGGTTCTTCTCCATTCTGTCCTCAGAGAAGCAACAGTAGAAATTCTGTGTATATCTGCATTGAAAACAGTTTCCAAAATCTTCTGAATATCTCCCTCCACCCATCTGAGCTGAACTTTTGCATTTTCTCCTTGTGTTTTTAATCCTAACAAGTATTTTTCTGTAGAAAGCAGTTGCTGAAGTCCATCTTTTCTCATCCTGTGCCTAGCCAGAACAGAGATCATTTGCCCATTACAATAAATAAAGGATGAAACTGTGGCTCATTAAATAGGCCTGCTAAGACTCCTTCCCATTAACTTCAGCTCAGATGTAACTGCTGGGTAACACTGGATAAGATGAAGCTGTAAACCAGTCTCTAAATAGCTGTACCATGTAATCCTGTCAGTACAACCCACTAAAGGGACATTTGGCTCTTTCAGATTTACACCACTTACCTATGACAGATGCAGGGTGACACCACGTGAGTTTATTGCTGGTTTATTGCTGGTAAAATCCCTTCATACAGTGGCTCACAAACACACACTTGTTCAAAAGCAAGGCTGTGACCTGGCACCAGGAGCTCTAATTCAACATCTGTGTCAATTCCTCTGAGCTTTCCACAGCTCCTCAAACAAGCTTTTCATGAAAACTGCAGGACTACGTAACACAGAAGAGAATTCAGTTGCCACTAGGTAATATGTTATGGATCAAATCCATCTTTGCACTGGAAGGCACATGTTCTCCCCATCATGTTTGGCATGTTTTGGATACAGCTACATAACTGCTGAAACAATCAGCTCTCCAAAGGGCCACATGAACAGCAAGTGGGAAGATGTGCAGGAGGAAACAAAGCAACACTGGAGGGTACAGAGTGGGGAAAAGAGGTGGGGAACTTCCCTTGAGACATCACTTTACTGTGACTCAGTGACACAAAATCTGGACTCCATTAGGAAAAATCTTGTTAACGAAATTGGTTTCTTCTGTTTGCAGTCCTGATTTTTATGCAGAGCCAATGCAATAATCCAGATTTGTTTTTTCTAACACTATCTTTCTTCTTTGGTGATCTGGGCTTCTTATAATAAGACATTTCACTATAACACTGTGAATAATACTCTAAATAAATAGAGAAAAACCAATGAAAAAACTGCTTTTTTAATTCAAGAATTAATGTATCCATTAATCCATAGCTATTCAGAGAAATCTGGCACTCTGCCAGTTCCCCCTTACCTCAAAACCTGTCATTTCAGAGAGTAAATTCTAAGCAAATACAAAAATGGAAACCATTTGTTTTTCTACCCATTGAGGGTTTTCCAGTTGCATGGTTTGCATTTACAGCTTCAGCTTTTGTAGCAGAATACAGATTTACTGGTTCTGGCCTAAAGTTTGTGCAGTGGGTTATTTATGCTCCATTTTAGCACCACAACCCAGAGATTTATAACTTTGATATTTCTAGACTATATGGGACAAGCAGAAGCAATATTTCATGAATCAGTATCTAGTGCATTTCAGGGAGCTTGGAAATAAAAGCTTGAAAATTGGCTAGGAAAAGCAAAACAAAAATTAAAACATACAACAGATGAAATACACTTACAGGGGAGTGAATTAATGGCACCTAGGTTGTGATGCTAAACAATTGGCAGTGTTTTGTGATTCCCATATGGGAGCCACTGGACTCTTTCACCACTGTAAGAAAAGAAGTGATAAGAGCAATCTTTGTGCTTGTGAAGTGAACAGAGAGTGTGATTTGAGGCTCTATCTTTCACTGAACTGTGAAAAAAATTAGGTGGCAGGAGGATGAGGTTCTTTAAACATTTCCTTCACCTTATGTCACCTTGCCCCTCAAAGCAAAGCCACACAGTTCTCCCCTTCTGAAGAACTGACAATTCCCTTTTTTGAAGTCTGTTGTATAATCTATCCAAGACCAGAAATCATAACATTCACTATCAACAGTGCAAGGTGGTCTTTCCATTCTTCTCACTGTTCATAAATGGGTCATTAACTCATAACATCCACTGTCCATAGTGGGTCATTTACTCATAACTTCCACTGTCCATAAATGGGTCATTTACTCCTAACATCCACTGTCCATGGTGGTCATTTACTCCTAACATCCACTGTCCATAGTGGGTCATTTACTCATAACTTCCACTGTCCATAGTGGGTCATTTACTCCTAACATCCACTGTCCATAAATAGGTCATTTACTCCTAACTTCCACTGTTTATTGACATGAACAGTGCATTTGAGGCCTGACCCTACAGCTCTTTTCACAGTTTGGGCAGAGCACCAGCTGGTGCCAACGTAATGCCAAACACATAGAAGAGCCCCAGCAGCAGATTGAGTTTGGCTGTCCGCTGAGGGATTTTGCTGAAGCTCTGGCTCCGGAATTGCCTCTCCAGTGAGAAGGCCATGGGGATGGTGAGCAGTGGCAGCGCCATGCTGATGGTGTAACGTGTGGCCAGCACACAGAAGATCAGGTAGGGCAGGAAGAGCAGCACGGTGTAGAGGATGTAGGAGAGCGTGGGGCCGATGAGGATGGCCAGGGTGACGATCCCCGCCTGCCGGTCCGACTCCATGTCCCGCGTGTTGTTGCTGTGCAGGATGGCCTCGGTGCTGAGGGCCAGGGGGACAGCGTAGAGCAGGGGGGACACGGACAGGTACCCGACCTGCACTGCGTGGGCAAACATCACAGCCAGGGGCCCAAAGGTGATCAGGATCACCACGTCCCCGAGCGCGACGTATTTGAATCCGATTCCTGCGGCAAGACACAAGGATAAAATTGAGCGTCATTAAAGGGTTCAAGAGGATGAATTAAAGAGTTAAAGAATTCAAGAGGATGAATTAATGAATTCAAGAATTCAACAGAATGAATTAATGAATTCAAGAATTCAACAGAATGACAGAAGAGAATGGGTGACACAACAGTTCAGCCCTTTCCCATAGGAATGTTGCAAAACATGCAGCTGTGGACAAGAAACATGTTATCTCTTTTTTAAGATAAGGATTTCTCCAGACAAACAATTTAACAAAAACTAAGGGCCAGGTTAAAACCATCTAGAAGTAGGTGTCTCTGCAGAAATCTATAGAAATAAGGTCTAAATCTATAGAAATAAGGCCTAAACCTACAGAAATAAGGCCTAAACCTACAGAAATAAGGTACTTTTTAGTGTGATCATGCATGCTAGAACCTGATCCTGAAGAGATACAGAAAATGCTCAGAACAAATGAAAAACTGATAAGATGCTTTCAGGGAAACCCATATAAATTAAAGGCTAACAGTTTGAAACTAAGTTATTTTTTCTTCTCCTAGTAATGATGTTTGTACCTATCCAACACAGAAAGACACTAAAATATTCTTATTAAGAGGAATCGCAAACTCTACAGCATTCACAGTGAAACTCCATCAAAGATTAGCAACAAAACATTCCAAACCAAAGTAACACTCCTACCAAAGGAAAGAAAATATGCCATTAGCTACAATGCTAAAGGATATGAGATAAACATCACAAAAAGATTCAGCAATAGCTCTGAGAAGCATCTAAATCCATATATGTAAATAATAATGCCTCAACACCAGCTGAAGATCTCAGTATGACTCTTCCCACAACATCCAATTGCAAAGAATACAAGTTTATGTACCAGAGCTTCAGGAAACACCACAAATATTTTATGGCAGTGCACTAGATAGACCATGTGTGTCTTCTAGAAGCCTTTTGACAATTCAGCTGATTCTATCACTCCTACACTCAGATTCATAACAAACGGGGTGCAGCATTTACCTCCGGTGTAAAGGAAGGAGCTGGAAAGTCCTCCAAAGTAAATCAAGGCCAGGTGCTCCAGCTTGAGCGTGGAGACAGCATAGAGCCCGGCAGCGCAGAGACAGCCCACGGTGTAGAGAAAGACTCCAAACCGGACCACATCCTGCGGCTCCAAAATCTGGTCCACCAACGTCCTGTCATCACTCTTCTTGTGATCGATGCCTTTGGAGAAGTCATAGTAGGTGTTCACCAAGTTGCCGGCCCCGTGCACGGCCAGGACGGTCACGGCGCTGCCCACCAGCAGCCCCGGGTCCAGCGCTCCCTGGGCGCGGTACGCCAGCGCGCTGCCCAGCGCCACAGGCGTCAGCGAGGCACTGAAGCTCCAGGGCCGGAGCGCCAGCACATAGGCCGCGCACTTGTGTCTCCAGCCGCCGGGGGCGGCCCCGTCAGCGCCCGCCAGCGCCGAGCCGCCGCCGTTCCTCTCGCTCCCGCGGGGGCTCTCGGCGCTGATACTGATCTTCTGCACCAGGTCTGCGGGTCCCATGCTCGTCCCTCGCCGTCTCGCAGCAGCAGCAGCACCTAGAAGGGGAAGGGCCGCACGTTAGCGGGGCGGCGGGGCCCGGGGGCAGCGAGGAGCGCCGCCGCCCCGGCGGCCTGAGGGGGATGCGAGAGCGCCGCCATTACCCGCCCTACCGGACCGCCGGCCTGCCCGGCCTCGCCACCCCCGCGGCCCTGCGCCAGGGGTTCCGCAGCTGCCGGCACCTCCCGGTGTACAAATGAAAAGAAAAATTAAGCGGCCCACGACGTCACGCGCGGCGGCGAGAGGGTCACCCCGCAGCAAGTGCCAGCACCAGGATTCACGCCATAGCTGCCACGGAGCGCCCCGAGCCCGGCGCAGACACAGCAGACTGTGCGGCTGTCGCGGGCAGCCGGACACATTTCAGCGGTGAACAGCGGGCACGGCACGGCATCACCCGCTCCCTTTGCGCATGCGCACAGCGCTTCACCCGGAGCACGGCTCTAGAAGGGATCTCAGTGCCCGTCCTGTCCCACCCTGCCATGGCAGGAACGCCTGC
This sequence comes from Prinia subflava, assembly GCF_021018805.1. Lineage (NCBI taxonomy): Eukaryota > Metazoa > Chordata > Aves > Passeriformes > Cisticolidae > Prinia > Prinia subflava. The sequence goes on along the minus strand of NC_086267.1, from coordinate 2,698,771 downwards.
CGCTGCCCCAGAGTGCTGCCAGCCCTGCCCAGCCTGGCCTTGGACACTGCCAGGCGTGGGGCAGCCACAGCTCCCCTGGACAACCTGTGCCAGGACCTCCCCACCCTTTCAGGAAAGAGCATTTACCTAACATCTAAACTAAATTTCATCTCTTTTAGTCTGATGCCATTCCCCCTTGTTCCTCCTTGCAGGCCACTCCAGATATTGGAAGGCTGCTCTGAGACGTCCACACAACCTTCTCTTCTCCCATAGAGGAGATGCTTTAGTCCCCATCCCGTCGCTCCACCATGTAACAGCACCACACAGCTCGGGATCACTTGCTGAGGGTGCAAGATGTCATGCAGAAGAGTGCCGAACGCTTCGCACAAGCCCAAGCAGATCGCACCGGTTGTTCTACCCTATCCACCCATGCTGCAGCCCGGCCATAGCCGACGCCTCCCGGAAGGGCGGAAGCCGGCATCGGGAAGGTGGGCCTAACGGGCAAACCCAGCCATTCTATTGGTCAGACGTACTGCCACTCAGTCATGATTGTCTCGATGATTGGTCAGAAGGCGACTGTCCTCTCTGTTCTTTGGGGAAGGGGCGGAGCTTTGAGCGCTTCTTCCCCCTTTCTCTTTTTCTATTGGTCAGATGTGATGCCGATCACGGCGTTTCTGGGAGCCTATTGGCCAGCAGCTGCTGGCCGGCGCCGCAGGCGCGGCGGCGGGGCGGGCCCGGGGCCCGGAGTAGGGGAGCCGGCGGCGGCGGCGGGTGAGTGAGTAAGTGAGAGAGAGCGAGCGAGAGCGGCGGTGCCTCTCATCACCATCGGCTCCTCCTCCCCTCACCTCCCGCTTCCCGCCCGGACCGACCTGCCCGAGCCCCGGCCGCGCAGCGCTGCCGCCTGCGGCCCCTCCGGCCGTGCCCGCCTTTCCCCGCCTCACCCCTCCCTCACCCTCGGCCTGCGGAGCTCCCCCCGGGCTCGGGCCTGCCGGGTCCCGTCCGCCGGCGTCTGTGGCCGTGAGGGGATCCCGAACTGACACCGGGCTGGGGCGATGTCAGCAGCTCCCGGCTGCTCTCTGATCCGCGGAGCCTCTCCTGGCTCCTGCCAGCAGCCTCCTCACCCATGGTCCCGCTGCGTGGTTGTGACCGCGTGTGGAACATTTGGGGAGAAGCAGTTGAAGTTCTTGTGTCAGTGCTTGGTTTGGTCTTATGTAATCTGAATATCGGGGTGGGGGCGTCAAGTATCTGGAATTTTTTCGACATAAAGAAAGGCTCCTGAGAAGTTTGTTTGTGTGTTATGCTAGGAAACCCCCTATTGCAATGATTGGTGCTGCTGTAACTGGACTTCCCATCTCTAAATATCTATTGGAGGATGTAACACTTGCTAGTGCTGAGTCTTCCTTGTGTCGGTGTAACACCGGGATTTCTGTGGAGAAACTTGGATAAAAGTGTATCAGTGTCAGATACAATGATGACATAATCCTGGGAATGGCTGTGTTTACTTATTATAGGTACTTGCAAAGCCTAGTTTGGTCCTGCTGTTTTTCAACTGTTGCATGACCCTTGATTTAGCATTGGATCACCAGAGGGCACGTGGCCTACTGTGATGTGTTTTGGTATTTGAGGAACTAGAGAGCAGACAGGCTGGGGGTGAAGATATGTGGTGATCCACTTTTATCATGGAGTGTGATGCCTAAGGAATATAGTCATTACTTGTAATTTTATGGTCTACCAACACAGCATCTCTATCTGTATTTTGGGAACAGTCAGGAGGGACAGCCTTAAGGCAGAAGCTCAGAGATTTCAATTAAAGCAGTAAAAAAAAAGTGTCTCTCTGAAGAATTTACAGGACTTGATGCCCCTGAGCCCCAGCCCGCTGCCACCATGTCGGGCACAGTGTCCATCCTCCAACAATTTGCCAATGGCCTGAAGAGCCGCAGCGAAGAGACGAGGGCGAAAGCTGCCAAGGACCTGCAGCATTATGTCACCATGGAGCTGCGTGAGGTGAGGGCTGCAAAGGGATTGTTTATCCTCGTGGGGAATGGGCTGGGTGCTGTGGCAATGGAGATTTTTGGGGTATGGAAGCTGGTCTTAGAGAGGAGATGGGCACAGCAGGGAGGTTTTTTTTGCCCCCTGGTACGTAGGAGAGGTGAGCGAGTTGGTGACACAAGCAGGTGGTCAAGTACCAGAATAAGTAAACTTGCTGCATATAGGACACAAGTAAGAGAAACTGTTTTGAGCTCGTAATGTGTGGTTGATTTAATTTTCTTCTGTTTAAGTGGCATAAGAAGCATTTTCTTTATGGAGGTTTTGGAGCAGGAGGGAGGGAGAGAATGCTGAAAGTTGATTTGAACTTTTTGCTTTTACAGATGAGTCAGGAAGAATCTACCAGGTTTTATGATCAGCTGAACCATCACATATTTGAGCTGGTCTCTAGTTCTGATGCAAATGAAAGGAAGGGTGGCATTCTGGCTATAGGTGAGTGAAAGTGCATAATGCTTCTGCTGTTTTCTCTTCATGCAACGATCTTTAGGGACAGATTTTCAAAAGGAATGATCTTTTATACTTGGGCCTGATGTCTGACAGCTCAGTACACTGGGTGTGTTCAGGTTGCTGGGCTCTGGAAACCTGTGTGAAGTGTCAGCATGGGAGTTACTTAGAGTGGCTGAAAACCTGGCACTTAATGATCCCTGAGCTCTTCTGGGAGCTGAGCATCAAATGTGAATGCTGAGCACATGAAAATTGTGATCTGGAGCTCAGCTGAGGACGCTTTGTTCTACCTCTTTATGTGTATCAGTGTAGGCTGACTTTCTCAACTCTCTTCCATCTGGGGAGATTGATTCTTGTTATGTAAATGTACCTGGCTCCATAACAGCTACTCCATTTCCAAGAGGGGCTCAGGTAGCTTCTGCTTTGATTCTGATCAGCCTCTCCATGAGTGGCTCTGGCTGTGTGTTCTCTGGGAGATTGCAGAGCTGTCAGTCCCCACTGATTGAATCCCCACTCTTGGGGAATCAGCTTGTGTAAATACTTCCAGTACTGCAGCAGTTACTTCTTAAATAGCCTAGGAGATGTTGGTTTAGGCTCACAGATGTAATCATCCAGTCCCAATGTGTTTCTAGGCAGTATAAATGCCCTGGAGAAATCTTTATTGATAATATCAGATCTTAAGCTGGCAGTATCACTTTCAAATTGTTTTGTGAATTTAGTGATGTTGAAAGGTGCCAGCTTGACAACCCTGGACACTGAGCAGGGACAGAGCAGGGACAACCCAGGCATGGCAGCAAAAGCTTTCTGCCATGCTGGTGCCTGATGAGGTGCCTGGCCAGGAGAGACTGTCTCTAGGACTGGTGGGGAGAGCATTTCCTTGGTCCATTCAGTCTTTGGCTTTTCTTGTGAGATGGACTCACTATAGTAGTTGGATGTTGATGGATGTCTTTCTATTAGGAACAGGTCTGTGATCTCAGGATGGATTACTTTTTCTCTTTTAAAACTAAAAATGTTAAAAATCTATGAGGCTACCAGATGCATTTTCCCACTCACTTAAAAAGTTCAGGCTCAAAAGAGTGGTGTCCCTTTCTTGTTGCTTGATATTCTTTTTCCCTGTGGATTTTCAGTTTAGGAGGACTTAATGGGAATCTTTAAAGAGTGTGTAGGGAATACTAGCTCTCATCATTACCTACTGTCTGCCTCACTGCCTCTGGGGGAGGACTGCACATTGCTCCCTTTCTCTGCAGCAAGCCTTATCGGTGTTGAAGGAGGTAACGCCACCCGTATCGGCAGGTTTGCCAACTACCTGAGGAACCTGCTGCCATCCAACGACCCCGTGGTGATGGAGATGGCTTCCAAGGCCATCGGCAGGCTCGCCATGGCTGGTGACACCTTCACAGCTGAGTATGTGGAGTTCGAGGTGAAGCGAGCCCTGGAGTGGCTGGGAGCCGACAGGAACGAAGGTCGTAGACATGCAGCTGTAAGTGATGCCTTTTTTGTGGTCATAAAATAGTTGGGATTAGTGAACAGTGGTAGGAAATACGCACAGAAATCTGCAGAAGAGCTTTGGTCAGGATGGGAATGGCTGCCAGTGCATGTCTGAGAGTCTGTAATGCTCTCATGGCAGACAGAGTGCTGCTTCATTGCTTCTCCATTAGCCCAGTGACTAATGGAGACCTGTTATGCTTGGAATTGTCAGAGTGTGGATGGAAACAGCTCACAGACATCGACAGACTAAACAAATTGTACTGCACTGTAGAAGTTGGGAGGTTTGTGTGCTCATCTTCCAGATTGTTACTGTTTCCCTCCCCACCTCCAGGTTCTTGTCCTGCGTGAGCTGGCAATCAGCGTGCCTACCTTCTTCTTCCAACAAGTGCAGCCATTCTTTGACAATATCTTTGTGGCTGTGTGGGATCCCAAACAGGCCATCCGAGAGGGAGCTGTCTCTGCCTTAAGAGCCTGCCTTATCCTCACCACACAGCGGGAGCCAAAAGAGATGCAGAAGCCCCAGTGGTACAGAGTAAGAAAATAACTTTCTTTTGAGGCAGCTCCTCATAGTGCAGATGTTGAAGTGCCAGTTTTCAGAAGAGGTGGCTAAGCTAAGAACCTGTGTCACCTTTGTCAGTAAAAAACTGCCTCTCCTTGAAAGGGTTGAATATATAATGGCTTCCAAAGTGAGTAGTTCCTTTAGGCTATTACTGTATAAATAAGCAAGACTTAACTCCTTCAAGAAAACATTGTTCTATCTCATCTTCAGCTGTTGAACTTGACCTAGTTTTATAGCCATGCAACTATCTAGTGTCAGCTCTTACTAGTAGAGGGTTTTATTAGTGTAGATAAAACATAAGTGAGAAAGATGAGAATTCTTTTGTCTGAACTTTCGCTTTGCTGCCATTGTCACATGAATTCAAATTTATGATATCAAATAAGATTTGGACAGTGCAATCAAATGTTGTGACCTTGGACTTCTGGTAATCAAATAAGTGCTGCAGATGGTGATGAAGCTGATACCATGCTGTTTGGTTTTTTTTCAACACACCCAGTGGTGTTGAAAATGCTCTGCAGCAGAGTCCACAACTTTTGTGTGAATCAGAATTTTGTTGTGTTATACTTCTGTTATTACTCAGTTGAGGTTTGTGGCTACTCTTGGAAAATTCAGAACGTCAGTAACTCTTGACTGGCAGTACTACTTCATTTCCACAGGCTTTGTTTCTGCATTACCACTGAGATTTTTTTCTTTTCCCCCAAGCATACATATGAAGAGGCTGAGAAGGGCTTTGATGAGACTTTGGCCAAAGAGAAAGGAATGAATCGTGATGACCGAATCCACGGTGCCTTACTGATCCTCAATGAGCTAGTGAGAATCAGCAGTATGGAGGGAGAGGTGAGCAGAGGAATAAGGTGGGGATTATGGGGATTGATTGAGAGTGTACAGCAGCTCTGCAGTCTGTGGTAATATCCCATAGTGTTGTAATGGGATTGATGGGTGTAAACTCACCTGAACATGCAGTTGAGCACTGAAGTGTGTCAGAGAAATAAAAGGGACAATTTTAGGCTGAGGAGGTAATAAGCTCCAACAGAAAGGCTATTAACTGGATTAAATACAATGAAAAGGATTTTTTCTGTGGAGTGGAGTATCTTGCATGTTAGATACCCAAATATTTTTGCTGGATTTTACTGAGTTGATGTTTTACAGTGCTTAGGATATTGATTATACAGGATGCTATTCAGGAGATTTGGGTAACACTGTACTGGGATTATCTCACTCAGTTACTTTTTATTTTTTTAATGCTTCTCTACTTGGTCCAGCGCCTTAGAGAGGAGATGGAAGAGATCACTCAGCAGCAGCTTGTGCATGACAAGTACTGCAAAGACCTGATGGGCTTCAGTACCAAGCCTCGCCACATCACTCCCTTCACAAGCTTTCAGTCTCTTCAGCCATCTCAGTCAAATGCTTTGGCTGGTCTCCTGGGCTACAGTGCTCACCAAGGAATCATGGGGTTTGCAACCTCCCCTGTCCCAGCAAAATCTACTTTGGTAGAAAGTCGATGCTGCAGGGATCTAATGGAAGAGAAATTTGATCAAGTAAGTGTTTGTTCCTCAACTTGTCTCCCAACATTCTCAATATCTGTTCTTGCAGAGGAATTGTCCTCTTTGTTTTTACTTAGCAGGCAGTACTGCCTGGTATTGAACTGAGCCTTCAAAATGCAAAATTTACATGTATAGTGGCTTTGTCATTGTCTGTCTTGGGGCAAGTGATTTAATTCCTTTGGAAGCAGTCTTGATTATCCTTTTGTTTGGTGGACTCTGAAGCCGAGTGTCAGTAGAATGCCTAAAAGCACACAGGTAATAAACATTTAATTTAAAGCCTAATCTACTTCCTTCCAGGTCTGCCAGTGGGTTCTCAAGTGCAGAACCAGCAAAAATTCTTTGATCCAGATGACGGTTCTCAATCTGCTACCGCGGCTGGCAGCGTTCCGTCCTTCAGCGTTCACAGGTGACAAGACAGATGGTTGGATGTTAGAAATGTTGCTGAATTTGGGCTGGAAGTTGTCCAGCTCTCTTTGGTCCAGAGGAACTTGTGCAAGCAGTGCAGCACACCAAATGTGGTGCTTGTGTGATGAGCACATTGCTCTGTGGGAGGACAGTCTTTTTTTCTGAATAAGTGTGACTTGATAACTGATGCCAAAATGTTGCTCTGATGAAGAAAATAGATTGAAACCTATTGTCAGAACTTGGTGATCAATACCATAAGACGTAAAACCCTCCATTTTTGTTTTCTCCTCAGTATGTCAGACTTAGAGGAGAATTCTCTCTTGCTCTGACTTAGTAAATCCCAAATATTCTTAGAGTTCTCTTCCTTTTTCTTTGTTGCATGTGATAGGAAATACCTGCCCGCTGTAAAGCAGTTTAGTTGATTTATCAAGCAAGTTTAGGAGAGTATCAGAGTTGGAGACAAGTCATCAAGGTGCTTTTAGTGGGTTGGAACAATTTTTGTGTTAATTATTCCAAATTTCCAATCAATCATGAAACCAAGATGCTTGGATCTTATATGTGTATAAAACCTGTTGCAGTGGAGGTGTTTTATAGCTCTTTTGTTCTGGTGGTTTTTCTTTTTAAAAACAAGGCTTTCTGTTGTTTGAAATTTTTATTATATGATGACTTGTTTGCCACTGATCATATCACCAAATTTAACATGACTAGTTTTACACTTATAAAGGTTTAGTTGGAAACGTTATGCAGCTGTATGAACCTAAATGAAATCTAATATCTGTATTGTTTCCTCTTGTGGGCAGCTGATCAGTATCTTCCAGACACCATGAATCATGTTCTCAGTTGTGTGAAGAAGGAGAAGGAGCGAACAGCAGCCTTCCAGGCCTTGGGTTTGCTCTCTGTGGCTGTGAGGTCTGAGTTTCAAGCTTACCTACCAAAAGTCCTTGAAATCATAAAAGCAGCTCTTCCCCCAAAGGACTTTGCCCACAAGTAAGTATGTGAAAGCTAGAGGAAGAAATGGAAACACTTGCTCTTTATATAATTTTTGTAATGTGGGATCAAATTCTTATATTAAAATCAGAAGTGTTTGTATAAGGCTGATAACCCAGAAGTAGGATGAGGAAAGATGTTTGAAAAATAGCAGCTCCTCCTAATTCTGTGGTCCCTTTCCAGGAGACAGAAGTCTGTGCAGGTTGATGCCACAGTCTTCACCTGCATCAGTATGCTGGCACGAGCCATGGGACCCAGTATCCAGCAGGACATCAAAGAGCTTTTGGAACCTATGCTGGCTGTGGGCCTGAGGTGAGCATAAATCCATTTTGCTGTTAGCTGCAGGATGGCATTGTCAACCATGCAGTGTGACATCTTTAAAGTTTTCAGATTGAGAAGGAAGATTATTGCTTTTAAGCTGACATAAGTGATCTTTCAGAAGATCACTAGAGCTGTTTCAGAAGAATGATGTGCTTTAACTAATGGGTCTGTTGAATTATTTTAAGAGCATTCATATCTCAGTAAAGAAATCTTGTAGAACAACTAGTCCAAAAGCAGTCTCCTTTATTTTCCACTATTCAAACACATTTGGCAGCAACCTGCAAAATTTTCGAAAGCATCTGACAGCCAGCAGACTCGTGACATTTCAGACTGGCAGAGGAGGAGAGCTGAAGTGCTGAATATTTGCTCCTGGCTTCTTTCACCTTCGTAGCTGACAGCTCTTATTGGAGGAATTAATTAAGCTGTTAGTATGGAAAGATGTGGAGAAAATTTTCAGGTAGCACAAGGCTGTTTAAATTATACTGTCACCTGGAAGTTAATTTACTTGTTTTTTGTTTAAAAAGCATAAGTGTAAGAAGTCATTTAGATTTGTAACAGTGTTACAGCAGCACTGGCTGACGTGTGCAGCAGTCCTGGGGCTTTGCTCACCAAGTTTATATGGGAAAGTCATCCCCTGCCTCAGTTTGCACAGGACCCTGTGCTCTGCTTCCAGGTGTTGCTCTCATGTGCCAAAGCCCACAATTATATTCTGATTGGCAAAGCCATAAATAAACAAAAAGCTGAAATACACATCGTTGTTTCTTTTCTAATGACTTTTGCCTGCTTCTTGCCCTCAGCCCTGCTCTAACAGCTGTGCTGTATGACCTGAGCCGTCAGATCCCACAGCTGAAGAAGGATATCCAGGATGGGCTGCTGAAGATGCTCTCTCTGGTTCTGATGCACAAGCCTCTGCGACACCCAGGCATGCCCAAGGGCCTTGCCCACCAGCTGGCCTCCCCCAGTCTCACCAACATCCCAGAGGCCAGCGATGTGGGGAGCATCACCCTCGCCCTTCGTACACTTGGCAGCTTTGAGTTTGAAGGTAAGATGCAATAAGGAACCAGGGGGCAAGGGTGTTAGCATGAGATTTCCTAGTTTGCTGAGCATTCATATTAAGTAGAAGGTTTCTCACCTTCTCATGCTCGATTCAGGAAAACAGCAGTTATATTTTGTAAACATTATCGTTGTTTTTACATTCTTATCCTTGTAGAGGAATGACTGTGTGACAGTCCCTTTGACCAATGTGGTTGAGAGGTGGGAATGCCACTCTCCAATCCATGATCACCTTGTTTAAAGTATATAATAGGAAGAAATAAACAAAGCAGGAGATTCTCCCTGCTGCTTTCTGCTCTCCCAAATTCCTGGCTCTGTGTGTCTTTCCGAGCAAGGCTCACAGCAACACAAGGGTATGTGGGGTATAAACAACTGGTGCATTGGAGTAGAGTACAAGTAGCACCAAAACTCTGGGAGCACGTTCTTTAAACTCCTGCTCCCTGGTAAAACTGGGAAATGAGGTGTAAACCTGTGTTTAACCCCCCACCTTCCTCTTCTCAGGGCACTCCCTGACTCAGTTTGTTCGGCACTGCGCCGATCACTTCCTGAACAGCGAGCACAAGGAGATCCGCATGGAGGCCGCCCGCACCTGCTCCCGCCTGCTCACGCCCTCCATCCACCTCATCAGTGGCCATGCCCATGTGGTCAGCCAGACAGCAGTGCAGGTGGTGGCTGATGTCCTCAGCAAACTGCTTGTAGTTGGAATAACTGACCCAGGTTAGTGTGGGATTCAGAGAAAAGGGTTTTCCTACTCTTAATTTTATCGTGTAAGTGGGTGATGATATTAAGAATAGAAGTAGAATTTGGAATAGAATTTGGATGTATTTGCCACTAGATTTAAGCTGTCACTTGGTAAATTAGAAAAAAAAATCTTTCAATTTCTTTTTCCGCATCTTGATTTTTGAGGTGTTAATAGAACACTAGTGAAAAATGCTCCAGCTGTGCCCTTGGTAATCCTTTGAACCGAGTAGAACACTGAGCCCCCTTTTGCTGCTGTTCTGAGTAACAGCCTTAAATTTTGTAGTTTGGGAGGGAATCGGTCCTTCTTGTTGAAACTTTGTACTTGATTTTCTTTATTCTCTCAGCTGAGCTCCCTCAGGTTGCCACATAGCATCCAAAAGTGACACTTGCAGGTGCAAGAGGTTGGCACTGTACTGACTCGGTTACTGGGGCATGCTGAGCAGCACAGAGATTTCTGGGATGACCTGTCCTGTTTTCTGTGTGTGAAACACTATGATAGAGTGTCTTGCTCTGGGGAAGCTCTTACAAAGGATTTTTGAGGCTGTTTTGTGAACAAAGGCAAAAAAATGGACAGGAATTTAGTGCATTTAAAGAGAAATAAATGTATTCTTGCAGACCCTGATATACGTTTCTGCGTGTTGGCTTCTCTGGACGAGCGGTTTGATGCTCACCTTGCCCAGGCTGAAAACTTGCAAGCTCTTTTTGTGGCCCTGAATGATCAAGTGTTTGAAATCCGAGAGCTGGCCATCTGCACTGTGGGGCGCCTGAGCAGCATGAACCCTGCCTTTGTCATGCCTTTCCTTAGAAAGATGTTAATCCAGGTAAGGAGGAGGGATGCCTGCAGGGAAAACAGAATAACTGATACTCAAACTAAGGTGGTGGTAAAGAACTGGGCTATCTAGCTGTAAATGCATGGAGAGCGGGGGAATCATTCTCTTTTGGAAAATAGTTATTGCCCAGCTTAGTGGGTTTCAGCAGATCTTTTTCATGATAGATGTTTGAACTGAAGCTCTGTGGATGTATCAGAAGGGAAAGGAAGGCTAGCAGTTGTTATTTCACCCCTAGTCGTCATGCCAGAGTGCTTTCCATCTCTGTTGAAGAATGTTCTGCAGTGCTTTTAAGTGAATGTGTAGTACCTCTTTGTAAACACAGATTTTGGAGCCATCCCTTTTATGCTAATTAATTTTAGCCTAATTTAGAATAGTGGAGGGAAATGTAGAACAGCCTTTAGAAGTGCTGAGTTGTGACAGAACAAAATGCAAAGAATTTTTACCTACCTTTATTCTCCTTGTTTGCTTGCTTCCATTGTCTCTTGTGCAGATTCTAACAGAGCTGGAACACAGTGGTGTTGGCAGAATTAAAGAGCAAAGTGCCAGGATGTTGGGGCACCTGGTTTCTAATGCTCCCCGCCTCATCCGTCCGTATATGGAGCCGATCCTTAAGGTAGAGTCTCTGCATTTCCTGGTGACTTTGGAATGAGGTGACACAGCATGACCCTCAGGAGCTGCAGTTCTTTTGCTTCATCATAGCAGAAAAAACCCTCAAATTGGTGTAGATGTTACCCACAGGAAAGCACACGGGTGACAGTTTAGCCCAGTTGAATTCCAGATTTGCATAACATTTGTGTCACCCAAGTTTCTTTTACTGTTGAAATTCTTACTATGACTGTGGGGTCAGTTTCAGGTGTAAACAAAAGGAAAGATAATTTTGAGTACTCTTTAAACACATTCTAATTTTTCCCACTGTCACCCACCAGGCACTGATTGTGAAACTGAAAGATCCTGATCCAGATCCCAATCCAGGTGTGATTAACAATGTCCTGGCCACCATAGGGGAGCTTGCACAGGTAGGGATATACCACAGATATCTCTGCTATGCTTGTTAATGTTCTGGGAATGCTAGATAAAGGTTGAATTTTTGCCTTTCAATAGGTCAGTGGGCTGGAGATGAGGAAGTGGGTGGATGAGCTCTTCATTATAATTATGGACATGCTGCAGGACTCCTCCCTGCTGGCTAAAAGACAGGTAAGTATTTACAACTGTACTAAACTTGACAGCTGCTGTGACCAGAGCTGTAACAAAATACCCACACATCCCATCATAGCTGCTAAAATGATCGTAGCTGCTTTAAATCACTCAAGTCTCTCTAGTGGAGTTACACTCCACAGGACACAGGTGAGGGATTACAGTGCCTCTTGTTACATAATTCAAAGCTGTTAGAGGAAAATCAAGAAGGAAAAAAACCCTGTTTTTATTGGAAGGCTTGGACTCAATGAGTTGAATGTTTATTTGAGTTGTGCCTCTGAGTGAGAACAATTATGACAGCCTAAGATATTGTTGATTATTTCTTTACTATTGCTTATAGCAAAATGTACTTTATAGAGGCTTTCTAACTTTGGACTGTGGTTTGCTGTATGATCCTAAAATGCTCAAAGAAACTTCACAGAAGTTGAGTGACTGATGTATCAGAAGGCATAATAAATTCCCTGGTCAAAACAAATCTTCTCTGGGCATTATCTTTGTAGGTGGCTCTTTGGACACTGGGGCAGCTTGTGGCTAGCACTGGTTATGTGGTAGAACCCTACAGGAAGTACCCAACTTTGCTGGAGGTGCTTCTGAACTTCCTGAAGACTGAGCAAAACCAGGGCACCCGCAGAGAGGTATGAACATGAAACTATCACACAACCACTTAGAAAAGCTTTCTGGGAAGAGAGAACTGTTAAATAAATTTGCCTGCATTGATTTGAGGCAGGGAGGGAGAGATCATTGTGACTGGGCAAAATACAATGAGCAGAATTAAGAGCGTCCATGTGTTAAGTCAGTGAAATGGCTTCCAAAATCTGGATGGGAAGCACTGCTTTTTCCAGGCAGTCACTTCAGTTCAAGATCTTCCCTCTTAAATCATCAGGCTCTTTTCAAGTATGAGGGTTTGAGTGTTGTCTTTGATGAAGTTCTGGTGAATTCTCTTTGTGTCTTTTCAGGCTATTCGTGTGTTAGGGCTGCTGGGTGCTTTGGACCCTTACAAACACAAAGTGAACATTGGCATGATCGATCAATCACGAGATGCTTCAGCTGTTAGCCTCTCCGAGTCCAAATCCAGCCAGGATTCTTGTAAGCATCTCAATTTCTTTCAGATAGATAGCTTTATGATCTACAAACAGATCTTGACTGTTTTGTTACCAATTTGCCTCCTCTTCTTAAAGAATTGTTAGTGTACATATTTTCAACTTACACTTAGATGTTCCTGAACCCATATTCAAGGTCATTTAATACCCAGCTCATGACACTGCCTTCTTTATCCTAGCTGACTACAGCACCAGTGAGATGTTGGTGAACATGGGCAACCTCCCTCTGGATGAGTTCTATCCAGCTGTCTCTATGGTGGCACTGATGAGAATTTTCCGAGACCAATCCCTGTCCCAGCACCACACTATGGTGGTTCAGGCCATCACCTTTATTTTCAAATCCCTTGGACTGAAGTGTGTGCAGTTCCTGCCCCAGGTCATGCCAACATTCCTTAATGTAATCCGGGTGTGTGATGGTGCTATCCGAGAGGTGAGTGTGCTAGGGACCACTCCTTCCTCCTGCTCCACTGTGTGGAGTTCAGGATCCATTTCCTTGAAGAGATTGTGCCTGGCTTTGGGCATTGCTGTGCTGTGTGTTGCTGCCAAGCATGCTGCAGAAGTGAGGTTCAGCTTTGCTTTTTCCCTTCTGTGAGCGTTTACTGGAATGTCCAGTGCAAATGAGTTTTCTGCTTTTTATTGAAATAGCTGTTTCTGAGCATAATCCTTGGAAGGCTGATATTTGATTCTGTGTTTTCATCAAGATATTCTTGTTTCGGAAAACATCTATGCAGCTTCCAGATCTTTCAGTGATCTCTGTGTTAATACCCTGTGGCAAATGGTATTACTAAATAATAGCAGTAGATTATTCAAATTTCTGGTGCAGTCATATATTTTGGCGCATCTCTGAAAAGGAAAACTCAATTTGATACAGTCTGCTAACATTCAGAGCAGCATGAGTGGTGATTCCACAGCAATGCTTTCTCTTCCTTCCCACTTCAGTTACAGTTACAGAAGGAAATGAGAATTGTGTGAGGATGATGATGGGCTTAAGGTGCACCTAACCAGAGATGGCTGCAGTTTGCCAAGGCTTTTCTTCAGGCAGCCAAATGCTCTGGGGTGTGCAGGGCAGTTTGTATTTGTTACTGCTGCTGTGTTTTGTAGGTGGGATGGGTGCTCCCTTAGCAGAATCCCAGCTCTGCTACAAAAGTGCTGTTTTCTCCCAGCCTGAAGTACTCCTCAGATTATAAGGAAAACATCTCACATCTGGGCTGGCTGAGGTTCTAGGCCTGACTGATCTAACTTGCTTGAAAGCTACGCAGTTGTGCACACTCTGTTTAAAAATTTTCAGGTAAAAGAAGATGGTGAAAGTGTACTGGGGAGAAGAGCTGAGGTGGGTATGCGTGACATAAAGCCTAAAAGAGGAAGGTCCTTGTCCTGTATGTTAAGCATTCTCTCACTACACCAAAAAACAGGCACAGTACAGGAGGAGCTCACAGTTCATTTTTGGTAAATGTATGTGTACTGTTCTCACTAAAGAAGCTGAGATTATTTCTTATTTAGTTCTCATGAAAGTGTTATCTTTTTATGAGCTCCATGTTGTATTTTGTCACTGTAATCTTCAAAACCTGCATGAAGAAATGAAATTTGATAGATGATAACTTACATTTTCCTATTTTTTGTAGAGAAAATAGACTATTTACATCAAAGCAATTTAGCCCACGTGATTTCGTACCAATTTAACATTCATTGTCACAAGTGAATGTTTCAGATTCTATTGTGGTGAAAGGAATTGCAAACCTGTCATCCAAATAAAATTAACTCAAAATTCTTCTTGGTGATGAAGAATGGATGGTGCAATCAACCATCTTTTAAAAAAATGTGATGTTTCTGGCAAGGACCTAACTGCATTCCCCAGTAACTTTTCACCAATATATCCTGGTGGGGATGGGAAAGAATACAGAAGGAGTGTCTTAAAATGTGTCAGTTTGGTTTTCAGGCAGGGAGAAAAGACTAGGGGCTAAATTTTTGGAAGCATCCTTCAAATCTAAATTACAATGCTCTGTAATTGAGGTGTCTGTGCTTACAAGTCTGTTCTGACAGATTTGCTGGCTCTTTATAAACCTCTGTTTGTGTGCTTGAGTGTCTGAGGCTTTGAGCTCACAAATGTTTTTTGATGCAAACTGAGGAGAAACCCAACCAATAAACCCAAAATCACTTTTCTTCTCCACTCCCCTCTTAAAAATTAACCAATAGAAATGAAAATAAAATTAAATTAAATTAAAAAATAAAAATTAACCAAAAACCCAAACCCCATAAAAATTCACAAAACCCAAATTGCTGAGCTGAAGCTGCCAAGAATTTAGCCCCAGATTTTGAGCACATAGGAGCTATGCATGCTGTTTGTTTGGTAAATGAGCTTGCAATTGCCTGTGAAACTCTTTACCCAGTGGCTTTGATCTTTGGATAAGCTACACTGATTATTACACATTTCTTCCTTCCAGTTCCTGTTCCAGCAGCTGGGAATGCTGGTGTCCTTTGTGAGAAGTCATATTCGGCCCTATATGGATGAAATTGTCACCCTGATGAGAGTGAGTGCCATCTTTAAGCCAGTACTTTAGTGTCACAGAAAGGTGGACAGTGTTTATCAAATACATTATCAAAAGTATCAATTACTTCATAAGTTCATATGAAGTGCAGAGTTGCGTATATTTGAAGTAATAATTGTATTTTGAAATTATTTGAGTTTACAATATACATTATTGGTAGTAACTGAAGTAAGTGGAGCTCCAGGTTCTGATAGTGACTGAGTTTTTTTCAGCACTTGGATTTTGTGCACTTCCTGCTTTCAGAAACAGTTTTAGCAAGAGATACCTGGAGTTCATAAATAGGTGTCATTTCACATCATTTTCACTAAATATTTGCAAAATTGTAGAAAGGTTAGGAAAAAAACCAGTTTTCTGGAGGTTGTTTGCAACAACTGTAAATGTACTGGAGGTGCAGAGTGTTTGAAAAACAGAAAATATAGTCCCTGCAGCCTTGAATTTATCTACAGACTGTCTCCTACACTTTGCTTTTCTTATAATTGGCACAGCTCAGCTGAAGAGCTGCTGGATTTTCTTTTCCCCTTTTTTCCTTTCTTCTGTAGGACTTCTGGGTTATGAACAACTCCATACAGAGCACGATCATCCTGCTGATCGAGCAGATCGTGGTCGCTCTGGGAGGTGAATTCAAGCTGTACCTGCCTCAGCTCATCCCTCACATGTTACGGGTGTTCATGCACGACAACAGCCAGGGGCGCATTGTTTCTGTCAAGGTGAGTGGGGCTGCAGCAGCTGCTGAGCTTTGGGCACTGCCAGGGCAGGGGTACCCCGTGTGCCATGCCCTGCAGGGCTCCTTGGCTTGTGTGTGGCACAATCAGCTGGGACAGTTGTCGGAGTCTAGAATGTCCCTCTGACCACCCTGGAGGGTTTGGAGACCGGACAGGGGGGTCTGGGATCTGTACAGGGGGGTCAGTTAGACCCACACAGATCCCAGGAGGACACTGACTCTGATCCCTGTCCATGGGAGTGAACACTCACATGCAAGAAGAATCACAAATCCTAAGAATTTAAAATAAGTAGTAGATGGTTTATTATAGAATATAAATATAGAAATTAGGATTCTTAGCATATGGGGCTGAAGAGACAAGATGGAGGAATTGGGGAGTGGCCCCTGTCCTCCTTGTTCTTGCTCTCGTCCCCTATCTTGTGCTGAGTTGGGTTTTAGAGATTGGTTTAGAGTAGAAATGACATGTTAGCATAGGTAGTAGGTATTGGTACAATTTTGTAAATAAAAAGTTCGTTGTGGACAGTGGTTGGGTCAGGGGTACTGTACATAAGGTGTGGGGCTCTCTGATCCCCCCAGTCCCCCCCGTGCCCTGCTCTGCTGGGGACGCCTCACAGAGCTGAGACAGAACTGAGATCAGGTTCCCTGCCAGGAAGGCCTGGCAGAGCTGAAAAAGGACTGAGATAATGAAGAATAAACAACCTTGGAAATGTGCACTGGGGACTCAGCTTGTCATCTCTACCTCTGGTGTGTAACACTTAGGGCAAAGAGAAGACTGAAAACCTGATTACCTTGGGGAACAGCAACCCAGAGGAAACCCTCAGGGAACAGCAACCCTGGGGAAAAACCTTATTACCTTGGGGCCAGCAACCCCAAGGAGAATCTCAGGGAAACAGCAACCTTGAGAGACTGTGGCAGTGGCTTGGTGTGAGGTGATGCAGGCAGTTGGTTAAAGTGCAGGGTTGAAGAAGCTTTGCACTGTATGCTGACTTGTTTAAAATGGATCTCATCCCTGACTTTGAACACTGGGTCCTTTTGGTTGAAGGATGTGATTCTCCCCCTCTGTTTTACTCTTGTGGGACCCCACTTGGAGCATTATGTACAGTTCTGGTGTCCTCAGTGTAAGAAGGACACGGAAGTGTTGGAGCAGGTCTGGAGGAGGCCACAAAGTCAATAAGAGGACTGGAGCACCTCCCCTGTGAAGACAGGCTGAGAGAGTTTGGGCTCTTCAGCCTGGAGAAGAAAAGGTTGTATGGAGACTCAGTGTATGAAAAGAGCTACAGGGCAGCCAGAGAGAGACTCTTTGTCAGGAACTGAAGAGACAGGAAAAGGAGTAAGAGGTACAAACTGAAAGAAGGGAAATTTAGGTTAGATATTAAAGTGAAATTCTTTACTGTGAGGGTGATGAGACACTGGAACAGGTTGTGTGTAGAAGTTGTAAATGCCTCAATTCTGGCAGGGTTCAGAGCCAGGCTGGATATGGTCTTGAGCAAACTGGTCTAGTGGAAAGTGTCCCTGCCCATGGCAGGGGGTTGTGACTAGATGATCTTTAAGATCTGTTCAAACCCCTTGACATCCTGTTCTTCTATGATTTTTCTCTCCAGCTCCTTAATGCAATCCAGCTCTTTGGAGCTAACCTGGATGACTACCTTCATTTATTACTACCTCCCATTGTAAAGCTTTTTGATGCCCCAGATGTCCCTGTGGTGGCTCGCAAGTAAGTGCTGGTGGCTTTGCAGTCTCTGTCTTTGCCACTTTACCTGTGATATCCAAGTTCTGCAGTGGCTGAACGTTTACAATGAAATACCACTTAGTTCCTTCCTCAGCTTTTCTGTCTTAAATCATTGTGGAAGGTTATTTTTGTTTGGATATCACAGCAGTGTTATTAGTTTTTTGGGTGTGTTGGTGGGTTTTAGTTGGGGGTTTTTTGTTAGTTTGTTTGGTTTGGGTTTTGTTGTTGTTTCTTTGGGGTTTTTAAAATTTCCTGATTCTCACCTGCCCAGTATTTTGGTCACTTGTGAACTTCATTAACAGAATTAATGTCCTTCATTAACAGAGTTCTGGTGGCCTGCTTTTCCTATTATTATTAATCCAAGGAGGATTGAGCACTTAGGTAGTTTTCAGTCATTTTTCTTCTTCCTTAGCCCTCTGAGAGATCAGTTCTTCCCTCTTTTTGCTCTGACTCTAGAGCTGCTCTAGAAACAGTGGACCGTTTGACAGAGTCCCTGGATTTCACGGATTATGCGTCACGGATTATCCATCCCATCGTACGAACACTGGATCAGAGCCCTGAGCTACGAACAACTGCAATGGACACCCTCTCCTCTCTGGTCTTCCAGCTGGGAAAGAAGGTAATAGTGTTCTTTGGCTTGAAAGCTCACAGAAGGTATGACTGTCCCAAAGATCTAAGCTTTAAAGTTGAAGTTTTGTAATGTACTCGTGGATTTCCAAGAGATTTTTCTTCTCTTAGCTGTTTCTGGAATTGGGAGTTACTGAAATCAAACTGTCAGAATTGGTTTCTCATCAATGGAACAATGTGGTGGAATTTTACTGCTCTTGGTGCCACTGAGTAACAAATTTATGATGCATTCCCTTTTACAGTATCAAATCTTTATCCCGATGGTGAACAAAGTCCTGGTGCGACACAGAATTAACCATCAGCGCTATGATGTTCTCATCTGCAGGATTGTAAAGGTAAGCTCCAAGCATACACTTGTTTGCACTTTTGGGATGTTGTCATGTTGAAACAGACGTAGCTGGAACCTTCACTTGGATTTACTCATAAAATGAGGAGTGATTGTTGCTTTGTTTCTGTGTTAAGTGCAGCTTTCTAAGGTGACTTTGAGGTTGCATTGGGAATTTTTTTGTCTACTGGTATTAAATATTTCCAATAGAAAAATCATGGGAAGTTCTAGGGAAGGACTTAGACATGTGTCATTAGTATTCTTTTTCTTAGTAGTTTCTAATGTGGATTTATCTTATTTTTTCCATGGTTTCAGGATTTGAGGAGACCTTGTTATCTCAGTATTTCTTGTGGAATGTGTTACATTTTAAAAACTTAGTCACTGGTTTTCAGTTTGCGTGGAACAAGCAACTACCAAGGTGCTTGTTTTAATGTACATTATTTTGGCTTTTTATACTAGGAGCTGAGTTCTTGACAGTTACCTTGAGTAGCAAAGGGGATATCATTTCTAGGTCTCTGGCTTATAAGGTGTAATCATTATTATGAAACATGTTTTTTGCTGTAAGATTTTGCTGTGAGTGCTTTGAATTTTTTGGGAGAATTGCTTCTGTATGTGTAGATGTGATCTTCACTGTAAACCAATTATTGCAGGGTTACACTCTCGCTGATGAAGAGGAGGATCCCCTGATTTATCAGCATCGAATGTTGAGAAGCAACCAGGGAGAAACCTTGGCCAGTGGTCCTGTGGAAACAGGTCCCATGAAGAAATTACACGTGAGCACCATCAACCTGCAGAAGGTGAGACTGGAGCCTTCACAGCAGGAATTTGCTACTGAGGGGAGTTAATGTGTCACAGTGAAGGAGTTTTTTTGGTGCATCTGAACTATATTTATTTATATTGCTTTTATGTTGCTTTTCTACTCTGTACAAAGCTGAGGTCAAAGTAGTGTCTGAGACTCTTTAACATTATAAGGGGCTGAGCATCTTTAAATATAGGAGGCCTTGAACTATTAGACTGTTAATGGCTGTGAAGTAATCTTTACACTTGCTTGCTGTGTTAAGTATGAACCAGACTTCCAAGATCACAACGAGTAATCTCTTGCTATTAAAGGCATCTATTTCAGAGCCTCTGCCTTTTTTGGATTTTTGCTTTTGCTCCTCTTGTATCTTAGTTTTATATTTTCTTGAAGGCAGAACTTAACAGCTAAGCACTGGCTAGTTTGAGCAGTACATGCCTGCAGCACACAGTTCAGTAATGGGATGGATTGGTTTGAAAGTGCTGGACTTAAAAATGTAATTCTAAATGTATTAAGTATTTTTAAGCTGATGTTTCAACAGTGGCTTCAGCTCTACATGTATTTTTGTAGAGAAAGGAATGTTCATGTTAAATACTTGCCATGTCATGACAAGAATACATTTAGGGAAATTTTCTTAGACATGAGACTTAAGTACTGCAGATTATCTGGTAAAGGTCATGGATTTCAGGAAATTGAAAAGGAATTCTCAGCATTTAGAGCTGTAAAGAAGTTAATGCTGCCTGCTGATGGATTTCTTCTGCTCTTGGCTAGTGCTTTGTTTGGTAGGTGAATTGTCTTCCTTTGTACTGCAGGCCTGGGGAGCAGCAAGGAGAGTTTCCAAGGATGACTGGTTGGAATGGTTAAGGAGACTGAGCTTGGAGCTGCTGAAGGATTCCTCCTCACCATCCCTGCGCTCGTGCTGGGCCCTGGCTCAGGCCTATAACCCCATGGCTCGGTACAGTATTTCTGCACTTTGAGCTCTCTTGGAATGGCAGATGGAAGCCAGAGATTATAAGGAAAAAAGAAGGTTGTTTAGAAGCTCTTAGGTTTCATAAGCAGAGATAGTTTCTGCTTTGGCATAAAGGAAAGAGCCAACAGCTTGATTTCATTTCCACCCTTCCTAGCTGGCTGCTTCATGATGTGCACAAAAATCTTTCATTGAAATTCTGCATGTTAGTCTAGAAATAAGATCAGGCACTTAAGTGGAAAGCTGGAAAAACAGCTGAGTATGAAATAGTTTTGAGTATTTACTGTGGGGAAGAAAAATGCCTCTTGAGTGGCATAAACTGCAGTGCTTTTTTGCAACCAGCATGTTTGGAGAAACTTGGATAGCCTATGATAGTACAGTATTTCTGTTATTGTAACATACCAGCCTATTCTATATTTTTTAAATGAAGGTTTCACAGAAGTTACCTTTGTAAAGACTAATCACTATTTATTGCAGGTAGGAATATAAGTGTATATTTTATCTCTCTTTCTCTGAGTAAGAAGGTGAGCCCACTGTCAAACATTTTTTTCTCATGAATCCCCACTTCACACTGTCTTTTGTGCTCCTCCCCAGAGACCTCTTCAATGCTGCTTTTGTTTCATGCTGGTCTGAGCTGAACGAGGACCAGCAGGACGAGCTGATCCGAAGCATTGAGTTGGCCTTGACTTCTCAGGATATTGCAGAAGTCACTCAGACTCTGCTGAACCTGGCAGAATTCATGGAGCACAGTGACAAGGTAGGGATGCTGTTGGGCAGCTCCAGCTGCTGCCAGCGTGGTGGCAGCTCTGTGTGGAGTTCATGACTTATTTGTAATCCTCATCCTGCTTTTGATGTGTGTGCTCCTTCCCAGGGCCCGCTGCCTTTGAGAGATGACAATGGCATTGTCCTGCTGGGGGAAAGAGCTGCCAAATGTCGAGCATACGCCAAAGCCCTTCACTACAAAGAGCTGGAATTTCAAAAGGGCCCCACCCCAGCTATTCTGGAGTCTCTCATCAGGTAGGACCACAGCTGGTGAGGTTTCTGCTCTTGCAGTAGCTGCAATTTAAGATACCACTAGGATTAATCTAGTCAATTCTTAGGACTTCACTCTGTCACAAGATGTTGTTAAACTAGTTGTAAATGTGCAATTTTAACTGCTGAGTTCTGGCCTTCTACTGTGTGGATAAAACTATGACAGAAGCCAAGGGAAGTTTTGCAGGAAGAAGTGCAGGAAAAAGTTCTGGTTTCCCCCTCTCACCCTTCAAGTTCACTATGGAATGTCATGAAATGGCTGCAGATTAAATGAGACAGATTTCTACACCTGAAAAGCTGAAGTTCTTAATTAAAAATTCTCATCCCATTCTGCTGATTTAGCTTAGATAGGTCTCATTGTCCATATGTCAAATAGAAGATACTATAAAGTATGTCTTGTTTCTGAGCTTTGTCAGTAACACAGATGTTAGCCTGAAATACCTGCTCAGGATTTAGAGCTAAACGACATATTTTGAAATGTGAATCTCTGTTCCATATCACAGAAATGTTAGCTCAGCTATTTGAGATGAACAAATTGATTTTAGTTGAGCAAAAACTTAAATTTGTCTTTATACAGTGAATTTTTTAACCCTCCAACCTCCTTGGAATTGTGTTTTCTGATTTTTTTTCTTCTCTTTTATTTTTTCACCCTTTGCTCTGCCTCATGTTATAGAGGCAGATACATAATTCAGTGTATTTTTTTCTTGGTCTCAGTTGCTCACCCAGTTGGTTTTTTGTGTATCAAAAATCAAGTTAAGGAGCAAAGAATTGACGTAAAGCACACTTAAAAATGAAACAATTTATTAGAAATGAAAAAGTTTTAGAAACCTTTAAAAATCCATTATAGACCACAGTTAAAATAGTTCCAACTATAGTTCCACACAGTTGAAATTTGCAGTATGAATATTTGAACATATGTAAATTCCCAAGACACTTTCATCTTCCATTTCACACAGGATTGAACAACCTAATCGAGATTCAAACTCTCTTCAAGATGAATAAAAATAGATATATTAATGATAACAATCTTTTCCAACATAGTCAAACAATGGTAGGGCTGTAGGATGAGTCTGTCTCTTTTTTAGCTGTTACCTTTAACACTGTGTTATTGAGGGAGAAGTGTGCTATTTTTGACAGACTGTCTCTGGGTAACTTCCACCTGGGGTAGTTTTCAAAACAGATTTTGATACTCCTCAGTTTGCTGTGCTAGCAAACATTCCCTTACGTTGAAATAACTTTTGGCACTTAGGATTCTCTGGTGTGGACTGGTATTCTGCTCATGGATACAGTGGTTTTAAGTGTTGGAGTTGAGTTCTTTGGCTGGGTCTGGACTTTTTTTGCTAACCTGCTGTTCTCTCTCAGCCTGATGTATGTCATGATACTCATACAGCATGTTTGTGTTCTGAACATGATTTGGGGACAGCCAAGAAAGTTGCTTTTCTGATTTATCAGCATTTAGATGATCTGTGTGGATAGAAATAAACATCAGAAGGCCCATGGGACAAATCCTCCTCCAGCATTACTACCTGTTAGGGCAGCCTTGTGTCAGGGGGGATTATTTGAGGCAGCAGCAGGAAGAGGCAGTAAAACCTCAGGGGAGAATCTGGACAATGCTAATTAACACAACACTTTAGGGCTTTGTTCTTTCTTCTGTGGAAAGGAAGCCAC
This sequence comes from Prinia subflava, assembly GCF_021018805.1. Taxonomy (NCBI): domain Eukaryota; kingdom Metazoa; phylum Chordata; class Aves; order Passeriformes; family Cisticolidae; genus Prinia; species Prinia subflava. The sequence goes on along the minus strand of NC_086267.1, from coordinate 2,675,669 downwards.
TTACTGTACACTAAGGAAAGGTGCATCAGGGACACTTCTGATTGATTCCTCTGGCTTGAAATGAGTCTATGACTTCTGTGGTTTGAGTACTTCTTGAAAGGAGTTGCTCAGCAGTGCTTGCTCCAGACACTGAAGGAAGCCAAGAGGCTTTTGCTTTTCAGTCCCTGCCTATCTGGTTAATAATACTAAGGCAACCCAGTAATCACATTGCTAGTGAAAACACACCCATAGGTTTTCTGAAGGTGCTAGAAGTGCATTCAGTTCTAACCTACTCTAACACAATATTTTTCCCTTTGGAAAGAGCCTGAAGAGGAGGAAATAAGCCTGAGCCCTGATAATACTGGTGGCTGTGACTGGTGTCGCCGTGTTTGTGCACATCACCAGCACACAGCTGCATGTGTTGGAAATGAAGAATTATTTGGCTGTTCATTGCCCACCTTCATGGTGACACCGTGTAGCTGTGCAATCAAACCTTGGTTCCTGCTATGGTTTGAAGTCCTCTGGCCGGATCTTCATCTCCACTCTCTTGAGGGAGTAGGTCGATCCGTGCCACCCGTACCAGGTGATGCCATCCATGTTCTTGGTGTGCTCTCCTTTGCGGTAGTACACCCCGTTCAGGTTGGAATCCGTGCAGCAGTTGTACCAGTACCCACCTTATCAGGAAACAATGGATTCCTGGTCAGTCATTTTGTATCAATCATTAATGCTTTTTCTAGAGGACAGCGAGAATGCAGCATTTAATCCCTGGAGCTTATGGCTCTGATAGTTGAGGTTGTAGGCAAATTTAAAACTTAACATGGATATTTAGGACTTAAAGGCATTACAGCTCTATAGTCAAAATAGTCCAGTAGCTTTTCATTTAGTTGCTCATTCCTCTTAGAGTATTTCCTTGACATGTTTCTGACTCAGTGAATTAGCATAGGAAGTGAATCTGAGTAATTCACTAGAGCATCTTAAGGTGCTTAAAAAGTTCCTGAACGCTGTGAGTATTTATTGAGACTGAGATCAGCAGTTTTATTTGCATGTTGTGTGGGACACGATGGGGAAATTAAAGAGCAAGATGTAATGAAGATAATTATCTTTGACAACTCAAATAAAGGTATTAAATTAAATGAAGAGAATAACCTCATTAGAGGCTTGTAATAGGGTAGGAATAAAGATCACAGGTCAAGCTGAGTGTGAAGGTGAATACAGGAGAAGAGTTACAGGTGCCTAAGACTTGAAAACTTACAAAAATATAAGAAAAAATAAGAACCTGATAGATACTAAGGAATAACTTCCTGTATCACTGTATGGTATCAGCATGTGAGACAGTCAGGCAGATACTATAATGGGCTGGCTAACTGTGTGTAGGGGAGAGCACACAGATATTTAAGAGTACTGATGTCTGTAATACACAGTCTGGCTCTTTGTAAATCAGCTTTAAATGCCAGATTTCCCATGTAAGTGTATTTTCCAGAGTTGCTCACCTCTCCCTCGATTTGCCATTCAGATGTTACTTGTTGCATGGAAGGAGGGAGCATTGGGCTCTCTACAAGTGCCCCAAGCAGCTCTCTTGGGACAGGAGAGAGACCTCTCTCTCTGCAGAGAGACCTGGAAGGGTTGGATGGATGGGCAGAGTCCGATAGGATGAGGTTTAATAAGTCCAAGTGCCAAGTCCTGCATTTTGGCCACAAAACCCCTCTGCAGTGTTACAGGCTGGGGATGGTGTGGCTGGACAGTGCCCAGGCAGAGAAGGACCTGGGGGCACTGGGGACAGCAGCTGGACATGAGCCAGCAGAGTGCCCTGGTGGCCAAGAAGGCCAAGGGCTCCTGGCCGGGATCAGGAATGGTGTGGCCAGCAGGAGCAGGGAGGTCATTCCGCCCCTGTACTCAGCACTGGTGAGGCTGCAACTTGAGTGCTGTGTCCAGCTGTGTCCCCTCAGTTTAGGAAGGACATTGAGTGCTGTGTCCAGCTGTGTCCCCTCAGTTTAGGAAGGACATTGAGTGCTGTGTCCAGCTGTGTCCCCTCAGTTTAGGAAGGACATTGAGTGCTGTGTCCAGCTGTGTCCCCTCAGTTTGGGAAGGATGTGCAGATGCTTGAGCACATCCAGAGGAGGCAACGAGGCTGGAGAGGGGCTTGGAGCACAAACCCTGTGAGGAATGGCTGAGGGAACTGGGGTTGTTTATCCTGGAGAAAAGGAGACTCAGGGGTGACCTCATCACTCTCTATAACTCCCTGAAAGGTGGCTGTATCAGGTGGGGGTCAGTCTCTTTCTCCAGGCAGCATTGACAGAAGGAGAGGACACAGTCTCAAGCTGTGCCAAGGGAAATATAAGTTGGATATTAGGAAAAAGTTTTTCAATGAGAGAGTGATAAAGCACTGGAATGATCTGCCCAGGGAGGTGGTGGAGTCACCATCCCTGGATGTGTTTAAAAAAAGACTGGATGTGGCACTGGTGCCATGGTTTAGTTGAGGTGTTAGGGCATGGGTTGGACTTAATGTTCTTGAAGGTCTCTTGCAAACTAGTCATTCTGTGGATTCTGTGAATTCTGTGAATTCTGGATTCTCTCCCTGCCCCTCCCTGCCCCTCCCTGCCCCTCCCTGCCCCTCCCTGCCCCTCCCTGCCCCTCCCTGCCCCTCCCTGCCCCTCCCTGCCTCTGTGTGTGTGTTACCTTTACGGAACTGGGCGCAGTCGTCCACGCACTTGTCGTTGTCCTTGTCCTTCGTGCTGAAGGCGGTGTTGTTGTGGTAGCGCAGCGAGTCCCGGCCCGTGTCCCCGCTGTAGTTCCCCACGAACAGGCGGTAGCTGTTGATCTCATTGCTCAGGGTGAACTGCTGGTACTGGGCATAGCGTGTGTTACCTTCCCAGTCCTGCACAGAACAGGGGAAAACACTCCAACATCCATGATTGTATACTGTATTTTTACTGTATCAGACTGCAGAAACTGCTCTGTTAAGGCAAAGGAACTTTTCATAGAAAAGCATGAAGCTTTCAGGTCTGACTTGCACTGGTATTGTACAATATGTAGGAAACCTGATGTGCAGCTCTTGCTTTCAATGTCCTTGTGTCAGTTTGCTGCCTCAAGTTTTTTTTTTCCTCTCTGAAACAGTGACTTTTAGATATCAAGCCTTTCAGTTTACACATATCCCATCCCTCAAAGCTATTGTACCAACAATAAACTAGTCTAAGTCAAACCCAAGCCTCTAACAGTCTGAAGAAATTGAGGGTAATACAACACAAACTCTTGTACCCAGACTGGAAAGAAGTGCTGCACAGTGAAAAGACTCAGAAACTTGCAAACTTTATGGGACATCTCCTTTTGGATTTTTAAATCTGAGGTGATCAGTCTGATCTCTGTCTGCAGTGGCTTCTGCAGGCTTTCCAAGAGCCCCAGTTGTTCTGAAGACACAGTGTGTGTGCAGACAGAAGGTTGTGCCACTGACTTTGCCACAAGACTTCTGTCTTGTGTTTGAATGTATTCCTAGGTTGATCCTATGCAAATTCTTTGGGCCTCCCATAGAGATAGGAGATGGTGTCTGGTACTGGGGAATCAAAAAACCTTTTGCTGCTGAAATTAAGAGCTTATAAATTACCTCCAACTCTACCCGCAGAACAGTGGGGCGTCTTGAAAGTCGGTAGATATTTTCATTTCCCAGCCAAAAATCTCCCCTAATATTGCCAAATCCTTCCCTGTATTGTTTCCAGTCCCTGTTGAATGATGTCAAACCAACTTTACGTCTTTGGATGACAGTCCAGCCACCTCCATCTGTCTCCATGTCACAGAACACCTGGAAGAGGAAAAAAAGGCAGTGGTTACTTGTCAGTAGACTTAGGAAGGTTCACTTCTCTTAACACAGGACATTGTTCCAGATTTCACAACCTGAAGAAATTTCTATGGAAAAAATTGTTAGATAAACCCTTTCTCTATTTTCTCTCTTAAATGTGCACTTTCCATCCTTGAAGTTTGCCTGCATAATGATGCTGATGGCAAGTGTGGGGTACCAAACCTTAGTATGTGCTCTTTTCATCTCTGTAGAGAAGTATTTTTTGATTATATTGTAAAAGACATGTAATATACACTGTGTACTGAATATCCTTACCTCCAGATCTGGAATTCCCAAAAATTCATCAGGAGGTAGCTTGTAAACACCAGAAATTCGGTAGTTCCTCTGGTAAAGTGATGAGCAGTCATAAACAGCATCTACTTGAATCAGAACCAGAAAGTGAGAATCTGAGCAGCAAAAACTCCTCTTCTGTGAAGGTGCTTTTAGTTTGTAATACAAGTAATAATGAAGGAGGCTTTCCACATGTCAAATGTTTTCCTGAAGTGACTTTGTTTGAGTAGTGTGTGCATTGCCAAAGGTGCTGTAACACTGGGAATTGGTGATTTTTATTAATTAATTTATTTTAATTTTTTTAAAACTTCTGCTACACATTAAGACATCTGTGCTTTCTCATCACATTGCTGTGTGTCTGTGCTGGAAAGTTTATTTGCTGACCCCCTCCTTAAATAATAAAGACTCATCCAATGGGACAGCCAGGCTGCTGCCAGGTGTCTGTTTGGGTGTGTGAACAGGTTGGCCACGTTTGTAGGTGAGGGATCTTTGTTCATTCCTTTCTGCACTGGTGTCTGTGACAGAAAAGGTTCCTTTTAGCTGCTGTCACTCAGTCTGTGAAAGCCTCTCCTCCTCCTGGTGCAGGAACTGACTGGAAGATGGTAAAATGCATTTTACCATCAGCTATTTACCTCAGCTATTCTGAGGAGGATAAATGAGCTGAAGCAAGGCTTTATAATGTCTGACAGTTTTCCAAAAATGTTTCTTACCTAGTGAGGTGAGACACATCTGTCTGAAATACCTTCTGGGCCAGTTTCTGCTGTGTGTAACTGGTTTTTTCTTCAGTTTCAAAGAGATTTGTTATGGTGTAACTTTTTAAAGGCCTACTGTAAATAGTGATGTGTCAAAACTAACCATGTGGAGCTGTTTTAGAGGAAGAATTAAGTAAATAGATTTAGAAGTTTTTCCTGAATGTTAAAAAAAATCCAAATTAAGTCTTCTGGCTAACCCAGCTGAGATTGAGACAATTTAAGCACTTTGCAGTGAATTTCATTTGAAGAGAAAAGTCAATCAAGAGGATGCTTTCTTCTAGAAGTGCCTTTACAGGTAGCTGACCTAAAAATGCACTTGCATTCCACATTTAGTACAGGCCTGTGCAATCACTGTGTGCAGTGAAAATTTCCCTCAGGGAAGAGAATTTTGAAGAATTTAACTGTGGTCTGGCTAGGTATCTATCCCAGTTTGTATCTTGCATCTACAGCCTTGAACTTTTGAGAATTATCATTCAAAAACAATGGATCACTCTTTTTTACTCTGGTTTAGAGATAGTCATAAAGATACAATTACAAATTTTTAGTGATTCCTGGAGAGCATTTCTAGTTGTTTTAACAATTTCTAGTCTCTTGTCAGCACTGTGAACTCAGAGGTTATTTCTGCCAGAGCCATTCCCTTACCAAGCCAGCTTCCATTCTTTTCTGATTGGTACTGTAATGCTCAGAAAGTGAAATATTAGGAATATAAAATAAAATACTAGGAATATTAAGAATAAAGGAATTAAACTGAATTCCTCACTGTAGAAATGCAGTGCCTGTTCAGTTTCTGCACTCCCTAAATACAGACATAGATATAAAAACACAGATGAAGAAATTCAAAGTAGTTTTCTCAGGGTCCCTGCCTAAGTGCAGTATTCAGTGTGCACGCTTGCTATGCACGTTAGCAGGACATGCCAGCAGTAGGAGCTGTGCATTGAGAAGTTTATCTGGGGGCTTGGGGACCCCGTCCTTACCAGCTGATGTCTGTGTGACCGTCTGGGCTGCCTGCAGCTGCATGATGTCAATCTGGTTGTTCATCTCGGAGTATTTGCTCTCGGCGTCGATGAGTCGCGACTCCATCTGCTTGGTGCTCCCTTCCAGCTCCATCACCTGCATCACCACGTTCACCCAGTCCCCCTCCTGCTTCTTGCTCAGCTCCTGCAGCATTCTGCTCAGGTTGGCCACCTGCAGCTTGAGCTCCTTGATCTCCTCGCAGCAGCCCGGCATCCTGGGCTGAGCACTGCCGTGGAGCATTCTCCTCTTGGGAGGTTTCTGCAGCAGGGCTGGGTGGATGGCCACAGACACGGTGACAATGCAGAGCCATGCCAGCTGAAGCGTGGCTCTTGCTGGCATTTTTGCTTACAGCAACAGAAAGCTTCCAGCTGACTGCAGTAGTCTGAATGCAGCTGGGATAGGTATGAAATTTCCTGCAGCAGCCTGGTACCTTCCTTGCTTCCAATGAAGTGAGACTCTGAAGGTGGAGCCTCAAGTGGCTTTTTTTCAGACCCCTCCTGTAGGATTATTTGCACTTTGGAAGTCTGTCTCAAAGCATCTTATATCCCATTTTTCTATTTACCTCCACCCCCCTGAAACTATGAAGAGCTTGCTGGCCCCTCCCAGTTCATATCAGGTGTTTACAGGGTGAAATTGGAGCAGGTTTCAGCCAGGAAAGGTTGGGGAGAGCAGGAGAGACCTCCCTCAGTTCTGTCTTGAAGGGGTGTAGGAGAGGGCTAGGAAATGAGGAGAATTTCCAGCACTTATTGCCATTGGATTGGAGCCCTTTTGGTGACTAGTTCTGGCACTTAAATAACATGAGAGCATTAGAGATCCAGAATGTGAAAATGCCATTCAAAATGGGTGAGTTTATAGAAGTTCAAGGAAGGCAACTCCCTGGAAGGTAGCCCTGGCTGCTACAAGTCCAACTACAACCCCAGAAGTTGTAGGGGGTAGCTCTATGATTGCATTATTTCTTAATTTAGACAATATTTTAGCAAATTCATTAGTTAAGCATCTGATCCTCTTTTCTCTGGATACTTGGGTCTCTGCACTATTAACGTTGTAAAATCCACAGCTGCTCTTTTAGAAATGGGATATCCGAGGGTGGGATGAAATGAAATCTGCAGAATGTGTAAAAACCCTCTGTTTATTCACAGTGGGCAAGTGAAAGGAGATTAAGTAATGGTGAGAGTCTATGTAAAACTGATACAGGGTGGTTGTTTTTACAGGCAATGTGGTCTAACTCCCATGTTAGGGAGGCCAGTTCATTAACAGGATTTTGAGAGGAAAATCTATGGGTAATTAAAACATCCATAGTTACATAAAAAGTAGAATTTAGAGTAAATCTTTAATTTTTAGACATTCAGAGTATTAGTCCAGTCTCAGCTGGCTGAGATGACAACTTCCTCTCCTCTTTTATATCTTTTAACAATTCTGAATTTTATTACAGCAATTTGATCTCCAAATAAAACCATTTCAGCAAAGGTGCAGCCTTTTGCAAAAGATCTGCAGGCTTAGTTCTAGATCCTTCAGGATAAGTTGTTTCTCCTCAGGCCAGCTGCTCTGTAATTGCCTAACATGTGGGTTCTTGCATCTTCCTGCAAAATTTCTGATTATGATAATGGGCAGAAATAAGATAAAATAAAGTATTAAATGCCTCATGTATGTGCACCTTGCATAAAGGCTGTGAAAGTTTCTTGATGTCCAAGGAAAGCAAAGAAAGCTAATCTTGCACCTCTGAAGAAAGGACATTAGGACAAACCCAACTGACACACACTATCCCATCTTGGCTTCTTTTGCTGATCCAAAGTGGCTGCAGGATTTCTGCTTGATTAGGAACCATTAGAAAAGCCTTGCTGACCTGACATTTGCTTTTAAAGAAATAGAAAGCACAATTGCTTGTTGCTGAGTTTCTCTCCCTGCTCAGCTCTGATACACTTGTTGCTTGATGCTTTTGTTGTCGCCTCTGATTTGCACTGGGGCTGGCCAATGGTTTTTCTCCAAAACAGACCCACAAGAGTGTGAAGATTTTAGGAGATGAAATTACCAAAGCACTGCAGGAGGGGAGTATGAATACAGGTGTCTTGTAAACCTGAATTTTCATAGAGAAGGAAGAGGGAATCTTTAGGAGGAGGTCAGAATTAGAGCTCTCCTAACCAGCAGTTGGCTTGTGGGTGGCTGTCTGCCTGTGTGCTCAGGAGAAGACCACGGGGTCTGTGGTGTCAGCTGGCGAGGCCACTGTGTGGGATTGGTGAGCTGAGATATTGCCAGAGATATGCAAGGACAATTTGTTTAAAGCACAGAGAGCACCTCCATAGCAGACCACAGGCTTCAGTCAATTTTTGTCATGGGCATTCCAGAAACCTTCCATAGCAAAATTGCTTTTTATACTTCAGACCAGAAAGTGCCACTGCACACAGATGAAAGCCTGACCTTTTTGTTCTGCCTCTAATCCTGTCTGAGCCCTCTTCCAGCTGGAGCTTCTGTCATTCCCAGGGGCAAATTCTTCTCTGGCTTCCTGTGATGAGAAACATGTTTTTGTCAAAATTGGAACAGAGACTAGGACAGGCCAGACTCTGCTTCTCTGCCCCAAAAAGCCACCCTGCTAACACCCCCACTGTGTTACACAGGACTTCATTCTGCTGCTGCTCCCACTCACCAGAACTCTCCTGTCTTGGGCAGATGTGGGAGAGGGGAACCTCTTGTAGGTGCATGCATTCCCTCTTTATACAGATTTTGAAAGGATCCAAGATGCAATTGAACACACATGTTACAAAACACCAGAAAAAGGCCTCCAAATCCCTTCTCTAAACTGGAATATTTAATTGCAAATGAGACAGCCAGGGTTTTATTTTGCATTCAGCTTCTAATTTGTCTGTCCAAATACAAACCATCTTTCTTCTGGGTACTTTGATTTACCTGTTTTAAAAGAGAATACTTTGTTCTGTGTAAGAGGGTGACAACAGACATATTATGCAGAAATGGAAAAGAACAAATCTTCCCATCTGAAAGCATTAAAAGAGATTTGGGCAGAGACATCCCTTGGCAGAGATATCAGCCTTAGTGGAATTTGACTTCTTTATGAGTGTTGGAAAGATGGGTCTTTCCCAGTTTCATGGAGAACTGAATGTGGTCACTGAGGCAGCAATAGCTACAGCTGGTAGTCACTGCCAGGTTAGGTCAGTAGTTGGAGCTGACAAAAGCTGTTCTGTACTGTTCATTTATGATCTGAATTCAGGATCCTGGTACATTTTGTAAAGAGGTGAAGTTTGGGGCATAGCTGGGGAGAAATGAGTTCTGTGATCAGAGTGGGTGCTGTTCTTTCCCCACTACTGATGGAGAAATTGAGCCTCATTTGGCCTGAAATCCATCACCCTACTTTTCCTCCATTATATTTTTTATATTTTATGGAAATAATGTAGTACATGACAGCTAAAAAGACAAAATCCTAAAGTCAAGAACATGAGATAAATCCTCTTTGACTTCATTCACGATGTAGTTCTGAAGTGGTTGGGAGAACTGAGGCTAAACATGGTTTCAATTTGTATGTGCCATATGTTTATAATGTTGATTGATGTTACTAATTTCACATATATTAGTATTACTTGATTAGAACCAGTTATCTCCTGTCCCTGGAGGGCCAGATTAAATTCGAGGTGAGTTTAAATGATTGCCTTCTCTGGGAAGCTGTTCTGGCAGGTGTATGCAAAGCTGAGACAAGCTTTGAAAGGCAAGCTCAGTGCCCTGTGGCTATTTATTTGGTAGCCATTCATTGCAAACCCTTTAATATGCATCTGGCAAATGCTTAGAATTTGGCATTCCTGGTGCTTGCCGAGGTGGCAAAGGCTCTCAGCAGCTCTCAGCTGGCCCATTTTGGACTCCACACTGTGCAGGAGCTCTGAAATGCTGCCTTACCCTCCCAGGAGGGGTGAAACTGTTCACCTTTCCCTTTGGAGGTGCTCATAAATGCTCCAGCATTCACTGTGCTACATCTTTATGGTCAGGATTGTGTTACAAATCTCTGAAATTGTATGGGACAGGTGGAGCAGGAGAGGAACATGAGAAACAGAACACTGTGACTTCCTGCTGTCATTTGTGATTTTCTTTTTTGTTTAAGGCATCCTCTCTTTGCGTAACCAGTACACAAAGACTGCTTCTGTGTTTCACCTTTTTTTTGCTAAATATAAAATATATTTGTTAAATATAATATCTATATTATTTGCTAAAATGTTTAACTTTTTTTTTCTTCTCTGCTTTCTGGTTAATAAAAAAAAAGGTGATACAAAACCTTTTGCAGCCTAAGCAGCAGCGCTGGCTAGAAATATATTATAACATTTTTCACTGATTTTCCTTTCAAAACTGATGAATGTTTTTATTTGATTTGCAAGCATTTATATCAAGATTGGGCATTTGGCCAGTTTTGATGCCTGTAGCAATGTGGTGTCTCCTTGCTGGAAGCTGAAGGGGCTGCTCTGGCTTGGAAGCACTCAAGCATCACAGCTATTTATTGAAAACAGCTCTTTCCTGGTATCACTTTCTCAAACATATTTATTCCTGGAATGGGAATAATTTATAGTGGCATGATGGACATGCATTGGTTTTCTGAATTGTTTTGGGCACTGTGGCTTGTTTTCTGAGATTTCTTGAGTCAAGGACTGGGGGATGCCTGGAGGCAAATAAATCAGAGAATTGGGGAAAATGACCATCAAAGCCAATTCCTTTTGCCAGAGGATTATCTGTTCCCCCAAGTCTCCTCAAAGCAGCAGTGCCTTCCAATGCCAGGAGCAGCTCTCAGCACTTCTTCAGAAGGAAAACAACCTTGGCTGAGGTTGCTAAAATCTGTCTTGTAGAGAATCTTTCTAAACAAACTTGGGGAGACTGAAAAGAAGAAGAGATTGTCTACTTGTCTAGGTTCTGCATACAAGCTACTTTATTGCAAAAATAAAGTTTCTCTGTTATGTTTTGGGATGCATTCTGGCAATAGGAAATGTTTGTGTTCCCTCCTGGATAGGTTTGGGACTGCTTGAAAAGGATCTATTAAAATAAAGGGTTTTCTTTTTCTAATTTTTATGAGAAGATGAGGAAAGTCTGATTGCTTCTGAGTTCTTGAAAATTTAATATATTCTGAGTGACAGAGAATATTGTCAATATCAAAGATAATGGAAGACTGGAAAGCTCCCAGGACTGTATAAAAAAAGGACTTTTTAGTAAACATTGCACATTTATGCCTTGGATTTGTAGGGGAGAAAAGTCCCTCATGTGAGTTCTCTTCTCATTGAAGACAGGAAAGTTGGTTTGGATTCCCAGTTCATGTCTGGTTTCTGTTTAAATAACCTTTAAAATATACAAGCAATAGGAGTATATTTCTCTTAAATATTGTTCTTTTTTTGTGATTCTAGCTCAGTGTACATGTAAAACCCACAGTTTTCCTATGTTAATAATCAAGCAGTAGGTTTATGTAGCCTTTCACTGCTAATAAAATTCAAAGATTTAAGATTTTTGACCAAGATTTTTATATTAGGATGTTTTTGCCAAGGGTAGTCACTTTTTGGAGGGACAGTGTGAGATAGCAATTGGTAAATGTTTTTCATCAGAAAGCTTGTTTACATTTTAATATCCCACTCATGATCAACTGCTCCAAATAGGTCAGGCTTGGACATTATTCTGGCTACAATAGAAATACTGTTTATTAAATGGGAGGAAATTGAAATTATATTGTTCTGCATAATCTAATTACACAGCCAGCCCAGGTGGGCTGAACTTGCACCAAACTTTATTGATAAGAATTAGTTTGGGAACTGATTTATGCTCATTTAGAGGGAAAGTATAAGGATCATCTGTTGTTTTTGCTAATCACTTTGTTTATTGAATAAAATGTGACATGAAATGGTGGGTATTAAGCACTGAAATTAGTGCATTAATTCAAAGTATATAAAAGTCCAGTTGATATAACTTAAGAAGTCTTGTTATTTCTGTGGTCCCCCACTTGCAAGCATGGGACAAGCTCTGTCTTGAAATATCTTCAGAATATTTTATGTAAGTATTTTAGCATTGAAAACAGATAATTTTGAAATCTTTTCCTTTAGCATTAGTACTGGAAAGCTCTGCCAGCCCATAGCAGAGCTGAATACTTGGGCCTTTCCTGAGAGATGAGATATTACCTGTGACCTACCAAACCTATACCTAAAATCTTCTAAAATTGTTCTAAACACCCTAAAAATGTTCTTTTATGCTTTCCTACCAAGTCTTCAAGTAGGAGATAGTGGTGAGGTTTTTTCTTGCTTTTTAACAAAAATTAACTGATGAATATGTTCTTTCCTCATTAGATATGGAGAACAACTGATTTTTTTCCCTTTAATATTAAACTTAACATTATTCTGAACTAGGAATAATTGCAAGGGCATCTGCCAGTAAACAAAGATTTAAGTTACTGTCCAGCAAGTTAGCCAACAGCATTGGCTCTAATATCTTGAGAGATGTTTTCCCACCTTCTCCTTAAATCCAGAGAGATTTTTTTAATTCTCTTTTTCCAGATACAAGGAGAAATCCATCCCCTTGATTCAAATCCAATAAACTGCCCTGATTTCCAGCAGCAACACTGTGGCTAAAAACCCCTGGCAACTCTGCCTGGCTGGAATATTAACCCTGGGGGCCTCTTCTGAGTGCCTGGAAGCTTTTCTGGAGTGTTTTTGTTTCTTTTAGTCCTCCAGCATGGTGGCTAGAAAATAACTCTGTAGTGCTTTTAAGAGTTTTATAATATTTAGGAAGGTTCTGTCTGAGCACAGACTCCTCAGGTCAGCAGGGAGAGGAGCAGTGCCCTCATGGAAGGAAGGTGAAAGAAGGAAAGCACAGAATGTTGTATTTTCTTAATGTGTGTTTTGAATATAGCAGGTTAAAATAGTGTGTACACAAAATGGGCTGGGAGTGGGGAGCCACAACATTTACTGCTTTCACAGAAAGCACAGGGAAAAGCAGCTGCCAGGAGAAGCTTATCCAAATCACAGGCTTACCCTAGTCCACAAAATTACCTGTCAGTGCTCACTGTGTTCTAGATCATTTGTACAGGACAGTAATTTATGATTATTAACAATTATTGCTGTATATTCTAGTAAATCAAAGTCTTCCTCCTTTCCCTCCCCATCTTTTCCTTCCCTTTGCTTAAACCCAACCATAAATAGATTTGAGACACTTAATTCTGCGTTGGACAGCCAAGAAAGCAAGAAACAAAAGGAGTAATTAAGTGCACCAGGGAGTGACAGAGGAGCAGTGCTAATGGTCAGATAATAAAAGAAAATGGTCAATTTTGTCAGGAAGTGTTGTCAAGAAAGATAACTTGGAAAAAATTAACTGTCTGACATACTGGAATGTGTCTGCCAATGGCTCTTTAAATCATCAGGTCATGAAATGTGACATCCATTTATCACTTTTATAAGGCTGCTGCCAAGCTTTCCCTAGGGCAGCTAGCTGGAGTTAGTGCAATCTTTGACTCTCTTGTTAAAAAAGTGGTATGGGCCTGTTTTGAGTGCTTCCCATTGTTGGGTGCCAGTCATCTTGAACTGTGATTGTGGGGTGTTCTTAGTCTGGCTAAATCTGATTTTAGCTCAGCCAATCTCAAGGCCTGATTTCCAAGAGTATTTTTACTTAACCTTCACAGGTATCCAGAGTATGTCTAGGAACTTGGTTCTTTACTTGTAAGGAAAGGAAGCTTCCAGAGACAGAAGAAATGGAGCATTCATTTGAAGAATTTCCCTTTTTTTGTCTGTGTATCACTCTCTTTAATACTTTAGATTTGCTTCTCTTACTGATCCTGTGCCCTTTTTTAAGGGGAAAATCACAGAGCCATTCTGGCAGGCAAGAAGGAGAATTTCTGAGAGCTGCCTGTGTCTACAGTTCTCTTCAAAGACCACTGAGAGTCTCTTTGTACTGCTCTCTATTGCCATGTTTTGTTTTGTTAATTATGCTGTTTTTATTCCAGACATGAACTAATGTTAATATTGGGCTGTAGGATGTGTTGTAGGTGCTCAGGTGTTGTGATGTTGCTTTGAACAATTTGCATTTCTGGTTCTCCAGAGTCAGGAGAGAAAGAGGAGGGCAATGAACCAGAGGCTGTTCATAAACAAGCTTCATAAAATAGCAGAAACCTAATAAAAAGTTAATTTCCTCATTAAACTGGGGGTTAGGAGTAGTGCTACTGACCAAGTACCCCATTTCTGATAGTGAAATAAGAAAAGCAATGTGAAATAGAAATTATTTAGGAGAATAGCTGTACATCATGAACTAGAGAATCAGGTTCAAGAGCAGCCTGTTTGCTTGTGCTTTATAAAATTCAGCTGGCCTTGCAAAACAAGTGGCTTCCTGGTACAGACTGAGGACTGGTTGTGATGGCAGCAGTTTCTGGCATGTTCTTGAAAACCAGCAAAAGAAAAGTGCCAATGCTGGTTAGTACCAATGCAGAGGCTTTGTATGAAATGTGGAACTGAAATTAGGGTTGCACACCTTTTATGTCATTTCCTGGTGACATTTGTCAGCTGTTTTAATGATATAGATGCTTCCTGCATCAGTAAAATCTCTGCTCTGATTTTTAGAGGAGTTGGTGGTCTTTTTAAGAGAATGGGGAAGAAAAAAGTTAGGACTGTAAAGCTCTTAAGTACAGCTGTTTGAAAAATCTTGCCTTTAAAATTACTGGCAACTAATTCTTCTTGCTATGCAGACTGTTAGAATTGATAATCATATACCATCTTATATACCAGATTATCATATACCAGGTTATCATATTATGGTATATTATCATATACCAGATTATCATATTATCATATTACCAGATTATGTGCAGAGAACGTGTGCACCTGTTGTTTTGAAAATACATGGTCATTGTGTGCCTTGTGTAGTTTATTTGTTCAGTGGAAGTCTAAACAAAAAGAGTGTTCCATTGGTATTTCTAAATGATAGAGCTTGTTATTATCAAGTAGAAGCTTCTACCAACCCCTAATATGCCAATTGTGTTAAATCCTGTTTCTTTCCCTGCCTTTCCAGCATTAACAATAAACTCCAACAGCCAGAAGCAGCTGCTGGGGTGCTGGAATATGCCATGAAGCACTTTGGGGAGCTGGTGAGTGCTGCTGGATAATCTCCTTCTTCATGTCTTATGTTTTTCTGGTTTCTGCAGTTAGGTTTTTGGTGGGTGGTGGTGTCTTTTCTCAATCAGTCACATCGAGGTTCTATCCCTGCTTAGAATATTTCATTGTTCATAAAGAAGGGCTTTGCTGCCTACAGGGATGTTCAGTGGGCACTTTGCAGCAGATGCTGGGTTCAGGGAGGGCTGCAAAAACCTGATTTAGAGGAGAATTTTGCAGCTGCTATTGGTACTAAATGCAGCTGTGAGCAACAAGCAACTTGACAACATAAGTCCTTTTATTTAGGATAAGCTGGGAAGGGAGGGAGTAAAGTTCCTGTTCTAAGCTTGAAGGATTTGAGAAACTGCATCAACACATTCCAGGTAAGGATTTAATGGAAGTTAACCTCTAGTCTCTCTCAAAAGTGTTCACAGGTATTATTTAGAATAGCAAGTTAACCAGTCCCTTACAACTTAGACTGGTCACCAAAATCAAATAACCCCATTATGTATTTGTTCTGTGTCTTTCTCAGAATGATGTACCTTTTATTATTTCTTCTCATTTTATGAGTCATTTAATTTGTGTTCAAGGACAAAACCACCTCTGCTCTCCTGACAGTAAAAAGAGGATTTTGCAGTGGTAATTGTTGCAGTGTTTTAGGATGATTAGGAAAAGGAAGGCACAGTACATCAGCCTCTTTAAGTACTAACAATTAGAAAGTGGGAACCAGGTATAAGCACAAAATGGTGGAAATCCTCTAGTGTGGGATTATGTGTGGTTTTGACCTAGACTGGAAAATAAGTCCTTTCTGGCAGAAGTACAGACTTCAGAACATCTTTGCTGCTTCTTATAATTCCTTGGGTGGATTGAGCAAAGTTCTGCATTACCTAATTCTGACTTCACTCTTCAGCAGCAATTCAGTCCAGCAATAAATGTAGTTCAAAGCATGGAGTTTGCCAGAGTTGGCAATGAAGAGAAATTAAGAGGAGCTCTGAGCTCTGCTTTCAGGGACTTAATTGAAATGTGACTTAGCTGAGAAGTTAAAGGGCTAAGTGGAAGGCCTGGCATGCAAAGCAGGGTTTATAGTGACCCTGCCCACAGGTCTGGGAAAAGAATCTGCTCTGCAGCCTATGTCAGGACATGAGCTGCCAAGGACTGAGCAGGAAAACACTGGCAGAGAAAAGTACACAAATACGTTAAGGCATTTTATTTCATAAAAATGAGAAACAAAATCTAGAAAGAAAGACTGAAGATAAGGGTTTAGTTGATAAAGATCACTGCTTGGCTAACTTACAATGGTTTTATTGCAAACCATTGCCTTCCCTTGTGAAGGATGTGATTGAGCCCCACTTCATACTACCTGCTGTATGAAGTAATTGCCTAGCAGTAGCCAGATGCAAAGTTTGGCCTTTTTTTCTAGTTAGTCATTCCATTCCTGAATGCAAGGCTGTTTTTCTTGTTTGAATGCAAGTATGTGCAACAACGGGAAGTGGAATATGTTACAGATTTACCCTTTTTCCTGTTCCACTCACTCTGCCCCTCCAAAAAGAAAAGCACCAGCTGCTGAGCTGGTATTTCAGTGTTCTGAGGAAGGGGGTGATGTTGGATTAATCCCTCTGCTAAACCTGAGTTCATTTCTGGGCAGGTGGAGCAATGCCAGGATTCCAGTTTTCACTCTAGCTCAAGGCTCTTCTCTGTATCACAGAACTCCATGAGGATATTTAGAATGATAAAAGGGTGAAGAGACCAGCACAGACACAGAATTTTTTAGGAAAAGCTGTCCTACTTAATACAGAATGATCAATATTAATCCTGCTATGTGTTTTTACTTCTTTTTCCCTTCCCTTAGGAAATTCAAGCTACCTGGTATGAAAAGCTTCATGAATGGGAAGATGCTCTGGTGGCCTATGACAAGAAGATGGACACAAACAAAGATGATCCTGAGCTGATGCTGGGACGGATGCGTTGCTTGGAAGCACTTGGTGAATGGTAAGAGGGGAATGCCTGAAGGCTGAGGAAAATAGTGTCTCTGTTCTCTGGATGCTGTCATTTAGGTGCAAATTTTTTGCCTGAATTCCTATTTAATCCTGCTTACTTTGAGTATTTGTGTGGCATCTCACTTTGTTCATTGAAGTCAGAATTATAATAACATCTCTAAGCCTTTTGGGACTGGCCATCTGGTGAGTTAAGGTCTCTCTGGAAGAGAATCTGCAATCTTATAATCAGGTCAACCCCATTTATAAGAGAGAAAGAAATTGTAGACAGAGGAAACATTAACTGATCAGAACTTGTCAGAAACAGCCATAAAAGGAGCTCATTGTGACCCTTCTTTTTACACTCTGATTAAAACGTGAGAGATTTCTGTATTTATTCAGTGTCAGCCTTGTAGAAGGATGAGGTTTTCCTTATTAGTCTTTTTCAGCATTTCTTCTTTCTTAAGCTTTGTCTTTGTGGACATTTAGTATTTCAAGTTTTGTGTCAAGTGTCTATTGTCAACACTGATTCAAATGAGTGTTTGTGAGAGGGTGAGCTGCTGGTGACTTACAGCTTACTCCTTAACTGGAGGCTTCTGTTTTTTCTCGCTGTTCAATTCCAAAAAGATAATTGGAGAAGGCACCCTGCTCACTGTGGCGTGCACTCCTACCCAGGGGCAGGTGTGGGTTTGTCCAGGTTCCTCCTTTCTACTTAACTTTGCATGTGACAAGCTCTGTCCTGATGGGTCCTGACGTGAACCCAGGGGATGGCACCACACTAAGGAGATTCCTCTGCACTAAAGTCATTTTACTGCTAGAAACAGAACTGTTTGAGAAACTGAATTCTGCCAGGATTTTCCTGCCCTTTTTGTTTCTAAACGAGGGTGAGACATATAGGGTGTAGCTTTTCCAGCAGGGAAAATAGATCCTCATACTGAGCATTCCTCAGTCAGCTTTTATATGAGTAGGCAATTCTCACCAGGGATTTGAAGAATTTTTCCTGCAGGATGTGTATTTGAGTTAAGTATCCTTTCTGAATCTCCTGCTTATTCATGTATAAGCAACAAATCTATGGAACAACAAAAGGAGAATTTTCTTCTGTTGGAGTGAGATATCATGGGTCTATTGATAGTCTGTAGTGAGCAATCAGAGTCTCCAAGTTCTCTGGTAGAGCTGGGCTCTGTGCAGGTGTTTTTACAGTTCAGAGGTGCCTTGGTGAAGTCTGTCTGCTGCCTTGCAGCTGACTCCAGAGGTGTCTCCTGAGGCTGAGGATTCCAGAGCTTGGCTGCTGATACTCTCCAGTGGCATTCAGCTTGACTGACTGTGCTGCTGGAGTCTGCTTGACAGGATGAGGCAGATAATCTAGAATTATATTGTGTGGCATCACTATTTCAGTACTGTGCTTTGATATTTTGAGAGTACAGACAAAACATCCTTAGCCATTTGTCTCCTCCCATAGTTATTCCTGTAGGACCCATAGTGTTTTATCAGCATCTGTGAGGTCGTGATTTACTGCTGTTGCTAGGTTTGGCTTGATTTTTCATTTGTTTTGGGTTTTTTTTCTCTCCTGGGCCATTAAGCTGTCAGAATGACTGTCTTGCCTGTGGCAGCATTGGTTCTGTTTGACTAACTCATCTTCCTTTTTGGGAAAGGGGAGGATGACACTAGGGAAGGCAAGTTCTCCCTCACAGCTGGCAGCTGTTTCACTGCTACAGAGTATCCAGCCTGAGAAGTCCTGCAACTGCAACACCCAGGGTAATTGGTTTGATTAGTGCAGCATTCACAGTTGATTTGAAAGAAATAATATGAAAAATCCTGATGCTTCCTCTCCACTGGAGATGAAAGATTCAAATGCCCTGTGAGATCTTGCCATGACAAGCCTTCATATGAGGTTACAGCAACATTCATTGTGCAGTCTTTGTCTTCAGACTTGATGTGTCAGTTCAAAATGTTTGCTAGAAGGAGCCATGCCCAAGCTGTCCAGATCATATGTTTCTTCTGCTGACACTTACAAAAATTTTAAGCATCCTTTTTTTGGTGGTGGTTCACTTGTTTTCTTGAGAATTTTTTTTATGTATTTATAGACTGACATTATCAGTCCAATTTTAAATTAGGCATTAACAGCCACTGAGGAACAAATGCAAACTTCTCTTTGAATGTGTGTTTTCAAAACATAGTGTGCCTTAAAATTATTTTCTGCTGATAGGATAATTGTCATCAGCCTGGCATGGTTGAGGTTGCCAGAGGAGTCAAATCCTATTCTCCACTCAGTGTAAAAACAATGATGGGGTTGTTGTCTTACCAGTAGTAAGTGGTTGTTTAGTGAGGCAGAATCCTTGGAAGAGGTTTTTTTGCTGATCAGAAATTGTGGATTCTTCCTAGGGGGCAGCTCCACCAGCAATGCTGTGAAAAGTGGACCCAGGTGAATGATGAAACCCAAGCTAAGATGGCCAGGATGGCTGCTGCTGCTGCCTGGGGTCTAGGTAAGCAATCCTCCTGTGCTGGTGTGCAGCAGCCCATGAGGTGTGAGCACAGATAGTTCTAACTTACTTCAGAGCTACAGAATAGAGGAAACAGCAACAGCAAGAAACCACATTGTTTACACTGGGAAATGGAGTGTCAGTCCATGTTGAAGTCCTTTGGAAAACCTGAATTTACAGCAAGTGTGGTCTCCAGTAACAGAGTGGTGTGAGCAGATGATGGGTGGCTTTACACTGAGCAGAGCTCAGGCTGGAAGTGAGATAAGAAAACCTTCTCAGATCTCTTATTTACAATGAGAACAGTATTTGTTGAGCATTTTAGAGGCTGTGTCTGCTGAATAGACAATCTTAAGTGGAGTAAATCTGTAGAGGCCCAAATGTCCATTTGTGAGTGAGATATTTACTAGAGAAGTTGATTCATTGCTCTCTGCCAGCCTTTGCTGAGAAAAAATCATGTTTTGCTTTGCAGGGCACTAATTCATTCAAATGTTCTGGAAGTGTCAGAATTTTAATTGCTTCATGACAAAGAATGAAAGAACCTTTTCCACAAGGATAACAATTTGTCTAGAAGAGAAATGCCAATGTTTTTCTTGTCTGTAGCTATGTGCATGTTTATGTATCTAACAGTGTCCCTACCAAAGCTGTTGGAGAGCTGACTTAAATGCAGAAGTCCTGTTGCCCGGAATGCAAAATCAACAACACGGAGGCAGAGGTCTTCAGTGAAAAGCTGCTCCCCACCAAAAAAAAAGGGTCCAGCCTGTTTATTTCTTTTCCTTTTATAATTTTGTGGGTCTGGTAGCGGATTGGCTTCTGGGGTTACTACCCCTTCACCCCACTGGCCAGACCAGCTGTCAACCAACATTGTTTTCAGGCTGGAAATATGTAAGCAAAGGACAGTGAACAAAAACAAGAAAGGTTGTTTACGTTCCAAAGTGTGAGAAAGTGAAAAACTGACCCTTAATATTGTACAGAAACTAAAGAACTGACTCCATCTTATAAGCAAGTAGAAGATGAGATTTTTTTTCTGAGAAAAATCTCAGAAAAACCCGGGCAACAGAAGGACCACAGAGCACTCAGGCCTGGGCACTGATGTGTGAGCAGCACATCCCAGTTGTGTTGTGTCCCCACGTGGCAGGGGAGGCTGTTGTGGTACTGGGGGTGTCTGTGTCTCTGCAGGTCAGTGGGACAGCATGGAGGAATACACCTGCATGATCCCCAGGGACACCCACGACGGGGCTTTCTACAGGGCTGTGCTGGCACTGCATCAAGACCTTTTCTCACTAGCTCAGCAAGTAATTATCTTCCTTGTTGCTATCCCAAAACCTGGTTTGAGATGTTCTGGGCTACGGAGTTTCGTGGAAAAACAGGCTCTGTAGTAAAGCAGTTGGCTGTAACCTATAAATGCCCAATGTTTTTTTCCTGTATATATTAGATGTGGGTGAGAGATGTTACCTTGTATTTCCAGAAACATAGCAGTGAATGTATTGACAGATAGTAGTGGTCCAGTGCTGTAGAACAGAAGAATGTCTTTGTCATTTTTTGGCTTTGTTTATTTCTGTGCCTCTTTTCTAGACAGGAAGGGCACAAGGATTATCTCAGCAGAAGTTCTGTTCTACGAGACACTGATTGTAAATTGCTGGGAATGCCTGAGACACCCATAAGATTCCTAATGGATTTTTTGTGCACTTCTGTCTCTTACAGCTTTTTCAGTGAAGTGCTTATATACATCCTGTACAATAATCTTAATTTTTCTGGTAGCACTGATAAATCTCAAATCTTAGATTGAGATACCAAGGCAAGGAATGAGTTTGACAAACAGAGGTGTATTTGTAATGCTTGTTTTTCACAGAGGGAGATTTGCAGAGTGACTCTGTAGATGTGAAATGTGTTGTTTACTTTCCAAGGAAGCTCAAGTCCTATTTCTGAGAATTCTGTGCTGGCTTGCCAGCTTAGATAAAGGAGTAATTCAATCTGTGCTGTCAAAACCCGTACATAGATTTTTGGGTGATGTGCACAGTAAAATTAACCAGGCATTCAAAAGGGTAGAGTTTGTGATTAACCTTTAACATTTTGAACACGAAAAGCTATAGGTGAGAGATTATATAATGACTAGAACTAGAGCAGGATTTATTTCATGCTTGAAGAGCCTGTCTTAGTTTGAGGATGAGAAATGGAATTTGCTGTCCTGTAAAATTCATAAAATCCTGTTGGGTTATATAAAACAATAAAAGCTATTTTCTTTCATTATGTGGTATCAAGAGACATTTCTTGAGGCTCTTTTTTTGTAACCAACTCTCTTTCACTAAAATGTGAACCTTTCCTCAACAAATGTTGTTAATGATAATCTCTACAATCACAGTAGGATTAGAAATACTGCAAACTTTGAGTTTCTACGAAGACAAACTATAGAGGTGATGAATGAAGCTCCCTTGACTTCCTTTCTATAAGACCTGGACACTTTTCCTGTCAAATCTTTATAAGAGCCTTTCCTAGTATTTGTTGGAGAACAGTGCCAGCTTTGTTCATGAGATGGAGCAGCTGAACAGCTTCAGCAGCTGGCTCTGGATAAAGCACACTGCCCTTGCCTCAATATCTCATTCTATTGCAGTGCATTGACAAAGCCAGAGACCTGCTGGATGCTGAGCTGACTGCCATGGCAGGAGAGAGCTACAGCCGAGCCTATGGGGTAAGTGTGGCTCTCAGCCTTCATTCCCTTCATCCCTGCTTCACACTCTCTCTAAAAGTTGCATTAAACTTCAGAGCAGTGCTTGTCTCAAGCATAAGAACTGTGTAGGCCCACAAGCTAAATGGCTTTTGTCAGATGAGAAATATAACTTTGCAGGAGCAGATTTGGGACAAACTAAAAGTGAAGTGAGGTCCACCATCCCCCCCCCTCAGAAGAAATAAGAATTGACTTTTAGGGAGTTTGAATCAGCAAATCATCTAGGTACCAGTATATAGCACTTGGTACTTATGTGTTGGGCAGCCAATGTACCTAAGATTTCGATGCCAAAATACTGTTCCTTAATTACAGATCTGTCGTGTAGTGATTGGGATGGAATGTGATTTTTTTCCTTCAGGCTATGGTGTCCTGCCAGATGCTGTCAGAGCTGGAAGAGGTTATCCAGTACAAACTTGTACCAGAGCGCCGTGAGATCATCCGCCAGATCTGGTGGGAAAGGCTGCAGGTACATCCCTGTAAAGGCCAGGGATGGGGATGCTGCTGGGCTGGCATGAAGGAAAGCTTCCTTTTGAGTCAGTGTGGTGGCTCAGCAAATCTTTCCTTGTCTCTTTGCATCCCAGTCATGTCCATGCTCACGTGGCTGCGTGCTCCATCTCCTTTGTGCTTGTCCTGGTTTGCCTGGGGTTTTGGGTTGGGCTTTTATTTTTTTTCAGGTTAATGTTCCTGAGGTCTCTGCTCATATGACATTTTAAAGGGATGAACTAAGCCTTGAAATAGATGTGTACAGAAGAGAGAAACTCTTCTGTGAGTCTAACATCCCCAAGGCTGCTTATCTCAATGTTGGATTACATCTGGAAATACTGGTTTAGGTCAGGCTAGTTTGAACTTCTTACCTGGCTGGCTGCATTTTAAGAAGTGAATTCTCTCCAAGTATTGGAAAACTGGTCAGAGAATTCACATGCTTGTAAAATTAAAGATTATCCTGTTCCTTTTGGATCTCTTACAAGAACATTTCCAGCTGATTGGTAACATTTAGGGACATTACTTAGTGGTGAAATTGGCAATGTTAGATTTATGGTTGGCCATGATAATCTTAAAGGTCTTTTCCAATCTAAATGGTGCTCTGATTAACCTTGACCTTTCAGAAGAGACCTTTAGCAATGTTGATTTTCCTGTATTGAAAGAGAAGTTTGTGTTTTTCTTACTCTAAACACCAAAAATCCAAAGTACATCTGAAAATTTAAATCAGAAATGTATTTGACAGTTTCCTTACAAGAGGCATCCCTGCAGTGAAAGTGAATATCCTGAGATGCAGTAATACAAACAGGGGTACTGTTTAAAAAGGAGGTGATTCCTGCAAGAGAAGGGAGTAAAAGAAAAAAGGGCATAACAAAGGTGAAATGCTGCCTGAAGGAAGAACTCTTCCCTGTGCAGAGTTCTTCCCTGGCACTGCTATAATCTGCCACCTTATGAAAGCCTGCTGTATATTTTTGAGCTGTTTGGGAAACTGTGACAAAGCTTTTAGTCTCCCATCTGCATTCCTGTCTGGAAAAGCTCAGGATCATTCCACTGGGGTAGAGAAACTGAAGTGGCAGGAAGTGTAATGTCTGAATACAGCTTTTTATAGTGCTGAAAGCAGTACATACAGTTCTTGAATGTTTTATAGGTGTTTTTAATAGTTTTTAAATGCCTATTGGAAGAGGTTTATTTATGTGTTAGGGAACAAGCTTTGCCTAACTTCCCAGTCCTCATATTGGGAGAAAAGAAAAAGGGAAAGAATAACTTCTTTGGTGCCAAGGTCCTTGCTGCCTTTGGAAAATCTTTTGTTTACCTCAAAACCAAGTAGTCTCTGGCTGAATAGAAACTTTGGAGCATCACTGTTACCCTGTACTTGGCCACTGTATCCAGCACCATGGATTTAATTTTTATGGTCCCTTCCACAATTCTACATCTCTGTAATATCCTTGAATGTTTGAAATACAGACTCATCCTCTTCTGACAGTGTTGTGCCTCTCCCATCAGACAGACAAGAACCAGACAATGCTTGCACAAGCAGCACTGCAGTTGGTGCTGCAGTTCCTGGCAGAAAATCAGTTTAGAGATGGCAGCCTCCAAAAGCAATACATGCAAAGAAAAGGGGCAATAACAAAAATACCTTTGCAACCATTTGGTTTTCTACATGTTGAGATTTATACCAAGAATAGGTGGAGAAGGCACTTTGACTCACTTTGGAATTGGATGAGGTGTTTATCTGATTCTTGGATGCATTTCAGCTTTAGGAGCTTTTCTCCTCTCTCCATTGGGGGATATCATTAGACTGCAAGCACTGAGCTGCCTGCAGATTGTGAGAGCCAGGGACTGAACCTTCCTCACACATTGCAGTGTTAAAGAAATAAACAGTTCCTGTCACCCTGGTTTTGAAGACTTTTCAAAGCCTTCTGTAATGTTCTTCATATTGGAGTCAGAAATTTTACCTTATCACACTTTCTACTATAAATAATGGCCATGTTTTGCTAACTGTCTTTCACTGTTTACATATTTCTAGGTGGGAAAAGAAAGTTGATTGACAGTTGTCTTGACAAATGTAGATTGAGAGGTGGAATTCCATCCTCCAATCCACAGGCCCCTTAGGAAACGTATAAAACTGAGTTTTGTAAATAAACTCGCCCTTTTCCTGCTTCACTCACCAGCGTGTCCTCATGTGGTTCTTTCCATGTCCACTGTGACAAGTTCCCAATGTCAGTCTGCTGTGAATTGTGGGCACAGAAGTCTCTATCTTGATGGAAGTCCCTTCAGGTTCTGAATCAAGGCTCTTTACAGCACACTGGAGACCAAACACTGACAAGTTCTCCCTTCTTTTCCCTCTCAGGGCTGTCAGCGAATCGTGGAGGACTGGCAAAGGATATTGATGGTCCGATCTCTTGTGGTGAACCCTCATGAGGACATGAGAACTTGGCTCAAGTATGCCAGCTTGTGTGGCAAGAGTGGGAGGCTGGTGAGCATTGTCAGGCTCTGTCCTCTTCAGCAGGTTTTTAGATGATTTGCTTTGCTGTGCTGCTTCAGCCTTGAACATTTCTAAATGCTTTCAATGCCCAGCTGGGATGGGTTCTGCTCTGAGGAAGAAACTAATCAGAAATTGTTGAAATGCTAAAATTGTAACCAGCACAGAGTTCATGCTTGTGGCCAAGGTTATTTTTGTGGGACTGATATTATACCTGAGAGCCCCTGGGCCAATTTTCCTTGCATGCTATAACTTGGAAGCTTTTATGCAGTACTGGAGATTATTAATAATAGCTCTCTCTGCTAGAACAGAGAGTCAAATCTAGAATGTGATGTCACTGTTGAACATTAGAGTCCTATTTTAATATTTACCACAACACCAAATACTTGAAACAGAGACTTCACAATTTCTACTGGCTTCTGAAATGAGGATCTAATGCTCTGATCCAAAGGAAGATGTATGGTTTATCATGTGGTGTTCTTATGAATCCAGGGAGTCTGCTGTCTGTGTTGTATCTGGAGGGTCAGATGTACTTTTAGTGTTGGGCAATTCTGAAGCAATATGAGCTGTAGGTGACAATGGGCTTGTTTTAACCTGCTTTCTGTCTTTGCCACTTCTCCAGGCTTTGGCCCACAAGACCCTTGTCCTGCTCTTGGGAGTGGATCCCTCTCGACAGCTGGATCACCCTCTGCCCACAGTGCACCCCCAAGTGACGTACGCGTACATGAAGCACATGTGGAAGAGCGCCCGTAAGGTACAGAGAACACAGAGCTCTTTCCCTGCTCAGCTTCTGTGCAGAGCCATTAGCTCTTCATGCTCCCCAGAGGACAAAGGCAAGGCTGGAGGTTTTACTTTTGCTCCTCTAAAAGAGAGTAATTGATTCCTTTCCTTATTCCAATCGTAAGCTTTTTATTTCCTTTAAAACTCTGTAAGGCAGAGAAAACCTGGCCCTAATTTTATTTCATATATGGAAAGATTATTTTTGCTGAACCAGTAGCTGGTACCCAAAGGATGCAGCCAGGATTAATGGTCAATTAATTATTAATTAATCCTCTTTTGTCCTGTGTAGGTTTGCTGCTTGACTTTTCATCCACTGATTGGCAAGTCTCTACACTGTACCTGTGATCAAGGTTACATGTTGAAAGAGGGGAATAAAGAGTAGTTTATTACCAGTTTTAGAAGTGTCCTCAACAGTTTGCACTTATTGCTGAGCAGAACTGATTTTTACTGAGGAGGTTATTGGAAATTTCTAACTGAAAGGCAGCTGAAAAGTTCATGGAGTTGTGTCATTGGAACAGTTTGGCTGCAGAGAGCCCAGGGTGAATGTTTTTGACATGGCAACACAGGGAGAACTTACATAATCAAATCCAGTAAGCTCCAGACTGGATAAGTTAACCTTTTTTTTTAATATACATTAAAGCCTCAATTTATCCTCATATTCTGCCACATCTTTTTTATTTTTTCTGCCTTTGGGATTGCCAGCACTGGAGCAGAGCCATTGCTGTGGGAGCATAGCCACAACTAACTATTCTTTATTTGAATTAAAAAGGCAGAAGGAGCTGTTGCTCCCTATTCTGTTGGCTCTGTAAAACAGTGAAATTGCCTCTTACCATCTTCAGTAAATGACCCCAGAAATATGTGGGATCTCTGCCTGTCTCTGTGAGGGAAACTGTGTTTTGCAGTGTTTGCCTTGTGGTCAGGAAATAAAGGACATGGTGCAGGAGACTGGTGCAGTGGTGGAAAACAGAATGAGAGAAGGCACAAAGACTGAGGGGGTGGGAGAACATGTCTAAAATACCTGATGCAAGGATAAGTGCAGCCCATGAAGATGGGGGAAAACTGCTACCAAAATAGATAAATAATCCATAGTTACAACTGGTGATGTGTGGAGTTTTATGTAGCTGTGTGTGTTCACTTGGTTTGGTATCCTCAGTAATAAGCTGCTGATTTAGGCTGGTATGGTGGGAAATGACCATTTTTTCTGGCTCAGCAGTTCAAAGTTCCTTTTTTGACCTAAAATGTTTTCAGTACTCCCCTTTTGACACTTGTCAAATCCAGCAGGACAAAAGCTGGCATCTAGAAGGAAACCAGCCATACAGCACTTGCAGAGGTAAAACAGATTAAAAACTGTGAAATAAACCCTATTACATTTTTTTCTAACAAGGACCTTTGCCAGCAGCTGCATTCTAAGCCATATCCTGTAGAAAGGATGCACACAAATTAGGAATTCAGTTGTTCTGGAAAACTTACTGCTTTCAGTCTTAACTGCTCTGTCTGTCAGATTATGGCAATCAGTTTTCAATATTAATGGAAACTCAAGAGCAGATTTTTGGGTGCATCCAGATATAAGAGGAGCACATAATAAAAAGATAACATGCTGTACTGATACAGTTTGGCAATATGTTTTGTCTATTTATAATGGATATCAAGCATAACTATTTATAAGATTGTTATTTACCTGCCACCCCAGTCCCTTCTAGGTTACCAGCTGTGGAATGCACCACATTAATGTTACGAGTATGAGCCTTTCTTTTATTTCACTAATTGGGCTAATAAAACCCTTTTTCCTTACCACTGAGTTGTGCATGCTGACATTTGAACAGGATAGATGAGGCATTTTGAGTTCAGGTGGTTCTTGTCTCTAACATAGCTCATTCCTATAGATACACATAAGTAAATTCAGCTTTGAACAGCGTATTCTGCAGCTCCTAACCTGAAATGACCTTGCAGATTGCAGGAGTTTTACTCTTAATTCTTTCCAGTGAAGCGTGCATACTTTTTTCTTAAATCTTTATTCTTGTATTTTCCTACCCCAGCGTTCTTTCCAAGGAATTTTTAAAAGATTTTTTTTTCCCTCAGAATTTGGTAGTGCAAGTTGCTTTAGCACTACTGCCCTGTGTAATATTCTGGCAAAAGAGTAATGCACATTTGTACTTCTTCAACAACCTTAGGAGAGATTTAGACATTAATTTGTTGAAACAACACAAAGTTAATGTCCCGTGGTGTGTACTTCAAGCCTAGCCAAAACTGAAAAGTTAGGAGAGAAGATCAGGAAACTGCAAGTTTTTCTTCAGGCATTATTTTCTCAAATGGTCTTTTTTTTTCCTTTTTTTCCTTTTTTTTTTCTTTTTTTCCTTTTTTTTTCTTTTATTCCTTTTTTTTTCTTTTTTTCCTTTTTTTCTTTTTTCCTTTTTTTTCCTTTTTTTTTTCTTTTTTTTTTCTTTTTTCTTTTTTCTTTTTTTCTTTTTTTCTTTTTTTCTTTTGTCTGGCCATAGCATGTTATAGGTAGACTTCTCTGGATGGTCCTGTCTGTTCAGTATTTTGTGATCTTTGTGATCCTGTCTGTTCAGTATTTTCCTGGTCAGATACAATTTGTAAGCTATAAACATTTGATTGTTGCAATTGCCAGACTTAGTTCACACTCTGTGCAAGCTGGATATCTCTGTGTCTATCTCACACTGTGTGGGCAGTAACAGGACATTCTCTGCTGGTGAAGTTTTCTCCCTGTTCAGGTGGCCTTGTTGCTTTGGCAGAGTTGAGTTCTTGCACATCAGAGCACGTTGTTAATTTGTGTTATGGTCAGTCAGACCTTTGACTCTCTGTCTGTCAGTAAAGGTGTGCCTGGCTTTGGAAGGTTGCAGTTATTTTTTCCTCAGTTTAGCAATTTCAGAGATAACAAGAATTTCTAACCTCTTCATTTATTTAGACATACTTGAAGGTAAAGTGACTTTAGAGGGACGTCAGTAGCTGAAAAGCTTTCAAAGAAAACAAAACCATATATTTTTATTTCTGTGAAAATCATTTCTACGTTGTCTTTCTCCCTTGAGAAGTTATACTGAAGCCCTGTGGTCCTCACTGCCTCCCTCATCCTTTGCAGATCGATGCATTCCAGCACATGCAGCACTTTGTGCAGACCATGCAGCAGCAGGCTCAGCACGCCATCGCCACCGAGGACCAGCAGCACAAGCAGGAGCTCCACAAGCTCATGGCACGGTCAGCACAGGGGCCTGGGGCACCCTTTAGCTCTAGACTGAGACTGAAGGCTTTCCTGAGGTGCAGGGTCCCTGCAGGTGACACAAACAAAGCTCATGCTTTGATTAAAAGAATGGGATTTCTCATTTATCTGCTTTGGTGTTACATTCTTATCTACCATGCAATGTTCAGTGAATGTTACTGGGACACATCAACCTCAACAAGATTGTATTTGTTGCTGGTCCTGGTTGTGTTTTTCCAGCACTGGCTCACTGGCAGAAGGCAGAGCTCTCAGCACCTCTGTTTCTTTGCTTTTCAGGAGATTCAAACTCTAGGAAAGAAACACTTCCCACACACCTGGCACATCTGTGTTAGGTACACAGGCTGTCAAACATCAGCACTGCTTTGGGCAGGAGGTGCCCAGCATGTGATAGTCTCTTACAATACTGTTGCATTAAAAACCCTTTCTCCATTTTTTTCTGAGGATCTGGGTGGGGTTTTTTTTCAGTTTAAATTAAAAATTGCATAGTGTATCTATTGAAAGTCTGCTTTGTTTGAAGGGAGGTGTGCGCCCAATTCGCTTTTATGAGGATGGGAACCCTTGGTAACACCATTGTCTTATTTTTTCAGTGACTGTGATGGAAAAAAAAAATTAGTACTGATTTGTATACAATATTTGTCTTGCACAATGCTTTCTGGAAAACTCAAAATAGAAAG
This sequence comes from Prinia subflava, assembly GCF_021018805.1. Lineage (NCBI taxonomy): Eukaryota > Metazoa > Chordata > Aves > Passeriformes > Cisticolidae > Prinia > Prinia subflava. The sequence continues at coordinate 2,645,883 of NC_086267.1, read as the reverse complement.
GACAGCCATGTAACTGTGGCATTTAAAGGCTGCTGAGGGAGCAGAGTATTAAGTTTTGCACAAACCTTGACAACCCCACCCTGCTGCAGTAAAAATACGTTGTTTTTCCTTTCCTCTAGGAGGGAATGACTTAATGGGGTTCTGGCTGGGGGAAGAACAGTTCCTCTGTGTTTCATTGTTTGTCTGGCAGTTTTCTCCCCACAAGGCTCATTTATATGGAGCTTATTACAGCTCACAGCACATGTGTGTGCATTTTATCACATAGGCTGATGAAGTCTTTTGGTGTTGTTGTTACCTACTTCTACATTTATTTTATAACTCATACAGATGGGGAAAAAAGTTTGATCCCCACCTTTCCTCTTAAATTAAACCTTCAACTAGTTAGTTCCACACTACAAGCAAGATAGAGATATTTTGAATCTTGCATCCAGTCTGCAGGAGAGGCTTCCTGACTGGATTCACCACATGGAATGTGTTTTAGATAGCAAGTTTGCCTTTTAATCCAGAGGCTTTGTTTTCATTTTAGGTTTTGAATCAATCATCTCTTTGCTTAACTAGGTGTTTCCTGAAACTGGGTGAGTGGCAGCTGAACCTGCAAGGCATCAATGAGAGCACCATCCCCAAAGTCCTGCAATACTACAGTGCTGCAACGGAGCATGACCGCAACTGGTACAAGGTCATTACAGAAAAATTTCCAAATAAATTGTATCAAATACCATACTGCAGGAAAGGAAGGTGTTAATTGGAAGATCTCCTAGAACTGTGTGCCTTGTTACTGCCAGTAGGATTAAAAAAAAAACCAAAACAGAACTAAAAACCAGAGAAAGTGGCCCAAGGCAACCATAAGATTCTTGCTTAGAATTTTATCTGGTTGGTAAAACAAGCCACAATTCAGTTTCTGTTCTTGCTTTTGAGACTCTCTCCTGTTGTCAGTTAGCAACAAAGGAGAAAGAAAATGGAAAAATTTAACTTGTTCTTAGTCAGTATACTTGAACAAGGAAAGCAGCCCTGTTGTTAATTCTCCAAAGTGCATTTGATTTCAGGGTTGGGATATTTCAATTAATATTTGGTGCCAGATCTTCTCTGGGGCAGCCATCTCCTGTATTTTTTCCTATACACATCCTTGCATGCTAATATACTAATTTTCAATTTAGCCTTTGAAAAATTAAAGTATATGGACATATAATTTAATTTTTGGTACAGAGCTCATTTTCTTTAATATTCAACAGGGAATTCCAATCCAAGAACTCAACATATTATCTAAGATAGTAAGACAAATTACAAGCAATTAGAGAAATCAAAGCATTGTGTTGTCTGCAGGGTATTACTTACTGCTGTTGTTTGCAGACATAGAAATGTTGGATTATATCTAACAACCAGAAAGAGCCTGTTGCAGAAAGGAGTCATCTTCCTTTTGACTTGTGTTCTCTCCTGTTGGCAGGCCTGGCACGCCTGGGCAGTGATGAACTTTGAGGCAGTGCTTCACTATAAACACCAAAACCAGGCCAGAGATGAGAAGAAGAAGCTGCGGCACGCGAGCGGGGCCAGCATCACCAGCGCCAACACCGAGGGCAGCAACAGCGAGAGCGACGCCGAGAGCACTGAGAACAGCCCCATCCCATCCCCCGTGCAGAAAAAAGTCACTGAGGTACCCTCCCTCCTCCCTCTTCACATTGAGGGATTGGTCTTACTGCTTAGACACAGAGGAATTTTGTGGGCTGAATTAATGCAGATGATTATTAGCTGTGACCTGAAGTGGAGATTGGACTGGCTGTCATAGGTGATGCAGTGCATTAACAAATTCTGCTGATCAGGCCCTTCATGGAAGACTCTGAGGAAGCTCCTTCATTTGCCAGTTATAGTAAGGTGGTAGTTTTTAGGCTGCTTTGCTCTCCAAAGCTTTGCAAACAAACTGAAGTATAAAACCACTTCACAGCATTTTCCCTGCTAGGCTGAAAGATCTTTGTGTAGTCAAGCAAAACATAAAATTCTAGGAGCAACATGTCCTGTGAAGGGTAGGAGCAGAAGTCAGCTACAGTGGGGATTAAGTCTATATTTCCACATATTTCTTCCTCTTTCCCCTTCTCGAGTTTAGGATTCATGTGGGCTGATGTGCTTGCACAGAGCTAATGCAGCAATTTTCATTCCCACAGGATTTATCCAAGACCCTCTTGATGTACACAGTCCCTGCTGTCCAGGGTTTCTTCAGATCCATTTCTCTGTCTCGAGGAAACAACCTACAAGACACTCTGAGGTACATAATAAAGCACATAGTAAAATCCAGCTGATAGAGCACATGGTTTCAGATTAGGCAGAACGTATTTCAGCTCTTTTTTGTTATGGCTGAATTAAGTGAATGCTTCAGTGCAGGCTAATTTTTGTTAGATGGGTTATCCCTGCTCTCTGAGGGTTCTGGGAAGAAAAGTTGCTTGTAAATGTGTTTTGGGTTGGATTTTGTTTATGTGAGATTGTTGTGGTGGGGTTTTATTTGTTGGTTAGTTGGTGGTTTTTGAGGGTTTTTTTTTGGTGGTGCCTTCGTTTGTTTGTTCCTAACAAAAGTATTTCTCTTTGTCAGAGTCCTTACTCTGTGGTTTGACTATGGTCATTGGCCTGATGTGAATGAGGCTTTGGTAGAAGGAGTCAAGGCAATCCAAATAGACACTTGGCTGCAGGTAAAATACACAAAGAGAAATCCCAGTTCTGGGGGTAGTTTGGGATTTGCTGCATGATATCCATTATGATCCCTGGCTAAACAATCCTCTGTAGGTGAGTGCTGAGAGCAGTGTGCAGTACAGTCTGTAACTGATTTAACAGGTATCTTGAACAGAAAAATGAGAAATGTTTCTGCATTTATATGCAGATTAGTGCATATTATTGAGAAGGAATGAAAATTCTTAAATTAAAGGTGACATGCATTCAGTGGTGATCAAATATAAAACACCACTGTCCTGCTCTGATGTAGTTCACAATCTGTTTCAGGATTGCCTTGTAGAATGATTCTTGTAATTAAATTAAAAAATACTTTATTTCCTGTTTAAGCATTACACTTCAAGATGCATCTTCCCATAGTAGGATCCTGTAAGAGTTTTGCAGAGAACACTTGTGATCTCATTGAGCTGTTGTACATTTCTGTTTGGAACCTTGTTTTACCCTCTGACCGGCTCTAAAATGAGTGGTGGGCTTCTCTGTCTGCTTTAGAGCTGGGAGGTCTCCAGGAGTGGGCAGAACAGCTGCTGCACTGAACACATGAGGGGACAGGAGTGTTTATTTTCCTTTTCCTTGCTGCCAGGTTATCCCTCAGCTCATTGCCAGGATTGACACCCCTCGGCCCCTGGTGGGACGTCTCATCCATCAGCTGCTCACAGACATTGGGCGCTACCACCCCCAGGTGAGCAGCACCTCACAGGAGGGGTTGGCACGGGTGCACAGGGAGTCACAGCACGTGAGGATGGGGACAATTCCTGCTGCAGCTGCTGCTTTCAGCCCAGCACTGTTCACATGAAAATGGGAAGAGGTGAATGAGCCATGCAGCCTGGGAAGAACTCTTGGTCTGATGTAATTTAATGTCTACTGGGTAGTGCAAATCACCTGAAATGTCTTTACATGACTACTGAGAACCTACCTCACAGGTTGGATCTAAATTTCTTCCCACAAAATCTTAAACCTATTTTTGTTCTTCCTGTTTGAAAGAGGCTCTCAGTGTCATTCTGCTATTCAGTGAATTAAAGTCTCAACAGCCTTTTGGATCAGAAGACTTTCAGTAGTAAATTCCTACCACCACTTTCCAGAAGAGAGCTTGCTTCCTCCTGTTTATCCCCAAGGCTGCTGTTTGTTAATGCTTTGCTAATTATTTAAATTTATGTAGCTCTTCTATGGGGTTCTAAAGTATTACTGGTTGCTGTCCCTTGCAGGCTTTGATCTATCCTTTGACTGTGGCTTCTAAATCTACGACCACTGCTCGGCACAATGCTGCAAATAAGATCCTGAAGAACATGTGTGAGCACAGCAACACTCTGGTGCAGCAGGCAATGATGGTGAGTGCTCAGTGCACCATTGTGTTATGTTGGATGGATGGATGTCAGTTATAATAACACAAAATGACTATTTATTGTTGATTTTGTTTGAGTACAGTTGATTCGGGGTATTTGCAACTGGTAGAAGTTACAGTATTAGTGTAATTTCTAGAGAATGCTTTTATTTTAAAGTATTCACACACTGAGTTTTTGTGTTTCCTTATGAATACATTTAGAGAAGAAATACATGAAAAACCTTTGTTCCATAAAGAGGTGTTTTTGCTTAGTGGAAAGCAGAAACAAAACTTACTGAGCCTAGCATGGAAAGAGTAATATCATTAATTTGATAAAGATCTTTATGAATAAATGAAAAATAATGCTTTCAGGCCAAGCTGCACAAGCATGTAGAAAATTTCAAAGGTAACAAATAAGGTGAGAAAAGCTTATTCCGTTTCTTACAGAATAAAATGTTCCATCACTGTGATAGTTCTTGTGGCTCCCTCTGGCTGCCAGGAACAAATATTTCATAACATTAGAGAAGAAGGGAGTTTTGCAATTTTATGTCAGGACGCAGTCCCAGGGATTTCTTTAGGTGTTTAATGTTATTTTTCTGTCCTAAAACAGGTGAGTGAAGAGCTAATCCGTGTGGCCATCCTATGGCACGAGATGTGGCATGAAGGGTTGGAAGAAGCATCTCGTCTGTATTTTGGAGAAAGAAATGTGAAGGGAATGTTTGAAGTGCTGGAACCACTTCATGCAATGATGGAGAGAGGACCTCAGACTTTAAAGGAAACCTCCTTCAATCAGGTATCAGCAAATGGCCAAGAGACTGTTCAGGACAGCCACCTGCCCCAGAGGTGTTACAAGAACCTTTGCCATTTAACACAAAAAGTGAACGTCTTGAGACTCATTATGTCAGCTGCAGATTTCATTACTGATGTTTGTCTTCAGATCTGTGTCACTTTTGGTGACTGTAAGAGGCTGTGGTAGCCCGAATTGCCCTGGAGTCTTGTATTGGCAGGATGTCTGATAGGGACTGGAAAATAACAACTGCTCTGCAGTTAATTATTCTGCTTTGTTCACTGTAAGCACTAGCACAGGTAACAGAGAATTAACTGAGCTTGTAAGCCCACTGTTCAAGGGTGATTCTAAGCATTCAGTTGCCTCCTATAATGAAGTCTACTTGTGAGCAATGTTGTTGGATAAATTCAATGCAGATCTTGGATCCAGGAATTTCTGGATCTTTAATTCTGATCTGCCATAAAAATGTGAGATCAAGTATTTGTAGTGCAATTTGAAAAGAGACTCTGATGCTCTTTGTGGGTGTTAAATGATCTCCACTTGTTACACGACATCTGTTGAAATTCTTTTTTCTGTTGTTTTAATCCCTAGGCCTATGGCAGAGATCTCATGGAAGCTCAAGAGTGGTGCAGGAAGTATATGAAATCAGGAAATGTCAAAGACCTAACTCAGGCGTGGGATCTCTATTATCACGTGTTCCGACGCATCTCAAAGCAGCTGCCACAGGTGAGGGGGGAGAGTCAGATCTTTTGTGGGTCTTACAGTGCAACTTGTCAATACCAACCTTTGCTTTATGTTTTCTGGTTATTCAAAACATACTAATTCAGTATTCTGGAAGTAGCTGCATAGGGTTTGCTGCAAATTTGGTGTTTATGGAGCACTTCCTGCAAATACCTGAAGTATTCGTCACTGTTTTAGGTCCCTTGACAGCATGAACTCTTCAGACGCTTCTGTGAAATTAAACTGAAATTCTAAGGTGTTGTATTTCTTTTGGTTTTGGCAGCTCACCTCTTTGGAACTACAGTATGTGTCCCCCAAACTCCTGATGTGCCGGGATCTGGAGCTGGCAGTGCCAGGAACGTACGATCCCAACCAGCCCATCATCCGGATCCAGTCCATCGCTCCCTCTCTGCAGGTCATCACCTCCAAGCAGCGGCCCAGGAAGCTGACATTAATGGGTAAGAGCACTTTTCACTCAGCTATTCCAGTATTTAAACTATATACTCACCTGGTAAAACCTCTCCAACCTTTCTTTCTGATGAGATTTGTCTTAGTTGATCTGACTGCCACACTTTCCAGTTTTTGGGTGCATATGTGTTTGCTCTTGTCTGTTTGTTCAATGAGAATGAATTTTTGTGCACTAATTCTTTTGCAGGCAGCAATGGGCATGAGTTTGTATTCCTTCTGAAAGGTCACGAAGACCTTCGCCAAGATGAAAGGGTGATGCAGCTTTTTGGGTTGGTCAACACTCTGCTAGCAAATGACCCAACTTCTCTTCGTAAAAACCTCAGGTGTGTGCTCTGGGTGGTGCCTGGAAGTGCTTGTGTGACTCCTTACAGGGGTGCAGCTCTGCAAGTAAACCTTGGCACAAGCAGTTGTTTTGGGAAGAAATGGCAAGTCTTGGAGCTAAGTTAATTAAAAAGAAAAACAGCATTCATAGAATTGAAACATGAAGAAAATTATCTGAGGGGATTGTTTGTTTTATTTAATTGAAGTCCTGTCTTGTAAATTGTTATGGTTTTTGAAGCAATGCCTATTTCAAGACACCTTGAGCACAGCCTTAGGAACCTGAGAATGGGGTTTTGCTAAAGGTTTTTTATTATAATCACTAAATAGCTTGGTCAGGAATCACTGAGTGCAATCCTGCAGTGTCTTTCAAGCAAGAACACATCAAATATCGTGTGCAAATAACAGATCATCGTGGGTGACATAACATGTATCTTCTGAAAGCAGCCTTTCAGTGAAACCATGTAAACTTTGAGCTTGTCTGTAGATTACCTGGCACCAATCTGTGCAAAAGGGGTGTTTGAAGTCTGTCTGACAAGACAAGCATTGACAAGACAATTTGGACCAAAATCAGATTTAACAGTAGTTGTTTCAAGCATCTCAAAATCTACTAAGTTACAATATACAACAATTGGAGCTGTGATTCTCTGTTTTTCCCACAGCATCCAGAGATATGCTGTTATTCCACTGTCTACAAATTCAGGCTTAATTGGCTGGGTGCCCCACTGTGACACTCTGCACGCCCTCATCCGAGACTACAGGGAGAAGAAAAAGATCCTGCTCAACATCGAGCATCGCATCATGCTGAGGGTGAGGGGCAAAGCTGGCAGAGGTTCTGGAACATTCTTTTAGGGCATCAGTGTCTTAATGAAGGAAAATAGTGCAAGGCTTCTTCCTCTGCCTCTTTTCTGGTTGTTACAATAAGTAAAAAATATTAGATAAGGGTTGTAGTTTGCCATATGTTTATTTGTTTCTCCTTTCCAGTTTTGGCAGTGACCACAAGTTGTTGCCATCTGGTGATTGATCCGTGTTTGGAATTTTGCACGACTGTGATGTGTTTCAAACAAGGTGCCATGCTGCTGGCACTGCAAATGTTGTGCCTGCTGTGTCTCCTGTGTCTGCTCCAGCAGACTGGAGAAACTGAACACTACTAGAAAATTTTGGAATTTCCTGCCAAAAAGGAAAGCGTTTGCCAGCCCAGAGGACTTATTTGGATAATGGTTTTTGAAAAATACTTACTTTTGCAGTTTTCTAGTTAAATAGGGCTGTGGGCTACTGATTTTGTGTATACTAAATCATTTGCTGTCCCAATTAAAAAGAAATCTTCACTGTAGTGTGAGTACCTCGCTGTGTTTGAAACATGCACATCAGTCTACAAATAATTTAAGTATAAACTTGATACGAAATTATGTATTATTATGTGTTTCTCCGAGGCTACTGGAGATGGCTTTTTAATTTGCTGAGTGTCACTTCTGAATTGTAGATGGCTCCAGACTATGACCACCTGACTCTGATGCAGAAAGTGGAGGTATTTGAACATGCTGTGAATAACACAGCTGGGGATGACCTTGCCAAACTGCTGTGGCTGAAAAGTCCAAGCTCAGAGGTGAGTTCAACACAAGTGCTGGCAAACAGCAGAGTGTGTAATTACCTTCTCTGCAGAATGAGTGAGAGCCTCAGAATATATTCTCTCAGTAGCTTAGATATCTAATTCAAGGGCACAGGGTGTTTGAACCCCCTCAAACTTAGAGAGTACTCAATCTAAGCATATCACATTTCTAGTTAATGCATCAATTATAATATATATGGAAGCATGCAGCATACCTGCTTGGCTTTTTGTGTTTTGTCTCCACTTGTAGGTATGGTTTGACAGAAGAACAAATTACACCCGTTCATTAGCTGTGATGTCAATGGTTGGGTACATTTTGGGCCTTGGGGACAGGTAAGTAAAGCTGTGAAAGTTTCTTTTATTTAAAAGCACAGACTGTGAAGGCCTGTCAGCTCATTCCCTGAATCTGTTCTTGTGATAACATCTTCCACTGTGGTTACTGCTGAGTTGTGGTGATACCATCTTAGGTCACAATTATGCTGCTGTTACTCTCAGCACTGCAGGTGTGAGATGCAATTTTTGTATCTGGAGTACAAATAAGACTTTGTTCCTTTTTGAAATGAATACATGTGGAACTGCATTAAGGACCACAAATTCTGATTTTTTCCTTTCACACAATGGGAAATCCTTCTCCATCCATTTTCTTAACAATTTAACTTCCAAAACACTTTTGAAGACAATGTATATCAGATTGAAAATGTGTAATGGAAAACCAGCTAAACCCTTAAATGTTTAATAACAAGAGCTCTTATTTCTGAACTTCGAAGTCTCTAATATGAAATTATAAATCTTTGAAAATTGAATTAAAACAAAATTGGAAAATGTAAGTATGAATACAGCACTATAGTTTTGCTTGTCTGAATTGATTTTCTTCTCTGTTGGTGGTAAAATGATTTGTGTTACTTCAAGTGCAGCATAATGCATTACATTTTTCTACACTAAAAAAATTTTAAAAATCATAAAACAAGTGGAAAAATTTATCCTAACTGAAAAATAAACATTCATAAACATTTATATCCAAGAAATGTACTGATCATTCTTGTCCAGGAAGTTATTTATCTTCCACGGTGAGAAGATCTCTAACTCATGAGAGATAATTACAAAAGTAATGTGACAGATGCACTGTCAGGAAGGTTTCCTTTTCATCCTGAGATTGAAGATCTCAGACAAGCAAGCTATCACTGGCTGTTCATGAAGATAAATATATTTTCAGACTGGAGCTGCTGTGATTTACTTTGGGTTTTTGTAATGGTCTGTCACTGATGCTCTGTTTTTTCTCCCACCAAAGACACCCTTCCAATCTGATGTTGGACAGACTGAGTGGAAAGATCCTGCATATCGACTTTGGGGATTGTTTTGAGGTAAGTCTTTGTATTTGGACATCACTTTTCAGTAATATATCACACATTCTGGTGGAACAAAAATTAATCTATAAGCCAGGACAAACTGACCTTGGAGTCTGATCCTGGGAAAACCCTTTGGCTGTCTTTTGAGCCTCCTTTTACCTACAGACAAGGTGAAAATAATAAATATTTTATCTTGGAAGCATGTCTTGGGGATTAGCTGACACTGGAACAGTCAAAGAAGTGTTAACATCACTTCCATGAAATTTCTTGGAGCAATTTAAGCTGCTGGTAGGCAGTCTGTGTTGCTGGGCACATGCTTGAGTTTTCCCTTTGTTACCAAGTTAATCATCTAGCTTCTCCCAGAAGTTTGTGAGAACTGAGGAACATAAAGTTGTGATTTTATTTCCTATTTGGAATAAAATCTTCAAGATTTTAGCAAAACTATCACAGTACTTAATAACTTATAAAAAGTAAGTTAGCTATTAATTTACTTATTCTCCATCATCATGTGTTTAGGTTGCAATGACAAGAGAAAAGTTCCCTGAGAAAATTCCATTTAGATTAACAAGGATGCTGACAAATGCTATGGAGGTAAGCATTCCCTCTGATTGGAGGGGACTGTTCCTAGGGAAAATGGCAAATATTTCTCAATTTCTCCTGTATTTTTTAGTTGTGGCTAAACTTCACCACTCCTTGAATACCAGAGGTGTTAATATTTCAGTTTCATTTTCTGTGAATTACAATATTTCCTGTGATATCTTCAGTATCATTACAGTGGAAAGCAACATTTTAGTTAGAAAATGAGCTACCCTGAAATTCCTCCAATTTCTTAGGCCTGCATTAATTTCCCCATTTCAAAGAGCTGTTTATATCAGACACAGTCAGTTGCATGGCACTTTACAAAGATCATCCTCATGGAGAAGTGAGCTTCTTAGTTTGTAATTAATGTGTGTCTTGTTATCTTAATGAACTCCAAAGCTACCTCCTGTCCCTGGAGTTGCAGAGTGAACAAAGCAGGGGTTGATTCACTTCTGTTCCTTCCAAAGGTGACAGGCCTTGATGGGAACTACAGGATCACCTGTCACACAGTGATGGAAGTGCTGCGTGAACACAAGGACAGCGTCATGGCTGTGCTGGAAGCCTTCGTCTACGATCCCTTATTGAACTGGAGATTGATGGACAGTAAGTGATCCTGCTAAAATACTGACAGCAAGACAATATTCAAACAAGAAATGCAGAAGCCTGAAATCGGGTGTGTTTTCCAACAATCTGATTAAACTCTTAGTTTGCATGTGTTATTTCTGTGTGCACACTGCTTTAGGAATTTTAATAGGAAATTACAGCAGTGATCAGGAGATTGAAATGATTTTCAGGTGACATCAGATTTGGAGAAGGAGAAATGCAGCCAAATCTGTATTGTTTGTGGACAGATTTGCTCTGAAGGACTGAAAGTGCAGTTTATACTTTCTAACTCCTTGTTTTCCTGCAGCAAATACAAAGGGCAATAAGCGCTCACGAACAAGAACAGACTCCTACTCGGCCAGTCAGTCAGTAGGTGAGTAGAAAAGATGTCACAAATATGCTTTTCAAATTACCTATTAACAACCTTGCTAATGTTTCCAGAAGAACATTTCAGCTGATTTTCAGCTTCACATTTATGCTTTTGTGTTTTCATCTTTTTTTCCATAGAAATGTTGGACAGTGTGGAATTGGGTGAGACAGCCCATAAAAAAACTGGAACCACAGTGCCTGAATCCATCCATTCCTTCAGTAAGTTTCATTGTTGTTTCTATACTGATTCAGAAACTGTTTTTAGATCAGAAAATTTCATCATGATCCAAATGCAATTATATGAGATGGGACAGATACAGTCTCTTGTCAACATAAAAATTATCTGTGTTCTCAACTCCTACAAAGAGTTGTATCTATAGAAAATGCATCTATGTTTGCTCTCAAAATGCATCTAAAAACAATACAAATGCTTTTATTGTTCAGATGAAGTCCTAATTCTGTGTCTTATTTCTGTCTTCTAGTAGGAGATGGTCTGGTGAAGCCAGAAGCTCTAAATAAGAAGGCAATTCAGATCATCAACAGGGTGCGAGATAAGCTCACTGGTGAGCATCTGGTTACGTTTATATAAAAGAAAGATAAAATCTGATGGATCAGTACTATCCTTAGTGTTTGTATTTTGTATTAATCCTTTAATTTAACATATTCTGATTAGGTGGATGAGGCCATTTTCCTGGTTTTGTCCAAAACCTAAGCACTGTGCCTGCATTTAGATACAAATAAGTGTGATTAAAAAAGTACAGAGGTGTTTGTAACTATAAAGATTTAATATTTTGCAGATATTAGCTTGTTAGTAGAAGCTGAAATCTTATTGTCCTGGCTTCATTGTTTGCAGCATTTAGGTGCAAAACTTTACACTTCTAAAGTTTATAAAAAGCCACTCCCCACCTGCCAGATAATGTACTTGAAGGGAATAGGACAAGGATTTGTGACTCCTTTCATGGGTTTTTTTTTCATCCTTTAATTTCAAAGGTCGAGACTTCTCTCATGATGAAACTCTGGATGTACCCACACAAGTAGAACTGCTCATTAAACAAGCGACTTCTCATGAGAACCTGTGCCAGTGCTACATTGGATGGTGAGTTTGTCACTCAGCTAACCTGGCAAAACTCTTCTGGAATAGTCTGAGCAGGGAACTGCTAAAGAGAACCTCACTTGTGTAATTAGTTAATTGTAGGAGCCTTATCACATACTGCATCTGATCTGGGAGATTTTGCAAGCCCATGGCAATGCCATAGACAGTTCTGTAGGAAAATTGCTGTTATAAGGAGTGACAAGGATTTTACATTTTAAGTGTTTGAAATAAGGAATGTGGTGGTCAGTGCTTTCACTGAGTGAAGAACAAAACAATTTAGTGTTATTTTGAGAGTTAGATAACTTAGAACTATACTTAAGGAAATAGTTCTCCTTCCTGCTAATGTTTAAAAGTGACAAAGATCACCTGGCAACTTTGCCTGTGCTCAGATAATGTCTAATCTGTATGGAATCTCACTCCTTCTCAGTGTTTGTTGCCTTTGTGGAACTATATGCAAGCCAACATTATTACAATATCTTTATTTTCTTACAGGTGTCCTTTCTGGTAACAGGAGATTCCAGAGTATGCACAGCCTTTTATTCTGGAGGCTTTTTCGCTCCAAACTTGCTCTTCTACAAACACAAATTGAACGTTGGACTGAAATACAGCCTTTGTCAAATATTTTTAAATGTAAATGAAAAGAGTTATTGTATATTAAAAGTTGGTGTAAGCCAATGTATAGCTGCTGTTGGAAACACAAGCTGTCTGAAACACAACACTTGATTTGGGTTTCCAGGACAGTGAAGACTGATTGTACCATAGGTGTCTATGGTTCCACTTTGTCTTTGGGGAACTGGAGATCCATTGAAAATAACTATACGGGTTTTCACTCACTTTGCAATGTAACTAAGTAACTTGCAGATTAATTATTGCCCTGGTCATTCCTGTTGATGTGGGTGCAGTGAGCTAAATGCGCTTGTGCAGGAGGCTTCATTTAGCTTTGGGGGGAGCTGCATAACTGGAAAGAAAGAGAAGTAGAATTTTACCATTGTTTCCTCCTGTACCTTGTTTTCAAACTTGATTCTTGCCCCAGATTGGAAATTGTCTATCTGCTCGTTACACTAGTTCAGGATTTGTGTTTCTGGCTAGATCAGGGTTTTGACCACATCCAAGATTTGAAAACCCTGAGCTGAGCAAAGTCAGGGTGCCTCTGTGCAGAGTGGTTGGTGGCAAACTGGATGCAGGGTACAAATCAATACTTGGGAGCCTCCTGCAGTGTCTGGGTTAAAAAGCAGAGTTGGGAAATAACTAGGGAAAGTTAGGGTTTGGCACAGGAGGCAGACGGGGGGAACTGGTTGTAACTTGAAACAGAAAATAATGGTTATTAAACATGAGGTTGAAGATAAAGTTATGATTTATGAATTAAAAATATTAAAAACAATGCACAAAATACAACAGAGTAGCCATGTTTAGATGCCATGTTGTATTTGCATATTTTTGTGCCAATAAATTACATCAAAATGTAAACACTTAGGCTGTGTTCCTGTTTATTCCTAAGTCTGTCTTAGGCAGGGACAGGGAAGCAGATTACAATTTTTTTAAGGTTCCTATTGCCATTGATTTGTCTTTTTGTGCATCAGTTCAGGTTATTGGCTTTATTTCCTTTCTGATAGCAGCTGAATTAAGTTTGTCAGTTGTATAAAAAAACTGTGACCATGCAACCCCTAAATTTTTATTTTCCAGGAGATGTGATGTCATCTGTGTGATAAGAACATCAGCTTCCTTGGGCTCAGGGTCACAGCCACAGCTCCAGGCACAGCATGGAGTGTTGGACAGGATTCCCTGGGCTTCCCCAGCTGCTTGTGCAAACGCAAAATTCCCAAAAATGGGAAATGGGGAGGTGGCAGTCATGAATTCGGGCATTGGCCCTAGCCCTTTCCTGGGTACTGGTGTGGCTGTCAGGGGGACTGGGCACCGTAATATAAGATTATTAAGCTGCTAGAGAGTGTCCAAAGAAAGGAACATGAAGATGGTGAAGAGTCTGGAGGGGAAGAGGAGCCACTGAGGGCCCTTGCTCTGTTCTGCCTGGAGGAGACTGAGGGGAAACATTGCAGTCTAGAGCTTCCTCTTGAGGGGAAGAGGATGGACGGGCACTGATCTTTGCTCTGTGGTGACACCAGGGACAAAACCCCAGGGAATGTCTGGAGCTGTGTCAGGGGACTTTTTAGGCTGGATATCAGGAAAAGGTTATTCCCCGAGAGGGTGATGGGACACTGAACAGGCTCCCCAGGGAACAGTCACAGCCCAAGGCTGCCAGAGCTCCAGGAGCATTTGGTCAACGCTCTCAGGTACAAGGTGCGATTGTTGGGGTGTCTTGGGCCAAGAGCTGATCCCTCTGCATCCCTTCCCACTCAGGACCTTCTGTGATTCTACGGGTGGGTGTTTGTGGGGGGAAAAAGGCCGAGTCTGCCGCACGGAAGCCCGGCTGGGTGGCTTCGGGGCTCCCCTCAGGGCTCTCCTCAGGGGCTCCCCTCGGGGCTCTCCTCAGGGGCTCTCCTCAGGGGCTCTCCTCGGGGCTCCCTCTCCTCGGGGCTCTCCTCGGGGCTCTCCTCGGGGCTCTCTCCTCGGGGCTCTCTCCTCGGGGCTCTCTCCTCGGGGCTCTCTCCTCGGGGCTCTCTCCTCGGGGCTCTCTCCTCAGGGCTCTCTCCTCAGGGGCTCTCCTTGGGCCTCCCCTCAGGGCTCTCCTCGGGGCTTTCTCTCCTCAGGGCTTTCTCTCCTCAGGGCTCCTCTCAAGGCTCCTCTCAGGGCTCCCCTCAGGGCTCTCCTCAGGGCCCCCCACCCCGCACGGGGCTGCCCCTGCCCGGTCCCGCCGCTGGGGGCGCCTGCGGCCCCCGCCGCTCTCCTCTCCCCCTCCCGCCGCCCGCGCTGCGTTCTCGCAGCAGCGCCCGGTTCTCGCGAGAGCACCGCGCATCAACATGGCGGCTGCCGGCCGTGAGGGGAGCCCGGCGGGGCGGGCGGGCTGCTCCGGGACGCCCCCGGACACTGAGGGAAGCAGCACGATGTCGGCCCTGCCCGGATTCGACAGCCCCGATGCCTTCGTCAAGGTGCGGTCTGAGAGGGGCAGGGGGAGCGGGGCAGGCACTACCGCTCCCGGCGTGCTGTGTGCGCTCGGGCCATGCCGGGAGCTGTAGTTCTGTCCCCCGGGGGCCGCGTGGAGACCCCAGCCTGAGCGGGTGACACCCTTAGGGTACCCCCAATGCGAGAGGAAGGGTGTGGGTCGGACCGGGGGGTGCGGGGGTCAGAGAAGTGTATCGGGGCCTGTTACCGGCCTGGGTCGGGGCCTGGCCCTGTCAGCCACCGGGGATTCCTGGAAATGCCAAGGGAGTGGGACCTTCGTGAGGGCCTGTCGCGATGGGAATTGCCCCTGGCGTTATAAATCGCAGCGTCAGCCCCCGTGTGTTTTACCTATGCACGATGCTGTTTCCAGAGAGGGAATGGCTGCCAGATCCCAAATAGAAAGCATCGCAGGGATTTGGGATGTTTTGTTAAAGTAATAAAGTAATAATCTGCGTTGCTGCTGATTTAGAATATTCTGAGTTGGGAAGCTCCCACAAGGATCATCGAGTCCAGCTCCTGGCCCTGCACAGACACCCCTACGTTCCCTGTGTGAGAACCTTGTCCTAATGCCCTCGGAGCTCTGGCAGCCCTGGGGGCTTGACCATTCCTGGGGAGCCTGGGCAATGTCTGATCATTGGTTTTTAGACTTTCATCATTTAAAGCCCCGCAGTACCACACATTAAAACCACGCGGTTCCAACCAGCCAGGCAAAGCGCGTTTCTATCACAGGGTATCCTGAGTAAACAGAAACAAATCACTGACAAAACTGGTGACATTGTTCTTGCACAGTACGCTCTGGGCACAGTGGTGGCCGCAACAAAGGCATCGAATGGGCTCCCCCAGCCTGGAGATGAGTACGATTTCTACTGCAGCTTCCCCGGGTTCCGTGCATACTGCAACACGCAGGGCGACCGCCTGCTCCGCTGGTAAGGGCCCTCTGCACCTCTGGGCTGGTGCTGACAGCTCCCGATCCAAGCCAGAGTGCAGCCCCCTTCTTTGACAACTCCTCACTCCAAAAAGGTGGTTTATTTTGTACATCTAATTTTAGCTGCTTCTCTAGCACTTGGCAGGTGAAGTGAAAATCTTAAAGAGGGGCGTTCGTAATGATTGCTGTGGAGAGCTGTGCAGAGAGGAGCACCTCATGCTGCACACGTTAGGCTGTCCATTTTAAACCACGTTTGTGAGAGACTAATTGATTCTAACACTTAATACTGTCCTTAGGTCCTTTTTCTATTTACTGCTCGTGTGGTGATATCTATAATTTGATTTACTTTCAGACTTCAAAGTGTAGAAAGTCAAAGAGAATTGGGTGGTTTAGTGTTTAGACTGCCTGCTTTCAGGTTGCTGACAGCTGTGCTGTTCTCTTGCAAGCATGAGCCAGGTGATGCAGTACCACGGCTGCCGGAGCCTCATGAAAGATTCCAGCAAAGTGACAGGGCTGGAAGATAAATTTGATATGCTGGTTGACTCCAATGATGTCATTCTTGAAAGAGTGGTAAGCAAATTATTTCTGGATGTGGTTCTTATAAAGCGTTTGTTGCCTCAAGTTTTCTGTTTCGTTGTGAGAACTCTGGTTCTTGCACAATTAGTCACTCATTTCCTCAATCTGATGTATTCCCTTTGTATTTTAAAAACCCTTCCAAATGCTAGGCCAGAGATCCCAGCTGCTAAGCTAGGTGGGCCAAAGGCAGGGAAGGTATTATGGGATGTGTGAGGAAATTAAATACAGTTTGACATAAAATCCTCACAGCCTGAGGACACGTCTGTACATTTTAGACTGTTCTGAAGAAATCCTTCCCACCCCTGATGTTCAATATCCTCCTCCCATGTTTGTCTGTCTTGTATTGCACAGAATTTGGGGGAGATGGCTATGGAGGTACCTACCTACATGACTTTCTTTATCAGTCTGACTAGAGTGTCTGAGTGTGGTGGTTGAACAGGTGTTACACATTGTTTTTCTGGATTTTAGAGTATTTTATTGGACGAAGCATCAGGAGTGAATAGAAACCAGCAGCCAGTGCTGCCAGCTGGGTTACAGCCCCCACAGATGATCGTTTCCAGCTGGAACCGTAAGGTGAGGCCCCCATGCTCAGTTTGGCTGTGTTAGCTCAGCCTTCTCCCAGCTCTTGCACTGCCAGTTCTCCCCTGGAGTGGTTAAATGTTCTCTCATGTTTTTTCACACATTCTAGGTACCTCTCTCTTTTTTTCTTTTTCGTATTCATTCAAACTCGATTCTGAAATCTATGTCCTTTCAATTGCCATTTCAGTTTCACGTGCTCAACAGCCTTTCCTGTGCTTATTAATTCAGGATCTTGAGTCCCAACACTTTCATTCCTCACTGAAAAAAAAGTTACCCAGTTTTAAGTGTGGGGTTAACTCTTCCTCTGAATGTTTTACTCAGATTGAGTAGAAAAAACTCTGAATGTGTGATAAGTCATGTTGATTTTTAAACAGGCAGGAGAATTCCACAAGAGAACTCAGTCTGAAACATTCCGACTGCTTCATGCCAAGAACATTTCTCGACCACAGCTTAAGTTCCGTGAAAAGATTGACAATTCCAACACTCCCTTTGTACCTAAACTTTGTATCAAACCTAATGCTTTGAAGCCTTTGCCTGAAGGTAAGGGGTTTATTTTCTGGGGCGGTAATTTGTTACAAGTATTTGGCACAAACCTGTCCTCACAGTCTAGAGGAGAAATCACTGACTGTAAAAACAAATAGCAGGAGATGTTGAACATTTGAGTGCAGTGATCTTGGTGACACTGTTGGTTCCATGTGTGATGTCAGGGCAGGTCAGCAAACAGCATCCTCTTGCTGGTATACAGCAAATAATCTGTTCCAAACAGATAATCTGCTGCTGCTTTCTACCACCTTGAACATACATGAGAGTCACTTTTGCATGAGAAGTCTTAACTAGTCTAGTTGGCTTTACAGATGTTCTTTTAGATGAGTGAGCTGCAGTTGGTGTTTGAGGAGACCTACCTTGGGTTTTGGAGCTTTATCAAACTGCCAGTAACACCCTGTCTCAGTAACACATTCTGCTGCTGGCAGTTCATCTGTGTTCTGCACTGATGCAGTTGTACTTTCAGCAACCAGGAATGATTGAAAGATTTTTCTGAAGATTTTTCAATTTTCATTCAAGCTTTTGAGCAAAACCACCTTGTGTCTTGCCTAAAAACAGCCAAGTAACTGAGCTGTTATCTGAGGTACAAAGTGACAGCAAAAGCAGCAGCACTAAATTGTTAAGATTTTTGATACTTCATAAATTTTTGTGGTGGGTGGAGAGGGAGATAGTAGTAGGCTGAGAACCTGTTCTGTGGGGGACCCAGTCCAGTTATTCCATATTGGTTGTTCAGCCCTCACAAAAAGTGGACGGCAGAGAAAGGAGCGCCCTGAGGACTTGGATGTGCCAGCTGCTTTGGCAGACTTCATACATCAGCAGAGGACGCAGAAAACTGAGCAAGACATGTAAGAAACTAACCTGACAGCAAAGGTGCTTGGAGCCCCCTGGGTGAACCTGTGTGGTCGGATGATGCTGGTGCTCATCGTGTATAACAGTTCTGCATGTGTTTGTGTCCACACTACATCGTGTGTGATTTGCTTTAGACCTCTGCAGTTACATTAAACCTCTGCTTAAAAAGAGACAGAATAGGGAAACTGCCATAGCTCTCAAAGCCTCTGTGCTCTGTCCTCATAGAGAGGACTGGAAGTTAGTCTGTGCTTATCTCTTCCTGATTTCCACAGGTTTGCTCACCCTTACCAGTATGAACTGGAGCATTTTTCTCCACCAGATGCAGTTCTCAAGAAACCTGAACTCCAGGTTGGTGCCCACTTTAATTTTAAACTGCAGCTGCACTACATTTACAGCCATACTTAACAAATTTCAGGTCTGAGGGTGGAGGTTGGGGTTAGGATTTGACAGTGAACATACCATGCCTAATTCATTTCCTCTGCCAGATGTACAGGCCCATTGAGGAAACACCCTGTCATTTTATCACCACACTGGATGAGTTGGTAGAACTAAATGAAAAGCTTATGACTTGTAAAGAATTTGCCTTGGACTTAGAGGTAATCCAATTGCCTTTTCTGTTTAAAAGTTACACATGTACTTTTAAGAGCTAGAAGAGTGTTATATTCTTCAGGGGCATGGAAGGGGGTGGTTTTCTCCTGGTTTTTGTACTCCTTGACATAAAAAGACAGTTCCTAGCCTCTGATCTGTCAGATATCATCTGTAAGATTGAATTAAACTGTGTCAGTATTAGAAGTTTTCCAATGGCAGGGCAGGCTGTGCACTTCTTAGTGAATTTGATCTTCTTTCAATTAATCCTATTTTTTTTATTGTCATCTTAGTGACTGCAAAGAAGGAGTTTGCTCATCCAATTGTCTTTTTTTTCTCAAAGAAGTCCTTGTTGCTCTTTCTTCCCTCATGTGGAATGCTGTTTGTTTTATAGCGTTTTTTCTGTAATTAATCCTAGCTTACATCTCTCTCCCCTGTTTTCAGCACCACTCCTACAGGAGCTTCCTGGGCCTGACGTGCCTGATGCAGATTTCCACCCGCACAGAAGATTTCATTATTGACACCCTGGAGCTGCGCAGTGACATGAGCATCCTCAACGAGACCTTCACAGACCCTGCAATCGTGAAGGTCAGCTGCCAAATTCACCAGATGTTTTAAAAATTATTGTTTTAGTTTAAGCTTTCCTATAGTTAAAATCGCACTTTGTACTCTGTCTTGGTCACTCGATTCTGCTTGCACTGTAATTTGTTCAGGAGCCTGTTTCCTTGATGTTAATGGTGAATTGTTTGCCAGATGCACTAATTTAGTAGTTCTACACTTAACAGTAAAAAACAGAGAAAAGAAATCTGGTCCTAGACACATGAGTATGAAAGCACAGCCAACCTGGAGTAGAAATGTTCTTCATAACATTCCCAAATTTTTATGCTTTTCAAGGTCCTTCATGGTGCTGATTCAGACGTGGAATGGCTGCAGAGAGACTTTGGTCTGTACTTGGTGAATGTGTTTGATACTCACCAAGCTGCTCGTCTCCTCAACCTTGGCAGACATTCTTTGGAGCACCTGCTAAAGCTGTATTGTGATGTAGATGCTGACAAGAAGTACCAGCTGGCTGACTGGAGGATACGGTAAAAACTGACCCCTAAATGGCCAGAGCTGCAAGGTAGCACTTCTCCTTTTTTACATTGCTAGAGCTTCTACTTGCAGGACCCATAGTTAGAAGTTAGTCTCCAAGTGAGTGAGCACAGCATTTATCTGGCTGTGCCCAAAGTTTTTGAGTGTTACATTTTCCCATGTTTTTAGAAAATGAGTTCTTTTTGGAAGGATCTGTGTAGATGAAGTAATGAAAATCTGGAAGCTCACTTCTTAGGAAGGGTTCTTAATCACTGCAGTGTATGGAGACAGTATTTGCTCCTCTAGTGCTCCCACAAAAACATTTAATCACGTGTGCAAGGTAGAGCAGCAGTGATCTTGACTATGCAGGTGCACCCTGCACACCACAGAGATCTCAAGTCTGCTTTGGTAGGCTCTGCAGAGAGGAGAGAGCTGTGACAAAAACCACAGTAAGCAGTTCTGCTGTGTGACTTAGCTACACAGCAGCACACAGACAAGAATCTGAATTGAAGAGTGCACAGCATTTCACTACTGTTGCCCAACCAATCCTTCAGTAAGAAAAGAGAATTTCCATGGTAGTTCTTGGCACATGTCATGTGCCTTTTGCCCTAATACACCTTTTTAGAGAAATGTGACAGTTTGGTGGGACAACTGCAATGTGTTGCTGTAACTGTGACTCCTTCTCTAGCCCTTTGCCAGAAGAAATGATCCGGTATGCCCGTGATGACACTCACTACCTGCTCTACATCTATGATAAAGTGAGGGAGTTGCTGTGGGAGAGAGGGAAGGAGCAGCCCACACAGCTGCAGGTTGTGTGGCAGCGCAGCAGGGACATCTGCCTGAAGGTAAAGCTTCACCTGCTTTGATTACCTGGGTCAGAGTGTGGGATTAGGAGATCAAGTCCTTTGCCTGTTCTATGTCCTTTCCTTTTTGTGTGTCTGAAAACATCTGTATAAACTCTGACTCAGTGTTTGCAGTCACTTTCACTAGCTGAGGTCCTTGGATTCAGATGCCTTCCTGCTCTTTTTTGAATGCCAGTATTCCTTGGCCTCACAGTGCGTTCAGGTGTGTCTTTTCTAAGAGAGATGTTACATTTCCGGTTCTGCTGGATGTTCCTAGAAGCTCAAAGCCTCACTGGAGCTGTGTTCTGAGACAACTATAATATGCTGTGGAAAACACTGCCTAGGAAAGTAGGCTTTGTGTGATGTAGTAAAGCTTGAAGGTAGTAAAGCTGCTCCTGGATTTGATGAGGGTGGATTTCCCCTAACAATGGATAAGATATGTGTTTTTCAGCAATAGACTCCTACCAGCAGTTTAGGATAAAAAGCTCAAAGACACATTATACCAAAGTGTGTTTAGTCCCCCAATGCCCCTGTGAGATTCTGTGTCTGAGAGAGGCAAAACAGAAAGCTCACAAGTGCTTCTTTTTTTCCTGTCCAGAAATACATCAAGCCCCTGTTTACAGATGAATCCTACCTTGATCTCTACCGAAGGCAGAAAAAACACCTTGACACCCAGCAGCTGGCAGCATTTAGGCTGCTGTTTGCATGGAGAGACAAGATAGCACGTCAAGAGGATGAGAGCACAGGGTAGGAAGTCTTGTTATGGACACTGAGTTCATACTTCAGTAAATCTCTTGGATTATGCCCCTTCCACCCCTGAGATGGGACTACTTTGTTACCTGTAAAAATTACTGTACTACATGAGGCTGCTTGTTACACAGAAGTTCTGTTATTGTTCTTGTTATATTCTTGTTACACAAAAGTTTCTTCTCTTTTAACTGATTTCATAATCTCAGACCTTGTAATGGGGGCAGAGTTGTGTACTTTGAAGGTGCTTTTAATTGTTTTTAACTTTGTTACATCCATACCACCTCTTTGTGTTGTAGATATGTGCTACCAAATCATATGCTGTTGAAGATTGCAGAGGAGCTGCCCAAGTAAGTTTTGTTCACACTGAAGGAATCTTACTTGATCTTAATACCCAGCAAGTCACTTCCAAGTGTGTAATTACTTCTGCAGTTGGTCCCTTCCTCCCAGCTGTCAGTACTGCTTTTCTCTATAGCTGTTCAGTTTGGAAGAGAAATAAATAGCAGCACTCCTTCAGAAGGCTCCAGGCCTCTGGGATACATCACTTGGATTGTATTTCACTATAAACCACATTCCTTTGTATTGATGTATATGTATAAAACACATTCCTATGTGTCACACGTTCTCTCTGAGATTTCTTCACTCTTACAGAGCAAGAGAGTGCCCCCAAAACTTATTTGGATTTTTATTGCAGTTCCTAAAGGAGTGGGGAGGGCTGGGGACAGATCCCTTAAAACACCAAATTTATACAATATTTTCCTCAAACATTTGGCACTCATCACCTAACATCCATACTTGAGAATAATAAAAAATATATTTTTAAAGGCAGGTGCACTGCTGAGCTCAGCTTTCTTAGGTGAATAATGAATGAAGTGATGATGGGGACAGACAGACCACAGAAAAGTTATGTGAGAGGAGAGCTGACCTGATGCCTTCTCCTCATCTGCACAAACCTGGTGCAGAATTTCATCACAGAGATTAATCTGACTTCTCTTGCCCTGTCACAGTCAGGACAGTGGTTATATCCAGCTGCACGTCCTCTGAATGCAAATGCCCAACATCCCAGCCATAAAACCAGCAAAACTCTGAATTTTCCTCCTCTGTTTTCAGGGAGTGCCAGGGGATCATTGCCTGCTGTAACCCCGTCCCACCGCTCGTTCGCCAGCAGGTCAATGAGCTGCACCTGCTCATTCAGCAGGCCCGGGAGATGCCTCTTGTCAAGGTAGGAGCAGCTTGTGCCACACAGGAGAACAATGCCTGGCACTCCCTGAGCCAGCCCTGGAGCTCAGTGTGATCTGTGATGATGTGTGTGCTCAAGTTTGCTTTTTGGACACTTCTGTAGCAGAGCAGAAAGATTTGTTGCAGCTGCTTGCCTGTCTGCTGTGTAGTGGCTTACACACAGTGTAAAACTGGAGCAGTAAACAAACAGACAGTGCTTGAACAGAATGCAGTTTATCTTACACTCTACATCACATTTCCCTGTGAGAGGAAGAGCTGCACCTTGTGGAATTTGCTGGCTGTGTAAATGGACCCATAAATTTTTATTTTTACGATAAAGTTTTACAGCTGTGGTGAGGCAAAAAAACCCAACATTAGGTGTAAGAAGTTCATTAGTTAAAATATATCTTCAGCATGTTACTAATACAGCTTTCATCCTGTAGTGAAATAAACATTTCTGTGTGAGGTGTTTAAATGTATAGCCAAGTGCAAACACTGCAGGAGAAGAAGAAAGTAATTTTATTAACCTGCTAGCTTGTAATAAATGTGTTGAAAACATTGGTCAGGTGGCCAGCCTAGAAGAAATGGGACTTTTAAATGACTTACCTTTCTCTCCATTCTAGTCAGAAATTGCTTCATCAGTCAAGAAGAAAGCACCTCTGCCCAACCCTGAGGTATTGTTTGCATTGTATTTTTACCTAGTGTCTTAAGCCTTAAACTTGGAAACAAATGTATCAAAATTCTACCTGGTAGTAAATTGCTTGTCACCCATTTTACAAGTCTCTGTGCTTTAGCTTAATGTTACTTCTCTGTGCCAGACTCATAATATTACCAGCTATAAACTGATACTTTACAAACCACCATAAAGCAGCACTTAAAATTTTATCAGCAAACACTCTGGCTGCTAGACAGTTTAATGTATGTTAAAATATATTGACTGAACTGTAAGAAGAGAGGTTTCAGATGAGTTTCTAAGGCTGACTTGTGCTCTCTCATTGTGTGTATGAAGTAAAGCATCTCATTAGCTCGTGGGGGTTTGCACAGGTAGCCTTTGGATGCCACATGCAATGTGCTCTGGCACATGAGCTGCACTAAGAATATTCCATCTCTGAATTTTATACCCTTTTTTTGGAATTTTCATTGAAGTGTCTCTGCAGTATGTGCAAAAAATATAGTGTATTAATGTTGTTTATAATTTGAATCTCTCTGCAGAAGCTGGAGAATGCCCTCTTTGGACCACACGACAGTTCACGGATTCCTATGGATGATTTTCAGAATAACTCTGCCTTGGGTAATTCAGAGTTAATCTAAAAGCTGTGCTAATAATGCAGTGATGGAGCTTTGGCATGAGGGAAATAAGCAGTCCTGAAAAAACTTTCAGGAAAACCTCATGACACAAAACAGCAGTAAAATACACAAGACTAATAAAAATTTTGTCTCCTTTTCCTGCAGACCCTGCACCAGTTTTGGCAGATGTTTGTCTCTTTTCAGACAGTGAGAGGACAATGGATATTCAAGGCAGTCAGCCAGACTCAGCCTGTCTTGTTGCTACCACCACTGTCAGCATATTCAGTGTAAGCAGGATGTTTGTGACAGTGTCAATATTGAAATATTAGAAAACAGACTTGATAATCTGTTGAAACTGTGTGGAAGTGTTGAAAGAAGTAAGGTGGGAATGCATGGCAGTGGTGTTGATTTTTGGCAGGCACATGGCCTGACCAAGACAAGTGGGTTAGGAGCCAGCCAGGTTAATTCTGTGTCACTGCTGTCACTGGGATTTCAGCATGGCATGAAATGGCAGCAGCCAAACCAAAAGAATATTCATGTTAATATTTCTTCCTTTTTTTTTTCCTTTCTTTTAAGGAACACGATGAAAACGAAGGAAATAAGAGGACTTTAACCACTGCACAGCGGAAAGCTCAGCTAATCATGGAGTCCTTTGAAAATCCATTTAAAATGGTAAAAGCTCCCAGCAGTGGGACTGAAATTACCTTAGCTCTGAGCTGGTGTTCAGGAATATCAAAGGGTGTGATGGAACATCAGCTGCTGCTCTCTGACTGGAATCAGGGATTGTCCTTCCTGCAAACACACATGTGTGGACTTGTTTTCAAAACACATTTAAATACCTCTTGGATATCAGTCTTTCTACACAGTAAACAGACCACTCACCAGGGTTTTTAAAGCTAGTTTTAGGTTTTTCATCTGTCCTTTATGGCTAGGATTAGTGAGCTGATTCAACTCTTCTGATGAATCAGAAGAAAAATAGAATGCTGTTACACATTTGGAGTAGTAAATTACTAGAAGGAAATATCAAAACTTCTTCTGGTGTGCAGTTGATGGTCTGTTGGGGGTGTTTTGGTTTTGTGGGGAGGGATTTTTAGGTTTTTTTCTTCAATATTTCTCTTGGCACTAGCTGTGGTGACTTCTTTCTTTCTACAAAGGTGTTCTATCTGTAGAATTTCTTCAAATGAACTCATGATTTACAAGTAGCATTTTAGCAATGAGCTAAATGTCACATGCTGTTTAAAGCAATTTTTTTTCCTCTCTACAGTATCTACCTCCAGAGGAGAATTCTGCCTATGTCTCACAATCTGCAAAGTTTGACCCATCATCAAAAATTTATGAAGTAAGACTGGTGCTAAAATTTCCTGCTAAGTAGTACAAAAGAAACAAATAAGTAGTTTATTTTCCATTGGGAGCCTCAGCAATATATTTTTTTTTCTCCTTGGATACTTCTTGAGAAACTTCACATGTTTCTGTGACATTCATATCCTTTGAAGAACCAGGGATTGGAGATGTTCTGCTGTATAGTCCCTGTCTGTCAAAGCTGAAAACTGCTGAAATATCTGCATTTGTTTTCAGTGCTTGTTTGTAGCTTTGAACTTCTAAAGCATTTGGTTTTACTTCACATGGTGCAGCAGATCTTAATCTCTCTTACAGCTGAATTTGATCTTTTGTACTCTTAGTGAAGACCAGCATGTGTTAGCAAGTTTAGAAACAACTTCTTGCATAAAACTTTAAAGAAATGTTTCCAGGTAATTATTTTTTCATTGCAGATCAGCAACCGATGGAAGCTGATGAGTCAGGCACCAGTACAGAAGAAGTCCAAGAATGAAACCAATAAAAAAGCACCCCAGGAGTCAGGTACAGCCATTCTTCCCTTCCCTGGTGTGTCTGCCAGCAGGCTTTTCCCAAGGCATCTGGGTTGCTTCCTATAGGTGATGGATTTCCTGATAAATGACATTATTTGTTGACATTTGTACTCTGTTTAGTTTGAGACTTGATACAAGCTGCTTTGCTTGTTTTTTCTAAGCCCCTGGCTAACTTTCTCCTGCTTTTTACAGTAATGCTTCTTTGTCTCCATAGCTGCTGTCCAGACACAGAAGTTGCAGAAAAAGGCAGCACAGAATGTTGTGTCTGTTCGTGAGCAGGCCATGGTATGTCACAGGATTCCTCATCTTGACTTTTATAACATAGTCCAAAAGAAACTCTGAGCCCTGTAGCTGAAATACCTGAATGGCAGTGCTTTGACAGTTGTCTTCCCATATCCTGTGAAATGACAATTAGGCTTTTCATAAAAGTCCCTACTGTGAGGAGAAAAATAAAAAAAGCAGTTTAGGCTCCAGGAAGAGCACAGAGCTTCCTCCCCGTGCTGTTATTGCCAAAGCCTGCCTCCATTGGGCAGTTCATTTTCCCAATGATACCTTTCATTCTCCTTTCTTCAACTCATCCTTTTTCCTGTTCTGTGGGTTGTTTCAATAGCAGGAACAAGCTAATAGGAAGAGGGAGAGAGACACAAATGAAGTGGGAGCAGAAACGGGAGCAGAGCTGCCAACACAAGAAAAGAAACGGCAAAAAATCCCACAGCAACCAGAGGAGCTGGAGGCACCCAGGCAGTTTACCCCGTTTGATTACAGCAAATCCAACTTCAAAGTGTTTGCAGGTAAGATCTGATCCCTTGCTAGGGTGCTACAGGCTGTGGAAAATGTAACCAGCTGAGCCTGGAGGATGCTGTGTGAGTGTGGGTGCCAGTGCAGCACAGACTGTTACATGCTTACCTTGTAGAGCCCAAATACTTGGAGAAATTGAGGTGAGGAATGTACACTTTATATCCCTTTATTGATTTGGAAACAAAATCCTGAAGCAATTGGCCAAGCGGGTTGTGCATTTGGATTTAGTTTCTTTTCTCTTGTCTGTTAACTAAGAGGCAAAGGAGATTTGACTCTGTTGTTAAAAAGCACCTATTCAAAAACATCTCCTGCCCTTAAAAGATTGTTCTGGATTTTACTGTGTGGGAGACTGTAATGAAAGCTCCATGTCATCAGAGGAACACTGTGGAATGCCTTGTTATTTATAGAAAATTTTAGTGACACTTCTCTCCTCTCTCTGTTAGGAAGCAGCAAATCGAAACAGTCGCCACAGTTTGATCCTGCCAAGCAAGCTCACACAGGCAAGGTATGGGCCTGTCCTGAGAGGAGAACAGAAATGTGGGCAGCTGTATGTCCCCAGCCAGGGGCTCTCTGGGAGGGCACATGGGATCTCCTGCATCTGCAGAGTTCCCTGACAGCTGCTCAAATGCAGCTTCCAATCACAAGTTTGTGCTTTGTGTTATTATTTCTTCCCATTCAGGAGTTTCCTTGGAGTCCCTCAGACTCTGTTGTTGTTTCCCACCTATTCATACACAGCTCACTCCTCTGCCTCTGCACATCACAAGTGTGACATTGGGACCCAGCAAGCCACCACAAATTCCAGTGCCAAATTAAATCCTCAAAAATCACAGGCATTCCTGACACCAGCACGTGTCAGGTTTGCATGTTGCTCATTTACCCCTCCAAGCAGTGTTATTTGGAACAGTCTCTGCTCAGAGATTTTTTACTTAACTTACTGCTAAGTGAGACTGAAAAGAAGAAAAAAAAACCATAATCAAACCATGGCTTGCTGCTGAACAGACACAATGTTTTGTGCTGCCTTTTTATGCATACACAGAGAAGTCTGTGACCAGCACAGGGAAGTTAATGAGCAGGTTTCTGTGAGATTGGAAAGATCTGGCAGCACACGAATCTCATGGAATATACTTGGGATGACCCCCCACTGTTGGTGGTGGTTTATTTATTTGTTTGTTTGTTTGTGCAGAAATTTGCTGGAGCTAACAAACTTCACCAGTCTGGAAACCGGAGCATGTCCTACCTGGCAGGGAAAGCTGAAAGGTGAGGTCTCACCTGGTCTCATCCTGGAGTGTCTGACACCCCTGCCCCAGAGCCGAGGGCAGAGCTGAGCTTTTGTCCTCCCCTGCTGTGGGAGCTTCATGTTTAATGGAAGAGGTTGCATCACACCATGACATCAGTTTAAAGGGGAAAAAAAAGAAAAAATCCCCCAACAATTCAGGATTAATGCAATCAAAGATAAGTCTGGGTGGAAGGTTTGAAATGCTGAGGTAAAAGTGTTAAAGGGTGTGGGAGTTGCTGTCTTTGATCAGAGATAGGTGGAAGTGCAGAGAACATCTGCCCAGCTTGGGAGGAATAACAGCACTGCCAATACGAACATTCTTGTTCTGAAACACTCAGTATTCATCTTACAGGATTTGATTGTTGGGTGTTAATTAATCATAAAAGAGCAATACTACCCGAGGGCAGAATTGGAGGGAGGAGGGTGCTGTCTGCCTCAGGACCCTCTCTTGATAAAATCATTGTAACATCGTCAGTTTTCAGTCTTGAGTGAATTTACAGCAAGAGTTGAGGTGTTTGTTTAACTCTTTTGCAGGGGTTCCACACACCACTGGCCAAAGAGATAATTACAGGACCTATGGGAGCTGCTGCTGAGTGAAACAACAGTTGGAAGTGTTGCCACCATGGGAAAGCAAATGCCAGTCACTGATCAGTTTTTGTACAGGAAAATTTTTAAAGTCATTAAAATCCTTTTTTTCCAAAAGGAAAACCATCTTAATTGATGTCATTTCTGTTATATTCACATTGCTTTTTTTTTTTCTAATTATACTCACTGTTGCTTTGTTTGTAATTTTGAAAGTTTATCCTGTGTCCCCAAACACAATTAGGCAAAACTTGTCACTTCTTGGAGCTGCAGAACCAGGATGTCACTGGAGCATGGGAGGAATCTCTTGGCATCTCTAAAGGTAGCACAGAAATAATAGAGGTGCAATAGATGTGGCTCAAACCCCAGTTCAGAGAAAAAATGAGGCCAGAGGGTCTTTCCTGATAGACCTTGCTCACAAATTGAGCTGCACAGCTCATCTCTTACAAGACAAGGTAATACAGAAAAAGATCGTGTTTACCTTGCAGCGGTTGTGTATTTTAATGGAATAATTGTATTTTAAGAAAAAAACAAAAAGACATGTAGGACACCAATGGTTTCACCATAAAAGTTCCAGAGTGAAATTAAGAGCATTAACAGAAGGGGAAACCATGGATTGGCAGTGTTGTGGTGGGGAAGGGCAGAGGGTTCTGTGCTGCAGCTGAATCTCCACAGCTGAACTAACATGTCCGAGTTTAAAATACCCACCCTGAGTTATCTTTAAGTCTTTGTATACTTTGTATACTTGAAGGAGTGTCAGAAACAGTATCATCAGTATTTGATGGGTCAGTAACAGTTTATTCTAATGTGGACCTCTGACAGCTGCTAATATTCCTGTGGAGAGGCAGGGAAGGTGACATTTTAACAGGGCTTTATTTTACAAAGACTGTGAAGAGGCTTGAGATTTAGTTTGTGTTCAGTCTTTGGGAAATAGGGAGTGGAAGGAACAAAGGAGGGGTTTTCCTCCTTAGGTATCTTTAGTGTGAGCAGTGCCAACTAAGCAGCGTTGTAATGATAGAACAGAGTCTCTGCTTATAAAATCTGCTTGCATGGCTGAATATTGGAGAATGATTTTGTAAAGAGCAATTGTCTCCAAGTGCATTTGCAGGGGCTGCCAATTCCTTCCTTGTCAGCTTTACCAGTTCTTATTTCTTTAACTTGAAGAACAACTAAGTGTTAGCAAAAACCCCATTGGAGCCAGGGATATTAAAATCTCTGTGGTTTAAATTCTCTACTTAAAATTCCAGGGAAAGTGACATTTCAAGGATGATTCTAATTTTAGTCTTTTTCTGTTTTCCCTTTATGAGCAGCAAAAGGTGTTAAAAATGTCTTTATTGGAAGTGACCAGCAGCTCCATACATGCTTTATTCTGGTTGTGCAGTGAAGCTGTAGCACTGGAGTGAGGTTGTGTTACTTTGTGCAGCAGCTGTTGGAGGTGTCTGTGTAACCTGCTTGCAGAACTACTCCTGGTGCATTTCTCCCCAGGTCTGCTCCTCACAGCGCGTCCTGTGAGGCTGCTGAGCCCTCGCTGGGCCCTCCAGCACTGGAACTGGATCTGCCTTTGTGATATCCAGGGTCATAGGATGGGTGAGGTTAGCAGGGAGCACAGCAAGGGCAATCTCCCTGCTCACGCAGGGTCACTCACAGCACGTGGCACAGGGCTGTGCCCTGAAGGGTCTGGAACACATCCAGTGAAAAGACCCCACACCTCCTCTGGGCAATGCATTCCTGGCCTTGGTCACCCACACAGGAAAGTTCTTCCCAACGTTCAGCCGGGGCTTCATGCGCAGCAGTTTCTGCCCCTTGCGTTGTGTCCCGTGGTTGGCACCACTAAGGGAGCCTGGTTCCCTCTCCTTGGCGTTTTCCCCTCAGATATTTACACACTCATTACTGAGGTGCCCTCTCCCAAGTCTCTTCCCGAGGCCGATCAGGCCCAACTGCCTCGGCCTCTCCTTGGGAGCGAGCAGCTCTCCGCAGTGAAATCCAACGCAATCCGCGCTCAGTCCATCCGGCCCCGGAGCCCCGAGTTCCCGTTCTCCCGGGGCGGTGCCCGGGCCGGGGCCGTGCCCGGGGCGGGGCCGGTGCCCGGGGCGGGGCGGTTCCCGCGGGCGCTGCGGCGGCGGCGCGGTTCGGGCGCGCCCTTTCCCCGTGGCGGCCCCGCCCCTCGCTCACGTGGCGCTGCCGTCACGGCGGGCCGGGCCAATGGCGGCGCGCACGGGCGGGGGCGGGGCTGCGCGCGGCTCCCGCGCCGGTGCGGTCAGGCGGCGGCGGGAGCCCGGCGCGGGTGGCGGCCCCGGGAGCGGCTCCGGGAGCGGCCGCGGCGCCCCGCGGCGGGGATGGAGCGCGGCGCGGCGGCGCTGATCCGCGAGGGCTGGTTCCGCGAGACGTGCCGGCTCTGGCCCGGCCAGGCCATGTCGCTGCAGGTGGAGGAGCTGCTGCACCACCAGCGCTCCCGCTACCAGGAGATCCTCGTCTTCCGCAGGTGCGGGAGGGCGGCCCGGGGCGGCGGGTGGGTGGCGGGGCCGGTCAGCGCCATGCGGCGGGGCCTGGAGAGAGGGGGGCGGGGGAGCGCGGCTCGGCCCGGGCCGGCTCCAACGCCGCTTCCCCGCTCTGCCCAGCACCACGTACGGCAACGTCCTGGTCCTGGACGGGGTGATCCAGTGCACGGAGCGGGACGAGTTCTCCTACCAGGAAATGATCGCTAACCTGCCCCTCTGCAGCCACCCCGACCCCCGCAAGGTGAGTCGTGCCTTGCTCCCGCCTCGGGGTCCCCCAGCCGGGGTTTACAGACCCGCCCGGGCCCCGCGGGGCTGGCGCGGCCGGGCCTGGCGCGGCCGCCCGGGCGAGAGGGGCCCGCGGGCCCGCGGGGCTCCCCCGCCGCTCTGCCTCGGCCGCACAGCGAGAACCGCACCACGCTGACAGCCCCTGCTGTGCCCTCCTCTCCGCCAGGTGCTGATCATCGGCGGCGGCGACGGGGGAGTGCTGCGGGAGGTGGTCAAACACCCCACCGTGGAGTCCGTGGTGCAGTGCGAGATCGATGAGGTGCGTTGGGCTCCCGGCTGCGTGCAGGAGCCCCGGGACCTCGGGCCTCGGGGCGGGCGGGCTGCCCGGCAAAACCGGCCCGACTTCACAGCATCCCCAGGAGCTGCGGTTTCACCTGCTGTGGCTCGTCAGCACCGGGCGCGTTTGCTGCTGGTTCTGCTGGCGTGACAATGACAGCGCCACCTCTTTGCCTTACAAGTAATCTACGTGGCAGCTGGCTGCCTCTTCCATGTGATTTCTTTCACACACACACGATCGAGGCCCTTGCAGGCAGACGTGGGCCAAGCACGGGATCTGGAGGAGAGCCCTGGCTTTGTGGAGGGGCTGCTTTTCCCTCTCCCTCGCTGCCTGGCCGAGGAGGATGGTTGCTTTTGTTGAACGGGACTCTCGCAACCAAAATCAGGAAATAAGCAGCAGGGATTTGTTTCTGTGATAGATGGGCCAGTTGCTTTAGAAATGGTCATAATTTTCTGTCTAGTACAACAAACCTGAAAGGGAGGAAGTCACTGCAATTAGAGCATGTTAAGGTTTTGCTCATTGATGCTGTTACAAAGTTCCCTGCTAAGAATCAGCCTGGGCTGGTGATCTGCTCACAGAGGCCTCCGAGTGAGAGGCACTGTTGGGATGTGGGCTGGTAACTCTGTCAGAGCACTGAAGTTTGTTCTTTTCCTTCAGCCCTCGTCTCAGTCAGTTTTATTTTATTTTGCTTTACTCAGCCTGATATTTTACTTTCTCAGAAAGTTTTGCTCAGAGCAAAGTTCTATTAAGAACAGGAAATACTGCTCTGTGAGATTGTGTGCTCTGGCTGCCAGCTAAGTAGGCAAACGTCCCTGGTTTTAACAAGCACTGCCTGACACCAGCATATTTTTTGGTTTTGCCAGCTGTGAGAAGCTGGCAGTGTTCAGTACAACTGCTGGGCCCAGGGCAGTGGCTGTTTAATGATTTTAGACAGAAGACTTTATCTTACAAGGGGGGTTGATAGTGCAGAGATGGGGATATTTCTTATCTTGCATTCAGAATCCTGCTGGCATGGTTTTACCTAAGAAGAAAAATCAACTGATTTAGCTGAGATCACCTATGCAAGTGATGAAAAAGGAGCACAGGGCAGTCTGACCTGTGATCATACTTGCTCAGTTCCTCAGGGAGCTTTTGAAGCTGCAGGTTTTTGCTGAGTGAGAGTTGGGGTTAGGGTGTGAGCATGGACAGACCAGCAGTGTCACTGAGCCCTGAGGCTGCAGGGGAAGGCAGAGAGCAGCCTGCTGGCTGCTGATGCTGGCAGCTCTTGAGGATTTCACTGGCAAGTCAGGCTTGAGCTGAAGGTATGGAAGGAAATGACTCACGGTGCTGTTCCTCCAGTCACAACTGCACAGAAGCCTGAGAAGCAGCTCCTGCAAGCCTCTGACCCACTTGTGCTCTCTGTGTTGCAGGATGTGATCCAAGTATCTAAAAAATACCTCCCAGGGATGGCAGTGGGGTATTCCAGTGCTAAGCTGACCTTGCATGTGGGAGATGGTTTTGAGTTCATGAAACAAAATCAAGAAGCCTTTGATGTGATTATCACAGACTCGTCTGACCCCATGGGTAAGGATTCTAGCCATAAAAGGGCACTGCTTTCCACATGCCTCCTTCTTTTTTTTCCTTCTGCCTACCTCTTGGAAGTTATGCCAGCCTGCTCAGGATCCTTTCAAGTGAAAAGACTGTTGCCAACTTCATTCTTTTAGTAGGGAAAGGGAAGGATGGAAACCATGAAATTGTATTAGCAGGCCTCCAAGCCAGCTGTTACATTTCTCTCCTCAAAATTCAACTCCAGCACCTATTTCTTCTGGCAGAGTTGTTCCCTGAGTCCAGCAATCCCGTGGGGTTACAGCACCATTGCTGGCAAGGGCAGCTTTGCACATTGCTGATAAATCAGTGGCTCACACACTGTTGGTACAGCCCCTACCCTGAAGATAGCTGTGGTGAGGCTGTTGTATTTCTGAAGGGGGAAACTGAGGTAGAGAGAGACCAAATGCAGATATGGCACCTCATTTTAGGAACTCATAAAGAGTCTGAGTCACCTTCAGTCTTGCTCTAGTCATCACAGAGAGAGACATCTCTAAAAGGCAGTTTGGAGCAGGAGTTCTGCTTAAAAAATGCTCCATGAAGCAAGAGGCAGCTGTTAGACTTTGTTTAACAGAGGACCTGGGCTTGCTATTTAGCAAAGCTAAAATCCTCACTGTTTCGCCCTGCTAGGTGCAGGCTGGGTTTCACCTAGGCTCCAAACTTTTCTTCATTCACCTTTCTCCCAGGTCCTGCAGAAAGTTTGTTCAAAGAATCTTATTACCAGCTGATGAAGACAGCCCTGCGAGAGGATGGGATCCTGTGCTGCCAAGGTGAGGGTGCTGCCCCTGGGCTGAGGCTGATGCCAGAACCTTCCATACCAAGTGTGAGGCACAGAGGGGACTCCTCTTGGGGAGATGTGAGGCAGGGAGGGAAACGGGTCATCTCCCTTCTGATCCATGTCAGCTCATTCATTGTTGGACTGGGCTTAGCAAAACTGGCGTCAGGGTCTTGTCTTGTCTTTGAAACCACATGAGCTGTGCAGGTTGAGACTTGGAGCTGCCGCTCACCTGGCACAGCTCTGTGCAGAGAGGGAGCAGCTCTCACCTCCTGTCCTGGCTTCCTCCTGGCACAGCTCTGTGCAGAGAGGGGAGCAGCTCTCACCTCCTGTCCTGGCTTCCTCCTGGCACAGCTCTGTGCAGAGAGGGAGCAGCTCTCACCTTGTGTCCTGGCTTCCTCCTGGCACAGCTCTGTGCAGAGAGGGAGCAGCTCTCACCTCCTGTCCTGGCTTCCTCCTGGCACAGCTCTGTGCAGAGAGGGAGCAGCTCTCACCTCCTGTCCTGGCTTCCTCCTGGCACAGCTCTGTGCAGAGAGGGAGCAGCTCTCACCTCGTGTCCTGGCTTCCTCCTGGCACAGCTCTGTGCAGAGAGGGGAGCAGCTCTCACCTCCTGTCCTGGCTTCCTCCTCCTGGCAGGTGAGTGCCAGTGGCTGCACCTGGATCTCATCAAGGAGATGCGTCAGTTCTGCAAGTCGCTGTTCCCGGTGGTGGAGTACGCCTACTGCACCATCCCCACGTACCCCAGCGGGCAGATCGGCTTCATGCTCTGCAGCAAGAACCCCGTGAGTGCCCTCTGCCATTCCCTGGAAGCCTGCCTGAGGCTGCCCTTGCAGGGCCTGGGCTGTGGCACTGGGCTCTCCCAGCCTCAGGGTGCTTGACGGGGCCTGGCTCTGCCAGCCCTGGCTCTGCTCGGTGCTGAATGAGGTGCAGAACAGACCTGTAGCTTTGGAAATGGTCGTGATTGTCTGTCTAGTACAACAAACCTGAAAGGAAGGAAGTCACTACCAATTTCCAGGGCATGTTAAGGCTTTGGTTTATTGATGCTGTTACAAAGTTCCCTGCTAAGAATCAGCCTGTGACTGGGAATCTGCTCACAGAGGCCTCCAAGTGAGAGGCACTGTTGGGATGTGGGCTGGTAACTCTGTCAGAGCACTGAGGTTTACTCTGCTCCCAGTCTGCTTCAGTGTGATTGTCAGATGGGTTTGGGGTGCCAGCACTGCTGCTGTACATGATTAACCTGGGATGCTGGCAGCATGCACCATGCCAAACTTCACACAAATGTGAATTCTCCTTGTTTTTTGGGTGCTGGGGCACTCTCACAGCTTCATCTGGCACGTGGCTCGTGCAGTCTGACCTCATGCACTGACATCTGTGCATGAGTGCTGCTCACAGGAGTTACAGAGCAGAAACCCCAGCCCTTGGCACTGGGGCTGCGCAGACCCTCTGACCTTATGCTAGAACAGAAAGTTTTTTGTTTTCCTGTGAATCATCTCAGTTCTCTGCCATGCATCGGGGTGCCTGTCACGCAGCCTTTGGCTCCCTGCCCAAACACCCAGAGCTACCTGAATTTTTGTTTTTGCAGAACACGAATTTCCGGGAGCCTGTGCAGCAGCTGTCGCAGCAGCAGGTGGAGGAGAGGAGTCTGAAATATTACAACTCCGATATCCACCGGGCAGCGTTCATCCTGCCAGAGTTTGCACGGAAGGTAAGCAACACCTCCCTCAAGGGTGAGGTACGAGTGGGAGTAGACAGGGCTGAGGATTTCCTGCAGTCCCAAAGACTTCTGTGGGCAAGTCAGAGCAGGACAGCGTTCTGTATGACAGAGCAGAGAATGAGGCAGCCAGGGAAGGCCAGAGTTCATTTAGGAGCTGTTCTTGGGCTGGTGCCCCATGCCTTGATGACAGATCACTCCTACTTCACCCACCAAAGCCAGATCCAAGAGCCTGCAGCACTGGTGTTTCCCACTGGAAAGCTTCAAAAGTCTTGGATAAAATGCGCTTGTGATTTCTAGTGCAAACCAGAGGGTAAAGAGGGGATGCTCCAGCATAGTTCAGTCTTGCTTCCTGAAGGATAGTCTGTATTTCCACCTTATTCCAACACCTCCACACTGAGCTGCAGCTGCAGCTTCCAGAAGAAAACTCCTTAGAGTGTCATGGGGATGAAGGCGATCCCATCCTGTACTGCAGAGGTGCTGACTCCTGTTTCTGCTGGGGCAGGTCCCTCCTGACCTTTCTCTGTGCTCCCTGCAGGCCCTGAGCGATGTGTGAGACCCGAGGCGCTGCTCCTTCCTTCAAGCTGGACTCTGAGATCGTCAGTGATGTGGCTGGGATCTTCTCAGCAGACTGCAGATTTGCTCTCCACTGTGTGGGATTGTTTAACCCTTGGCCAGCCAACATTCCCTCTGATGTGTTAAAGATGATGTGGCATAAGCCAGATAAGACTATTGCAAAGGTCCAGTGACTTATTGCGTGAGGTCAAAACTGTTTTTTCCAGTGCTGGAAATGTAAGATGTCTTTTTCTTTTCTCCCTGCACCCATTCTAAATTCTCCCATCCCAACCACACCCCCACAACTAACGTGATGTATTTATAACTGACACATATTTCTGTCTGGTGGTCTGGGAAGAGTTCAAAAGGTCCCTGACTCAGCCTTAAGCACAGAGAGAGAGAAAGAGAGAGCTCTGTGCACAGGCAGCTCACTCTCTCCTCATGGGAGGTCCCTGCTGCTGGCACGTTGTGAGTGGTGACAGGTCTGAGCCTTGGCATCCACTGCCCTGCTGTGACCCCTGCACTGCTCTGCAGCACAGCTGGAGGAGTCACAGTGCAAACTGTTGCCATTCACAATTGGTCTCCCTCCAACCCTGATGGAGTAGCAGTATTAAACACCAGCCAGGCAGGCTGGCAGCAGTCTTGTGGCTTTTTTTCTTCTTTTCCTTTTCTTTTTTTTCTTTTTTTTTTTTTTCAGGGGGGGTGGTAACTTTTTTAACTGGTTAGAAACAGAAGTGCTGAGGTGCCAACAGGCTGACTCCTGTTCTTACCTCTGCCCTCAGATATTCAGAGATATTCCAAAGAATGCTTATCAATATGGTGATAGGCATATATATATACACACACACACACATATATATAAAACAAACCTTTACTGCATTGCCTGATGTCAGTACTGATGTTGGGGAGTCAGTTGTGCTGACAAATCTCTCATCTCAGTCATGCTGAGATGCCTCAGGCCTGGGTATTTGCAAATCCTTAGGGGGCACCATTATTCCAATGCTGGCCCCAGATGCATAAGTTGTTTTTCACTGTCCTCTGTAAGATGGATCTGCCCTCACTTCTTTACTTCTGTTCTGAAGATTCCCTGCCCCTGCACAGTGGGAGTCACCCCTCCAGCACAGCCACTGTGCCACTGTCACTCCCCTGCCTCAATTAAACACTCGGCTCTGGTTAAGGTGACACCAGTCTGGGTCAGTGTTCTGTGGGGAGGGAGGGGAAAGGAGAATCCTGCAGGTTTGCTGTGCTTCCAGGTCACTCTCTAGTTGGCCTGACTTCCTCTCTCCCTTATTTTTAGGGATGACAAATTATCAAAATTAAACCCTGAGGAGTGATCCCATTGCATGTTCTGTATTGTAGTGCAGCTGCCCTGTAGCTCCTCCAGCTTCTGTCACCCTTTGTGCTGCAGACTCAGTTCCTGCTGTCCAGGCTGTTCTCCAGTCCAGATGCTGCCTCTGGCAGTGTTTTCCAGGTGCTCCTCCAGCTGCCCATCCCCCTGCTGCTGTCACTCCTGGCCCCACTGAGCTGCACTCTCTTTGCCCCTGCAGAAATGGGGATGGCTCTGAGGGCTGACCCACTGAGCTCCAGCTGAGTAGGCTGGGGAAGGGCACTGGGTGGCATCAGGAAAAGACAAAAATGCTCTTTCTGAGAGGCTTTTTGCCTTGGCAAGAGACAACTGGAAGAGGCAGACTTCAGCAAGGGTTGGGGTTGAGCTTTGCCAGAATAGTGACCCTACAAACAGTGTAGGAGGTCCAGCCACTGCGTGCCCACAGGATTTGTGTGAGGGTTTTATCAGTACTCTGCTCCTTTCTGCTGTTTCTGATGAGACTTAGCACTTCTTTCCCAGTGTCTCTCTCTACCACCAGTATTGGTACAGTTTCTTCATGGTCTCAAGGGTTTGTAAAGCACTGCAGAGCTGAGTCTAGATCTCTGTATTCTTGTGTTGAGAAGATAACACCTATTTTTCTCTCAATTGTCTGAGTGACTGCCTTCTTTCTCACAAAATTAGTTTGGGTTAATGAGGCATTTTCATTGCTCAACTCTTGTATTTTTATAAGGAGCAGACCAACAATGGAGGCTCCTCCTGTTTAAATTCCTGTGGGACCTGAACCTCACTCAGCCCTTCATCCTTGACAGAAAATTAGCTCTGGCACTTTCCCCTAGAAAGGGAATCAAGACCAGGGCTGTGGTCTGGGAAGGCATTAGAGCAGCAGCCAACAAGTACCAAGTTCAAGACTTTCACTCATCCTTGCTGAGTACAACAATGCCCAGGAGGGAAAGAGCTTCCTCAAACCTGTTGTTGGCCTCCACACAGCTAATTATCCCTTCTGATTCTTTGAGCTCTCTCCAAATATGTGAGTTCAGCGAGTGGCCAGTGATGAGAGAAGAAGACAAGACTGTTTCCCATCCCAGCCACACACACTCTGTCCACAAAGCCCTATATATAAAGTTTCTGAGTGATTCTAAGCCATAATGCCCCGCAGACAGTTCCAAACACTTCAGTGCCTTCAGTGTGAGATGACAGAGATTCAGTGCCTCATTAAACACTCATTAAATGAATGCAGCAAGAGAGGGAGCAGGGGCTTGTGCAGCCATAGCTGGTTCCACCTGAGCAGCTCTGAGCTTGAAGGACTTCAAATTCACCCCTGTGCTGATCCCTGCCTCAGCTCTGTGTGCCCTGTGAGCTGTTTGGCAGCTGCAAGGCAGTTGTGTCTACAGACTTGTGTCTGAGCTGTTGTGCTGCAGGATGTGGTGGCCAAGGGTTGAAGAGACACTGGAAATTTGGGTGATGCTGTACAGGAGGAAACTGTGGGGTCTCATGCAGAACTGAGCACTGACCACTTCTGCAGAGTCTCCAGGTGGGCAACTAAAATCCTACTAAAATCCTAACCTTTATCAGGGTTTCAGCTGCCATTTGCCCGAGGCTGGTTAAGCAAGGCTGTTCATAAATAAAGAGTCACAGAGGTGATGTTTGTCTAGACATGCTGCAGTCGTGTTCCAGCATCTCATTAAGGCAGCAGCACAAGAACAGGGATAGGCTTTGTCCCAGGTAATGTAAAATGCAATGTCAGAGCAGGTGGAGACAAGCAAGGGAATGGAGCCTGATGGGCTTTAGCCCATCCATTGCTTAAACTGCTTGGCACCTTTTGAACTGTGTCAAACTGCTCTGAGCTTTACTCATTGAACTAACTCAATTTTTAGAAGTTCAGAACAGAGTTTCAAAAAATTGAGAGAAACCTCTTGCCTGTATCTCTTGAGCCCTTTCAGTCAGTTAATTGGCACCAGTGTCATACTCACAAAGCTAATGTCGTTGAGGCCTGGCTGAATTATTGATGGAGCTTGGCTGGAGCAAGAGGCTGCTGAGGAATGACATTTATCACAACAACAATCTCAGTAAGCAAGCAGTCAAGAAAGTATTAGAAAGTGCCACCAGGTTCAGGTAGAGGAAAGTTCCCTTGTTAAAAGAGGAAGAGGGAAAGGTGTGAACAAAATGAAACAACAGCTCAGGTCTAGCAGAAGAGCCAGACAAAATGCTGGTACAAAGTAAGATGAGAAATCTAACAAAGTTAGATATCCAGAACTCTGGGGAATGCTCTTTCCTAGTCATGTGTTGGATGGAGTTTATTGCTTGTAAAATATGCAAAAGATGGGGAGCTGGAGCCATGGAATTGCAGTTACAGCCCAGTGATGTGTGAAGCAGACAAAGCTGGGGGTATCACAAATGTGAGGGCTCTCTGCAGGCCTTCCAAGGCCTTTCTTTTGGGAGCCATCCTCGCCTGTTCACAATTTTAGCAGGCAGCATCCCAATTTCAGCCCTGGGTGCCTGGCTGTGACAGACTTTTCTTTTTATGCAGAAAAAAAGCCTGACATTATGGAGATACTCCTTGAGATTAGGGTGAGAAGAACTTTCTCCCCATGGGCCTTTGCAGACACACATTAATATTTCTTAGGTTTCATTGTTTCATTGGTTTGTTAAGTTTATATCACCTTGATACCACATATGCACACCTGCCAGGATGTTCTCCCTTCCCTTGGACCCCCCTGGGTTATTTTTTCCACAGTACCACACCCCTGTAACCCCATTAGTCCCCCTGGTTCCTGGCCACCCCTCTGCACCACGTTTCCCTGTCCCTGTTGGACCCTGACCCTCAGGAACACCCCTTTTATCTGCTCTGTAACCCTGGATCCTTGGCCCACTTTTGGCTCTGTTCCCTGGTCTGCATTCGAGGCTGTACCCACAATGCACACAATAAACAGCACTGAGTAAACAAACAGGAGATAACAGGTGAAATATCCTAATCAGAGCTACTTGTGGGTTTCTTATCTTCTTTTCCTCTTTTAGAGCTGGGATTAAAGCACGGGAGTCAGTGTTGGGACTTGGTGTTTATTAATTATCTATAGCACAGCCTCATGAGTTGTGAGCTCTAACTAACAAGGTAGAAATCGCTCTGTGTCTAATTCTTTCCAAGGTCCCCCAAATAAACTGTCCAATAACAAGATGACACCCATACCATTTCTACTTCCAACCCAACAACCAAACACCCGTGGTCTGCAATGCCAGCTTCTTCACCCAACCACAAAACACCACCCAAACCCATGAGGAAGAAGGCAAAAGGAGAAGAACCTAGCCTACACCCCAAACCTCCATCTTGCTTTTTAAATATGTATTACTATATTCTAAACCCTTAAATTCTAAGTTTTGCACCCTGTGATGTTACACGCTTCTATTCAAACTGCACACCCGTAATCCCAGTGCCCACCTGAGGCTCAGTGCCCTTCAGCACAGAAAGCCCAAAGTTCCCAGCTTGTAGGGTTCCATTTACCTACTACCCAGCACAAAATATACAAAAAATACCAATAGATTGCAGCTTAACATAAACCAGTGCACAATATCAAGGTATTTATATTGAAGCTGGCAAAATAAACAGTATTGATTAGGAATCAAGTGTAACTTACCACCAAAATTATGATGAAGTACGTGGTTTTAACCTCTGTGGGAGTAACAACCATGCTGGTGTCCTTACTCCAGAAGAAACTCCACACATTTCCAGGGAAACCAATGAGCCAAACCTCCTCTCCATTCACTCGCCAGTCTAATGCTTCCCACTCACACCACTGTGTGGCACCAAACTGCACAAAAATCAATATACACCATCCTTGCTTTCCCCTTCACTGCCAGCAGCTCTCCCACCCGTGTACTTCCTATTCCTTCTCTCCTACTTCCACTCTTGTTTCAATATTAAGAGTGAAAGACAGCTGCTGGGTTCTCATTATATGTGACTAAATCTGTAATTAACTAACAAAATGTTTTTAAGGCCTCTTGCCCTACCATGTAACAAAGATAAAGGGAGCAAGGTTGAAAAACAGGATCTGTGGATTATGTTTAACAGGGATCTAAAAAATATTCAGGTAAACTTAACCAAATGGGTTATGTCTTTGTAAGTAGAGAGGATAAATATTGCTTAAAATAAAGAAGGAGGCAATGAACAACCTTCAAGGCTGAGAATTAAGCCATCTAAGATGATCAGGAAATAACACCAGAAAGAACCAGTTTTGTGGTTGGAAAACAAGGTAACAGAGACTGAGTGCACCAATTCAAAAAGTTCAATTAAAGGACAATGATGAAGACTATGGAATATCTCCCAAGACCACGAGAGGGGCTGTGCTCTTACTAAGGGACAGCAGATGGCAGCAAAGACCGTGAAACAGTTAATTCATGTTTGTAGGATCAATTTTTAAAATAGGCTTGGTTTATGTGACTGATTTCTTTCTTTGTGTAATGAATATGTAACAGCCTTGTAAATATAATCTGCATTAATTCAGCCAGTGGTTGGGAGCATTCATGGTGTAGCCCCAGCCCTGTAAATAGAGAATGCCTGCTTAACAGTGATATTAATTGTTGTTGAGTGAATTTCTTTGTTCCAAGAGCAACTGCTCAGTGCTTTCACACACCATCAACGTGTTTGGCTGAGGTGTAAGCAAATCAGACACCTTGAACTGCAGAATCTCAGGGGAATGCAGGAGTATCCAGTATGGGACCAGGTTTATATGGCTGTTGTAAAGCTAACGTGTCTGGAGTCACAGCTATCTATAATTCTGTAGGTTTTGTTGGCCCTTAAATGACATCCATTTGATCTGTGACCCCTGAGACAGGTGCACACCATTTGTGCACTGTTGGTCTTTGTACAGTTCCCTCTGGCAGAGCAGTGCTAACAAATTGAAAGGTCCTCGGATTTTTACAGGCTGATGCTGTTGAATTTTTCTACTTGTTTGAGAGCTTGGGTCAGATGCAATAATCCCTTCTCCCAGTTTGGTTTTTCTTCATTAATGTGTGCAAGGAAATTGTTAAAGAAAATCCAGGAATGTAATTTCTCCTGTATCCCAAGGAGAAAACCTAAATGGTGTCATCTCAGTGTGAGCTCTTGAGTTCTTTGAAGATACTGTGAACATAAGGAGAGACTTCTCTTCTGCAGGATCTTTGGAAAACCTAGATTGACCTTGAAACTGAGCAAGATGAGTAGGAGAAAACAAGAAACCTTTCCTACAGATGACATCAGTGGACACAGCCTGTGAAGATCTGTCAGGGTTTTACAGAATTAATCCAGAATCTGGTCCGTGGTGGAAAGAAAGTCTGAGCTGGTTTAGTGTTTCAAATCCAGTCAGTCCTGAGCCTGTGCCATGAAGACAAGAAGGATTTTTCTATATGGTGCATAGGAAGGTTTTCATCACTGTCTCTCACAACATCCTTCTGGAAAACTCAGACAGTGTGAGTTGGATGAGAGGGCAGTGATGGGGATTGAGAACTGGCTGCAGAGCAGAGCCCAGAGGGACATGAACACACAGTCTAGTTGGAGGCCTACAATTAATGGTGTCCCCAGGGTTTAATGCTGACCAGGATCATTTAACTGTGTCTGTGGATGGGTCATGGAGGACTTGGATGGGTTTGGGTAGACCAGGGAAAGGGCTTAGCAGGTTGAAAATGAGTTTTTAGAGGGCTGGGATCCATTTTGGGGGGACCAGGGATGTATTTGTGGATGGATTTGGGGAGAGCAAGGCTGGATTGGGGGGGGGGGGGGCGGTCATTGTTGGGTTTCAGGGGGTTCCTCCACCCAGGCTGCTTCTGTTGCTTCTGTTGTGACATTATGTGTTGTCATGGTGGTGGAACCCACAGTGTTGTGAGGTTGGGTTGGGATAGTTGGGTGTCTGCAGTCCCCGCTGGGTGCTGAGCTGGAGGATCCTGAGCCTCTGGTGAGGAGCCAGCCCACCATGGTGACATTAGT
The DNA here is from genome assembly GCF_021018805.1 of Prinia subflava. Lineage (NCBI taxonomy): Eukaryota > Metazoa > Chordata > Aves > Passeriformes > Cisticolidae > Prinia > Prinia subflava. The sequence continues at coordinate 2,602,199 of NC_086267.1, read as the reverse complement.
GGTAGGTGCCGAGTGCTATGACATAATGGCCATGGTGGGGAAGGGGACATTTGGACAGGTGATCCAGGGGCAGTGCAGGAGCACTGGGGACATGGTGGCTATCAAGATCCTGAAGAACCGTGATCACAGTGGCCAGATAGTGAAGAACGAGCTGAGGCTGCTGCAGGCCTTGCGGGAGGGGAACACCAAGGACTCTCACATCGTCCATTTCCTCGAGTCCTTCAGCGACACGGTCTGGACCTACCTGGTCTTCGAGCTGCTGCAGCAAAACCTCTTTGACTTCCAAAAGCAGAACAACTTCTCACCGCTGCCGGTGCGGCACATCCGCACCATCACAGCGCAGGTGCTGGTGGCGCTGGTCAAGCTGAAGGAACTCTCCATCGTCCACGCTGACCTGAAGCCAGAGAACATCATGCTGGTGGACCACGCCCGCTACCCCTTCCGCATCAAGCTGGTCGACTTCGGCTCGGCCATCCTCCTCCCCGAGGCCTGCCACGTGCAGGAGCCCTACATCCAAACCCGCTTCTACCGGGCCCCGGAGATCTTGCTAGGGCTGCCCTTCTGTGAGAAGGTGGACATCTGGTCTTTGGGCTGTGTGATGGCCGAGCTGCACCTGGGCTGGCCGCTGTACCCCGGCAATGACGAATACGACCAGGTGTGCTACATCTGCTCCACCCTGGGGCTGCCCCGGGGCGAGCTGCTCTGTGCTGCCCAGAAGACAAGGTCCTTCTTCCAGTATGTGCCGTGTTCTGCTGGCACCTGGCAGCTCAAACCACCAAGGAAGGTGACGGCAAAGCCAATGGAGAGGAGGGAGCACATCTTCTCCTCGCTGGATCAGCTGGCGGTGGTGAATGTCTGCCCGGTGCCTGACCCTGGCCAGGAGGAGCTGGCCGAGCGCTGTGATCTGTACAGGATGGTGGAGCTGGTCAAGAGGATGCTCACTTGGGACTCTCACGAGCGAATCACACCCAGCGCTGCCCTTCATCATCCCTTCATCTCCATGCAGGAGATGAAGGCCAGCTTTGAGGCCACCCGGTACTACCAGCTCAGCCAGGAAGACCTGAGGGCATCCTGTGAGGATTCCAGCACAGCCGAGATCTTCTCCAGCACAGGTGCCTTCATCCCTGCCAGCCAGAGAGGCATCCAGAAGGCCACTGCCCAGATGGATGGGCTCAGCCTGGCTAAGCCAGCTGGGGACACTGGTGACAAACATCAGCAGGACATCTGCCAAGCGCCCAGCCCCACCTGCTGTGGAAGCCAGTACTGTCAGCATAACTGGTGTCCCCAGATGGAGCCCACCGATGGCCACTTGTCTGTGCTGGGGTCTCCCAGCAAAATGAGACAGTACAACCACTGCAGTGGCAGCCCAGTCGTTGGTGGCATCATAGAACAGCACCTGCCTGCAAGATGCTCCAGCTCATCCTGTGCCAAGGTACAGGGAGGGGGCTCCTGGGCACAGGCACTCTGGGACAGAGGGTGCTCGGGGTCCCTTATACACTTGGGTTTCCTGGTGCCACATGTCCCCGGGTGCCCGAGGTCCCCACAAAAAGGAGGTAGCACTCACCCCCTCCCCTGTTCCCCACCACAGAGAGCTCTGGTGATGTGGCACAACCCCAAGCCTCCAGGGATTTGGAGAATGGGCTCCGGAGGCTGGGCTGGGACGCCCCTGCAGTGCTCAGCATGCTCCTCCTGCCACAGAGCCTGTGGCACTCCCAGCGCCACTGAGACCCCACAGCAACCCTTGCATACCCTGCAGCAGCCCAGAGCTTGCAAGAGACCTTCATCTTCCTCACTCTCAAGCACCCCAACCACCAAAACTCAGCGCCTTGCTGGTGGAGACCACAGCCAGGGCTGCAACAGAACATTCTGTGCCAGATGCTACCAGCTCTGCTTCTCACACTGATCCCCAATAAATGGTTTTGCCAAAACCCGAGCATTTCAACTGATTATTTGCCAGGGGAGTTTGGTACTGCCAAGACTCGAGGGGTGTCCCAGCCTCTCACCCAGGGCTGGCACAGCACTTGGCAGAGGTGGCCAGGCCAAAGGGAAGGATGGCCAGATGGACGGGGATAGGACAGATGGGTTGCCTGGATGGATGGACAGACAGACAGACAAAAGGACAAACAAATGGATGCACAGACAGCTGAGTACTGATGGATATCTGTGACAAGAGGTGTCCCTCAGGGGTCTGTACTGGCACCAGTGCTATTCAGTATCCTCACCCATGAAACAGAGGGTGGGATCAGGTGCACCCTCAGCATGCTGGCAGATGACACCGAGCTGGGCAGTGTGGGTGACATCCTGGAGAACAGGGACATCCACAGGGACTTGGAGAGGTTCAGTCAGTGGCCCCATAGAAGCTTTATGAGATTCAACAAGACCAAGGGCAGGTGCTGCATGTAACAGCCAGTATCAATACAGGCTGTGGGATAAAGAGATGGAGAGCAGCCCTGCCAAAAAGGATGTGGGATGCTGGTGAGAGGCTGGACATGAGCTGGCCATGTGCACTGGCAGCCCAGAAACTGTGCCCTGGGCTGAGCCCCACAGCATGGGCAGCAGGTGAGAGGGGGTTCTGCCCCTTCTTTGCTCAGACAGACCCCACCTGCAGTGCTGCCTCCAGCTCTGGGCTCTCCAGCACAGGAAAGATGTGGACCTGCTGCCCAGAGACCGTGGAACTGCTCTGAGGGCTGGAGCAGCTCTGCTCTGGAGACGGAGCAAGAGCCAGGGATGTTCAGCCTGGAGAAGGCTCTAGGGAGACCTTCCAGTGCCTAAAGGGGCTCCAAAAGAGCCGCAGAGGGACTTGGGACAAGCTGGTGTGACAGGAAAAGCAGGAATGGCATCATACTGATACCTGGCAGGGTTAGATGGGACACAGGGAAGGAATTCCCTTGCAGGAGCAGGGTTTAACAGCAGGAGAGACCCAGGGCACAAAGGCCCATAAGATAAAAAAAAAAAAAATCCATCAAAAGGTAGCAAGAGAAGAGGAAAAGGTGTGCTTTTCACAGTGCTTTTAGGTAAGATTTGCCAGAAGCACAATTACAGCGAAAAGCATTGGGAGGTCAGAGAGTGACTGAGTGCCCAGAAGAGAGGAGAGCCCAGGGAGACAGGAGAAGACAGGGAAGGAGATGAAAATGATGGGAAGTGGAAACTGAGGTCACTTATAGTGTGCAGGTCCTGGAGAGAGACACTTGGTTGAGCAGATGATGGGGAAGAGCAGTAACCTGGCTTGTTTTGCAAGTTTTACATGATTTGTGAAGGTATTTTTGGATGTCATGTATGCCTGAGAAGGTAAGAGGACAAGGCACAAAGAACTGATTTATGCAGATGCAATAGATGTAGCTAAATAAGAAAATAATTTATTTCAGTAATTCTGTAGTAAAGCATCTTTCCTTTTCTCCTAGGCTGGTGAAGAAGTGACTTTTACACAGGTCACCAGAACATGAGTGGTGCCAAGAAAGATCCCTGCACTCAGGTGCTCCTCTGGACCCTGTTCCTGCTTACATCCCCACTCCTTAAATTGGACTTGGTTTCTGGAGGGCACAGCAGTCCTGAGCACTGGCACTGGAGATCAAAGAGGATGTTTTCCTCATTTTGGAGTGAGTTTTACAGCAGGCTTGGGAGCTGAGTGCTTTATACCTTCTGTGATAAGAAATGCCAAAGTGTCTTGGTTTTCCCTCAGCAACCGATTTCTGGGATAGCTGAGAAATAGGCCAGAAGGTATAAGAATTGCAGCTTGTGTGAGACCCTGCAGAATCTTCTTCAAGGTGGTTTTTAATCAAACCCCACTGCCCAAGTCCGCCAGGAAACAAATTTCTTCACCAAAAGAAGGAGTAACAAGAGTGGAAACACACCTGCTTAAGCAAACAGCCCTGTTGATGGGGACTGTCCATGTTTGCAGCTGTTTGGACCCCGTGTCTCTCTTGCAGAGACATCTCTCCCTGGCTGTTGCACTTGGGAGAACATGAGCTGCACACAGGGGAGCACAGCCTCTGATCCAGCAGCCCTGGAGACACTGTTCCTGAGATTTTTTTTTTTCCCTGAGATCTCTGCATGCTCTTTCAAGACAGGTTTACAAAGCTCCCAACTTTCTGCATCACACGGGCATGTTCACAAAGGAAGTCTTGAGTTAAAGAAATTTAATAAAACCCTGTCTGTTGTTTCTTGCATCGTCAAACTCTCTATAGAACAATCAGAAGCACCACTTGGGACTGGGTTTGGTTTGACGGTTTGATTCTTTCAATCATAAATGTCAGGTTTAATGGCCAACATTCTTCTGAGATGTCTGCAGCCCCTGATGGTCACTGGCAGGTTATTCTGGGAAGCCTGGTGACAAGTACTGAACTGCTCCCTTCAGAAGCCGTGCGCTTGAAATGGCTGGCAAAGAGTGAGGCAATTGTTGCAATATTGCAAATGTTGCTACTTTTTAGTCCTCTTTGGAGTTCCCTTTCTTTATTCTTGCACCCTCCTCCCCTGAGTTTCTGCCATCAGAGGCTCTTTCCATCCCTGAGCTGGGCAGGCTCCTGGCCGTCCTGGACACAGCACACACCTGTGTGACAGCCCGGGCACACCTGTGTGACATCCTAGGCACAGCACACACCTGTGTGACATCCCCGGACACAGCACACACCTGTGTGACAGCCCGGGCACACCTGTGTGACATCCTGGACACAGCACACACCTGTGTGACATCTTGGGCACACCTGTGTGACAGCCCGGGCACAGCACACACCTGTGTGACATCCCCGGACACAGCACACACCTGTGTGACAGCCCGGACACACCTGTGTGACATCCTGGGCACATCTGTGTGACAGCCCGGGCACAGCACACACCTGTGTGACATCCTGGGCACAGCACACACCTGTGTGACAGCCCGGACACACCTGTGTGACAGCCCGGACACACCTGTGTGACATCCTGGACACAGCACACACCTGTGTGACAGCCCGGGCACAGCACACACCTGTGTGACAGCCCGGACACACCTGTGTGACAGCCCGGACACAGCACACACCTGTGTGACAGCCCGGGCACACCTGTGTGACATCCTGGACACAGCACACACCTGCCATCCATCCCGGACACAGCACACACCTGCCGGACTCTTCACACACCTCCCGGCCATCCCGGACTTCTCAGACACCTCCTGGACTCCCCACACACCTCCCATTTATCCCGCACTCCCCGCATACCTCCCGGCCCCCCGAACTCCCCACACACCTCCCGCACTCCCCCCACACACCCCGCACTCCCCACACTCCTCTCATCCATCCTGGACTCCCCGCACACCTCCTGGACTCCACACACACACCCCTCACTCCCCACACACTTCCCCTACATCCTGGACTCCCCACACACCTCCCATTTATTCCGCTCTCCCCACACACACCCTGCACTCCCCACACACACCCTGCACTCCCCGCACACCTCCCATCCATCCCGCACTCCCCGCACACCTCCCGGCCGTCCCGCTCTCCCTCACGCCCCTCTCCCGCCCGGCCCCTCCCGCCCTTTCCGCTTCCGCCGCCATTTCCGCTTCCCGCGGTGGCGGCCGCGATGTCGGCGCTGGCGGCGAACCCCAACAACCCCGTGGTTTTCTTCGATGTGACCATCGGCGGGCAGGTGCCCCGGCACGGGGGGACCGCGGGGATACCGGGGGCTGTGGGGGCCTTACGGGGCTGTGGGGGCCTTACGGGGCTGGCAGCGCTGGGGTGTGGGGTCGGGAGAGCGGGGCTGTGGGGGCACCGCGCCCGTCGGGGAGAGGAGCAGGGAGAGACAGCAAAATACTCAGGAGGTTCCAGAGCAAACTTTTGTTTGCGAGCTTTAGAACGTTAATGCAGAATAAGTATTTTGGCGAGTTTTAAAATGTAGCCGCTTTGGTTATCATCTATAATAATGTACAGAAAATCGCACAATGAAAGCCAGTGAAGGAGACAGAGAAGACCTGCAACTTTATTAGAATAAAGGCAGGGAGTCCATTGGGGCACAGGCCCGCGGGGTTTTTGCTTTCTCTCGGTTTTGGAGGGTGCAGTCTCCTTTTATCCTGAACTCCCAGCCACATGTTGCTCTCTTCCTTTCCCCGAGGGCTGAGGTACCAGGAAGGTGCAGCCCTCCCAAACCTCATATTCCAGGGGAGAGGAGCGGGGCTGTGTCAGGAGGGGCTGCAGGGATGGGATCAGTGGGGGAGGATGAGCAGACCGGCTTTGTGCCGGTGCCTGGGTCAGGGCAGGGGTGTGTGTGTGTGAGGGGACCTGAACTCACCCAGCCCCCTCTCCTCAGGAGGTTGGCCGCATGAAGATCGAGCTGTTTGCAGATGTTGTACCCAAAACAGCAGAGAACTTCAGGTAAGGAGCCTGGGCTGGGACTGCAAAGGCTTTCTGGGGCAGCAGTGGCTTTTGGTGGCAAGGTGATCAGCTGCCACCCGCCCCAGCTTCTCCTGCTTTGTATCTCTGTTCCCAAAGATTCTGAGTGGCATCCTGGTCCCTGTCTGGCTGGAAGAGGTCCTCTGCTTCCTCTGTGAAGCCTCCTTATTGCTCTGTGCATTTACAACAGGCAGTGCCTCGTGCCATGGTGGAGGTCTCCTGGGCACCCAGTTCTGCCCTCAGCTGAGGGATGCACCATGTGAAATCCCACTGGACTCTGCCAAACACAGTGCCTGCCCCACATTCACTGTCTCTTACAGCCTTGGTGTTAACTCTCTGACCTCTTCACCACAAAGAGCACACAAAATGTTTTGGAATGGCAGGGAAGGAGTTGCCATTTCCTGTTCCTGTTCCTCTGGGAATATCTCTGACACAATAAGGAAAATCCTGTGCACCAGTTGGTGGAGCCCTCAGAGCTCACATGCACCTAACTCTCTGCTCTCTTTTTGTTTGCCAGGCAGTTTTGTACAGGTGAATTCAGGTAAGTGGATTATAATCTCCTTTAAGTGTCCCACTGGAGAAACAGGGCTGGGTGAAGTAGAAAGGGTTTGTCTTGAACTTTTTCATGTTGTACCAGTACAAAATGGAAGAGAAGTCTGCTCTGAGGAAATCATGAGGGGCTTGGAGACTCACAGAAATGGCAGGTTTCCCTTTCTGATGTGACTTTTTTTGTGCTCAAGGGCTCTAAAAAGCCCTGTTTGCAAAGCCCACCTGCTCATGCTGCACATTGCAATGGGATCCTGTGAAGATGGTGGTGTGGGTGTGAACAGAGTCATTTCATGTGCAGAGCCCACTTGAGGTTTTTTTTGCCTCCAACAGCAGCAGCTGAGAGGCTGTGGCACTTGATTGTGTTTCAAGGTGGCTGCTAATGTGTAAGGCAACCCTTTGGGACTCTGAATTGCTGGGAGAATTTGGGGATATCCAGTAGGTTGCAATAATTCTCCATTTCACTTCCTTACAGGAAAGATGGTGTCCCTATAGGTTATAAAGGAAGCACTTTCCACAGGTAAATCACCTCTTGTTGTTTAGACACTAAATAGCAGCCTGAGCCATATGGGATTTTTGTGACCTGCCTTGAGCTATTAGTGGTGCTGGAGACATTTGTGGATCATGGCTAAAGTAATTCTGTGCCTTTGGGAGACCTGGGGATGGTGTCCTCCCCACTGGGAGGAACCCCCTGTTCCTGGTGTGCTACATCAAGATACAGACTCTGTCACCCAATCACTATCCCTGGTCAAAAGCAATGAATCCTAAATGACCTCGTATCAACCACTAATTAATATTTGCTGTAGGTTTTAGGCTGCAGCATTCATAGACTGTTAACTTCTGGTGCAAGGCAGGACCCCTTTTCACCTTACACTGAGCTTCTTGAGGCCTTTGGCCACTGAGATCTAAGTGTTGTTTTACTCTTTAGGGTAATAAAGGATTTCATGATCCAAGGAGGTGACTTCGTAAATGTATGTACTCCTGTCCTATTTTTGTCCTTTTCCTCTCTGGTATAATGTGCTGCTGTTCCCAAGGTCTGTGCTCATTTGTGGGATCTCTTTCTTTTTTGAGGTGTTCAGTAGTAACTGGAGGTGTCCTCATAGCATTGCTGCTGTCTTATTGCAACAGACACTAAAAACAGATACTTGAAAACAAATCTGGAGCCTTGGGTGAACACACATCCTTTCCAAAATATTTTCTCTCTACAGTAGCCTGGCAATACCCTGGAAGCTTTCAAAACCTGAAAAAAAAACCCTTTTTGCCCTCTTTTCCTTCCCCCTTCTGTTGTCCTCATCCAAAGACCTCTATGAATTTCAACTCACATTGTAGATAGACCCTAAGTACAGAACCCAGTGTGTAACGTAAGAGGTCGTTTAAATCAAAACTAGCCCTGTGTTACTAAATTGTCTCAAAATAGGAAAGACTTTGCGCCCCACTGACATCATTATTTTAGAAACTGTCCTTGCAGAACAGAGAAATTGCTTTCTTGTTTGTGGTAAAGTCACAGAAGAAAAGGTAAAATACATAAACCCACTGTAAGCCAACTTTTGCCATGCAAACACTTCTGCTTTTTGTGTCACACCACCAAGTCCTGGTTGGTCTGTACCCAGCAATCTGAAGCCTCCACTTTGCTCTGGGAGGCTTGCACTTAAAATTACCATCTGCACGGGCTTCTGCCAGCATACGAATGGTGAAAAATGATCTGTGTAGTTAGAAACCAGTTGCTGTTGTTGTTCAGAAATGAAACACTGAATGTGTTCACTGCTGGTGTATGTAAATGGCAGTGCAACATCCATTTTGTCCTTTCATCTTGCTTGGAGATTTTAAATTAATTTTTAAATTGAATTGCTCTGTAGCAATTGCTGCAGAACAAATGCTGTGGCTGACTGGGGACCTCTGTCGTGCAGGGAGATGGCACTGGAGTAGCCAGTATATATAGGGGTCCTTTTGCAGATGAAAACTTCAAGCTGAAACACTCTGCTCCTGGCCTGCTCTCTATGGTGAGTATCAAATAATGACATTACAGACTAAAAAAGCTTTTGGTGCTTTCTCTGTGCCCTTTTCCTGAGTGTGTACAGCATTTGCTGGACAACAGAACCTCTGCCACTGGGTACAAGGTCTGCTTTGTAAATACTAGTCAAGCAGTTACTTATGGGTTAATATACTGAGTAACACAATACTCCAGATCCTGCAGGATCCTTTCTTTGCTGTCTGTTAGAGCACTGGGACAGGCTTGGCTTGCTTGCTTTCAGAAGAGCTTAATTCTTACAGTTTTCATACAGTGGTGGGTTGGTGGTGTTTTCTTCTTTATTGATACTGTTATCAAACACTGACCTTGGCATGGATGAAACTGAGAGATTTGGGAGTTCCAAAGCCACAGCAGTGTTACTGTGGTATCTTTTAAAACAGACCTTCCTCTTCAACATGGTAGGAGAAACTGCAACCATTGCACGTTTTCTGGTAGGAAAAATACCCTGACTTTTGGAATAGAAAGCAAGTGGAGCCAGAGCTTCAGTGTTCCTATCCACAGCTGCTTCTTCCCCAGCTCTTTCAGCTGCTCTGCCCTTAAAACCACTTGCTTAGAACATTTCATCATTTGGGTTAGTTATTCATCCATTTTGAAAACATGGGTTATTCATCCACTTTGAACACATGGCCCAAAAAGATGGCACAGCTGGTGTAGTGTGATGTGAGAGAAGGGATTCCCTCCAGCATTGCCAGCTTTGTGTGAAGGTGGCAGGGCTCTGAAGTCATTGTACAGGGTCAAACCATGGATCCCAGCTGGATCCCTGTGAACCTGGCTAGCATTAACTAGAAAACCAAAAAGACCCTGTCCTTTGCAGTCCTGCAGCTGCAAAACTTGACCAGGTCACTGGTCAGGACAGAAACTTGCTTTAGTAGCTCCTGGTTGTCAGTATCACAAGTGGCCTTCAGTATTGCAGAGGTGTTTTCTTAACAGAGTGCAAATGCTCTGGGTTTTGTACTTGGGTGTGAATAAAATTTCGCATCTGTATCCCACAGTTCCTGTGAGCCCTGTGCCAATAGCGTTGTTACTTTTCTCATCATGATCATTGGTTTTTTTGGGTTTTTGGGGTTTTTTTTTTTATTCCGAGGAAACCTCCCCAAAACCAGAAATCAGCTGGGTTTTTTCTCGCCCTGGTTTCTGGCATTCAGTTTTCCTCGGGATAATGCTGCAGCCAATAAATACTTGTCACTGAAAAGTTCAGCCTTTTTTCAGGAGTGTGCTCTAGAGCCTGGACCTTGGCACAGTCTTGTATTGAACACCTTTGTAGAAATAAAATAAATAGTTGGTGATGTGGCTCTTGCACATTGTGGTGATGAGAAGTGGTGACATGCCACATCCCAGCACAGGCTGCTGTCTTGCAGATGTGTATCTTGTTTCCTTTGGTTTGTCTGGCAAGAAGCTAAAAATAGTCTTGAGCAACACCTCTTCTTCATGTTTGTGCCTTCAGTTTTGGCCAGTCTGAAATTGCACTCTTGTTGTTTCTTGCCATTCTCAACCCCCAGGCAAACAGTGGCCCGAGCACCAACGGCTGCCAGTTCTTCATCACGTGCTCCAAGTGTGACTGGTTGGATGGGAAACACGTTGTGTTTGGTGAGTACCTGCAGGAAAAGTCCTGAGTGGCAGCTCAGGAACATCCCTGCAGGACAGCTGTTAAAATAAATAGTGAGAATTGGAATCTTCTGAACTGGGAGAAACCCAGAGGGATCATCAAAATCGACTTCTGACCCTGCACAGGACACCCCAACAATCCCACCCTGTGCCTGAGAACATTGTTGGAATTCTCCTGGAGCTCTGGCAGCCTTGGGGCTGTGATCATTCCCAGGGAGCCTGGGTAGTGCCCAACCCCTCTGGGTATGGGCTGCTCGTTCTTCCCTCCTTGCTTGTGCTCTCTGCACAAGCTGATCCTGTGATAGATCCTTGTTGAAATGAATCATTTTTTCACAGGATAGCTTTAATCCAGATCAGTGTTCAGTGTGGTGTATTTGTACACAAATCCTTGTGCCGCTGCAGAAGGCACAGATGAGTGGAAGGATTCCTTTATTCTCCACTGTCAGAGAGGGCTGAGCTTTCATCAGAGTTTTGGACAGTAAATCTGTGAAATCACATCTGCTAACTTGCATTTATTGCTGGCTGAACTGTAGGAGTTCCAGGCCTGTCTTAAGCTGGTGGTCTCAAAGCCCAAATTTCTCCACACACCACTCCTGTGATGGGAAGAGGCACTTCATCTGTGCTGAATGCTGAAGAGGGATTGTTTCCTTTATGAATTTTGAATGACAAACCTTGAAATGCCCAATAACTACTTCCTTTTCAGGAAGGACAAAAATGCATGTACCTGTGATGAGTTGGGGGGAACAAAGGTAAAAACCAGCCATACTGAAGTGGATACATTTTCTCATTCTAGGTAAAATTGTCGATGGGCTGTTGGTCATGAGAAAAATTGAAGTAAGTTTGAATGTGGCTATTTCCCTGTGAATGTCTGCATTGGAAAGTCATGTACAGGATTAAGTAGAGTTTTTCTGTTCTCTCCTCCTGTCTGTTTACAGGATACCAGGGAATACCAGTGCTGATAACTGGCATTATTGGTTGTCATCATTATAATGTAGCAGGAAATCTGTTGAGGCACAGGCTGTCATATGAACTGGCTTTGGAAATGCTAGGATCTTGTGACTGACAGTCTTTGAGCAGGGATTGCGTTCTTGGCTTTATTTGCTTTGCATTTGTTCAGGAGGCTGAATTAAAAAGTTGTTCCATCAGCAGCTCAGACAAGAGCGTAAAGCATCTCACTTCTTTGCCATTGCCTGGGATTATTCAGTGGATGCAAAATCATCAGTTCTGCTGATCCATGATCATCATGTTTAATAAGAAAAATTAAACTAATCTCCTGATGGGCTTCCAGGAGCTGAAGATAAATGCAGTCCAGGTGATGATTGCTGCCAACATCAGGCCTGGGTGTCATGGCAGGATAATGAGTAGATTTAACAAATAGCAGCAAGTTCTTTGAGACAGCCAGCACTGACTCCATGACATACGTGGGGTAATGTGCATAAAGGCCTCTAATCTAGAAAGCAAGGCAGACACAGAGCTGTTGGGTTTTCAGAAAAGGTCAGATGGAAGGAGATGCACAGCGTGGGATAATCAGCTGGAGGGTTGTGGTGAGCCTGCTTTGGGTGTCAGTGCAGTGAGACCAAAGTAAAGAAAATCAGAGATTCAGAGAACAGCTGAGTCCAGCACATGAGGAGATTCAGAATGAGGGTTGCATTGCCACTGTCTCTTTCCTTTCTGTATGAACACAGGTTTATTTTTCTTGTGGCAGCTGCTTTTAGTATCAAAGCCAGAGCAGCCTCAAGTATCTCCATGAGGAGCTCTCCAGTTTTTGCTCTGTTCCTTCTCTCCAGCTGAAAGGACCAGCCTCTGGTCCGAGTCCCAAACCTCTGCTCACAGAGAGAATTCACCAGCTTATTGCTGGGCCTGTTGCCAAATGTGTAATGGTGCTTTTCTGTTCCTCAGAGCTGTGTCTGGAATTCCCTCTTCCTTGTGTTACAGAGATATCTCTTAGCCAGTCTTCCAGTACCTGTCACTGCCTGGGTTTTCTGTGCTTTTATAAGTTTTAATGTTCTGTATTTGTTTGTCCCCAGAATGTGCCTACGGGTCCCAATAACAAACCCAAATTGCCAGTTGTGATCTCTCAGTGTGGGGAAATGTGAAGAGATGAAAGAGCAATGTGGTAAGTCTCACTCTTCACAGGCACAGAGCCATGAACTCTGGACTGCTCTGCTTCTTACTTTTCTCTTATTTTCACATTCCTTTGAACCTGCAGAGAGCTGTCTCAGCTCAGTGAAACACCAGAAAGTGCTTCTCTAACAGCATTCATTTCTGGCCAGCTTCCCTCCAAGCTGCACAAACACCAGAGGCAGCTCAGCAGCAATGAGATTTTGCAGCTGCAGTCGAGGGGAAGATGGGTTTGTGGGAGCCTTTTCTTGGATTGGGTTAGCTCAATTGAGGCTTGAAGCCTCAATTCCAGAAAGTGGATGAAAGGGAATTGCAGGAGTAACCCATCTGGCATTACCCAGGCAGTCTAGTTGGTGGGAAGCAGATTGGAGAACTTTCCAACAGCTACAAAAATCAAAGGATCCATGGATGGATCAGGCAGGGATCAAGAAAAGAAGAAGAGAAAGGGAGGCTTGAGCCTCCTTGCTCAGTACAGCTGTAGGACCAACACCATGAAGGACTGAGGAATTACCATTTTACACAGTCTTACCTTAACTTGGAAAAAGTACCACTGTCCTTTTCTGAAGGGATGTTTCCATTATTTACTGTTCTTCAAGCTTCATTTTGGTTAAACCTTCAGGCTAACATACAGTATTGTTTCCATTTGCCTGCTCACTTTACAAACCACAGGTATTTAAACAAATCTGTCTAGATTTCCGTGTGTTGGGCTGCAGCTTGTCAAAAATCAGCCTTTTGGTTGCTGATTTTTTGCAAATTGCAGGAGGCAGCTCTCACAAAAGCACATACCCACAATTTTTGACCTTCCATTAAATGATATCTAAAGGCAACTGGAAATGCCCACAATGTTCTCTCTTTTGTAATAAAGTCTTAGAGACCTGCAGCACTTCAGGCTCTTGGGAGCTCTTGCATTTTGTCGAAGTGACAACAGGGAATGTAATCATTCTGCCATTTCCCTGGCACTTCTGGTGGCATTTACAGGCCTTTGAAAAGAATCCTGCTAGCAAGGCTGTCCCTTGTCTTCCATAGCTGTGCTGAAGGGTTGGGTCCCCTTGAGGGTTGTCCTCAGGCCCAGACTTTCTTATCATTTCAGTTTGGAGTGCAGGATCTCTGACCAATGCCCAGAGCTGGTGCCACCTTACTGATTTCCCAGCCAGGTGTGTGTGTGTAGCAACTGGCACACACTTAAAATCTGCATGTGTCCCCCAGTGTCACTGCACAGCCTGGCTGTTGTAGGGTCTGTTGGGAATGGCTGTCCAGCATTTCAGACCTGTTTCTTCTTCCTTTCAGCATTCCTTTACCAGTGATTAGACCTGTGCTGGCTCCATGCAATTCCAATTCCAGCCAGCTCACCCACTGCCCCAGACTTCTCCACAGGCCAGATCCCTGCTCTTGACGTTCTCCTGATTTTTTTTTTTTTAACATTTTGAAATGTAAATAAAGAGTTTTTTTAAACATGTGCAGTGCACTTCAATTAACATTTGTTGGAATGGATTCTTCTCCATTTGAGAAGGGCTGTAACATCATGAACATGCATTATCCCTGGCTGGTTCAGTCAGGAACATTTCCTGCATGATATTGAGAGAAAGAGGGGGTGAAAGGAGCTTGGCAGAGCCGTGCTGCACCAGCTCTTTTCACTGGGCAGCTAACTACCAGAAAGGTTCTTGGCATCCTGTGAATCTCCAGAACCTTTGTGTGTACAGCCTTACTGAGGCGTGAGGAATTGGTGTAGCACAGATTCAATCACTGTTTGCTGGGCTCTGAGGGGAGTTCTGATGTGAACAAATGTCTTTGAGCCTTCCCCCAGCACCTGGCAGCACCACCCCATTGAGCTGTTCTGTGCCAGGTGTTGAAGGAGGGTATTTATTTACAGGGGTGTTGGAGCAGGCCTGTCATCTGGGAAACACAGAATGGTGACCCTACAGGAATGAAATTGGGGCTGTTGTCCTGTGTAGGGAGGAGAGCGCAACACATTTTTCAATGCCTAAGGAAAATTTAACTTGTTGGACAAGGACAGGGTTTTCCTCTGGACCTTCCCTCTGGGGAATCCAGCAAGAGATGTCGAGTATCTCCAGGCTGCTGTACGGTGAAGACACAGGGATAAAGGAGGCAAAGAGGAGCTGGGAGGTGGTGGTGGTTGGAGAACGGCTCCAGCGGGGTGAAGGACCCAGCAGTCACACTTTGCCGCCAGCCTGGGCGGGTGGAAGCGCTCAGGGTGACCCCCACCCCTCCGGGAACGATGGGGCACTTCGGGAAAAGCTGATTCCCCGCGGGTCAGCTCAGTGCTGTGGCTGCATGTGCGTACGTGGATTAGGGAGCTCTGACACGGCTCCGAGCCCGTCATTTCCCGCGGGTATTCAGCGCTCCCGGGCCCTTTCAGGCAATCCCTAGCGGGCCCGGCCCGGCCCGGTGCAGCGCCCGTGGGCGGAGCGGCGCCCAGCCCGCCACATGGTCGCGCGCACTTCCCCGATCGTGCCCGTTGGGGGCGGGAGCGGCGGCCGGAACGGCCAATCAGGCGCGGGGGCGGGGACTCCGGGCGGGCCGGTAAGAAAAGCGAGCCTGGCAGCCACGGGCGGAGCGGCCAATGGGCGCGCGCTCTCGAGGAGAGGCAGGTGTGTCCGCCAATAGGCTTCCGGCGGGAGGCGGGGGCGGGTTGGGGAAGGGCCAATGGGGTCGCTCTCCGTTTAACCGGCGGGCCGGGTGGCGAATTGCGGCGCGCGCGGGCGGGGCGCGCGGGGTGGCTAGCCGGTGCGCGCCGCCATTGTGGCCAGTTCGATCGGTATCGGGAGCGGAGAGCGGAGCTCAGCGAGCCCGGAGCAGGGAGCAGCCCCCCCACGGCCGGCCTCAGTCACCATCACACCGCGGGAGGCGGCGCAAACAGCAGTCACCACCACCGTCCGCACCGAACAGCCGCCGCCATGAGCAGCGAGGCCGAGACCCAGCCGCCCGCCGCCCCCGTCCCCGCGGCGGCTCCCGCCGCCCCCGCCGACTCCAAGCCAAACGGCGGGACCGGGAACGGGGGCAGCGGCCTGGCCTCGGCGGCGCCTCCCGCTGGCGGGGACAAGAAGGTCATCGGTGAGGGCCGGCGGGGGTCCCTGGGGTCCCGGGGTGGGTGGGTGAAGCCCCGATCCTTTGCCCCTCCCCCGCCGTGGCTGAGGGGTGGCGCGCGCTCCCTTCTCCCCCCACCCGCCCCCCCCCCGCGAGGGGCGGCGCGCGCCCCCTGCCCGCCCCCGGCGCGTGTCCCCGGCGGCGCGCGCCGCGGCCGTTACTCGCCCCCCGCTCGCGCCGCGCGCCGCCGGCCCCGCGTGCCGGGTGGGGGCGGGGCGGCGCAAGATGTCCGCCACGCGGGGCCTTTGTGCGCGCGCCCCGCCACGTGCCCCTGACGCGCCGCTCCCTCCCCTCCTTCCCCCCCCCCAACTCTGCCCCTTCCCGCAGCAACGAAGGTTTTGGGAACAGTGAAATGGTTCAACGTGAGGAACGGTTACGGCTTCATCAACAGGTGGGCGCCCGGGCGCGGCGGGCCTCGTTAACGGGGGGGCGCGGCGCTCGTGTGGGGCGGGTGACAGGCGGGGCGGGGGGCGGCCGTGCCTCGGCCTCCTCTCGGCCTGCTCGGCGGAAGGAGCTGCTGAGATGCGCCCTTTCTCCACCCCCAGGGTTTCTGACCCGCTCGGGGCTTGCCTGGTTGTCTTTTCAATCCTTTAACCCGGGCAAGAGCCGTGCTCTCGAAGCGAGACTATTTCCACGGCCATGTGTCTTTATGGTCCTTTTTTTTTGTGGTGTTCTGGGTTTTTTTTTCCCTCTTAAGGATATGACAGTATACTGGCTGTCAGCACACACAGTATTTGTTTAAACTCTTGAGGGAACTTCAGTCAGTGGAAGCAAAAAATTGCTTTGAGCACTTGGTAGTTCAAACACGCTCTAATGAGGACACCCTCAACATGTGGGAAAAGGAGCTAAAGGAGCACAATTCACAGGGTCTAGTGCCACACTGAAGTGAATGGACGGGTCTCATGCAACATGTGCCTAGAAGATTCTTTTTATGACAGTAGTTGATGTGAAAGAATAATTTGAGCGCTTCAGGAGTTGTGTAAATACCTATAGTAGGCCTGTCAGAGAGAGGAAGTGCTCTGCTAACAAGTTTTTTTTAAAAATGGTCAATTCTTGGCACCATTGGTTGGGGGGGCCTCTCCAGAGTGTTGCCAGAGCTGTTTCCCTTAATTCTGGTACTTAAACTCTCCAGTATCAGAATGTGTCTGAAAAGTGGGGAATCCTCCTTCAGGGCAGCAAGTGCAGTGTTACTGTTGGACCTGGTGTTTATGTTTGGTTTAAACACTACCTTTTTGAACTGCCTGTTACTCTGTGAACTAGTTTGAATTATGTGTCAAGCTCCTGAATTGGTTTTGTGTCTGCATCTTTACAAACTTGCCTCCCAGTCTGCCCAGTTTGCATTGTTCGCAGCGTGCTTTAGTCACCAGTGCCGGGAGCTGCCGTGTCTCTGGCCTTGGGAACGCCTCCCGAGTCCCAGCCACAAACCCCACCTCGAGGGAAGGCTTTTCCTGTTCCCTCAATAGTGGAAATGTTCTGTGATGTCAGTCAAGCAAGGAAGCGGCAGCAGCGAGTTGAGACATCCGAGGAGCTTCCCCAGTCATTACTTTGGCAGCTGTTAAATCCCTGAGGTTGCCATTTGTAATGAGAAACCCAGCATGATCTCGTATTATCAAGAGATTAGAGCCTGGTAACTGAAGGGGAGGACATTTCCTCAGCTCTGGAATCTCTGCTTGGCTGCAGGGAAGCTCTGCCAGGAGCTCCTGCCCTTGCATGGCTCTGGTTTAGCCAGGTCTGCTTTCAAATAAAACGAGGCTTCAGAGCTGAAAGGAGCTTTGATGTAGATGCATGCTCAGTTAAGGTGTTTTCTGTGTGTTTTTAATGTTAGAAGTGAGATTCTGTTCCAAAATAGGAGGGAGTTTGAATTCTGGGACTTTGATGGTTGTTTCTCATGTTTGCCAAAATTAACAAGCAGATGTGCAAGAGCCTCTGCCTTGGTCTCTGCCGTGACTGGAGCTGCACTGTCTGGCCTGGTATTTGGTGCCCTGCTGGACTTGGCATTTTCTTAGTCTGTCTGCTTGTCCGTTTCCCTTTTTCTAATATATTTTTGTGGATAAAAAATGTGAATGGAAGAGTGGTGTAGTGCAAAGATGAGCTAAATGATTTGTTCAGCCTTCAGAATGGGTGTTTCTCTTGTACCCTTCCAAATTTTCTTTGAACAAGTGATGGTCCTGCTGTTCCATCACCCACATGACAGCATGCTTGCTTCTCCCAGATGTGTTTGCTGGAAAGCAGCACTGGGAGTGGTGTGGCCAGTGGTGTAAAACGGCCTGGTGTGTTTTTCACTTGACTCAGTGAGCTCTGTGTGACCCAGTCAGTGGTCAAGCCAAAAGTCTGATGTCTTCTTGGATGGAAATTGCTTTGCAACAGGATTTTGAAAACAAGTATCTGTTCTGGTTGTCCAAATTTCAGCTTGGGCAAAAGTACAAGGCTTCCACGCTTGTGGAGCACTTCCTACCAGTTGTTTTTCAGCTGAGGATGAGGGAAGGGTGCTCAGCATTTTTACTAGAAATATATTACTATGCTCTTGTGAAGGTTTTTAGCATTTTGGACGTTGTGTTTTGAAGAAGAGTCTTTCAGCTTTGGCTTTGCAAGGGCTTCTGGGGCTTTAGAGATGAGATGGGAATGGCTCTGCTCCACTGCCTTTTGGCTGCCTTTTCCCAGTAACCTGTGAGGTCTGGAGGCATCAATTTCAAGAGGAAACAAGGGGACTTATTTTTACTGGTGATGTCTGTAGAACAGCTCTAGCTTGGATGGAGTTTCTGGAAGAAGTTTAATTGTCAATTCTCACTTTTTAAAACCAGGGGTGAGGAGGGCCTGGCTTTATCTTACTAAAAACTGACCCAAGTATTCTGTTACCACTGGCTGTGAGCACTCCAGTTCAGAGCCTGTTTTCACACAAGCTGGTGTCTTTAACCAGTCATTCTAGGAAATAAAAGCCACTTTGCTGTTGGTTGAAAGGTTCCATGCAATAATGAAACTGAACACAGCAGTGAGGGTGGGCTGGTGTGCTGGGAGCTGGGATGTCCATGCTGCAGTGGGGGGATGGATTGTGCACCTCTGACCAGCACTGGGGTGTCTCTGTTGAATATCTCCAGAGCAGAATGGAAACTGCTCACTCAAGCTGCTCCTGAGCTGTGCTTGTTGGGCTCAGGGCAGCTGTGGGAGCTCTGC
The DNA here is from genome assembly GCF_021018805.1 of Prinia subflava. NCBI lineage: Eukaryota > Metazoa > Chordata > Aves > Passeriformes > Cisticolidae > Prinia > Prinia subflava. The sequence goes on along the minus strand of NC_086267.1, from coordinate 2,583,260 downwards.
CAGGACCATGCTGAAGGATGGGTGCTCTTGGGGCCTTGTAGATACAGACCTGAGCTGTTCTCTGTTTCTTGAGAGGGGAAACCAAGGCTTGTGCTGCCTTCAGGGGCAGCTGGTGTTGCTGTTCCTCAGGTGAGCGAAACATTGAGGCTGAGGGGATGTGAGTGAAGAGGCAGAGCTGCTTCCAAAAGCTGCAGTAGCCAGACTCCCACACAGCACTGCTGGGGAGCAGTGAGTGGTCCCTGTCAGGTATTCAAACATCTCTGTTGATGGGATGTGAAGGGCAGAGGGGTGTGCAGCAGTGAGGAACGTGCCTTACTGAACCTTCAGCATGTGCTTTGCACTGTGTGTAAGCTGCCTGCTGATCTCTTTCCTACACACAGTAAGCTGATAGGAACTAGTTGAGAGCAGGCTGAGGAGTGATGCTCAAAGCCTGTTATGATAGATCTGCTTTTTGGTTCTGTATCAAACACCTGGATTTTTAATTTACTGTGCATTTTATTCACGAGTTTCAATTTCCTGTTGTCTTGCAGGAATGACACCAAGGAAGATGTGTTCGTCCATCAGGTAAGACTTCCTTGAAACTGAAACATATTCCCTCTCAGAAACTGACTGTGCCTGACCTATTTAAGTTGAAGTTGTGGAAGAGCCTTGCATTTTCACTGTTACTTGAACACAAGAACTGATTCTTGGTTGTACTGCAAGTAGAGCCTGCTTGCACTTTGGGGTTTTGTCCTTTGGCTGAGTGGGCTGATGGTGTACAGTGATGAGATTGCAGGGACTGCCACCATGGGCTTGGGATAACTGCTTGGAGTCCAGTCATCCTGTGGATTCATGCAGTGGTTAAGTAAGCATCTGGAAATAAATTAAAAGCTTGCAGCAGGGAGAGAAATTCATTTAACTGAGGGTTGAAGTGCCAATGAAGCTCTTTTTTCCTAGGCGAAATTACAGATTTTATTGCTCTAGGTTTTCAGTGAAAGTATACAAACATTTTAGTAGGGGCTTTTCAATTTAACTGATATGTACCCTCAGATATAATGTATGGCAAACAGGTAAGCCTCTGGAAAACACTGCACACCACACCTGTGTTTTACTTCATGGAACAGGTTTGCCTTAGTTTAGTTCTTTGTCTGAAGTGCAAGGCTGTGATCAGCATTTTGTTTTTTGCCCTTTCTAGCTCAGGATCTTGTTAGTAAGCAGCCCACACAGAACTCCTAGTGGAGCCTGGTTTACTTCTGGCATTTAGGAATCCATGGGTCATTCTTTCGTCTCAAGTTAGGGATATGCTGCTGATGTTAACACAGAGGAAGGGAAGAGCAATGCCTGGCAAGTGTTTTGTGTTAATAATTTCTCAGCTTCTTGCCTTTTCTTTGTCTGAATTACCAGCTTTTAGAGGCACTGGTTCATGAGAGGTTATACATACCCTGAGGGGAAGCTTTCAGACTCAACGGGCAAGTAAGGTCACCTGTGTGTGACCTTGACTTACTGGTTGGGTTACAGGACTTGTCATGTAGCTGCTGTCTGTTTCTGAAATAACAGTTTGGTCATGATTTGTTTTAGTGTGATATTTTTTACAATAAAGCAGTTGTAGGGCTCTAATCTGAAAGAAACCAGGTTGTTGAGAAGTTCTAGCTGTGAGTGCTTTTCTCCATCCCTGTTACACAGCTCAGGCATCACAAAAAGCTGTTGGACTGGCTGCTGTTGTAATAAGGCTTTCCTTAAAGTTACTGAGACCTGTGAGCATGGTTTTCCATTGATTTTGTTCCATTTAGGGGGAGAAAATCTAATCAAATTGTGTGGCAAGTATTTATGTTAAAGTTATTACACTTTTATTGCCCTTCAGTTAAAGTGTTTGATAAGGAGAACAGGGCTGAGTGTATTGAGTGTTAACTTGTCTGTCAGAGGTGTCATCCAGTACTGCAGAGCACTGAAATCTGAGTGTGCTGGTGATGTTTGACACTGGTACACAACATTGTCTGGTGCTGACACCTGGAAAAGACCAATCCTTGTGGCTGGAGTAGATGTAGTTTTGATTGATTAGTCCTGTGGTAGAAATTATGGTGTTGGAAGCCTCGGAGGAGGAGATCTCTTGATACCTGGCCATTTCTATGAGTATGGAACAGTTTAGAGAGTATGGAGCACAGAGGCTGCTGTGTCCTGTGGTGTGTGGGAAATAATGGAGGGCTGAAAATCCAAGAGGGTGATTGGAAAGGCTGAAATATTGGTATATAGGCTTCAGAGGAATATAAAACTATCATAGTGATGTTGAATCTTAAACTCTGGTTAGGAATCCTTTAGCCAGTGTGTGGTTTTCAAACTGCCTTTGTAGCCAGCAGACAGGATGCTGACAGGTGCTCCCAGTTAATGGTAAAGCTGTTGCACATTTCAAATAGTCCAGAGTGTAATACAGGTACATTTTGTGGCTTCCTGGATTTTCCCCATGATTCAACTGCTTTTTCAGGAGTATGGGTCTTTCTCCTAAAATAAAGAAATTGATATTTAGCAATTAAAAAAAATTAAGTCTTCCTTTGTATTCTTATGCTGTGCCTGCACTGTTGTGTTGTTAGACTGCCATAAAGAAGAATAACCCCAGGAAGTACCTCCGCAGCGTAGGAGATGGAGAGACCGTGGAGTTTGATGTGGTTGAGGGAGAAAAGGTAAACACATCTCTCGGGTGTCAGCACATGGAAAACTCAGACTGCAGGCTTTGCTGTGGCGCCTGCGGTTTGAGGTGATGCCTGATGACATCCAAGGAGGTGAATGGTTTTTCATTTCTTCACAAGGTGGATGTAAATCACTGCTCAGTCTAGACTGTTGTGCTGTAGCTGGTGGGACGGTGGCCGTTGCCCTAACGCTGTTTCCACTCCTCAGGGTGCGGAGGCAGCCAATGTCACAGGACCTGGCGGAGTTCCAGTGCAGGGCAGTAAATACGCAGCAGATCGTAACCATTACAGACGATATCCACGTCGTAGGGGTCCTCCACGCAACTACCAGCAAAACTACCAGAACAGTGAGAGTGGGGAAAAGAACGAAGGAGCAGAGAACATCCCAGAAGGTCAAGCCCAGCAACGCCGTCCCTATCGCAGGCGGCGGTACCCACCTTACTACATGCGTAGGCCCTACGGGCGTCGTCCACAATACACCAACCCTCCCGTGCAGGGAGAGATAGTGGAGGTAACACCTGCCTGACGTGTGGTGCTAAACGGGCTTGGTTGCTTTGCAGCAGGGTGATGGGATGCACCTTTTGGCGCTTCTTGTAGGTACTCCAGGTGATTTTGGTAAGGTTTGGCAGTAATGTGAAATGAAGTAGCTGAAGGTCTTTGTGTTACAGCTTCTAAAAACCTGAGTGTTTCAGTTTGTGTGATTTGCTGGAGGATTCTCCATCGTGTGTACAGCTGTTCCTAGAACTGCTGTTCCCCTTGACTGAACTGACAGTCCTGCAGCTCCTTTCTCTTTGCGTGACGGGCTGTGGAGTGAGCACATTGCTGCCTGGGGCTGAGGGGCTCTGTGGCCTGTGTCTTGCAGGGTGCTGACAACCAGGGTGCAGGAGACGGCAGACCAGTCAGGCAAAACATGTACCGGGGTTACAGACCGAGATTCCGCAGGTATGCTCCAGACGAGCTGCTGGCTTCAGCCTTGTCCAGCAGCACAGCCGGGACATGGCGGTGCTCAGGTGCTGCATGGTTAAAGCCTAGCTTGATTTTCAGGGGTCCTCCTCGTCAAAGACAGCCTAGAGAGGATGGAAATGAAGAAGATAAAGAGAACCAAGGGGATGAAACCCAAAGTCAGCAGCCACCTCAACGTCGGTACCGCCGTAATTTCAACTACCGACGCAGACGCCCAGAGAACCCTAAACCACAAGATGGCAAAGAGACGAAGACAGCCGAACCACCAGCTGAGAACACGTCCGCTCCCGAGGCTGAGCAGGGCGGGGCTGAGTAAACACCGGCTTAACATCTCTACCATCATCCGGGTGCGTGGCCGGGGCTGGGCATGCCCTTGCTGACTTCTTTCAGTTCTTTTAAATTTGTGCCTTATAAGGTTTGGGCTCTTGTTGCTCACGTGTGCTGTAGCTGATCTGTGAGTGTGTCTGCAGAACTGAGCTTGAGGGGCTTTGTAGTGTCAATGCTGACTGATTGGGAGGAGTTAGTTACAGGCTTTAATTGTTATAGATGGAATGATGTTACACTTTAAATCTTGGCTGTGTGCGGTAGTTCAGGTGTACAGCAGTCACTGCTAACCCAGAAATCCAAGCAGAGCAAGTGTAGACTGGAAAGTGGTCAGGAGAAGCATGTGTTGGGATTCACCCAGCTCCATCAATGCCTGAGCTGAGTCCCTGCAGGGAAGTGGATGGCATTGAGACCTCCATTTCTGCAAAGGTGATGTGGAATTAGCAGGAGTGTCTCAGGAGCAGCTTTTTATCTAATCAAAGTGCTGGAAAAACTGGTAGAAATGGTGCTTTTGTCAGAGTGTGTGGGAGGGACAGTTCTGCTAATTTGGGAATATTTTCATTGCCAGGACACTTTATCCTGCATTTCTTGTCACCCATGTGTGTATCCCATTCCTTTGTCACTTGCTCCTTGCTAATTACCAGGGCAGGAGGGTGGAAGAGGCCTTAGGGCTGTAGTGGGAGCAGACTGAGTGCTCACATTGATGGGATGGACTGGGAGAATGGCTCAGTGCTGGCAGCAGCTGCAGCTCTCCCAGCTCTGGGAGCTTGGGGGCTGCATGGGCTCGAGTGCTTCGTGTTCCACGTGCAGATGGATCATTCACTCCCTGTCCAGGCTGTGCTGCAGTCATCCCTGTGCACTTTGGTGAACATTTGTTACTCATCTTTGTGGTCCACACCTCCTGCATGAATTCTCAGAACATGGGCTTCAAAAGGATACCACAGTGGCACCTTGGTTCCTCCTGCTGTAGCGTTGGAGAACACTGGGTGTAGTTTCTGTGCCCTCAGCAGTGGCTGGATGTCAGCAGAGCCTGGTGGAGCAGCCCTCCCCATGGCTGGAGGATCCCTTTGGGCTGAGGCTGACTGAGGGCTCTCTTTGGATCCTTGATCCTGTGGAAGGTGCCTGGTGTGCCTGCAGGGGCTGGGGCTGGCAGGGAGGAGAAGCTGGTGAGGGTTGCCCTGTGAGCTTCTGACAGGCAGTTTAGGGTGGATTTTTGAGTTGCAGGTGAATCTTGTGAAAAACACCCCTGTAACCCTTTGTCACCTGTCTGATCAGCCTTTTTTCTTTTTCCTCTTTTTCAGTTTAGTCATCAAAGAAAAGACTTTAAGAAATGAAGAAGAAAATGAAATTCCAGCAATAAGAAATGAACAAAAGAATTGGAACGGAAGACCTTAAGTGCTTGCTTTTTGCTGTTGACCAGATTACTAGAACTATCTGCATTATCTATGCAGCATGGGGTTTTTATTATTTTTACCTAAAGAATTCTCTTTTTGGAAATGATAAACACGTTTTTTAAAAGCCTGTTTTTTCTCAATATACCTTTAAAAGTTTGTAAATTGTTTCATATCTGGTCACGTTGAGATTTTTAAGAACCTCATTTTTAATTTGTATGAAATATACGCCTGATTTTTTCAAGTCAAACTGCAAGCATCTGTTAATAAAGGTCTTAAAGAGTTACCATGTGTGCTTAGGTGTTTTAAATCCACTTTTGTGTGAAAGGGTTTTAAGTATTCATAGAAGGTTTGGGGAAAAAAAGTGACTGCTTTGCTCTTTGGGCATACAGGCTGGTGAGGTATAACAGAAAAGTTGAAGTAAATAAAAACAAGGACCCTTAAAGCTCTCCTCATCCCATCCCCTGCCAGTGGGGCAGGGACACCTTCCACCCTTCCACTCAACCAGGCTGCTCCAAGCCCTCTCCAAGCTGGCCTTGAACACTCCCAGGGATGGGGCAGCCACAGGTTCCCTGGGCAGCCTGGGCCAGGTTTTAGATTCCAAAAAACCCCAAACTCATCATTGTAGCTGTGCTGCAGCACAGTTGCTCATGAGGGCCCTGCAGGGGCAGCTGTTCCCAGGGGTGCAGAAGCTGTGCCTGGTGCCAGAGCTGCCTTTGGCCGCACCCCAGTGCCCTGGAGAGACCCTGGTGTGAGTGGGGGCTGCTCTGGGCAGGGGCTCAGCCTTGTGTGTGCCCAGCTGTGCCCCTTAGAGCCCCTGCAGGAGGGGCTGCCCACAATGGCAGCTTTGGGGCCTTTCTGCTCACTGGAGAGCTCTGTGCTCTTCATCATCTTCCTGTGGGCTCCAGTGTCCCCATCACCCAGGGGTCCCAACAATCCCAGTGCTCCAGGCTTGGCTCTGTCCAAACACCTTCCAATGCTCCCACTGCCCATCCCCTGGCTGTGCCCTCTGAGCATCCTGCCCTCCAGACACTGCTGTTAGACAGCAAAATCTCACCTCTGCTGCTTCCTCCTGCCACTCAGTGTCGGGATTTTCTCCATTCCCAGTTCCCTGGGGTGTTGCTGATGACAGGGACAGACTTGCCCTGGACTTGCCCTCTGGCAGAAGGGTGAGCACCTGCCATAAACAACAGCTTTGCTGCCTTTTGGCTTCACGTGAGGGGGCAGATGGCGCAGGAGGACCCTCGCAGCTCCTCTGGGGTCTGGTGGAAGGTGCAGGTGCTCTGCAGCCTGGCTGGGCTGCAGGAGTGGTGTCCACACCTCTGTTTTGGGGAGTGACTGTTCCCTGCAGCACCATCTGCCTGGGCCTGCAGCTTGACCTGCCACCCCTCAGGGTGACAGTGCTGAGGAGCCTCTGCCTGGTTTCCCTGTGCTGTGCTGGTGTCTGTGCTTAGCTGGGGGTGAGAACGAGGCCAAAACCAGCATTCACTAACTGAGGGTAGTGGGGATTGAGCTGGTGGCAGTTTCAGGTTTTTTTCTATAATGGTTTACAAGTGCTGAAAGAATTCATTTGGAGAACAGAATTCCCATTTTGTGTGAACTTAAAAACCCCACTCTGCTGCTGGAGCATCTCCATCAGGAGATGCTCTCTCCTGGAGCATCACACCAGGACTCACCTCCCTGTGTCTGGTGTGGATGGCTTTGGTGTTCCTTGATCCCCCGTGAAAACGTTGATAACTGAGTGTTCCAGACTCCTGGTTTTACCCAGTTTTTGAGTACAAACCTTGTGCTGCCCTCTGTCCGAGCCCAGGGAAGGTTTCCAGTGGGGCTGGTGTGGGAGGAACCAGGGCTCCCAGCCACAGGGAGTCAGTGCTGCTCCGTGCAGAGAAGACTTCCCACTGAATACCCCCAAAGCTTGGGCTGAGCAATGCCAGAGGAGCTGCTCTGCCCTTGGTGTCCTGGCAGCTTTCCCGGGGAACAGGGCATCTTTCCTTAAAGCAACACTTTTCTGGGATTTATTTTCATAAAACCTGGCTGGAGGTGGGGATAAACCCTTCCCTGGCTGACTGCTGCAGTACCCTCACTTTTAGCAGCCAGCTGGCCGTGTCAGAGCCTGGAAGCAGCTACAGAAATGTCCCAGTACAGGTGCCAGTGCTTTAATGGGGTCGGACTGGCCGGGAGAGGGTCCCGTGTTGGGGCTGGGTGCAGGAGGTGCTGCTGGCCGTCACACACGGGCATCCATGGCATACATCTGGCTGGTGGCTGTTCGGCCCCGGGGCTGGGGGTGCCTCTGGGGCTGACAGCGGCTGCTGGGGGCTACCAGGAAAGAGTTGGGGTTGTTGGCCAGCAGTTGCAGGGTGACTTGGGCCTGCCACAGCACGGGGAAATGAACTGGGACAGCCAGCAGGGTTAACTTCCACCCCACGGGCCCAGGCACAAGGATTGGAGATGGTGTCTGGGGAGGCATCGGTGTCCCTGGTGGTGGGGCTGTATTTGAACCACACATCCCTGCAGCCACGGGCTCAGGCTTTGGCTGATGACAGGGATTCAGCTCCAGCACAGCTACTGCTTTGGGTAAACATCAGCACACCTGGAGGCCCACAGATGTGGATGGGCCCCTGCACCCTCTTCGTGCATTTACAGGGTTTATGGGGCCCCTCACTCAGCCCTGTTCTGCCTTGTGTAGCCTCTCCAGTCAAGGGGCACAGGCTGGGCACAAAGGGGCCCCCTTTGGTTAGGCTGGACCCTGCAAGAAGCCCCTGTGCCCCCTGAGCTGGTCCTCCACCCCTTATCCCTGCGGGGCAAAAAGCTACTTGAGACAGGATGGGGTGGAATGGGACAGACTGACCTGTGCAGGCATAGAGGCAGCAGGTCAGCAGGACAGATGCCACAAAGCAGCCAGTGGAGCCGGCCATCCCCAGCCAGCACGACCACCCAAAGTCATAGTGGACTCCCAGGAATATATTGTGTGACACCAGCATGGCCCTCTCCATGTAGACATCCACTGCATACCACATGGAGCCCGTCAGTCCCAGGATGCCTAGGAAGAATGGGGCTTGTTAAAAAGAACCCTACAACCCCCCGTGCCCCCCAAAGCCCTGCTGGGGGGTGCTGCCAGCTCCTGCCACGCTCCCCAGCTCCCGTGAGCTCTGTCTGCTCCCAAGCTTTCCCAGCCACGCACTCCCAGCACCAAGCATGACCCCAGCTCCGTAGCACATCTTCAGTTTGACACAAGGATCTTCCTTCAGGAACGTGATGCAGTCGAGGCCAAGGACCAGGGTAGCCAAAGCCAGGCCAGCCAGGAGATCCGCCGTGATCATCAGGGTCCGTGTCACCACGATCTTCACTGGGCAGGGAAGGTAAAACAACCAGAAATGGGAGTGAGGAATAATCAGAGGAGCAGGTCTCTCCACTCCAGGTTTCTGCCCATGTCCTTCTTGGAGTCACCCAGCTCACCAGTGGCCATCACACTGGAGCCCACCAACCCCATCCCTGCCATGGGCTGAGGGAAGGTTCTCAACAAGGTCATCAGAAACTTAACAAGGGCTTAAACCCATGATTAGACCAGCTCAAGAAACCAAACAGCTCCAGGTATACCCATCAGCACCTGGTATATAAATGGTTGCCTGCTCAAGCCATTCTTGAGCAGAAGACGCTGCTGTCCACACTGTTTTCTCCTCAAAGTTGTGTAACAGTTGTTTTGAACAGTAAATGTCAACATACCAGTGAAAAACAAGAACTGGCAAGGATCACATCACAGCTGTGAAGGGACTGTGCCCTGCAAAGCTCCCTTCTCCCCAGAGCAAGGTGGCAGCCCCCTTCAGTCCATACCAACCACTTTCCTTCTCCACTGCCTGAATCTGTGTTGTTCCATGTCATGACCCAACACAAGGGTTGTCTCTGCAGGGCTTGATGTGCCCTCTGCAGGCCAGAAGAAATGTCCCTACCCTGATGTGACTGTCCCTGAGCTGTGGGAATGAGTCCTTGGCCAGTGGGAATGGTCTTTGCTGTGCCTGCAGCATGCTGGATTGCAAATCCTGGGCTCTCCATGCCAGAACATGTTTGTTGTGAGGTGGCACAGCTTCCCAGCAGCTTCCCAGCATCTCTCCTGTCTGATCACCCCATGGAAGGTCTGACTGAACCCCGATGCCAAGGCCAGGCTATGGGGGCAGGAGATCAAGAGCAGCCCTAGGCTGGTGTGGCTGACTGACAAAGGGCAGCTTGACAAAAATCCCTTTCCCTCTTCCCTTTCAAGGAGACTCTGAGCTGTGAACTTAATAAATGCCTCCAAGCCAGGTCATCTCACCTGGGTGGTCAGCCAGAATGGAGTCGTACTGGTCGCAGGTCCTGACCCCGTCCTGCATGTTGGTGACACACTCCCTCCAAAGGCCCCGGCATTTGTGACTTACCTGCAAGCAGGAGAAAGGCACTCATGCAAAAGCACTCATGCAAAAGCACCAGAGTCTCCCAGCTTCCCATGGGTCTCTCAGCCCAGCAGGGCACATTTCAGGCTCCCACCACTACACCTGGACGTGTCCTGATGACTCCCTGCCCATACCTGCTCTCTGTTTTTTCCTGCTCCATCCCTCTATCTCTATAATGGTCTAATCCTTCAACTCAAAAAGCAGTGGGTTTGTCCCACCATGTCCCTTTTCCAAGCCTGTGGAGACATGGTGCAACCTCATGGATGGCAAGGCACCCACCTTGCTCTCAGCTGCTCACCTTGAGGATGCTGGTTGCTCTGCTCACCTTAAAGGTGGCTGCTCTCTCACCTTCCAGGTGATTTCTCTGCTCACCTTCCAGGTGATTTCTCTGCTCACCTCCAAGCTGTCATCAGCATTGACCATCCAGCAGTCCGTGCACGTGGCCAGGAGCAGGAAGAGTGTTGAGAGAAGAGCGAGCCCGAATGCTGTCACCTGCAGGGCTGCACCCATGGGTGACCTGCAAGGGCACAGAGATGTTCACCCACTCTGCTCTGGCTGCTTTGAGACACCCAGTCTGCCAAGGACAAAGTGTCACCCAGGCCAGGCATCCTCTGGATCCCCAGGAGCCATCTGTGTCCAGTGCTCACTCGCTGTCAAAATGCTCTAAATATCCTCAGCCATGGTTGTGCCACCAGGTTTACATGTAGAGAGAGCTTTTACATCCACAGTAATTTTGTAGTGGAGACATTCCCACACTGCTTCCCTCTCTTCCAAATAGAACCTGCCAACCATCAGTCCCTGCCCTTTGGGAATCAAGAGCTGCTGGAAACCACTGTCCAAGAGCTGCTACAAAAACCTGTGACCTAAGCACGTCTCCAGAGAACCTCTAGAGACCTCCATCCCTGCCATACGACTTGGTGGGTACATCCTCTGCCTTTTCTTGCTTTTGTTTTTTACTCCAAGGAAAGCTATGAGCTGTTGAATGTCCAGGTTGGAGCACAAATGTCCCATGGAGGTGTCCTAATCTCAAGGGAGATTACCAAGCCCAAAGACACCTCTCCCATTTCAAGGGGGCCAAAGGCTGCTGGGGCATGGTGAGGGTGCCCTGAGGAGCTGCCAAGGCTCTCCACAGAGCAGAAGGGATGGCACCATTTGTTTTCCATCCTAGATGGATGTTTTCCATTTCTAGATGAAAAGACTGCAGAGAGGGGAGCTGTGCCCAAGGTATGAGCAGGGGACATTGTGCCTGCAAACCCTGGGCAGGAATCCCACTTTGTCATGTTTTGCAACCCAAAATGCCAAATATTTCACTGCCTGAAGCTGCAACTACTACAACAGCCCTTTGGACAGGGGTTCATACAAATGCATTAATTAGCAAGACCAGATGAGTTTCTGGGTTACATGGGTTAATTAGCACGAGAAGATAACTCTTCATCACCAGGTTTAGTACCTCCAGCCAGAGGCTGCCCACCCTGGCATGGCACAGGCGCCCTGTGGGGCAGGGGTGGGAAGGAGGGCTGTGGTCCCCACTCCCAGTGTGCCCCATCTCCCCCCACATCCCCTCTTGGGATGTCACTGGGAGTAGAGGCATCACTCTCCCATCAACTCTGAGCACTTCCATCCGCTTCACTCCCAGTGGACAGGCTCTTAGACCCCAATTTACAATATTTTTTTTAATTCCCCAGGCTCCCTTCTGAGCTAACTCCCCAGAACAAGTGGGCAGTCTCTTAGACCTCAATTTAAAATACATTTTTTTAAATTCCCCAGGCTCCCTTCTGAGCTAACTCCCCAGAACCTTATTTGTTTCTGCTAGACCCCAGCTGTTCTGGAGCCTTTGAAGAAAATATGTTCAGCCACTTCAGTTATATGAGCAAGAAAAAAAAAAAAAGGAAGAGAAAGAAATTCTTAATGCTGGAAAAAATCAGCTGTAAACCTTGTTGATAAAAAAAGGGATTCATGGGGAGCATTACCTTCACCACAGGCTCCTTCTTGTTGCAGTGGGATGATGAAAGAATCTCTTTGTTGCTGATGATTTGGGATAGGGATGTAGGTCTGGAAGGATTTTAAGTGCAGATGGGATTGGATCCTCACTCATCTGATGGAATCAGGGATACACAGCCCCATCTGGAGCTGGTGCTGGGCTATTTAAGGTCTGTCCAAGGTACCTCAGCTGGGCTTTGTGCTCTGAGACACCACGGGCATCCCTGCAGTTAGAGCAGTCATAGGCTGCGAGCGGAGCCTCCCCAAAAATGTCACGTGGAGAAGCCAATGGAAACCTGCTGGGAGCTCTCTCCAGGTGGGGGACTCTGTGTCCTGGACAAATAGCCCCTGTTTTTTAATTAGATCTTTCAATTACTGCCTAAGAATGAGTGGCCTGAGACACTGGAGTGGCCCAAGATCCAGGAGCGGTACCAGAGTTCAGAGGGTTGGAAGGGGCCAAAGAAAGGAGCTGGCATGCCAGGGTGATAATGAACCTCTTTGGCTGGTAATTAAGACCTTTCTTTTTTTTCCCATTAAGCAGAAAACAGGTGAAAATCACTGCAGTGTTGACAGCTCAGGTACCGTGTCTGTGACCCTGGGCAGCAGCACCCCAGCAGTCTGGCACTTGGAGCTGCCCTAAAAACTCCAGGTTTGTTCTCTAATCCCCTTCTGTTTGGGGATTACACAGGATCTGTTACAGCATCCTCTGAGCATCCCTGGGCTCAGCTGTGCCTCATGGCTCTGCTCACCCTCATCTCTCAGACCCATGGAAAATACTCCTATTTCCATTTTGTGGGTCATAGTTGAGGGGCACTTGGGTTTTTAGGGTGGGTTTGGTTTTTGTTGTGATTTTTGGTTTTTTTCCCCTCTAGATAATCCTCTGCAACATTTTGCTGTGGGCATTTTGGCAAAACACCAATCTCGGCAAATCCTTCAGCCCTGCAGAGACGCCCAGGTGCCTGATGTGTGAGATTCCTGGGGCTTTGAGTTGTCCTATTTTCCCAGAATTCTGGAACATGGCAGGTCTAATGCTTTGGCATGTAGCAGTGAATTAGGGCCAAAAGTGTTCAGAAGCGTTTGTGAACTTCATTTTCCAACCTTTACAGGAATTTATGGTTCTTGGACATCTGTGATAGATGAAATACTGTGTGACCCAAGTGATACAAAACTGTACCTCCATGGTCTTGGCAACACCTATAAAATAGGTGTATTTATATTTTCTGCTTGTCTAAACACTCAGTTTATGATACATCAAACTAATCTGCCTTGTCAATCCCCAACTGAAACCTTTTTAGGGGTGAAAAGAGGCAGGTAAAGGAGCAGAACTAGCAGTAGTTAAATTATTAAGCTCCTACCCTGGTTAATGACAATGAAAATCAGATCTTGGGTGCCATGAGGTTTGTCAAAACCATGTGTTAAAAGAGTGCTGACAAGACCCAAACCTTGAACTTTAGCAAATATTGTACTAAAAAACCTGCTGTGGCTGGAAGGGGAAAAATGAAAGATGTTTTCTTAGATGGGATCACCTCAGAGAACTGGAGAGGACTTGGTAGATGCTGTAGGGACAGGACAGCGAATAAGAATTATTAAAAACACCACCAAATTCAAACAGCCATGTCTCAGAAAAGTCTTTCTGTATGCCTTTGTGTGGGGATCATTTTCCCTTTTCCCTCATTTCTGCCTATTTAAAAATGACTATCATTTCCCAAAGGTCTGGCTGAAAACAAGAGGTATGACCCAAAACTTCAGTACTGCTCATTAAACTGGTTTAATGACCAAAAAATGTGTGTTGGAGGGGGAAATTCTGTTTTAGCCTGCCTGTGCTGTGAACAAAGGCAGATCCCCCTCTCTGCTGTGCTTCCAGCCTGGGTGTCCATCCCCAGGGAGCCTCCAGGTGACTCTCAGAGATGTCACAGCCACCACCAAGGACAGCAAATCCCTGGGTTTGAGGTGGGATGGGGAAGTAATTCTGGACCAGGAGCAGGGGGCAGGACGAGGATGCTGAGACAATACAGCAGCCATGCAAAAACCTGGATGGAAAACATGATCTCTGGAGAAAAACATGCACAGCAGGGAGTAAAAATCAGCTTAAATTAACAAACACCCAATCAGGCACAAGTCAGCTCTGAATTCATGGGAAATGGGAGAAAACAGGGAGACTTCAGCTATGAGGGGCCATAAGTGGAAGGTGCTGATGGCATTTCAGCCTAGGGAAGAGACTTGTGGAGGAGCCAAGATGGATTCCCAGGGATTTAACCTTAAATTAAGAAATTTGTAAGGCCACATCCCCACCTTTGAGAGCAACACGTGGCAAAAGACACAACCACGAGGGCAAGAACTGTTGAGGATGGGAGAGAGGCCCCTGCAGAAGTGGCTCTGAACCAGCACTGGAGTCACTGGAGGGGACTGGTCCAGATGGGGAGTGAGGGGAGATCAAAGAGACAGTTCCAGAAAGATTTCCATGGCTGAAAATATTTTAATACCACTGAGTCACAATTTTTAGTACAAAAAGAAAAAAAAGAAAAAAAGAAAAAAAAAACCATTTAAAAATCCCCACCCGTCCCATTTCCCAAGGCCATGCAACCCATGGAAAAGTTAATGGAATTTATATTAATAGAAAACACCCATTCTTTACACTGAAATATAAAAAGGCCTTTTTAGTTTTGTTTGTTTGTTTGTTTTAAAGCACAAGTGTCCTTTTCAATCCTCACTGCAGTGGGTTTTGGTCGGTGTTTTTCAAGGGGAACCCCAAAATCTGGGTTCAGCACCTGATGGGTGATGCCAGCCTACAAGAACTGCTCTCCCCTGAGGGGTGCAGGACACAGTTTTACAGGGGGGCTGCAGTTTAAAAGACAAAAAGGCTGTTAATGCCAGGGAGAAAGGGAAAAAGAGAGAAATCACCCCCCTGGGGGAAAAATAGCATTGCTTCTCCTCCAGCACAGCCAGGCATGGGCATGGGCATAACATCAAATAGAGGGAAAGGAAATAAAATAGAGGGAAAGAAAATAAAATGGAGAAAAACAGAGTAAAATAAAATAGAGCAAAATAAAACAGAGAAATAAAATATAGTGCAAATTAAGATAGAGAAAACAAAATAGAGCGAAACAAAATTTTAAAAATCAGCTCTCTCTTCATATTTGGGTTTAAAATAAAATAATTTAAAAAAATAGATAATGAAGCTGTTTGGATAATTTCCAGTGTCCTTCCCTGTGGGTTGGCTGGTGCAACACCTGCAGCAGGGCTGGAGGGATGGAGTACAGGGAGTTTGGAGGATTTTCAGATGAAATTGGGGCTTTGGCAGTTGCAAAACAATTAGTAGCAGTAGAAAAGAGGTACAAAGAGGTGGAGGCAATTAGCAGGTTGTGTTTGGAACCTTCACTGTCTGCTCTAGGGGATCCTGGCGGGAAGAGGGATTTGGACCCAGCAGGGAGGCACCAAAATTCAGGGCTCTGTCCATCTGCCACTCAAAATAGTTGTGTTGGGCACCAAAACTAAAAACAAATCCTTTGTGTTCAGAGCCCCTTTTTGCTGCTTTAATTTACCCAAACTCATTTATTCTTGTTTAACAAGGCACAGCCTGGTCCCGGACAAGAACAAGTCCAAGGCAGGTTTGAGCTCAGCTGGAGCAACTGGCCTCCAGGCAGGAATCAATGATAATTAATAATATTTTTAAAGTAGTGTTTTTTGGTAGCACTGAGGCAGGGGAATGCTGCACCCTGAAAGCATCCCTCTGCCAAGAGCAGGGTGTGGGGATGCTTGAACCCCGAGGCAGGCTGGTGCTGTTAGAAATGAGAACCTCATCCCAGGAAAACCAAGCACTGCCTTTCCTCCCCGCTTGCTCCTGAAAACAGGATGTGGGAGAGGGGTGGCCATGGTACAAAGAGCTTCTGTGCAGCACTCCCCCGTGGGGCTGGCTCTGTGCCCCTGGGGCAGCAGCCTCAGCCTCCCTGCATCGCCCCCACAGCCTCCCTGGACAGACAGACTGACAGACAGACATGGCCTGGCTGCAGTGCAGGGCTGGGGGTGCCACCCCACCCCGCTGAGGAGAACACGGCAATGATGGGTAGGGGAGGTGTGACACTTAAAACCTCTGCTTTAGAGGCTGGCACTGAAAATGCTGCTGAAACCTGGAAGATAAGGAGGAGAAAGGTGTCATGGGGCATTCAGGGTCCAGGCAGGGTGGGAGCACCAGGGCCTTGCCTGTTTTTGGGAGGGAAGGGAGGCGCTGGGCAGCAGGAGGGCAGGGCTCAGACGTACTCCCGGGCCGTGGAGGGCTGGGACTGCCGGTGGTACTGCTGTCCTCGGCGCTCCTTGGCAGGCCAGGAGCAGCACAGCAGGGACCCCCCCAACAGGGAGAGGCTGGCGGCCCCCCAGCCCACGATGAGAGCAGAGCCAAACTCGTACCTGTGGTGAAAGGGGCGAGGGATCATCAGGGAGGGGCAGAGACACAGGGGTCCAAACTGAGATGGGCAGCAGGATGCTTGAAGCCCTGATGAGCTGCCCAATGATGCCAAGGCAGGTTTTGGTTCCTCCCTCTCCATCCCCATCTTTCCTGTTGGCTGTATCCAGCTCCCACGTGTCCCCACCTTTTAATCCTCCCCTGGGCTGGAATCCCACATGTCCCCCACTACCCTGTCCCAGCTGGTAACACCTAAAGCTTTAGCAAGGGCTGGCAGAGGTCCCACCCGTGGGGCACATCAGCCCCCAGTGTTGTGCCCCACCAAAAGCAGCGAGGGAAGTGCAGGGACAAGGCAGGATTGAGAAGGGCACCCCTGAGCCAGGCTCTTACCTAGCGTTGATGGGGATGGTGCTCTCCCTGAAGAACTCATAGGTCACCTGTGTTGCATACAAGGACACGGCAGCCAGTGTGCACAGACCTGGGCACAGAGTCACGGAATCACACAATGTTTTGGGCTGGAAGAGACCTTTAAAGATCACCTAGTCCAAAGCTCCTGCAGTGAGAGGGTTGTCTGTTCCACTAGACATCAGACATGGACTGTCAGTGACACCCAGCCCTCACCAAACTGCTCCCCTTCCTCTATCAGTGTTGAAAGGTGTTTGAGGATTCCTGCACCAGTGATGCACAAAGGCTCGAGCTGCCTTACCAGAGAGAACGAAGAGGACACCTCCAGCAACAGCAATGCGGCTCTTGGTGACAGGATCCTCCTCCCCAACCTTAGTGCATTTCATGCCCACCACGCTCACGATGATGCCAAAGAAGCCCAGGAGGAGAGAAATGACCATGAGAGCCCGGGATGTCTGGATGTGAACTGCAAGGAGGGAAGAAAAACTGCTCCCAGCAGGTGCCTTTGGCCACAGCCAGGTGCTGGAAGCAAGGTCACCGAGTTCCATGCTGGTGATGGACCTGGTCCTTAACCCTGTCCTTGCTGTGTACCTCCCATGTCATATCCTCCACACCTGGCAGATACGGAGTCCTCTGCTCAGCTCAGGACACGGCTCCCAATGCCTAACCTGACCTTCCTCCCTGCCACCCTCATCTTGGCTTGGGCTAGGCAGCAGCTTGCCTGGAGCAGCACCACAGTCACCAAATGCCAAAAGGGTGACGCACACTCATGGATGTTTTTGATGTCCCCATGGGGCACTGTTGGTATTTAAATGTGATGCCCACGTTGGAGCTCAAACCTGCTGGGGCCAGGAGCATCCCAGTGACACAAAGGGGCTCAAACCCACAGAGCCAAGAGAGGCTCAGTCCTGGGATGAGGAGGTTGGGGCCCAAGATTCACAGAGGGAGAGGGAAGCTTGGACACACACGGAGGATCAGCTCAGTGGATGAGTGGATGAGGTGGGTCAGACCTACAACAGGGATGGTGGCAAGAAGGACTCGGACCTGAAGGTGCCTCAGGCTCCAGGAGGGGCCAGGGGAGCTCACATCCACAGGGGAAGGGGGCATCCAGACGTGAAGAGGACAAAGATGAGTTGGGAATGTGTGTTCCAACCCATGCAGGTGGGTTCAAACACTGGGAGGGACTCAGCCATAGGAGGGAGGGTCAAACACACAGCAGGGCTCGGACTCACAGGGGGAGCAAGGGCAGCTCAGGATCTCAGGGGAGCTCAGCCCAAGACAGAGACGGGGAGCGGGGACTGCACCCAGGACAGGAAGAGGGGCTCAATCTCCGAGGCCCCCGTACCCACCTTCGAGGGAGAGCAGCGAGTCGTGCAGGCGGCACTGGACCTGCCCGGTGCTCTGCGCGGCGCAGCTCATCCACAGCCCCTCGTGGAGCCCCACGGCCGTGATGATGGCGTCCCCGGCGTAGGAACTCTGCCGCCAGTGCGGCAGCACGGCGGCCGCCAGAGCCGCCATCCAGCCGGCCAGCGCCGCCAGGTACCCGGCCAGCTCCCGAGCCCCGCCGCCCATCGCCGCCGCCGCTCCGCGCCGCGCCCGGCCCGCCCCGCCGGAGGGAGAGCGCCCGTGGGAGGAGGGAAAGGCCGGAGGGGAGGCTCTGATGGGGAAGCGGGGCGGGCTGGCGGTGTCGGGGGAGGATTTGAGGCGAAGGGAGAGATGCGGGGAGATTGAGGTGCCCGGGGAGGGATTGGAGTCTCGTGTGGGAGAGGTGAGGGCAAAGGGGTGGGTGACTTAGAGGTTAGGGGGAATTTGGTACTGGGAAGCAGGAATTAGGGGCATGGAAGTTAGAGGGAATATGGTACTGGGAAGAGGGAATTAGGGGTCTGGAGGTTAGGGGGAATTGGGTACTGGAAAGTGGGAAGTAGGGGCATGGAAGTTAGAGGGAATTGAGTACTGGGAAGCGGGAATTAGGGGCATGGAGTGTGGGCACTGTGGCCCAGGGAAGAGCGTTAGGTCTGAGGGGGAGAGGTTTGAGTGTGAGGAGTGGGATTTGGAGAGTGATTTGGAGGCTGGAGATTTCAATCCCAGAGGGAAGAATGTGGTCTTAGGGGAAAGATTTGGGACATGGAGGGTATTTGGGTCCTACAGGAGAGATTTGGGTCTTGAGGGAGATGGGAACCCCTCAAAGGACAGTGGCGGGATTTGGGAAAATGGGGCTCCCCAACAGGTGGAGGGGGCGGGCGCGTGTGGAAAGTTTCCATCCTTGACCCCTGGTGTGGGCTGGGAGCCCCCCAGAGGCCCCAGGGGTCACCCCAGGAATTCAGCAGCGAGCAGGGAAGCGGTTCATTCAGCCAGGGAATGCAGGCACACCATGCCACCATGGCACCAACAAGAGAAGCCATTGTCAGTGGCGTACGCCTGCAGGAGAAGGACGGGGGTGCGGGGAACACGTGTCACCCCTCTGGTGACACCAAGCCCGCTGCAGCCCCAGGACCTGGCAATCGTTAACCGCCGTGGCCTCATCAGCAGTCTGCTCACGCGCTCGGGCAGCTGGGGGTGGATGCTGGGGTGGTGGGCAGCCTCCGCTGGGACCGTATGTTCATCCTGGAGAAATCGTCCTCCAGAGCCCCCTTGCCCACCCCAGTGCTGAGTGGCCCTCCAAGTGGGATGGGGGTGCTGGGTGGCTGCACAGGGGGCAGGATTTATTTGCCCACATTCCCGGGATGGTTATGGTAATGGCCAGACATCTGCGGGAACAATTCAGTGCCCTGTCCGGGGGTGTCAGGGTGCTCAATGTCCTTCTTGTACAAGGACGGTTCCCTCCTCCCTGGAATGGTGGGTTCCTTCCCACGCCAAGGGAGCAGGGTCTAGAGGATGCTCAGCTGGAGATTGCATTGCCCCTACTGCCCCTGGGGCACCAGGTCCCCTCAAACACCTTCATGAGGCTACGTGGCTACAATACTTTTGGGTAAATGTTTCCCAGGAGGGAAGGTTGAACCCCAACACTGATGACAGCCAAAGGGTGGCACCAGCCTTCAGTGACCACTCAGAAAGCAACAGCTTAGAAAAAAAAAATCTTTATTCACCCATTTTCTGCAGAAGGCACTTAAATAGCTGCAAGTTCAGGAAAGGCACATGTTTGCACCTGTTGGCACCAGGGCCCCACCCCTAACGGAGCATCCCTCCCTTGTCCCCGTGTCCCCCACTCCTGAGCCTCCACCACACACCCCAGGTCAGCTCTGCAGGGGGATGCTGGATGCTGCAGGGGTGGTACACGGCATTCCCCAAAGCCCCATTCCAACTGGGCTGGGGACACAGGGGCTCCCATATGTCACCCTTAGGACTCTACAGCCCAAAGGCACAATGCTGACATGACTAATCCCAGCAGAGATGTCCTGGTCCCCGCAGGCTGTCACAACTCATCCTTCCCCACCACAGCAGCAGCTGGTGATTCCTTCTCCGGCTCTGGCTCCAAATCCCCCTCTTCCATGCTGAAAAGCATCTTCACCAGGTCATCTGCCTGCACGCGCTCCTGCGGGCAGAGCCACGGCGGTGAGCACAGCCACTGTCCCACCCAAAACCCCGCACGCTGCCGGGAGGGAGCTCACCCGCTCGCTGTGCCGGGGGTCCAGGGTGAACCAGAGGGCGATGGCGCAGCGCTGACCCTTGGTCACAGCCTTCACCCCGTGGGGGTTCTCTGAGCCCGAGGAGAAGCCCACGGCACGGCCACACTGCGGCTGGACCTCCGCCTGCCAAGGGAGGGAGACCGGGAGAGCCCAGTCAGGGGTGAGTTGGGTCCCCTCAGCCCAAGCTCATCTTTTGCAGTGGCTCAGGGGATGTTCCCAGGGGACAGGGCCAACAGGCAGGAGTTGGATTTGGTGCTGCATATGGATCTTCAGAGCTGAGCTACTCACGGTCTGAGTCTTGGCATCCAGCTCGGTGAAGTAGAAAGCTCCTCCTTCAAAGTCCCCATTGAGGTAGAGGATTGCACTAAAGGGAGCAGAGCAACCATCACCAGAGCTCCCCAACACTATGGCAAGAGCCAGAGGCAGGAGAACCCAGGTTTGGTGTCCTCCCAACCAAATCAGGGTACCCTTAGGTGGGGAAGCTGCAGCTGACAGCCACCACCAGTACCTGTAATCCCGGAAAGTGTAGGCTGGGGGTTCCTTCACACACACCCGTGCCTCTGCATTGAGAATGCAGTTGTCCACATGCACCTCATGGCTGTTGTCAGTCCGACCTTCTTGCTTCTCTAGGGTACAACAGGGCATGTCAGGATCTCTCTGTGCAAGAACAGGGTCCACCCCCAAGTACCCAGTGCTTCGAGATGACAAGAAAGTCACGTGTAGCCCAAAGCACTTCCACCTGCCGGAGTGTGGATCGTGCAAGGCCATTTGGGTGGCATGAAACACTACTGACTTGTCCCATGTTATTTCCATGGCCCTCCATGCACAACCTCTCTCAGCACCCATCCCAAAATGCCTCAGAGTGATGAAATCCTGTGTGGCATGAAGCCATCTGCCCTGTTAGAGGCAACCAGCAGAGCTGCTGCTCATCTTCCCAAACTGGGCTTAGGGACAAGCTTCCTACACCCTCCTGGCGAGAGGAGTGTGTTAGGGAGCAGCAAGGAGGACTCCAAAGAAAGGTCCAAGACCAGACCACTGTGGCTGTTAGAGGAGATGCAGACAGGACCAGACTTGCTCCTCTGGGCCACGCTCACCATCGATGGCCGTGCGGCACACCAGGTGGGAGTAGGAGAAGTGGAGCGGGACCTCCAGGCGGAAGTAGGACTCCATCATGTGCCTCACCTTCTCTGTCACGTTGTAGTACAAGTAGGCGCTGTGCAGGGGCACCTTGCCCTCCTGGCCCAGCTGTGGAGGACAGACAGGACAGGGGCTCAGTGCCAGCTGGGCATGGGCAACCACCTACCCCAAAACTACCCTCCCTCGTCCCTGCACCCTGTTTCTCCACACAGCCATCCCAACCTTGAGGGCCTTGAGGACAGTCACGCCGTAGAAGGTCTCGCTGGGAGTGTGAGGAGAGGTCTTTCCCCGATAGCCATCTCCAGCCGAGGCAGCTGCCTGCAAAATCCAATTGGTGTTACTGGTCTGGTGTCTGAGCTGCAGGATAGGACCCCCTCAGCATCCTCCACCCATCCCTGCCTGCTCCACCCGTCCTTGCACTCACGTTAGTGAGTCTCTGCAGTGCTCGGCACTCCTCGGCAGAAAGGACTCCATCCACCACGACACGCTGGGAGCCATTCAGGGCCTTGGAGTTCATGGTAACACTGGCTCCTTCGTACACCAGAGGGCCACCTGTGGCACAAACAGGACTGGTGGACATGGGTATAGATGCCACCAACTCTGGGGTGGCTGGGGGAAGCTGTGGTCCCACCGCCTGCTCCTGCTGCCACCCATGTGTGGAGGGACCGTGAGCTGGCAGCAGGGGTCACAAAGGTCCCCATCCCACCTCCCCTCCTGGCCTTCTCCACCTTCTCGGATGAACTTGCTCATGTCCGCGGACTCTTTGGCCTTCTCCTCCACCAGGGTCTCGATCTCCTTCATGAGGTTGCCGATTTCCTCGGAGATGCGTGCCGCTGTCTCCCGCTCCACCCTGGGCATGCAGCAGCCATCAGCACCACCACCCCACTGTCCCCACATCAGAAACGAGGGCCACTAAGACAAGGGCAGGACAAGTTGTCTCAGGTGCTGGTAACAAAGCTGGCACCTCGACTGGACAGAGTCACCTCAATGCATCCCTCACTCTGAGGTGCTTTGGGGTGACGTGCCCATCATCCCATGGGCCGATGGGGAGTAAAACTCTGCCCTCCAGCAGCCTCTTCCAGTCCCAACATCAAAACTTCCCCTGGCAAAAGCTCTATGCCATGGCCTTTGGCCCAAAGCCCACAGAGGAAGAAGGGTTTGTCATGTCAGACCCCCAGTGGGAGAGCTCGCTGGGGACAGCACTCACTTCTGTTTCTCTCGCAGTCTTTTTGGTATCACCTCTTCAGGTGTCCATGTGTCCTGCAGCCAGAAGAAGAACATCAGGAGCTGGACAGGGATCTGGCCAGGACACAGACCCCTTATCTGCATTCCATCTGCTCACTGCATCCCCCTGGTCTCACACCACCCACCGGGTCCACAAAAGGGATGCCAAAGACGTCGTAGCTGAAGAAGAGCAGCTCCTTCTCCATCAGACTCTGCTGGTGATACATCTGGATCTCCTGTGGCAAGGGGCAGAGGGATGGAGTGAGGTACAGCAGGAGGGTTCTGAAAGACCCTGAGTGTGGGCAGGAAGGTGCAGGTTTACACCATTCCTGTGGTCCTTGCTCCACACCCGTAGCCTGGTTTCCTGCTCCATCTGGCAGCAGGGAAGGATGGAGCTTTGGGGAAGATGGCTTTCCCCATCCTGTCTGAACTTCCCTGTGGACAAGCCCTGGGGAGATGACAGTTGAGCAGAGGCACATGTGTGTTCCTTCTGCAGACGGCTCTTTAGGAGCAGCTTCCCTTCCCTACTCCAACTGGTGTGGGATAGAGACTCCCATCCATGCCTATCACATCCCAGGCAGGACCTGGCCATCCAGATCTGGATATTTTGAAGCCAAACCCTCTCCTTTTAAAGCAGTTTCACTTCAGTTGTGGAAGAGTGCAACAGAGGTGGGCTCAGATCCTCCTGAAAAGGTTGTCCACCTGCTTCTCACAGCCCCCTCTCTCAGGAATGGGTCCATATGTGCCAGACATCCAGCTTCACTTGGCCTAAGAAATTTTGCCAATGGTATTTTTCAGCTTTTCAGCTATTTTCCAGCTTAAATCCACCCATTCCTGTCCACCTTCAGTAGCTGGCATGAAGGAGACCCTACAACGTCTGCAAAGGTCCCCAGTGAGGAGAGAAGATGTCCCAGCAATCGTTCGTCCTGTGTGATTGCTCACCTCTCGTGGTTGGATGGGTCTGGCCAGCTTTTCCCCCAGGACAGCAGTGTAATAAGCCAAATTTTGGTTCATCACCTCATCACGTGGGAAGAAGAGCAGGTAGGTTTTGGCACATTCAATGGCTTTTTCATAATTCCCATCTGCAATGAGAAATGGGGCTGTTAATGGCATGTCCAAATACACTGAAAGCAGAACAAAAATAGCTATGGAGGAGTGATGAGAGACATAGTCCTTGTGCTCCAAACAGTGTCATGAGTAGGGCAGATCCCCTTGAGCAAGGATAACTGCTGCCACAAAGGCAAAATTCTAACTCTATGGTGCTCTCCTGTTTGTAGAAGTCATCACAACAGGAATCAGGGGTACTTGTATAGCTTGGGTACTTTTCTCACTTGGAAAACATTACAAAGCCTATTTACAGGCAGCCAGACCCAACCATTTGCTGGCAAACCTGCAGTTTCCAGCCACTGAAGCATCCTACCCTGCTTTCATGTGGCCTTTCAGAGAATTACACAGTCACAGAATGAGTCAGGCTGGGAGGGACCACAGTGGGTCACCTGCTCCCACCTCTCTGCTCAAGCAGGGTCCTGTGAGAGCATATGGCACAGGACTGTGTCCAGATTGTCTGGAATATCCCCAGTGAGAGAGATCTGACCCCCTCTCTGGACAATCTCTTCAGTGCTCAGTCACTGCACACTTCCTCACATCCAGGTGAGATTTCTAGGCATCAGTTTCCACCTCTTGTCCTATTGCTCAGCATCACAGAGCAGAACCTGACTCCATCCTCCAACATTTCCCTGCAGATACTGACAAACATTGATGAGGTCCCCTCCCAGCCGTCTCTTCTGGAGGACTTCCATCCTCTTGGACCTCTTATTTTTCCCCTCCTTTTGAAGAAGAGAGATGAAGACAACTTTTTATCAAGGTTTATAGTGACAGAACAAAGGGGAATTGTTTTAAACTGAAGAAGGGCAGCATTAGGTTGGCCATAAGGAGGGAATTTTCTCTGATGAGAGTGGTGAGGCCCTGGCAGAGGCTGCCCAGAGTGTTAAAGACCGAGCTGGATGGGGATCTGGGAGATCTGAGTGACCTATGCTAGATGTCCCTTCATCTTCAGTTGGACTGATGAGATTATTTTTGAAGATCCTTTCCCCACCCAAGCCCCTCTGAGGATCCACGATTTCAGCCCACGCAGAGTTGAGAGCCCAGTGCTGACAAGCCCAGAGGATGGGCTGAGGAGATGCTTACTGTTGTAGTAGGCAAACTGCAGGTAGTTGAAGTGTGAGGGCAGGAAATCCTCCAGAGGCTTCTCCTGGCCAGGCTGTGAGGCCAGCTCTGTGACACAGCCCTGCTTGCAGCTCAGCACCTGCATCGAGTGATCTGGCAGAGAAAAAAACCCCGTGTCACTGCTCACAGTCACCCACGGGCTGGTGGGCAGGACCCCGAGGGCTCTCCAGCCTCCTGCTCATACTGGGGTTGTTGCAAGCTTTTTGGTAGTGGAAAACCCTCAGGGATGGGGGTTGTCCACCTCTGAGTTGATCAGTGGTGGGGTTGTGGTGCTCTCTTAGGACACAGAAGCCATCCTCAGCCTCCCATCACATCCTGGTCACCCTCTACTGGCCCCTCTTCTGTTTTTCTGTATTCCTCTGGAATTTGGACGATTCCTGGGCATCAGCCCTACTGCTAAGTGCAGGTAAACACCTCCTGCCACTTAGTGGCCACACCTTCCCTGCTGAGAGCTAGGATGGGGTTTCCACTCTCCAGGGACCCCCTACCCCCACCCCAGTTCTTTGTGGACCAACCCCCAAGAACTGTTCTCAGCTCTTGTGACGGGATACAGAAGGCCTGGCTCGCACCTGTGATGGCCTGGAACAGGTCTGCGTTGTACTCCAGGTAGTTGTAGCCCTCGTAGTCGTAGGGTCCCTCGCACAGAGCGCGGCACTCGGCGTCTGCCACAAAATACTCCTGCAGCGCCTTCTCCAGGTGCAGGATGGCAGCAGCTGGCTGCTCCTCCGTGTAAAACCGCACACCCAGCTGAAACTCGCGCTGCGGGGGGATGAGAAACCGTGAAGGGATCTTAATGCTGCACTCCCCATGAAGGATCACCTCATCCACACCGCAACGGCATCTCACAAACTGAGCCAGCAGCTGTGGTGTGATTGCCCGCTGGGTTCCACGGGGGCTTTGGGAGGGGAGGGTCTCACCAGGTGGGGTTTGGCCTCCAGGTCGGTGAAGTCATCCTCGTGGACTCCCACCATGGCCTGGTAGTACTCCAGGTTCTGCTTCATCTCTTGGTGCGCGGGGTTGGCCACGAAGAAGGTGTGAGCGGCCGCCGCCGCCTGCGCTGGCCGGTTCATCTGGGTGGGACGGCGGTGAGACAGCGCGGATGCCGTGCGGAGCAGAGGGGACCCCCGCACCGGGGCATCCCGGCGGGGACCCCCGCACCGGGGCATCCCGGCGGGGACCCCCGCACCGGGGCATCCCGGCGGGGACCCCCGCACCGGGGCATCCCGGCGGGGACCCCCGCACCGGGGCATCCCGGCGGGGACCCCCGCACCGGGGCATCCCGGCGGGGACACCCGCACCGGGGCATCCCGGCGGGGACACCCGCACCGGGGCATCCCGGCGGGGACACCCGCACCGGGACATCCCGGCGGCCGGGGCGGAGGGCGTGACAGGGGCGGCCCCGGCCAGCTCCGACGTGGCACTGGCGGGGGGACGCGAAGGGGGAGGGGGGCAAGGCCGGGGCTGCCGGCCGGCAACCCCACTCCGCCGGGGCAGACTCCGAACCCTCCCGGCGTCCCGGGACCGGGATCGCCACCGGCCGGTTCACCCGGTCCCGCCGTCCATCCTCCCGCCTGATTCCGGGACCTCCCGCCCGTCCCAAAGCCTGTCGTAGCGGGACACCCCCTTCCCCTCCCTCCCCTTCCCATTCGTCGCTGCCTATCCCGTCGCCGGTGCCGCACCTTGAAATAGGCGACCTGGAGATAGTTGTAGGGGCTGCGCCGGGCGAACTCCCGGTCCAGCTCCTCGCCCACACGGTACCGGGAGGGCGCGGCGGGCCCGCAGTCCCGCAGGCAGGCGGCGCGGCGAAGCAGCGCCCGAAAGTACCACAAGTCCCGGAGCACCGGGTCGGGTTGGGACTCGGTGCCCTCGGGCGGCCCCGCTGTGGCGTTGGCGCAGCGCAGGCGGCACCGCACCAGGCGGGAGCGCACGGCGGCCCGCGCCCGCAGCGCCCGCTCCATCTGCAGCACCACGGTGGGCCAGTCCCCCCGCGCGTACGCCTCGGCACCGGCGGCGAACAGCGCGTCCGGGGACTGCGCGGGCAACGGCGGGTCTCCCGGTGCAAGGGTCGGCACCGGGACCGGCTCCGGTGGCGTGGCCGCCCGCGCCAGCAGCGGCAGCCGCCACAGCAGCAGCAGCAGCGGCAGCAGCGCCATGTCCGAGCGCCGGCCCAGCCGCGGCACCGCCCGCCCCGGGAACCGGAGCGGCGCTAGCCCCGCCCCCTGCCCCGCCCACCGGCCAATCAGCGGCAGCAGAGCCCCGCCGTGGCCACACCCCCCGTGCGTGCTGACGCCTCAGCGGAAGCGCGGGCTCCGCCCACCGGGCGGAAGGGGCGGGGCCTGTCTGGCCATGGCGGAGGGCGGCGCGGAGCCGGGGGATGGCGGCCCCGGCCCCGGCCCCGGGCTGGCGCTGGTCGAGGGCAGCGCCGGCCGCGCCGGCCGCGTCGGGGATCCCGGGGACCTAGTGGCCCTGGCCCGACAGGTGCAGCAGGTGAGGGCCGGGTGCCAGCGGTGGGGCTGCGGGGACAGGGCTGTCCCGCTGCCTCCCGGCCGTCTCCGGGGCCTTCTCAACCGGCGGCGGCCTTGGTACCTCCCAGCACGTCCCACCGCTCTCCGGTGGCCCCGGCGGCCTCTTGGTGTGTCCCGTGATGTTTCCCACCATCTCCCACTTTTCCCTTCCAGTGTTTTCGAGTGCCCTGCCTGTATCTTCTGAGTTTCCACGCTGTTGGTGTCTCCAGAACCTCCTATTGCACTTTTGTGCTTCCCACTGTGCCCTGCTGCCCCACAGTGTCTCCTAGAGCATCCCACTGAAGTCCCATCCCAGTATGGCCTGCTGCCTCCCAGTATGGCCCACTATCTTTAGTTCACAGCAGCGTGTACAGATGCCTCCCACTGCCACATTCCCAGTCCATCCTAGCACCCCTGATATGTCCTGTGACTGCTTCAGTGATTCCCAGTCCATCCTGCCTGCCAGTCCACCCCAGTTTTTCCTGATATGTCCTACTGGTCCTCCCAGTGCCCTCCAGTATGTTACACTATTCCCCCCGTGCCTCACAGTACATCCTGTACTCCACTGATGTCCCCCAGAGCTTCTCAGTTCACCTAAATGCTTTAGTGTGTGTCCTACTGCCTCCTCCCTGTGCATCCCAGTACCTCCCAGTCCAACCCATTGCTCCTCAGTGTGTCCTGCTGCTCCCTCTCACTGCCCCTTGGCCTATCCAGACAGCTCCTGCTCCTTGCTCCTGCCAGGACAGGATGATGTTGATGCCTTGAGCTTGACCACAGCACAGTCTAGAGGGTTCCTTCTGTCCTGACCAGCCCTGATTTTCCTTCCCAGGCCGATAACTTTGTCCGAGCAAACGCCTGCAGCAAGCTGACAGTGATTGCAGAGCAGATCCGGCACCTGCAGGAGCAGGCACGGAAGGTGAGTGAGGCTGGGCAGGGGGCTCATTGCCTGGCCTGGGGGATGAGCATGTGCTGCCCCTGCTCGGCGTTTGGGGAGAGCTGTGGCCTGGATGTGAGCTGGGGCTGGGAGCCAAGCAGAGAAGATTCAATGGAAAAATAAGGAGGCTTATTGTCCAGTGTCAAGGGGGATGAGGGAGGGTTGATTTTGGTGGTTTCTCTGCATGCTGAGCACACCAGGAAGGGCTTTGACTAAAGTAGTCAAGCGAGGGCGGGTGGTCCAAAACAGCTCAGGTGTCAGGACAGAGAGAGGTGACTCTGGTCTTGGGACAGTGACTTGTGTGTGCAGTGTGCTCTGGGAAGGATCTGGTGAAGTGATGATGTGGCCCTAGCTAGATCTGAGAGATGAGCTCTCACCTGATGATAAGCTTGGCTTTCCTGTTTATCCTAGCTCATTGCTGGAGCGAGTGGTCCCAGCAGCACACAGCAGGGCTTGGCTGTGCTCATCAATCCAACCTTCACCCTTAGGGGTGAAATGTGGAGCCAGAGTGGGGAAGGATCTGCCAGTCACTGCAGCTGGCCCACTGCCACTGAGGCCATTACGTCATGTCATCATTAACTGGTGGAGCTGGAGCAGTGCAGCAGTCAGGTGGTGGAGCTGGGGAGATGAATTCTCCTTTGTTTCCTGCCCTTTCCTTGTGGGGCACAGCAGGAAGGCCCCAGTCCAGCAGCTGTGTGCAGAGATGAGGCATAAGCCCAACATCTGGTGGCATCAAGCGTAGAGGTGACTCTGGGGTGAGATGCTGAGGTATCTCCTCCTCTGTGGAGAGGTCTTCTGAAGTCCCACTGACAAAAACCCTTTTTCCTACTGGAAAAAACACTTTGGAAAGCATCTCCTTCCTGTGTGCCAGAGAGATCTAGGCCTCATGACCCATAGGTTAAGTGATGTGTCTTAGGTTTTGGCTGAGACACAATAGCATGTTGTCATTTTATTTGAAGTGTAAAGATGTTAAGTTTTGTGTATTCCAGGTCTTGGATGAAGCTAACAGGGATGCTGATCTGAATCACGTGGCCTGCAACCTTGTGAAGAAGCCAGGAAATATTTACTATTTGTACAGGCGGGAGAGTGGGCAACGATACTTCTCCATCCTGTCTCCTAAGGTGGGTGGTTACAGCCCATGAAGAAGCAGGGAGGGGAAAAAAGTCATGTTTGTGGTTCTTGGGAAAATGTGGAGCTCAGGCAAAAGCAGCAGCTTGATGGGGGCATTTGTTGGTCCCTGCTCAGGTTTGGTGTTTGCTCTGCTCTGGGACAGTCTGCTGGGGCCAGAGCCAACTTATAGCTCTTGGTGGAGAGTGGCAGGAAACCCTGTGGGGCATGGACCTGGATTTTGTCATTTGGTACCTGCGGTTCTTTGTCTGAAGTAAAGAACTGCCACTGTGCCCTGAGCCTTCCCTGGCTGCCTGGCAGGACAGTCTCTTTGGGTACTTCAGCACAGGGACTGAGTTTTCCTG
This sequence comes from Prinia subflava, assembly GCF_021018805.1. Taxonomy (NCBI): domain Eukaryota; kingdom Metazoa; phylum Chordata; class Aves; order Passeriformes; family Cisticolidae; genus Prinia; species Prinia subflava. Next base: position 2,553,591 of record NC_086267.1, on the reverse strand, counting down.
CAGCTGAAGAGATGTTCTTGGAGGTCTCCTCCTTCCAGGCTACCCATTTTCTTACATACAGGGTGAAGGCTTCAGGGCAGAGCTCTGGGCAGGTCAGGGAGAGCTTGTGTTCACAAGCCTTCCTGTGTCAGCACTGCTGCAGCTCTACCTGATCTCGGACTCAGGGTAGCTAAGCCTGTTTTTAGGTTAGGAAATGGGATGGTCATGTAGCTGGGACTGCTTGAACGTGGTAGGGCTGAGGGACAGCCCAGCCCAGCTCCAAGGGAAGCTGAGCCCTGATGGAATCTCTCTTTTCTCCACTAGGAATGGGGTACCAGCCCTCATGAATTTCTTGGTGCCTATAAGCTCCAGCACGACATGTCCTGGACTCCGTTTGAGGACATAGAGAGAAGAGATGCTGAAATGGCTGTCCTGGAGAAGCTGCTGAGCCGGCAGGCAGCGCTGCCCCCAGGCACAGAGCCCAACTTCCAGGGCCTGACCACGGCACACAAGTGACCCACAGGACCCCTGAGCAGAACCCCCGAGTGGGGGATACAGTTCCTGTGTGCTGCCAAAGGCAGGGCCAGGAAAGAGACCAAGGAACAAAAATGCTGATTGCTTTGTGCTTTAAGGAGACTAATTCTGCATTCAGTCGTACTGGATTTTCTAGTAATTTAATAATTTACTTAATTGACCTGTGCCAAGCTGTAGCAAGAGGCAGGTGATACCAGGAGGTGTGAATTCCAAGAGTGCTTGGAGCAAAAAGCAGAAATGCTTGGGGCAGATGTGATAATGCTGTAAAATAATATCTCATATCTGCTTGGCTCTGGTCTACCTCACTGTGTGAGTGCCTGTGTCAGGTAATGATCTCAGGGCTGGATTTTGCCCCTTATTAAAATGCAAATCTTTAGAGAGCTCTGTAGCCTGGAAAAATGGCCAAAAGCTTGTGTAGAGGATCTGTTGTGATGAGTCTTCTGATCTCTGTCCTGCCTGGTCTGAACCCCTGAGCTGGGAACATGGGGTGACCTAAAGCTCTCTGGGAAGAGCATCCTCAGAAGTGCCATGCAGGCTTCAGGTGCTCCTCAGGTGATTTGTGTTTCACATCCTCATGCATTCCCCCTTGGATCTGAGTACATGAGCTGCCAGGTGGAGACAGGATCCTGGATGACTTTGTGCCAGAGCAGTGGGAAGAGTAAAATAAATCAACCTTGATCTCACATGTACCACCAGGACAGGCCCTGTTTTCTTCCTGCGTGGCAAAAATATCTTTAGCTTTGCTAGGGAGACTTTGTGGCACGTGGAGCTGGCAGGACACCTCCAGCATTTTTTTTCCATCTAGGAAAACTAGGGAAAAGTAAAGATCAGAGCTGCTGAGGAGATATCCTCCCTCTGCCCAGCCACACAGGGCCTCTTCAGGAGCTTGCCTGCTCTTCTGGGAGGAGTCAAAGTTGGAATTTATTGACAGAAAGGATGTCCAGGTTGGGTCCTGGCATGTAACATTGGATCTGGTCAGATCCTCCCACAGCTTCCTCACTTTTCTGATGTGACAAAGTGATTTTACATGCTGCTCCAGGCATTGCATGTACACAGTGGCCCTGCCACCTCCACAGGTGACAGGGGAGGGTTGGGGACCATTTGCAGGAGCTGAATTCTCACCCTGAGGTCTGGGCCCACTGTGGATAGAGTTGCTGCTTTTTGGAGCCTGACTGTGAGGGCATCTGCAAAAACGAGACCCCTGGGGACCAGCACTGTCACTGTGTTTTACCATTGCTGGAGTTTATTCCCCTTTGCAGGACACAGCCTCGCCTCTAGAGTCCCTCTGTCCTCATTCCCACACTGGGAGTTGCCTTGGGAGATGCTCAAGGCTGCTGGCACTGACAGTTCCTCATGGGAAGAGCTGTTTCCTGCTGGCATTACGGAGGGTTGGGAGGTTTGGGGCAGCTCCCTAGCAGCCCAGGGTTTTTTTTTTTTTGTCCCAGCTTTTCTTCTCCCAGCTCTGTCCAGTGCAGTAGCTCACCTACATCCCAGCATGGCTGAGCCTCTGTTTGGCAGAAATCGCTCCTTGGATTCAATATGGGACATTTTTCTCAATGTCCTTCCTCACTTGGAGCACAAGGGCTTATTAACAGCTATTTATTATTAGTAATAATAGTAGTATTAGACCAGGCTATAATTAATTCCATATCAAGTCACAGGTGCCTAATTTGACAGGGTTTTTCTCTGCTTGTTTCATCGCCTTGGGTCTGATTTTACTGCGTGCTATTAAATCTTAACTTGCAAGGGAGAAAGTTAATTACTGCATGGGCTTTTTGTGGTGCTAATTACAGCAACACCAGATCCTCACGTGTGTTGATTTATGCTCCTCTGGGAAGTGGGGATTCCTGCCCTGGTTTTATCTGTGTCCATCACTAATATCTGTCCCATGGCACACACAAGAGGGTTGGGGGTGGTGGCTGTGGACCTCTGCAGCCTTTGGTGGGATGTTCTTGTGTCCAGCAGATACCCCTGGCCTTCCATACCCCACAGCTCACACGTTCCTCTAGGCACTGTCAGATCTTTCTCTTGGATTTGTCCCCAAAAAGCAAAACCACTGTGGCTTTGCATGAAAACACAAAGGAGGTCTCAGGAGACAGGACGTGGAGGTGATGAGCTCACAGTCGTGCTCACTGTCCTTGGAAGGGGGAATGAGGCTGCTGCAGGCAGGGGTTGATGCAAAGGGGGAACCATTCCCCCAAAATTGCCTGTGCCCTGTTGGGATCTAATTAAAGCCAAAAAACTGAGGCATCATCAGAAATGCTGGAAGGTGCTTTAGAGCCAAAGCAACCCATAATCTGGAATGCAGACAAGGGTGAAGGTGGTGGCAGGAGGCTGAGGTGGAGCCTCCTGTGAATCTCGTGGTGAGGATGAGTTTCTGGAGAAATGAGGAGGTGATGCCCTGTGGGAGCCTCCAGGGCCTCTCCAGGTTCATGATCTCATCCACCAGGCTCAGCCTCTACCCAGCTGGTGCCTTTGTGCCTGACAGGGCAGGGGGTTCATCCAAAGTCAGCTGGAAGAGACAGCAAGACACTGACATCCATTAAAAAGCTCATCTTGAAAAGTGTTTTGAAAATATTTCTCTTCCTTTGCGCTTTTGTGAGTGCTCAGGGCAGCAGTGAGCATATTCAGAAGGCAATGGTTCTTTCTAAAATCCCCAGAGATGGGGGATTTTATTTCCAGAATCCAGATGGGCCAATATTTCCAGAAGGTGGCACAGGGATGCTTCTGACATCATTACATGGGGCAGAGTGGGTTTTGTTCTGCTTTGGCCATGCAGGGCTCATTTAAGGGGCCCAACTCAAACATGCTCTGAGGGTTTGACCCATTCCTGGTGCTCCCCAGTCTTTGGTGACTGGCACTGGTACTTGCAGCTCTTTCCAGCTTTTAAAATTTGAATTACTCTGGAGTTTTCTGTTTCAGACCAGATTTTTGCTTTGCTTCTCAAAGTGGCTGTGCAGGAGATTTTCTTCCTGGATTTTTATTCCTGAAGGATGGGGGGATTAAGGGGATTGAACCTGCCAAAAGTACCCACTCCTCTGGGGTGTCATCTCCCAGCCAAGAGGAATATCCCAGCAGGAGGAACTGTGGGTCTCTGGCCCTTCTTATTTCAGCTTCAGGTTGTTATAAATGCATATTAGCAAATTGGCTTTTTGCAAATATTAACATGAATGCTATACGTATAATGTTAAAATTACTTTGCTTTTATTTCTGTGATTAACAAAAACTTAGACATGATAGTAGTAGTAACTGATAGAGTTATGAGTAAACTATCTGTTTAGTTAACATCCAGTGAATACATTATGAGGACCCTACTATTGATATGCCAGCTATCAGCATCTGCCATCCAAATAAAGTATAGAGCAAGGCCCAAACTAGAGGTAATAATAAAACCACAGCCAAAACCCACACATGCTCTAAAAAAGTAGACCCAAGGAAGGGCCATGCTAAACAATTCCTAAAAAAATATGACTATGCAACAAGCTAATGTAATAGGAAAAGTATTTAAAGAATACCTCAAGTGACAGGCGTGCTCTTGGCTAAATGCCAAGCACTCTGCCGTTTTAACCCTTTTCTTGATTTCTACCTCCTATTATCTTTTTATTAAACTTTTTAAATTTTACTAAGAAAATAAACCTCGTTTTTCACAAGGTCCAGGGAGAAAAACCACAACAAACAAACAAGAAATAAATAAAACCTAGAGGGAGTTTGGGCGCTGCCTCAGGCGAGCCTCAGGCCGTGCCCGCGAGCGCCCCCTGCCGGTCCGCGCAAGCGCCCTGCGAGCCGCCAGGGGGCGCTGTAGCGGGCACGCCCCTCCCGGGCACGCTACGCGGTGACGTCAATCGGCCGCCCCTGTGCCTGCGCCGAGGAGACCCCGCAGTGAGCTGCCAACGCCCGGCGGAGCGTCCGAGGTGAGAGCGGGGGGGGAGGGGGGCGGAGACGGCACCGGGACCCCCGGCCGGGCACCGGGACCCCCGGGAACACCGGCCGGCCCCGATCCCCGCCCGGCACCCACCGACAGAGCCCCGGCCTTCACCTCGGTCCGAGCACCCGCTGTGCGGGAGCCGCCCTGCCGGGCCTGCTGTGTGTGCGGGCCTCCTGAGCAGCCGCCTGCCGGGGGGAAGGGCGGCCTCGTCCCGGCGGGTCCCGGTGGCTGCTGCCGGGCGCTCCCTTTGTGGGGCTGGTCTGTTGAGACGGTGGGCATGGCCGCCGCTTCTCCTCCCCGCCGTTCCCCGCCTTCCGGGCTGCGGTCGGGCTGTGGACCCTCGGAGGGCGCAGGAAGCGCTCCCGCAGCCATGGCGGGGCCCGGCCGCTCTCCCTCGGCCCTGTCCGGCCCTGCCCCGCCCTGCCCGGCCCGGCCCCAGCCGCGGCCCTCAGTGCTCGGCAGCCGCCCGGGGCTGGGGGAGAAGCCCCGAGGGGCTGCGGGCTGGGCTGGGCTCCGCCACGCCACAGGAGCCCTGAACCGCAGCGGGGTGCGGGCATGGCGAGGGGCTGAGCTCCAGCTGTGCTCCCTGCACAGAGAGCCCTCAGCGAGGAGTCGCAGACTCCGCTGGGCATTTGCAAGGCTGGGGGTTACCCAGAGCTGTGCCACAGCTGTCATTACAGCATGATGCCACCGTAGCATCGAGGGTTGGTGTTGACTTGTGCTTGTCATTCTCCATAGAAATCTCATAAAAATGTGTATACTGCAGCAGCAAACACCTGGCTGTGTTTTAAAGGTCTGTTTTAGTGATGTGGACTTCAGTTGTGTATCTGTAAGTAGAAGGAACTTGCAGCTGGTGACAGCAGTAGGAGACAGTTGCAGAGCCAGGTGAAGATAACATCAGCACTGGAAACCTGTGCTTAGCAGGGAATGGTCAGGGTTCCTGGTGTCCTTTCTGTGTGGATGCTGTGACCAGGGCAGCCAGAGCTCCCCTCCTGACAGCAGCGTGAGGAAGACAAGCTCTGGCGGGGAGGCCATGTTAGATGGCAACAGGGTGATCAGAAGTGGCTTGGTCTGGCCATCTGTGATGGTCTTTGTCTTGTATTTATCTCTGCTTCTCTGCCAGGGAAGGAGGTGTGGGCTGTTCAAAATAATGAGCTGCAGTGCTTCCAAACACTTTTTGGAAGGGACATTTAAAACCCGGATCAAGCTCTTTGTATTGCTGATTGACATAACTCACTAAAGCATTACAGCTTCTCTTTTTCAGTAAGCAAATTATGTTCAGCTGGCTGTATGTGGGGAAGCTGTTGTAAACTTCCCTTCTGTTGTAAACTTCTGCTGTGTAAACTCTTGTTGTCACTGTAAGGTTCTGAGGAGGGTCGTATAGGCAAGTGTATATTTGAGTCAGGTCTTAGACATGCATATAAGGTTTGAATCAGAATATTGCTGACTGTAAAAATGGTTTGGTGTTTAAACTGTTCTCGATTATGCTTCAGTAACAAAAAAAAAAGAAAGATTTTTAAGTCTTGGCAAGGAATAGAAAATTGCTGTGGTGCAAGATAAAACATGTTTTCACTTTGGTAACATATCCTAGGCAGAAATTTTAATCACTAGATTTGCATACTTTGAACTTGGTTATTCATGACCTGCAACTGATGCTCTGAATTCATTAAGTGCTCTGCTTTAGGGTTGTTTGTTTGCCTGGAACTGATGGCCGGGCTGGGGAGTTCATGATGTTTTTACTGTTTAAATAGAAAAGCTCTGGAAGCTCTGGAGTGTGAAGTACCTAAACCGGAAACCGTAGTTCTGCTGAAAACCAACAGAAAACAGAAATGGAGCCCTGTGGAACTCCCAGGGATTTCTCTTACAAGTGTGCAGTGGACTGTCCTGGCTGTAAACCGTGTGTGAGGCTGATGGACAGTGCAGTGTGAAGCTGGCCACTAATCTTGATGTAAAGTTTCCTTTTGGTTAAAATGCAGCTTCAGTACTAAAATAAATGTCCAAGTCTTATGAGCATAGATAGCTGGACCTTTCAATTAAAGCCTTTTCAGCAGCTCTCTTGTTACTATGGTGGGTTGGTGTAGCTGGGTTCCAGCTCTGCTGCTGCCTCTGGAGGACTTGGACAATAAATGAACATGCAGCACTGAGCTGAGGTGTGTTTAACACATTGCAGGTGACGTGTGTGTAATCTGCTCCATGCCCATGTGAGTGCTCACAGCTTTTCAAAGTTGTTTATGAGCTTTTTTGTTGTTTATGTGTGTTTTATCCTGCTTGTTCCTCTACCTGCCCTTTGTGGTCAGCCAAGCTTTCCTGCTGTCCTTTCACTCCATCATGAATTTATGATGTGAGTTTCTAGAGCAGGAGACAGTTGGGAGGAATTGTAGGGGATGTAGTTATCCCTGTCCTTTAGGAAAAGATTCTTTCCTGAGGAAAGAATGACATCTTCTTCATTTTAGAAGATGAAGGTGCTGTCAAATCAAATGAAAGTGAATTTGTTTTCTGGTGCTTCAGGTAGCAAGAAGCTCTCTTTAACCACTTAGTTAAGTGGTTAAATTCTTCTTTCTTGGCTCCTTTCACTCACTTACATTCAATGTAAGTGAAAACACCCTATTTTCAGTAGTTAATATATGACAAATAAAACAACTTATTTACCAGATAAGCCTTTATGCAAAGTTTAAAAAGAAATTTAAAGTATCTTTTCATTTCTGCAGCTTGTCACCATTTAATTAGCTGGCTTTCTCCAAACCCTACACTTTTTTATGGTTTTACACTACATGAGCTAAGGGTATATCCATCAGGGAGGACTGCCATTAGGAATGGTAGGTAAAGAAAGCCTTTTCTCCAAAGTTTCTGCAAGGGCTGAAGCCTGAACAAAAGTTCTCCCTCCCTGAGGGTGTCTGGCCACCCTGACATAGCTGCCTCTTGTATGTCAATACCTGAGGTTATTGACAGAAATGTCATTAAGGCAGGTAATTCCCAGTTTCTCATAGGGGACCCTTTAGGTTTTTAGGTTGTTTTTGAGTGGACAAAATGGGTTTGCTTACCTGGCTGTGCAGAAAACTGTAAACAGAGCAAGAAGTAAAGTTTGTGTAATTATCTTTGTAATCTTCCCTTGGAGTTTCAGAGAATGACACTGACCTAAAGAGACGTAAAACTTCAAAATACTAATTGGTCTATTTTCAGTAGAGCAGCTGTTCTTTCCTTAAGATGTGTTGATTTTTCTTCCAAACAAGTGATATTTTATAAAGAGAAAACAAATAATTTGTTTTCAAAAGCTTTTAGAAGCTGTTTTTCTGTTTTAAGCTCTTGTGCTGCCAATTCACCCCATTACTTTAGAGTGTTGTGGCTTAATTCCTACCAGGAGAGTTGGTCCATGCACCATTTTCTTATCTCATGAAAAACCAACACAGAACCTTTTAAATAAACTAACACGGGGGCTTCCTTGGGCCTTTGTCTGGAGAAGGTTTGTGGGTACTGGGTCATTTTAGCCAAGTTATCCATGCCTGTGATCACAGGGTGTGGGGTCAGCATGTGATTTCCAACACAGATCCAACTCTGGCTGGTGCAGGTTTTCACCAAGCTGCTGTGGTGTTAGAGCAAGCCTTAGGCTGCTGTAGATTTGGGTAGAGACCCTGGCAGAGCTGCCTGGGGTTGCTGTTCATGTGGTGCTGGACTCGCAGCAGTAGCTGAGGCTGCCAGGATTGTCTTGCTTTGGAACAAGCTGGTTTGAATTGCTCAGCTCTCTCAAGTTGAAGGATGCTGTGCTGTGTTTCTGGCCAATGATGAGTGTTCTGTTGGGGGAAATAATGACAAAAATGCTCTTGCAGTTTTGGATACAAGTCAGGAAGGCCCCTGCCACTCCATGGGCTGGATGACTGTGTGCACCAGAGAGTGGCTGGGGAACAGCTTAATGCAGAGGGGCTTGTGAGTGACCTGAATCTGACAGCATCAGTGTGTTTGAGCAGCTTCCTTGAGTTCAGTGGTATTTCAGGACTTGGTGCATGTGAAGTGTTGCTGAGTCTCCCATGTCCTGGAGTGCTGTTACTTCTTTGTGAGCCTCCTGTGCATCTGCCAGTGGCAGAATAAGTGAATAAATGCCAGCTGCCCAGCAGGCTCTTGGTCCCGAGGACAGGGCTGCTGGGGCTCATCTTGGGCCAGCCAAAGTGGGGTGGTTCCAGCTGCTCTGGTTCCTTCTGCTGGTTAGGTGAATGAGGGGCAGTTCCCCTGCTGCTGTCATGGTGTTGGTGAGCCTTCCAGCTCCTTTATTTTAACAGCAATCCAGGATAGCTCAGTATTTGGGGAAAGCTGCTTTTGCAGTGTTTTTCAACCAAGCTTTATCTTTGGAGTCTCCAAACAGTGTGTTGGTACACAGCCTGAGCTGTCACCCCTGAACACAGCACATCTTCCCAGGAACTTTCTGGTTGTGTGGATGGAGCCCCTGCAGCTGTGCTGTGCTCTGAACGTAACAGGAGTGAGCAGGATCTGCTTCTCGTGGAGGAAAAACATACCTCAAAATAAAGGAACTTTCACCAGCTACCACTGTTGAATGTAGCTGCAAGTGGGAAAGTGGGGAAACCCTTCAGGGCCATGTGGGCCTTGGTTGGATGCTGTGTCCAAATAAGAGTGTAGGTGCAGCATCTATTTTTAAATATTATCAGTATGTAACTAAGCTAGAGAAAATACAGATTTTTAAGTGGTAGTAAAATACTGAACAGGATTTTGTTGCATGGTTGAGGAAAACAGTCTCCTGTAGAGTAAGAAAGTGAAGAGTAATAAGATAATATTAAAATGCTTTTGACAGAAAAGGACTTCATATAACCCCACACACTTCCCAGTGCTTAATCTGGGGCAGGTTTTTCCTGTGCTGATGCTACTTTTGACAATGTAAACTTAACCAGAGTGATAATGGGAAAGTTGTCACTTTTTTCTGTGGACTGGAGTTCAGGTGAAGGTGGTTGTTTGGAGCCTTGAAGTGGGATAGTGAGCAGTGCCTGTGGTAAAGCAGGTGTAGGCCCAGCTGTACCACAGTGTAACTGGTGTGGCAGCAGAGTCCAGTGAGTCACACTATCTAGCTGGTCAGCTTTCTGGTTTGATTTTAGGGCTAAAATGGGGTATCATGGTTTTCCCCTTCTTTTTTTGAAGTTGTACATCTTGAAATGTGTGTTCTGGTGCTGCTGGTAATTTGGGCTCAGGCTATTAAAATTCCCCTGCCCAATTGTCTTCACTTCCTGTCTTGTGCGTGCATGTACCAGGTGGTTGTGAAGAATCTGTAGAAAGATGTGCAAAGTAGCTCTCAAATCTTACAGAACTAGAAAAACATTAAGTATAGGAAATATCAACTGACCTCAAACAGTGGGGTCCTTTCCAACTCAGCATATTCTGTGATAGCTCTGCGACAGTTGCATTTTGAGAAGAGATCTTTCACTGCTTCTCTGGTAATTCATAGTAACTTGTTCAGAAATGGGAGCTTCAAACCTGCAGAGGTGTTGGGATATACAGGCTCTGTTGAGTGGCAGATTAAGGGATGCTGGAGGACCTCAGACACATGCTTATCTCCCAACAGGATTCCCATAATGATAGCAAACTTTGTGGGTTTCAAGAACAACAGGAGCCTGTGAGCCAAATCAGGGCTGTCATGGTATTGATCCAGGGTATTGATCCAGGGTATTGATCCAGCTCTGTTGGAGATGGTGATCCTGTGGCTCTTCCCACTGCTTGTTTTTGTGAGCCTGCCCACAGGTTTCTCCTGCTGACATCCAACACCAGGGTGAGATGTTGGTGTGAGCAGGGATGGGATGGAGCCCAGCAGTGTGCTCTGCTGCTGTCGTTCCCTTCAGCCTCAGATAAAAACCCACCCACTGCAGATCCAGGTCTTTACCTGAATTCTTGTGATTATCTTGACACAGCTTCTACTGCAACTGAATTTTTGTGGCTCTGTCTCATAATTAGACACACTTATAAAGTGAACAGGAACACTGGTTTTTGGCGGCAGAATTTGTACTCTTCCGGGAGAACTGGTAGTATTTAAAGGATTGTGTCTGATCTGTTAGTGACAGTTAACTGCAAAACAGTGCTTAAAGCAGGATATCCTCTCCAAGATCCTGAACTGATGGAGTACAAGATTGTGTGTCAAGTCCAACCCTTGTGCTTTTGCAGATTTTAGCTTGGACTTCATGATTTGCCTTGCTCTAGAGGAGTGGAACTCCAGTGCTGTGCTGGTTTTAAACAGCCAGTTTAAGCCTCACTTAAGAAACTAAAGACCCAGGCCATAAGCTTGACTTGGAACCTCTGGGAACAAGTGTATTTGTGTATAGAACTTAAGTGTCTGCAGCAGTCTAAGCTGTGGGCAGGATGGGCAGTTGAGCGTGGGCACCAGGTGGTTTAGAACCTAATATATTCTTTTTTGTCATTTACCACCTTACTAGCATAAAAGTGGCAGATGTGTTTAGTTCTGGGGTGAGAACTTCATGAAGAAGATGGTTCCTGGCAAGCTGGAAGGTGGGCTTTGGGCTGGAGGATTTTCTTAGTGTCTGTAGATGTGCAGAAGAGAATTCTGCCTGTGTTGATACACTCTTAAAAACAGTTTTGCCTTCAGTGCCAGTTAGTTTTTCTGGAGTTTAGCTCTTAATCAGAGAGTGGCTTCTGTTTGTGTTTTGCACAGGCTTATGACTATACCAGGAGGTCCAAGGTCTTCTCCCTTTGCAGTTGGCAGCTGAGCTCCCTTCTTTAGTGGCTTGGGATCTCTGCAGAGAAAAAGTGTGTTGTACACAGTGACCTTTGTCATGTAGTGTTTGTAATGCAGGCATGGAGAATCTCCTCCATGTAATGCTGGTGGGTATCTCCGGTGAGGCAAATCAGGTTGCTGGGATTGTAGCAGCCAAGTACCTGTCCTTGGTGCCCCTGTGACTGGAGGGATTTGTCACTTTGAGAAGCAAAAGTAGTGTTAGTTTGTGGTAGGGCTAGAAGAGGTGGCTGAGGGCAAAGACCTTGAAATGGATTGGATAATTGGGGAAGAAATTATCAAGTACAAAGGAAGACTTCATTTAGAACTGTGCGGTTTTATAGGATATGAAATGGAAGTACTGTGGAAAGGCAAAAGCAGTTACCAGAGATCATGAGTAAAATCCTGTGAATATTGTTCCTTTCAGTGTGGACTTCTGAGTGCTTTGAGTTGGACGAATAAACTGTTATCTATAAAATGACATTGGATGGGGGTGAAAAAAAAGTCTTGGTTTTCAGAAGTGGCTGTTTGTTTTCTTGTAATGTGGAGCAGGTGCCCAGACAGGATCTGGAAGCTGTGATGGACTGGTTAAGGTTCAGCTCAAAAGCTAATAATGATGTATCCCAGAGAGCAGCACAGATTGGTTCTTGGCCAGCAGTACCTTGCAGTGAGCCCCAGCAGTGAAATGGCAGCAGTTTCACTCCTGCCTGATGGAGGAAGTGGTGCTGTGCAGAGGCAGGAAGCGAGTTCAGGACAGATCTGACAGCACAGCTTCCTTTGGCTGGGAGAATGTACACATTTTAACCTGAAAACAAACTTCAGTAGCTCCAAAGTTAGAGACATTTTAACAAGCTTGAAGGCTTGTGGTTTCTTCTTCAGATTGCACGTACAGCAAGAGTGAAGGTGAGACTGTGCAGATTCTTAACTCTGAGTGTAGTAGGGAACACTGATTATGTACAAAACCCTACAATATTTCACTTAATTCTCCAGTTACTAGTGCACATAGGTACTGGAACATTGCAGCTACTCTTAAGTTAGAGAAAGTTTGTGAAAACAAAGTGCTTCCATAGTACTGCCATGTTTCATATGCTTGCCTTGCCTTTAGGATGGGAAAGTCAGACTGGCACAGGGGGTCCAAGTGTGTTTGGGATGGTGTGGCTTGTGCTTGGTCAATGGGAACCTGCCATAGGTACTGTGGATTTCTTCAGTCTCTTGTGATCTGTCATTGTCTTGATGCTTGAACAGGCCTGTGTGACCAAAGTGCATCACTCCAGAATTTCCTTTGCACCAGGGAGGATTACCAAGCTCCAGAATGTCCCACTGGAGACCGCAGTTCCTTGTTGTATTGCTCACATCTCTGTTAACACTTTTGGAATTAATCCTAAATGCAGATCAGCTGTCTTCCACAAAAGTGTAATTGAGCTTTAAAGCAAAATTCTCTCAAATGGGCCTATGAATTTGAGAGAGTTTACATGGCTGTGTAATCCAGTTTCCAGATGCCAGATCCCAGTTCTCTAGGACAGTGTTGGGTTCTCTGAAATCCTGCTGTTGTGATCACATGTTGAGCAGCTTAAAATTCAGCAGACACTGCAAGTATCATTAGTTAACGTGTACTCTACTGAATTGCTGAAGTTTTTGGTTACATTACAGAGAGGCTTGAGAGATGAAATCAGTGCAATGCTCTGTTTCCTTTTTTTTTGTAATTTTTATTTATGTTTTTAAGAAGTCTTCAGAACTCCTTGAAGAGAACCAAGTCATATTGACCTGGATTACATTCCCAGTCTTTATCAGCTCTCCTGTCTGGGCTTGGCCAGATGGCTCACAATTACATGGCTCAAAATCCACTCACTGCACTCAGGCTGGGATGACTTCAGTGCTTTCCAGTCTGTTTCAATTCCCTCAGATATTTAAAACTGCTTGAAGTGCTCTCTCTGCTGAGTGTTGGACAGACAGACTTCCTTTTATTAGGTGGCGACTTCTGGGGGGAAACAAGCCCAAAGCCTCTGTAACTTCTTTGTTTCTATTTCCCTTGTTGCACTCTGGGGAAGAGTTATTCACTGGTTAATCTCAAATTAGATTAAATGACTTTTAAACCACAAATCAAGAATGTATGTATCCTTTAAGTTATTCCTATGGAAAAGGAGGTCCCAGCATAGTGAATCTGAGCTACTTAGAAATGAGCTTGTTTTCAGCTGTGATCTGTGGACTTCTTAGAAGTGCAAACCATGAAGTAGCTCAACCAGCTAATCTAGAAAACCTACTAATCCAAGGAAAATAATGTATTCAACAACTCCACTTTGCCACTGCTAAGACTTTAGAGACCTATGCTGAACACTCTAAATCTAAAACTTACACCGTCTTATTTCAGTATTTAAATGTAAAGTTATACATCCAGTAAAAAAGGGGGGGATCTCTTTACCCAAGAGATGTGCTCAAATTTGTTTTGTTCCTTTTAATGTGTAATCTTGCAGTGTCCAATTGTGGTGGGAGAAACCACAATTGAACAATTTGTGTGAGAGCAGTGGTACTTGCTTACTTCATAGAGAACTTCCAGTGGTCCAGTTCAGTTGTTTTGATGGTAAATGCTGTTAGTTTGGTGTCTTAGAAAGCAGGAAAAAAAAAACCAAAAAAAGAAAGAAAACAACCCTGCCTGGGCTTTTCCAGCCCCCTGTTGTGCCATTCAGAGTCTGCTGTAGACTCCAGAGCAAGGCTTTGGGTTATTTGCTCTCTATTCCGTTCCCAGAAAACCAAAAGGATCAGGTCACCTGGTAGTAGTAAAAGGTGGTGCATGCTGCTTCACCCAGGGCAGTGGTGTGTGTTTGAGTCGAAATAACAACAAAATAACAACAATGCTTCTCTTCAGGAGGGAATGAGCAGTGCTCTTGTAACTGCTCTTGTTTTGCAGTGCTGGTGGTGTCTGTGAGGCGCTGTGTGGCCAGGGCTGACAGCTCAGTGCCAGAGCGGGAGCTGTGGCGAGCTGTGTGCAGCTGGGGCTGTGCCAGCCCCTGAGCTGAGCCCTGGCCAGGGAACAGCAGCTTCTCTCCCAGTGCCAGCGTGGGGACGTGGCTGTGTCCAAGGACAAGGAAAAAGCCAAGGCTTGCAGCACACTCTGTGATCAGAGACACTTTCTAGTACTGTGGTGCTCCCTGGAGTAATGAACTTTATGGAGCAATACTGAACCCATTTTTTTACAAAGGTGTATATGAGTTTTTCTCAATATACAAAAATTTGGGTTTATAGGCAGTCATGGATTGGTCTGTTGCAGTGAGCACAGGGAGTGCTTCAGAGCCAGGATTTTATCTCTAGTGTGCTTTCTGTGCTCTGGACAGGCGGTCTGAAGCAGATTTGTAATCTGGAAATTACAGGTAAACAAGGAAATGCAAATAATTGGGGAAGTGGGTAGAAAAGGGAGGTAGAACAGGAAGGGAGGATTACAGCATGGAAGAGTTGTGGTCTGTCCAGGGGAGAGCTGAGTGGAAAGAGCTTCTTTAAAGGGTTGACTGTAAGCGCTGTTATGTGAGAGGGATGTTCCTCTGCTTGTGCCAGCCCTGGGGTGAGCAGAGACAGCTGGAGCAGGGTTCCAGGGACTGGCTGGGCAGTGTAACAAATTCGAGTGGAAATTAGAAAAACGTATGAGAAGTGGCTGGGAAACCCATTTACTAACTCTGAGAGGAATTCCTGGAGGCAGCAGTTTACCTGCACTGAGCAGTGGCAGAGCTGAATGCTTTGGGCTTTACCCAAACCAAAGGGCAGATTTTAGAATTATCTTGCCCATGTGAGTGGGGCATACTGGTGGCTGTGGCTGGGGTTAGCTGGAATGCCCTTGGGTTCGTTTGCTCTGCCTGAGTTTTGGTGCGTTTTCCTTTTGAAATCACCTTAATGAATGGCTCATCCCTTTGCATTTTTGCTCTGAGCATGAAGACTTTCTTAATATATGCCTGAGCTGTGCTATTCCACTACCTGCTTTCTGTCTGGTTCCTTTTTTTTTTTTTCTTGAAATGAGATTTCTCTGGGATCAATCAGTGCTGACAGCATGGCAAGGCACAACTGTGGCAGCACTTTGCTACTGAAGCAATATTGAATAATAGTACTTGGATATGAAAGTTGAACTGGCCTGAACACAGAAGATGTCTTAGATGTCTTTTGAAATGTAAATAGTTGTTTTGTCCTTCTGAGTAAATATCTGTTTGCTTCAGGGCCAAATGGCAGAGCTTTTTGTTGTATTAATGAAGGGAAGGGCCTGTTGATGCTCTGCCCTGCTGGGAAACAGATCTGCATAATCAATAGATTCTATTGATATTGAAATGGGGCACCAGGTAGAGGACTGGTAGCAACACCTGATGCTTACACGCACCATTCATTGTCTCTGTGCTTGCTGAGGGAAGATTTATAGATGAGGATGGCAGTGTGAGTGCCTGCTGTACCAGGGGCTGGCTGATGGACTGCTCTGAGAACCTTTGCTGCCATTTCCTAAAACTGCTTGTGATTTTGTCTGGGTCTTGTGGGAATGGTGGTGACTTAACATTCTCGTACAAGTACTGTCTTAGGAACTTTTGAGGATTTTTAGTATGAAGGTAGCTGTCTTTCATGAAATCTTAAAGCATCCCTGCAGTATTTGAAGAAGAGCTGGGAGTCTGAGTCCCTTGCAATATCCTTTCCTTGTAGGCATGATGGTGTGATACACAGTATCAAATCATGTTGCTGTGACTAAAGCCTCAAAAATCTGGATTTGCACTGTACTTTATTTACATAAAAAAATTAAATTCCCAGATAGTGACCAAATGCATAGTTCAGGAGGGATTGATTTGGATTTTTAATGCAGTTACCCTGACCTGCAGTTGCCCAGACCTGAGAGCTGTGGCATCATCCTTGCTTGGCTAAAGCTTTGCTGTTCCTATGATGGCAAATTTGCTGCTTGCAACACCCCCTGCCCCCTGTCAGGACCTCACAAAGACTGCAGGAAATCTTTGTTGCTGGAAATGAAAGTATTTAGGATGATATTATGCTGACAGTCAGTGAGAGCTTAGCCACTTAATTTCCTGGGGTCAGGATTTCACACATCTATGTGAAGGCATGACCAGAGGCCTGGTTCACCTCTAATTAAAGTAATACACAAATGAAGGAGAGCTGTGCAACACTGGAGATAGCCAGCAAGTGTTTGGAGGAGATATTGGTGATGCATACTGGTTTAGTTCAAGCACTAAAGTTTGTGCTTTGAGACAGTGTTGGAGTAGCTGGGTGCATTTGGATCTTGTGATGTCTGAAGAGTAATCCCCTTGGGATCTGAATGCTCTGCTGAGCTCTCAGTGCTGTTAACACTTCACAGTGGAGTTAAAAATGTGTATTAACTAGCAAACAGAAAATTACAAAACACTGCTTAAGTCTTAAAAAAGGCAAAGAAAGAAGAAAATAATCATGTTTATTTCTGTCTGTACATGTTCATTTTTATTCCATAAACACTGCTGGTGTGTCTGATGTGAGCTGCTCTCCAAAGGGAGCTCTCTGGTGTGTTCTTGAGCACCTCTCAAGACCAGAGCTTACACTTCCAGCCTTTAGTGCATCTGAGGCTAGGTGCTTCCATGCATAAAAAGAGTTTGATGTGATAAAAAGGCCAAAGATGTTTTTGCCTGCCTCTAGGTAACTAGGCAGAAATTCTTTTGTTTATGAGTGTGAACAGTTTTATGTGTGTGGTGGAGGGAGAGGATCTAGCAGCCCATTTAGGACTGTCATGTTTTCATGTATCACATGTGCTTTTAGTGGTTTGGGCTCCAGTCCAAAGTGATGTGCATGGCTACCTAGTGCATATGGGAAACATCTAAATACATGTATCTTTTTTTTTTCTTCTAGGTTCTCTTTGGAGTGGATATTCTAGATTTCAGCTATGCAGACGATCAAGTGTGTAGTAGTGGGCGATGGTGCTGTTGGTAAAACCTGTCTCTTAATTTCTTATACAACAAATAAATTCCCATCGGAATATGTACCAACGGTAAGTGTGAGAGTGGCTTCATGTTCTTTGGGCGTGATGGGCTGGCATTGGCAGGAACTGAAACTTCTTTGGGCTCTGTTTTTTAGCCATTTTGGCACAACTGAGGATGAAATTGTCTGTGAATTGTCCTGTGAGACTCTAGTTGCCTGTTTTTTTGTGAAGGCCAGCCTCATAACCCTGCCCTTCTTAGGGCTCTACCCCAAACATTTCAATAGAAGCTGTACCTTAACAAAAATATTGAAATTTTAAAATCCCATTTTGCAGATAGGGAGCCTTAAAAACAAAAGAAGGATATGAAAGAAGACATACGAATTGCCCTGAAAGGGCAGCTACAGGTGGTAGCTGAACAAAAATGGGAGGATATTGCTGGGAGATTGAGCTGCTGACCATCTTCTGGCATGTGAAAGAGCAAATGCTCTGACCTTCATCATTCTGGTTCCTTGTTCTGTTCCAAGGAACAGAGGAGTCCTCATCCTGATCTGTTTTTTGGGGTCCTGAAGCAGTACAGTCATGGCACGTTGAATGTGCCCTGTGAAATACTTTCCATCCCCCCTCAGCCTTGAGGTGTGATTTGGAGCTGGACACTTTCTTGTGTGTCCAGAAAGGCCAACCCAGTGCAGTGTGTGGTGGATTGGGCTGCAGACAGTGGGGATGAGTGGTGAAGTCTCCTGCAGTGCTTTAAAGTCTTGAATGTGCTAATTCAAAATTGTGTGAGAAGTGGATTTCTGCTTCTGGATGATGTTGTGGGGTTGTGCAGTGGCCATAGCTGCTTTCTCAGTCATAATAAGTTGTGAGAAGTTGAAAAAATTAGGGTGGTGTCAAGCCTGTCTTTAACCAGGGCAGTCAGGTGGGAAGGAGACATCTGAACTCTGAGGAGTACAGCTTTGAAGTGCAGTCTCACTGCTCTTACCTCAAATTTTGGTTGTTTCTTTTTTCCAAGGACCTAAGCTCTTACTGTATTAACAACATGCATGTGACTTCTTATTTTCCACATCCCTCCCTGCTCACTTCCATGAAAAGCCTTTGAGGTGGCTCCTGACCTCTTTCCTGTTGGGGTTTGCTTCAGCTGTGAGAGCTGCTCAGGCTGCAGTTCTGTGAGGAAGCAGAACTTCCCCATCATCATTTGGAGATCCTGACTGGTCTCAAGTGACCGTGCAGCAGCTTGCAGGGACAGGTGGTGGGGTTTGGGTTTTTTGCAGTGGGAGGGATATTTTGCCAAGGATAGTTTCTTCAATACTGTCTGTTACTGTTTGAAGACAACATGGTTATTGGATGGAGGGTGCTGACCTCAGACAGTGCTCTGCTGAGTGGGTGCTGTTGGAGGTGAGATTTTGGACAGGCCCTTGTGCTCAGTTGTACTGTAAACCACTTAGTGGGTGAAACACTGGGTAGGGCTGGTTTTAACCTGTGCAGCTGGAGGGCAGTGCTGTTGTGCCAGGTGCTGTTCCAGAGGCAGTAGAACTTGGTATCTGGAGCCACACTCTCATTTTAGATGGAATTTGACACAGACTGATTTTTACCAGATACTGCTTCCTTCAAAGAAGGAGGATAAATCTATCTTGAAAGGATGGACTCTATAATAGAGTTCCCTAGATATTCACAAATGTGGATTTCAGAGGATTTGGGTGCTGTGAGGTGCAGCCCCATCACTGTGTGCCCTTGAAGGGCAGGGTGACATTATCCATTCTGTCCTTGTGGGGTTGTGTCTACTGTGTCACACTAAGGTTGAGGTTTGGAATTTCTGTGACAGCTGGGAAACCTCCTTGCAGTAACAGTCAAACACTGTTGTAGGTGTTTTGCTCAATGGTTTTTATCGTGTGTTATTCAGTGTACCTCGTATGCCTTTGCTTTAGTATGTCATGGGAACAGCTGGAGTACCCCCGTGCCATATGGAATTATTCTGTTAATAGTATTAGTGGTAATAGCACTGTAAGCCTGATGGTTCTGTTTTCCTGTAGTGGTGTCTCTTGTTCAAATCAGAAGTCCTCTGGCAAGGTGAATAGCGTGATGGTTTGAGAAATGGCTTATTCTTGTCTCCTTTAAACGTGTGTCTCTCTTCTTGCCAGGTTTTCGATAACTATGCTGTAACAGTGATGATTGGAGGAGAGCCTTACACCCTTGGCCTCTTTGATACTGCAGGTGAGAAACCTGTGTCATTGTACTTGACCAAAATGTACCTGAGGTGATGTTGAACATGAAGACGTACAAATAGGATTATTTTTGTTGAGAATTTTTTTTTAGTAGAAGGGGAAAATCTCTCTTGATTCTCTCAAGACAGAATGACTAATATTAGAACCTCTTAAATGTGTGTACATCTCTGCATCCTTAATGTGGATGAAGTCAGGGTGTGGATTTCATAAGCTGCTCACTGTGTGCTTTTAAGAATTAAAAATCTGCTGGCCTCTTGTTTAAGCTGCATCTCAGTACTGGGCTGGAGAAATATGCAGTGGTGAAACACCCAAGTGTTGCTTTACACGTGCAAAGTTATCAAGAAAGGGTAGAAACTGGTTCAGCTGCTGGATACCCAGTCCCTATTGCTTAATACTGAAGGGATGTGGCAGCAGCTGGTACTGTAAACTCTTCAAATGAGCCCTTCTAGAGAGCTTAGTTCATAAGCATTCATCTAAAATTATCTGATATAATTTAATCTGACTGTTTCCAGCTGTGTTCTTACATGCATCATTAGTGTCTAATTTGATGAGACAATCTTAGGTTTTCAGTTAAACCCCACAGCTGTAAAACTTCCCAGTTTGGCCATCCAGTCACACTTCCCCCCCCGAGCTGGGACTGTTCCTGCAGCAGCTCCAGTGACCCCGTGGGGCATTTCTTGATTCTCAGTGTGCACCACACTTCACAGCCAGACAAGATCTCCTTCCTGCCTCAGCCCCAGGTTTCCCATAGATGTCTCAGGCATCCAGATCCTCAAAATTTAATCGTGATGCAAAACCAAAATAACAGCTTGAGCTAGTCCCTCTGGGAAGAGACCCTGAACAAAGCAAACCGTGAGCTTTTCTATCCCTCACAGTGTGTGTTGGAGGGTCTGGGGGTTTCCAGCTGAGTCCTTGGCTCCTGCTGTATCTCTGAATGTCCATTAGCTGGCTGTGCCACAGGTCCCCAGGCCCTTTGTTCAGGGGGTCAGTGCCAGCTCACCTGGGGCTCAACCTGCAGCATGGCTTCACTGAGCTCTCCATGTTCTCCCAAATGTGATTCGTGTCCCGTTACTGTAATTTCCCTAGTTCATGGATAAGGAGTTAGGTGGAAAAGAGAGAGTCCTTCCTGTTGTGTGGTTTGGTGTAGGGCTCTTGGTGCTCCTACATCAGTTGTAGCATTGCAGGGTCCCTGTGTGGGGAGTTGTGTTGGGCCTGTTTTCCAGCTGAGGGCTCAGACCTCTGACAAGTGTTGTGTGTGTATTTATGCACATTCATCTATTATCAACATGAGCAGTGATCCAGCTAGTAATTTTGAGAAGTTACCAAATGACTTTAATGCATGTAGGTGGCTGTGCACGTGTGAATGTAAAAGCTTTCTTTCCAGAGCTGGACTGCTGAGGGGAAAGTATTTGTTCTTAATGGTTGCCTGCTTTTTCTAAACAGCAGCCAGCACAAAATTTCACAACGGATGAGACCCCTGTTTCTAGTTCTCAGATTAAAACCCAAATCTGTTTTGAGCTTGTACTTGGAAGACAGATTTTGGGAGTAGTCTGTTAATTGCAACAGGATATTTTAGATTTAGATTAGGTGCTAGGAATAAGTTCTTCCCTGTGAGGATGGTGAGGCCCTGGCACAGGTTGCTCAGAGAAGCTGTGGCTGCCCCTGGATTCCTGGAAGTGTCCAAGGCCAGGTTAGCCAGGGCTTGGAGCACCCTGGGATGGTGGAAGGTGTCCCTGCCCATGGCAGGGGGGTGGAATGAGATGAGCTTCAAAGTTCTTTCCTCCCCAAACCATTCTGAGACTGTGATTCTGGTCAGTGCTTACTCTCTGTGTCCAGCCAAGCACCGTGGATGAAATGAACTTCCAGATTTCCATCTTCAACCTCTGGGTCTTCTCCACTGAGGTGTCCCAGCTGTTGTGTCAGCTCCTTCAAGATCTTGCAGGTCTTTGTCCTGTACAGTGAATGAGACAGCATTAGTTGGAATCTGAGACATTTTAAACAAGTGTTTTGGGTTTGGTTGCCAGTAAGTGCAGCAGCTTCAGTGCCTAATTGGCTTTGTGAAAGCAGTGCTGTTGAATTGGGCAGGAGGAGGTTTAAGAGTGAGATTGGACAGAGTCCTGGTGGGTCAGTGCTGATGGTACCTTGCAGAGACTGCCCACCCATAGGGGCTCAAAGGGAAGAGGAGGCTTCTTCCAAAACACAGCCCACACTGGGACTTTGCTTTTAGGGGAATGCTGCTGAGTGTCCTGATCACAGCCATGTGTACCAGCAACATTCTCCTCCTCAAGTCTGGAGACACTTCACTGAGTGCTCACAGCATAGGTCAGAATGTTCTCCTGAATAAAACTGGCTTTTTCTCCCCTCCAAAGAGAAGGGTTTTTTTGCAGGGTAATGAAATTTGATGGCATAATACTTGTAATGAATGGACTAGGTGAAGGGGACCTCATCTATAGCTGGATCCATGTTCTGCAACTTTCCTTTATAATTGAAGAGAGTGTTATTGTGTCTGAGGGTGTTTGATCTCAAAATGTATTGGAGACTTCCCAGT
Organism: Prinia subflava; assembly: GCF_021018805.1. Lineage (NCBI taxonomy): Eukaryota > Metazoa > Chordata > Aves > Passeriformes > Cisticolidae > Prinia > Prinia subflava. The sequence goes on along the minus strand of NC_086267.1, from coordinate 2,531,751 downwards.
TTTCCTTTGACTTTCAGCAGTTCACTGTTATGTAGCAACTGAATGAATTCTGGATTTGAAATGTATATTTTTCAAATGTTTTTGTTCACCACATGCTTGGCTCTTTGTTTAGGAGTTAGGATTAATCACAACAATGTTATCTTGATGAAATGTGCATTCTGACTCCCTGTAGAGGGCAAGATTTTGTTGTCTGGGTCTAATAAACTGTTAATTTCCTCCTCTCTAGGTCAGGAAGACTATGATAGATTACGACCCCTCAGCTATCCACAGACAGATGTATTTCTGGTCTGTTTTTCAGTGGTCTCTCCTTCTTCATTTGAAAATGTGAAAGAAAAGGTTGGTTGAACTCTGCTTGAAAACTGAGCTGCTGAAGTATGTCAGGAGTTATCGTAGGTGGTTAGTAACAAATGCTGTGTCTCTTGTGTCTTTAGTGGGTACCTGAAATTACTCACCACTGTCCAAAGACTCCTTTTCTGCTTGTTGGGACCCAGATTGATTTAAGAGATGATCCCTCAACAATTGAGAAACTTGCCAAGAACAAGCAGAAGCCCATAACTCCAGAGACTGCTGAAAAGCTGGCCCGGGACCTGAAGGCTGTAAAATACGTGGAATGCTCTGCACTTACGCAGGTAAGGGGTTGGTCTTTGATCATTTTTGCTTGCTTTTATTCCATCCTTGTTTCAGTTGCAGGGAAAAACAGCTCGATGTGGATGTGAAGGGATGTTTCTGCTATTTACACTGTAGCTTTCTCTTTGTCATGTTGTTCTGAGGCGCAGAGAGTTGGCACTGGTACAAAGAAAATCGGCCTAGCATAGAGGGGTGATGGAGGAGGATGTGCTCTCTGTGTTTGCTTCTGTGCTGGAGAAAAATAACTGTTGAAACTTAGAAGGTACATTATGGACAGTAACTGCCTTGGGACACAGAGTGCACCTCACTGCAGAAACAAGCAGGCAAAGGAAAAAAAAAAAGCCTCTCATTAAATTAAAGCTGGTATTTTTAAGACCGGAAACGTTCATAGTTGAGAGCTGCCTTCTCTTCCTGTGCAGCTGGTGGTGAGCTGTTTCCTGTGTCCTTCCTTCAGACAGAAGTTCTGTTGAAACAGAAAAAAAGTTAAATAGTTCTTGACAGTTCTTACATCATGTTTATAACTTGAGTGAATGTGAGTCCAGAGCCAACTGAAGTAGCTGATTTGAGAGCCAAGAAACTCAAATATCTTTTCCCTTTCAGTTAGGAATACTAGAGTGTGAGCCATTTTCTGGCTAGCTGACCTGTTGCCTTGACTTTGGATGCTCTGGGAACTTAACCCTAGGCTCTTACTCCTGCAGAATTGACTGTAACTCTTTTAACAACTTCCTTAATGCTGGTCTGTAAACATTTGTTGCTCTCTGATGTGCATGAAACCAGGGGTGCACAGTACAAGCCCCTCACTCTTTCCAGTTATGTTGTGCATTCATCTCGAGCACAAAACTTTTTCCCCAAACTTCACAAAGCCTTAAGTTCTACTTACCTTGCCCCTTCTGCCCAGATTGCATGTTGACTCCTCCATTTAAAATCCTGAGGCTTTTTTTGTAGCAAATATTCACCTGGGTGTCTCCTGTGAAGGAAGTGGCTTTGCTGGAGTTCTGCAGGACACTGGCACTGCAGGTGGTGTGGTGAGGGATGCTGCTGTTCTTCCTGGGAATCCCTGATCAAAGGATGGTCTTGGCCGTGCTTCCTAACTGCCCACAGACGAGCTGAGGGCTGCTGAGGCTTCAGCTGTAATTTTCTTGCATCTCTTCAGCCCCAAAATATGGTTTTAGATGGTGTCTGGCACAGCCTGAACGCTGTGAACCTGCCAGTTGGGTAAATACCTGCCAGGGCCTTTGTCCTGTATTGCTCTCTGAGACCCTTTCTTCTGTAGCTTTGGACTTGAGCTTTAGTCTGTTCAACTTGCATGGAATCACGTAGAATTACCAGAGCAAGAGCTGATATGACAGAAAATGTGTTTATCCATTAGTTCTATTTCTAGATAGGCTAATCTGTATCTGCTGCAGTGAACAACTTTATGCACTTGGAAGCTCAGCCTGAATTTTCTTCCATAGCCTTAATACTTGTATACCAAGTGGTGATTTTAGGAGTCAGGAGTGACCTGGGAGGAGGGTTCAGAAGCCTTCTCACCTGGACAGCTAGTTGGTTTGCATCTGCTCCATTCTTCTGCCTTTATTTGTTGTTGACTCACAAAACACTTTTTTGCTGGGTCTGTCATCACTAGCTGGTGAGCTGCAGTGTAGCTGATCTGGGGAGGGTTGTGTGGAGCTCCTGCAGTGATCTCACTGGCAGCTTGCTGAACACAGAACCCAGCTCTACCCTGGCCAGGAGCGTTGTTTTCCTGCCTGCAGGGCAGTGCTGTAGTAGCTGAATTCAGCTGAGGTGAGACTCAGCTGGGTGTTCAGTCTCTCCTTGCCATGGATGCTGTCTGTGCAATTCACCTCAGCAGTCCAAGGTGGTTTTTTCTTCCCAACTAATTTACAAACTACTTTGACACCACAGCAGCAAATACTCATAGAATTGTGGAGCTGACAGGATTTTTTTTTTGTACTATGTGAGTCATGAGAGGCTGAGTTCCTGAGCTTTTTCTGTAAAAACAGAGTATCTTCTCTGCATGTTTGGATGACTGCTCTGTTGGAGAGCCAGTTCTTTCCTCAGGTTGTGGAATCCCTTTTAGTGATGAAGGCATTTTCAGTGTCCATCTTAAACCTTTCTCTACAAAACAGGGCCCAGTGCCACTGTGGCAAGTAGGTAAGGCTGTCTGCTAGGAAAGGGGGACTGACAGATTGCAGCTGCACTAATTGTTACTTCTGTTACCCTTGGGTACAAATGTCTGGTCTTTCTGAAGCTAAATCCCAGTATCTAACACCAGAGAGAATGCTGAATTTGGTTTCTTTTCCCTCCTGATGGTGTGTTGCCAGTTTTGACACAGATTTATAAAGTGCCTTAAGCTGTCCTTAAGCAGAGGGAGTAAGGGAAGCCTGATCTCAGCCTGTTCCCAGTGTAACAAAAAAGTCATGATTTTAACAGGCCTGTGTGCCTGTGGTATTGAACACAGTTTCTTCCCTTCATGTTGTTACTCTTGGTCATCCACGCTTTTAACCTTCATCCATTTTCACAACAATTTTGTGCCAGTCCCTTCTTTTTTATCCTCTTCCCTTTTTTGTTAGGTCCTTCAAAACAAATCCCAAATTCTGCACTTCTGAACAAATTTCTCCCAGGTGATATGAAAATTAGAGGAGTCTCTGAATAGAAGAATTTAAGTAAAATTGTTTTCTTGACTCTTGCCCTGCCTGGGTTCTTAATCTGTCTAACAGTACTTTATGCTACAGCCTTATTCCCACAGAGAAAGGAAATCTAATTACTATTTAGACTTCAGAGGCATTATTTATCTGAAGTCTTTAGCTCTTTTGTGAGCCTGAGTTGCAACTCATTTAAAGAAAAAAATTGCTGGGGAGGATGCACAGAATGTACATTGTAGTTTCTTAAACTACTGTTCTTTCAAGTATAATCTTGCATGTAATGTGATGGCCTTAAATGCTTCCAGATGGCACTGCCTTAGAGGTCTCCCATGTATGTGCTTCGGTAAAACAAGATTAAAGACCTTCTAAAAGTGATATATCCAGTATAACCTGTAAGGGAGAAACCAGTTATATTTGAATTATCTTAAAAGAAGTCGAACTTTTGCACAGACTGCAGTTGTTTACAGGATGTAATTAAAGCTTTTCTGTTTGCCTTCAGCTGTCATAAAGCAGTTCTCCTGAATTTTGAAAGGGTGCACTCATGACAGTAGATTTAGGCGAGTCCAGTTAGCCTAAAGTGAGCCAGGTTTCATTTCTGGTGTGGTAACTTGGCAGAGCTGGGTGGGAGTGGGAGCCCTGCGCTGTTCCTGCTGCGCTTGCAGCGAATGCAGCGCGCTCTGCCGTGACCCCGCAGGGTCCTGCAGCTCTGGGACTGCTTGTCTGCTGTTGGACCCCACTCGTTGCACCCCTGACGCTGTTCCTGTCTCTCTGTGGTTACACTTGCTTTGGCAACTGAACTGAATAACTGAAATGCACCATTCCCATGCTGGCTCCCAGTGTCATGGTAGCACTGGTAAGGTATTGCATCACTTCCAAAGACTGAGAGTTAGTGACTGCCAGTGATGATGGCTTACCAGGGTGGTCCTGCTTCCATCCCAGATTGTGTGTTCCCAGCCATTTGGAGACCTTCAGTTATTCAGAGGCTGAATTCACAAAGCAGAGGAGTTGTTTGGAGTCTTTGCTCTGGACTGTTGTCACCTAGGGAGTTGGGAGCAGTAGTCTGTGGATCCAAAGTGTTCACTTATCCACAGTGGGTGATGACAAAAGGTTTAAGTGACCTTTTGGGTCCCTGTGGTGGGGCAAGCTGCTGTACTTGATTTATTCCCCTGTAACCTCCCTCAGTATACATACAGCAGAGTGGAAACCATCACCCTTTGTGTGGCCCCAACCCCCCATGTTCTTGCTGTGTTTGTGCCTCTGCCCCTTCTGAGTGTTGATTTAGTCCCACTTGGCTTGTGACATGTTCTGTCTGTCTCTGTCATTGACTTCTGGGTCATCTAAATAAGATTTTTCTCCTGGGATCTACTTTGTTTTTTTGCAAAATAGATCTGTTTACTGCCTCTGTGAATTCAGCCTGCTCCTGAATGCTCTTTGTATCTGCTTGTTTTTCTCTAATCCTCTAACCTGGCTGCTGTTTTTTCTCCTCCCCTCTGTCTTGTAGAGAGGTCTGAAGAATGTGTTTGATGAGGCTATCCTAGCTGCCCTCGAGCCTCCGGAAACTCAGCCCAAAAGGAAGTGCTGTATATTCTAAACTTTCTTCTTCCCCTCTTGCTGCTGCTTCCTCTGTCCCACTACTGTAGAAACCTGGTTAAAAATGAATCAAACCACCTTGATTGAAAGCTGTTGTGCCTCCTTGCCATCTTAGAGCAACCTCTGTATTAGCTCTTGGACTGAAAACAGTACTTGAGATCTTTAGTAAAACATTGTGACTGTGGAACATGAACTGGACTCGCTTAACTCCCTGCTGCTTGGGTTGCCAGGTGTGGCTAGCTTTATAATTCAGGCTGTTGGGGGAAAGGATTTGGTTACATCGTTATTAAAAGAACGACCAAAAAAAAAATAAGAGATGATGTTTGATCTTCCTGAATCCAACTGGAAGAAACAATGCGTGTGTTTTGCATTTCTACTTGTGACTCTTAACTGTATTTGCATGACAAAAGTACCTGAACTGGTGATCTGCAAATGAAACTGTAACGTGAAGGGTTTTCTGGTTCTCCTGTGTGCAGTGAGATGTTTCTGTTGCTGTTGCTTTGGCTGTCTGTGCTATAGTGGAGTATCTGTCAGTCCTTGGGGGGAAGGAAATATTGATGTACTTGCTACTGCTTTATGAACTGTTAAAATTCTTGCTTTCACTAACATGGTAGAGCTCTTCATTTCAATAATAGATCCATAAAGCCTGTTACTGTAAGATGTAAAGCTGCTGCTTACTGTCGTGCTTCTGATTTTTATTGTTTTAAGGAAAAAACATCAATTGTAGCTTGTCTTTAAATTTTCAAATTAAAAATTGCAGTTGTTTGTATAAATGACTGATGAAGCTTTATTCAGATTGCATTTCCTGGCTCCAGTTTAATCCTTAACAGAGTGTATGGTACCCCTCTGTACTCCTTCCAGCTTGACTTTTCTGTTACCGTGGCAGCTCTGGGCTCTGCCTGGCTGCTTCTAACCCTGGGGTGGTTGGGGCTGGATGCCCGACCAGAGCATGAACTGGGCCAGGTTTTCATTGCATGCTTGCCTTGTCTCTCCTCCCCTGACACACGGTGTGTGTTGTCCCAGGCTCCGGGTTGAGCTCTTCCCTCTGAATGCAGCACTTTCTCCTTTGTCATTAGCATGTGAAATAGTGAGTAGCCAGTTACTCAGGAGAGTTGCCTTAAGGAAATGACTTTGGTTCTTGTGAAATACACTGGTCTGCTCTCTGAGGATGAGTTTTCTTGTTCTGAAAATGAGATGCTGTGCTCAGAAGCTGCTGAGAGCGGTGGTACAGAGCCTCGCTGGGCAGGCAGGCTTTGGGGATGGCAAACCCCCGTGTGTCCTTAGAGGGGTTTGGCTGCCACTTGGCTTTCTGGGGTTTTGTTTGTGTGAAAACTCAAAAATGAGACTGCCCCTTTCTCTCTTTGCCCCTTTTCAGAAAGGCCTAAAGAATGTATTTGACGAGGCGATATTGGCTGCCCTGGAGCCCCCGGAGCCGAAGAAGACTCGCAGGTGTGTGCTGCTATGAACGTCCCTCCACAGCCCCTTCTGCAAAGCTGATGTTTGATGTCAAACTAAAAGCAATGTTAAAATCAAACTAAAGATACAAATTTTAAAATTTGTTTTTGCAATAATGACAAATGCCCTGCACTCCCATCTCCTTCCCCACATGATCCCTGTGTGAGATGAGAATGTTAGAGTTTACTCCCCAGTGCTCCCTCAATTCAGTTAAACTAGTTAATTTTGAGTAATCATGTATTACCAAAAGACACTGATCTACTAGTTTTTTATTTTGTTTATTGTTTCTAATTTTTTTTGTTTGTTTGTTTAACATCAAGGCATGCTCAATGACTTTTTCTGTAACAGACTAATTTTAGGCTGCTTAACTCAAGTCTTGCCTCTTATGCCAGTGTGGCAAGACTTGGTTCTGGTTTCTAGGCCTTGTAGGGCTGTTCTGCAGCCAGCCAGCAGCCTGGGTATGAGCAGACTTTAGTCAGGAAAGCAAAATGTCCCACGCTGGTGCTTCTCTAAGAAGGATGGCAAAAAATAAATCTTCTCTGAAGTTGCCTTGTATCTTTTTCCCCTGGCTTTTTAACTGTGCAGGTCATAAGTTTATACCCCATCCTCTAAGTTATGAAGCCTTAGAAACAGGAGAATGATTTTCTCTGGATGCACCATCAGACTTGAAACTAACTTGCCAGTCTCTTCCTTAATCTTTGCCATCATAATTTTTTGGCTCACGTTGAAGAAATAACTGCGCCTTTGAAAACACACCTAGCTGGGTCAGTTGGGTTTTAACGAATTTACCTTCTGCCAATCCTTAATTATTAAAGAAATGCTTACAGTGACCTGCACGTGCACTGCTGTTTGGACACCCTGAAGGGACTGGGATGTGCTACAATGGGTTTTGGAGCTGGCACTGATGGTGCATTTCTTGCTTGGCATCCTTTGAGGAGGGGTGGAAAGACAGACCTGTGTCAGTTGGAAGAAAGTGCAGGGAGGGGCTTCTGGTGTTTGGTGTGACACCGTATTGGGACCACTTGAGGGAACCCCTTTATCTGCATTTTCCTCATGAGTGGCCTTGAACATGTAAAGAGGGCCTCCAACCCCTGAGGATGATGTGCAGTGTCTTTGCAATGATCATCTGCAGTGTCATAAGGATTTTACCAAAAAATGTGTTTTGGTTTGCAAATTTAAAAATTTTAAGACTTAGGGAATCTTCTCCATCTTCCAAAATTAAATTTCTTGTAGACTCATTAGTGTTGAACAAATGCTTTCTCATGTCTGAGTTCTTTGTATATGCATTATTTTCAGATATATTAAAGTATCTTCACAAGCCTGCCTGAGGGTAGTTATTTCCTTTGCTTTTCTCCTGAGTGTGAAGGACTTGTAAATCTGGGTTTTACCCCTTGTGAGCCCCCCCTCCCCTCCTTGTGAGCTAGCTCGGGTCTTTCCTTAATGTTTAATCCTTGTCAGTCTGCTTCTGGCCTCAATCCTGTCAAAATTGCTCTGATCTTTGATGTAACATCTTTGCTGTCAGACCCCTATGAAGACAGTGTGGTAGTTCTTAACAAAAGAAATACTCAGTGTGCATGCTCTCAAATAGTAAAAGCTGGCTTTGGGGGCTTATTGGGCTCCTGCACCTCTTTTCTCAAGAAGTTTCCTGTTGTTCCCTGCTCCATGGGTGGACAGCAGAAAGCCTAAAGGGACAAATGACATCATACCTATCCCAAAACTGCTCACACTTCATCACACCTTTCTGTTCATGCTCCAGAAGAATAGTGAAGTCTTACACTGTTGATAATAACTTGTATTTATTATTAAAACACATTAGAAAGAACATCACTTTTCTTTTAAGAAGCTGATTTTTGAGTACTCTAATCCCAAATCTTAGTGTAAAATGTGTGGCTTTTCAAATTTCATAGTGATTAGTGCTGCTGTTCAACTTTGCAGTTGAGTTTTAATTGCTGCCTTCTGTGGGGAGGTTTGGCTGGGACTCTGGGCTTCCTGGAGAAGGTTGTGCTGATATGTCTTGGTGACTGTTCTTACAGCTTCTTCACCTTGTAACAGCTAATCCTAATTCCTATGTCTAAAGCCAGCAGCAAGACCAAGGGATTGCCTGCAGGAAACTGCCTTTGGAGTGGGGGGAGAACCCTTTATGACTTCTTCAGGGTTACCCTGCCAAGCCTTGTCTGTCTTGGATATGTCCTTTATTCTGTCAAATCAGGGCCACAAGGTTAAACTTGGCTCAGGAGGGAATCCAGCAGGTGCTAGATGATAGAGAAATATACTGTTCAAGGAGTGATGCCGTTTTCCTTCTTCCTAGTGTTGCATTAGCTTTGCAGAAATCTGGTAGCTGCCTGGATCTGCTAGGACATAGCTGTCCCAGGCTATGATTAAACAATTAACTGATTAAACAAACTCAAACAGCTCTCCTGGTGTTTCACACTGCCTGGTTTTTGCTGGAGTGTGCTAGAGAGGTTTGTCTGAGGCCAGGTGTGTGAGATGTGCCCTCTCTTGCCAGGTTCTCAATAAACTCTGTGGTGACTGTCTTCCTTCCCATATGAAAACATGAAAAACTGTCAGAAGCAGGCAAATCCACCACTTGCTTCCCCTTCTGGAACTGCCACTTTAAGCTAGTGGGTTTGAGAGCACAGGGCTTGGAGGCAGGTGGGAAATACGTGGTACTTTCATCTGTGGTGTGAGCTGGGATTTCTCACGTTACTGACAGATGATTTGCCTCTGCAGCTGTACTTGCAGCTCAGGGCTGCTGTCCTGCCACCCGTGAGGGTGCTGAGGTACCTGCAGCAGCTCCTGAGCACAAACACAACACGAGGTTTGGACTGCTTAACCAGCTGCTACATAAAATCCCAGAATCCCAAACTGGTTTGGGTTGGAAGGGACCTGAAAGCCCATCTCGTTCCACCCCCTATGGGCAGAGACATCTTCCACTGGACTAGGTAGCTCCAAGCCCTGTACAACTTGGCCTTATGTGTGCTAATGGGGTCCTGTGTAAAGGACCAAACATCTCTGATGGGAAGATCCCTGAAAATTATATCAACCTTGGGCTGAGGGCTGCATGGAGGCTCAAGAGCTGCTCTGTGTTTTATTGGTACCGCAGTTTCTTACTAAAATGTTTAGGTTATTCATGTAAGTCTTTTACTAAACAACCACTTCTTCCTGCACAAAGACTAGGTTTGTGATTTGAGGGTTTTGGTTGGCTTTCATTGTGAACCTCTAGTTCCTAGTATTAATTATATTCATTCTTCTGTTGGTTACTCAAAGCAAGTGGAGTTGATCAGCCACTGAAACAGGGATCATTGTTTTCCCTGTCTGGCCTGTGTATTCCCACCTGTCCTTCACATCAGCTCCACTAAGCTGTACAGGGAGACAGTTACATTCAGAAACTGCATGGAAATGTGACATCTTGTATGATATTTTCCTGAGGATCTAGTGGACCCTGTTTTTCAGGATCAAGCTGATACCAAAAAGAGTGCAAGGGAAGGAGGTAGGAGAGCAAATCTGCTGTGGAGGGTTAGGGAGGAGGTGGGAGCACGCCCACTGTGTGACCACTACAGCTGTATCAGGCAAACTCCTGTGTGCTCTGCTGACAAACAGCATGAATCAGTTTGTTTTCCCACTGTGCTGTCGTCAATGGAGTTGACATATGAAAATCAAGGACTAAATAGGGAAGTAGTTAATGTGGAAAAAAGTCCTGCCTCTTGTAGGGGTCATACTTGCACCTGAAATCCAAGCCAAGACACTCGACTCCAAAGTTGATTACTGGTGGGAGGAGTGCTCCAGGGCAGCAGTTGCTTTCCTGGGCAGAAGATAATTTTAAGCATACCCTAAGCTCAGTCCCTCCCTTGCTGATTTAGATGGTATGTGGAAATTTTCCACTGTATATAAGCTGATTCAGCTAATCCTGCTGTTTCTGTACTTCCTGGTGCAGGCATGGACTCTGCATGGCTGCTGTGATGCCGACTGGTGCTCAGACGGTATTAAACTGGTGGCTGTTTTTTCTCTCCAAGCTTTCCTGTGCTCTGCTGTCATGTTGGAGTCATGAGGTTTTTCTTGCTCTCCCTTGCTGGTTTCCCTGTGGGGCAATGGGAAACTGTTATGCCACTGAAGAAATGGTACTGTTGAACATCAGATACAGTGAGGGTCATCTTTACTGAAGTGTTTGGGAGGTCAGTGAGACAGGCTGAGCTCTGCAGCTTGCCTAGAAGGCAGCTGTGTTCTTCTCTCCTTCCTAGTAATGTGCATTATACATATGTTTGCCTTAATTAAAATATGGGGAGGGTATCAAGTAAGGAGAGATGGGCACATTTGACAGGACCTCTGGGAGAAGAGCTTTCAGGAGCAATGGCATCTTCCCCAACACAACTGAGTCAGCCAGGCTCCTGAGCAGTTGGTTTTATGGCATTACACAAACCTGTTGTACACCCCCAGTTAGCTGTTGCCTGTGGCCTTGAAGGGCTTCCTGAGGATTGTGTTAGTTCATCTGACCTGGGATGGTTCCCTTTGTTCTTCACTGTCCCTGCCTGGATTATGTGTGTCTGCCCTTCCTGTCCTAAGGGGTTCACAAAAGGGAGATTTGACAGAATGCAGCTGCTTTAGTGTTCCACTGGAGTGATATACAAATCTCCTGAGTTTTCTATCCTTTATGTGTTCTAGTTCACATCCCAGAGTGGTTTTGGAGTGTGCTAGTGGGGTTTGCACTAGGTGAAATGTAAATGTAGAGTGGAGAATGGAATTTGGGTCACTGGGGCCCGACTGAAGGGAGTTTGAAGGGCTCCCGAAATCTCAGTGTTGGTGTTGGGTTGGTGTTGCTTGGTGGATCTGCTCCTGCTGCCCCTGCTGCTTGCTGCTGCACACAGCCAAAAGCAGACCAATGATTTTGTCATGTTCCTGAGAGACAGCAGGGTCCCCTGGTACCTGGCCACCATCTAGAGGTCTCAATTTGCAGATTGCAGCAGCTGCCTCCTTTTCAAACCAGACTCTGAGTGGTATTTAAAAGAGCATTGTCAGCACTGCCCTGACCCAGCCTTCCTGCTGCCTTATCTTCTGTGAACCAGCCTCTTTCCCTGTCTGGCTCTTTTTCATGGGGTGCTTCTGGGGTGCTGTGCTTGGGAGGTGTCTTACTTTGCTTCCCCTGGCTGCCCACACTCTGCATCCTCTGAAAAACATTCCTCACTGTTCCTCTTTAAAAGGATCAGGCATGACAGAGGAAATTACTGCTTCAAAAACTGCAAAGAATAATCCTGAACTGATTCAACTATGAATAAACAAGCTCTAGCTACTGAAATGCACTCATGAGTTTCTACTAGTTTTGTCATTTTGGTCCCACTGGTGATCTATCTCTCTTTCATGGTCCTGAAATCGAGCCTGGGAAAAAAGCAGCCGTGATCTGGGAGCTGGCTGGAGCTCCCTGTGACCTTCTGCCCTAAATGACTTGTCCAGGATTGTGCAAGAACCCGGGGCAGCATTGCAGTCTGGAGCTCAACAACAAGGTTATCTTGGCTGGATATCCTGCTGCCCTACCACAAACACACTGGCAAGTCCAGGGCTCCTCCCTCTTGTTCCTTTGGAAGCTGGTGCTGACTGACCAATCCCTCACTACGGTGAGATGAAAATACAGCTTAAAAAAGCCTGAATGCCAAGTAAATTGATGTAGAAGAGATGGAGGAGCTTGGATGAGGGACAGGGGAAATCCTGATGTGCATCCTGGCTTCTGTCTGATTTTTTTAGGTTTTCTTGGGAATAGATTATGTATTTTTTTGGACTCATCCTGATGCTGCTACCCTCTGCCTACTGCTCAGCTCTGGCAGAGGATCAGAGTAAACAAGGGGGTATATTCATCTGATCACCCCCTAATGCAGTGGTCCCTGGAAGTTAGTAAACTCTTTTTCCTTACGCCGGGGAGGTTTTTGGCTTGAATCGCCAACGTGAGCCCTGTGGGCTGAGGACCAGCTGGACGCGGGCTCTGTGCAGGCTGTGCTGGCAGGTCCCTGGCGCTTGGCTGGAGGCAGAGGGGGTTCCCTTGAGGCGTGGATGGGCAGCGCAGCCCTGCAGGGCGCTGTGTGCAGCTCTGTGCTGCCCAGCCTGGCGAGGGGAGCGCTCAGCGATGGAGCAGTGCCCGCGGTGCGTTCCCGCTGCCCTCTGCTGGTTCGCTGCAGAAGGCTGAGGTTGGAATGTGGCCCGTGTTGCTGTCGGCACTCGCTCCTGGGAGCTGCCGCGGCTCCTTCCCGGCCTGAGCGAGCCTTGGAGCCCGCGGGGTGCGACACGGTGTCCGGCAGTGCTGCCCGGGGCAGGGCGCTGTGACAGAGCCTGAGGAGGTGCTAAAGGAATCACTGTAAGGGCCACACCGGCTGGATCCTGCATGGGAGGCGGCCTCGTGTTCCAAGGTAAGGGGGTGGAGTTCTGAAGCAGGGAAATGCAGACTAAAGTCTCTGCAGCAGGCGTCTTCATGGGCTCTGGTGAGAAATGGCCTTGAGCTCTGAAGCACAGGTTTGCCAGCACCTTTAATCTCTTGCCATCAGTATTAACGCTGGAATAAACGACATAAAATTAAACTAGATATGTACTGAGTTCCTGACCTTTAGTCTTGATGCATGTGTGAAAATACTTGTGTTAGTTTTGAATTTCCAGCTTTTCCTTGATTTTGAAGAAATCAGAACCCTGCTGAGGGTTGTGTAGGGCAGCCTGGCGTGACTGCCTGCACACATGGGAAGTGTATGTGCATCTGCTCACCCCCCTGTGCCTCTTTGTGCTGCAACTCTGAGCCTGAAGTGGCTGTAAAAATGGTGTGAAAGTACAAGGGATTTACTGATCCTGTCTGTACAGTCCCTGGAAACCCCTACTGTGTAGGGTTGTGTGCTGGCTCCTGCTGGGTGACCCCAGATCTGTGTGCCAGGGATCTGGTGGGTGGGTGGTCGTGTCCCTGGGGGCAGCTACAGCAGGTGAGCTGTACAAAACATCTGCAGGAACTGCACTGACATCCCAGGAAATGTCACTGCTGGATAGTCCAGCTCTTCTCTTTCTGGATAAAAGTGGTTTGTGCACAAGAGCAGGACACTAATGACCTTCCAGTGCTCACTGTCTGGGGTAGCATTAGCGTCTTATTTTGGGGTGATGGTGCTCACCAAAGTCTACCTCCAATTGTATGGGGAGGAGAGAGGATTTCTTTCCACACAGGGGAAAGGTTGGTTACTTTATCCAACACCAGGTCTGGAAGGATAGGGGTGCAGAAGCAGAGAGTACTAAATTCCTTGAATTTAGTATAAGACTTAGGTCTAGGTTTCTGTGCCATGCATAGCTCTGACAACCTCCCTGTGCTCCCAACCACATAGTTACAGCTGGAGGGAGCTTACCTCAGGAGAAACACACTCTTGATGCTCCCTGAATGTTTTGGGAGGATCAGATTGGAACAGAGGTTCCCTTGCCAGATGCTGTGGCAGCAGTGAAGCCCATGGGTATCTTGCCCCCTCCTTCATAATCCTCTGCTGGTTTGATGGTGTTCCTCTTCCCATCAGGTGGGCACCTTCAGAAAGCCCTGTGCTCCTGATGTGCAGCTGGTCCTGGCTTGGATCATGTGTTTCCCAAATCTCCTTTCACTGTTGGCTGCCCAAGGGGAACTGGAGATGCCAGCACAATGCTGCACACTCCCCAGAGCTCGTAGCCAGGTGTGCTCCTCCTTGATGGCTTCTGAGTTGTTGGCTGTGTGTCACCTGCCTGTGCCATTCTGGGCTCTGGACCTTCCTTACATCCCAGGGTCAGCATAGGGTGAGAAGCAATTCCCTTTAAATGCAGCTGAGCCTGGTGGGGGCAAAACTACAAACCTCAAATGACTGGGATCTTGCAAGAGTTGAAACCTGTTGTCTTCCAGCCAAGGTAAGTGACTGCTTTGGCCCTCAAGGAGTGTTTCAGCCCCCTCAGCCATGGCCTGACAACTCCTTCCTTCCAGCCTGTGTGTGCTGTGGAGGTGCAGGACTGTGCTGAGTCCACGGAAGATGCTTGGATATATGTGGGAGCTTACAGCATCAGAAAGGCTTGTCCTGGAAATGTGTTCCAGCTTCTTCCCTTCTCTTGTGGAGAGTCTGAAGTGGGCACCACTTTTAGAAACTGCTGAGGCATCATCCTGGCAGCCAAGAGGCTTGGTTCCTGTGAGCTCTGAGATGTGGCCATCTCTGAGTGCTTCTGCAGAGGAGAAGCCACTTCATTTTCTGGAAAGCAGAGCAGGCAGAGGCAGGAGGGCAGAGTGACAAGCTAGGGGGGCTGTGATGGGGCTGCGTGGTTCTCTGCTTTTATCTATCATGGGGTTTTAAGAGACATTGGCAGCCCACTCTGGAGCACAGCATCCCTGGCTTCATTCCTGGTGGTGACAGTGCTGGGACATGCAGGTGGCTGCTGAAGTTCCTGTTCATGGCTGGGGATACTCAGGAACTGAGGGAGTTGTCATGGCAGATAATAGAATCTTAAAATTGTTTGGATTTAAAAAACCTCAAAGATAATTTAGTTCTAATCCCCTGCTATGGACAGGAGTACCTTCCACCAGACCAGGTTTCTCCTGTCCAACCTTGAACACTTCCAGGAGTGGGGCAGCCACAGCTTTTCCAGATCCCTGGAGGCATTTAGCTCTACTTCAGAGCTGGAGTCTCTTGTGCCAGCAAAGGGTGAGGTAACGAATATTAATTCAGCCATGACTGTGTCTGGGGTTGGGTCCTGGTGGAAGATAAGGTCTGCTCAGTTTTCCAGGATTGCTGTGTGACAGCAACTGGAGCTCAGTGGCTGCTGTAGAGCAAATGAGAGATTTGTGAGCACAGCTGGTGGGACCTGGGACCCTTTACTCGCTGTCAGGGTTTGCTGTAGGTGGGACAGTCTTGTCCTGTGTTGCCTCCGTTCAGCCCAGCTCACAGAAGTGTGCACCAGTCACTGCAGCTCTCTAGGGATCTGCCTCTGAAGCACAAGGTTGCAGCTGTGTTTCCCAGCTCATCTTCCACACCAGGAGCTGAGCTCCAGCTGTAAATCAGGTAGGTATTGCTGCAGGCATGGTATTTGCAGGGCTGGGGTGTTTTTTGGATTTCAGGATGAAGAATTGAGCCCACCAAGCCCAAGGCTGGCTGTATGTTTTGCCTCAGGCAGATAAATCTGGGCTTCCACAAAGTTTCTGGCAGTGGTACCCAAGCTCCAGGGATGCTGTGAGGCTGCAGGCCTTTTTTTACTTCCTTTGAAATAATGAAAAGAAAAAGGGAAAATGGAAGAAAAATTAATCTCGTGTGGCAAATGAGGACAAACCAAAAGGTACAGGCTGATAGCTAAAGCCTGTTTAAAATAAACCTGAAAATGTTTTGCACAGCATCTTCTTCTTTCCTTGTTTGACATACTGATGACTGATTTGGGATGTGCTTGGATAACATGGGAATTTGTCACTTCTGTGCAGTGGGGGACAGGCGGAGATGGAGTTGGCTGCAGGAAATAATCTGGAATTTCTCACTGCTGCTCAGCATGTGTGTCACTGGGGCCTGTGCAGACAACCTCATCATGGGGTCCCCTCCTCTGGTCATGGGGCTTTACCTGAGATCAAATCCAACATTTGGGTTGTTAGTTTTCCATTTTCCTGTCACATGCAGGATGACTCTGCCACCCCTGAGCTCCTTTTCTCCAAGCTGAGCCCATTTCCAGCTCCCTCAGCTGCTCCTGGTGCTTCAGACCCTTTCCCAGCTCCATTCCCTTCCCTGGACATGCTCCAGCCCCTCAATATCCTTCCTGTCATGAGGAGCCCAGAACTGACCCAGGATTTGAGGCAGGGCCTCCCCAGTGCCCAGCACAGGGGATCAGTCACTGCCTGCTCCTGCTTTGCCTTTGGCCTCTTGCCCACCTAGGCTCACACTGGCTCATGTTCAGCACCCCCAGGTCCCTTTCTGCCCAGCAGCTTTCCAGACTTCCCACATGCCTGGAGCACTGCCTGGGTTTGGTGTGACCCAGGTTCAGACCCGGCACTTGGCCTTGTTGAACCTTGTGCAATTGGCCTCGGCCCATCAATCCAGCCTGTCCTGACACCTCTGCAGAGCCTTCCTGCCCTCCAGCACATCCCCACTCCCACCCAGCTTGTGCTTGGTACCACCCCAGCTGCCTGGCGTGGATTTTTGGGCTCTCACCACATCAGCACAGCCCCCTTTCCCTGATGGATGTTGTGTCCAGAGCTAGGCTCTCATCCTCAGGATGCTCTGCAAGGTGCTGATCCACCTCTCTGTCCTGCCTGCACCGCAGAGCGCGGGGCTGGCCGGGGTCACCGCCGTGCCCTGGGCAGAGGTGAGTTCCTGCTGTCTCAGGACAGCCCGTGTCAGGCTGTCTGCAGCCCACTAGATGGCAAACATGTAAAGGCTTTGCTCCTTCCTGGCCAGCCTGGTCCTTGGCTCCAGTGCCAAGAAGAGGGCTGGAGGAATTGGATTTCTTTTTGCTGCAGTCACCGGCTGTGGGTCCAGTGCAATCATTTAAATCATTTACATTTCCAGCTCCTTTGTATAACATCAGCACTGGGGCGTGCACTGACTGCTGAGCTGTTTACAGCTGTGCTGGAGCTGCAGCATCAGCCACATCCAGCTGTGCTCCCACTGCTGCTGCTGTTGGTTTTGGCTTCCTGCGGATGAACCCAGCCCTGGTTAACAGAGGACCAGAAGGAAGAGGACAGAGCCTTGGGGATTTAGTGGGGTAGTTTGTTCCACTGACTATGCTGAGCAGTTTGGGTTTCCCTGAGCCTCCCAGCTGCTAAGCAAACATATCCTCAGTGGCTTTGTCCCCATGGAGTGCTTTATGGGCACAGTCCCCCTCGGGTACCCCCATCCAAGACCTTATTGCAGCCCACAGCTTCCTCACAAGGGGCAGTAGAGGGGCAGGTGTTGATTTCTGCTCTCTGGTGACAGTGACAGGTCCTGAGAGAATGGCATGAAGCTCTCTCAGGGGGAGTTAAGGCTGGATATCAGGAAAAGGTTCTTCCCCCATAGGATGGTGGAGCACTGAACAGGCTCCCCAGGGAATGGTCATGGCCCCAAGGCTGCCAGAGCTCCAGGAGTGTTTGAGCAATGATCCTTGTGGATGCCTTCCTGCTTAGGATGTTCCATGGTTCAGGGTGAGTAGAATGCTACCCAGACACCCTGTCTATCTGTAGATATCCCTTCAGTGCTGGCTCCTGTTGTCTTTAGCCCTGGTGAACCTGGGGTGGCTTGGCCTCTGGTCAAAGAAACTGCTATAAGCTGGGTAGGACAAACCTATCTGAGGGAGTACACTGCCAGCAGACCAGTGCCTCTCCCCAGCTTTGGATCCTGGGCCTTTTGCCTTTCTTGCACGAATGGAAGGTGCTGCTTGAGTTTCCAGGCTCAAGTTTCAGTGTGGAAGGGTGGCAGCATCTTCTGTCTGCTGAGAGTGATGAGGCTGGAGTCTGCCAAGGTTTCATGGAAGAGCTGCCACCAGTTACAGATACTGCCCAGGAAATGTGGGGACATGGCTGTGGCTGCAGCAGAGCAGACTTGTGAGATGCCTGAGGAATTCAGGACCTTGATGGATGCATGTACTAAGGCACCTCTGAAAATCCCTCCAAACTCTAATCTGTATGATGAGGAACTGAAATACCTTTGAAAACCTGGCTGTGGTGTCTGGCTGGAGCTCAGCTGCCATGACTGGAGAGCAGTATTGCTTTGAAGATGGGATTGTGTTGCTTGACGGGCTTTTAGAAGTGTGAGCTTTGACCTCGTGCCCTGATCAAGCCTGTCCTGTTCCTCATCCCTGTATGGAGACAGAATGGGTCATGATTTGCCTGGGGCAACCTGGTCTGACTGAGGTGTTTGTTGAGATGCACTTGTAACCCTGGCAGGGAAGAGGAAGGGTCTGGGCTGTGTGATGTGTCCACAGTGCTGGTGGAACCTGTGGAGTGCATATAGAACTTGTGTCACCCTTCAGTGAAGGACTTGACAGTGGATGCAGAAAACCCTTCACATAGTACCATTAGCATCTGCTTTTTCACAGTAATCCAGACTGATCTGGACTGGAAGGGGCCTTAAAGCTCATCTTGTCCCACTCCCCTGCCATGGGCAGGGACACCTTCCACTAGACAGAGTCCTCCAATTCCTGTCCAACCTGGCCTTGAGCGTTTCCACCAATGGAACAGCCACAGCTTCTCTGGGCAACCTGTGCCAGGGCCTCACCACCCTCATGGGAAAGAATTTCTCCCTGATGTCTAATCTAAACCTACTGTGTTTCAGTTTAAAGCCATTTTGCCCTGGTCCTTCCTGGGGTCTCTGCTCACTGCATGGTGCAGGCTCTGCCTCTGCAGTTTGATTCCTGGCTCAACCTCCCCTCATTGAACTGCCTCCCCCTTACTCTGCTCCCCTCTAGTTTCATCCAGCTTGGCTTCAGCCTGGCTCCAACATGGGTTAATCTGTCAAACTGTTTCTAACAAATCCACCCAGACAATGGATGATCATAGATCTCTGCCTCCTCTCCCCTTCTGTGACCTACAGCAATTTAGGTTAGAAAACAATAGTCCTGGTCTAACAGACCTGATTTCATTCTCAGGAAGATTGCAGCTTTGGTTGTAAAGATAACCAAGTTTGCACAGGGGGCTCCAGATCTGCAGAAGGTGCAGTTTACTGTTGTGATGTTTAAAACTTCTCACAGCACACTGTGAGCTGAGGGTGCTGCTTGCTCAGGCTGCTGCCTCTGTCCCGTGTGGGGCCAACCTGTTAAGAGAGCAGGGAATGGCAGATACCCCTGCTGTGTGACTGAGGGTTAGCTGAGGCTGTGGCCTCCCTTCCCAAAGCACAGAGACTCAGGACACTGCCTCTGAGGCAGAGTTTTATGGTGGGAAGGGACTGGAGCACTGACCATCTCTGTTGTGGGGAGTTCCAGGGTGATGGCAGCTGCTGAAAACATTTTGAGCCAACTGTGATGCCATTACTGGAGCCAAGGGTGATGTCCAGTGCCCTTTCCCAGCTTTAAATCTGTGGAAGGACCTGTTTGTGTACTTAGAGGTGCATTGCTGATGCAGTGATGCCAAGGTGGTGGTGGTGGTGGTGGAGGTGGAGGTAAGTCTGGCTCTCACCCTTGTCTTGTCTGGCAGAATCACAGCCCAGCCCCAGTGCCCTGGATTTGTTCCAGGTGTGCTCTGCAAAGGTGTCATGAGTGAAGCCAGATTTCCAGTCCTTTTCTTGCCTGTCCCCTGCTTCTGAGGAGGGACATCTATCTGTGTAATGATCACGGAGCCCCTGAGCTACAGCCATGTTACTCCCTTTGTGTGCTGGTTTTGGCTGGGGTGGAGTTCACTGTCCTCACAGTGGCTGGTGCGGGGCTGTGTTTTGAATTTGTGCTGAACACAGGGTTGATAATCCAGAGATGTTTTTGTTATTGCTGAGTGGGGCTTACACAGGGCCAAGGCCTTTTCTGCTTTTCCCAAGGCCATGCTGGGGAAGAAGCTGGGGGTGCACGGGAGGCTGGGAGGAGGCACAGCCAGGACAGGTGACTCAAACTGACCAAAGGGATATTCCAGGCCACATGACATCACGCTCAATGCATAAAGCTGGAGGGAAGAAGGAGGAAGGGGGAACATTTGGAGTGATGGCACTTGTCTTCCCAAGCTGCTGTTCCATGGGATGGGGCCCTGCTTACCTGGAGGTGTTGAATACCTGCCTGTCCTTGGGAAGCAGGAAAGTAATTCTTTGTTTTCCTTTGCTTGTGTGTGTGGCTTTTGGTTTCCCTATTGAACTGTCTTTATCTCAACCCATGAGTTCTTCAGATTTTACCCTTCCAGTTCTGTCTCTGAGCCCACTGGTGGGGGAGGGAGTGAGTAGCTGCAAAGGGTTTGGCTGCTGGCTGGGGTTAAAGCAGGACAATGTGCCAGATGCCTTTTATTACTGTCTTGGATGGAGTTAGGAACTGTCATGCTGGAAAGCTTGGTGCACCCTGCAAGTCCTGCCACAGCTGGAGCTGCAGGGGAGACTCCACGTGCTGTGTGTTCATTGCCAGACCCCCTTCTCTCTCAGCACCAACCCCCAAGGCACACCAAGAAATCTGGGGGGACCTAGGCTCCTTCCTTGGTGCCTGAGCAATCCTGCAGCTTTGCTTCAGTGATGTACCAACCAAAGACCAACACGGGGTCCTGGAGTCTTGGAAAATGAGGATAAGGGGGAACATGAAAATGGGTGACACTGGAGGAGCTGCTGCTGACTCCAGTGATTCATGGGCATGTCTTGGGACCAGGGTGCTGATTTGGGAAGGTCTGTGCTGTGTTCTCATTCCTGGGAACAGCTCAGGGAACCAGAGCTCTAGTGTGCAGCTGGGTCTGTCAGTCTTTTGACACTGTCCCATCCAAAAAGCCCCTGAATCTGCTCGCTGAGCTTGCCAGCCCTGGCTCCATGTGTACTTCTCTCCTGAGGGCTGGTTGGAGGGCATGGGCAGAGTGAATCTGTCCTGATGTCACTGCAGTGACCACAAGGATCATTTTGGTCACTTCAGATGCTGTCAAAGCTTGAAGGACCAGACACCCCCAACACAGTCAGCACCAGAGGCTGACACCCAGCTGGCTGGCTGGGTATATTGGCATATCTGGCTGGGAGGTTCTCCTCTATTTTGGGGAGGTGCTGCCATCTGGGGAACCAAGACAAAACAGAAATAGTGTTTTTTCTAAGCTCTTATGAGCCTGAGCAGTGGTTGCAGCAGGTCCCTATTTTCAAGGGAATCATTCTGTCAGCAACTGTGGCAGTGCTGGGTTAGCCTGCTCTGTGGCAGGGCTGGTGCCATGGTGCCCTGGGTCAGTCCCAGCTGGCCTGGAGTTTGGGGCAGACTCTGTTCAGTCATGGCTTTTGGAGGTTTATTCCTCTGCGTCCCTGGCTCTTTCCTTGTCTGGGAAGACCTTGCATGGGGAGGGTGGGAATCTGACAGGTAGATGTCCTGGGAGTTCAGCTGCCTACACAACATTCCCAGAATAAGCTGCCACTGCTGTGGCATTTGTGTAGACCATCTCCAGCCATATTTTGTACTTATGGCTTCCTTCATCCTCCTGTCCCCCCAGCTGAGGATAAGACCCCGGGGATATGGCAGTGGCCCAGTCCCAGCCATTGGGCACACTGGAATACACTGAGGAGACACTGAGCCACAGAATCACAGAATCAGGCTGGAAAGACCTCTGAGATCATTAAGTCCAACCCATGAACACCATCATGGCAACTGGACTGTGGCACTGAGTGCCTTAAGCACCTCCAGGGACAGTGACTCCACAGCCTCCTGGGCTGGTTGTCTGGGAGCAGAGCCTGAATAACCTGGCTACACCCTTCTGTCAGGGAGCTGTAGAGAGCAAGAAGGTCCCCTCTGAGCTTCCTTTTGTCCAGGCTGAGCCCCGCCAGATCCCTCAGCTGCTTCTCACAGAACACATGCTCTGCACCCTTCATCAGCTTTGACCTTGACCTGCTCCAGCCCCTCAATATCCTTTCTGAATTGAGGTACCCAGAACTGGACACAGCACTTGAGGTGTGGCCTCCCAGTGCCCAATACAGGGGGAGAATCCCTTCCCTGGTCCTCCTGGCCACACCAATCCTGATACAGGCCAGGACATCATTGCCTTTCTTGGCCCCCTTGGCCTTCTTGGGCACACGCTGGCTCACCTCCAGCTGCTGTCACCCAGCACCCCAATGTCCTGTTCCACTGGGGCACTTTCCAGCCACTCTGCCTCAGCCTGTAGTGCTGCATGTGGTCATTGTGGCCAAGGTGCAGGACCCAGCCCTTGGTCTTGTTGAACCTCATGCCAGTGGTCTCCTCCCATTTATCCAGCCTGTCCAGGTCCCTCCAGCAGATAAACACTCTGACCCAACTTGGTGTTGTCCATGAATTTATGGAGGATACACCTGATGACCTCATCCAGATCATCAGTAAAGATATTAAACAGGGCTGGGCCCATCAATGATCCCTGGGGACACCACCAGTGTCACCAGCTGGATGCAGCACCATTCACCGCCACTCTCTGGGCCTGGCTGTCAGCCAGTTCACCTTCCCACACTGAGGGTGTACCTGTCCAAGCTGTGGGCTGCCAGCTTTTCCAGCAGTGTGCCATGGGAGACCGTGTCAAAGCTTTGCTGAAGTCCAGGTAGACATTTACAGCCTTCCTGGCATGGATGCTGGGTGGGATAAGCTCCAATGCAGTGAAAGGTGAGGAGGAGCTGGCACACTGGGATCAAAGCTTCCCTGATGCCATCTGGGAATCATCCCCAGGACCTGCTGATCCCAGGCAAGACACAGTTCTCAGCATCACCATAACCCCACCAATTTCTCTCTCACACTGCTCCCAGCAGGTCTCCTGGTGTGCCAGCTCTGGTGTGTGCCTGTCTCAGCACACTTGATCAGACAGGCAGCTCTGACCTGCTGCATGAGTGGTATCCTGGCCTGGCAGCAGCTGCACAGTGCTGGTACCAAAGGCTCCAAGCAGAGTTGGCCTGATGCAGGCTGGCATGCCAAGGACAGGGTTTGCTGCCTCCTGTCCTCAGCTGTATCCTGGAGAGCAGCCTGGGTCCCTTCATTGTCACATGAAGTCCCTGAAGAAGAGGGGCCTGATTTCAACCTGTTTCATCCAAAATTGTGATGTGCCTCAGAAAAGCCTATCCACCCTGCTTGTGCTGCTGCATTGAGTGATTCTAACATGAGCAGGAGGCCTTGGCTGAGTCCCAAAACCCTGCCAGGGACTGTCACCAAGCCCAGGAACATCCCTGGCTCCAGAGGGGACGGGTTGATCTTTGTGGTGACCCACTGGCCTGCATCCCAGCAGCACCTAGCCAAGCAGGGCTGGGGCAAGGGGGCCCAGCAGCATTTTCCCCCTTTCCCCAAGTTGTTATTTCAGCTGCTGGAGCCTTGGCAGGGCTGATAAACACTCTGCAGGTGCCATTTGCAAGTGCCTTCTCCACAAAACACCCCCGTGCCCTGGCTCGGGGTTCCCTTGCTGCCTGCCCCCCGCCCTCACGCCTTCCCCAGGCCCCCGGGACAGGCACTGCATACACAGAGCCTTGTGCCTGCCTCCCTCCTCACCCACTGCTTAACAGAGGCTGCTTCTCTGCTGCCACAGGAGCCAGCAGCAGAGTTCAGCCCCAGCCATCGCCCTGCAGCCCTCCAGGGCTGCTCCTTAACCTGGAGGAGCAGCAGGTTATTTGTGTTGCTCTTGGCAGGGACACCCAGGCCCTCCAAAACGCATGGAGGTGTGGGGCATGGGCCAGCCCGTGCTGTTTGTGTTGGAGCCACCGTGCTGGGAATTTGTTCAATTCAGCTGCTAATTGCTTCAGAAGTGTGGGGCTGTGTCAGACAGATGCGTGACAGGGACAGCAGGCACGGCTGAGGGGGCAGGCTGGCCCCAGGCTGTTTTGCTGAGCGCTCTCAGGACTTTGGTATCTCACTTCTGCTGGCTGCATCAGCCCCAGTGAATCTGCAGGGAGTGGAGGTGTTTTGGCTGTGACCCTGTTTCTCAGGAGCCTCAGTATGGAGATGTAATGCTGTTTCTGGTGGAGAGAGAGCAACCCCCTTCCCTGCTGCACATCATCTGTTCTGGGATGGAGAGGGAGAACGGGAGGGCAAGAGGCTTTCCCAGCCCCAAATCCCCATGCAGGTTCTTCCTGCATTGGCTCATCCAGGTTTACTCTCATGCTCATTTTAAGTCCCACAGTGCTCTGACTGGTGGGAATGGAGGATTTTGTCCCACAGAAAAGATTTTCTCTTGCTCAAGCATGAGCTGACCCCCTCCATTCTTGTCTGTCTACCATGGTCTAACCTGGTCCCTGTCATAGCTTCAGTGCTGGAATGGTGAAAGAGTTCACTCACCTTGATAGGAGCACAGCTGAGGGCAGGCAGGAGTGGAGAGGCCTGGAAAGCACCACCCTGTGTGTTGTGCAGAGCATTTCTGGGACCTCCAGACATGCAAACAATCCCTGTATGCAGGCTGTGAGCTGCTGAGCATTTACCTTTGCAGGCTGCACACACCATCATTCCCCTTTGAGCAGGTCAGCTTCACCACTGTATCCTCTGGCATCAGCTGTCCATCCAGGTGGGAGGGGATGCCCTTTCCCAGAGCTGGGTGGGATCTAGGGCAGGAGGAGGTGCTACCAGGCTTTGGGAAAAGGCCACCAACCCTATCACCATCTTTCATGCAGCCGTGACGATGCTGCCGACCCAAGGCAAGTTGACCCCAGGACAATGTGCAGGGAGAGGGCTCTGTGCCAGGTCAGGGACTGAGAACCCCAGGCAGGGGTTGGACGTGGTCCCTCAGTCCTCATGTCTCTGAGGTTTAGCACTGACTGTTGCTTTGAGCCTCTGTGGGCTAAACCAGGGTGCCTGTCCTGTGGCTTGATCCCTGCTGGATGCTTAGCCCTGCCTGCCCTGCTGGCCTGCATCCTGTCCTGCCTGTGCCCTCTCCCACCCTCCTCTCCCTGCCCCTGCTTTCCTTCGGTAATTGTCCTTTAAAAGTCCAAACACCTATTGTCCAAATGGGGATTAAGCACCATCTGTACAAACTCTGAGGCCATTTTCAGTGACTGGGAGGAAACAGATGACTCAGAGAGGCATTGCAACACAGATCAGCAGTGACCCTGGCTGAGCCAGAGGATCTCTGGAGCAGCCCTGTTAACCCAGGCACCTCCCAGCAGCCTTTTGAGGCTCATGGCAAAGCAGCCAGCAGAGGTTTTCAGAGGCTGTGGCATCTCCCCTGATTTGTGAGCTGTTTCCAAACAGCCATCCCTCATGGCACATCTGTAGTCCATCTGGTCCTACTGTCAGCTCCCGAGATCTGGTTTGGAGTAGTGCTGGTGAGGAGGTGATGCAGTATGTGGGCTTCATGGCAGAGTGCTCAGGCCAGGAGGTCCGTGGTTAGTGTGAGACCCTATGGTCCTTTTCCTCAAAATGGTGACCAAGGATTGGTGAAGGTAGCCCTGGAAGGAGGTGACAGCATCCAGTGATAGATGTTGGGAGACATCTTCTCATGGGAGCAGAAAAGTTGTGCTCAAGTCCTTTCTCTCCACAAACCTCACCTGCCTTGTACATGAATGTTTCTGTAGCCCCTTGGGACTGGGGTGGCATCCAAACTGGGGACAGGGTAGCAGTGCATGGGAGGCAGAGCACCAGGCTGCTGGCTGTGGTGGCCCAGCAGGGAGGAGCACTTGGCCAAAGTAGGATATCCAGCAGGATGTTTTGCAGGCAAAAGCAAAACCCTGCTTTAGCAAAGCTCAATGAAAAGCCCCTTTGATCCTGTGTCCCAAAGGAAGTTAGGGGAAACAAAACAGATTAAGGTTGGGAAGACTGAGTGGATTAGATGTTTTGAAGGATTTGAGATGATTTAGCTGATCCCATGGTTACAGGAGGTGGATCTGGGTCCTGAGCAGTGCAGGCACAACTAAGCCCAAGGAACTGAACAGGGATCCCTGGGTGATGGATGTGAGGATGAGGAGTGAAGTGCTCCTGGTTTTTGTTCGTAGGGGAACTGTAGCTTTCAGCTTTTTCCCTTTGCTTGCTGTGTTTGTTCTCCAGCTCCACCATGGCTTGTTTCTGGCTTGCCTGGACTCTGTTGATTTGCAAGTTGTGATGCTGGAGCACATTTGAGCTCAGATCCAACAGCAAGGACGAGGCAGGCCTGGACTTTGGGTGGCAGCAGTGATAATGTGGGAGGAGCATCAGGAAAATCTGGGAGTGTTTTGCTCAGCTCCTGCTCATGGTGCTGTCCATGCTCACTGCACTGGGATGGGAAATGTGTGAGATATGCTGGGGGTGTGCATGTATCTGAATCTTGTATCCTGTGCGCAGCTCTGTGTCTTCACATCCTGAGAGGTGATGGTTGGGGCAAGAAATAACTAAGTCTCACCAAGGAGCTGTCATTAAGACAGCTTTACCACAAGTGAAGCCTAGACAGATACAATAGGGCCAGAAGTTGGTAAAACTATTTGGCAGAGTCTAAGTAAAATGATCTGAAGACGGTGCTAAGGCAGGGAAGATTTTGCTTGGCTTAACACACAAAACAGAGAAGAAAAGGAGAAGAAAGAATTTCCCCTGTGAAAGTCTCGGCTGGTTCAATTTCCAGTGACAGTCAAAGAGTTAAAGTGATATGTTGGGAGTTATGAGTGTTTATCTAAAAGAAAAGTGGCAGGTGAAAGGGATAAAATAACACAGTTTGTAAAGCAATGCAATATGTTTGAATTATCCAAGGATCAGAGTGGGAATTTGGAAGGTAATACTGGATAGAAGGAAATGAGAGATGGAGACAGAAATAGGATGGGGCAAAACCAGCTTGAGGTGGCTTTCCCATTGGTTACTGCAATGGCAAAAAAAGGGGTTGGTATCATTAGGACCACTGTGAATTTGTCTATTAGAGGGGCTTTGTATTATACTTTCAGAGTTAAGCTCAGGGCCTCTGCTGTATCAGGACGCAGAACAGACCCTCCTGAGCTGAGTTTGTCTGCAAAAACATGCACAGAGTCTGTTCCTGTGCTCAGAACACCCCTGAGTGGCCCTTGTGCTCAGGTGACCTGTGGAACACCCAGTGCTGTTCCTGACTGGGTGCTGCACCCTTTGCTTCCTCCTCAGCGTGCTATGAGTGCTCAGCCCCACGGCAGAATTGGGCTCCCCCCAAATCTCTGTGGGCTGAGCACTTCTTCAGCAGTGACAGAACAACTGCTCTCCATCTGCCCAACCAGGTGCTTCTGCTCTTGCCTCTGGAGGTTTTCTTCATGGGGAGGATGTGGGTGAAAGGGTCTTGGCACCACGGGAAGATGCATGGGATGCAGCTGAGAAAAAGCTAGGAGAGCTTCAGCACTTCCAAAGGGCTGCTCTTAAACTGTGGCAGAGCCATGCAGGAAGATTTGAAATAGATGCATCCCACTGCCCTCACTCTTAATTGGCTTCTACAACCTTGTCTTCACCTGCTCGCCAGGCACCATCCCCACTAGCCCACAGATCAACTTCTCCTGGGCTGTTTGCTTGGTTCTGGGACATTTCCAGCTCACGCTGGCTGAGAAACTCAGAGAGTGCTTGGGGAAGTGGCAACATCTCCATCATTGCCTCTGCCTGGAGCCTTCTGCCTGGGCAGCTCTGAATTCTCTGTTTGAATTCTTTGTTTTCCTGAGCCACATCTTCATCCTTACCTCTGCTGCCCTGAATATTCATGTTGTTGCCTCCAGGACCTTAATCTGCTGGATGGGAGCTCTCTCACAGCTGTGATGTTGGAAGATGATTTCCCATTCCATGAGTGCCTTCTCTTGTCATGGTTTCTGTGCCTTTGGCACTCACCAAGGAGACCAGGACTGTGTTCCAACCTTTGTGGGGTTTACAGGTGCACAGTGATAGACACCAGCCATTTCTAACCAAGAGAAGGTAAAGGAAAATACCTAAGGCTGATGTGTAATTGATGTCTTGACTTCCTGAACCTGCAGGCTCCCCAGAGCAGGGGCTCCAAGGTCACCACAATCCCAGTGGCATTTCTTATCACCCTGACATTTCCTAGCTGTGTCACATGGAAAATTGAGGTGACGGATTTTCTCTTTATTGAGAAAAAGTCACCAAGGATTGAATTCATTTGCATCTAACTCAACTCTGAGGCCCTCCAAGATATGCTGGGTTTCTTGATGGAAATGAAATGGTTGCATATTTTTCAGCTGGCCAGGTAGCAGAGTATTTTGAAAGTTCTAATTCTTGAGTTCAAAAGCTATTTGCTGATAAACGTCTATACACCATCTCCTTCTCCTTCAGAAAAGTGGAGGCTTTGAGGCTGTAAATTTGATGCTGTCAGGTGCTGCTGTCCTGGGTGTCTTTGGTGGAAGCTGTAGATATGAGGGAAGATGGAGCAGCACTTCTGATTCCTACATCCTTTCCTGACCAAAGCAATTTTTCTGACACTTCCTTGATGTGTGGTGGGGTCCTGCATCTTCTGTTTCTGAACCAGCAAAACAATGATGTACATGCAGGTAGCTGAAATCATCTTGCAGACTGAAGGATGAGAGCTGGAGAAGCTGATGTCTTCTCAGATGATGCTGTAGGGAAGAAGTCACTGTCCACTGAGCTCTGACTTGGTGAGCAAGCAGCAGGTCCATAGTTCTGGCAGTGATTTATGCACCTCTGTGAGGTCACCTATGGGCACCTGGGGATGGTAAGAGGGGTGAGAGGTGACCAGACATCATGGTTTCAGTTCCTGTACTGCAGTACAGTCACTGGTGAAGACAACCTACCTGCTGGTTGCCTGCTTTGTCACCTTGCTTGACATCTTCCTTTGGAAAGGGCTTGAGGTGGTGGTGAGGCTTTCTCATGGACTGAGTTTGGCTACCCTCAACTCAGGAGGCTGACACACCTCAAGGCCGTTGCATTTTCCCACATCTTCTTATTAAGCCTTGCTGTAATGGCCTGACAACCCTCTGAGTAAAGAATTTCTTCCTAAGATTCAATCTAATCTCTACTCTTTTAATTTTTTTTTCCCTGGTCCCATCACTCTCTGCCCACGTAAATTATGGGAGCAAAGCTGTGATAATGCAACAACTGGCCTAGACCAGAGCCAAGAGGGACAAGTAGGCTCAACAGCCACTGAGGACTTTGGGGTGGGTTATTTTTTTGCACTGCTGAACAAATGACTCTAATTAAGGCTTGCAATTTGTGCTTTCATTTGTGGTGATGAAGAGCTGGAAGGAGAGGATCCTGGTGGATCATTTAGGTCCTTTGGATCAAACATCTCATGTTGAGGCACTGCCAGAGCAGCTTGGGGATCCACAGTGGTACAGAGCTCACCCAGGCAACAACACTCCTTGCACATGCACTTGAGGAAATACTGATGGTCGGTTCTGGGATGGGAGAAGGAATGTGTTGACGGGTCTGGAAGCCAGCCTAGGAGAGATCAGAGCTCCTGAAGACATGCACAGGCACAAGGATGGGGCTTGCACGTGGCTGCATCTCTGGATCCCTGGTAAGGAGCTTGGTGGCTGCAGAAATACCCTGGACATACCTGAGGAGGGCAGAGCCCGCTGCAGGCGCTGCTCGAGCTCCAGGTGTTGGTGCAGTCCAGCCTATACACTGTGATGCAGAGCCTGATCCTCAGCCCACCTCCTGCCCCCTTCTCCCCTCCACCCACACTGAGGGTTACAATTCAGTCCAAGGCAGGTTGCACAATTTATTTTTCTGTGCTTAAAGCAGGGTTTTGGCAGTCAGGGTCGGGAGGCCTCTCTGAGGAGCGCTGGCTGGGCGCCCTCCTGCCGTCACGGTATCGTGCTGCTGTCAAAGGCTCTGCTGCTGCCGGGTGTCTGTCCTTGAGCACGGCCTTGTGCTGCAGCCCAGTGCTGCTGAAGGACACTCTGCACGGCCAAGGCACCACTGACATCCTCAGCAAGTGCAGGTGCAGGTGATGGTAACCCCAGCGTGGGTTCTCCCGTGCCAGGCTGACGTCTGGGTGGCACAATGTGTCACCTCATGTGTCACCGTGATCCTCCTCTTTACCTGCCCAGGCAGTGAGGCACCATTCTGTCCTTGGAGTATCTCTTTGGTGGTCCTGGACACTTCCTTCCTGCTGTCTTCCTTGCCTTGCTTCCCTACAGCCAGCTGGTAATGTGGATAAAGAGAGAGAAGGAGATGCAGGAGAATTACTGTGCTCATTGCTGAAGGAATATGCAAAGGGATTTGCTGTAATGTTCACTGATGGTGTGAGGGAGGGAAAGGATGTGAGTGCTAACTTATGCTCTGTCAGCATCATTAATGTCACCCACAGTGATTTAATTGCTTTGAGGATCAGTGGGTGAGGCTGAACATGCCCAGGGAGGGAGAATGAGATAGTTGGGAGTGATGGAAGTGTCCTTGGCCAGTAAAGGGCATGAGGGTGATGTGGTCAAAACAGCTGGAGGAAAATACCAGCTGTGCCCATGTGCTTGGCTGTGCTGGGCTGGATCTGGGATGGAGAATTGGGAAATGTGAAGCCCAGAGCTTGAAACAGCTGAGGCTGAAGGTACCTGACACCTAGGTGGATTTTCCAATAGAAAAAGCGAAGAAAACAGAAGCAGAACATGGGGGTAAAGTTGGGAGTTTGGGGAATGGAAAAAAAAAAAAAAAAAAAAAGAATTTACCCTTCAGAGCAGGGTGGAGAAGACTTGGAGGTGATGTCCTATTTTTGCTATGATGATCTCGAGTTGGCAGTGGGACATCCAAGAAGGTTTATGAGGGGGAGAGGCTGGGTGGAGATGTCAGCCTGTGAGTTCTCAGAGGAGGGATGAGCTTACTGAGGAGGAAGTGTTGGGGGACTGAGGATGAGGAGCTGGTGCTGGGCCTGTGGGGCTGGAATGGGGCCAAGCACGTGGCAGGATGCAGTGGTGGGGAGAGGCACAGTGTGATGTGGTCTGGTGCGTGGGATGCAGGGGACAGGCAGAGTAGGTGGAGGGCATTGGAAGAGGAGAACATAAATATCTTTCTCTGAGTATGGTCACGGAGAAGCCAGTGTCTCCCTACACCTTGTTTCAGGAGAAGAGTGAGGCATCTTTTTTTTTTACTGGAGACAATTCCTTACCTGAGGCTGAAGCTAGAGTGGGGAAAAGAAGTGCTGGAGGAGTGGGATCCACCAGTGGAAGAGAGGAGCTGATGGAAGTCAGGGTTTCTGGGAGGCTCAGGCATCATTTTCTCCCATCCTACCATCCTCTTTCTGCAACAAGTTAATCTTAATAAAATATCCCTCAATCCCTGCCACCACAGAGGCCAAAGAGAGAGAAGACACTGGTTTTACCATGAGCTTATGAAAAGGTGGCTTTGAGAGCACACAAATGGAGAGCTACAGCTACAGAAAGGAGCTGAGGCAGAGTGTACAGCTGGACCCAGCAGCAACCCCTGCTGAAGCAAGAAGCTCCAGACTGTAGGGAACAGTGTGAAAAGGATGCAGCCAATGCTCCTGGCTTGGGGAAAGGACAAGGGACAAGAAAAATACACTGTCTGTGGGCAACTTGGAGCATACCTGGGTATTGGGCACTGCATCCCCTCCAAATCCAGCAAACTGCAGCACAAGGATGGAGGCAAAAGGCAGCAGGTCCCTGACTTGGCATCTATGGGCAGTTCTTGCCCCCTCCCAGCTCAAATGCACCTCAAACCCACTGGCAGGATGCTTCCAGCAGCACACAAGGCAGCTGTGGCTCCTTGACTGTGGGCAGGGCAGCACTGTTATAAGCAGACGGATATTGATGCCCTCTCCACAGGAAAAAGTCACAGACTTACTGAAATCTAAAATAAGTTGCCTCTTAAGCCAGTAGTGTGTCAAGTGGTTAAGGCAGAAGCAAGCTGTGCTTCCATTGATGGGAAAGCAGGGATGCTGCCTGTGACCCAGACATCAGCATCTCCTGGGGAGAGACTGGAGGAGGGACAAAGAGACCTTTAGTGTTCTCTTTGCATTGGCAGGAGGGCAGCATGTGGGCACCTCTCTGCCCAGCTGAGGACTCCTGGGAGGAGACCAGCAACCATGAGGTGCTGCAGCAGTTTATGGTTTTACACAGGCCTGTGGAGCTGATTTCAGGACAGGAAAACCCCACGGCCTGTTCAGCACAAACTCATTATTTAATAGACAAAGTAAATATTAAAACGCATTTCTAAACCCCCCTCTGGTGTTGAAACTTACAGTTATGAGAAGAGCCAGAGTGCTGCAGAGACAAACTATCCCTGGGTGGCGTTTGCAGGGCTTAGCTTTCATTGCAGCCTGAAAAAAGCCCATGTGCAGAGATTATCTCCACGCTGATTTGGATTTTCTTGTTCAGCTTTGGCCCTCATCCGAGATGGACAAGTACCAGAAGACTTGGCCAATGGCCTGAGGTCTGTGACCTCCTCTGCATGAGCTGGGAAGGGAAGAACTGTCTCTAAGATATTTGAGGATTTGCAGCCTTGGGGGGCTGAAGAGATGGAACCAGGGGAGGCAAAGCTTGGATTCCTCCCCCCACCTGGAGAATTAATGCTGCACCTTGGCCAACTGAGCCATCTGAGAGAGGCAAACCTTGCTCTGGTGAGATCTCTGGTTTGAACTGAAATGGATCAACCCATGGTGCTCCACCTCAGGACGCACCTGGGGTGTCCCTCCCCACCATCTGGCACATTTTGCTGGAGTTTTTTTGGAACTGGTGCTGAGCAGGCAGGAGAGAGGCAGCTGGGCTGTGCTGGGGTTTGCCCTAATGCAAACCTCCCTTGCCCTGCACTGCTTCAAGTCAGTTGTCAGCAGATGGTGCCTGGAGACCTTCCAGTGACCACAGGCTCATCACTGCCATGGCACAGATGGGATTTCACATTGCCTGTGCATTTCCCCAGCCTTTCCCCCTCTCAAGGAAGAACAAGAAGACTGCAGGTTTGCAGGGAGCCCCTCCTTCAGCCAGGAGGGGGATGGCCATAGCTCTGGGCTTTTCTGGACCATGCAGGGAGCTCCCTCCTGCACAGGAGGGCTCAGCAATGCTCACCTGTTGTCTTGAGGTGCCATTTTGAGGTTTTTTTCTGCTTCCCTTTTATTTCTTGACTCATAGACCAGTGGGAGAGGGAGAGAGGAACTGGTTCACACATTCCACCTTCCCTTGCAGTGCCCCTCTGCTTATTAGTTCTCCAAATATTTCATACTGCAGCCCAACAGCAAAGACTCTGCACTAACCCAGTCCTAGGCAGAGGGGAGCCAGTGCAGGCCAGACAGTGCCTTATCCTCGTGGCAGGGTCCCAGGGAGCAGGACAGGACAGCTGGCCCTGATGCACTAAATCTCTGTGACCAGGGCACACATGGCAGCATCCCCCTGGCTGAGTCCTTCTCTTGTGCCTTCCTAAAGGTGAGACAGCAACAGAGGCAGAGCACCAGCATTTCTCCACCCCCAACAATTGCTTCACTTTAAACTTTTGTTTTTCTCAGCATTCAGCAGGACAGGGACTGTTCCCCAGTGCCTTCCTGAGTGAGGAGAACAGGCACGTGGAGGAGAAAGAGGAGACCTGTTGTGGGATGTATGCGAGGTGGGGGGCAATTATGGGAGAGAGGAGAAGAAATCAACTTGGTTTTTCTCCCATCAGCTCCCAGCTTCACTAAGAGTCAGTGGATTGCAGATATCACTGCCCTTCACTGTCTCCAGTGGAACCAGGTCTGGAGAAGAGATAGGGGAA
This sequence comes from Prinia subflava, assembly GCF_021018805.1. Lineage (NCBI taxonomy): Eukaryota > Metazoa > Chordata > Aves > Passeriformes > Cisticolidae > Prinia > Prinia subflava. The sequence goes on along the minus strand of NC_086267.1, from coordinate 2,498,320 downwards.
GGGGAGCGTGGTGGGACCATGGTGTCCTCCAATAGCCCTAGGCAGCCACTGAGGAGCTTGTGTAAATCAGAGCAGTCACTGGAGCTGCTCCAAAATCCATCCAGTGCCCAGGAGACATTTGAGCATCCCACAACAAGGAAGTGCAGGAGTGTCTCCCACTGCCCTCATAAACTGATGACCTTGGCTGAGCTCCACGTAGCACTTAACTCTTGGGGGACAGTGCCACCCTGTCACCACCTGCCTGTCCCTTGCCATGCACCTGGCTGCGCTCCTTCCTTCCTGAGGCTTAGCCAGGGCAGCGGTGCTCCAGGATGCTCAGCACATGCCTTTAAACAAACAAAAATAACTGCAATAGAAGATTTCAAATGCTGCACTACCCTTGCCTTAAACACTTCTTGTCTGCAGCACCAAAAGCAGCAGGAGCCCATCTGACAGGAGCTGGCATCACACAGGTCTCCAGACAGCCAAGAAAGCAAAGGTGTCTGCTGGCACCAAGGGGCTCTGGCTTCACCAAAATACAGCAAAGCAGACACAACAAAATTAAAAAAAAAAAAAGCCAACAATGATCAGTTTTTTTAAACTTTAAATATTTTTTTCTTTAAAATCTGTTTTTCTCTGTGGTTCTGTCTCTGTAAAGAGCTGTGCTCTCCCTGCAGCGTCTGGGTCACTTCCTCAGTCCTGGCTGTGGGGCAAGGGAGAAGCAGGGTCACTTAAAGAGGGCACAGGAGGCTGCTCTCCCCCGTGCATCACCGGCACGTGTGGATCTCCACCACCCGATGGCAGGGTTTGCACTTGACGGAGCAGCACCAGTGGAATTTGCAGCTGCACCTTTCCACAACCTCCACCTCGTCCGTGTGAAAGCCGCGGCCGCAGCACATCAGCTCGCAGCCGTCGATGGCCTTGGAGGTCTTGTTGCACTGCCGCCCACTGGTGCCCAGGACCCCGTTCTTGAGGTCGTGGTCACAGAAGTCGGGACTGGAGTCCAGGTAGACGAGGTCCTCGTCTGTGTGCGGCTTGAACTGGGAGTTTTTAGGCACCAGCACTTTGGTGGATCCGATCTCGCTCTGCTCGACCTCTGTGGCACCATCGAATTTCTCCTTGAGGACGTTGCCCACTTTGCGGAAGGGGGGCATGGCCTTCCAGCACGTCTTGAACTCGCACGAGCCCGACACGCCGTGGCACTTGCACTCCACCCGCATGTTGTTCAGGATGGCCTGCAGGAACAGGATGGGATGGTCAGCACAGGATGGACAAGGCTGGGAGGGCTCTGCAGAAAACACTGCTGGCAGGGTATGGGGTTACAAGAAACCCAAATGGCTCAAGCCGTGGCTGCAGAGCCCAGCTAGGATGCTACAAAGCAGCATCAGCTGCCCAGGTTCCCTCCTTGCCCTTACCTTCCTCCCTGCCTCGTTGTTGTGGAGGTTCATTAAGGCTCTGTTGGAAGAGGCCCCCTTGCTCCTCTCACGGATGTCGATGAAGGACTGTGAGAAGGCCACGCCGTAGGCGATGTTGTCGGAGCAGCCCGACCACTGGAAGCCTGAGGCAGAGAGCACACATGAGACAGGTCCTGCCACCCTCTAGTGCTTGCACTCTCCAGCCCTGCTCCTCCTAAAATCCAGCTGGCCTGCCCCCTCCCTGTCTTGTTGCCTATTTGTCTGCACTGCATAGGAACAGGGGAAGCTAAGGACTGTGGCCCTGGGGAACAATGGACACGATGCTTTCTGTCCTGTGGGTGATGCACCCAGGTGCCTTTTTGAGCCAGTCACGTGGACTAACCAGTTCAGTTGTTTTTAAAACTTTTCCCTCCTTTCTGGCCCCAGAGAGCAGGTTTGAATTGCAGGTTTCCTGGCCACTTTGCACCCCCATGCAGCTGCAGCTGCCCCTGCTCGGACACTCACCCTGCGGGCTGCCCCCCTGCACCGTGCGGTCACAGCCACACTTGTCCAGCTCGCCGCTGCTGCAGGCGCGGGTCACGGCGAAGGCCACCCCCGCCGAGGAGATGGCGTAGACAAACGCTGCCTCCCGCGTCCCTGCAAGGCACAAACCACGGTGGGAAAGGCGGCACAACGCCCCAGGCAACACAGGAATGCTGGAGGAAATGCAGCCCGCTGGCACAAAGGCCCACATTGCCACATGTGTCTCCTCTCCCCTCTTAACACTGGTGTGGCACACAAACCGCCCTGAAAATCTGGTCTGAGAGATGGCCCTTGGCAAAACTTGCTGTACAGGGATGTCACCTCCTCCTGAGACAGCACATGCAGGACCCTCACTGTCCCCACCCCCAGGGTGCTGTTGGCTTAGTGCCAAGCCCAAACCCGACTCATCAGAGACCTCTAGGTGCTGGGAAATGTTTTGCAGAAGTGAGAGCCCATTCTTGCAATAGTGAAGCTGGGAACTGCCCCACAACATTAAAAACATGAATGACGGGTGAATTATAAAACCTGGCAATAGGAGAGACTGCACTGCCAATGTGGGCAGAGCCCTCCAGAGCTTATATGGAAAACTGTCTTGCTTTGCGCTTGCAGGGCACCTCTGCCATGAAATCTTTCCTGCTTTCCACATCCAGGAACATTCCCTGCAGCTGCACATCCTTGCCATCCTCTTTTGCAGGGTCCTGTAGCTCGCAATGCCTCCCAAACCATCCTGCAAAACCCTGTTCTGCTCCCAAAGCACCTCACACATCCCCACTGGTGTCCAGGGTGCAGAGCAGTCTCAGCTCTTGTGTCTGCCTGTGTGGTGCCACATGGTTGAGAAAAGCTTGTTTGGGAAGTTAGGCGCATCCCTGGGTGTGAACACACAGAGGAGCAGGGATCAGCTTCAGCAACACACAAACCCCCACTATCCTTCGAGGCTGGCTGAGGACACAAACCCTCCATTTCTGAGCAAGGAGGGCTGGTATTTGGGGTGGTCCCACGCTTGGTACAGAGGGGGGATGGCTTGTGAGCAGGCATCACTCAGCCTGCCGGTCAGAGAGAGGGCAGCTACTTTGGTGGTCGCATCCAAGACTTTGGTGGCCCAGCTGGCAGTGGCTGGGGAGGACCCAGCCAGTGTGGGGACTGAACTGCCTCCAAGTTAATCGAGGTTAATAGTAGGATCATGTTGGTCGGTTTGTGCTGTGGCTGCCTAAAAAGAGACGACTTTTAGTTTCTGGTATTTCTGGTATTTCCAGTCCCTGAACCTTCACAAGAAGAGATCTTCACCCCTGCACTGAGGGGAGGAAAGTCAAATAAGGAGCCAGGGGGATGCTTTGGTCGAGGGGTCCTGGGATGGGAGGTGAGACTGTGCCTCAGAGATGGCACCTGAGGGGAGGCAAGGGATGCTTCAGTGATCTTAAGTGGTTGCAGAGCAGTTTTCCCCTCTGTATCCTCACTCCAGTGCTCTGGTTTGATTACAGTGCTGTGCTTGTGGGAAGTCAGGGTGCAGCTGGGATCAGAGGGGCTGGGGGCTGCCCTGGCCACACCCAGCTTTGAAGGCTGGTGGTGGGCAATGATGCTGCCACGAGTGCCAGGCAGCACCCACCCATCCTCCTGATGGTGCCCCCACTGATGCTGTGCTCAAGAGAGGCCACATGCCAGCCTGGCAGCAGCCACTGCTTCAGCACTGCCCAGAAAGAGACTGAGCAAATGCACCCATGGCTTTATGGAGCAGAGCTCCTGGGTTTGGAGGGGAAGAGACGAGACCACAGGGCGACTTTAGAACCTTTGTTCAAGCTTGGTATGTCCCTATCAATGAGTGTGAAAAAGGTTCAGGAGAGCTGAGGAGCAGCAGGAGTGTGGATATGCTGTACCCAACATAGTGAACAGAGCCCTGCTGAAGGGCACAGGGACACAAGAGCCAACACTGGACGGGCCAGTCCTGACCCTCCCCAGTCACCGGTTCAGGGGCAAGCAGGCAAAATTCCCCCTGCAGCCCACCAGATCCTCCTGCAGCCCACCAGACTGCTCCTACAGCCACTCCCCCAGCAGCACCACCCCAGACCCTGTCCCTGTGGCTCACCTTGCGTCACCACCTTGCCGAAGACGGGCAGGGTGTCCAGCGTGGAGCAGTTCCAGCGGCGGTTGCGGAACTGGTACTGGCACTCCTCGATGGCCAGCTGGGCCCCGCGCCGCACCGAGTCCATCACCTCCAGGTTCCTCTTGCACATCTGCACCTGGCGCTGGATCAAACCCTTCAGCTTCTCGCAGGTCTCCTCCTCGGAGATGCTCCCCACTGAGGACAGCTTCGCCAGGTACCTGCCACGACAGCAGCACGGCGGGTCAGGAGGCAAGGGCAGCCCATGTTCAGCTGACACCCACGTTCAGCCTTGCAGAAAACTGAAAACTGAACTGAAAAAAGAAGACTGAACCTCTTAGCCCCTCCATAGCTGAGACCTGCTGCCTGTCTGGGGTCACCTTTAAATGTACCACAGCAGTGGCTCCGCAGGATGCATTTTTGGCTGACAGAGAACAAGCCCAAGCAAAACAACGATCCCTCTGCAGCCCAGTCCCTGTCTCTTGGGGAGCCCAGCTGTTGGCTCCCCTTTGCCTCTGTTGCCTGCAAGGAAGATATTTTCAGCGCTGTCTGAATGTGCCTGGTCAGGTCTCCTGAGCATCGGCATATCCAAGTGCTACTAGGAAAAGCCAGAGGTCTCTGAAGTCAGCCAAAACAAGCAGGACAGGACTTGGCTGCCAGCTCCATCTGCCACAGTGCTCCCACAGCGTGGCTGTGTGCTCATCACCAGCAAATACTGCCCTCCAAACCACTTCCCTCCTGGAGGCTGCTTTTAGCTGCCCCAGCCCCCAGCAGGCAGGGATGGCCTCTGGGAGCTACCAGGTTTGCTGTCACTTGGGATTCCGAGCAGGGTTTGAAGCAGGGAACCAGAACAGGAGCCTGCCAGTGCAAAATGCACAGGCTGGACAAATCCTCCACCAGGCCAGCTCGTGAATAGGGCCATGAGGTCTTTGCTGATCTGGAAAAGACAGGTCCTGTGTGGAGGGGACCATGTGTTCTGCTTTCCATAGTGCCATCCTCAGCCAAAAGAGTCACAGAGCTGCTCCTGAGTGTCAGTATTAGGGGAATGAGGGTGCAAGCACCTCAAAAGCTCTCAGCATTTCCTTGCCCAGTGTGTGGGCATGATGGTCCCTGCTGTACATCCCAGTAACTTAACCCTCCCCAGTAACCTCCCACCCCTTGTTGTGTTGTGGGCATGGTGCCCATGCTTGCCCATTTCCCAGTTCCATCCTCCTGCCTTCCATCACAGAAGGATCTTAAGATAGACCCGGTCAGATTTTCCAACAAGGCTGTGTGATAATCCAATATCCTCTACAGCTATCAGTGACTGTGTTGGTGGGTGTGTAAATGAGACTCCCTCCTCCCTGTGGCTGCTGGTGGCCACCTCAGGTGACACTGCCATGGTGGAGCCCTGACCTGCTGTGGACATGGAGGGTCCCCTGCATGGGACAGGTGTAACCCACACCCCACCCATCCACTAACCACACTGAGCTTTAAGGACCTTGGGAACTGCCAGCATTGTCTCATGCTGCTACCTTGTCTGCACCAAGAGAGAGGCAAGCACTGAACTTTTTGGAAACTTCATTCCTTGACTCTGCATTTCCCAGCCCTGCAGAACTTGTGGGTTTTTTGTTTGCGTGTTTTTCTAACCCCCCTTCCAAGTTGCAACATCCTGCTAAGGATTTTTCTTTTGAAGCCCTGCTTGTCTCCGAGAAGTGACTGTGCAAAAGTGGCTCCTGCTCCCTGCCTGTTCCCATGAGTCCCAGGAGCCAGATCTGCTGACTTCAGCCACAAAATCAAGTTGTCACAGCCTCTTCCTCCCATTAACCCTGCCAGTCTGCCCCAGGAGGAGAGAACAGGATTTTCTCTTCTGTGCATCAGCAGAATTATTCACCAGCTTGGTTTCATGCTCACAACTGGGGGGGCCGTGGGAGCCAGGGAGAAAGCTGTTTTGGCTCATGGTGTCTGTGGGGAGTCTGCATGGCGAAATGTCAAAAGTATTCAGTTTTCTCTGTGTGTGATCACGGAGGCAATGCTTCTCCAACAGCAGGAAGCAGCAGGCTGCTGGGGATTCAGAGCCAAGTGCTGTTACAGCCTTTACACCAGCAAATCATCTTTGCCCAAGGCTTCCTGCTCCTCCCTGTCTGCAGAAGACAGGATCTGATGCACACGGGTGGCTTGAAAAACCCACTGTGGCCAAACTCAGGGCTGTCCCCTTTCTGCTGCCCCCCACACCATGCCATGGTGTCCCCAACCCTGTGCTGCAGCCCCTGACATGGAGTGCAACAACTGCTGCTCTCACATTTCACTGCACTTGGCTGATCTGGGGTGAGGGCACCAAACCAGCTCTGGGAGTTCTGAGGATGTTGAATGCTGAGCACACAGTGCCTGTCACTGCTGCCTCCTCCCTGGTGCAGCCACCATTCCAGTTTGGGCATGGGGAAGATGACACACAGCAGAGTGGTAAGATTCAGCTGACAGTGTGGGTTATTGATCAGCTTTGAGCCTGGAAGCCAAGAAAATCAAAAATCTATCTCCAGTACCAACCCCTCGTGCTGATTTGGCTTCCCCCTCAGCCAGAAACTCCAGCAGCATTTATCATGCCAGGCAAGCAGCTCCTTCCAAGCTGTGTCACTGGTCCTAGAGGTGAGTAAATGCCTGCTTTGAGTGCAGACACATTGGCAGAAGAGTTCTGTGACACAGATGTGGCACCCACATTATTATCAGCTCTGCTCAGGATGGGGCACCATCTCCTTTCTAATACATTTCCCAGCCTGAGATTTTCTGGGCAATGTGGAGTAATAAATTCAAAGCATGCATAAAGGAAAATGTGACAAGAGCCTTTCAAGCTTTTCCAGGGAGATGCACCTGATAAGGTGCCTTCCCAACTCACATTTAATATTGTTTGGGATGATGAAACAAAGGCCAAGGATGCTTCAAAGATAGGTACAGCTCTCCAAGAACAGGTCTGGTAATTTGTTTTGCAAGGCAGACAAATAAGATGAAACTATCCAGAACAGTGCTCTGGCCTCTCTCCTCCTTGACAGGTCCTGTGTCCTATCACCCCTCCTCAGCCTGTATTTGCCAGTCCCTCTGTGGAGATGGAGGCAACTGTGCCTAAAATGCTGTGGACCCATCATGCTACCAGTTTGTTACTGGTCCAGAACCATCACTGCTTTCCAAAAGACACGGTTTTTGATGGAGGAGGAAGCTCCCATCCTGATCCCTGGTTCAGGATCCAGGGGTTGAGACAAGCATTTAAGGAAGGACTTTTGCTGAAGGACCTCAGCTTTGAGGCTGTCACAGGGCATCTCATCACTGCACATTCAGGAGCACCAGGCAGGAACATCTCATCCCCTTCCCCTCCCTGGGGCAGATGAAGAGCGAGGTAAGAGCTGGGAGACACACTCTGCCCTCATGTGCACTCAGAGATGCTTCCACCTCCTGTTTCTCAGGGCTGTGGAGCACCAGGGCTGTCAGGAACCAAACCCATCTGCAGCATCCCACGGTCCCCATGGAAACCTGGCTCCAGCGCTTTGCCTGCTCCTTAACAAGAACTTCGCTCCAAACTTTGCTTCCCTGGGCTGAGGTGGTGAAATCCAGAGCCAAAGCCTTTGCCTGCCTGCACAGAGAGGTGGACAGGCACAGCAAGAGTGCAACAAACAGCTCCTGCCCTCTGCAGAGTCTCAGTGCACATCTCCATCCTGACATCACATCCCGACTGCTATGCGCAGCCCTAGATTGTAATTTAAGTCTCACTGCAACCTCAAAACAGCCCAGCTTGTGGACAACAAACCCAAACAATGGTGTATTTTCTTCCTTTTCCAAGACTGGGCAAAGAATGTTTCAAGAGGAGAGCTGCTGCCCACACCATTTTTTCAAGTTCTGTCTTCTTGCTTCATCATGGCCCTGTATATTTATTTTCTCCTGCCTTTAATCCAGGCAAGTCACTTGCAGAACTCCCTCTTAAGAGTCATTAATTGAGGAGAAATCTGACAGAAAGCCCTTCCTTTTTTCCCATCTGAAGTACTGAGATCAGGATTGAAGCCCCATAATTTAAGCAGCTGCAGCTGATGCACTCTGCAAGAAGGCAAATAAGTAAATCTCAAATCCAGGGAGCTTTGGAAAGGTGGGGAATGTCAGAAAACCCTGCTTAAATAAAAATTATGATAATACTTTCATGAGGAAGAATAATTGGTGAAATGACAAGGAGACATTGAAAGACCCACATGTCTGGCAGCCAGAGCCAGGAGGAGAGGGGAGAAGATTCCCTGCCATGGAAAGGCGTGGAAATTTCAGTCATTGACAAATACTCAGTTGAGTGGGTAAGAGAAGATACCTTGGGGAAAGGAGAGATCTCTAGTGTTTCTTTTTTTCAAATAAATGAGTTTCAAGTGTGAACTCTCTATATTGTCTCATTTTGGGAATATTTTCCTGAAGATGAGAACTTTCAGACCCAGGCCCTGATAAACCACTCAACAGATGTTCTGAAATCAGGCTCAGAAGCTTCACCCTGCTCAGCAAATACTCAACCTTCCCACAAGGTTGAGTGGCCAAGGCCACAAAAGTCTTGTCCAAGCCTTAAACTGTGAAGATGATTCAGTTCTGCTCCTGCCTGAGAGGCAGCAAACACCCCCTGCTTGTGGAGGATCAGCAAGCACATCCCTCCTGAGGCTGCAGGGACAGTCAGCAGGGACTCGGGATTGTCCTAAGAGTTGTGACTGCTCATGCAGGCAGGTTTCTTCTGGGGAAGAACTAAAGGCTTGTTTATAATGTGAAAAATCCATGGAAAAACCCCAGGCATGCCTGCATGCCTCTGTCTCCATAGATAGATCCACGCAGGGACAGGTACTGAGCAGTGTAGTGGCTCCTTGCAATGAGCCATCCTACAGATATGTTTTATCTTTGCATTGTTGCTTTCTCCTGCCCTAAGCCATGAGTGAGGCCATGCAAAGCTGTCTCAGTCTGGCAGGCAGAGGATGCTCCATGCAGGCCACAGAGCTCCCAGGATTTCTCGTGGTGTCCCACACTGGGCTTTGTCTCCTGTGCCAACAGCACCAGGCTGGCAGGGCCCACCACAGCCATGGCTCCACAATCCTGTCAGGATTTGCAGGGGACCTGCAACGCTGCCCTTGTCCAGCTGCTGCCTCTGTAGCACACTTGGCCCTCCCAGGGACCAGGCATCCCCCTCCTGGGATTAGACATCCTGCCTTTCTCAGTGTAAACTGTGATTTACAGCTCATCATCTGAGGACCTGTCTGGTCCCTTTCTTGGAAGAAGTACAGCTGCCTGCCTCAGTCCCTCCTGTCACAGCTGGGGCACCATCTCTTGGCTGAAATCTGCTTTTCACACCTCCTCTTCCTCTCCAATTAACAGCTGCCAGAAGAGTCACCCAGGAGGAGGCAGTGCTGTGCCTGCACCTCCACCCCTCAGCTCAGGGGGTGAGCCTCCACTTCCAATCCTGTCCCCCACCCCTGGGACCCTGCACCTAACACCATGTGCACCCAGCAAACGCCCATCCCCTGCCACTGCTGGTGGCTTCCCTCCCCGTCACAGGTCTTTGGGGACAGCCAGCTGCTGGTCCTGAGCTGTTCTTTGCTGTCTGAGCATTTGAGGGCAAAATCTCCACTTTGTAATAGGGAAGAGCAGGATGGGAGCTGGGAAGAGCCCGAACAGCATCGACTTTGGAAATCTGCTTTGAATGTGTGGGAAATTTCCTTTGCTTCCTTTATAAGCCCATAGAAGCTGCTCCTGGATTCAGGTACAACACCTAGGCCTTGCTGCAAGAGGAGGCAAGTGCAGGCCAGCTCCTGCAGTGCTTCAGGCTAGACCTGGCTGCAGAAAATCTGATGAGTTTTAAGTTTTGATCAGAATTTGCAAATATGTGGCGAAAAAAAAAAAAGCCTTCTAAAGGATTAGTCTGATCTCACCCAACTTTCAACAGACCCCAGGCCGCTCTCCATTGGCCAAGAGACTCAATTACTTTTCCCCAAGTAATTTCATGAAAGCACAATACTGGCTCCAGTTCTGCTGAGCCAGGCAGATCCTGCAAGGCAGTTCCTGGCTGTGAAGTGCAGCAGCCCATGGCAGCAGCTCTGAGAGAGCCCCGAGGATGCTGCCAGGGGTCACCCACAGGTGCTGAGGACCACCCCTGGGTGGGCAAGGCAGAGGTTACCTGCACTGAGCATCCAGAGCAGAGCCTGCCATTCAAGCAGCCTTGAATGGAAGTTCTGTGGATTCACGAGGCTTTCAAGCTTTAAGAAAAAACCACCAACTATTGTAAGAGCCAGTGTCATTGAATTTGTAAGGAAATACTAAAGAATCTCCTAGAAACTTTTAACCTCCAGGATTGCTCAGCAATTTCATCATTTTAAGAAAGTGGCTGTAATGCATTTCTCTGCATCTACAAGGATGAGTTAATCAAGCAGACAGTACTCTCAGCACAGTAACATAAACACTTTTTTGTTTCAATGCAAAAGTCCAGTTCTGATTCATGGAGTCACATCAAGCCATTGCAAAAAAGAAACCTGCCTCTTGTTCTTGGTCATATTTGGAGTTTATCCAGTTCTTCACAGCCTGGTGTGCAGAGTGGTTTTATCTCCCTCCTGTCCATCCTCCCTAGAGTTAGGTTCTGGTGTGAAAGACAGGGATGTAATTTTACTTGAGGCTTTCTTAGGAAAGGGCAGAAATGCCCATCACTGAGGAGCCAGAGAGCATGGGGCTCTCCTACACCCTGGCAAACACAGCCCTGAAGGGTGTCTGCCAGACAGGACCACTGCTCAGGGACAAGCCAAACTTGTTTGGACCCACAACCAGTCCATTTTCATCACTGAGCTGAAATTAACTGGTATTGTCACAAGTGGCAAGATCTACAAATAAATAAAAATTAAAATATATTTCCATCAGTTTCAGTTTCTCACCTCACAGCCTTGGGAACAGGTTCCATGGGTTCATGCCCCAACCTCGTGGATCTGCCAGGATCCCCAGAACAGTGCAAAGGAGCCCTGAGCATCCCAGAAGTGGAGAGCCACTCGTCCAACCCCCAGCACCCCTCGGAGTGAGGAAATTGCTCATCAAACCCAAATGCTGCAAGCTGCCACCCTGACCAGGGAACCTTCTTGACACTGCCCTCACTGCAAAAACCAGGAGCATGGAGAGGGAGGGGAGCTTGGCAGGAGCAGCTCTGCCTCAGAGCCAGCTGCACCTGCCAAACCTGTGCCATGGCAGCACAGGAAAGGGAAAACGCTGCACAGGCTCCTCACCAAGTGGAGGACAGGAGCATTGCAATGACAACACAAAGCATCCTGTGCAAAATCAAACCCTGTCCTGCTCCGGGTGAAGTGATCTCTCCCCACTGTCAAAGCTGTGGAGACTCACCTGAAAAAAATAAAACCACCACCTTTCTGGTGTGAAAGCAGAAAGATGCAAATGCAGGAGCCAGGCATGCTTCCTCTCGAATCCTCTGCATTGCATAATGACCCAAACAAAATGAGTGTTCTGGCTGCTCTTGGAGCATCCCCACTCCTAAGCTGGCAGAGATGGGCACAGAGAATTGGCCCTCCTGTTTGCAAAGCATCTTGTGATGTTCAGGTGAAAGGAGGCCAGGGAAATCCAAACTCCTTTTATCCCTTTCTCACCAGCCCTCAAAAGTGGTTAGAGAGCAGCTGCTTAGCCAGGCTTGTTTGGACCCTCACAATGTCTTCAAGCTTTCCCAGAGCACTCAAATTAATTTTGATTTTTAAGGTTTTAAAAGCCTATCTGTGCTCCTGGCCCTTTAAGCCAACCCCACGCCTAGAAAGAAATTTTAAATCCCTGTAAAGAACGGGTAGACAGAGCTGCTGGTGGTACACCCTGCTCTAAAATGGCACAACCACATCTCAGACCAAGCACGTCCATATGGAGAGCCTCCTCCAGAGCCAGTTTTAGCTGCAAGAAAATGGAGAGAGGCTGTAATGATTCCCAGATAGTTTGATAACCGGGGTCTCACCCCTAAAGGACCCTACCCTGTTGTATCTGATGTTTTCTGTTTCTCTTCTCTCATCATTCAAACCCTCTGAACAGCTAAAGAGCAGAGAGTGGGCCCAGTGTCTCATGCATTTATTGGATGCTTACATCCACAACCCACTTTACACATTTTCTAGTTCACTTTTTCATGTGGACTGACTTCTCTCTAAAATAGATAAATAAATTAATAACTAACTAACTAAACAAGTGGACTGAAACCAGATCCTGGCACTCCTGTGCCAGCTGTGGAATGATGCTGGTTTGGCTAGAAGTCTCTGTGAAACACCCTCAGCATCAGGATGGGCTTGGGGCAGAAGAGGCCCAAATTGCTTCCAAATTCAACCACATCACTGCACGTGTGGGTTCGAGAGCCTGTGAAGTGCAAGTTGCTTTGAAAAGTAACTCATCTGCTTCTTCTGCATAAAGAACAGCCCTGGACTCCTTCAGAGATAAAGCAGAAGCCAGAGGGACCTTCCTGTGGACAGCCAACAAGATGTAAAAGGCTCTATCTAGAGCCTTTATTTAATTTACAAACCTCTGCCTGAAGAGGGAGAAGGCAAATTTGAGCCTTCAAAGGCAGAAGGGAGAGCAAGCTTGAGGCTTTCCCAAGAAGTGGGGACAGAGCATCTCTAGATTTGGAGAACAGAGGCTTTCTGCTTTCTGGATAGGCAACAATCTAAGCAGCAGCTCCCCAAACTCATGACACTGAGAAAAGACACCTGAGGTTTGCTTCCTAACCAGGGAGAAAGTCAGCCGGGTTTGTTTAATGAAAAGATCCAGCAAATCCCTTCCAGCCACTGCAGCAGAGCGATCCCTTTGAGAGATCCTTGCAGAATCTCCTTTTTACAGTGGATGGGGCAGCTCGTCAGACACCACTGCAAGGCCCAGAGAGCGCCTTCCCCACCAAGCCAGGCTTACAGAAACCCTCAGCCCCAGCGCTGCAAGCGGCATCTCTCCAAAGCGCTGGGGGAATGCGAGTCTGTACAGGTCGAAAGAAGCTTTAGAGCTTTAGGGGGAGAGGAAAAAAAAAAAAAAGGAAAGCTCACAACTGAGCTTAATCACTAATCCAGCAGGTTTGTGGAAAAGCAAACTTTGCCGTGTGCTGCCATTCTGTGCACACACCTCTGTGCAGAGCTGTGTGCCCGGCCAGGCTGGGTCTGTCCCGGGTGCTGGGCAGAAACTGGCAGCGCCCCGGGACAACACCGAGCCCACACACGTGAAGACATACGAGGCACGCTCATTCCTCGAATATCTGATAATTCCTGGGATCCTTCTAACTCTGTTTATTGCCTCCGGCAGCCTTTGTTTCTGATGAGAGAAGATAAACAACGGGAATTGTCTTAATCCTAAAGGCAAAGAATAAAAAGCACCGAGCGGGGGACGATCCTTTTATCATGATACATTTGCAACATCAAAAAAAGCTGACCCCCTTCCTTTGAAACGCACTGAAATGGATCTGCTTTTCCTCCCCTGTTGGCAGGAATGAGCCCTCCGCTCTGAGCTGCCGAGCCCCCCGCGCCCACCCTCGCTCTGCCAGCACGGCCGGCTGCACACAGCCCTCCCCGACTGGATCTCCCCTCCGCCTGCCTCCCAAATCCTCGCTGGGGACCCAAGGGAGTCCCAGCTCTGCGCATCCCTGCGGGGCAGCTCGCTGACCTCACCCATCAAATCCCTGTCGTGCCCGTCCCGGGGCAGCCGGAGCTGCTCCTCTCTGCCGAGATCTGCCATCATCTCACAGAGCTTCCTCAGCAGGACTTTCTTCCTGCAGGAAAAACACTCCCACAGATCCCAATATACCTTCACCAGAAGCGTGACAGCTTAAAAGACCACCTTGATAGCTGCTATGATCCACCCACCAGTTGCCGGAGACGTGTGGCACGCAAGTCGCTCCATCTGGCACAGGAGGAGGGGAGCAGGACTGAGCACTCCCGCATCCCAGGCAGCCACCTTTTCCCACAGGCAGGACTCTCAGGGAGAGCTGCTGACCTGGCACTTTCCCCAGGCATTGGGGAGCATCCTCCAAAAGCCACCCACATCCCACAGCCTCCAGCGAGTCCAAACCTAAAGGCTGGAGCTGCGTTCGGATGCGGAGAGGACTCCTTGCGCCGGGCACGTGTGTTGGGAAAGGCACACGACACTCAGGATCTTTCATGGTGACAACCCCGGGAGCTCCTGTCGCGTGTGCTGTACCTGTCCCTGCCCACACAAGTCCACGAAGGTGAGATGGAGGCGGCCCAGGCTCCCAGCGGAGAGCGGCTCTGCCGGGTGCGTGCATTAGAACTCATTAGTTCGGCAACACCGGGAGCAGGGGAAGCACCGGCTCCCACCAAAGCACATTTATTAGCAAGAACCTTCCTTCAAAGTTAGGTGGGAAAGTGCTGCCATGCTCCATCCCCTCTGACCCGGGGAGGGGAGAAAGGGGGGGTGTCCTCTTCAGAAAGTAGTCCCACCGCCTTGGCAAACACGTAGGAATTTTCCAGAACGATTTCCGCCCCTGTTTACCTTACACATTATTTCAGTGTTTGTTCAGCGGGTTCCCGATGTCATCGGGCTCCTCCGCGGCGTGCAGCAGCCCCCCGACACCCGTCCTGCCACCGGGCCCGGGGGCCCGGGGCGCGGGCAGCCCCGCTGGCCGCAGATCCCCGGGCCCAGCACGTTCGGCCGTTCCGGCTCCGCCGAATCCCCCCCTACACTCTCGCGGGGCACCTCGCCAACACCCAGGCCCCGCTCCGAGCCGGTGCCCCGACCTCCACCCGCCATCCCGGTGAGATCCGGACTCCCAACTTAAGGACAAAAAGCGGGACAGGGGCTCGCTGAGCAGCCCCACCGCCACCAGCCGCGACAGCACGGGGAGCGTCGGCATCCCCGCCGCCCACCTGCCTGCGGTGAGCGCTGCCACCCCAGCGCCGCGCCGGGTCAGCCGCGACACGGCGGCGACCCCGAGCCCCGCCGGGGACCGGGCGGCACCGCCGGGGAGGGTCGCGCCCGGCGCGGCACCTGCTCCGCGCCCCCGGGGCTGCCAACAAGTGGCGGCGCGACCGCGTCCCCCCTCCCGCCCCGCAGCTACTCACAGCCAGTTGCTGGCGTTGGCCGAGAAGGTGGCGAGGATGATGAGCAGCAAGGAGCGCAGGGAATACTCCGGGCTCATCCTGGAGGGCAGGCGGGGTGAGGCTGCGCCGAGCCGGCGGCGCCCCCGCCGCCCCGCGCCCGGGGCAGCCGCCGCCGCAGGTGGGCGCGGGCAGGAGCGGCGGGCGCTGCCCGGTTGATGCTCCCGCGGCCGCCGCTGAGCCCGACTGTCAGCGCGCCCGGCCCGTCCCGGGATGGAGCAGCGGGGCCGGGGGCGGGCCGGGGGCGGAGGCAGCCCCGGGGGCCGCCCCGGCTCCGCCGCTCCCTGGGCGGGACCCGCTGCCGGGGACACCCCCGGGGCGGGCCGGCGGCGGGGAGGGCCCCGGAGAGGGCACCGGGGAGGGCACCGGGGACTCCGGCGGCGGGGAGGGCGTGGGGAGTTTCTCCGGCGACACGGAGGGCGGCGGGGAATTCGCCAGCGGCCCCCGCCTGGGTGCTGCACCCTGCGAGCGGCGCCTCCGGGTGGGTGCAGTGGGTGCGGGGAGAGACGGGGGATCCTCGCAGAGGGGAGGGGCGCGGGTTTCCGCATTTGGTGTTTTTGGGGTAATTTGCTGGTGGCTGTGAAGAAGCAGAGCCCTGAGATGTCCTGGCGCTGCCTGGGGTGAATCGCCCAGGCTGCCTTCCCTCAACAAGCACCTCTCCGACTGGGAGTGATCTCCCACAGTCCGGTTTCTGAGGATTCACTGTAAATGCCAAAGTGCACTTGGAAAAGAGAGGGGTCTGGGCGGGCTCTGTCTGGGGGTATCTCTCTGGGGGTTCTAGCAGGAGAACAGCATTTGGAGCCGGGATGAATTTGCAATCCCCTTTCGGCATCTCGGCAAGGGCTGCCCGTGGAGAGCTGCCAGGCTGATGGCAGGCTCTAGAATGTGCAGGTGGAGGGTGATGCTTGACCAGATATCAAAGCTTAAATTCACCTCTGGAAAAGTCAACTCTTGGGAAATCCCAGGAGCTCCTAACAACATGACTTACCCACCCTGAGGCCAAGAGATGTGGTGGGGATCCCTATCTCTGCTCCATCCACCATGCCTCTGCCTGTCCATACGGGCACAAATGACTTAATTTAAAGCCAGGGGCAACGTGAGCTGGCTGCTTGGTGTGAAATCCAAGATCCCAGGCAGCCACAACTGTGCACCAAATCTCCTCCTGACAATGTTGTTACTTAGGTCCATGACTAAAACCTCTTGCTACCATCTCTAAAATCTTGCCAAGCTGGTTTGGAGCTATTCAAAATTCCCTTTGTCTTTTCAACTCTGCTTTCCTGTGGCTGGGGCACACTTATTCAAAGCACGGCAACTTGCGCTAGGCTGCACATATGCCTGTCTAACTTTATTACACCTACTTTAAAATCTCTGCATTAGTTCCCTGTCAAAGCGAGGATTTAATTTCAAAGTGCTTTGACTTATATTCCAGCTCCTGACAGGCAGCAGCCCACCCTCACCTAGTC
This sequence comes from Prinia subflava, assembly GCF_021018805.1. Lineage (NCBI taxonomy): Eukaryota > Metazoa > Chordata > Aves > Passeriformes > Cisticolidae > Prinia > Prinia subflava. The sequence continues at coordinate 2,481,756 of NC_086267.1, read as the reverse complement.
ATTCATGTGGCTTTCACATCCTTGCTGATTATCCTGGGTGAAGGCGGGATGCTGGCTGCTTTGCTGGTGAATTGGAGGTTGTTGCTGTGAGCCCTGTCTGGGTAATTCAGTGCAACTGGAGCTGATTAATCTGGCTCATCATTTGAGACAAAGCTGATGCCTTCTGGCTTCTAATTGCTCAGGGTGTTGAGTGAACTTGTCAGGAAGGCAAGAACTAATTGAGAGACTAAGGGGAAGGAGAGGTTATAGGGCTGTGGCTGGCTGGCCAGAGCCATGTGGGTCCATGGGAATGTCATACTTTTGGGCCTCTCATGTGTTATTCCCCTCCAAGGAGAAACACCAGAGAGTTCAGCAGAAGCCAGAAGGGTGGGCAGGGGCCATGGGCTCCTGTCTGGCACGGACATCACAGAGCACTCCTGACTGAAATGCTCCTGGTGCCAGGGCTGGCGGTGCTGTGGGCAGGCTCAGGGTACCCTGCGGCTCTTTTTGGGGTAGCTGTGGTGGCAAGATGGTGCAGGGGGGTGCTTGACATGAGCTGGAAGACTTCTTGAGACTTCTCTTGACCTGGGTGAGGAGTTGTAGATCATGCCCACCTAATTCTGCAGCAGCTTTGAGCCCTGTTTCCATTGTAGCAGGTGGAACAGAGGGGACCATCGTGACTTAACCAGCAGGAGGATGTGAAAGCCAGGCCATTGCAGCAGTGACAGCGTGGGATCACATCCACAGGATGCACTGGGACCAGAGTGTCCCTGGAGTGATGAGTGGTACCCCCTGCCAGAGGGGAGGCAGATGCAAACACATCTGGAGTAAGTCACCCCGATAGGAAGCGCAGTGTGAGCTGCCTGTGGAGATAACAGTGCAGCAGGGCAGGAGGGGTGTTTATTTTACAGTGTCTGGGGTGGAGGAGGTGATGAGTGTGAACAGAGGACAGAGTATGGAAATGGGCACTCGCTGCAAGGGTGTGGGTCCCTTGGTCTTTCCAAAGATGCCCGTGAATCTGCTCAGGCATTCTGGAAGCTGGGTTCTTTTGGGCTCTGATTCAGAAGGTGCCAGGGTGCTTTAAAAACCTAAAGCCCAGCTGATTTGGAAGAGAGGAGAATGTTTAGGGGGCACAGCAGGTCTGGCTGTGCATTGCTGCAGAGCCCCTTGGCCTGCAGGGCCCCTCCTGTGTGCCCTGTCAGGACAGCAGTGGTGTCACCCCGGGGTGGGTGGGAGCTCAGTGCCTGCTGACCACCCCAGGCTGCAGGGCATGGCTCTGTGTTACTGCCTGTGTGTGGCTTTAATGAACATCCAACTCCCATTAGATGAGGCTCCCTTTGATGTGTAAATATTTCAGTGGATGGAAAGAGGAATGAAATGCACCCCAGGAGCGTTTCGTAGGCTTGCCCAGGTGTGTGTTTATTCAAAGAGAAATTACAATCTCCATATTGCAGGCAAGGAAAAGAGCCAGCAGTGGTAACAGGAAGGGGTTTTCAACTCAGAGACCAATGTTAAAGCAGCAAAGCATGCAAAAGTCCATGCAAAATTGTGTCCAGGCTCTGGATATAAGAGACGTAAATACAAATTACACCGAAGAGTAAGTGCTGGCAGGTAGCACTCCTCCTCAGTTTCTGGATCTGACTGGTGCTGTCCATCATGGAGATTGTGAGAGGGATTTTACAGGTTCTTTTCAGGTTTCTGATGCCCCATGGGTTTACCAAATGGGATTGAAAATAGGATACTCTACAATCTAGAGGACAGTCTCCACCATGTGATGGGGAGAAGAGCTGCCAAGAAAAAGGAAAGGAGAACTCATGGGTGAATTTGAGGCTGTGGGAGTTGGCTCTGAATAGAAATAAATTCTGTTTTGGATTTAATGGAATAAAACTATCGGACACTTGAGCAACAGTACATGTATTAATCCTGTCCTGGAGAAAGGAGAAGCTGTTCTGGGAGCCTCCATGCCAGAAAATACAGGACAGTTGTACTCCTTTAGAGAAACCTGTGGTTTTTCTGGTGAAATTTATTTCAAACTACCCAAACATTTCTGAGTGGCATTGGTGACTGGTCAGAGCAGGGACTGTTATAGGACTGCAAACCAAAGCAGCTTTGCAAACATGAAAATTGCTCTGACAAAAGAACTGTGTCCAGTCCATTACAATCAAGGAGTGAGCAGTTGCTCTAACCCCTGCTCACTTGGGCATCTCAGCACATCACAAAGGCCACTGGAACACCTAGACCAGACTTTTTTTAGCTGCAGCAGGATGTCTTTAGCCCCATACATATTCCAGAGCCTTGGGAATGTGCTTTTTTTTTTTTGAATGAGTCTTCAGAAGCAGGTGTTCAGTTCTAACAAAGCTTCAGTGGCATCATCTGATATCTGGCATTGAGGCTGGTGAGATTCACTCCTCCAATTTTATTGTCAAATAGGGCACTGAAAAAATACAGAGTAGCTTGGGATTTAGGGATTTCTCTTTTGGATGTTGTCTCTGAACACACCATCAAAATTTCTCTGGGAAAAATGAGTGGCTGTGGTGAACTTGTGTGTGCTGTCCATGGGGGAAGTTAGGAGCATCCCAAATATTGTGAATGCCTTCAAACCTTACCATTGCAGAAAGATCCATCTTTTCCTCTGCTCAGACAGATCCTTTTTCACCAGCCTGTGAGTGAATTATCCCCTGGCTTGTACTATTTTCAGAGGAGATTGTTATCACAGATTCTGGCATTTAAAACATATTCCAGCTGATTTCCCCACTCAGGTGGGTGCCATCCACACCAGGCAGTGCAGCACTGCTGAAACAAGTCTTGATCCAGGTGCTGGACCAGTGGCCATACCCAGCAGAGCACATGCAGACAGCCTGGAGTGACAGCTCACGGCTGCAACCTTTGCCCTACTCATTCTGCCCAGGGAGAAAATGAGATTTCAGGCTGGTTGGATATATAACACCCTGATTCACTCCTTTGCAGTGCTCATTATACCTCCAGGCATTTAGGAGCACTGAGACTTCATCCCCTAACCGTGGGAGCTGGGAGAGCAGCTGAGCAGGATGGAGGGAGGGATGGAGGCCACCAGGACTGCAAAGGGTCTCCAGGCTGGGAATGGTCAGGAGAGGACAGGAGAGGACAAGGCAGGGCTGAACACCTCAGGCCATTCATGACTTGTGGTGGAGCTGTCTTCAGCTCATTGTCACGCTCAGCAGATGTTGCAGATGATGGAATCCCAGACTGTTTTGGGTTGGAAAGGACATTAAAGATCATCTTATTCCATCCCATGCCATGGGCAGGGACACCTTCCACTAGCCCAGGTTGTTCCAAGCCCCATCCAACCTGGCCTTGAACACTTCCAGGGATGGGGCAGCCACAGCTGCTCTGGACAATCAGTTCCAGGCTTCACCACCGTCTTAGTAAAGAATGTCTTCCTAATATCTAAACTTATTAATCTAAAAGAGACTATAAAGTCTCTTTTAGATTAAAACTGTTCCCCCTTGTCAAGGCACTATCTGCTTGTGCTAAGAGGTTATCCTTGCTCTTTTTCCCTGAGCCCCTGTGAGTACTGGAAGGCTGCAATGACATTTCCCCAGAGCAGTGAGACCATTGCCAAGGTGCTCAGCCCCCGTGATGTCCCTGTCTCCCTTCCTGTGTGTGACCAAGGAGCTCATGGGACTGTGTCTTGCCCCACCTCTCTCCTTGCACCACTCACCCTGTTGGTGCTCTTGCTGGTGTGATTTTGGCCCAGCCAACATGAACCTTGTTAGGCAAAGAGCAAAGGAGGTCTTGTCCCAAGCCATAGGATAGGAAATGTCAGTTTGGTTTAGGCTTTGCTATGTATTCCCTGAAAACTCCACACCATTTCACCCTCAGTGCCACCATTCCCTTGCCTGCTTTGTTTTGTCATACAGACATCTCCTTTTGGGGATACAAACCAGAGGTGTGAAGGGACAGAAGAAAATCAAGGAAAAGACAAGTGCTGATTGGGATTATTTGGTTTACTGGTAGTGAATAAAATACTGATGGAGAAAAATCTTCTAAATACCTGGAAACAAGAAAAGCTGTGCCTGGAAAGAACTTCCAAGCTTTGTCCCATGATGAGGGCCAACAGAGACAAATGAGCTTGTGTGGGCCAGGGGAGAAATCCAGGACCAAAGTCTTCTGCTGCTTCTCATCCAAGGTTTCTGCTTCTCTCTGTGTAAATTCCTCCTCTTTAATTTGGCAAAGAGGATGCAGAGTTGCATTGGCCAAGCCCTTTGGAAGCCATGTGGAGTATTAATAAGGACAGAGTTTTTCCTGTCTTTGGCTATCAGATAAATGGCAAAACACTGGCCTTACAGCAGAGCATGGCTATGTTTGGAGGACACTCAGCTGCATTTCCCTGCCCTGACTGGGGGATGTTTAAATGGGGACAGCATTCTCCCTCCACACCCATCTTCAGGAGGTCCCAGTGTTTCTGTTGGACCCTCTCTTCCATTGGCTCAGTCTGCATCCCCCAAGTGGAGGAAATGGGAGCCTGAGATGTGAGCAGCACCTTTGGGAGGTCTGTTCCTTTCGTGAAGATGCTCGTGGAGCAAAGTGTTGGCTGTACAAGGTTTTCGTGCTGGTGTGTGGATAGGGAATTCTCTCCTGGCTGGGAGGAAGAAGCTGGGCTTTGGGAAATACCCAAGTTTTGGTTGCTGCACCTATACCAAGTTTGAGCCTGCTGCTTTGCCAAAATGCAATTGATAATTGAACCTGATTCCTGAACCAAGTCCTTGTTTCTCCCGAAACACATCAAGAATGAAGCTCCTGCAGAAGCCTTGGGCTGTCTGGGGCTCATCTATTTCATCTTCTCTTGCAGCGGGAAATCTTTTCTTTTAAGTAATGTTCTTTTCAGAAATGACTAATTAAACTACAGAACAGGAAACGTAAGAGACAGTAAAAATCCCCTCAGCTGTCCAGTGCATTTCTACGTAAATATGGTGGTGAAATGATGAAAACAAAACCTTTTGGAGACAAAGACGAATGAGAGACCTGGTGAGGCAGCGTTGAAAAATCTATCGTTTGTTATAATAAAGTGAAACCACTGTGTTTATCTTGTGTCTTGGAGGATTTGGCGCAATTATTCTTAGGAAGGGAGGGAAGCCACATAGAAATCAGAATAGCCCAGATTTTTTGCAAAAATATTTGTACAAATCAGGTTATTCAACTACAGAAAAGGATTTATTTGGGGCTGTTGCTTCTGAAATTATCCTGCAAAACTGGAAGGACTGTAAATGTTTGGCTTTAATAGCTATATACAATGCAAACCTAATCAGTGAAGCTTGAAATGTCCATGGCAGGGAAGAAAGGCAGAGTTTTATGGCTCTGTGGAGGTGTGCAGAAGACCAGGCACAAAAGCTGCCTGACGCCCATGTAGGGAGGCAGCCACTGCTCTCCCATCTGACAAAAGTCACTCTGTGGGGTGAATTTTCCACACCAACATGATCTGCTTGTTTGCCTGGGTTGGGTGTGAAGGCTGGGAGGAGCTGTAGCACAGACTCCCCTTGCAACCAACCTCCCCCAGGGTGTTCAGGCAGCCTCATTACCCCAGCTCCCACCCAGGCTGTGGGGCAAGGACCTGGGCAGAAACCATCCCAGAAATTTGGGGAGGAATTAGGGTTGTGCTGTCTAACTTTCAGTTTTTGCCTCCAGCAGAGGCTAAAAATGTTCCACATTGCTTAGAGGTGTCAGGTTCTGTAGCCGTAGGCTGGGAACAGCCCTCAGAACCTCTCAGTTACACATTACCCTGAATATCTCAGCAAATTACTCACAGCTAATTGAAATAAAGGAAACACAGTGGCTCGGTTTACCTGGCAGACTGTATATAGCAATGCAACCACTGCATTTTGCATTGTTCATAAAATCACGATTTATTATCCCACCTGTCAAACACTGACCTTTTTTTTTCCCCTCAGTCTCTGCTTCCTTCTCATGTCAGTACAGCAGTGTTCATCCCAACTGATGTCAGTAGTTTCTTATTAACATTGCAGCTCTGGAAGTGCAGAGCCTCCAAATAATCTTAGACATTCCCTGGAATCCCAAAACCTCTTGTCAGTGCTTTTCAACCTGCTTCGGTTTGCTGAGTCTGAAAAATTTTCCTGTGGCAATGCAGACCCTTCTAAAGCAACTTAACTGTACTGATAACAGGCTCCAGGTTGATGAGTTACTTTCTGTGGACCCCACATAAGCAGGGATTTGCAGATCAGAAGTTCAAAAGTGCAGGTACAAGAGTTACAGGTAATCAGATGTGTGTCCTTTGGCATGCTGAATTTAGAGGGGTTCTTAAGTTCCTAAGGCAGGTGTGCTCCAGAAAAACTCTGAACAGAAATCACCAGGAATGGCACTGTTGAGGCAAATTATAGCTGTGGGTAGTTGTATATGTTATATATTTATATGTTTGACCATATGATGATGATGCATATATATCTCCATAAATCTCTGTCCATATCTCAGTATATGTATGTATGTATGCATCTATGATCTTTGATTTGTGAATCCAGCTTGAACTTGAGGAAAATGTCCTGCCCTGGCAGTGCTGAATCCATCCTGTCCCCTGCTAATGGGAACACTCCTGGGGACAAGGTGATTGCTGCAGCACAGGGAGCGTGTCCAGGTGAGTTCTGCAGCGTGGGGATTTCTCCAGAGCAGGACAAAGAGTTAGTTCAGAAATGTCAGAGGGCCAGGGAAACAAAATGCAGAGGGGCTCAGACACAGGAAATTTGGGGAGGATCACAAAGGCACATGTTCAGAGCCTCAGCTTAGTGGGAAAGAATGAAAATGCTGGAGGGAAGAGCAGGGAAGCTCCACGTGTTTGGGGGACAAGCCATGGGCAGGTGGAAGTGGAGAGGAGATGAAAAGTGTCAGATTTTGATGTCCATGTGCCCGTGTTTCTTGCACTCAGTGACCAGTGATGGATGGTGATGGATGCTGGGGCAACACTTTGTCTCCTTGATGAGGGGGCTGCACCTCCAGAGTGACTCCCTGGGCAAATGCCTGTGGAGGGGTGGCTGCTGAGGAGGAACCAGACACTCTTCAGGCCTGCTGGACCCAACATCCTCTCCCATCCAAGGGGGAGCACAGGGGTCACCAAGATGGCAAAATGTCCAAGCCACAGGGGGGACCCTGAATGCTGAAAGGCAGGAACCCTGCCAGGGTGGTATTGGGAATTCAGGACACACTTGCAGAGATGCTCTGGAGTCACAGCTGGTGAGGAAGAGATGCCAGGAGCACAAGGGCACGGCACAGAAACCCAGCAGTGGAGGTGGAGGATGTGAGCTCCCCATCACCCCTAGATGTCGGCGTAAGCAGTGCCTCAGAGGGATGTTGAGGGCACAGCATCTCCCTAACACAGATATTTTCTGAGGCAGATGCTCAGCACCAAGGGAAATGTGCTATATCCTGACCCTCCAGGCAGTAAACAACCTAGAAACTGAACCTGAACTGAGAGGTGGCCATGTTCCTTCTCCCAAGGTTTCTTCAGTGACCCCAGTGGGTTCCTACCCCAAATGGGTCCCTATTCCTTCTCCTGGACAGGGAGAAACAGCAGAACACTCAGGGGAAGGGAGGCCTGGGGGATACTGAGTTCCCAGGTGGGAATGTCATGTTAAGATGTGCCACATGCCACACTTGTCTCTGAAACACCTCCTGATAGCCTGGAGGATGTTTTTGGCCTCTTGGATGCCTCAGAGATCCTCAGATGGGCCCTTTGCTGTGATTTGAGGATGCATCATCCTGCAAAAGACAGATTCCCAGCACACTGTGGGGAGCTCATGCAGGGCAGCCCACCACAAAGGGTTTGACACATCTTTCATAAGAGTAATCACCTGAAAAATGGATGTGAACAGGAAGAAAATCACCCAGTGTCCCTTCTTAACCCATGGTGAAATGCTGGCCCTTTCATCTCTCCCCCATGCATTTTTCTTGCAGAGGCTGTGGCAAAGCTTGGCAAAGCTGTAGAGAAGCCTGTGTAAGTTCCAGACTGGATTCTTTTAATTATTTTTTTGTGTGTGTGTGTGTATGGGTGGGTGAGATGAACTCACCCCTGTCAGCCCTTATGAGGGCTGACAAAAAGAAGATTTTGCTGATCAGAGGCATTTTCCCTGGTTGTCTCTGAAGGGAAGCTGGAGCAGCAAGACCCAGAGACCCAGGCCCACAGAGCTGCTGTCACTGATGCCAGAATTTGTAAATGAAGTCATGGGTGACTCAGAAGTCTCAAAGGACGCCCAGCTGTAGGTGTTGACATTGATATATGGGTCATCTCCTGTCCTAGAACAAAGTTACAGGCTTCATACAGCCCACAAATGTTACTTGACTCAGGAAATACCTCGGGGCACATCTGGCACCAAGGGAAAACCATAGTGAAGATGTTTAACCATCTCTCTGGCTTTCTGTCAAGCTGAGATCAGCAGTACAGAGTGACCAGTGTGCATGGACCCAGGCCTGCTGAAATGAGTAGAAAAATGCTCAAAAGTTTTAATTTTTTTTTCCCCTTCACAAACTGCATTTTTTGGTAATTTCTTCATTTTTTTCAGATTACTGATTTCTGCTGCTTGGGGAATTTCTGTTTTTTTAAGAAAACTGAGAAACATTTGAAGCACTGTTATCCAAGCAGTTCCTCTGCAGAGGTGCAGGAGATGATGGCAAGAGCCTCATGCTGACTGTGAGCAGCACTCACAGCATCCTTTCCAGTGGACCCTCTGAGGCTAAGTGTTTGAGGGTGCTTAGCTTGAGGCCCCCAATTAAGAAAGAAATTGAGTCACATTTTTGTGAGTGGAATTTTTAATGATCTGGCTATATTCCAGCATGCTCAGCAGATTCCCATCTTCTCTCAGGGCTGTTATGGTCACTTGTTTTAGCACCATTTCTAGACCAAGAGTGGGTCCCTCCCACCAAAGGAAACACCACAGTTATTCCACACACTTCAACTCTCTTGGGCAAACCAGGGCAGTTTTCATTTTTTACTCTACCAGGATATGTGGAAACATGAAGCTGTGAAAGAATTAGAGTTGTTTAAGAGAATCAGCCAGAAAAACAAATACTAAATGTTTAGGAAAGCAGGAACAGTGATGTCTCACAGCACACACAGCTAGCAGGGAGCCAGGCCTGATGTGTTTTTCAGGACTAAACACAATTGTCAGCCATAAATTCAGCAAGGACATAAGTTTTGATACTGCCCCTGTTGTGATACTGTGGATAGGGGAACATGAAACCAAAACTGCTGAGTAAATCTGTCCAAATTAACAGTGATAAAGAGTGCTACATCCTCGTTGGGGTGAGGAGGCATCTTGCTAGCTTTGGAGCAGGGACTCATCTGCTGGAAGGGAATTCCATTTAACCATCCCAGTCCTCCCAGAAAAAAAGACCTTCAGAGAGGCAGGGGAGCACCACAAACTCTGGCTGGTATCTGTAACACTGTCCTGCTTTTCCAAGCCATCCTCCAGCCCTTCCTAACCCAGCTCTGGAGAGGTTTGGGATCCTCCAGCCCTTCCTAGTCCAGCCCTGGAGAGGTTTGAGGGACTGGCAGCACTCTGCTGGCTTTCATGGAGCGGTGTCTCCCTGCAGGAACACCTTTCCCTGCCGTGGCTGGTGGAAGATGGCACAGAGCAGCAGCAGCAGCAGCGATGTCCCCTTGGGGCTCCGCTTGGTGCGCGCTGCCCGGGTCACCGCTGATGGTGACCATGGCCCGGGGAGCCCGCCCGGCTGGCCACGCTGGGCCGTGCTGGCTGGAAAATGCCACTAGAGGGTGACACAGCCACGCGTAAGGGGACACGGCCACGGCCACCAGCGTGGGCCTGTGGGGCACACCCGGTGGCCCGGGGAGCGGGTGGTCAGTGTGCGCCATGAGCGCCTCAGATCTGCATCTCCATCTCCTCCATCTCCATCTCCTCCATCTCCATCTGCTCCATCTCCATCTCCTCCATCTCCATCTCCTCCATCTCCATCTCCTCCATGGCCAGCGGTGCTTCCAGCCAGCTCACGCCCAACCACAGCCAGGAAAGGTGCTGGAGACATCAAATCCTCCGAGGCTCTGATGGTGAAGCCAATGGGGGTGTGATGCTGGGCCTTGCTCTTTGCCCTTCCCACTCTCATCGTTGCTCTGACTCTGGTTGGCATTTTCCAGGTCTGCAAACTCTGCCTTGGGTCTGCTCAGTTGTGGAAGGGGTGTGAGGTGTGGTGGGATATGAGCTGACCCAAAAATTGCTCAAATGAGAGGAAGAGTTTCTAGAGTTTTGTCTTTATCTTTCCTTTTACTATAGCGTCTCCTCAAAAAGGTGTCACTAATTTGGGATAGCTGGGCTCTGTGCTTGTCTGGTTTCATGACCTGCAGCCTCCTGCTTCTCTTTGCTTTTCCTGAGGGCTGTCAGTGCAGTATCTTCTGATGGTACAGCTGGTTTGATCCTGTACTCCTCTGTAGAGGTCTGAAGGTGGGGCAGGCTCTCAGGGGAATCTGAAGGAGGAACACAATTCCTACTAAATTGCAATGGCATCAATGCTTAATTCTTCAGCTGACTTTGAAAGCTACAACGTTGAGGATCAAAACCCCCAAAAAGGGAATGAAAACAATTAATTATGCTGATGATCTTCTGTTTGTCTGGAAATGAGGGGACTTTTTGCACGTCTGCAAGGTCCATCTGCTGAGTGAAGGCAGAGGGATGATCCCAGCTGTAGGCACGCAGAGGGGAGCAGAACAGGACGTTCAGAGAGGGACGTGGGCTGCAGAACTTGATGCACAGGGTGTCTTGCAGCTGCTGGTTCAGCACAGATGAAGGTCTGAGGGCGAGGAGTGTCCCTTCTGGCTGCTTGTGAGGGTCAGTGGGGCATCTCTGGCTTGTGACAGCATGGACAAACGGGTGTGGGTGGTGTGGGACTTGAAGAGCACATGTTTGTGTGTGTTTGGATAGATTCCACTGACTCCATGGCATGTCTCTGGTGGAGGAGTTTCTTTTGGCATATCCTGTGCTCCATTTATCTCATCCTCAGCAAACCACACAAAAGGCCTGATTAGAGTGACTGATCCCAAATTGAATGATTCTCTCCCATGCCAGGGGCAGTGATGGGGGATCCTGGCATCTGCAGGTGCATGTCAACATGCAGAAATGCAGCAAAGATGTCTAGGGAAGGCCAAAGTCATCAACATTTCCCCTGGTTGTGTTTTCCTCTGGCCAAACCCAAGGCTGCTGCAAGAAGCAGTGATCTGTGAGGTTTGACTGACAGATCATGACTTTGTCAAAAAACATGGGAACATCTGTATATTCCTTAGAGGTTTTTCAGTCAGCCACACAAAATTTGTTTTGCACCTGAAATGAAAGACAACTTAAAATTCAAAGTAGAGTACACAAATTTAAATGGGTGGCTCCAAGCCCCAGCAGAAAATAAGGAATGAAATTACTTCACATTGTTTTATTTGCTGAATCTTACAGTCTTTTCTCCTACTCAAATGGTAGGTATTTTATTTAGTATATTTATTATTAATTGAAACTGTCCAAAGCATTGAAATTACTTAGGATTTCTTTAGTATAAATTATTATGAATTTCAGCAATTGATTGCACAATGAATACTCTTTTTTTATCGCTCCAGAGAAATGCAGGGCTGGGATTTCATACCATTAATTTTTATGGGAGTTCAATGTCAGGGCTCCTTGGGGAGCTTTGAAAATCACAGCCCTTAATTTTTAATTTTCAGTCCTTATAAACAATGCTATTTATTTGGGTGTGCCTGTGAACTGTGGGCCAGTCAAACACTGGTTCTTCGTAGTCCCTGCCAAAGGCTGGATCCTTCTGAGTTTATTGTTTTAATCTGTGGTTACAGGGAAGGAGCTGAGCCCTGATGCACAATTTGATCCTGTGCTGCCCTCCCCCAGCCCCTCATGCTCTTGTCTCTGTTTGATGCATGATGCACTGGACCTATGTAAGGCCTTAGAGATGTGACATGTAAGAGCCAAAAATTGTTATTTAGAGGGGTTGGTGGGGTGGATTTTGCTCCTGCTGGGCTGAGCTTGGGCACCTATAGCAGCTGGAGGAGTCTGGCTGGGTTTTGGAGGAATCTGTGGCCATGGTGGGCCCTGGGAGAGTCCAAGCTCAAAAGAATTTAGGAAAATCAGCGTGGAATCATCTGTCTGGCTGTGCCAGAGAGGGGGTAGGAGGCAGGAGGAGTTTGGAAAAGCCTCTCTGCAGCTTTTCATCCTGTGGGGATCATGTGGGTTTAGCTTTGTTCTTTGTGACCAAGATTGGAGTTGGCACCCCATGCCTGAAAAGTTCCTGAAGCTTTGGAAATACCGTGGTCTTCACTTTTCTCAAGAAAAATGCCACTAAATCCCATGTTTTGCCTTAGGGTGCAGGCATCTGCCCAGCAGAGCCTTGACTGGCTCCCGCTGCAATGACCTTATTGCCCTGACTCACATCTTCCTGGCCCAGCTCCTTCCCTCCCTCCCCTCCATGGGCAGGGTGCTGGGGGCCCAGAGCCTGCCCTGTGCAGTCTTGGGTGACAGGACCATGACACAGCCTGGCACCACATCTGCTGTGCTGCTGTTCATCCTCCGAGGAGCAAATCCTCCCCACGCCGTCACTTGTGGACAATTCAGCAGCTCTGTGGGTCCAGACTTAACTCAGAGGTGTTTGTACCTCTCTGAGAAGTGGATGTGGCCGAAATCGAATTTAAAAGATTTGGAGGGTCATAAATAAGCAGTGCTAGGTAAAGCCCAGGATCATCCCATGTCCATGAAAGGCAAAGCCCAGGGATGTGAGCTGTCTCCTCTCCCTCACCTGCAGTTCCCTGCTCCATTTGCTGTGCCAGGAGTGCAATTCACAGTGCCACTGGTCTGGGTGGGGAAGGGTTTACAGGGTTGCTCATTCCCCTCAGGGACAGCCCTGGGGGATGGGTCAGGGGGTATTGGAGACTTGCAGGGAAGGACTGGAAGCTCCCAGGATCTGAAGCTGAGAGGAAATGGAATGTGGGGACCCAGTCCTTGGGTTATCCCTCTGCCCTCTGGAATTTTGGATGGTGATGAATGACCCTGACTATGGAGGGCTCTGTGGCTTTCTTCCAGCATTGAGGAATAGGGTCAAGAGCTTGCAAAGAGTGAAGGCATTTCCCCCAGGAAAGGAAGCTCACGGCTTGGAGGCAGAACCTTCACTGGTCCTGGTGGCCCATGAGCTCCCACCTGGTTCTGACCTGCAGCACTGAGCTCCGTGGGGCTGGGCTGGTGAGCTCCAGCACCCAGGGGAGGCTTTGGGGACCAGCACTGAGCATCTCCCCTCACCCCGTTCGTGCACAGTGGTCTCACGTGGGAGCCTTTTTGGTGACCTCTCACTGCCAGGTGAGCCCGTGTTTGTGCAGTTGCCCAGTAGATGAGATGTATTTATAGCTGTTGTTAAATCACAGCCCTGCAGCTGAGGGACTGGGCTGCTTCCAAGGACTGCTCACGATGATGTGGCGGGGGATGGAGGCAGGTTACATATTTACACATTAGTTTAAAATGTGGATTCTTTCCCCCTGGGGGCCCAGAATAGCTCATAGGCAGCTGCTCCAGCCGTCAGCTCAGCTTGTATTTATTTGTGTTTTCAAACATTTAGTCAGTATTTACACAATAGATGCAATATTAGTAATATCTGCAATAATTTATATGATACCAAATGGGATTTCTCACGGCCAGTGGACTGCCTGGGGACTTGGCCCCTGATCCTTGTTAAAAACTCGAAAAAGTACAAATTAACAAGCTGTAAAATAAGGTCTTCATAAAAGAATAGGGGGAGAAAGGCCAGATCCTGGGAGGTGCTGAGTGATCGTGACAGCCCTGCAGGCTGCTGGGGATGGACGGTGCTCAACACCTGTGCAAATCAGGGCCCTGCTGTTCTGCAGGGAGGAGGAGGAAGGCTCCTACAAATCCTCCCTGCCTGGACCTTGGCATTTCTCTGTGCCATTGTGGGAAATGGAGAAAACCTACCACAGGATGCTGATGGCAGCTGCTGGAATCCCTTTGTGCCCCAGGCAGTGCCACAGGCCATGGGGCTGGAAGATTTTGGCTTCTCCATCTCCCTCTTGTGCAGGTGCTGATCCTGAGAGGAGCTGAGGGGAGGCAGCCAGGCTTTGGGGAGGGGTGGGCCACGGGGCACATGCCAGAACCAGTGCTTGGGAGGGAAACCAGTGCACGTCCATCATCTCCATGGCTGGGCCCTGCTTCCAGCCCCTGGGTGCTGCTACAGGGACCAGCAAAGTGCCCACTTCTCCTCGGGGATATTCATTCCTGAGGCTAAATGAGAATGTGTGTGGGACACCTAAACACTGTCTGGTGTTTCCCCATCTTTCTCCTGGAAAGCCAAGAAAGAGAAGCATTGCACTGCCAGGGTGCCCCTTCATCAAACATCCTTCCTCCCACTCACCAAGCAACCTTTGCATCTTTTCTTGCACCTCCAGCAGCTGCCTGGCACCGTGAGCCAAGGGGCTCTGTGCAGGCAACTCTTGCAAATCCCCACATCTTCCTGCAGCCTTGCAGAACCCTGGTGGGTCTCTTGCTTCACTAGAGCCCCTACAAGGTCCCTAACCTGTGCTGACTGCAGATCAGCGTGAGAGTACAGGGGGAATAAAGGCATCTTCTGTTCTTTGGTGCTGCCCCAGAGCGTTCCCTCAGCTCCTTGCACCCACGGACATCACACCAAAGGTGACTTTCCCCTGCTGAAATTCTCCTGGCGTTGTCTCCACCTCCCCCTGAGCCAGCCTCAGCACCCTGGAGACAGACTGGCCCCAGAGCTTTCGTGCCGCCCCCACAGCGATCACACTCCACTGCCCACGGGCTGACAGGGGGCTCTGGGGAGGGTTAGAGAAATAAAACTTTTTTATTGGAAAGCATCCACCCTGCTTCTTTTTCCCGTTGTATCTCCCCTCCCAACCTTTCTCAATCCCAGGGAAAGTCGCCATTTCATCTGTGTTATCCACAGCCAGCCTGGCCATAACAGCCCAACCCATGGATGTTACCCCATACTGATCCTCCTCCTCCTCCTCCTCCTCCTCCTGGTTTTTGGCCAGGGTTAGGAACCCCTCAGCAGTGTCAGAGACGTGGGACAGGTTGGCCTGAGATGATGGCACATGGAGATGGTGGAGAAAGTTTGGGGATGCAGGGTGGGGTCTTTCAGCATGATGTAACTGCAGGGCACATGGTCCGGGGGGGCTGGGGCGTGAGGACACGTGTGTTGTATTTCAAGCACCTCCCCACTGTCTCTGCTTCTGCAGCCACTTGCCATATTCAAACCAGATGCAATATCCGCCTGTCAGCAGCCTGGTGTGCATGGGGGGATTTCATTCATATGTTTTGGACCTGTCCCAAGCTAAATAAATGATGGAAAGGCGCAATTAACCCAATTTCAAATCTGATCCGCTCTGAGTGCCGCTCTGTCCCGGGCCCTGCCTGCTCCACACGGTGGTGACTTGTCTCCAGGTATGTGTGAGGACACGGTGGATGCTTGGCCAAGGTGGAGCTGGTGATGAAGGACTGGTGCTGGTGTTGCTGCTGTGGTGGGGTGAGCCTGAAGAGAAGCTCACCCACCTCTGAGGCAGCATCCTTGCACCAGTGTGTGAACGGGGAGCTGTGACACAAGGCTGGGATATTGTGAGTGGGAAGGGAGCAGCTCACACACTCCTCCATCTCCATGGCCACGGGAATGGCTGTGGAACACAGAAGCAGGGATGCTCTCAGGACTCCCCAGCCCTGTTCACCAGGTATGTTTCCATGGCCAGTGCAGAGGAGGCCTGTTGCCATTCTGCTTTGTTCAGGGCTGGCTCCAGGGCCATCAGATGTCCCCAAGACTGAGCTGTCCCTCTGAACACCTTTTGTCCTGGTCACACCAGTTCCTCTTTTCATTTCCCTCTCATTGAGAGCCATTTGGGTCTTCTTCCTCTGCCAAAACGCTGCACAAGGGCCCTTCCAAAGAAGTCTTTTGGCAGATCTGTAGGCACTGCTTTCTCTTCAGTGTGCTGAGGGAAATGGCTCTTGTGCATCTCTTCATTTGCAGGGGAGAGGAAAGGCCACTGACAGCTCGTCCATGGGCCCACTGGCAAGGGCTATCTTCTAAAAGCAAACTCCCTGCCCAGTTTTCCAGCTTTCTACCTTTTTGTTTAGCATTATCTGAGAGGGCCTTGAGCTCTGAGTCTGAGCCCAGCTGACTCTCATGAATAACCCTGGGGCATGCCCAGGGCTCTCTCACAGGAGCATCATTGTGAAGAGATGTTGCTGGCTGTGGTTCTGGATGTGGGAAGCCTGGTGGAAAAATCCCTGGAGGGCACCACTGACTTTCATCCAGCCTCAGAGGTTCTTTCTCCATCTGGGGTGGACTTCAGCCCCTGGGGAGGAGCTGTCTCTGCTCAGACCCCAGGAAAGTTGTCTGGATTTGGGATTTGCAGGTGGCAAGAAGGGTTTGTCTTCTGTTGGGTTGGGCTTGCCATCTCAGAAATAGCTCAAACCTTGCAGCACAGAGCTTCCAAGCTGCTGCCAGCTCAGGGAACCTCCTGCTCTGGTGCATGCATGACAGGGATCCTCCTGCCTCCTGTGTCATGGGATCTGCCCTTCTTATCCAGCCCTGCTCATGACCAGAAACTACATCAGGGTGGACATGAGATAGGAAGGATGATAGGGAAGCACCTCACTGGGAAATGGACCCAGGAAGATCAGTGTTCCATCACCCCTCCTGATGATCACCCAGCCCATCTTCACCTACTGCTTTCCTCCTGCAGGGCCAGGTGTGCACCCACCCCACCTGCCTTCCCTGCATCTGCAATGACAAATTTCCATTTTTTCCCATCCAGTCCATCTTCAGCTGGCTCCATTCCTCATCTCCATGTTCTCCTGCCTCTCTTGTCCAGCACAGGTTGCTCTTGCTCTTACCCCACCACTCAGGCTGCCATTGCCCTTCCTTGCACTCTGCCCATCTGCAGAGGGAAATCCTTCTCTGCGAGTTCTGCTCTCCTATCCCAGCTTCTGGAATTCCAAAGGCTCCAAGGAAGACCAGGACAGACCCTTCAGCTGCTGTCAGCTTTGCTTTCTGCTCAGCAAGCTGTTTGGGCTGGATTTATCTGTCTGTGTCTCTTTATAGCTCATTTCATCTGTCTGGATGCCTGGCAGATGAACACCATGGCCCAACTGTGTCAGCCAGCAACCTCCATGGGATCTCCAGCAGGGACTGGGTGATGGACTGGAGCCATGGAGCATCTTCTCACCTGGGCCCTTAACACTTAGAGCTGCTCTCCAGGACCTCTCTGGCTCCTGAAACCCCTGAGGTGAAGCCTCCACAGGAATTTGTTCAGAAACATGTTGCCCAAGCCTTCTCCTGGATCTGATACCCACTGTGATATCCAGGGCACCTTGCTGGGGTGACTGTGGATTGTTTTGTCAGAGTCATGGAGTGCTGGGGGGGTTTATCCAGACCAGGCTCACTGGTGTGGGTCATAACTGGGTGAGTTCATCCAAACTGGGTAAATGTTTCTGACTCTCCTTCTGCTGATGCTGTGGGCCACAGGAGCAGAAGAATGGATGTAGGCAGACAGACAAACATGCCAGAGGAGAGTGGGGATGGAAAGCAGCCCACACTTGGGAGTAGAAAGAGAAGCTGAATGTTTTCAGAAGTGTTATCTCTGATATCCAAAGGCTGCTCTGCACGACAGTGTGATCTCTCCTGATGTGGCTCCTCCTGGCATCTCCAGACATATGAGCAGAAACCTCTTTTCTAAGTGGGTGAAGGGACTACTCCACCCTCACAAAAAGAAATAAAAAGTCCCACTCTGCCCTTTGCAACCATGTTCACTTTGGATAAAATCATACTTACCCCTATCTGTGTTGCCCCTTTTTGAAGATGCATGTGCACTTCTGCCTGGCCACACCTGCCATGCAAAGAGTGCCAGAGTACTTAAATGCCAAAGTGGAGGAAATCACCAGCTCTCAGTAACCAGGTGAGCCCAGAGGAGGGCTGCTCCATTCACATCCCAGCAGACACACACGTGGATGCAATATCTAGCTACCACTGTGTTCTTATCCCCCCTTCTCCTTCCTTTTCATCTTCTCTCCTAATCTTTGCTAGTCTGTTCCTGTAGCCAGCTTGCATGGAGAATGCCAGGTGAGGTACATCCCTCCCAAGTAAGACAGAGTTCAGGATTCTTTGTGAGCATGCTTCCCTGCCACTGCACTTTATTACACTTGTTCCCAGGCCTGTGGAGCAGCTCTCCAGGCCGTGCCTGGTGGCCACAAGTGTCAGAACCCATGGGCAACTCAGCCAGGGGACTGAGAATCACCCATAATTTATTTCTGGCCTCCAAATCCATGTGGAGCTCTGCAAAGGTCTGCAGAGGGAATTCCATGGCACAGCACCACAACAGAGATCTGGAGGTCTTCTGGCTCTTCAGGTGAGTGGTGCTCTGGCAGGGGAGAACCACAGCACATCGCCCTGCCAAGGTCTGTATGGAAGGGAGCCAAAGGCAGCAGGGAGTCTGCAGTGAGTAAAGTGGCTTTAGCATGTGATTGCAATGTGTTCATGCGTCAGGGCCTGGCAAGTCTGGCTGTAAAAATGAGATGAAAGCAAAGGAACACTCTACATGCTCCGTAGATACCATCTGCCAGGGGCTTTCTGTAAAAAATCTCTGGATTTGATGCAGAGGAAGAACTCTGTCTTCCTTTGGTAATCCCCTGGTTCCAGGAGCTGGGTCTTGAAGGAAACAGCAAGTCTTCCAAAGTGAGCACTGAGAGCTGGCCAGGCTGCAGTGTCCTCGGGTGCCTGGTTCCTTCCTGCCCTGCTGGCACTGCTTGGTCCATCCCAGCTGGGTTCTGGGTATGGCCGTGGCTGTTGGGTCCCTTCATGCACACAGGGCAGTCAGCAGTTGATGCAGATCCTTCCTTTTGTGTGTGAACTGGTGGGAAGGTCCCGGGAAGGATTTCCAGGCTAGGAAATGTGTTGGGCACTGCAGGGTCTGTCTGCCAAGACCACACCGTGTGACACTTGCCTGTGTACACGGGGATGGGATGGCTTCTCCTGTGGTGGGGTTTGAAGTCCTTTGTGTTGGAGTCCAGGACATTCCTCTGGCCACCCTGGGGGATTTGAAGACTGTACAGGAGGGTCTGGGGTCTGAACAGGGGGGTCAGTTAGACCCACAAAGATCCCAGGAGGACACTGACTCTGATTCCTGTCCATGGGAGTGAACACTCACATGCAGGAAGAATCACGAATCCTAAGAATTTAGAATAAGTAGTGGATAGTTTATTATAGAATATAAATATAGAAATTAGAATTCTTAGTATATGGGGCTGAAGAGGCAAGATGGAGGAATTGGGGAGTGGCCCTTGTCCTCCTTGTTCTTGCTCTCTTCCCCCATTTTGTGCTGAGTTGGGTTTTAGAGATTGGCTTAGAGTAGGACTGACATGTTAGTATAGGTAATAGGCATTGGTAAAATTTTGTAAATAAAAAATACGTTTCAGACAGTGGTTGGGTCAAAGATACTGTACTTAAGGTGCGGGGCTCTCTGATCCGCCCCAGTCCAGCCATGTGTCTTGCTTTGCTGGGGACGCCTTGCAAAGCTGGACAAGGACTGATAGATAATTAAGAATAAACAGCTTGATAACACGAACTGCTGGACTCAGCTTGTCGTCTCTGGCTTTGGTGTGAAACACCCAGGGCGAAGAGAAGACTGAAAACCTTATTACCCCTGGGAACAGCAACCCAGGGGAAACTCCCAGGGAACAGCAACCTTGGGGGAACCCTTATCGCCTTGGGGAACAGCAACCCCAAGGAGAATCTCAGGGAAAATACAACCCTGAGACCTTTGGCAGTGCTGGAGCTCAGAAATGCCCTTTTGCCATCACAGTCAGAGACCATCTCCAGTGGAGACCATCCCAGCAGCCCGGACAGGGACGTGGGGCTGTCTTGCTGTCAGACTCCATCTCAGCATGGCCAGACCACCTCCATTCCAGCTGCTCCACAGCCTGGACACTTGGAACAGCCAGCTGGCCCTGCCCTTGGCCACAGGAACTGAAGCAACAGCAGATTGCTCCCTGCTCCTCTTCTCTGTCCTGAGGCTGTCTTGCTGTGTGCTGGACAGCTTTGGAAGAGAATTTTGTGGCAGTGATCTGTTTATGAGCAAGGTAAACAGCTGATGCAGCAGGGGTATTTGCAGGGAAGGCTTTGCTTCATCATCCAGTCAGGAGAGCCAACAAAAAAAGCAAGTTGGGATTTGGCCATTTTGATGGAACAGTCCAGCTGGCAAGTTGCGTGCATTTGTCCCTTCCAGAGGTTACAGATGTGTGCTGGACACTGTGGGAATGGGATTTTATAACAGTAATTAGTTTATTCCTGAGGTAAGCAGTATAAATAGGAGAAAAATTTGTTTCCTGTTCCAACGCAAATAACCAACTGGCAGCCAGTTGGATAAGGGCCACTGAATATCAAAAGCCAAACAGGGGACTGTGTCAGCTCTATATCCCCTTCTGGCTTATTTGCATGCTGGTTGGTAGTGGAATGTTTCTCTTTAGGTTACTAAATTTACTAGCTTACTGTATTTTTTTAGCTTGGGGCTGGTTATTTGAGTGGCCACTGGCCAACTGGCTGCCTACTGTTTATTTGAATGGCTGGTAGCCAGCATTTGTCACTGGTCCTCTGCACATCCCAAACTCAATCACGGTTATTGACCCAGGAGAGTGGGCTCCTTGGCTTGGCTGACCCCGAGACAGCAGCAGAGCTCTGCACCACGTCCTGACAGGCTTCTCCTTATCCAGACTTGTGCTTCTTTGGCTCTTGGAACCACCGTGTGTTTTCTTTCTGCCTTCCTTGCTAGCTTTTAGTTTTCCCCGCAGTGGCATAAGCCACAGCTCGAAACAGCTCCTGCTGTTCTCTGCTGGGTGATGCTTTCTAATAACACTCTGGCCTGTCTCTGCACCTGGGCTGGGAGGTCCAACTCCTGCTCCAATAGCCACTGCATCTGTGTTTTCCCCAAACTTTCTTCATGCCCATATCTGTAAAGGATCACCACCCTCTGCCCACTGTGCCTGTTTGGCTTTGGATC
The DNA here is from genome assembly GCF_021018805.1 of Prinia subflava. Taxonomy (NCBI): domain Eukaryota; kingdom Metazoa; phylum Chordata; class Aves; order Passeriformes; family Cisticolidae; genus Prinia; species Prinia subflava. The sequence continues at coordinate 2,460,734 of NC_086267.1, read as the reverse complement.
TCTTACAATGTCCAAAACTTCACTCCTGCAGAGGAGGAACAACAGTTGATTGTTTTCCCATCAGCAACCAACCAGACCTGAGGTCCCTTGTCTGGCTCTTGGTGCTGGATTAGTAGAATGATGCTTCACTCCCTCCTAATCAAGACCTGCAACAAAAACTGTATTATCCTTCCTCTGCTAGAACCATGTGGCCTGTCCTCTGTGACTTTCTGGCCATCTTACAAGCCACAGCATTTTCCCCCTCCCAGTGATGTTTTAACATGAGAGGATGCAGTAAGATCTGGGGAGCCTTGGCAGTTCCTCAGGCCCTCAGAATCTTCCTTCTTGTCTGCTGACCTCCTTCCACCTGCTATCTGGACATCTTTCTTCATCAGCTTTGCAGGGACAAGCAGCTTTCTGTAGTGGGGTCAAGCCAGCCTACCTTCATCTTCCTGCATAGTCACAGTCTCGTGTGCTTGAAGTCCCAACCTTCTCCATTCCTCTAAATGTGTCTAGCCAGAACTCATTTAATGGTAGCAACATCCCTGGGTTTTCATCTCATTCATGTGGGATCATCATGCAGGACAAGCCCCCTTCTCCATGCAGACCCTTGGCCTGTGAGGGCAGTGCCATAGGTCATGTCCTTCCTAGTGACAAAGCTAGTGACAAAGCCATTTCATGGGAGCTTTCCCCTGGCCTCTGGCCAGGTCCATAAATCCCTCCTGTTTGCCTGGAGAAACTCCACCCAGCAGACAAAGGTCACTCAGTGTTTCCCACAATGAAAGGCTTGCCATTGAATGCTCTGCAACCCTGCCAGCTCTCATAGCTGAGGCTGGAATTGTCCCTAGGATGGTGTTTGGGGTTTGTTTTCCTAGAGAAAGTGGGATATTGGGTAAAAATAATCTCTCAGAATAAGGCCAGGAGAAATGCACTGTGTGCCCCAGGTTAGGGGCAGGCTTGGTGCCTGCGACTGTGGCAAAGTTGAAGAAGGAACATTCTGGTGTTGGGAAACTCTTCTGCATCCTCCTCTTGAACATTTTCCATGCCTGGCATCTGTCTTGTCTTGTCTTGGAGACGGGAATGGTGTGTGAGACGTGACCTCAGCCCCAGTCTGGACAGGGCTCCCTCAGGGACCTGCCAGGGGACAGGGTCGCTGTGGTTCAGTGCTGTGGTTCTCCATTGCCCAGGGGCATGGGGGTTGGTTAAGGACACTGCACAGACACCAACACTCCTTGTTTACCAGGCTGAGCTTCCTGGGATCTCGTGAGGACTTAATACCAATCCTTCTGCATGAGGGCTTTCTTAAAATGTTCTTCAAACATCTGCGGGACAGGTGTGTGTTCCTAAATGTAGCCTCCGTTTTCCTGCCTTGAAAATGCAGGATGAGAGTGGCAGATGCTTCCATGAGGGCTGATGTCACCAAAGATCCATGGGGTGATCGTTGTGTCCCTGGAGTCCCTACAGACACAGCAGGGAATTGCTGCAGTGACACCAGATACCAAACCCAGGCTCAGGAGGGTATTTGGACATGCTGTGACATTTAAGTCCCTAATGAGGCTGAGCCCACAGCTCTAGCTGCTCTGCAGTGAAGTGATGTGTTCATGCTAAAATACTTCAGGAGGGACCGTTTCAGTCAGACTTAGAGGAGTCTTTCCTTGAAAAAAAGGGTAAATCCCAGGCCTTTCAGGGTTATAGTGTTGAACAGGGAGTAACTGTCGGGTCAAACCCCGTTCATGGCCCTGGCCAGTATGGCTGCAGATCCCTGTCAGGTATTGCACCTTGCTGTCTTGTTTCCAGACACTTCTGGAGCTGTGTGGCTCCACATGGATTTCATCTCCAGCATCTCCCAACACACGCTGGTGACGAGGAGGGGATTAGGGCAGGGCCCCTGTGCTTGTCCCTTCCCCACCATCACCATGCAGCTCCCACAAGAGATGAGTCCCCTGTTCCTGCCCTCCCAGCCCTCTCCCCAGACACAGGCTGGCATCGCTCCCTTTTTCTGAGCTCAGTCTGGCTGGGTGCTGCTGGAGAGTCCCCAAGGGACTGATTTTGTACAAACCCATCTGGGGAGGGAGGTGGAAAGCCAACCATGAGGTGTCTGAGGGGCTGACAGCATGCCAGATAAAGGAGGCACCTCTGCTGTGTCACTGCCTGTGGTCTCAGATGTGTGAGGAGCGGGAGCTGGTCCTAAAGTGCCCAAGGGGGACAGGGACTGTGCTGGCCTCAGCAGGATGCTGGGTGTGCAACAGCCTGTGCCAGGAGAGGACACCTAGAGTGGTCACATTAGCCAGCTGCTCAGCAGGTCTCTGGAGAGCCCAAAGACTACTTTGACTTCCCCTGGACACTCAGTCCATGCCAGGTCAGGATGAGGATGGCTGGGGCATGGTTACACCCTCATGGAGAACCTGCTGTGAGGAGGCAGGAGGTGGCCATGGTCCCTGTGGCAGTGCACAGCTGTCTCTGCTGGGGATGGGTTTGGAGTCCCTTGCTCCCAGTGCCAGAGGTGGTCTGTGCTTGTGGCTCCTCTCTGTGTCTGGTCACTGCCACTGGAGTGAGCTCAATGAGACAACTCCTCACCATCCTCCCACTGAGGAGAGTCCTCACCAGGCTGCCCTCTGCATGGGGACCTGCCATAACCAGCCCAGGGGCTGCTGGACATGAGATTTCATCTCCTGGCCCTTAATTCCTCCATCTGCTCTGCCAAATCCTGCCTGCTGCTGGCCGGGTCTCCGGCGCATTCACAGCCTGCCACACAAACCCGCTTCGGATTATTTTGAATTTAAAATCCTATTAGTCTTAAATTAATTGCCTTTTCTTGTGGGGCAGTGGGTTGGAACTGGTGGGCTTGGCTTGTAATTATTAACTGGGGAAAGGCTTGCCCAGAGAAAAGCTGCTTCTCTCCTGCTGGGTTTTGCTCTATAGGCGCGGCTCTTCAGTTCTGTTTTTTCTTTGGCTTTTATTAACCAGCTCATCCCCTTTTGCTGATCACCCTTTTATCTGGGAAGGGATGGAGAAGCTTTGAACCCTGGAATTAAATTCTCCTCAGAACCATGACGAAGGGGCAAGTTTTGGTTCATTTCACTCTTGGGGGAAGTGGGAAAAGCCCTAATGGGAACTGAAATGTGTCGGCAGGAATGTCAAGGGGTTAAGGCAGGGGGAACCACTGCAGCACCTGGGGAGATGATCCCACCTGGGATGCATCCAGGGCTTGTAGGCACCAGGCCCAGGGTCCCTGCTTGCATCCTGGGAGAGAGCTTCCTCAGGAGCAGCATCCTCTGCCTTTTTCTGTCTTAAGGACCTTTGGGCCAGGCACAAGCCAGGTGGAGCCTCAAGGTGTTACTGCAAATAGCTCAGGTACAAATGGCAAGCAAAAATTATGGGATTTTTTTAGGATGAAATGAGATTCAGGAAATTTCTAAGGTGGTTCAGGAAATTTCTAAGGTCTGGCATCCCACTGAATCCAGATAAAGAGGGTTTGCAGATCTGGGCCAGGGCTATGTGAAGGCGTGGGTCTCCAGACTTCCTGTGCTGTGCTGGGATGGTGGCCAGCCCTAGGACACAGGTCAGGATGATGGAGGCTCCTCTGCTCGGTCCCTGCTTGAGGTCTCAGATGTATGAGGAGCAGGGGCTGGTCCTAAAGAGCCCAGGGGGAACAGGGACTGTGCTGGCTCCAGCAGGATGCTGGGTGTGGGACAGCCTGTGCCAGGGGAGGACATCTGGTCACATTAGCCAACTGCTCTGGCTTTTCTCCCTCTTGGGTGGAGCTGAGTTCTGGCTGTTTCAGGTCCCGTGCTGGTGGTACTGCCTGCATGGAACTGGCTCCTGCCAGTCCCCCTCTGCCCAGAAACGCTGATGATGGCCAGAGCTGCTCTGCTGGTAATGGAGCTCTGTGCTGGAACCATCCCAGGTCATCCCCAACTCTGGCCCAGGAACTCCAGAGAGATTTTGCTTTTTTCTCCAAGGATGCCAGGGATATCTCAGGAAACTTCCTCAAACTCTAAGCCTCAGAGACTGGCTGGATCAGCATCAGCCAGCAGGGGCCACAGCAACCCCAGCTGCCCTCAGCTCCATCCCCAGCAGGCAGCACAGTGAGGGGAGGGCAGTCCAGTGAACGTGGCAGCAGTGGTCTAGGCTTTTCCAGGATTTTTTGGTTCCCAATGACAAATCTCTCTTCAAGTCTGTGCATGACTGAAATTCATCTTGGCTTGTGGGAGCTCAGTGAGCCCAGCCAGGGAGGAGGGGAGGGGAGGCTGGGCAGCCAGCAGCCTCTCAGCTCGCCCAGCCTGCTGGCCAGATTAGGCAGAAACAGCTCTGGTGACGACAGCTAATGGGCAGGGTGAAACAGGAACTCCAGCTCCACAGACAAAGTTATTTTGGTAGCTGTGTGCAAAGCCCCCACTGGAAAATGTGGCATGCTTCTTATCCCCTTAAATTTGCTTCACAAAACACTAATTAAGGCATGTAATGAAGACAGCAGCCTCCATTAATAAAGAATCATTATGGGGATGGATTAGTGAGCTTATCAGAAACAGGTGAAAGTGAGCTGGGAGTCTGCTCTGGGCAGCATGTGTGAGCCAAGGCTTTCCCAGCCCTCCCCAAGAGAGGGCCAAGAGCCTCTGTGGGATGCACTCAATGGATGGGGCAGGCCGTGTGGGTTTAGGAAGCTCCCCTGCCTCAGTTTGTTTTAGGAGCTAGCCCCTCAACCTTCCTCAAACTGCTCCACTTCCTGGGATGCTGCCAGTGGCCTTGGGTCCCTTCCTTTGAGAAGTCACATCCACCTGGTGCAGCAGATAGGAGTTGGTGGGAAGAGCAAGATCCCCCAGGAAGGAAGGAGGTGGGGAATGCTGGAGCATGGGAAATATTAACTCCTTGGAGCAGTAATAGCTTCTCAGGCCAGGGGGGCATGGGGTCTGTTGTGCCCTCGTTAGCCCCTGACACCTGCCTGATTTCTGTCTTGCTATTAATACAGAGCTGACTCATGGTCTCTGCAGCCCCTCTGCCCAGGATTTAGGCTGTGAAGATGCTCAACCTGGTTATTTGAAGGTGTGTTTCCTCTATTTCTGGTCAGCTTGGCTAAGGCAGGTGACAAACACAGGGAGCTGGGCACCCCTGGCTCAGGAGACATTTCCCTGCAGTCCTGTACTGCTGTCTGTGTGATTGGGAGCTGCCTGCCCTCCTGTGAACTGGGGACATGGCAGCCCTTTTCCCAGCCCCTGGAAGGACCCCCTTCCACCTCTCTCTGCCAACAGCTCCCACTGTGTTTGCACAGGCCACCAGCAGCCTCTGTCCCTGTGCCAGCTGGGGCCTCCCAAATCCCCTCTGACTCCTCCTGTCAGCTCTCAGGTCCCAGTCCACCCACACAGCTCTCCCCATACACCCAGTTCTCTGACATCCCACCCATCCACCCCAGTATCTGACATCCTTCCACATTCTCTTTCCTTACAAATTTCCCATTCCCCACAGGGTGGTTCAGACCCACCTGGGCTGATTCTGGCTGCACGCTCTGATCTTCTGTCCCACAGATGCTCACACGTGGGCTGGAGGTGGAGGAAGCCTTCAGGAAAAGGCCAAGAAGCCCCAGCACTCATGGCCATGCTGGGGAAAGCCTTCCCAAAGCCCTTCCAGAGCCCTCCCCAAAGTCTTTCCAGAGACAGGCAGGAAGGAGCTGCTCCTGCTTTCACAAGTCCCCTCCCCACCCTGCTGCTCACAGCATCCTTCAGTGGGTGCTGGAGCTTCCCAAGCCCTGCCAGGCTGCAGAGGCACAGGGGGCTGAGGTTGTGGTCCCTGTGCTTGTCCTAGGAGGGAGGCAAAGCAGCAGGTGGTTTTTTCTTCACCCAGGGCACGATGCCCTGCGAGGAGCAGGGGAAGGTGTGAGCCAGCAGTTTGGTGTCACGGAGATGGAAACCGGAGAGGGGAGATTTATCCACGGGCATTATGTGTGGTCTCTGCAGAAAGCTGGCAATGCAGAGAGGTCATGCGTTTAGCAGGAGGGATGTTTGCCTGGTGGCTCAGGAATATTTTGTATTTTCTGGGGGTTTTTTTGTGTACCTGTTAGCAGCAGAGGAAGCGGGTCTGAGCAGCCTTGCTGCAGACCTGGAGCTGGGCCCCAGAAGAACATGACTCACTCCCATGCAGGCCACCCATTTTCCTGAGGTGGAGAATGTTCTGGCTTCCTCTGGAGCACCTGGGGCAGAGCATTTGGATGGACGGGCAGTCAGAGCCCAGCCTGCCAGAGCACAAGGAGCATTTGGACATTGCTACCAGGCACATGGTGGAATTCTTGGGGTTGTCCTGAGCAGGACCAGGAGTTGGACTCAATGATTCTTCAGTTCCCCTTCCAAATCAGGATATTTTATCATTCTATGAGTCAAGGATCCCATAGTGGCATGCAGAGGGACAGGACTCTGCAGCCAGTGGTAGGACCAGACCCTGCCTGGCTTTCCAGGGTGAGAGGATGCTTTACTGTGAGTATTGAGCCCCCTGCTCTGGTGTCTGGGCTGCAGCTGAGTGGCTTACACCTGGACAGATACTTGGCCTCAAATGCCCAAAGAGTCAGCAACTTCATGTTTTTACTTGCCACCTTTTTCCTCAGGTGGGTCCCTAAAAGGCTCAGCCTAACTCTCCAGTGCATGCATGTTTTGGTAGCATTGCCAGATACTGGAAAAAGCAGAACTGGAACAGGTCTCACTGAGGCATTGCTGTTGGGATAATACAATTCTGCACCATGGAAAGAGCTGAGGGAACCCCAAGAGAATTGGGATGTTTAGTGCCAGAGGCTCCTTTTTTTTGGGAAGGACATCTCCAGGAAGCAACTCCCAACACCCACCCTACAAGGACCTGCTGAAGCTCACCATGGAGGGCTGGGGCAGGAGCACAGTGTGTGAAGATGTTTCTTGCATTGCTTTTACTTCCACATCTCCAAAAGAAAAGCAAAATCTTCTTTTGTTTTGGTGGATGTTTACCCCTGCCAGGAAAGCTGTGGCTGGTTGGCAGAACGTTCCCAGGAACTGATTTCATGGCAGATCTCACAGCAGTGGCTATCTCCCAGCTCAGCCTCCCCAGCTATGCATTCCCACTGGCTGTGCCGTGGCTGGAATCTTCAAAGAAGCCTCTACTCCCACTGCATTCCTGTGCCTGCACTCATCTGTGAATCGGCTCCTGCAGACCAGTGCAGGGCTGGGCAGGAGGTGCTGGCAGGAAAGGAGGAAATGCCTGCAGGGTTTTTTTTACCCCAGACCATCTGCACATCTTCAGTCCAACGTGCTCTGAAAACTTTTCCCTGGGTGAGAGTGGTGGTCTCCACTCAGTCCAGCTCATGGCATCCTTTTGGCTCCTTACTGTGGAAACTCTGATTTGCAGGGGGAGCTGATCCTCTCCACCAGGATGCCTATTTCCACTGTATTTCCAAGACACTTGTTTTTTTGGAACTGGAGTGAGCTGCAGAGCCTATTGCTGGAGTGCAGAGCTTGGCCACCATCTCTGTTGCCCTGGGTGCGCAGCAGTAAATCTCCATGCTCTTCTCCATCCACCTCAGCAGAGATGTCTGTCAGAAGCAGATTCTTGGTGGAGATCCTGCCTGAAGATCTCCAGTTTTTGAGTTCCTCCTAGCAATATTTGCAAGGATGAAGTTTCCCAAGCAGGGAAGCCAAGGAGAGGGTCAGGAGAAGAGCAGCAGCCCTCGTGTTTTACTGACTTGCTTTCATCTCTCCTGGTGGATTTTCCTTTCTCCCTTTTGCTTGTTGTTCCTCTTTTCTCCTGTCTGCTTGTGGTTTGTGGTTTCCCCCCCGTGTAACCTGAGTAGATTATGTGTTTATCTGTGATTGCACTACACGTTTTGGCTGCCTCCTTGGTTTCTGAGGTTATTTGTGGAGCCTTAGTCCTGGCCAGCCCCAGGCTCTTTGGGGTTACCCCACCCTGCACAACAAAGCCTGGTATGGCAGGAAAAAGTTTCAGTGCCTCATGTTGTCCTGCCTTGAACATGTATGGGAAGTGTCCTGTGGTTACCAGGCTGGTGGGGAAAAGCCTGGGCTCTGCCCACGTTGTAACACATCTCCTGCTGCACTACACAGGTTCTTTCTCCTGGCAAACCTCCCTCTTCCTCCAGCAGGCTCTGTTGTTCTCTGCGCAGCCACTCGCCTCCAAAAGATCCTTCCTGCTCAATCCAAACAGGACTGTTGTCCTCCTCCCACCCTCCACCCTTGATGTCCCTGCCAGAGGGGCTGGCCAGCCCACCCCGGCAGGCAGCTGCCTGACAGCTCTCAGCTGTGGGCTGCCCGGCAGTGGGGCCCTGCCACTGCCTCACTGCTGCCTGCACCCTGCTCTTCCTGCACTCTGCTCACCCTGCACCCTGCTCACCCTGCACTCTGCTCACCCTGCACCCTGCTCACCCTGCTCACCTCTCTGCCTGCACCCTGCTCACCCACTGCCTGCACCCTGCTCACCCTGCTCACCCACAGCTTGCACCCTGCTCACCCTGCACCCTGCTCACCCTGCTCACCCATTGCCTGCACCCTGCTCACCTCCCTGCCTGCACCCTGCTCCCCCTGCACCCTGCACCCTGCTCACCCTCTGCCTGCACCCTGCTCCTCCTGCACCCTGCACCCTGCTCACCCTCTGCCTGCACCCTGCTCCTCCTGCACCCTGCACCCTGCTCACCCTCTGCCTGCACCCTGCTCCTCCTGCACCCTGCACCCTGCTCACCCAGCACCCTGCTCACCCTCTGCCTGCACCCTGCTCACCCTGCTCACCTCTCTGTGTTGCCAGTATTGGAGAAGGCAGAACTGTGCCAGTCTTGCTGCATGTGGAGAAGAGGAGCTCCATGGCAATTTAAGTGCCTGTGACACTACTAAAACACCTATGCAGAAGAAAAACAAAACAAAAAAAAGCCAGCTCAGGTGCACAGAGAAATATGGGAACATGTTGCACTGAGAGAAACTCTGATGGGATGTAAGGGAAAATTTCTTCTTCCTAGAAGTGTCAAGCACTGGAAAGAGACCCTGAGAGGCTGTGACCAAAAACTCTCTCCATCCCTGGAGAATTTCAGCACTGCAGACAAAGCCTAGGTCTGAGCAATCAGATCTAAATACAAGTTTATCCATGTGTTGAGAAGAGGCTTGGATGAGAGACCTCCAGAGCGCCAATCTAACCTACATTTTAATATTCATTTCTATAATTAACCATGTAAAACAATTTGAAAATTGCTTCTTCCTGGGTACCTTTACCTGTACACACGCTGCCTTGCAAATCACAAACTGCACCTCGAGGCATAACCTGCAGCTTGCCCAGAGATCTGTAATTCCTCAGGTGTGCATTAACTGAGAGACAGCAGGAAAGTTGGCTGCAGCTAAGGTATCAGATAGGGGTGTGTCCTATAGCTTAATTCAGCTCCTGAGTTTGTGCCCTTGGGGGTTCTGGAGAAGTTTCTAGGTAATAATAGTTTCTACTTTACACTTACTTTAAGTGCATTTCCACAACTTAACAATAAGAAATCTGGATGTTTTTCTTTTCTTTCCTTTTTTTTTTTTTTTTTTCACAGTAGGGATTGGAAAATGTATTGTGGGAGCATCAGGAGGCAAAAATCTTTCTAGTCTGTCCAATACTGAAAGAAAGTTGAGCCTGTGCACTTCTCTGCTTACATGGGTGAGATTTCCCTGCAGCTGTGAACATTCACCAGGGCACAGTGGAACTCTGCTGTGCCTTTATATGAAATGGAGCTCTTAAATATTCCATAACCTACCTGTGACAAAAACAGCAATAATGCATCTGGCCTGTCAGCTGCATTTATACCATGACAGACTGCTCAAATCATATTTGGCTTTTCAGGTGTATCAACGACGCAAAATCATATTATATTTGTATTCCACCCCTGCAGATGTTGCTTTGTCAAATGGGAACATCTGGCTGATGATCCTGCCCTCCATCATTGCTATTCTTTGCCTTCAATCTCCAGCCAAACCCAGCATCAAACCTGCCCAAGGTGATGGGAGGAGCAGGGTGAGATACCACTGCTGTCACCTAAGTGGCAGGATGGATGTTGGACTGCACATCTCAGCCTTGGAGGAAATGTGGGGACAATGTTTTGGCAGGATGAGGGTGAAATCCCTTGAAATCTGCCATGTCTTCTCCATTTCCTTTGTCTGCCTGCTCTTGGCTCTCACATACCTGGACAAAAGGAAGGACTGGGTTGGGGGGGGTCTTCTCAGTCCTTAGGTGCAAATGACCCATGTGTCACTCCTTGTCACAACATCTGTATGATCACACTTGCAAATGCTTCCAAATCCCATTGGACCCCCTCACCTTTCAGCACTGTCCCCTCTGGGACATGGGGACAGGGGTCCAGGGTGTGGGGAGCCTGAGCAGAGAAGAGGTTTACAACAAACAGCTCTAGACTGGGATAAAGAAAGTGCTGTTTTCAGCCTGTTAAAGGGATGATCAATTGCACAGTTCTGTCTACCTGTTCCTTGCTCTCCTCTTGTTAAAAATTTCCTTGGTGCTTCCATGTAACCAGCTCATGTGACGAGTGCAAACAGCACTAGGGGTGAAATCTCTCAGTGAAGATGAGACTGCTTCTTGTGAGCTGTTGGGAGCATTTTCCTTTGCCCCTGCAGAGCTCCTGGCCTCTCAGAGCTGACCTGAAAATGGAGATGGACATGGAGTGGTTCTGTGGCCATTCCCAGACAGTGGGAGGACTCCCATCCTCGACCAAAACTGAGCAGAGATTGGGATGTGAGCACAGCGGGGCTGCTGACTGGCACAGGGTGAGCACCCTGGGTCCATCACAGGCAGTGCTGCTTTCACTGATTAAACATTTTTATTAAACACTGCCAGGCAAGGAATATAGGAAACAAGGAGGAGCAGGCAGTGTAAGGCTGGTTTGACAGCACCTTCCCAAAGGCCTGGCAGCAGCTGGTGCCTTCCTCTCTACAGGGGTGGAGAAGGATGGAGGAGGATGTGGGGACAGCAGCACCTTCCTGCATTACCCACTGTGCTTGCCTGGCTGACCTGAGTCTCTCGAGCTCGAGGGGTGCCAGGGTGTCCAAAGCTGTGTCCAAGCAGCCTGTAAATGATGTTCAGTGTTGCAAACATAAGCCATCAAGTCCTCAGAGCTGCAGAGACTGCAGGCTCTGAGTTGTTAATTTGGGATTCTTGTCTTCAAGCTCTGTCTTCTCACAAAATATGGGTGTGTATTTTATAAAACCAATGATTCCAGGTTGCTGCAGGGCTCCAGGGTTTTTAAGAGCACCTACTGTACTTTAGGTGTAACAGGCAAGCAGGATAAATTTCTCTGTGTTAAACCACTCCCTGTGGTTGCTGTCAAACCTGTCCCCGGGGCTGCAAAAAGCAATCACTATATTGAAACCATCTTAAGTTGTTTCCACTGAAAGGTGCTGGGCTAATTCAATTAAAGGCCTAGCAGAGATGGATTTAGGAGCTGGCTGGAGAATGAAAGAAAGCAGAGAAACAGAGAGAAGTGAAGGCAGGCAGTGATGCTCCCTGGGCTCTAAGTCCATCACCTAATTGCTCTCTGCTTTGAATCAAAGGGACAAAGGCTGCCCCTTGCCTTCTGCTCCCAGCACGGCCTTTTCCAGGGAGGAGGTTTGGGGGTACCCCCTGTGTGTGTGTGCAAGGGGAGAGCTGCTTAACTCCCCTTTGGTCTCAAAGGATTTCCCCTAATCCTGACCTCTCCCTGTGCTGCTCAGACGCCGCTGCGGAGGGCAGGGCGTTAGTGCCAGCCCTAATCCCACCCCACTGCTCTCCCCTCCTCAGGGGGCACTCGCCCCCTTCCCACTCCCTGTGTTTGGGATTGAAAGGCTTGCAAAAGCCTTTGGAGTTCAGTTCAAGAGCCACATTCCTCAGGACACAGAGCGCTCCCTGGGAGCCAGATTGCAGTGGTGAGGATGGTGCTCTCCTAGAAACCCTGCTCAGACACTGAGGTGACCAGGGTCTGCAGCAAGCACCAAGGCTGGCTGGCAGCGGGGCTGGACCCCATTTTCTTCCTAGAAAGCTCTGATGAAGAGTTTCCAGCTCTTTTTGTGGGATTTTGTCCGAGGAGCAGCAGACAGAGCCCTTGCAGGGTGGTTTCATCTGGCTAAGGATGCGCTGCCATCAGATTTATGTCTCATGCTGCTGACGCTGCTATTGCCAGTCACAGCTTCTCACACACAAAAGTGTTTTCTCCCCTGCAAAGCCTGGCAAAGAACATGATTTGCTGAGGAGCAAGAAGCACAGATCAAAGTGACTGTGTGTCCACAGAATTTTCTGTCATTTTTTCATGTGGTTAATTGCTGTCTATTGATGTGTGAAGCCCTGAGCAGCATTTTCCATGTGAGGACAGGCTGGCTGTGCTGTCAGAGAACTACTTAGGCTGATCCAAGGATACTAGGGATGTATGTCACCATGTATGTGATGGCTGGAATGGCTGGAGAAATGTGGAGTCAGGGCTGCAGTATGGAGAAAACTGAGATAAAAATGATGTTTTCTCCATGGTTCCCTGGCAGTTCTTTCTGCCTGCAGTGTCTCAGGCTGAAAAGCAGAGAGGGGAGTTCATGGGCAAGCAGAGTCTTTCGTAAGGAAGCAACTACAAGACTGGTGAATGGCCAGGTATGAGCTGGGCAGGTCTCGGGTTAGTTTTCCTGAGATATTTTGGTTTAGAGTCTTTTTTCCTTGAATGCCTGTGCCAGAAGCAGAAGGAAGAGTCGGAGTTTACCAGCTCAGGTTTCTCAAGGCTGTTTATTGTCTCTTATCTCTCAGTTCTTTCTGTGCCCAGCAAAGGTCCTTGCTGCAGCAGGGGCATGAGGTGACTCCCCCAGGTCAGGAGGGCTCAGACCTTTTGTACCTTTCTCTGACCCCACCATTGTCCACAATGATGTATTTTTTATTTACAATTAATTACCAATACCTGCTGCCTCTGTCAGACATGTCACTTCTGTCCTAAACCAATCCCCTGTGACCCACCACAGCAGAAGATGGAGGACAAGGACAAGAAAGAAGAAGGACAAGGCCACACCCTGATTCCTCCCTCTTGCCTTCCCCATCTGCACTCTGTGATAAACTAACTCCTATTCACATCAAACTCTTGGGGTCTGCAGTTCTTCATGCAATGCTGGTAATTTTTCCCATGGGCTGAGATCAAGGACAGTGTCACCTTGGGCTCTGTGCCAGGGTCCCAGACCCCTCTACCAGGGTCCCAGACCCTCCAGGGCAGCCAGAGGGATGCCCTGCACTCTGACAGGCAGGGAATGGAGCAGCACCTTCATGGAGGTGGCTGATGGCAGAAGGGACACACAGCCTGTCCCCAGGCTGGGATTAGCAGTGCAATGCCACTGGTGTTGGTGACTGCAGTGGGGAGCAGGGATGAGCTGTGAACCCCTCAGCTCCATCCTCCTGCCTGTGAGCTGCTATCCCAGCCAGGCCCAAGCCTGCTCACAGGTGCTGCATGAAGCATTTTCCATGCACATGCAGTGGTGTCCTTCAGCTGGCAGAACTGCATCTGCTGGTCCCTGGCAGGCACAGCTGGGTGACAGCACCTCTGCTCACCTCTGCTGCTGTAACACAGGGGGCTGTGACAGAGGGGGGTACCCAGAGGCTTGAAAGCTCCTTTTGGGCAGCTGGGGAGCCTGTGGACAGGGTGCTTATGCCAGCCTGAATCCTCCCCAAGTCCTGCAGTGATGCCTGCAAGCCCTGGGGCTTTTTTCAGGAAGCCAGCATTAGTAGTGATGGGGAGAAAACAATAATCTGCACTTCAGTGGAGAGTGCAGCATCTTCTGCAAGGGGTTTGGAGAGATATTCTGGATATTCAGCCACGTGTCTGGATTCACGTGGCTTGAGCTGTTTGCTGACTGCAGTTCCTTTTGCCTTCATCAAAGAACAAGCTTCCCCTATCAACACAGCCCTCGTGAAACCCCAAGGCATCATCAGACCTACTAGGAAAGAACAGTCTGCAACGTGAGGATTCCTCCTGATCCAAGACACTCCTCCAGGGACAGGACAGCTCAGGCCCATTTCAGGAGTGCTGCAGGCTCTCAGTGATGCTGCAGAGCTGAGCAAACCCCAAATGCATCCGGGGGTCAGTGTCAGGTTGTGGCTGGATATGTCAGGGAGTCACACGGCACGTCCGGTGGCCCAGAGCTCTTTGTCTGTCCTCGTCTGGGCCCTGGAAGGCTGCAGGGATCAGGTTTCTGAGGTGCTCTGGGCTGTTCACTTGGGAGACCCATGTGGGAAGCTGCAGGGTAGTTTTTCTGCTGCCAGCCGTGCCTCACTCAGAGACCTCAGCTTGGGCGCCGGGGAGGATGGGGGCATTTTGGACTTGGGCCATAGCAGCACATTCAGCTGCAGATGGTTACAGAAACAGATAACGGGTCCTGCAGAAATTCCAGGAAGTCTGATCACCCTGGAACATAGATCCTATTCACATCGTCTGTAACCTGAGAGCAGCTCTTCGGAGCTGGGATTAGTGAAAGTATTTGGCTTCACCTGCCCTACTCCTAGGGAGCTGGTGGGGCAGTGCTAAACCCCTGTCCGTGGGGAAGGAGAGGAAGGCTTTTCTGCAGGCTGATGTTGGTCCTGGCATGGGAAAAACTCACTTTGCTTTGGTAATAGCCATGGAGAGGAGCTGCACCTGGATAATTCCCTGCCTGGATCACTGAGGGCTATGAAATCTGTAGGTGATGTGTCACAGGCACACCTTGCACCCCCAGACTTGTCTGCAGGGCCAGCCATGTGCACAGGTGTGCTCTTGCTTTACCACCCTGAAATGCCTCGGGCTGCGTGGGGTAAACAGGATATATGAACAGACTGGCCTCTGGAGCAGGGGAAATGCTGAAATCTGCACCTGGAAATTGTCCTTCTATTGGTTGAGGTGTATCCTGCTCCCCCAGACTAGGTGGGATGGTCCCACAGCCAATCCAGGGAGATGATGTGGCTTGTTTCTCAAGGGAGGGGTTTTAGATATCCCAGCAGTGATACTGCCTGGACAGGGAGATTCCTACTCCCATCCTTGGAAAAGCTGATCCTACTCCTATCCCTGGAAAAGCTGATCACAACTGTGTGGGAAACCCCTGCCTGTCTCTGCAGTTTGCAGCACTGCCTCCCAGGAAAACAGAGGCAAGAAATCGCCTGGTGCCAAGGAACTGAGTGGGAAAGTTTCAAAACAAGCTGATAAACTGTACAGAAAACCACCAGTGCATATGGGACTCACCATGGCTAGAGCCAAGTTAGGTGTCCAGTGGGACCTGCTGTCTGAATTTCTGTCCCAGAAGGAATGTAAATATGATACCAGGTTTTTGAAATAAAGGAAACTAAAGGTCACTGAGCAAATGACCAATATTATAACACAAACTTGTATTAATAGATATGTGCATATTCACCTGGAAGAAGGTTGTGATGACTACTTGCTGCAGAGGTGGTGCATCTCCAGGGCAGCAGGCTGAAGGAAGAAACAGATAAAAACCAGGGAGAGTCACTTAGAAAAGTGTCCTTGGTTTTCCAAAGGCTCTGTCTCTAAAAGGTCTTATTTTGTCACATCCTGAGCAAGAATCAAATTTTGTAAGTTAGAACAGGTGAAGAATCTGATTTGCCAAGGGGAGATGTCAGCAGGAGTAAATGCAGCTAAAGGAAGGATCTTTCTGCTGTGTGTAACCACACAGTAGCACTCACAGCCATGCAGGGTTGGTGAAAGCAAGGTGCATTAAAGGCTCTGAAAAGCAAGCAGATAAAGCCATGGGGGACAAATTAATCCAGTATCCACAGTCTGTGAGCTGGGAGGCATCCAAAACACAGCTGGGACATGCATTTCAGTTCCTGTGATTTGTACTGACCCACGTCGTGTCCCACTGGTTGTGAGGAGGACGTGGGATGAGCGACCTCAGCTTTTCTTTGTGCCCCATAACTCCACCTTTTATTCTGATGTTACTTGGGCTTTTCTTGGCATTTGTTTCTCAAAATGTTTCCCATTTTGCTGATGGCTGATCTCCAGGCTGAATGCAGAGACATCCCTGTGCTGCTGGAGGCAGACTGTGGGGCAGGGCAGGGCATGCACGTGAGGAAATGAAGAGAGCTGGCTAATGTGACACTCAGGGGGCCTCTGGAGAGCTCAGGAATGCCACTCCAGTGGCTCCTGGAGCCCTGGGGATCCCAGGGGGGTGAGGAAGGATTCCCAGGGAGATGGACGCCCCGTGAGCACTGGCAGTGCTGCCACCCCAGCAGTTTCCTCCTTAGCAAACACTGGTGGACAGGTAAAATCTGAGGCCACCCCAGGTTGATAACAGCATTGTGGAGATGGCTGTGGGGTCAGAACATACTCCTGCCATACCAGGAGGGCTTCCAGACCCCCAAAACAGCTGTCAGAGAATGCTTGGATGAATGGCAGGCCCTGGAGAAGACAGCATTCAGGCCAGGCCAGGGGGGCATGTATCTGGGGAGGGATAAGCCTTTAGATCAGCTGCCAGACAAAGGTGGGCAGGTTTGAATGCTTTGCTCCAGCAGACAAGCCTGTAGTGCAGTTGGCCTGGGGGCAGCAGCTGCATTAATCCTGACCCTATTCTTTATCTAAGACTCTGTCTGAAAAAAAACCCCAGCGTGTGCCTTGCACACCCTCCTGAGCTATTTGTTCCCTGCTCTGTGCAAGGTAGAGGCTGTGGCACAGGGGGACAGCTCTGATGCACTGGTCTGTCCTTCTGCCAGGGACTTGCTGTAAGATTGTGGTGAGCATCTCCTGCTCCAAGCTCAGATCTATGGCCAAACCCAGAACAGAGTGTTGAAAGCAGGATAGTCAGCCCTGAGCCCACAGAAGCAGTGTTCCACCAGGTCCCCAAGTCACTTGTTTCTGTATTTTATTGCTTTCTCTGAAGAACCAAAGAACCCCCTTACTCTCAAACTCCTCCTTGCATGTGAGCAGCTGGGCCACACCTTCAGCATCTCTCTGGTAACCCAAAGCTGCTGCTGCCTCTTGCTTGGAAGCAGCTTTTCCTAGACCTTGACTGGTGCCTGTGCCCTCTCCTTGGTTTCCTCCATGTTGCCAGCAAATTCATTGATGTGCCAACAAAGGAGCTGTGCCCTTCTGGCAGCGATGGACTTGCTCAGGGACAGGCTGCTTCCCTTCTAGTCACTGTCCCTCTGCTAAAGCCCCTAACACTGTTTGCCACCTAAGCTCTCCTTTGTCCTGGAAGCTTATGCTCAGCTCAAGTTGTTTCCACAATTGCCTAAGGCCCTTTCAGTGCTGCTGCTTTCCAAAAGAAAAGACCCAGCCTTGCACAGTGACCCCCAGCCATCCTTCCTCGAGTTGTTTGGCCACGCTCAATGCACAGCCCTTGCAAGCCCTGCTCTCCATCGAGCCCAGAGCAGTGGGGAATGTGCTGGTGGCAGTCTGTAACTCCCTCACCTTTTGATACTGCACAGGACCCTTCATGTAACACACCCTCTCCATCTGGCCTGGTGATGCCTTGAGGTTTGGCTTTCATGTATTTCAGATTCTGTGCTGCTTAGGTGTGGTTCTGAGCCTCACATTAAGTGCTGGTAAGCTCTCCTCACAGAGCAGGGACACAAATCCTTTTCCTGCTGGAGACTAAAGACAACTTTCAGGCCCAAAAGCACAAACAAGGGTGGGCTAAAAGGAGGAACAACAAGGATGGGACCTCACAACCTGAAGCTGTAATTGGACAATTAAACCCCAATATGCAAATGGACCAAAACTTATAAAAATATAAGATCTTGTGACTGGTTGTCCATTTTGTGACCATTCACATTTTGTGACCCTGGGTGCAGCCATGGTCAGGCCCTGTCCTGCCCAAGGTGGATCCTGGAGACCTTTTAATAAATCCCTGCTTTATTCCCTAGCTCTGTCCAGTCTGTGTTTCAGGTCAGCCTTCCCAAGGCATCACTGGCAAGCTCAGGAGGGATGAATTTAGGTTTTAATGACCAGGTTGATAACAACATGCAACAAAGAGTGCAACAAAGGGGATGTATTCCAACCCTGCAGAAATCCAGATTGTTCAGTGTCAGAAAGGATGGAGGCTAGGCTGGGAGAAAGGTGCTGAGTATGATCAGAGGTGTGGACTAGCAAGAGCTGGCCAGCTTTGGGAGCCTGATACCTGGGAGAACTGAGTATATTGTTACTTCAGACCTCTGTGTTTCTCCATCACCCCAAAGCAGCCACTAAGATGGAGTTACTCACAAGCACTCTGGGCCTGAGCCCCTGTCCTTTTCACATGAGCAATTAGCACCAATGATTAATGAAGTTACCTGGCCACAGAGGTGGGGAGTGTCACACCTGCTGATACTGAGCTAAGGACTGAATTAGGGCTCAGTGAGCTCTGGGTTTTGGCAGGTTGGGAGCTGCTGCTTGTTCAGGCATTTGGGGAAGCCTCTGCCTCCATGAGAGGTGCCCAAGCCAAGGAGAAGGCAAAGGCTTTATACACCACCCACTCCACCTGTGTGTGGGGAACACTGGTTTGGTGGCCTCAATGTTCTCAGTTTGGACACCACCTCAGCCAGGCTACAGGAAAGGCAAATCTCTGTGACCACTGGAAAACAGGATCCTTGGTTTTAAGAGGACAGATTGCATCAAAGCAGGCAGAGTCAGCTGGGGGGAAGCTGATCTGTCTCTGTCCCCTCAGGTTATCACTCTGGATGGATTCTACAGAGAGTGGCAGTCTGCACCAAGCCTTGGCTAACTTTTCCAGTCCCACTGAGCAGCACCATTTCACTTTGGGATAACCTGGGATGCTGCCAAGGGACTGAGGGTCAGGGACCAGGGTCACTGTTTGATGAGGGCTTTCCCCAGAGCCTTTTCTGACTGTAAACTCCTTAGAAGTAGGCAGGGAGCTGCCACCCTCTCCACACAGCCAGTCTCAGGCTGTCCATACTGGGCTGATAATGAGCTTTCAGCTGCTTGATGGAGGCTTGGAGCAGAGATGGAACAGCAGCAAGCACAGTCCTAGGAGCCAGGGGAATGTGTGATTGCAAGGCTGGACACTTTGGTTTTGAGGGATAAGGTCCTGCTTTGTTCAGAGTTCTTCATTCTGGCAGCACCAGCCAGTGACTGGGGTAACCCATTTCCTTTAAGATCTTGAAAGCTTCAGGAGGAGCCTCCTGGAGTGGGCTGGCAGATGGACAGCTGGAATCTTGCACTTTGATGTGGACAGTTTCAAGGTGTCAGTACTTAAGGGATTTTCACTGTGGCAAGGAGGAATTCACCAGGAGATGAGGACCAGGTCTGGATCCTGGACCCTCTTCAGGATGCTCTTCCTTGCTCCTCATTTGGGTGTTAGGTGCTAATGGGCTGAATTAATGACTCCTACAACCCTGGCACCAAAGGAAAGTCCCAGGTTGCCCAGTTCTCTTTGCCAGATGCTACAAATCACCATCTCTGCCTTCCTTCATGGGCTCAGCACCATCAAGCTCTGCACCTTCCTGCTACCAAGGGGCTGCAAAGCATCCACAGCTGAGCAAAATCCTCTGCACAGCTGGGACAGATGCTGATCCTGGGTCCAAAAGTGCCTTTGGGTGTGAATGAATGAACTCTGCTTGTGAGTGCTGAGCAGGTAGTGCCCAGACAATTGACCACAAATATTCAATTACACTTTGAAATGAGTTTGTGCCAACCTGCTCTCTTAAGAAAGAACTTTCCTAGGCAAACACTCGGGAAAACCACATTGTAAGCTCAATTGCTCCCTGAAAATGAAATTCTGAATCATTTGAGTAACCAGTGGTGGAGGGAACTGGGGATCTGGCACCCAAGACAGAATCTTCAAAAGGCAGAGTTCCCTTCTTGGAATGGATAAGTGGGTCAAAGCTCATCTTGCCTGTCTTCAACCCTTGCTCCTCATCCTTTTGTCCCATAGAATGGAAAGGGTCACAACTGAGATGGAACCATTTCTTGGCAATCTCTGTCCTTTCTGGATGTGTTTCTGCTTCTGTGCTGGCCCAAAGAGGAGGCTACGTGTACTGATGATGACACAAGGGGCACAGGGATCCTGTCAGATGCAGGCAGGATCCATCCCAGATCAGCTGGAGGCTGATCTCTGAGATATGGACACACTTCTTGTTTGTCAGTCCCCCCAGCCTGGTGCCTTTCCATGCCCTGGCGCCCTGGATCACCCTGGGTTACTCAAAACCCCAAAACCTTCCCAGGGTGGCTGCCTGAGGGACCCACTGCAGGTCATGGCTGAGGGGGCATTTCCCTGGATGGAAAGGCTCAGAGCCAAGCCCTGCCTTTACCTTGTGGAGCCAGCTCTGCAGAGGGGGGAGCGTGACCTTGTGACTCCCACAAATCCCAAATTAATTAATCCCGGGGACACTGGGGCAGCATGAACAGCCTGTTTGATTTCTCTGCAGTTTTTTCCTGGGGCTCAAAGGGATTAGTGCAGGCGGGAACAGGGAAATATAACAAGGGGCTCAGCTTTCAACCACTGCTCCCAGCCAGCAGACTTCTGTTCTTACCAGAGGTATTAGCAGCAGTAATCCACACTGTCTCTGAGCATTATCTGTGTGCGGCATCCTCTTCCTCTCCCCCTTGCCTTCGCATTTATGCTTCCATGCTCAGCTCACTGGTGTGTGTTCATGTCCTGCCTGATGAGCTTGCACCATCCTTGGTTCTCCTTGCCCATGGCCCTCCGTGCACATCCCATCCCCCCATATCCTATGGCACAGGTGATGCCCCACACAGAGCCCACCCAAATTACTGTGGGGCCACGCACTTCTTGCATATCTGTCCCTATAACATGACAGAATTTATGTACAACCCATTGATGCACATGAATACCCTTCCAGGCTGGAGTGTGTCTGCATCCGTTCCCCATGCATGCACACCCCACTCATATAAACCCACATGGGCTCACAGTTTGCCCATCACAGCCTCATCACCCTCCCTCACGTGCTGTGCACCAAATTCTATCCCAGCTCTGCACGACCAGCCTGCTCATGCTGCAGTCTGTGAGCTCACACCATTTCTCCTGGGCCATTCTCCTTGTGGAGAGAGTTGGGCTGGTCCCCAGGGACAACCACACCACGAGAGTGGTGCTCCAGTTCAGACTCTTTATTAAAAGGAGTTTTGCCACAGCTTGAGCAGGTACCAAATGCAAGGACCCATTTGGGCTTGGTATCATCTCAGTATGAAGAAATGATGGAAATGGGTGAGCTGCAACCATCTGCTTCCACCATCAGATCTATGAGTGCTGGTTTGGTTTGTCACACCTTTTAGAACGCATGGCTTCTTAAATCAAAGTATATGTTTAGAATGATCTTTCAAAACAGGAAAACCTTTCCCCCCTTTAAGCTCTGCATGTTGCCAAGCTGTAATGACAAATGCCTTGGGGAATAGCTGCTGGGTTAAAACAGGGGTTGTGCCCATTCAGTGCTGCCATGAGGGGTGTTTGCTGCTGATTTCGTACACCTCGATGTCTCCTACTGTCAGTGTTCAATTTGTGGCAGCCTAGTGAAACCTTCTGTGGACCAGGCTATATAAGGTGCATTTAGAAAGCAAATACCTGGCTGGATATCAGGAAAAGTCTATACTGTGAGCATGAAGGAGCGTTATCTATCAAGACTGAGGTGCTGCAATGCAGGAGGCAGAGGGCACCCCTGGGAGCCAGGCTTGGGCATGTCTGGGGACACTCTGGGTCACTCGACTGAGTCACCAGCTCCAGTGCCTGCCATGGCTGCTGAGGTCCCAGGTAACCGAGGGCTGAGGATGGATGGACTGAGTGCCCCCTGAACACCACTCATGCTTTGTATCCAGTGCTTCTCCATCCAGACAGGAAGAGGTGAAGACTCAGAGGGTCCTGAGCACAGTCACAGTTAGGATAAGGGAAGCAGAAAAGTTTGGAGTAGACAAAAGTAATGGGATTTTGTCATAACATGAATCACAGGAGTGTGAGAGGTGTCCCCTGAATGGGCAGGGAGGGATGACCTCCTGCTAAATCAGAACAGATCCAGAGAAGATCTCACTACTGTGCCTGTTGCCAACAACATCTAACATGTGCAAACAAAACATCCTCTTCTCCAGGAGGGAAGGGGAGAAACCAGTGAGAGATAATTGGAACCCTCCTAAGAATGATCAAGTTCCTTACAATGTGGTTTTCCTGAGTGTTTGCCTAGGAAAGTTCTTTCTTAAGAGAGCAGGTTGGCACAAACGCATTTCAAAGTGTAATTGAATATTTGTGGTCAATTGTCTGGGCACTACCTGCTCAGCACTCACAAGCAGAGTTCATTCATTCACACCCAAAGGCACTTTTGGACCCAGGATCAGCATCTGTCCCAGCTGTGCAGAGGATTTTGCTCAGCTGTGGATGCTTTGCAGCCCCTTGGTAGCAGGAAGGTGCAGAGCTTGATGGTGCTGAGCCCATGAAGGAAGGCAGAGATGGTGATTTGTAGCAGCTGGCAAAGAGGACTGGGCAACCTGGGAGTTTCCTCTGGTGCCAGGGTTGTAGGAGTCGTTAAATCAGCCCATTAGCACCTAACACCCAAATGAGGAGCAAGGAAGAGGGTCCAGAATCCTGGTCCTTATCTCCTGGTGAGCACACATTGTCTATAGAGATATTGGGTGCTGGGCTGGAGTCGATGCCTGGACTGAAAGCATTGCACTGCCCACCTTTAATGCCAGCCATGAACATCATGTTGTGGCCCTTGTGCCATGAAACAAACTAAAATTGCCCCCAGGAAGCTCCTGAGCTGACCATAAAGAATTTTTTTCAGTGGATGAGTGGAGGTTTGCCCAGCTGCTTTCCCTTGGGCATTTCCAGATGAGAGATTTGGAGGGAAGGCTTGTTGTGACCAAGCAGGTGTGGCATTGTTGAGTGTTGGGTGGGGAGTGACTGGAGGAGATGGACACAGTCCAGTAGAATGGAGAGAGTAAAAACTGCATCCTGAGAGGCAAATGGATGCATGTGGGGGCCTACACAGAGAGCTCGAGGCTGATGAGAAGCTGCTGCAGAGGTGACCACAAACTTCATAAAGGAGAAAGTCCCTCACATAGAAAGTTTTGATTTTAGTGCTTTTCTCTTCAGGGAAAAAAAAAAAAAAAAAAAAAAAAAAAAAAAAAAAAAAAAGGTAATTCTTCTTGTCTCCAATAGTCAGTGGAATTTACAGGGTAAGATAGAAAGTCCAGTTTCAAACTCAGCTTTTCGGGTTGCATTTCAAAGCCTTTCTTTTCAAACTGGAAATAGGAAGGTTTCTCTCTTTCATGTCAGTTTGCTGCTGAGGGCAGTGAGGTGACTCATGTCCTGGGGTCTGGCTTTTCTGCCTGTTCTGCATTTTACTCCCCCTTGGTTTTCTCCAACTCCAGGAAACTTATCAAGTAGGAATAGGAGCATTAAAATCATGACACCATGTCACCTGATGACTTGTCCAGCACTGATGAAATTTCAACTGGAAAAGAACCAAGAAAGAAGGAGGGAGGAATGAAACCAGTGATTTATTAGAAATAAACTCAGAGGCCAGCATTTGCATTTTCATTCATCTTGCATAAAAATAACTCTTCTGATTTGTTTCACATCAAAATTTGCTTCTTCACAGAGAACATTTTCTAATAGAGATGATCTCACTTTATTATTTTGGCAGGATTCTCCTGTGCATTTTTTTTCCTTCTTGGAACTGCACTAATGCAGGGCAGTAAAAGATGACGGATTGGTGACTTGAGTGGGTGCTGAAAGGGCTGAAACTGCTGCTCTATAGCTGCAAAACTCACTTGGACATGGAACCAGGGGAGCCTCCTCCAAGGTTTTGCCAGCCAGGGCCATGAGAAGTGGGGAGCACCTGGTGCTGCTTGCACTGCCCGATGCAAAACTTTCCCAAGGAGTTCTGTGGTGAGACATTTTAAAGCAGGACCCATTTCCCTAGACAAGAGGGAGCCTAGGAGCAATGGTTCATAGAAAAGGAGTGTGCCCATCACCCCCAGCCAGCGGGGATTGGAACAGCTGCAGTTTTCCTAGGAATTTTCATGGGTACTTAGTGCCGAAGGGCTGCAAGAAAGGGTTAAAGTGTTTTCAGTTACGCAGTGCACAACAAACAAAGGGGATGTGGTAATCCCTGCTGCCACAGAGTGAAAAGTTCACTTGATATGCTACTTTACACCGATTCTCACAGACTCTGGGATTAAACCGGACACACTCTGACGTCCAGGTTTTCCAGCAAAGGGCTCCAGCCCAGCCTGCCACATTCACTTCATATTTGGGAACATATTCTCTGAAAATCCTGCTGACAGATGAAGAGCAGGAAGACAGCCAGTTTCCCATGGAACAATAACTCCATGCAAACCACATCTCCTGGCACCCAACCTGGCCTTGCTGGGGTGGCGGCTGGGGATGTTGGCTGGAGCAGCATCTCTGGGTCCCTGCCAGGTGCACTCGGCCAGGATTGTCCTTCTGGTCCATGTCAAGGGTTTTCCTTTTATGCCCTGTCTCCCTGCCAGGCTTTGGGGCTGTGCCACACTAAAGAGTTACCTGCCAGTTACTGAGCTTTGGCTGAGCTCAGGGGCAGAGGAGGGCAGCACTGGGATGGAAGGGGCAAGGCAAGATGCTTTGTGCCATGGTTAGGCTGGGATGCTGAGTGAGCTGCTCTCCCTGGATGCCCCTGGCCTTTCTTATTTTCATGCTTCTATGTCTTAAAAGCTTCTTGCAGAGTGGTCTCATGTATAGGGACAACAAACAGAACTCTCCTGGTTGCAAACCTCTGTCACTGCTGCCTGGTCCACAACAATTCTACGACCAGTGGCACGTGAGTACAATCAGGGCATTTGTTTCTCTGGGATGTTTGAGCTCATTGGCAACAATTGACAATCTGACTGTCGGGGAGGGCGGACTTCTTTCAGCTACACACAGACCTTGGCCCTTCAGGTGTTCTGGGTTTCAGTCTCCATCTGCATGGCAGGGTCAACCCACCTTTCCCTTTGCTGGGAGATGTTGCAGTGGCATTTTCAAGCTCATTGCTCTTTCTTTCTTTCAGATGAAACACTGAATTTTTTCTCTGAAAGCAGATGTTTTAATGAAAAGAACTCATTCGGGTGAAAATATGATTGTGTCTTGAAAACCTCCCTTCGGTGCATGATTTCTGACAGCTTTTTCTATATAAGCTATTCAAGGAACAAGGTACAAAACTTCCCTCTCGTTCTATTTCCCTGCTTTGGGGCACCAGAATTAGCTCCTCTGCCAGATTCTGTCCCAGTGGGTGTGAGAGTGGGAGAGAAGCATGGTGCACATGCCAAGGGGATGCCACACAAGGTCCCAACATAAGCCTGCCCACTCTGCTGTTCCCAGCTGCTCCTTGGAGCAAATTCTTTGGGTCTGAAAACAAAAAGAACAAAGAGAAAGGTTTCATGGAGACGTGTTTACGAAAGGCTACAGCCTGCAGGGTTCTTGTGACCAGCACTGGTGGTCATGCAGAGGATGAACCAGAGCAGCCAAGTTTGTCAAAAATAATTTTTTAAAAAAGTCACCTTTCCCCATCAGAGATGTCCAGGGGGATTTTGCTCTGGGGCTGAGATGCAGCTCAAAATTCAGTTCAAGTCACAGCAGTGGTCCCAGTGTTACCCAGTGCCCTTTTACCTTCACCTCTGGGTGTCAGGGTGAACCTTTGTCCTGTTCTGACCCTTCAGCTCTAAGTGGAGAGATCTTTGAACTGATCTCTCCTCTCTCTCTAGGCCACTGCAGTGTACGGCAGCTGGGGATGACTCCTGGGGTATCCAGAATGTCCCTGTATGAACCAGGACAGGTCCTTGACCTGCATGAGACACCAGAGCACTGTGGGCACATTAAATCCAGAAGGGTGGGATTGGATGGGGAGAAGCTCTCAACCTGCAAGAACGACAGCCCTGGGATCTCCTGGGCCACACAGTCCCCATGTGTGGACAGTCCCCATGACCTGCTGCAGGTGTGTGCACCCTCACTTCCCACCCCCTCACCCCGTGGGTGATGCTGCAGCTCAGCCTGTTCAAAACAAGAGGACCTTGATGCAGCAGGGCTGATGGAAAGAGGGCTTGGGCCTGATGCTGCTCCCTGCTCTGTGCTCCTGACCCACACCAGGGAAAAGCTGAGTCGAGGGGCTGCAGGCTGGCAGGGTTTGCCCCAGAACAAATGTGACAGGGGTACAGCCACATGTGGGATGGTGCCAGGGTTCATGGGCTGGGAGCAGGGTGGGGCAGCTGGGGCTTCAGACACCCCTGCCTGCCTCCCTGCTGCTCTCCTCTGTCTGGGGGAGGAGGAAGTGCTGCAAACCTCCAGCTGTCTGTCCTGTCCAGGCCAGGGTGACTCTAGTGAGGGGGACAGTGAAGCAGTGAATTACAAAGTGTATCCTTCCCCTGTCCCTTTTTCCTCCTCTCCTGCTCTCTGTCCTTCCCCTGTGCCCTCCACCCCTTTCCTCTTCCCAGAGTGGCCCATCACACTCTGCCTTCTCTCGTGAAACCCTTTCCCTCACCCTCACAGCCTCCTTGCTCCTCATCCCCATCATCATCACAGGGATGTGACACGAGGGAAGAAAGGGAGACACAGCTGGGACTGGTGGGGGAGAAAAAACGAGAGAGACCTGCAGCTCCTGTCTCTTCAGAAGCTGCAGAGGAACACCAGGCTTCCAGGAATAATAAGGGACATGGAAGGAACTGCCTACTAAGAGCATTTCCTTCCAGCTGAAAAACTCCTGGAAGGACAAGACCCCATCCCAAAGATGCCTGTGGAGACTCCCTCCACCAAGGTGTTCCCAGCCCGGTGTCAGATGAGCTGCCTGCAGGTGCACTCGTGGCACTGTGAGAGCTGGCTGAGGGTCCTGAGCCCTTGAGCCATCCTCCCCAGCAGCACTGCACCAGCCAGGCTTTCAGAGAGAGTCCTTCAGTGTCGGCACAGGCAGCTGCAGCCGGGTGTCAGGGACAGCGTGTGCAGCTCCCAGCTGGGGAAGGAGGCTTTAGGGTTTTGGCTGGACCTCAACAGCAGCTCTGCTGGCAGCCCTGGTCTGGGAAATGCACTGTGCCTCCTCCTCCAGCCAGATCCAGCCTGATCCAGGCCCCCCGCACAGCCACTTGTGCTACTGTGCTGCCAGCCCCAAGAGGCTGCAGCCCTGGGCTGGTGCCACACACACAGAGGGGTCCCAGGGACACATCTCCTCGTCCCTGCAAGAGGGAGGGGATGCTGAGCACGGCCACTGTCATTGCCTCCTCACCTGGGAGGCCTGGAATGCTTTTGAGGTTCTGTGGGGAGCCAGCTGGGCTGCAGGGTTTGTGTCTGTCCTTCCCAGGACCCGAACAGGGCAGCAGGGTGGGAACAGGACGTGGGAGGGGTCTCTACCATGTCCCCCTGGCGCTGCTGGGAAGCACCCAGGTGCTGCAGGTGAAAGAGAGGGAACAGACCTGGCGAGGAAGCACATCCCAGCCCTGGGTCCCCGTGTTTAGCTGGCAGAGCCCCACAATCTCCACGGCTGAGTGACCTCATAATGCTCCGGTGTCGCTGCCTAGCAAGCGCTGGGGGCTGAGGGAACAGCTGCTGGACAATGCTGGGCAGCTGTGAGCTTTCACGCTGGGTAATACACCAGAACCACACTGCACAGCCCTGCTGGCCTGCCTGTTCCTATGGAAACTCTTTGAAAGGAGGAAGGCAGACAAACACCCACCCGGTGATGCTGGGTGCTGGCAGGAACAGGATGCCCTTGCAGGCCTGGGGTGGGCTGGGCTGGGGGCAGCAGCTGCTGGGACCCCAGCATGAGGCTGTGGGGGGCAAGGCCAGCCAAGGGGGTGATTCCTGTGGTGCTTGAGCTCCCTGGAAGGACTTTTTCTCTATCCCCACCATCTCAGGCAGTAATGAAGGTAGTTAAATAAGGAAATGAGCTGCTGAAGGAGAGGGGTCAGATCACAGCCCTCTCCCAGGATAGGGATTGCAGCACTGTGGCAATAGGAGGGATGATGTCTGGCCATCTACAGCTGTGCAGGCAGCCACAGGACACCAGAGAGAGCAAGCAAAGATTTGGAAGGAGGATCTGTCTCTTTTCCTGGTGCATGGCACTCACTGGAGGTGAAAGGATGCCCTGTCCCAGGATGGTTATCCCTTGCAGGTACAGCTGTGCTGGGGGAGTGCATTTCTGCCACAGGGGCTTCACCCTGCAACTGCAGTGCAGAGAGAAAACGCTGGGGCTGGGCTCTGGTTTTGGTTGTTGTGACCATTGCTGTTGTTTGTTTGTCTTGCTATACACACATACATATATATATATATATTAGTAGATCTTTTCCTGAAAGCCCTGTAATTTCAAAGCTATAATAACTTGGAGGGAAGGGGGTCACATTTTCCATTCCAAGGGAAGCTCTCGCCTTCCTTGGCAGACACCCGTCTTTTAAACCAAGACAATAACATGGAAAAGACATGGACAAAGCCTGAGGTTACAAAGGACACATATCAGGCACATGATAAACAAGAAAATCATCGGAAGTAGTCACCAAGAGGAAGTCATGCTTGATCAGCATGATTAAATTTAATGATGGAAGACTGGCCTAGTAGATATATGGAGAGAAGTGGACTTTGCCTGGACTTCAGCAAGACCTGTGGCTATTTTTTCCCACAAGGTCCATATAGTCAAGGTGTGGATGTACAGGCTGAATGGGCAGGCAGTGAGGTGGACTGAAAGCTGGCTGAATGGCCAGCCCCATGAGTCCTGACCACTGGAACCAAGTCTAGCTGGAGGTCAGTAAGTGGTGGTGTACCCTAGGGCTCAGTGTGTTGGATTAAACCTGGATGCATGTCTTATCTCCCAGGAACATGTCCATACCCAGCTCCTAGCAAGCAGCTGCTAAAAGCTGAAATCTCGTTGGGAAGGAATTGAGGAAAAGCTCCACTGTGCAAAGAGCTCTGGCTTTCCCTGAGACAATTTAGCGTCAATTCGGGTGTTCACCACAGATTTCTGTAAGTCAGCAGTAAGGAATATAGCCCTCCATGGGGTGATCCAGCTGATCCCAAGCCAGACACTTAAAAGAGGTCACCACTGTCTATAAAGGGAGCTGAGGGATGTAGGGAGATACAGGCTTTTAACTTACGGGTGTATGTGGCTGAGTGAAATGGAAATTGTGTATTTACAGGCAAATACTCACAATTTTCAAGCCTGTGATAAATCCAGTTAATGCATGGCTAAAAGGAGCTGATGGTTGCCAGCTGCTTCTCTCCTACTAATTGCTGTCAGGTTATTGGTGTGGGTCCAAATGGTCAGTGGCTGAGGGTGGGAGGTGGGTGTGCAGTGTGCAGACCCTCTAGAGTGGAGGAAGGAGTTAATTTTAGTTCTTTTGCATAACATATACCTTGCTACTTTTCAGCTGCCTGCTAAGACTTGATTTAAAACTGCTTTTCCAGAGTGGGTATCATTTTCTGAAAAGCTGTGAAGAAGCAGGCAAGTGTGAGCGAGGGGAAGTGAGAAGTGGAGAATCGCCAAATATTGTCTTCAAACATGGCACAGGGGAATTGAGAACACCTCTCACAAAAGCAGCCTGCAGTGGGTTGAGTAGGAAGTGTCTGCCCTGATTGACCTGCCCAACCTGTTCAAAGATCCAGTCCTAAACGTATCCACAGGATTCCAGACCCCACAGGAGCACTGAGCTCTTAGAGCAGGCTCAGCTGAGCCAGGAACCTTCTTGATGCTGTCCTGTGTGTCATCCATTCTATTGTAAGGGTCATCAACTTCCCTGTCCAACTGGTGGGATGCTTTCATCCAGTTTGTGATAAGCCCTGAGCTCTTTCTAGAGAAGTTTCTGGAAAGCCAGGGCTTGGTGACAACTCTGCTGCTAGTGTGTCCCCATTCCTGTGTATTTTTCTATCCCACCAAGGCACACGGTGGAGCAATGAGGAAAGAGCCAACAAAAGTGTGGGGTAAGGCCAGGCAGCCCGAGTCATCCGTGTGGGGTCCAGCAGGGACTGGTGAGCACCTGCAGCCTCCCAGCCCTTCAGCATGTGCTGGGCAAAGCTCATTTCCTCAAGCTGATTCCTTGGATCCTCCCCTCACAGTCTCTGCTTTCAAGTTAGCCTGAGATCCAAGTGGCTTTTTCCTTTTGTGGGGGTCCAAATCAGAGCCACACCAGGGCTGTGGTGTCTCCTTAGGTGGGATGTTGAAGATATTCAGAACATGGTGCTGTGTCTTCTGTCCGGGTGAGCCAGGGCTGGAGCACGGCCTGGAGAAGACACATGGGTCTCATGGGGATGGAAGAACATCCTCAGAGCCCTGAGCTGTGGCATCAGAGGGGCTGCTGGATGGCAGGAGCCCGTGGGTGGCAGGGCAGCCCCTGACCCCGGACCTCCTATCCCAGACCCAGGAATGAGAGCAGGCAAGGAGGGAGGAAGAGGGAAGGGAGAGGACAGGAGCCCTGAAAGGGACAGGGAAGGGAGGGGGCAGGAGCCTTGTGAGGGAGGTTCGGTGGCTTTTGGAAGGCACTGTGATTGCACAATTCAAGCGGCCTGAAAGGAGCAGTAAAAGAAGGGGGCAGGGCTGGGCAGTGAATGTCCCCCGCTCCTTTTTCCTTAGTCTGCTTTGTCACCTGCCCACAATTAGCCTCGATTTATCACCCCAGGAGCCTGCAATAAGTCAATCGGCTGCCTGCGCCTGCCTAGCCCCTCTGTTTGCAGAGAGCAAGGCTCCTCTTTCCCATGGGTAGGTGGTTGGGCAGGCATCAACCCTTTGTGTGGGCTCAGGGTGGAGGAGGCTGCTCCTTCCCCACGGTCCTGGGCTCTCAGGCCAGGCGAGACCAGCTGTCCTCACTGCCCTGACTGCCCTGCTGGGCAGCAAACTCTGTTTGCAATGAGGCCTGTGCACAGTCTGAGGGGGAGCAGCACTTTGGGGTATGTATGGCTCATCGTGCCCTGCAGGAGTGGGTCCAGTCAGGCTCCGTGTCAGGCAGGGGACAAAACTCCCTCTGCTCCTCTCTCCACCATTTTATCCAACTTGTTTCATGCTCTTGTACTCAAGATAAAGGTGTTGGACAAATATCTGTCCTCCCCTAATACAGAGAGAGGTCATCTGGCTGAGCCTCGTGATGAAGCCATGGCTCATGTGAGGACAGCCAGGCTCAATGAGGATGCTGGTGCAAAGTGAGGCTGTGATGAGATGCCCTCCAAGTCCAGCCTTGTGTGCCACTGAGGCTCAGTTTCCACAATTCTGCTACAGAAAAGCACCAGCTGAGTGTAAAGGCTGATGAAACAGGTCCTGACAGGATGACTTTAGGGTAACTGCACTGGCAAAGGCTGCCCTGCTCATTCAGCAGGGCTCCAGGAGCCAGGCTTTTGCATACCTGTTTGTGCATCTCTGCTGCAGACCTTGTCCTGTACTGTGTATTTCCTTTGGCCACCTTGTGCAAGGTATGGATGGTGAAGGCAGGATGGTTTGCTCAGGTAATGGAGAGCATGGGAGGGGAGGCTTAGACTTGCTGTTCTGCTCTCCACTCCTCCCCATCCTCCTGCCCAGCCTTTTATATAGTGCTGCTAACAGCAGAACTTTACACCTTGCACAGCTGCCAGACTCTTGCCCATTGCAGCTTGGATGAGAGGGTGAAGGGTTGCTACAAATCCTCCAGCCCTTGCAATGTGCTCTGCCAGCCTCTGAGGGGGACCAGGCTGGAGGAAAGCCCTGCCTGTCTGTAACTTCCATCTCCACACAGAAACCCTGTCCATGGAGATGCTTCTTGTGGGCCCTGAAGGGACTGGGCTGGGTTTTGCAGGGCTCTGGATGCCACATGAGCCTTCCTGTTTAGGCTCCTGAGGTAGGAGCTGAGTCATCTCAGCAGGAATGGGATGAGCAGCAGATGTCTCACTGTACTTCATGCCAGTGATCTGGCATGTGTCATCTGGCATGGCCTGTCTCTGTGCCTCACCCCCAAAGAGGTGATGGGCACATCAACACAGGCTGTTGTCTGGTCCAACCCAGGGCAGAGCTCTCCAAAATTCTGTGCTTTCTCTGCCATACCTCTAGCCCAGCCCTCCTCCTCCTCAGTGCCCGCTCCTCTGCAGCCACTAAATTACCTCTTGCCTGCAGGAAGGAGAAACCTTGAGCTGCCTCTGTTACCACCACAAACACGATGGCAGCAGGGGAGGACGGGTGGTAACCCTGACAATGCCAGTAAACAATCTGTGCTGTGCAGCGTGACCAGCAGCCAGCTCATCCCACCAGGTAGACCCCAGGGCAGTGACTCACAGGGGTGTCACAGCCAGAGAGGTCCAAGTTGGTGTGTGGGAATTGCCCGTGGTGCTTGGAGAAGCCTTGCTGATTGATGGGATGAGTGCTCTTCTGCTGATGGTATTTATGGCTGCCTCCAGCTAACTTGTCCAAAGCTCTGGTTTTTCTGGCTTGTTGTTTCCCTGCTTGTCATGCTGCAGACACAGCCTGTGGTTAATGTCCTGACCAAGAGCTTGGAGCACCTCCTTCCTGCCTCTTCCTCCATCAGCTGGCCATGAGGGGGGTGGTCTTCTGTATTCATGGAGCTGTGTGTGCCCCTTGCCATGCCATGAATGGGAAGCAGAAAGACCCTGAGGTACCCCACTGAGCCACTAATGCCTCTGAAAAGGCAAATTATCATAGGGGCAGGGAAGGACACCTGGAAAGAGGTGCAAACATCAGCCTAGCATCACTGGTGGTGCTCTATCTGCCAAGCTTTTGCTCCCCAGTGCATGCACGAGCTTCTGCCCTTGGCTGGTGGCTCCTGGAGCACCTTGAGGGTGTGGGGCTGCCTTCCCACTCCGTGTCATTCAGGTGGATGTGTTCCAAATCCTGCCCCCCAGGCCTCTGAGTTCCTGCACCAACACTTCTCCATTCCAGGTCTTGTTCAAATGTTCATCCTGGTGAGCACCTGCTGCCCATGGGGGTCCCAGCCTGGAGCTGAGGGAGGGGCAGCAGGACAAGATGAGTGGCTCACCCTGAAAATCCCCAACCCATGTCCTGGCCACACCTAGTCAGAGACCTCTTCCTGTGTCAGAGCTGGGTGGTTTCCCCCGAATCCACAGAGAGCTGGGCTGTCCCTCCCGGGGTTCTGTGGCAGCAGTTGGAGGCCACCTTCCATTGTCCCATGGAGGGAGGAGGTCAGTGAAGCATGTACTGGGATACTGGGTGGTTTTTCTGACACATGGCACAGAGGAGAGCAGTTGTCACGTTGTTCCCAATGCCATTTGATCCAAAGAGCCCAGGCAGGGACAAAGCCTGCCAGAGTGCCCCACTGGGTCAGGCAAAGCACTGCTTTGCCCTGAAACAACCCCAGTGGGATGAAATGAATTGGCCAGGGTGTGAAACCAGGCAAGAGTCAGTGGTTCCCTCTCCCTTCCCCAAAATAACAACCCCCAAAGGGGAAGCAACATCATGGCACAGCAAGTCCCTCCATCCCAGCCTGCTGTCTGCATGCATGTCCTTGCTGGTGCCTGTCCCTGGACAAGGCAGCCAGGACCTGAGCTCCCTGCTGGGCAGGCTGAGCCAGCGTGTGCAGGCAGCCACTCTTCCCCATCACCATGGACACTGATATTTGATTTATGGCCTCTTCAGGAGGAGCTCTTGGGCTTCCCTTTGGAGCTGAAGGCAGATCTGAGCAGCTGTGTTTGGCATGGCGGGGTCCAGCAGTCAGAGCCGGAGATGAGACAGCAGGACTCCTGAGCTCATTACTGCAATGAAGCTCAGGGAATTGGGGCTGTTGCTGATGGAGCTTTCCATTTAAGGAGGCCAGACTAGATGATGGTCCCTTCTGGCCCTAAAACATGTGAAGCTACAAATAACTCAGCCAATAATTAGAAATTCGAGTCTCATTCCTGTGAATGTTACAGGCTTGCTGGACTGGAAGCTACAAAGGCTGCACCGAGCTTTCCTCATGTTTTAAGAGAAGTCATTTCCTGGTAGTGGGTCCCCTGAGCCAAGTCCAAGACTGATGTCATTGGTGTTGGTATGGAAGCATGTGCAGGTAAACGACATCACTGTGAACTTGTGTCATACCCAGCGTCATCTGGATGTGGCAAATAAGGAGAATAAAGAGGGAAAAGTCAGATTCCTCATGATCACGTCCCCTCTGCAGTTTGGACTGACTTTGGCACCCTTATCCCATCCCACAGAGCCTGGGCAGAGCCTCCAAAAAAGCAAAAATGACACTTGGTAAGAAAACTTGGGGGAGAAAATGCTGTATTGTCAACATGCATCTTCAGGTGGTCAGGGCGTATCTCTGGTGGAGTTTTGCACCCCTAACATGTCCTGCCATTGCTCTTGGCTGCATCCCAGCCTCTTCACTTTGTTACTGCTTTTTACTTGAACAAGTCTTACTGATTTCAGGTCAAGTCTATGTGCAGGGTTACCCTGATGTTGGACATATTTGGGGGCATGGAAGGAGGTAATGAGGATGGTGGAGGACTTAGGTTTTTCTCAGCAACAGGTTTGTGGCCACCTGAGCCTAAATGGAACTGAGGAGATGTTTCATGGCAAACTTTGGGAATCTATCACCAAATGAGATTAGGAAGTGCTGTTATCCCAAGTTTTTTGTACAGCCCCACTCAGTGTTGCCTGTATCATCTCTCTTTTTCTCCTCACATTTGCCATATATTGCTTGGTCTCACATAAGACATTTCAGACTTTCTTCTCTGTTTTTTTAACCGCTATCCTTGCACATATCAACGTTTCTTCTTTCCCTGCCTGGCCGCAGCAGCAGTTGCAGTGCTGCCAGGAGGATGCTGCATCCCTAGTGCCACATCCCAGACCTGCCCCTGCCTCCTCTGCCTTGCAGAATGGGCTCAGCTGGTGGAGCTCAGAGTCAGGATATAAATCTGTACTCAACTGAGCCTGACTGATCATAACCAATATCTTTAAAAATATAGGGAAAAGGCTGCCATGAATCAGAAGACTGAATTACTCTCTTCTTCCACCAGTGTGGATGCATGCAGCCTCCAAATGGGAAACAGCCATGGAAAAGAGAATCCCTTGGGACCAGGGTGACAAGTCCCAGGCAGAGAAAAACACACAAAGGGGGGAAAAGGGAGTGGCCGTGTTACCAAGGGGATTCACGCCACAACAAACAAAAAGGTGTGACGAAATGCTGGGTTGCACTCATGCAAACATCAGGCAGTGGTATTTCCTTGAGCAGCACCTGAATGCTGGGGCTGAGCGCTCAACAACTCAGCATTGCGCAATGGATGGGTTGGAGTCTAGTCTGTTCTTGTTTTCCCAGTTAAATGCCATTTTTGAAATATTTTATCCTTTGTATTCTTTAATCTCTGCCATAAACTATACGGGACATGTCATGAATCAGTGCTGCAGCAGATGCCTTGGCTTGGGAAGTTTCCATTTCTTGAATAAAACTCCTTCCCCTTATAGTTTTGTAGCTTTAGCACACATCCTTCTCTTGGATCTAGACAGCAAGGGTAAAAACAAGGGTCACAACAACTACTGAGAACCTTTCATTCATATCTAAAAAGACCTAAAAAAGATCTTCCCATTCATGTCAAGAAGTCTTCCTGAGAAATCCTTTCTGCATTGTTTTTTGCTGACATTTGTACTGCCCCAGGTATGATTAATTCTGCTGCTCATAATAAAATGCTTCTCCTTTGTGTCTGAAGCAGTCTGCAATTTCACAATTAGTTGGTAAAACACACCATGCATTCACCTTAAGCAGCAATGTGAACCCAGGCAGCTTTTCTCCTGACAGCACGAGGGAGATTTGCCCTCGAGGGAAAACAGCTTGGCACTCGTAGCTTTCTGACGAAGGATGTTCCTGACAGAGTTCAGAGGTGTTGGAGAAAGTGGTTTAAGTTTCTCAAAGAACTGGTTGTTCTTGGGAGGCTCTTCTTAGGGTTTGTGAGGCTCGGGGTGGGCTCGGAAGGAGGGTTTGGGAAATCACTGTGGGCCCTGCATCGGAGGGATCCAAGCGCAGCCCCCGGCACCCCCCACCCCAGAACATACCTCTCATTCCTGCTGCCTCAATTACTGCAGCACATCCCGGCCCTGCCAGAGCCCCAAGGATGCAAACGGACACCCGCCCACCAGGCTTGGGCTCCTCTGGATCCCTGGGGCCCTGTGGGAGCAAAGGGGCCTCTGTCAACACTTGGGGATCCTTCCAAAACGAAACCCAGGCGTGGATACTTCTGTAAGAGGAGCGGTGTTGGGGGGCTTGGGAATGCTGGGGTTCTACAGGGTGTTTACTAGCATGTGAAGGATTAAATGAGGATAGTGGGGAGCTATGCTGGTGCCAAGGTTAGGACAGGCTGGGCTGAGACCAGGGTCCCTGGAAGCCTCTTGTGTCCAGGACAGGTCTGTGGTTCTCGTGCTGGGGTCACTCTACCTCGCAGCTGGAAAGCCCCCCTATAAACCCAGCTCTCAGTCCTCACACATGATGGCAAAAGCTGCTTGTTTGGAGCAGGGCTGACAGATATTGCCCTGTTCCCTCCAGCAGCTCCCTGGGGTGGTCGGTGTGTGGGATGGGATAGGCAGGGTCAGTGCCTGGAGGCTGCAGGGCTGGGCTGGGCAGTGCAGCCTGGCTGGTGATTTATCACTTTTAGTGGCAGAGAGCAGGAACTGAGCATCCAGCAGGTGTGCAGCCAGGGGAGGCTATGAGCACTGGCTGACCAGCACACAGTGTTAGGCTCTCCTTACTGAGCCCAGTGCTCTTGTTAAAACGTCAAGGCTTGACTTCTCTCTGGCCACTGCAGCTGCGTGTGCAGCCTGCTTGCAGGAGAGGCATGGAGGGATGGAGCAGCAGCTGTGTGCCACCACAGAGCCCCTGGGATGGTGCCACCCCGGGTGTGTGACCTTCCCCTGTGAGACATTGTCAGAGGGATACATGAATGAATACCCCCATCCATCCCATGTGGTGACTGAGCAGAGATCCCAAACCTACCTTGAGTCCAGAGGAACTTGGGAAACCACCAGTGAACAGAAAACCGAAGCTTTCTGAAACCATGGAGAGCTTGGACTCAGTCCTTGTGGATCCCTTTCTACTCAGCTTATTCTGTGATCTTGTTTTTTCAGTGATATTGGAGGCTCTCTCTAGGGTGCATCTCCATCTGTGCCATTGTGACCTGCCTTTATCACCAGTAAAGTGCACAGTGGCTGCCTGTGAGGGTGCCTTGGCTGGATATTTCTTGGCTGTGTATTTCCTGCCCAAGTTTGTCTGGTCAGTTCCTAAACACCAGCTCTCCAAAGGACTGGTTTTGTTCTCTAGACAAGGCACTCAATTCTAGAAGCACAGAGAAGCTCACCCAGACAACCCAACCAGGTTCTGGTAGGGTGGTATGGGACCACTGGTGGGATGCAGAGAAAGAAACCTGGAAGCAGAAAGAGCTGGAAAACAAAAAAAAATTGAAGACAGAGAATAAATCTGCAGTGTGGTCTGGCAACAGGATAAGAGACAATGGATGCAGAAGGAAAACTCGTGGCCCACTGTGCTGAAGGATCTCAGGAGGAATCAGTGTGGTGGCTTCTGGATGCCACATTGCCAGAGAGTGGAAAGGAAGGACTGAGGGAAACCCAGCCTGGAGGGGAAGGTGAAGGGCCAACCTGCAAAGGGAACAAAACAGCCTTGGCTGCCACCCCACCCTGGGCTGTTATCACAGGAGCAGTTGGTCTGGGAGTTGCTGCTCCGCTCTGTTCTCTTGGGCTGTTTTCCCCCAACAACTGCATGTTTGCATTCACATCTCAGTCCTTGTTTAGGCTGGGAGACTGGACAATGAAGAGGGAAGTAAAACACTGACACTGCTGAGCAGAAGGGGATGAAATCTAAGGTACTCCTCAGGAATGAGACCCTTCCAGTCTCCTTTATCTGAGGTTTATGTGAACTGCAGTGGCTTAATTAATATTTAGACTAAAGCCAGCCCTGAAGGACAGATTGTCCCTCCTTGTCACAGAGCTGTGAAGACACAACATGCAGCATCCCCTTATTCCTCTTTAAATCCCTAAGCTTGGTTTACCAGGTGGCCCCATTTCTACTGTCCTGACATTTCTAGTGGGAACATTAAGCAGAATGCTCTCCTCTTGAGTTGCATGTTTTTGCCACTCTTTTTCCAAGTATCAGAAATGAGAGGGAAACACAAGCCTGCGAGTCCCATACCTGTCCCACTTTTAATTAAATGTTAAATTATTCTCTGCTTCAGCAACTTGGTGGCAGAGGCTGGTATCTGGAGCAGCAGAGAAGATCCTCAGGGCTCAAGTGGAACATGTTTTTTTTGTAGTGTAGGCCTCACTTTAATATCCTGAGCTTACTAAGTTCTTGTGTTGTGGGTAAATAAAGGCAAGAGGAAAAAATAAAGGTGAAATGAAAGCTTTCCTGCATAGCTGGTGTATAATGAGGAGTCAGGAACCTCTCTCACTGTGCTTGTCATCTCTGGTGTGCAGCTTGGCAATGCTGCTTGCTTCACTGTCCCACCCCAGGTCTGCAAACCCCTTGGAAAGGGCTGGAAAATGGGCTGCAGCAGCACCCTGAAGGCAGGGGAGGGTGAGTGGGGACTCACTTGGTGTCTTCACCCCCGTGGACAGCTCCAGCCTGGCCACCGTGGCCTGAAGCAGCTGCTGCCCTGGCCAGCAGAGCCCCGTGTCACTGTGAGTGGTGCTGTCCCACTGAGCCCAGCTGGCTCCTGGTCCTCCCTGTGCCCATCCCTGCAGCCGCCCCAGGGCAGCTGCTTCCTCCCAGGGCTTATTTGGGGTGTTGCCGTGGGAGGCTCCGTGAATTCCCAGGGGCTGTGGCTCTCCAGGAAGCCAGATACCAAATGCTCTTCTCTTCCCAGACCCTCCCAGAGCCAGAGCCTCGCCTCAGCATCTGTTTATAACTCCTGAAGCTGGCCAGGCTGTTTGGTTTGGGATAAAGCGGGGTCTGGCAGGGCTCCTCCCTGCCACCACAGTGGCACACTGCTGCTTATCTCCCACGACAGACCCTTTCCAAAAGCCCTGGGAGCTGGGCTGGCAGCACTGGCCCCAGCAGGCGTGTGCCCGGGATGGGTGTGGGAGGAAGACAGCAGCACCAGCCGGCTTTAATCATCCAGGATGAGCTGGGTGGGATGGCTGCGGTGGCAGGGGCTGGTGCTGGGAGCAGGGAGATAGCCTGGGAAGGGATGTGATGTGGGAATGCTGGCCTTGCTGGGCATGCTGGCCACAGGGAAGGCTGGGTATCAGGTTCCAGGCAGAAGGAAGTTCCCTGGAGCCAGCTGAGTTTGGGAAGGGGCGACATGCCTGCACCCCTCCAGGATGGCCCAGGAGAGTCCCAAACATTTTGTGGGTGACTGGGCAAGAAAGGCACTGGCCTGGCTGCTCACCTACCAGTGTAAGGACCTTGTGCTGGAGGGCTGGGGCCATGAGGGGAGCATTTGCACATGGGGACATGGGCTGCTCTGCCCCTTCCCTGTCCTGTCCTGCAGAGAGCTCCTCTGTGTGTGACAGCAGCACCTCCTCCAGCAGGGAACGCTGATGTCCAGGGCACGGTGTCAGCAGGATGGACACAGGATTCCACCAGCACAGGGCTTGTACTTCATGCCTGCCCTCCGTTCTGCCCAGCTGACCTTTGCCCCAGGCTGGGGCTATCCTCTTTCCATGAGGAGATGGACAAGCCAGGAGAAGCTGAAGGGCACAGCCCTGCTCATGGGTGTCCCCAACACCAGCAGCCTCCTCTGCCCTCCAGGGGTGGCTGTAGCAAAGGGGTGGCAGCCCTCCTGCCTGCACAGGGGATGCTGGCAAAGCCACACAGCCCTGGGGGGCTCCAGCCTGTCTCTGCCACACTCTGTGCACTGGGTGGCTGCACTCAGACCAGCAGCACAGGACACAGCCCCCAAACACAACCTCCCAGCGATGAAATTCCCCTTTTTTCCCAGGCTGTAAAGGAACAGTGGCTGTCTCCTGACACACTATCAGTGTGGAGTGATAAAGGCAGCTTCCTGTCGCTGGAGCACTTTACTTTCATCTCTCACATGAGTTTATAGACAATATTAGCATGAAATCTATTTTAACCCTAGGCCTTCTGCTGTAAAGCTCCAGCCCTCATCCAGGAACGACACTGGGCCAGTACCTGCGTGATGTGACATGTTTATAGGGAAGGCAGAGCCCGAGGTCAGCCTGGACCTCCTGGAGGAGGGTGAGAATCAACAAGCACTCACCTGCAGGCAACTCACAAAACCTGCCAACACCTTTGCTGACTCATCAAAATCGAAAAGTTTTTGAGG
This sequence comes from Prinia subflava, assembly GCF_021018805.1. Taxonomy (NCBI): domain Eukaryota; kingdom Metazoa; phylum Chordata; class Aves; order Passeriformes; family Cisticolidae; genus Prinia; species Prinia subflava. The sequence continues at coordinate 2,420,658 of NC_086267.1, read as the reverse complement.
AGAGAGCTCAGTTTTCTGCATTTCTGATGGGAAGCAGCCAGAGGGCCAAAGGAGATGTGCCTGAACTCTTCTTACAGCCACCCACCTTCCTGAGGGCTGGGTGCCAGAGCCTGGCTCCATCGTGGGGAATTTGGAGATTTCTAGGTCTGGGTCCAAATCATGGTGAAACCAATGCTGGCACATCCCAGTGCCCCAGGGAGGGGATCTGCTGCCTGTGCAGAATTCTCCTCACTCCCACACAGCTGTTGGTTGGCAGCTGAGATGGCTCCCAGGGGGTAGAAGGTGAAGTGCCTGTTTCTCCTGAGCTGGACAACGTTCATGGGGGTGTCACTGGGGTGGATTCAGCCCTGCTCCTGGCAGTTCTCTGCCAGACCTTGCAGCCTGCCTTGCTCTCCAAAGTCATTGCCTTACCTGATCCATGAGTTTCTGTGCTTCCACAGAGCCCCCAGATTACTCCACCCTGCTGGAGTCCACGTTGGAAGCACTCTGGATAAGCTCCTCTCCTTGGATAATCTTTCGGTGCAAACCTGGGAGATTTCTTTCTGACAGAGCACATCTGAGCCCTCTGAAAGCTCCTGGGCTTGTTTTGCAAACCCAAGATCTGAGTTTTCTAAGTACACCAAGGCTGGGGGCTCTGCTTGTAGGACACTGATGTTCCTGGAAGACCTGGCAGCAGACACAATTCTAGGACCAGATAGGAGACATTTGTCCTTCCAAATCTGCCACCATCTGCCCTCACACTGTTCCCACTGGCTGAGTCACTTATGTCTTATTTGTAATTCTTTCCCTGTGTTTGCAGACTGAGGGCAAAGCTTTTCTGTTCATGCCAAACACAGCACAGAGGGGGCCAGTGACACATGGCCTCTGCACAGCTCTGTACACCCCAAAGCAAACCAGGGCAAGGGATGCTTGGACAGCCAAGGCCTGGGGGTGAGGATGGAGTGTGGAAGGTGAACGGGAGGTTTGCTGGGACTGGTCTCTGTGGCCCTAAAAACCTTGAGGTGAAGATTACTGGAGCTTGTTATGGAACAGGTCATACAGACAAGGGAGTGGGGAAAATGTGATGGCTGGGAAACTGGGCAGGAGGGTGAGAGGCAAAAAAACACAGAGCAAATCCCATTCTGGCAAGGTGGGCAGAAGGGAGACTAAAGTCTGCTAGTGACAGAGGCAAAACCTTGCTAAAAACACCATAAAGAAGAAATTTCATCGCATCCTGTACATGAAATCTCCTGGCAGGGCAGGCTGCATTTGTCATTCATTTAAAATTCTATTCTTTGTCCTTCTTTCTGTGCTCTTCTTTTTCTTTCTTCAACACTGGCACACAAAGGCAGAAGGACATAGCTGAAATCCTGCTGCTTTGTAGGGGTTGGGGAGGAGAGAGTGAGAGGACAAGGGTGGTGATCCTCTGCACTGCTCCTTCTCCAAAGTCTGGTAGCAAAAAAAAGGGGCAGAAAATGAAAGAACCCCCAACCTATGAGCCTCACTTTGCCTCACAAAGCAGGGTTTAAAATCAGCCAGCCTGTTGAGGGAGTGCCCACAAGCTGCACCCCTTCTCTAGAGACCTCCAGCTGTTTGGTAAGCACAGTCTATCACCTCCATTGGTGACTCACCTGCACAAATGCCAGTCTCTCCCATGGAGGTGTTCATACAGCTCCTTGCATGACAAAGGGTTGGTCTGGATGGCCTCCAGATGCAGCCATGCATTACGTGTCAAAAAATAATCCTGCTGCTGAATAACCTCCACCACAAACCCAGAGGAAGATTGATTTGCCTGCCTGCAAATAAAGGCAGTGGTGGCATGGCCCACGTTGAAGAACACAGCAAGAACAACCAGGCTGTGCCAGGGTTGCAGCAAGAAGGTCACAGCAGCAGGACCACAGTCAGAGAGCACGGGGATCTGACTGGCATGGGGACTGGTATGATGCTGGGAGAGGTCTGAAAAGGGTCATAAAGTATTTCTGCAGGATAACTCTTTCCTGCTTTTCCCCAACAGGCATTTCCCAAATCATCAAAGGGGTTGCAGCCACCAGTCTGACAGAGCCCACAGAGTGTGTGGAAAGCACTCTCAGGCACAGGGTGGGATTATTGGGCTGTCCTGTGCAGGGCCAGGAGCTGAACTCAATAAATCTTGGGGTCCCTTCCAACCCACCATATTTCATGATCCTTTGATCCTCCAAGCAGCTCAAGTGGTGGAAAAATGGATCAGAGCCTCAGAGATGTGGGACATCTCCAGTTGTGTCAAGCAGGTCATGCCAAGCAGCCTGGGAGCAAGGTCCTGTGGGGTGAGTAAGCAGGAGCAGCAGGTCTGAAGCAGGCAAAAGAGGCCAACTCCTCATGAGGAGGGGAGTCTGAGGATGCAGGGGAGTTGGGAGGATGAGACCACAACTGCAGAAAATCCAAGGAGCTCAGGGCAGTGTGTTTGTGGAGAGAAAAAAGCAATTCCTGAACCATCAAGAGTCACTGAAGCCATGTCCTGAGCCACCTGCAGATGGGCACTTGGAGATGACAAAACAGCTGTGAGGTTCCATGGCTCTGTCCCCAGACTCAGCTGACTGCAGGGACAGCATTCCCTGGGCATGGCACACTGCACTGTGGCAATGCCAAGCAGCTCTTGCAATGCTTCTGAACAACAAATTGAGGCTCCTGCCTCAGGCCAGGAGCTGCTGGGATGGCCTGTGCTGTGCATCCGTTCTGTTGGACCAGGAAAGCACCCCAGGAGCACTGGGAAAAGCTCACGGGGCCTTTTCACAGAGCTCACGTACCAAAGGTCAGTGCTCCGTTTTGGGCCTTGACCAAAAGGTTCAGATGACACTCAGATGCTCTTTCTCCTACATCTTTGCTCAGATGTGAATGAGGTGGTAAAAGGTTGGAGAAATGAGCCTGATGGGGCTCTGGGGCTGTTATTTCAGTAGCTTCAGAGAGCACAGGGCTGGCAGTACCATGCAGAGATGGGACCACGTGCTGACCAGACCTCTCCTGTCAAGCCAGGCCTTCTCCAGGTCGAATCACAAGGTGTTTTTAGAACATAAATTGAAAGGGCTAGAGAAAGAAAATGCAGAATATTAAGTTAAAGAAGATTAAAAAATAGATCTGTAGGCCCATCTCTGCTTGCCCTCTTTGCCCTTCCCTTAGCACTCAGTCACCTTGTGACAATCCCTCTCTGTGCCCCTAAGGAGTCTCGCTGTGCTGTCACCTCTGAGGCCAGGCTGTCAGTCTGTTCCCTGCTCCTCTCAGCATATTCACAGCTTTTCTCACCCATAGTCTCCTTTCCTGGAGATAATTTTGGTCCTAAACGTGTTTTTCTCCACCCTTCAACTCTGTCTTCCTCCCTTGGGATCAGTGTCCCATGTTCTTCCTGGGGAGGAAAAATCTGCTCTTCTCTTTTCCTTTTTCAAGTAGCATGAGGGCAAAGAAACACAAGAGCTCCATTCCATCACCAAAAAGCAGCTGCAGGTAGGTGCTCTGCAGATGACTGAGGCTGGGACATGAGCAGGGAGCTTTCCAGACCTGTGGCCTTGGGTGTGAGCACAGTGATCCCAAGAGCTCCAAGTGCAGGGGGACCTGCTGCCTGCCCCAGCTGGAGTAGGTGCCAGAGCCTTCAGCAGCCTGGGGGCAGGTGGGGCTCCCCTCAGTACAGAAGGGCACCTTAGAGACCTCAGAGCTGGGACAGGACCCTGCAAGAAGCAGGACAGTGACCCCAGCAGCCAACATCACCCCAATGTCTCTCCTCTCTGAGCTTCTGGGCGTGCTGGGGGGCAATGGGAGGGAGCTCTGCCCATGAAACCTCTGAGCACCCCTGGCATGGAGGGCACTGTGCATTGTGTCCAGATGGGCTGGCTGAAGAAGAAAGCCATGGTCACTGTGATTCACTTTTCTTGGCTTCCTGCACCCTTAGACTCCAGTATTTGTACATCAGGGCATTAATTCAAGCCCAAACCTTTCTGCCCTTCCCAGATTTCTGCAGCTAGCACACCACTCCTGCACCACATGTGTGTTCATCAGCTTTCACCCCACTCCTCACCCAGCTGAAGGGGATCTGGACACCAAAGCCCGTGGAGGGCCTTTATCCTCCTTCCCAACCTCCCTGAGTCATTCTGTGCCTGCCCAGCATGGCCAGAGTGTCCCCTCATTTCAGAGCTGTGCTAGGAACACCCAGACCTGGCCAGGGCTCCTGCTCCTCACCAGCAGATGCAAACACTACTGCTCTTGATGGTTTTTTATTTTAGGAGGGGCTCTTTCTAATTTTCGCTTTTTATTTTGAAACTGCTCACAGCTGTTCCTGTATTTTAAAACACTTGTAGAGCTGTGCCTAAAATACCTGCAGGGACTCTCAGGAGCAGCCAGCACAGCACAGAAGAGGTCCAGGTTTGCAAGCCCTTAACTCACCACGGGACTATTTGTCCTTTTAAGTTCAGGGCTGGAATGCTTCAAGGTGTTTAAGCAAGGCCAAGGCCAGGGCATGGGAATGCTGGTCTTCACCAGGCTTTGCCTTTAATTGCCTCCACGCCTGCACTCCCCTGCCCCCGCAGAGCAGAGGGATGGGAGCTGTGCAGAAGGCCAAGGAGAAAGGTGAAGGGGAGGAACCGAGCTCCAGCCCTGGGAAAAGCAGGCCAAGGGGTAGAGGGCTCTGCAGACACTTAGCTGGTGATAAGATGTGGTACTGATGCACAGAAGCAGTCCCTGGTTATCCTCATTGGCAAACCCAGCAGAGAAGAGCTGGAAAAGGGGTTTACAGAGCCTGGAGAGCTCCAGGCACCGCTGGGCTGAGATGCTGAGCTCCTGCTGGTGGCACTCTGCTCTCAGAAGCTGCTGTCTCCCTTGGGCTGAGGTCATTAAAGATGTCAAGGAGCTGTTTTTAGCAGGATGGGATGGTGGGGTTGATGGCTGGCTCTGCTCCAAAGGGAATAAAATCACAAGCTGCCTGTGTGACACATGTGCAGCACTGGGGGCTGGGGGTACAGTGGTGCTGGCAGAGGTTTTGGAGGGACAGAACAGCCCCTGACCCTTTGCAGTCCCCCAGGGTCCCCAAGGTCATGCTGCAAGGTGGAAGGAGGCTGCAGCCAGGTTTGGAGCAGCTCTGGCTGCAGCTCAGAGGCTCTGGAAGCTGGGGAGTGCTGGGCAGCACCCAGCTGCAGCAGAGGGGCCCTGGGGAGGCTGGGGGAGGTGGCAGGGTGCTGGGTGGCCTCTGGAGAAGGCTGGTCTGAGACCCCGAGGAGGTGGTGGAGAACAGAGGGGAAGGCAGATGAGAGAGTTCCATGGGAGGGGTAAGGGTAATTCCTCCTGGGTAATTAAGGGTAATGCCCCTGGATCCCAGTGGGAGGACACCAGAATGCTGGTGGTGACCCTTGGTGGCCAAAGCCACCACTTTGACCATGGACAAAGCCTCACACTAATTCTGACCTGATCCTGCGCTAATTCCAGTCTGTGGGGTGACCTGTCTGTGGTGCCAGTTCTGCAGGATGGACTTGGTGTGACGAACATAAACCCTGGATGAGGAGACAGAAACCTGCTGGGGAGGGAAGAAGGGTGCAGGGGACAAACAGCAGGGCCCCTGGCAGGATGGGGCAGCTCCAGGTGGCTGCTGAGTGGAGGGGAGAGGGTGCAGTGGAGGGGACAGGGACAGGGGGTGGGGGGAACGCTGCCCTGCACCTGCAATAACAAGCTCTGGGCACAGGGCCTGACAGCAGGATGGAGGCTGAGCTGCAGTTACAGCCCCCAGGGGAGCCTCTGGTGGCTTTGTGCCCGGGAAACACCTCGGAGTCAGCCCCCTCTCCACCCAGGAGCTGGGCATGCAGGTGGTCCAGCAGCCCCACACCTGCCTGGTGGGGAGCTCGTGCCCCCAGCTCGGCTGCCCCTGTGCACCCACGCTGCTGCACAGCCCCAGCATCCCCTCTCTCATGAGGAACCTGCTTCCAGAATTCCTGGGTTTCTCCCTGTGCTTCAGGGACCTGATGTGTGGCTTTGACCCCGGACACCTTTATGCCCAGTGTGTCCCCTCTCAAGTCTCTCTGTCACATGTAATGAACCCTGTCCACAGCTTTTCCCTGCCTGCCCCAAGTTCTTTCCCCTGCTGACATCCCCCAAATCCAGCCTCCTTGCAGGGCTTGATCCCTCCTGCTGCCCTCCCTGCCCCAAATTCTGTTTGCTCCTACTCCAGCTCAGCAGACATTGCTCCCACCTATGTGGAAACCAACTCATTCCACACCTTTCTCCCAGTGACTCCCTCTCCTCCGTTTCCCTCTGTGCTCCCTGGTTTATCCACCACCAAATGTGACCTTCTGAGAGCGTGGGGGTTCATGTTAGCTCAGGAATTCTCCCATAAATCTGTGTTCCAGGGACTGTTGGTTAGGTGTTGTCTGCACCAGTCCCCTGAGTGTTTACACTCACACTCCCCAACAGTCTGGCCATGGCTTCTCCTGCAATATCTCTGCAAATCACTGCAGGTGATGCAAAGATGTGATGCAAAGGTGATGGAAAGAGGAGGCAGTTAACAGGAGTTAGGAGTTAGATCCCACCAATGGGACCTGGGCGCCCAGGCCAGAATATTTACTGTGAGTAAGGATGGTCACAGAGTGCAGGTTGTCCCAAGCAGCAGGAGCTCTCCAGGTCATAAAACCATGAAGGTCCAAGTCAGGAGCCACCTGTGCTGCCTGGAAGCTGGGAGATGGAGCACAGCAAAGCTTTTGCTTCCCCCTGGATGAGGACAAGCAAGAGGAGCAGGTGAATGTGAGAACTGATATGTGCAGAAAATCAATGCCAAAAATGAGATGTGTGCCTTCCCTCCTTGGGGCAGCTTTTCTTTGCCATGGGAGATGCTGGAGATCTGCTCAGGGTCAATCTGCTCAGGGTCAATCTGCTCAGGTCAGGGGTCCTCCAGATATGGAATTAACAGGGGGTGTTAGTGTCCCCCCAGCATCCCTTCTTTCTTTTTCTTCCTCTCTTTATCTCTGGGCTCCTGCTTTGTGGCTTGAACGCTGCCACACAGACTGGGCTTGCTGCTGCTCCTGCTCCTGAGCCAGCCCCACAGGCAGGACAGCTCACTGAGAAAGGCTGAGCACAGAAAGGCTGAGTTTGTCTGCCCAGTAACCTGGCAGCTGCACTGATGCATGTGTGTGCATAAAACACCCTCCTGAGCCAGGGCCAGCACCCACCGAGGGCAGTGTCCCCTTACAGCAGGGACATGCTGCACCCTCTGCATGGCTGCATGAAGGGCAAAACCTGCCCCGTGCCTCTGTCTTGCTCCAGACGTGTCTTCCTTTCACCCCATGGTGCAGGGGATGCAGAGAGGTGAAGGAGGCTCTGAATAGGAGGGGAAGGGGCTTGGCTTGGCCTTGTCACCACTGAGAGGCACATCCACCATGGGGGATACCCCAAATCCAGAGCCTGAAAAATGCATCTCAGTGTTCAGACCCAGGGCTGGCTCAGCCCCACCTGCCTGGCCACCAGGAGAGGAGGCTGCCCTGTGCCAGAGGGCAGCTCTTGGAGCTGTGGGGTACACGCTCCTGTAAGATGTGTTCCTAATGACCAGAATGTGTTCCTAATGACCAGGATGTGTTCCTAATGACCAGGATGTGTTCCTAATGACCAGGTCTGTATGCCCAGGGCTGAGCTCTGCCGGGCTCAAAGCCTCCCAACCTTGTGTTCAACCTCTCAGATTTATAGAAAAACGTTGTTCCAGTGGTAGACAATGAGCCTGACAGAGGATTCTAAGGCTGATTTGACGTTTCTGTACGAGTCTAAATTTGGCATGTCAGATAAAATCTGCAGGGCTGGAGGGAATGTTCGTGCTCCCCACCCAGCACCTCTGTGAGCTGCATGGAAGCCTTGGGGACTGCTCTGGGGCAAGTCCCTTGAGGAGGAGACAGGAGGAGTCATCCTGCTGTTTGAATTTGTGCCTTGCTGCTCCAGAGGTTTCCTAAGACTGGAGGGCACAGGGAGGGAGGTGAAAAGAAAGAGGTGGTTGATTTATAGCTTACCATCTTCTCTGATCTTGATCGCCCTTTTCCTTGGGAGTCTCCCTTATCCAGACATGGAGATGGGAGGAGGGGATCTGTTTCAGAGATTGCTGAACTCTGGGCGTTTGCTGTTTCCTGGAGATCTTTTGATGTTCCCTTTGCTTTAAAACATTTCCAACGTTAGGTTTCCCAGCCTCCCGCTGCACCTCGACTCTCGACGCCGGGGCACGATCCATCACAACTCACCCAAACAATCTCCAGCGAGCCGAGACCCCCCCAAATCCTGGGCAGAGAGGAAATCTGTCCCTGCAGGACTCAGCAAAGCTTCTGGGGCAGCTCAGGCCAAGGCCAGGGGCTGCTGTGGGCTGTATGAAGCTCGTTGCCTTTCAGTGTGATGAGGGATGGCGAGGGCAAGGCTGCCCTGCAAACAACCAGGGTGGGTTGAGGCACCAGATTTGAGTGAATGGAGCCCAGCAAACTGCATCAAACAGGGTGGAAACCACCCCCGAGGGTAACAGGCTTGTGCCATTGAGTGAGCCCTGTGACTGGTGCTGAATGTTTGATTTAGGACACACTAGAGGAAGAAGCACGGAAAAAAAAACCCCTTTTCTGACCAGACTGTGAAAGGTCTCCAGCTCAGATGATCTCTCTTGTCCGGCATGTGCATCTTGTCAGCCCTGGCCATGGGCATCAGGTCTGTTATTAAGAGCCCATCAAACAGTCCTTTTCTATAAATCTTTTCACAGCACGCTCAGTTAATAAAATTGATTTTGTTTAACTGGTGCCATTTTCCAGAAGAGACAGCCCAAAGAACAACATTGCCTGTAAAACAATCTGTTTTGTTCTGTGAGAGTAATTAGTTTTTCTTGGATTTAATGTGCTTGGGGGTTAATTATTCCAAAACTGCCCATGAACTCCCATGATGGGGGGATATTTCTGTGGAGCTGCCGAAGGTGCCAGTTCTTGCAGCAAGGCTCTTTATGACTCTTGATAATGTTCATTATTTTCCTTAAATTGTCAGCTTAGTGGCATTGTGTGCTAGCATGAAGCTTTTCTTTCACAGCCTGTCCCCCCAAAATTTCTCTCCTTTGTGGTTCACACCTACAGCCTGAAAGCACCTGGGACCACAGGCAAATAAGATTTGCTTGTCTGTTGCTGATTTAATAATGATTTTCGTGCCAAAGTCATGATTTTGCAGTGGGATGAGTTGTGAGTTATCATGGCTGAGGTTGCTGTGGCAGTCTGTCCTTCCAGCAGTCCCAGACAGCTTTTTTGGGGTGAAAGAGGCCACAGAGGGAGATGGTCCCAGGCTTTGTTAGTGACAATAATCTTCAGATGGTCTGCAAAGGTGAGATCATGTTAAAGATGCTGATGCTTCAGCTTAACAGGAGCTTTTTGGTGGAAAAAAGTGAAAACTCTTGAACTTTGATGACAAGTTTGCATGGAAAAAAAACCCCCATTCAATCAAAATATCTCATAAACCGGTTTTTGTGTTTTTTGGTGTTTTGTTTTTTTTTTTTTTAAGAAATGGCTATACGTGGCCATTTTACTTGTAACCCAGCCAAAAATAATTTGTGGCAGGAAAGTTTGAGCATTTGTAAAAATAAAATAAAAATTAAAAAAAAAAAAAAATTGAAAGCACATTAGAGTATTTTAGTGTGAACCCAAACAGAGAGGCGGGTATTCAGAGGGCAGAATAGCCCTGATAACACAACACTCTGCATTTCTGGCCATGTGTTGAAATGGAGACTTTTTTTTCACGTGTTTGTTTTATTAATCACACCACAGAACTCAGTGCAGCCCTTGCTGATTTTTGATTTGTTAACATTTTTCTGTCCCATTGCCATTTGCTCTCCATTTGAGCTCTACACCTGCTTCCCATGTGATAAACTGGAACTAGAAAATCATCCCTTGCCCTGTCCCAGCACATTTACCTTTGGATTTCTGTTGCAGGGGGGATTTTGCCCCAGGGCTGTGCTGCCTGCCAGGGGCTTGGGCTGCACTCCTGATCCACAAGGGATGGGTTTTCTTCATGGAATCACTTTCTGGATCCTGCCACAAGCAGATGCAAACAGTGGAGTGTCTCACCAGGGTGACTCAGAAAGGGAAGCAACATCCCAATACACTTCTCCCAGCTCACCACAAAAGACAGATTCTTTTGCAACAGAGGGCCAGGCCAAAATTTGGTGGTGTCCAGTCGGGAGCAGTGCAGGGGAGAGCTGCAGTGCCTGTGGGATAACCCAGGAACGTGGCGAGGGGAACAGGTGGTGGCTGGGGAGGATAAACAGAAGCGTCTCCACGCCCAGCAATTTGCCACAGGATGTTGCTGAAGCTGAAGAGTGAAGTGGGATTCCAGCCTGGTGCTGGACATTTGCATGGCTAACAAGAATATCCAGAATTATAATAGTTAATGCTGACACCCTGCTTGGAAGAGATATCAGATCCGTGGCCCCGGGGCAAATGCCGACTGTAACAGATTAAGGAGAGGCCTCCAGTGGGGGATGGATTTGGGGGGGATTGGGTTAGCTGACACCTGCCTGATGTGGGGGCTCACACCTTTCCTGGGTGTTGGACATTAACCCCTCCAGCAGGCAGCCCATCTCCCACCTAGGACTGCTGATTCATCAGGACGGAAATATTCCCCGGAGATCCGTCACCGCGGATGAAATCCCGATGGAAAACTGCCCAGTTTCCTGCCAGCATACCCTTGGCAGCCCGCCTGGCCAGCTGGTGGCAAGAGGAGAACATGGGAGCCTGGCTCCTGAGATGTTAAACCCTCCCAAGCCCTGTGCAGACGGCAGACAGAGCGGGGGACAGCGGGCTCCCAGCTGGGGGACCACGGTGTGCTGCTGTCTTCTCACTCGAGCCCACCAGCTGGGGAAAAGGGGGAAAGAGGGCCAGACTGCTCTGCCTTTTGCCAAGATTGCTGCTGGGTTCTCATCTCAAACTGAGCCACAAATAAATTTCAGGACGCTAAAAGGCAGTGTGAGGCTTTGTGTTCCTCTTCTGTGCTGTCTGACCCTGCTCATCAGCTCCTCCGTTCATATCTAACACCCCTCGCCTCTCCCTCACCTTTTTCTGATCTTTGCACATTGCCTGGGTGACCAAATGTCTCCCAGGGTTGCAGAAGGTCCCAGGGAGTTCCTTGCTGCCCCTCCACCAGGCAGAGCTGGTGTGTGTCCAGATTTGCTGCTGGAAGATTTCCTCAGCTAGAGGAAGCTCAGACTGGTCTCTCAGAGTCTGGCAGCCCCAAATCCAGGTCGCTGAATTCTACAGCAGCACTGGCATAACAGCACAAGGACACCCTGTCCCGGTGCTCCATCGTGTTCATCTTCTCCCAGGGTGTGGATAAACAGGACGTGAACATCAGGGTCCCCATAGGTGCAATGGTGTAAATCCACTCTAGACCTGGCTCCTCAAGGTCTGTCTCTGCTCTTCACAATTGTATGGAAATGACATTTCTTTTTCTTGCTTCAAACACATTAAAAATAACCTTTGTTAAAATAGCCCCGAAACAGAAAATCCTGCCGGTTTCCTCCCTGAGAAGGTCGCCTGTGCTCTGGCTGTGACAAAACCACCCACAGCCCATGCCACCCCTCAGACAGGCTGTCCTTCAGAGGGGAGATTCAACAGCAGCCGAAAACACCGGGCATGTCAAACTGGGACTGGGAGCTGTGGTGGGGTGTGCCACTCCTGGAAGAGTACACAGTGCCATCTAGCCGTGCTGGTCCGAAGTACAGAGCCCATCGGGCAGCCTCCCCACCGCAGACCCACCTCCAGAGCCCTGTCACCCCTTCTCCATCACCTCCAGGGCAGCTACTGGCTGCCTAAACATCGCCAGCGGCAGGGGAGTGCTGATTTCAGACCTTTGGTTTTAGCTCGTGGTGACGTTTGTATCTGAGCAAACCAACTTGGCTGAAACAGTGACATTTTGGTGAAAGCTAGGGCTTGAACTGGTAGGTCCCATTTTTACGCTGTCCCCGCCAGGGTGGTGGCTTTGTCTCAGGGTGTCTCCCTTCCATTGGGTGCTGGTGTGCTGCATTTCCAGTCCCCCTCCTCTACTGTTCCCTGTTCTGCACTCGATGGATGTGAGCACACAGAGAGGTACTTGTTGAAGTTTTAGCCATTTTCACAAGTAATTTCTTCTGGTCCTGGCCATTATTTCCCTTCTCCACCTGGCAGATCTCTGTGCCAGCCCTGACACCCAAATCTGGAGAAGGATCAGAGATGTTAGGTCAGCTGAAGAGCTTGGGGTGGCTCTAGACTCCATCTAGCAACGTGCTGAGCTCCCCTATTCCAGCACAGCCATGCTCATGAACATCCACACCAGGTGTCACAGGCTGTGCCCTCCACGTGGCTTCAGCCAGGGTCCCCTTCCACGCTGTGGCATTTCCCTTGTGAGGACACTGGAAGTCTTGCTGGTGCTGTTGGTCCTTGGTTGTTGCCCTGGTTTTTCTGAGTTTTTTAAAAGCCTTCTACTTGTTCATAGGATGGAGTCAGTTCTTTAGTTTCTGTACAATATTAAGGGTCAGTTTTTCACTTTCTTATACTTTGGAGCATAAACAACCTTTCTTGTTTTTGTTCACTGTCCTTTGTCTACATATTTCTAGCCTGAAAATAATGTTGGTTGACAGCTGGTCTGGCCAGTGGGGTGAAGGGGTAGTAACCCCAGAAGCCAATCCACAACCAGATCCACAAATGTATAAAAACGGAAGAAATAAACAGGCTCACCCTCTTTTTGGGGAGCAGCTTTTCACTGCAGACCTCTGCCTCCGTGCTGTTGTTTTGCATGCTGTTCCAACACTTGGTGCCCATGAAGGGCAAGTCCTGTCTTTTGGAAATCTCACAGCTGGAGTTAGCAAGGCTTAGACTGTGCTCTTCTCCATTCTTCCCCTCTACCATTTTATCCTTCCCTCTCCAGAGGATGGGATGGAGAGGAAAATGTGCATTTACCCTCTCACCTGGCATGGAGGGACATTTCAGACCTTATCTGGCTGGACTAGGGTTTCACCAGGACTTCAGTCCTCTCTCAGGCCCTGGTGCAGCTGTAGATGCCTGTTTAGCCATATTCAGCTAAATCTTGATTCCAGCTGCCATCTCCATCCAGGAACACCCACAGGAGGCCTTGCCTTTCTGAAGTCCCTTTTGCCTCCTGCCCTTTGCTGCTTAACCTGCAGTTGTGGCCTTTCCAAACCTCAGTCCTGACACCATGGTCCTGTTGTGTCACCTACATTAATTTCATTCCCACCTCACATATGTTTATTATTCTGGTCCATTTCTTTCAGCTTCTTCTCCCTCCTACTGTTCCACTGGTGGACTGTGTTGAGCAAGTCGAGTGTTTGCATGAATTTGGGATCTGTTCTTCTAGAGTATCATGTCTGTTACCCTTGGGGGCATAGTGCCAGCAGCTGAAAATGCTCTGAGATGCCCTTCACTAGCCAAAACCCCATCTCCATGAACTGTACAGAGAGAATGGAGAGGACAGATTCTTAGAAAGGCTGGATCCTTGGGTGTCCTCTAGTTGTGTGTGAACACGAGTTTTTACTCATAACTTGGCAGAAGTCACGGCAGCATTGAGATACAGGCCCTCACATCCACACAAATTCTTTAATCAAAGACAAAGCTTTGATTTGACTGTTCCTCCTTCTGGCCTAGACTTCCCTTCAGACAATCCAGCCCTAACTGGGGGTGGGATGCACTGGATCATCTGCAGACACCAGGAGTCTACGGGAGAGACAATTGTGAGACATCTTCTACAGTCTCAATGCCAAGAAACTCCTCCTGCCTGATCTGCTCACCTCAGGATGATGTGACTTTTTCCCTAGAAGCCCCCCTCTTTCCCTCTAGTGGCTATAAAGGCAGACAGAGGCAGGCTGAGGTGGAAAAATGCCCAGTGGTTAAAGTCTGGTGAAATGTAAGTAACTGAAAACAGTGTTTTATAAGAGGAAACACTGCCTTAACACCAGCTCGTGCTGTGAGACCCACCTGTGACAGTGCAGGAGTGAGGGGAGGCAGAGCCAGGTCTCAGTTACATCCTGCCTCCAGGGCATTTCTGTGCCAAGCTGGGGGTTCAGCTGCAGTTTTACAGTCGTCTCCCAAATGCCCTGGTAGAGACAAGGTGGTTTTGGAGAATGGAAAAGCAAAATATATCCTTGGCCGCAGTGAGGTGTCCTTGGGGACATCTGAGGGGTCCTAATCCCCCAGGAGTGCCTGGGTGAGTGTGGAATTCTGTTGGACAACTGCATCGCATTGCTTAGTGTGGGAAAATGGGGGAAAAATACCAGAATGGGAGAAAATGGGAGAAAATAGGAGAAAATGAGAAGAATGGGAGAAAATTAGCTTTGTCCAGAGATAGTTTGCATTGACACTAAGGAGAAACATCAACAACAGCAGATGTGATAAAACTGGGAGGTTTTCATCCAAAGATGAAATTTTCTGGAAGCTGTGAGAAGTGTTAAAACCCAATGAAGTCTTGACTGCCTTTCTGGCTCTATTAGATATAACGTTGCCAACATGCCTGATAGTACTGCAAGTGCCTCTAAAATTCATATTTTTCTTAAAGCTTTGCCTGCTGCAGCCAAATAAAAAGCACCTATTAAAGAATTATGATTATTAAGCCAGTCCCATGATTTTCTGATGTTTTAAAGATTGTTGAATTGTTTCCCCTCTTTGGCAATCCTGTGGGTGCCAAAATGCAGCTGGGACCTCACACAAACCTCCAAGCACGAGCACACAGTGGACAGCACAGTCTTTGATGCTGAGGTGATGAGGAGCTGAAGTAGGACAGGCAGGACAGACAGACCTGGGGGAGAAGCTGGCAGAAGCTCCTGGGTACTTTGGGCTGGAAAGACTGAGAGAAGAGTGGGTGAGGACTGAGTTCAATGTCTTACACCTCTCTGCCCCCTTTTTAGGTCATGATCCTTGACATTCAGTATTTACTCAGAGCTCAAACTCTGAAGAAGGGCTTAAGCCAGTGGCAGCTAATTCCAACAGCAGGTCAAGAGCTTGTAAAAATGCACATGACAAGAGGGACCCTCAGAGCATGCGGGACTCTGTGCCACTGCCTGCCTGCCCATATTCCAGTTTGGAGAGCATTGGAGTAGGGAGCTATAAAAGCCATTCCAAAGTGCAAGTTCCAGGTCCTGCAGGAGACAAATGCACTTTTGTTCAAGGACTCAGACAAGGAAAAAGGGTTCCCCAAGGAAGACCATGCACATCTCTGTGGCATCTCTGACTCCATCAATTGTAGAGCCCTCCAGTGGTTTCCAAAGCCAGATTTTCATTCCCTGACTGACAGCAGTGCTGGTTTAACTAAAAATGCTCTTCTGCTACTCAGTGCGTGCAGGCATGCAGGCTGGGAAAGTGCAGCTAGGACAGTGAACGTCTGTCAGAGGCCACGAAAGCTTTAACTGCAGCCTTCCCTAACTCTGTTGCCTCTGGATTTTGCTTCTCCTTGCAAAATCAGGACATCCTTAAATGTCCCCTGTCAGGATGTGTCTTTGGGCTGCTGTGAAGGGCAAAAATCAACGTGATTCAGGACCTTGCCCTGCTGGGAGCAGGAGTGGAAGGTTCACACTGAGGCACTGGTGGATCCTGGAGTGATGCAGGTCAGTTTGGGAATGAGGAATTCAGAGGTTGGTGGTGGCAAAGATCAATGAATGCCTCATCAAACAGGGGCTGGTCCATAAAACAAACTGCTGCCACTTGGCAGAGAGGTTGTGCTGGGGCCTCCCAAAGAGACAGTGAAGGATGGAGCAGACATCTGACTGCTCTGTGTTAGGAAGGACCAGTGCTTCGAGCCTCTTGCTTTTGGCCAAAGGGTGCTGATGGATCAGAGAATCCTCTGATGGCTTTAATGGGGCTGCACTGGTTTGTACTGGTTAAGATCCACACTTCCCACCAGGAGCAAAAAGAGAAGCTGGTCTCTGCTCCAGCTGTCTGGGAAAAAACTCCTAAAACTGTTTCAAATCAGCTATAATCAATAAAATAAACAGAACAGGAGAATGAAGGAGAAGGGTGGGACATGTGAGATAAGACCTTCCCCAGTCTCCTGTATGAGCCCAGCCACGTGAGGGCTTGCAGGAGAAGGGTGCCCAGGGGCTGAGCATCCATCACCCACTGCCCTGGTTCAGCTGGGATGAAATTTTAGTGCATTAAGGAGCTGGAAGGAGGCCCCTGTGCCAGAGGCTTTCAGACTTTCTGAACCAACAGTGTCATGCCCAGCCCTGCAGGGTGCAGAGGAAAGGGTTAACACCTCCCAGAACTCAGTTGTGTTGAGAATGAAATAGAAAATCTGAAAGCAGGTCAGTACCTCAGCTGCTTCTGAATTCTCATTAATTTGCTTTCCCTTCTCATTTATTAATGGGCTGACTCACACTGTATTTGCTTTCCCTTTGCTGCAATTTGCAAAATTCCTTCTTATTCCCAGTAGCCTTCTTGGCAGTGTTATTTTTCTCTGTTTTTCCCTGGCCTTTATCATTTCCTTGCAGGTCTTAGCTGAGTTTGCATATTCTCATTCAGTTCCCCTGACTATTTATTTTCAGCCTTTTTCTTTTTATCTTCAGGCCTCTTAAAACACCCCTTGGGGCTGTCTCAGTGTCTCTGGGAGCAGCTGGGATTATCCAGCCACCCATCGTTCCTCTGGAGGGGATTTTTATATCTCCCTCGGCCCTCCATTCCCTTTTTCCTTCCAGTTCCATGTGGGCACTCAGATGGCCTTGCAAAGGCTTGGAAGCTCCCAGGGCTTGGAGAAACCCGGGTTTTTCAGATGGGAGCCACAGCCCTGAGCAGGCAGTGGATCTGTGGAGGTTCTGCTCTGTTCTGCACTGCTGTCTGCTCCCAAAGGCTCTGTGGGCTGGGTATTGCACTGGGCAGGTGGTTCCTTCTCCTGTGCTCTGTCCAACACTGATCATCTCAAGGGTCCAGGGGTTCACAGCTTCGTCCCAGGGCAGGGAAGGGGCAAGCACCAATCTCTGCTCTCTGGTGCCCAGAGACAGGGAATGGTATGAACTTGAGTCAGGGGAGATTTAGGCTGGATGTAGGAAAAGATTCTTCCCCCAGAGGGTGCTGGGCACTGCCCAGGCTCCCCAGGGAATGGGCACAGCCCTGAGGCTTCCAGAGCTCCAGGAAAGTTTGGACACTGCTTTCAGGGAGGGATTGTCCCTTTCAACCTGACCCAACCTGGGATTATCTCTCCAAACCTCCAAATCTTTCCAAACAATCGTGGAGCAAAGGGAAAGGCTGAGGGACTCCTTTGTGTATGAACCAAACTGATCCTCACAACTGAGGCCATTCCTTGGACCTATGGAAGGTAGAACAGCCTGCAGGTGCAGAAACTCTGCTCCACAGTCACGGATCCAGGAAAACAGCTCCATTTCCAAACTCTCCTTGGACCCAGCTCCAGGCAGGCAGGCTCCAGTGACAGCTTTGCCCCCAGAAACTCGCCAAGATTCAGGGCCTGCTGAGGTCGTGTGGTTATCTCTGCTCAACCCAGGTGGATCATCCTTTGTTCTGACATCAAAATAACAGGTCCATCGCACATCATTTACTCAAGTGCTACCTGGAAAACTTCAAATGTAAGCAAGCCCCTTTGGGGAAGTTCAAGAGAAGTTCACAGCAGCCAGGGATTTTTTTTTTTTTTTTGTCCCAGACCCTGAATGTTTCTGTAGCTCAGAAGAAGCCCTGCTCTTTGGGCTGGGCACACACAGCTCTGATGCTCTCCTGGCTGGCACAGACAGGGTTGAATCTTGAAGCTGCTGTCACAGGGGCCATCCCAGATTGTGCCTCCCCGCAGGCAGCAGGCTCTGGGGTCACCCACCCCAAATAAATAGTTCATTCTTCCATGCAAAGCAGCCTCACTCTAGCGAGGGCATGGAGACTGCTTGCCATGGCTCCAACAAAGGCTTCCTTTCTCTGAACTGCCACACAATTGTTGGAGTTAAATAAATCTGTCAGGCACAAAGCAAACTGCGTTAAACAGCGTCCTCTCCCACTCCAGCAGGATAAAAGCTGGGTACTTTGGAAAGTGTTTAAAAACCATTTTTCATTCACTTGTGGTCACTCTTCCCTCCTGTTGCATCCTCATTGCACTCACTCATTCAGGGGCTTGCACAGGGACCTGAATTTCTAACAGGAACAAAAAAAAAAAAGAATAAGGGGAATAAACCCAGTGTTAAAATTCATTCAGAGCTTCTATTATTTGGGACTGAAAGGGGAAGGTCCCTTGCAGGTCACTTTTAAATGTGTCTGTCTAGAGGCAAAGAGATTCAAAGTGCATTTATCATCCTTTTTTGTTGTCCACAGCAACCCAGGGATTTTTTTTCTTTTCCTGCTTTGTGTTGTGGTGAGTGGTACAAATACTACTGGGCTCAGCCACTGTGTGAGCAAGGAGGGCTCTCCTCGGCCTCAGAACACAGCTGGAAGAGCTGCACGCTGCTGTCACAGCACTGGTGGTGATGTGCAAGGTGGAAGGGGCCTGGGATGAGCTGTCCCAAAACTCAAAACTCACCTGGGCTGTGGGGCAGGGGTGGCAGCAGCCAGCTGGAACTCTAATGCACAGTAATTAACCAAAAGCAGGGTTTCAACAGGACCAGAAGGAGCTGTAAGTTCAGGTTTCAGTCATTGGGATGTATGTGAAAGTGTCAGCAAAGTCCTGCTAGATGTTTCCAGGGTAAAATGTGTTGTTTCAGAAGTGCTGGAGTATTTCATTAGACAGCCTTGACACAAAACTCTTTTCCTATTTTCATGGGGCGTTTTTATTTAAAGCCTGACCCAAAGCAGGAGAACATGAAGCTAATTTGGTGTCCCAAAGGAAAGGGTTCCTTTTGGGTCCAGGGGACAAATGACTCCAGGGAAACCTCTTGTGATGGTTCTGATCCCTGGGCTTGGTCCCCCGCCCCAGGGAGCCTGACCCAAATTTAAGCTGAACTTGGGCAGAAGTAACTGATGCAGAAGATCAGCAAAGTCACTGCAAATTTCAGGGCTGGACAGCTGGTGAGGAGAGGGAGCCATGAGGGAGCAAGGCTGGGGGAGAGGAACAGGGAGGGCAGAGGACAAGGAGGAGGAGCTGAAGAGGCAGAGCCTCTGCTGAACTTGCAGTGGTGCAAGGGAGAGCAAAAGGCCAAGCCCAGAGTAAGGCAAACTGAGGATGGGTTGGAAGGAGAGCTGGGAGCTTTTATTACCTCTCTATTGCCACTGGGGGTTTTTCTGAAAAAGGACCCCATTGCCCACCCAGGGGTGAGGCTGGCTCAGCTTCACTGGGGTTCAGGACAGGAATTCAGTGTTGGGAAAACTGTGGGGGGAGCAGCCAGGCGGAGTGACCCCGTGGCTGTGTCCCTGGTGGGTTGTTGGGACAGGCAGGATCTGTCTGTCCACTGGGACAGAGAAGGAGTCATGGGGTGGGCTCTTCCTACAGTTCAACCTTTCCAAACCCTCATACCCTTGTACATTGATGAAGAAGAGGGGCCTCTCCCCTCTTTGGCACATCTGGCTGGTGGTTCTTACCCTTCTCTTGTCTCACAGCCTGGATGGTGTCTCTCTCCTTACACCCCTGCTGTCCCTTCCCAGACTTGGAACTTTTGAAGCAAAAGACAAAGCCCGGAGCAAGGCAAACTGAGGCATGGGTTGGAAGGGGAGTTGGATGCTTTTATTACCTCTCTATTACCACTGGGGGTTTTTGGAACCATGGGCTCAAACCCCACGCAGGTTTCCCCTACTTTTGGCACACAGTGAGGCCAGCACTGTCATCTGTCAGTCAGCAGTGCTCCCTCAGCTCCAGACCCCACTGGTGCTGTTCAGGTCCCCCCATCTCCTTCCAAACAGGTGGCTTTGAATTAATGAGGTCTAGGGATAGTTAGAGAGTTATAAATATATCTTCTGAGATGATGAATTTTAATCAGGAGTCCCTAACGAGCACAAGATGAAATCAGGAATGAGAATGATGGTCCTCCAATGGATCTTCATTAACAATTCAAATGACTGAGGTCTTAATTAAAGGGCTTGTGATTTAGCTGAGGGATTACAGATTGCCCAGGGGGAGAAATCAAAGACTTCAGGCCCCTTTTTTTACAGAAGGTAACGAGCTTTCAAATTAGATTTTTTGGATAAAGAAAAAAAAACAACAACCAAAAACAAGGCCTTGCTGTTTTATCTGGCTGCTTGACTAATTTAAATGATGGTCAGAAATTGAAGTGTGCAACCTTTGCATGACAACCCCATGTCTTCTGCAAGTCCCACATTGCTTCTGTCACTGCCTCACCTCCACATCCCACTGAACCCTGATCCTTGGACAGTGTGAGGGTATCCGTGTTCCCCTTGGGGATTGCTCCAGGGTGCCCTGATGCCAGGGAAATGTCAGCAGGGAGACAGTGAGAAGAGTCCCACCAGCTTTATGACTCTCCCTCATTGCTTAGTTTTTCTGAAATGTGTTTTCCTTGAGAAAAAAATACTGCAAATATTCAGATTGTGTTTGTGGAAAGTTTCATAGAAAATAGATATAGAAAACCAGGAGGGTCTTTACACTTGTAACGTGTTTTCATGACCTGTCTCAGGCCCGTTGCCTTTGGCACACAAGGCTCCAGGCAGCAGGTTTCTCTCCCAGGGCAGCACTGATGTCTGCAACACCGGACCCAGCAGCTGCCCCTTCCTCTTGTCTCTGTTTCTACTGTTCACACTTGCCTGGTTTGAAGGCAAACCTGCAGGAGGAATTAGCTCCCCACAAATATCCTGCGAGAGATTCCAAGTCAGAACCACAATTTAATAGGAGAATTAAAATAAAGGCAATAGTACAGAAACACTGGCT
Organism: Prinia subflava; assembly: GCF_021018805.1. Taxonomy (NCBI): domain Eukaryota; kingdom Metazoa; phylum Chordata; class Aves; order Passeriformes; family Cisticolidae; genus Prinia; species Prinia subflava. The sequence goes on along the minus strand of NC_086267.1, from coordinate 2,399,904 downwards.
TAAACTGGAAGGGTCAGGATATGACCTGGCACCCTGGCAGTCAGGGTGGGGGTAGCACCCCATTAAATGGTCCCATTGAGGGATGGATGTGGTCTTGTTGAGATGGTGATCCTGCAGGAAGATCTGCTCCTTCCCTGGAGGTCCAGTGGGGGTCACCAGCTCTCATCCTCTGGGGATCCAGCGGTGGTGGATGTTCCAATCCTCAGATTGGATCCAGGTAGGAATGCTGGGTTCCTCCCCCGGGCGAGGCATCTCACAGTGGGCTGCTGTAATTCTGTGGGTCATTCTGTGAGACCCTGGTGGCCCACTGGGGGAGATGGCTCTGCTCCTTCCCAGGAGGGAGTTATCAGGGCTGAGCCATGGAGGAGGTAAGAACACTGCTCCACCCATTTTAGCAGCTCATGCAGAAGGTGGCAGAGAAGGTACTTACATTACATTATAACCTTACATTATAACCCAGGACACACCAACACAGCACCTCACCCCGGCAGTGGCTGCCTGAGGCTGCGTCACCTGGCTGTTAGGGTGACACCCTAAAGCAGGAGATGTCCACCCCAGAGTGACCCCTGTTAATGCCAGGCTCTGCCTGTGGCTGCTGTCCCTGTCACGTCTCAGGGACACACCAGCAGGGAGGGGATGCTCAGAGGTGGTTGCATGAGAGAACCCCCAGGGCAGAGGAGAGGACCGTGGGGCAAAGATGAGTGCTCAGACCCCCTGATCCACTCCTTTCCAAGAAGAGGTGGGACAGACAGAGAGGGAGAGGGATGGGGGATGCTGCAGTGGGGGGGGGGGGGGGGGGGGGGGGGGGTGGAAAGAGATGCCCATTTACAGTGGAAGTGCCTCTAAAATCTGGGGCTGGGACTGACCCCTGGCTCTAAAGAGGCTCAGAAGCAGGACTCACATGGAGGGAAGGACAATCCCATGCCATACCTCATACAAGATGGATCTCCATTCCTGACAGAATGTGTGGGGGGATACAGCAAGAAGGAGGTGAGTGGGGCTGATGAAAGGATGGATGAGATGCATTGGCCTCTCTTAGCTGCAGAAAACTGATGATTTTCTCAGCCTGTCCACCTGTCCACCCTCAGTGGGGCAGGTATTTTCCCAAGTCAAGGAGACAGGCCTTGTCCCAAAAAGCCTGCAGGTGAGGACAAGAGGATGGCTGAGGGCTGAGATCTGGCATTAGTCAATACTAATAGAGATGTTAATGACCTTTAAGGGAATCACCTCAGTTTTTTCCTCCTCTTGCTCATCCTCTCAAGGCTTGGTGCCCATGTGCCCTTGTGAGACCTTTGGGAGGGGCAGCAATCCCTTGCACGAAGGGGGGATTGTGGACATGGTCCTGGTGGGCACCCCTGATGGGCATCAGGAAATGTTTGCAAACAGGGCATGAGTCCTGGAAGATGATACCAGAGAAGGTGACCCAGTTTGGGTCCTGGGAAGGGGATGCTGGCATCAACCCCCATCCATCTCCAACTTTTTCTGTAAGTGAGCCCTGTGCTCTCCAGAGCTCCTCTAAAACCAGTCCAGTGTGTTCAGTGTGATGTTTCCCCCCAGCCAGACCCCCACCTGCTTGTCCTGTTGCAGAAACACGTCCAGGGTGGTGCCAGTGGTGCTCCCACCCCACCTGCACCGACCCCAGGGCCATCCCCACAACCTGAGGTGCGAGGTGACTTCACCGGCGGCCCGGGGCTGGCTCGGGAGAGGCACCAGCTGCGGGGCTGGCTGGGACTTACACCTATCACTCTGTAACTTCTGACAGAGGCTGGATTTGCTGAAATGTTCATTGGATTTTTTCCAGCCTGCTGGGGCCCATAAATCTTGCTGTGTAGGGGCTGCTTCTGCTCCTTTCCCTTGGTGAGCAGGGCTGGTATTTTTCTTGGAGGGCGAGACTGGTTGCGAACCCTCCTTCCAGCACCTGCTGCTCCACCTCGAGCCGCATTCCTGAGCAGTGGTGGAGAACAGATCTGTCTCTGCCAGTCGGTGACACTGTGGCCTCCAAGCTGGCCCTGCTCCCCCCCAGCCCCCCTGCAGCAAGGCAGGCAGGGAGGGGGTGCTGGTGCTCCCCCTGCTCCCACAGAAACTCATCCTGCCCAGTCATCAACCCGTGCCAGAGCCAGAGAGCCCCTGCTGGGGTCAGGACTCTGAAGGACATCCCTCCCTGCTCCTCCTTGGGCACATGGGCCAGAAACAACTCGTGAATGCTGAATGTCCTGATCAGCACCAGTCCCTGGGGAGCTTCCCTGGCTCAGCTGGGAGTGTGATGTGGAGCACGGCTCAGGCCATTCCATGGGACTCTCCTGTTGGGATAGGTGCCTCTCATCTGTGCCTCTCATCTGGGGCTTAGGAGATCTTGTTGGTGCCACAGGGAGCTCCCGGATCCCAAGAAACAATCTGAGATTCCTGACAGGGAGGATCTCTCCCCCTGCCTGCCTGGGCTGCCTTGATGTGCAGGTGGGCAGAGCACGGGCTGCGTCCCAAGGATCACGAAGCAGGCAGGTGACAGTGCTGGGGCAGCCTGGCTGGGGTCTGGATGGGATGGCATTGCCATCATTTAACGTTTCTCTCACAGACTGGGATCTGCAACACCCCAGATGCTTCCCATCCATCATTTACCAGTAGCTCAACCACACTCCAGAGCCCACCTGTGAAGGAGGAGCCCTGCTCTGGCCCTCGTTGTGATGCACCAGAGAATTGTGAGAGATTCACACCTCAGAACTGTGTGAATGTCTTCCTCACTCCTTCTTGGTCACCTCTTGTGGGAGCTGACAGTGGTCAGAGAGAATTTCTCAGGCATCAGGCAGCCTGTGAGAAAGCAACTCAGATGGACTTTCCCAGGCATCTGCTCTGAGAAGATATTCCAAACAACTTCTCATCCTCTGCACCTGCTGTTTTTCCAACTTGTTTACTTGCAAAGGTGTTTACGAAGAGGTGGCAGCCTAAATGACCCATCACATTCAATTGTACTGAAACTCTGTATAAAAATGATGTGCCTGTTAATAAACTTTCGCTATATGCCCTCCAAGAAGATTGGATGTTTCTATACCGTTATTTCAGCAGTCCTGAGTATAATAATGATAACTTCTCACCACAGCCCTCTTGCTCCCATCAGCTGGGCACTTTTCCCTGTCACCAGCATTCTCCAGGTCCCCCATGGTCTCACTGCCACGTCTGTGTGTGTCACAGGACATGGTGAGTGCAGGGATGCTGCTGGGTGAGTCTCAGGCTCTTCCTGGGCCACTTGGGATGTGCAAAGGGAAGTGTGTGCATGTAAAAGAGGGCACTGAGATGCACTGAGAGGGCAGTGTGTGTAAAGCCAACCCTGGAGACCTCTTCCTTGGCTGGAATCGTGTTACATGCCTCACTGTAATTAGCCTCTGGCTCTCCCCGAAGAATGAGCAATTGTTTCAGTGATCTGCCAGAGCAGAGTTATGGGCATGTCAGGCTGGCACAGGGGGGCTGTAAAACCAGATCTGCCTGAACCACAGCCATCGTTTGTCAGAAGGAAACCACCTGGCCAGAGAAAAAGGGATTTATTTGCCTCTTCCTTCATCCCATTCTCACAGGTAGAATGTCGGCTCTGTTACAACCCGCCCCAGAAGGAGAAGGGAACCCAGATTAAGAGATTCCTTGGGGTGGATTAGAATGAAATAACACTGAACAAGCAGTGCTTATAAATACATATATATGCAGGGCTTATGTTAGAACAGTTTGGGTTCAATGGAAAATGGCTATGCAACCGATTTGGTTATTATGCCTATTAATACAAAAGCATAAAAATAACACTTAGGAAGATGTATAAGGGTAAAGAAAGAGAAAGGGGATAAGAACAAATGGTTATATAGTTATCACCCACAATCCAGAGACAAAACTTGCTTGTTGCAATTTCAGTGTGAGTTGGTCAAATGATGTTCACAGTCTTGATCTGTCAGGGATGGAGGAAATGCAAAATGCAATATTGAATGGGTTAATATATGCTCAGGCTGGCTGGGAACAGCCAGGTACCTCCCCTGGGGCAGAGAGTTCTATGCTGTATGACTTAATAGGTGGATCAGGGGAACTTCGATGGTCTTTGATGGTTTATGACACCTTTTAAGACACGACAGCTGCTTCTCTTTTCATCTCAGCTGAGCCAATTATGGCCCATCAGAAAGGCATTAATAACTTCAGGTTTATATTTGAATAATGTCCCCAGCACTTCCCTGGAAGGGAGTTTTCACACGTGAGCCAATTAAGGGAGGACATGATAAAAAGAAATATCCTGCCTCAAAGAATCTGCTCATTATTGGCCTCTTCCCTTGCCTGTCTCAGAGCCCAGCTCATCCCCTCGGGATGTCTGTGTGTCTGTGTGTGCCCCTTCTGCCCCTGGGAGGTTACTTTGGGCACAGTCAGCAAAGCACTCCTTGCTTTGGCAAGTGGCCCATTGTTTGGAGTCCCTAACCATTGTTTAGAGTCCCTAACCATTGTTTGGAGTCCCTAACCATTGTTTGGAGTCCCTAGCCATTGTTTTGAGTCCCTAACCATTGTTTGGAGTCCCTAACCACTGTTTTGAGTCCCTAACCATTCCCATTCCAGTCTCTCACTGGCTCTTTGTCCCTGCTGCTACCAAAAGCAGCATTTCACACTCAGTTCAGCTCTGTTCCCTGGTGCTCCTTACCCAACATCACACTCCCACAGGTATCCTAAAATCCTGCACGTTTTGGCCCCAGAACATTCTGCATTTTCCTGCTGTTGCACAGGGACAGGTCAGGAGAGTTTTCTGCTGTCACTTGTCTCTGTTCTTTTGGCTTCCTCCACATGGAGGTGGTCTGCCTCTGCAGTGGTTGGATTGGGTAAATACCTCACGGTTTGCCCAAATTTTTCTGTTCTGTTTGTTTCCAGGGATGTGTCATTGGAGGTGTTTGACACCCAGCTGCAGCCGTGGATCATCTCCAGCAGTGTGACTTTTGTGCCTTTCTGACCAACCATCACCCATTAAACACTGTGTGCCACGAAAAGGTCATGTACCAGCTCTGCAGAGAGCACACCTCGTTCCTCAGATCCTCCTGTAAAATGTCAGGTATCTTACAAGTGAATCAAGGATTTGGGATGCAACTCCATTCAAATTTAGGAGTGCATTCCCTTGAGTGGCTGAATTTGACCTGAAAAATTCAGCCAAATTCCTGGTCCTGGTGCACTGCAGAGACCTGGTGAGACCTTCCAGCTCCTGCCACTCTCTGTCCACATCTGTCCCCCTGTGTAGTTCTGGGAGCAGCTGAGAAATGACTCCAGAACTGTCCTGCCTTTGGTGCTCCCAACTGTGCCCCCTCACCACACGCTGCCAACCTGGGACCAGTCCCATGTGTCATGTATGGGATATACAGGGGCCTAAATCTGCTCCTAGAGCCGAGACCTCCCCTGGGTTCTGCCTGGTGGAACAGAGAGAGGTAATAATTCTTCCAGGAGAACAGCTTCCTCTCATGCTCAGCTCCAGCTGGGTGACCAAGGCAGAGGTGCTGAAGGTGATTGTGTGTGCAGGACACTGAGGCTGGAGGGTTTGAGGGGGGTGGATTGCAGTCTACACCCAGACTGGTGTTTCAGAGTGCCTGGAAGTGCTGTCTGGTGTTTGCTTCCTTTCTGTCATCATTTTCAGATCCAAAGAAACAGCTGAAACCTCTGGAAACAGCAAACTTAAAAGGAGAAAAAAAAAAATCCTAAAACTAAAGATCAAGGGATCTTGAAGGGCTTTATCTTCCAAGAATCTGGGTTTATTTTTGGGAAGGGAGATGAGGCAGAGAAGCAAAAGGCAGCAGATAGCCCCTGCTTCTGGTCCCATTGGGCTGTGGGTGCCCTAAGGCCAGCCCAGATCTTGGATCCAGCTGGGCAGATCCCAGGCTTTGGAGAGCCAAGAGTCAGATTTATTTCTGCAGTTTCCCATTATCTGAATGTCCTGCTGGAACAGCACCAGAAGGCTGTGCTGGGAGTTTTGTAACACTATTTTCTACGGCAGTGCATGGAGCCTGCACATCCCACACCCACCCCAGCTCCCTGCCCCAACCAAAGTGTCAGATGAGGCCAAGGGGGCTTTGCCTGTCCTGCAGCACCCCAGATCTTCATGCCCAAGACAAATGGGAGCTCCCCCAGTGTCACTGAGAGGTGGGAGATAGTGGGATGCTGGCCCTGGAAGAGGAGATGAGTCCCAGCTCCATTCCTTGTTCCTGGGGTGCATGTTTGGATCAGGCAGTCTGGATTTGACCCTGGCTGCAACTCTGCCTTTCAGCTCCATGGAAGTCCTTCCTTACCTCTCCAGAAATATTTTTCCCCAGCAGGGAGGTAGGATCTAGTCACAAACTACAAAATAAGGCAAATTGCCACCCATTTGCCCCCAAATTAAAGCTGCTACAGCAAGAGACATTGGAAACATCTCACCTTGAGGCAAATCGAGTCACAGTGGATAGCAAAGAGTCCCCTCCCACCTGCATTTGAGCTAAAGGCAGAGGTGTGATGTGTTCCCCTGATGCTGTGGTTCTCCTGCAAAATACATCACTCAGTGCAGGACCCCTTTGCACTGGGGGCACACAGAGCACTGCTGGCATGGCTCCTCTTCACTGATGAGGAACTCAGCCTGTCTGCTTTTATGTGAAGAAGCAAAGATCTGCTGCAATATAATGAGGATAAATCTTCCTGGAAAGAAGGACCTGAAAAAAAAACCCCAGGAAACAAAAACCAAACACCCCCGCCTCCCCCCCAAATCAACCCTCCCAAACAAAGAAACAAAAAACAAAGCATAACAAAATATTCAGTGATTTCCATTGAATGTTTTGAATCTTGTGACAAGAACTCCATGTATTGTGTTCTTAACTGCTTTTTTCTCCATCAAATAGAATTTTCACACCTGAAAGATGTAGCTGATTTCAAGACTAATTTAAAAAAGAAAAGGTAATATCACCTGCACCTCAAAATGCAAAATGAAAAATATTTGCCTCTGCAAAACATACTTAGAGAAAAAAATCACCTTGCTAGCCAGGAAAAGCCCATGTAGGTTTTCCTGCAGGTAGGAGAGCTGGGAGAGGTGAGGATTTCTGGAGAGGATTTCTGCACATGCAAAATCCATGCATGCATTTCATGCAAACCAACGCTGTCTGCAGTTGAGGATTTTGTCTCTAAAGGGTTTCTGAGGTGTCAAAAAGTGGGGTTCTTGAGTGGGTTTCTACATGTGACACTTTCCTCTTTAGGAGCATGAGACTGGCATAAAGGAAAAACCTGGTTGGAAGCTGTCACCCTTCCCTCTGAACTCCAAAAAAACTTTGGCAAAGCCAGAGGAGGCAAAGGCACCTTGAGTGTACCTGGTCCCAGCAGGTGCAGGTGTCTCAGCCCTGCCCAGGAGGAGCTGGGTGCTGCAGGGAGGCAGCTCTGCTGCACAGGGGTCCCTGGGGGTTGCACAATCCTGCCTGGCAGCTCCTGCTGTGGGGTTGCAAAACACAGAGCTGTCCACGCTCCAGCGACTCACCCAAGAGCTGACCTCATCTGCCAGGGCTGCCAGGCTTTCCAAAAGCTGATAACAAGAGGCTGATAGCAAGGGGTTTACAATTAAATTGGGAAAGTCCTTATTTCCTACTGAAACTGGGCAAAGTCTGCAGCTGCTGCAATGCCCCTGATACTGCGGATGTTGAGGCACACACAAAGTGTTGGATGCTGGCACAGAGAGGGAGGGATGGGGAGAGAAAGGATGATTTTTCATTTTCCAATACATTTTTCATTAATAAAGCACCTGTGTGTGTGTGTGGTGGGAAGTAGGGGCTGTGCTGGGTGGCTGTGCCAGCTCCTATCCCCAGGCAGGGCTGTCCTGGTCTAATGTGGCCAGCAGCAATCCCACACAATTATTATGAACAAGTGCTGTTTTCCTTGGAAATAAAGGGCCTTCTTTCCAAATATCCAATTTTTATGAAATATTGTTTTTTCTGTGGCCAAGTTTGATTAGGATTTTTTCCAAAAAATCATGATTTTTTAAAAGTTTTTCTTTTCTTTAATCTGAAACTGTCCCAGAAGGCTCCATCAGAGAGAATGGAAAGAGAATGGAAAGAGCAATGTGTCTTCTGCTATAGTGCACCCAGGCTTGGTGTGATAAGTAACTTTGGTTCATTTTTTTGAGGCCCTGGTACAGATTACCCAGGGAAGCTGGATCCCTGAAAGTGCCCAAGGCCAGGTTGGATGGGGCTTGGAACAACCTGGGATAATGGAAGTTGTCCCTGCCCACAGCAGAGTGTGGAAGGAGATGAGCTTTAAGGTTCCTTCCAGCCAAAACCATTCCATGATTCTATATAGCCAGTAATGCTGTAATAGACCAGGGAAAACCACATGAAAAAGCAAAATTCATCAGGGCCAAAAAGCATCAGCACCCACCACAGCATGTCCTGCACTCCTGCCTAATGTACAGAACCTAGATCAGCCATATCTCCCAGGAAAGTCAGAAAATCTCTTTCTCCTGGGCTAGCTTCTCCCACACAGGGAGGAGGGATTCCTAAACTGGTGTGGGACTGCTTTCCCAACCACATGGCACTGGCCAGGGTCTCTGTGGCATTAAAACTGACTGCCTGTGCTTTGCATGGCACAGTTTGTAGGCTGAACATCAAAGTTTTTGAGTGAGCATTACAAGGTTTCCTAGAAAATTTTAGCACGTGACTTGGCGTTGGCACCTCACGGCGATAAATAAAGCCCAGTGCTGGTGCTTTCCATCCCCAACACTGCGAGTGAGAACATCAGGGGTTTCTCTTTCCTGTGAAAAGCCCATAAACCCGCCAGGTAATTAATTTTCTGCTTTTGAGGAGAGCTTAGTCTGGCAAAGAGTTCAAGGCAGGAGCATTAGCAGAGCTCAGCTTCCGCTGAACCCTGAGAGAGATGGATGTACCTTCTGCTAGGGGCCCGTTCAGCTGGGAGGCTGCAGGAAAAGCAAAACAGGCTCCCTAACAGGAATTGCATCCTGAGTCATTACTTTCAGATACTTGAGTGTCAGCCAAGGACATACAGCGAGTGTGTCCCCGCGTGAGCCCCGCTGTTTTTATTGTCCTGTTATTCCAGGTTGCTGCCTGGGGGTGAGGAGGGGAGGCTGGGGGCTGTTCCTGCCCCTCTCATTGTTGCAGTAGCCACCCTGAGGGAGCAGGGCTACAGCTTTCTCCACGTGCTGGGATCACTGACCTGCGGTTCTGTGTGAGGTGATTTGATGAAAGAAAAGCACATTTTGCCAAGTCTTTTTTTGTGCTGTTTGTTCTTCATTGACAGCCCGCCGCCTGTGTCCCAGTCAGCCCCCAGTGCAGGTGGGTTGGCTGGTGGCAGCAGGGCACCACGGAGGGGCTGGTGGCAGCAGGTCACCACGGAGGGGCTGGTGGCAGCAGGTCACCACGGATGGGGCTGGTGGCAGCAGGTCAGCGTGGAGGGGCTGGTGGCAGCAGGTCACCATGGAGGGGCTGGTGGCAGCAGGTCACCACGGAGGGGCTGGTGGCAGCAGGTCAGCGTGGAGGGGCTGGTGGCAGCAGGTCACCATGGAGGGGCTGGTGGCAGCAGGTCACCACGGAGGGGCTGGTGGCAGCAGGTCACCGTGGAGGGGCTGGTGGCAGCAGGGCACCACGGAGGGGCTGGTGGCAGCAGGTCACCACAGAGGGGCTGGTGGCAGCAGGTCAGCGTGGAGGGGCTGGTGGCAGCAGGTCACCATGGAGGGGCTGGTGGCAGCAGGTCACCACGGAGGGGCTGGTGGCAGCAGGTCACCGTGGAGGGGCTGGTGGCAGCAGGGCACCACGGAGGGGCTGGTGGCAGCAGGTCACCACAGAGGGGCTGGTGGCAGCAGGTCACAGTGGAGGGGTTGGTGGCAGCAGGTCACTGTGGAGGGGCTGGTGGCAGCAGGTCACCACGGAGGGGCTGGTGGCAGCAGGTCACCACAGAGGGACTGATGGCAGCAGGTCACCACGGAGGGCTGCTGCACCATGAGGTGCTCCATGAGAGTAGCTCTGGGTTTGTGGGCAACTGGTCATGTGCACACCCAGGTACTGCTCACAGGTCACTGGGACAAATGGGTCATTCAGGTCAGCAGGCCAGGCCGTGCCTGCCCAGCACACTCTCCTGTGAGCCCCCCATCAGGGCCATGCCACCTCTTGTCCTCAGGAGTGTGAGCATCAGCCACCTGGCAGACATTTCATGGACTGGGGGCCTGGTGCACAATCCAGGATGGGTCCCCTGTCCAGGCCTGGCCTTTCTCTGCTGCTGCTGCAGTGGAAGCAGAACTCAGGGGTTTGTTATGCCCCGACATAACAACGTGGCACGTGTCTGCAAGCAGTGACATATTTTCCCTCCATGCTGCGTGTCCCCTCTGTCCCTTCCTTTGCCCCATCCTGCTGAGCCAGGAGTGCAGCAAATGCCTCGGTGCATTTTTTCGGGGGCTGCTGGACCACTCCCCCTGCCCGCCCCGCTGCGTGTGTGTGTTTTATTGTTTGCCTGTTGAGGTGTGAATGAAGTAATGGGCTTTCTCAGCCACCCCATCCGTCTCGGCTGACAGCTCCGCTTAGACACATTGTGCCGTGCTGTATAAACCCTGTCACCTTGCCATCTCCAAACAGACAGCTTCCTCTGGGAAACTGTAATCAAGCCCTCCTGAGCACTCAGCTAGCACTGTCCACGGCTCGTAAATCACGGCAGCTTTCCTGGAAAACCGTGAGAGGAGACAGAGGGGCCGGCACGCACGCACCCAGCTGGAGGGTCCCGTGGCTGCTGGGGCGAGCGTGCCTGGATGGGCCACCAGGACCTCAGCAAGGTGAGGAAACGCCTCTGCTGATCCCAGCCAGCAGCAATTGGGGCTGTCACGGCGTCTCTGATGTGCCTGAGGTTGGAAGTGCCCCTTTTGGGAGCCAGGGCTGATCCGCTGGGGATGCCTGACTGCATAAACCTCTCAGCACCCGGAGAACAACACACAGGGCTCTTCTCCAGCCACCCGGGTTTAAACAGTGTGCCAAGAGGACAGATGGATGCTCCTCTTAGCAACCCATGCCTCTCCCTCAGTTACTTTGGGAGCTGCTGGGGGTGACCTGGTCACTGTGGTGAGTTGCCACCATCAATCCTGGAGCTCCACGGGCATGGATGTGTCCTGTGGGAGTGGCTGTCCTGACTGCCTGGGGCTGCAGGGAGCTGGTTCATGGCTTTGCCCTGCCAAGTGCTCACTTGTCCAGGGACACTTCAGCTGGAAAAAAGCATCATGCTTTTCTCTCTTGTTATCTGCTGGCTTGGGAACTTCAGGCACGTGGAAAGAGAAGCAGGACAGGAATGACTGTTTCTGCATGGCTGGAGAAGGTCTGTCCTCCTTCTGAAGGGACCATACTCTCACTTCCTGACTGACTCTGTTGCCATCAGTTTTGGACAACAACAAGGCCCTATGGACCTTCATTTCATGCCCCCTTTTCCCTGCACTCCACCACAAGGCTATCAAGTCATCCTTTGCCCGAGTCCAAACTTCTGGCAAAGGCTCTGAGATCCACAGAAGAGACCAGCAAGCTGCCTATTTTGTAGAAGATGAAGGCAAGTTGCTAGTCCAGCACAGTTGGTGAAGAGGCACAGATCTGGCCTGGGATGATGGAGCATTAAGTACCAGGGAAGAGGAAAGGAGACAGGCCCAAGAGGAGTTTGGGGTCTCTGTGAAATGCAAGAGGACTTTCTGTCTCTTTTCAGAGCCTGCAGCAGCAGGCTGAGGTTGAGCTAGAGCACAGTGCATTAGCCTGGGATTAGAAGGTTGATGATCACCCTCCAGTGCTGCCATCCCTCGGTGTGACAGATGCTCACAGATTTTGCTGGCACAGTCCTGGAGGATGGACCAGTGTGGCCGGCGTGTGTGTGTGTGTGGGGAGAAGCAGTGAGCCTGGGCCCCGAATTCCCAGCCCTATTCAGGAAACCATCAGCATGATATGCAGCCCTAATTAGGCGAATAAACTTAGTAAAGAATTCAAACATAAATTTGCTCTTGCTGATTTCGGGCTTCGCACATGTTCACTGAGTGGACGGGCTCCCCCAGGACCCCGGACTGAGATCTGCACTATCTCTGATTTATAAGGTCCTCTTGGACATGCTAAATATAGTATTAAGTGTAATAAATGCAGATCATGTTCTTAAATATTCTGTGATTTATGCCCAGGCTCCTTCCCCTGAGAGCTGGGCTCATAAATCCTCTGTGCAGATCTGTAGTGGGGAGCACTTTCCTCAGGCGGGTTGGAGAGTTAATAAGCAGGAAGGGACCAGCAAGTATGAAAGGGAGCAGGGGAGAAAAGCCAAGAGAGAGAAAGAGGAGGGAGCTGTGGCAAAGGAGAGAGGGTTCCCATTGCCCTTTTTTTTTTTTGGTGTATGTGGCACCCTCTGTTGGGCAGCAGGACGCTGGGATGCTCCTGCTGGGAATGGGGCTCTGGATGGCTCCTCCATGCAGGAAATTCGACTCTAAAGGAGTCTGTGGAACAGCCCTGAAGCTCTTGGCACTTTTCTGTGGGTAGGATAACGTGGCTCTGGTTTGCAGGTTTGCTTGGCTGAGCCTCCTCCTTTGCTGGCCTAAAGCAGTCACATCCTACTGGTGTGGGCTGCTCTTTGCCTCCCTTCTCCAGGCAGCACCCAGCATGGAGATTAAACAGGGGAAATGCTGACACAGAGGCTGCAGGATGTGCTGGGAAAGCCTGGAACCCAGCTGGGGGAATGGGCCGTGGCTTGCTGGGCCAGCAGTGCCCAGCCTGGGGACAGATGTCTCTGGGGTCCCCGCCCTTCCCCCGGGGACCACAGTGAGACCTGCACATCACCATGTCCTCTGCTGGATGGGGCAGCTCTCAGAGCCTTGCAGGGGTGTTAACCTCTGCCTGGAGGCTAGGGCTGCTGCTGGGAAGGGCTGAGGGGTGTGGAACCACAAGGAGAGATGCTTTCCCTGCAGGGCTGTGGCAGGGGCTTTTCTCAGCTGAGCCATCTCCTAGTGTGGACAGCAGGAGCAGGAAAGTAATCCTTCCCTGGTGAAGTGTGTCCAGTTCTGGGCCCCTAAATTTAGGAAGTAAATTGAGATGCTCAAATGCATCTGGAGGAAGGCAGCAAGGCTGGTGAAGGGCTTGGAAAAAAAGCCCTATGAAGAACAGCTGAGCGAGCTGGGGTTGTTTAGCCTGGAAAAAAGGGGGGTCAGAGGAGATGTTACCACTACCTACAACTACCTTGAAAGGTGGGTGTAGCCAGGTGGGGGTCGGTCTCTTCTCCCAGGCAAGCACTGACAGAATGAGAGGACACAGTCTTAAGCTGTGCCAGGGGAAGTTTAGGTTAGATGTCAGAAAAAAACCCTCTTCACTGAAAGAATGATTGGGCAATGGAACTGTCTGCCCAGAGAGATGGTGGGGTCACCATCCCTGGGTGTGTTTAAAAAAAGACAGGATGTGGCACTCAGTGCCATGGTTTAGTTGAGGAGGAGGTGTTAGGTTAGGTCATAGGTTGGACTTGGTGATCTCAAAGGTATTTTCCAACCTACTTCATTCTGTGATTCTTTAAATTTGTGTGTCCTGATGCAGCCATTCTTCACTGTTCTCCCTCCCTTTCCAGCCCTAGCCACCTCTTTTGTTTCATCCTAGGTGTGATTTCCTCTCTTTTGTTCCTCATCCTCTTCTGACAAGGCCCAGGCTCCTTCCTGCACACCAGCCCATCGCAGACCTTCACTCTCCTCCCTACCAACCACTGACCTTCTCTTCCCACCCTTTCTCCTGTGCCCATTCTTCCTCCCCATCACTGAGCACACCAGCTCATCACCCTGGCCTCTTCCTCCCATGGGACCACCCTCTCCAAAGCTCTGTCTTGGCAATGGGGGGACCAGCAGCTAAAATTGTGTCTCCCCACATGCTCCCAGGCCCCCCTTGCAGTTATTTCTCACTGAGGAAGCAGCCCAGGACCAGGTTTGCCATCTGATGGGAAAGCAATGCTGCAGGGTGGGAAGGCTTGCAATTTCAGAATAGGAACGTCTGGGCCAGATGGGAAGGGGGCTTGTTTGAAAGAGCCTCTCAAAGGGAGGAGAAAGGGGGGGGGGGGGAAATGGGAGAAGTGAAAAAATGAAGCTGCGGATTGGCATCAGTGTGCCCTGTGGAGAAAGGTTGGTTTGTGATCGCAGACCGTGCTTCCCGAGGAGGACAAGAGGGTGATTTATCTGCAGGAACAAGGGATGGGTCAGAGATGTGAAACACAGATTTGGTCAGAGAAACTGGCCCAGCCAGCCCTGGACACAAGAGATGCTGCTGTGGGAGAGAGGAGCCTGCAGTCCCTTTTTTGGGGGCATGATTGTCCCAGTTTGTCTGCTTGGTGCACACAACGATAATCCCAGGGTGCAGTTTTATCACTGCTCACCCACGGCCGAGGCAGGAGGGCTCCAGTGGGGCATGAGGCTGGTGCTGTAATGACCCTGCTCTGCACTGACGATTTCCAGTAAAAATCCATCATGATTAACACACTGAATTTGTCACAGCCTAGACTTTCATGACAAAAAACATGACTTTTTGGGTTTTCTCACAACAAGTCATGTTTGTAATCTAATAAGCACTGCTCCCCCACAGTCCTTTACAAACTCAGCTCTGTTTGGTTCCTGGGTCGTCACAGATGGGAAAATGACCAGAGCTGTGAAACACTTTCATTTGTCAAGTTTTATTAAATGGCTTGGAATATTTTTTATTTTTATTACCAAACAAGGGTTTCTCAGTCGGTTTTGGGACCCTGCATGGGCCCTGCTCTATCTCCAGAGCTTTTGTGTGTTTTTTGTGACTCTTTTCCCCTCTATTGCCCCCAAAATAGGCAGCCTCAATGAGAATCTGAGATTTCTCAACAGTCTTGTGCCAAGTAGGGGAAACCTGGAGGAGCAGTTGTATTTGGTTGCTTGAGGTATTTCAGTGCAAAAATGTGAACTGAAAATGGCAGCAAAGAGGCAGTGAGGTACAAAAACTGTTTAAACATTTTTCTTTTACTGCAAAAAAACCCCAAAACACAGCACAAAGATTTGTCCCCATTGGTATCTGCTGTAGGAAGCTCCCACAGGTGAGGATGGGACACGCAGGTCACATCACTGGCACGACACCTCTGCCCTCCATCCCTTCCCTGTGCCATGGGATCTCATGCCGTGCCACGCTGTCCTGCCCTCTCTTATCCCCTCACCAGATATCCCATTTCTCAGTGTTGGCCTCCTCATTCCCTGCTTGCAATCAGTTTCTGAGGTCAATGCAGGGACTCTTGCATGGAGAACTCACCCCATCCAATCAAAAAGTCTTTTGAGCTAAATTTTTACAATGACAATCGAGAAAGCGGGCTATAAAAAAAAGAGGGAGAGAGGCTTTTTACATGAGCAGACAGGGATAGGGCAAGGGTGAAAGGTTTTAAACTAGTAGAGATTTAGATTAGATGTGAATGAAGAAGTGAATGAAGAAATTCTTTCCAGGATGCCCAAAGAAGCTGTGGCTGCCCCATCCCTGGCAGTGTTCAAGGCCAGTTTGGACAGGGCTTGGAGCAACCTAGGATAGTGGAAGGTGTCCCTGCCCATGGCAGAGGGTGGGAATGGGATGAACTTTAAGGTCTCTTCAACACAAACTTCTCTGTGACTCTCTAAAGAATGTGAAATCCTGGCAGCTGATGTGGACTGCACAGTAACAGGCTGGTCTCAGTACATTATCTGTGAGGCCAGATGGTATTTATGACCCACGTCACAGAAAGCCTGTGTACTGTTCAGCTATTTATTGAAGAAATTTCAGGGATTTGGCAAAGAATGATAAGGATACAGGTTTGGAAAGTCCTCCTGCCCTGGGGCTTCATCATGAGAGCTGGGGAGTCCCCATTATAGGAAACTGTTGCAGGAGAGTTTGTCTGGGAGACAAAAATGTCTTGATTGTTTTGACCAGACTTTAATTATCAGGCAGGAAGATGTGGCTTATCCAGGGGCAGACAGTTCACTCCTGTTATGCCCAGCAAGGTACAGCCAGACCCCCAGATGACCTGGGTGTCTTGGAGGACTCTGCAGGACTCTGTGTTTCTGTGTCCTAGGCAATGATTATCTGGGCAGAATTTAATGCTAATATTTTTCCCTCTTTGGGGAATTTTCTTCCTTTGATGACAACAAGGCTGGACTGGTCACCAGCCCAGGCAGACTGTGGGGATGAAGGTGTGACCTGCACTGGAGCACAGACCAAGGAACCACCAGAGGGCCCAAGGGCAGTCCTGAAGAGCCCCTGAACATCTGGTATCAAACACAGAGCCCTGCTCAGTGCCTTAGGGCAGTGCTTTGCCCCATACATTTTGTCCTGCTGACTTCTACAGTACCTTGAAGGGTGAGGACTCTGTAAGATTAACTCTAAAATCAATAGCCAGTGACCCTGGTCCAATAATCCAGGGTCTGCACTGTGATGTCCCTTGAGTCTCAAGGGCCAGGATTGTGCTTTGGGTGAAACAACGCTGTGCACAGCACTGAGGAAAATGAGCTGGCTGCTGGAACTCTGCTCACTGGATGCTGAACATGTGCTGTGGGTTATGTGATGGGATTATTTATCCAGAAATAACATTTTCTTCTGTGCAAGCCTCAAAGCGATCATCACTGTGCAGTGTGCACAGCAAAGAGCAACACATCCTCCAGCCTAACCCGTGAATAAGGATGAAATATTTGAATTTGATGGATCTCTGTAGGGAAATATTTAGTGGGACAAGATTCAGTGTGATATTGGGGTTTGCAGGCTAGTTTGCCCAGGAAGAGAAACCAGTAACGTAAGTCTAGCTGATCTCCTAGTGCAGTGCAGTTTTTCTTCTTACAGATGTCACTCTCCAATCACAGGCACAAAGAAAGGATCCCAGCAAACCCAGGGAATGAGCTTCTGCCAGGAACAGTTGCAGGGATGTGGGGGAAGAAGTTATTAGGCCCTATTTTAGGGGTTTTGTCCAGAGTCTTTGCTAGTTTCCCAGGTTGAGGCTGATGCTGGTAACATGACCCCGCTGTGGAGTTCAGGCAGTCACAGACCTGGGACACCAAATCCCCCTGGAGCCATGTCCAGTCTCCCTTCCTGCTGCCTGCAGCAGTGATGGATCTCCAAGAGGTCAGTGAGTTGTACTGAGTCCAAGCACCTTCTGTTCAGTTCTCTGCCTCAGATACTGCATTTTCCTGAGCTGACGATTGCCTAGTTCTGCCCCAACAAACCTCCTTCTATTTCTGTAGAGGCTTGCTGAGTGTTTTCATTTAGCAAATTATTATTATTTCTTCCTGTCCTTAGTACTGAGCACATTCAACTGTTTGAAACTCTCCCCATTTGGTGTGTCAGATTCTCTTCACTTTATCTTATCAGGATAGTACTTTCTCTCTGTTATATGATATGTCCACACATAAATATCAGTGTGTTCAACTTGACTGTTTCCCTTCTCACCAATTTAATTTGCTTCTAACTTTACAGGTACTTTCAGGGCTGTTGCTCTAACAACTTGGGCCCTTCTGTTGTTTTTTATGGTAAGACAGAGCAATACATGTCCAGGTTTCCCTAACAGAAGCCTGATGATATTGGATGTGCTTCACTACCATGGTATTGGTGATGATTTTTCATGATCTACCTTGTTGTTTCCCTTCACTTGGAAAGTGATCCTGAAACTCAGGATTGTTCTGGCTCACTCCATGCATGTCCTGAGAGCTGTTCAGGTTCTCAGGAGCCTGACACTGGTTTGGTGCATCCAGCACCATCCATGCCCTGCTGCCATAGGACACACTGTGACATGCCCTGTTGCCATGTAAGTTCTTGGGTTTAAAACTTTTTTTTTTTTAATAAACTCCCATGTCACATTCAGCAGTAGCACTGGAAAACACAGATATTTCTGTAGGATGAGAACATTGCCACCTGGTTTGGGAAGGCAGGTGTATCTTCTTGGGAAGATGCTGATAGTATCCTTAGACTAAAGGGGCTGCATGCAAGAGAAAGCAGAAACATCTTGGGCTGGTACAGCACAGCCTGGGGGAAATGTTCTACTGTAAAATCAGGATCTCAACAGGTTGGTGGAAGCAGATTCAGGGTCTCCAGACCAGCCTCTCACCAGCAGCAGGACTCCAGCACTGGCTAGGCTTGGCCATGGCTTTGCCTAGAAAAGCCCTGGAAAATCCCATCCTGCTCCTCTCTGGGGACCTGTCCCAGAGTTTCTCAATGCCCTGCCTGGACCTGCTGGAGCCACTGCCCTGATACCATCAGTTTGTCTCTGTGCTCCTGCCCCAGGAGGGGCTGCTGCACGTCATGACAGGGCGAGGTGGCTGTCCCCAGACTGCCACCAGTGCCTGGGCTGGGCAGAGCTCAGAGGAGACCCCAGAGCCAAGAGAACGGGGCACCAGCCCTTGTGTATCCCTGTGGCAGGCTCACCGCAGCTGCCACTTGTGTGAGCACAAGTGATTTATGTTGACTTTTCATTTTGTTGTTTAGTAAATCAGGAACTTGGAAATCAGCATGGTTTCTTGTGTGAGCCTCACTAATGGCCGAGGTTATCACAACAGCTATAAATCCCCTTCGATTCTGGATGGGAAATTTCATTATTTCTCCTCTCTCCTCCCTTCTCTGGGCCATGAGACCTGGCAGAGCCATGGGAGAGAGGAGTTGATTCAATCCAGCTCTGGCTAAAAGTGATCAACCATGAATCATCATGTGCTGGAGACCCTCTCCTTCACTGAGCCTTGACTCCCAGGGAAGCTGTACTGGCTGGTCTGTGAGCAGGAACTGCTTCCAAGGGCAGAGCACAGGGTGAGGCAAGACACCTCCTGCCCTGACAGGTGGTAGGAACTATGGTCATCTACTTGTTCTGTCCCCTGCTGCTTCTCTTTGGGGACACAAAATGACCAAGACAGTGTGGACAATGATGCTGGGATACCCCCATGAACAGATCCTTTAGGACTGCAAAAGGCTGTAAAAGCCTTCAGCCAGTTCAGACATGAGCAAAAACACTCACCAAAAAAGGCAGACCCAAAGGGAATTCCTCTTCTCTCTCCTACTGCCTTCCCATCTTTCTCTGTCCCCTGGGAGGGAAATGTTCCCTCTACACCCTGCCCCATAGGTCCCACTCCCCTGCTGCCTGCACCCCTCCTCCTGCACCCCCTGAGCCCCAGGGTTGTTTTAAAGAGATCTTCCAGGGCCTTGCAGCTGACATGTGAGGACATGTGACATCTCCCTCCTTGTCAGCAGCCCAAAGAAGTCAGATGGTTTGCAACCTTCTCTTGCCCTTGGCACCCTGGACAAGCTGGGGGTGTCTGTGTGAGGCCACATGAACTGGTACAAATTGCTGTAAGATAGGAACTGCTGCACATCAATGAGTCCCACAGCATCCTGTGTGAGCTACCCCCTGGCACCTCATTTTTGGGGAACAGAAGAGGGTGAGGTGGAGGACACTGAGTTGTGTGGGTATCCCCATCCCAACATCTCCTCCTTTCCTGCTTTCCCCACCAAACCACTCTCCCTCCTGGTGCCCCTGGGGCACTCCACTGCTGTTTGCCCCCCAGCCTTTCTGCCCCTCTGCTGCCCCATATCCCTTGGGGTGGGGCAGGGCAGGACAGCAGGAGAGGGCACAGCTCGGGAGGTGGGCACCCTGCTGGCTCTGTGATGGCTTCATAATGTATCCCAGATTCCACCCATTCCCATCCCTGCTGCGTCCTATCACTTCCCTGGTTATTTTTGATTGCTGCTGAGCACAGATCTTCGTGTGCATATTTCTGTCAGTAGTTCAGTCATTTCATTCTTATGTTCCTACACAAGTCTTGGATGCCTCATCGGCGCCCAGTGACTTACTGCTCTTCAGCATGTCAATTTTTTCCATTTATTTATTATTTATTATTTTCTTCTGATACCCCCATTGCTCATTTTAAAACCTGAAATGAGCTGATCCAGAGTAGCTTTCTACCCTCCCTGTCTATGGGCCTGAACAATCCAAAGAAACCTCTCAGCTTCCCATTCCAACTTTTTGCCATCGCCCTCTGTTTCCCTCCCAGGATTCCACCTACTCACAAACACCAGATTTTATGTATTCTTCTGTCTTTTCATTGCTTATTTTTGTACCTTTTTATTTTATAACATTTTTTGCCATTTGCTCTGAAGAA
Organism: Prinia subflava; assembly: GCF_021018805.1. NCBI lineage: Eukaryota > Metazoa > Chordata > Aves > Passeriformes > Cisticolidae > Prinia > Prinia subflava. The sequence goes on along the minus strand of NC_086267.1, from coordinate 2,379,809 downwards.
ATCCCATCCTAATTCTCTTGTTAGGTAATTCCTGGCATGCTTTATATTGTCTCTATTGCCTGTACTAAGGCTGGATTTCCTGAAGTGTTCAGCTCAAATACGCAATGAAACCCTGTCATTTTAGCAAATGTTGTTGGTTTTCTTTCCCACACGGGCCCTTCTGCTTTTTCTCTTAAGTTGTGCAGCCTTCAGAGCCTCATTGATGGGCACATCCACAGCTTCCATATCAAAGCTATGGCCTGAAATGAATTTGCCTTCAGGGCCCTTTAAATGAACTCTCCTCATTTATTTATTTTGAAGTAAGTTCTCGCTTTCTAACACTGAGCAGCCTCCAGCAGTTTTGGAGACAGCATTTTCCCCAGTGACTCCAGCTAATAGTGTGGTGATCACTGGAAGTTAATGGCTCATCACTGGCAGCTTCTTGAGGTAAAACCTCAATGCGACTTTGGGGCAGAAATGACAAAATATCTGTTTAAAAAAACCCAAATAAACAACCCAGGCAGTAGCCATAACTGTGCGTGTCACTGTCTGGTTCATATCAGTCATCTCGGCCTGAACTAGAACCCAAATCCTTCGTACAGCACTTGCAGTTATTGTGGGGGAAATGTCAATTCGAATAACAGACATTACAGTCAGTTTTGAGGTACACAGAAGCCTAATTTAGAAATCAAAGCTGTTTTGTCAGATGGGTTATGGATTCCTTGCCTCCAAAACAGACGTGAAAATGAGGCTTGAAGCAGCAGATGTTCCCCTAAACACTGCAGATTCCCCAACTTTTCGAAACCAGAGTAAACTTGAAAGCACAGTTACACTCCTGGGCTGAAATGTGTGCCTTAGAAGCATCCCTTACAAAAAACTCTTCCCCAAAGCATCTCTCTCTGGGCTGTCCCCTCGGGCTGCCTGGATGCTGCAGGCCTTCTGCTGAGGACTTGCAGGCACATTTCACCTCCGACACTTCCCCAGCTTGGGCACAGCCCGGGCTGGCACGTTCGGAGCGGCGCATCCTGGGCTGGCACGTTCAGAGCGCCGCATCCTGCCCAAGATGGACCCACCAGGACGCACCTCCCGAAACAGCAACTTCTGCCCCTGGAGAACTCTGCACACCCTCATTTATAAATAACTCAGTCCCCCGTGTCCCCACCAAGGAGGGGACAGCGCTCCTGCCGCCCTCAGCCCGCAGACACCCGCTGGGCAGGGCGGGCAGGCTGTGGGCTTCACGGCAGGCCCGGCGCGGGCAGCTCGCTGCCAGCTCCAGCCCGGAGCCAGCATTCCTCAGCCGGCAAAGGCTCTCACCCGATGAAAAGCCCCAATTCAGCTCCTGCACGGCGAGTACCTGACACCTTCCCCAGCACAAAGAGGGCTTTCTGCCTCCCGGCCCGGCCGCGGCCGGGGAAGCGGTGGCGAAGCAGCTGCCTCTCGCCCAGAGGGGTCACCGAGCCACATCCTGCACACACCCCGAACAAAACCCACTTGTCTTGGGGGGCGGAGGAGAACATAGCTCCGGGCAGGTGGCTGCCAGCCGGGCTCGTGGCTTAAGGTCTGCCAGACTTCTGGAGGGGATGGTTCTCTCGAGCCTGCAAGCCTCGCTCAGGTCAGTGTGATGGGGAGGTTTGAGCTGTGGAGGTTTTAGGACTGGCTCTGCATCTTGGGCTCCTGTCTCTGAGGTGCTGGCCTGGCCAAGCCCGCTGTGGTGACTGGTGTTCCTCTGTCTCTGTGCTCCTCCACAGCCAGCCCAGAGCTGGGATGGTCACACCAAGACTGACTTGTGGGTCAGACAGGTTGGGCTGGGAGGTGAGTGGTAATCTCAGCACTGAAACTGGGTTTGTGAGGGATGGAGGAAAATTCATTTTGGGAGGTATCTACTGAGAAAGCACTGGAGAGGCTGTTAGTCTTCATCCTGTCTTTGCTCTTTCCTTCCCCAGGAGAAACCAAGTTAGAAGTGGTCCACAGAAGTTCCCTCACCCAGCAGTGCCTGAATGCAGGCTACAGTGTGTGCCACAGACCCCACAGGATGCAAACAACTCAGCTCAGAGACCCTATAACATTTCTGCTTTTCAACCAGGGACTGTCAAATGCGAGATGTGTAATCCACCCAGGAGGAGAGGATTTCCAGGGAGAGGAGAAGAGGACTTTCCATATCAGGGCTTCCATGCCCCAGCTGAGAGCCAAAGCCTCCAGAATGCAGCCAGGGCCTCCCTGCCCAATCCCTGCCTGTGCCTTGGAGACTCTGCCTTGCTCATCAATGGTCCCTGGTCCAATGCTCCCAGTGTGGGATATTGGGAAGCTGCCCTGGTCCCCTACCCAGCTTCCCTGTCCACCACAGGGGCATTCTAGCCACACAAATCCATCTCTTGATCCAGACACGTAAACCCAGACTGTGCAGTGCAGAGCATTGCAGCAGCCCCCCTCCTTGACTCTGATCCTGTCAGAGCCAGTGTTGGCTGCAGCTGCCTTCACAGTGCTATGGAATCATTCAGGCTGGAAGATCACCAGCTCCAACCATTAACCCAGCACTGCCAGGTGCACTGCTAAACCACGTCCCCAAATGCCACATCCACATGTTCTCGAGCACTTCAAGGGGTAGTAACTCTACACCTGCTCTGGGCAGCCTCTTTCAATTCCTGACAAACCTTTCTGTGAGGTTCAGGCTTCTCAGTCATCCTGCTGCAAAAGCACAAGGAGAAGTCATCCTCTCCCTATGTCCCACAAGCCCGTGGGGGTGCCCAAAGAGGCTCAGCCTACTAAGGGAGACCAAGCTGATGCTGGAAGCATTTGCATTCCTTCTGAATGCAAGCCAGATGTGACGTGAAACATCACATGTCAGGCAGATTGGCCCAAAAACAAAACCAAGATTGCCCTCAGCAAGATGTGCAAACCCTTCTCTGTCTCCCTTAATCACCATTCTGTCTTTTATTGCTCTCATAAACTCTCTTGTAGAGAAAACACGTGGCTTAAAAAAACCCAGGTCCATTCTAGGTTGAGGGGAAGTGAGAAATGGCTGTGAGTGTCTAATGAAGGGATAAAGGGCTGAAGTCCCCAGTAGGTACCATGGGAGATCTTTGCCAGAGGTGTGCAGAGGTTGCCCAGGTGTGTCTGCAGGTACCCTGGCACAGCTCACACAGCTCATGGCCACACAGATCCTCAGCAGCAGCGTGCTGAGTGGGTGCAGCCCTTTCCAAATGGAACGGAAGAGCCTTGCTCCATCTGGACACAACAGCTGGGAAGAGCAAAATAAATCGGGCTCCAAAGACTTCCCTGCTTGTCTGCTGAGTGTGCTGAGAGTCCCGGGCTCCAAGCTCTAAGCAGGGGTTGCTTCAGGGGCTTCACAGGGTCTGTAGGAACTTCTGATGCTTAGGGAAGGCTGGTGAATAGTGCAGGAATGGCCTAGGGCAGGTCTCTCCATCACCAGTGCAGCCCAGTTGTTCTGGAGACCTCATCCAGGCATTCCCAGGCATTCAGGACGATTGGAGGATATACTTGGCTATGTTGAAGACTGAGGAAATTCTTCCCTGTGAGGGTGATGAAACCCTGGCACAGGTTTCCCAGAGAGGTTGTGGATTCCTCATCCCTGGAAGTGTCCAAGGCCAGGTCAGACAGGGCTTGAAGCAACCTGGGACAGTGGAAGGTGTCCCTGCCCATGGCTGGGGGTGGGACAGGATGGGCTTCAAGGTTCCTTCTAACCCAAACCTTTCTGATTCTGAGATTTGCTGTTGCTGTCAGTGGAATGTGCATGGAGGTGGCAGCAGACATCCCTCCACCTCCTTCTTTCAGCATCTCCCCCTCAATCCCTTCTCTCTCCTGTTTGGAGCTCCCCCATAAGCAGCCTTGGCAGAGATGCTATAAACAGGATATGGGCTCTCTGGAAATCTGCAGGCAGGAGCGGCTGAAGGTATTTAATAGTATCTCTGCAGTAAACAGAGATAAAGGGGGATCAGCTGTATGGAGCAGGGAGTAAGATTCAGATGGAATTGCTCTACCATGGTGACTATTTACTGAAACAGGAAACAAATATTTTTTTGGCTTTTGCCAAAGAAAGATTTCTTTAAAAATGTGTTAATATTAGGAGTAAAAATGCATCTTTTAGACATGTTAAGTGGCCACATTCACTGGAGTTTTATTTACTATATAAAGTTAACATTGGTCTGTTTATCCTACAGACGAGATTTCCAGAAAATTACAAGAAGGGTCATGTAACAGTCAGCTCCTGCTTGCCTGAGCTTATTTGCCAGAGCCAAATCCCTGGAGCCTGAGGAGCTGGAGCAGATATTCAGAAGGACTCTGAGAACGGGAGAAAAGAAATAACTGAGCTTTAAGGGTTTTTTTGAGTTCATTCACCGGGAAGGAGGGGGCTGGGCTCACCCTCGTGCCGGTGTGGGGGGCGAGAGACAGAAGAGGCTACACTGGGTTCCCCCGAGCTGTGCAAGGGAGCAGCCAGCTGGAGGGAGGCTGAGGAAAATCCATCGATGGTGCAAGCAAGGCTGCTTTCCTGCTAACCCCAAAGAGCCATTTTAAAGCCTGGATCAGGAGATTTGATCCCCTAGCCAACGCTTCTTATGTAATTTTGCTATGATTACTCTGCTTGACAAATGGGGGTGCTCCAGAGAAACATTCAGCCCCTGTCCTTCATCCAGTAAGGACGTCCTGGGACTTGTGCTGAGGAAACATGGTCATTTAAATCTCTCTCACAGCCACGCTGTCCCTTTTTTGAGGGGTGAGACTGCCTTCCACCTTGCCCTGTCCCCCTGTGATCTGGCAGTTCCCTGCCCTACATGGGCTTGACAAGGTTTGTCCCACCACCTCCTCCTGCCACTTTTGGGACTTGGTTTTTCCTGCAGCCTCCCACACTGCTCCGAGGGAAGCTTATTGTCAAAACAGTTGTGAAAGTCCTGGTAAATCATTCTGTGTTATAAAATACATCAAAAAAAAGGGTTCATTATTAATGGCCCTGCTGTCAGCACCATGAAATCCCGACTGAGCAGTGAGGCAAGGATTTTCTTCAATGAAGCAGTGCTGGTGCAATCCAGTAGCGTTGCTATCTGGAATAGAAGCTTGAGCCGAATTATTAGCCTTAATACAGAAAAATCAAGGCAAATATCAAAGGCCTAAGATACCCAGGAGGTTGGATTAGGTAATTTACTATCTTTCTCATGATTTGCATAGTCTTTTTAGCTGGAATCAGCATGACCTTATGAGGGTCTTGACAGAGTCTGGCCACAGTCTGGAGGTCTTGGCTTTCACCTATGGGATGGCAGCCCTGGGATCCAGTCCTGGTAAGGTTTGCTTAACACCTGGGGACACCTTGATCACTGGCTGGCATGGACATTCCTCAGTCCTTGGCACCAAAGGGTGCAATGTGACCTGCTGCCTGCTCATGAAATGAAGAGACACCCCGGGCTGGGCTGGACTCGCTGGGTCTGGCAGCACTTCCACTGCACAGGTGTAAAACCTGGCATCGCCAGGGTGGGTGGGGATGGCCACAGCTTGGGAGGGGAGGAATGGCCAAAGCAAGCCACCCCTACCTGTCCAGATATGGGCCAGGCTTTGCACCTGCCACCACGTGCAGTACTGTCTGCTTTCAGGCTTCCCCATGGGCTCTCGTGGAGGGTGGCTGTTAATTTCTCCCTGCTGTATTTCACTATCTACCCACGCTGACACCATGAGGTGTAGGAGCTGATAGACATTAAAATATCAGAAATAGACTTTCAGCTCCAAAGCTGAAGGGTGGAGGCAGCCAAGAGCCACTCCACAAGGATGCACAGCAGAACGTCTTGGCAGTGTTGGCTGTAGCTGCTGCCAGAGGCACTGGCTGTTGCAAGAGGGAAAATCTGAATGATATGATGAACCAACTGGAGATACCTGGGCATAGTAAGAATGGGGACTGCTGTTCCCTGAACACTACGAGCATCCCAGCATCAGCCTGAGAGGGATTATCCCTCTCAGATGAACCTTTCCAGGACCTTTCAGAGGTCCACCTTCTTCCCTTCATTGTCTGGTGAATGATAAGAGATGTCTCCAGGACCTCACTTTGTCAGAGAGGTATGAACAGCTTTCCATGATCTTCATGGATCTGTTTCCCATGTTCAGTGAGCAGGAATGCTGAGCTGTGTCCTATCCCAGAGAGTCACTGTAAGTGGAGAAGCCATGAATGAATTCTCCAGGGTGCTGGATTTCTTTTCCATCTTGTAATGGAGGGACAGCCTGGACTGTAAAGTAGAGGGAGAAAAAAATCTACTCAGTTACATCCCAAAACATCAGGTTAAGTGTGTCTATACCTTCTTTGAGGGATCAGCCCAAAATGCCATTAAAAAGGATGGGGGTTTTGCCCTCTTCAGAATAGCAAGCTGAGACTTGCCCCCACCACATGCAAATGTTTCCACAGATCTCCTACATGTTTTCCCATGTTCCCACATATTTTCCCATATCTGTGAGAGGGAAATGTGAAGGAAAAGGTTGTTTTATTTCAAACAAAACTGTTTTCAGACACTGAGTGTCTCAAACCCACCTGGACAAATGGCCAGCATTCAGTCTAGAGAGGAGAAGAGATGTCAGCTGGTGAGTCCTCACATCTCCTGGGCTCTCAGCTGCTGCCCATGCACTGGCTTTGGATACATTTAGGAGCTGAACTGTGTTTTCATGTAGGTCCCATGGGCACTTTCACCTCATTTTTTTAAAGATTCTTTTAGACTCCTTTTCCCTGGCCATAGTCTATTCTTAGTTTTACACTGTTCTTTGTTTTGTGTTGCTCTTTATTTTCCCAGTATGTGGGTCTTGAAAAGCTACTCACAGACGTGCTGCAATCTGCATGGCCTTGGTGCCATCAATGCTTGATACTCTTCTATCCCATTTTGGCACTTTTTCCTGGATTTTGGCCCCTCATTTAGACTTCATGTTTCTGCTACACCTCTCCATAGATGCTCTCAGACATGTTTGAGGGAGCTGGCATGGCCTTTGCCCTTTTAGGAACGGTCTTTTCTTCCTCCCCCAGGGAAGTCTTGATCCATATTCCTTTGACTGGTGGGCAAGGTGAAACCAGCCACGGAGAAGAGAGGAGTCACTGGGCTTTCAACCACTGCCCCTCTCCTCTCCTGCTGGCACAACTCCAGTGGCATTGGACTCTTGCTGGCCATTGCTATCTTCACACCATTGCTGGAAACAGAGGATTAATAAACTGCAGCTCAGAAATGTCGATGAACGTGTGGGTTGGCTGTGTTGGACAGAAGATAATTTGTGGTGAAATCCACAAAACGTCTGGGATTTGTAAATGTTTCATGATGACTTGGCTCTTCTCCAAACACTCCCCATCTACTGACAAACACGAGCCATGAATCACTGCACACAGGAAAAACTTCCAAGCCCTTGACTTACTCCTCACCCAGTTCTGCTACACTGACAGCTGAGAGCATTCACTGTCCAGTGGGGAACAGGGACTCAGGGTCAAGGTGAAGGAGACATTTGGCAGCCCCACAGATGCTCTGTACTGGCCTCGGGCAGTGGAGGTGGGGACATGGCACTGGCTTTTCTGGGTGGCAGCCCACAGGACTGAGCTGGGACTGTCCCAGCTGATGCCAAGATGTCAAGGGCAGCTCCCTGACACAGCCTAGAGATCATCTCCTTTCCCAGAGAATGAATTCCCTTTCCACTGCTGAAGGTGGGGCCCAGGAGGTTTTCTGCCTGATATCAGCTGGAGTCAGTGATGTCTTTCTGCAGTCTGGGCTGTTTGTGGTACTGCAGAGTTCCTTGCAGGCTGCTTGCAGCGTTCCCCATTAGTTCTGAGTTTTGGGCTCTGGACTAAGGCTTGAGCAAGCTGGCTTTGCGTGAAAAGCCCTCAAGAGCTGTTACCTCAGGGCATCTTTGTCATTTGTCACCCTGCAACCAGCAGGACCCAGGGGCAGGGAGGTGACTCACCCAGCCAGGCAGTCCAGCTGCAGGGGACTGATCACCTCAGCCCAAGTCATAAAATACTGAACTGTTGATTCATAAACACAGTGCCTGCCAGCAGAACACTGGCTACCAGTGCTTGGCTTGTAGGTCAGGGACAGACTCACAAAAATAGCTGGTAGGATGTCTTAGCCCTCTGTGAGCCCATGCGTTCCTGCTCCTGCCTCCATCCCCTAGTGAGGCAGAGGAGGACAAAGAGGTGATTTCCCAGGAGCTTGTGGTCTCTGCTGTCTCCCAGTCTCTCCAGATGGAGAGCAGTAAGGGGAATCAAGCCTCTGATGTGGGCTGTTAGAGCAGCCACACTCGTCCTGGCGCCCTGGAGCACCTGAAAAGCAGCACACTCCTGCAGGATGGACATCCTCGGTGGCTTTTGTGGTGTGTTCTGCAGCCATTCAGGCAGGACCCCAGGCAACAGTTTGTGCACAATATTGCTCCTGGCATGACAACAGCATGGGTCCTCTTCTGTCCTCTCCCCTGTCCCCCTCTTCCTCCCTGCTTCTGCTTCAATGAGCTCCAGTGCCATAATCCTCTATGAAGATACAGCAAGGTTGTACCACAGAAGGACTCCTCTGGCTTAAGGAATGCAGGCATTTCTGTCAATATAGCCTCTAGTCATGGCATGAAGCACTGCAGCTCTTCTTCAGGTGGATGTGAGATGTGATATGTACCTTAGCTGTGAACACGATGGAGGCCAAGGATCTGAGTCTACAGCAATTCCTGGAAAGAACACGTCATGTTTCTTCTGAAGTCACCTTCACTTTTGTCATCAGACACAGGGTTTCCCTGTGGGTGTGCTGTGCTCTGCTTTGGTGAAGCCCCTTGAATCTTAGGGCTCATTTGAAGACGGCCAGATGCCAGTGTGCTGTTTTTATCTGATCCAAAAAATTACCTCAAAAAGGACAAAACGTGTCACTATTTTGTTGCCTTTGATCCCCAGAGACTTGAGTCCATTCTCACCACCAGAATTTCTCCTGTGTATTTCCAGCATCTCTTTTCCTTGGCTTACAGGAGAGTTTCTCTCTCTTTCTCTCTCTTTCTCTCTCTTTCTCTCTCTTTCTCTCTCTTTCTCTCTCTTTCTCTCTCTTTCTCCCCCTTTTCTTGTAATGTGTCCCCCAAAATGGATCAAATGATCAAACTCTGTCTGGCATAAGAGGATAGCTGGTCTGAAAGCAAGATTTCCAAGCACATGGATCACCTAGCTGGTCCTGGTGTCTCCTCAGCAGCATCTCCTGGATGGAAGGGGAGGGCTGAGATGATGTGGGGCTGAAGGAAAGGAAACTTCTGCAATGAACTCCAGACAAACCCATCCTCTCATGCATCCTTCAGTTCTGGATTTGGAGCTTGGCCTCTCTAGTAACCTCCATCTTGGTCCAAAGATGGACCAAGCACCTTTGAATAGCAAATAGGGGACAGAACCAGTTCTGCCAGCTCCAGCAAGCCAGTCCAAGGTTGGGATTAGAAAAGGGTAACTCACCATTTCTATTAAAGAACACTGCCACTTGTGGGAAAGGCTTGGGAATTTTTTTTTTGCTGCTTCCTACCTCTCTGTTAGTAACACAAAGTGAGACTGCCCCTGTCTCCCTCTCCTGCAGGAGATGTGCCAGGAGGAGAAAAGGAGAACAGAGTAATGTTTTGGTGGTCAGACAGGTGGCTCCAAGGTCTTGCCAATGTCTTGAGAAGAGAGGTTGTGGAGTCCCCATTCCTGGAAGTGTTCTAGGCCAGGCTGCACAGGGCTTGGAGCATTCTGGTCTAGTGGAAGGTGTCCCTGCCCGTGGCAGGGGGATGGAATCACATGAGCTTTAAAGTACCTTCCAACCAAAACCATTCTCTGATTCTGTGATTGGTGGCACTGGCGATATTTCGTTGTCACATGGCAGAAGTGCCTCCCCTGAAAAGTTTGAAATCACAGGAAAATTACTTTGTCTGAGTTGGACTGACACAAACTTCATGAAACCTTTCAAATAAGAAAAGCTATTGAGATGTTTTGCTTTGGAAACACCTGCAGTCCAAACACTTTGCTATTTCTGAAACCAAGCTATTCACAGCTTCTGCAAACCTGGAAGCTGCTGCTTCCTTCCAGCTGCTCTGGGAGTGGATGAGGAGGATGGGAAGGTCTGGGATTCGCAGTTGCCTCAGAACCAGGTGAGCAGATGAGCCAGCAAAAGTGGGAGAGCTCAGAGGTACCAGCTTGCACTCAGTCAAATGTGCATGATGTGTGTTCAGTGATGTTGTGTGCTGCCAAAAACCATCCACCAGTGAGCTCCTGGCTTGTCCCAGCCCCACTTCCTGGGGAGATCTGTGCCATTTGGCAGACTGCAGGCAGAGAGGAAGAGCAGCCAGGATGGGTAAGCAGTGGGCAGTTGGTGGGAAGGCTCCCACACCACAGGACCAGGAATGCTCTTCCCATGCACATCTGGGATCCAAGCTTTCGGGGCAATGCCACACAGCCAGAGCAGGGGTACCTTTACATGGGAGGTGATGGTGGCTGTGATGGGATGGCAGTTGGTGGTATGTGCCTTCCCACGAGGAAGGTGACTGCTAAATGTGCCCCTCTAAGTGTCAAGACATTCCCAGTGTTCTCACACAGCTACTCCTGCAGGGTACCTGCTGAGGGGTGCTCCTGAAGAAGGCCAGGATAAGGACAGGGTTGGAGAACAAACAAGCAAGGAACAATGATATGTTGCAAACACAGAGGTGTAGAATGTGTCTGCTGGGAGACACATTTGTCCAATGCCTCTTGGGTGTCACCCTTTACAGACAGATATTTTTCTTTCTTTTTCTCCTTGGGATTTTTTTGTTTGGTGAACAGCTCCTACCCCTGGGGAGGAGGGTGATATTTGTGATTCCTGGTGTGGCAAAGGGAAAGATCCTTGCTTCTGCCAGAAAAGCAGGGACTCACACCATGAGCCATTCTCACACCTGTCCATACCCTTGTACTTCAGATTTCTGTTAAACCAACAGGAACAGTGTAACAGCGAAGTTGTTGGGTTGCTGGAAGCAAGCAATGTGTAGTCCCTTCCAAAAAATATCATTGTTTATACTGTGTATGGTCACAGCATCTCTGCAGTTCTTTCCAAGAGATCATCTCTCTCCATGCCCAAGGATGGGTTTCAGATGAGATTTCACCAATGGCACCCGGCTTCTAGAGAGGTTTTGCTGCACTACAGACGCCAGCTGATAATTTGGAGAGGTTGGTCTTGTACTAACAATAGCCCTTGATAGAAAGAAGGTGCTTGTGTGGCATTTCCAACCAGAAGCAGGTCACTAGAAGAGATGGTTTGGGAAACCCACAGGCAGCTTGTCGTGTGTGGAAAGCAAGTCTCCCTCAAACACGTGCAGCATGTCTGTGGGGAGTGAGTCTATTTTCTGGGGATTTGCAATGAAGTTTTAATTCAGCATTGGAATTAAAATTCATTTTATTAAGGGGCCTTTAAATATTTCCAGAGCTTGACCTTTTCTGGAGGCTGTTGACTTATTAATGTCTGGTCTGGTGTTCTTCAAACTTTCCACACAGTTCAACTTGTTGCCAGCTGCTTTCAAACATATTTTTCAAGAAATTAGTTTGTAATTAAGTACAGTTATTAATGACTGTTTTTCCTGCCTTTCCCATTGGGTTTGCAACTTACTTTTCTCCATGTGGCAGAAAATGGCCAATATTTCACGGGGTGAGTGAAGGAATGTCTAATACGATCTTTGACATGTTGATTTGACGCGGTTCCAACTCTGCAAAACAGTGGTGATTGCCCAACCGCATAGGAGAGACCTGGGTAAAAAACAGAGTCAGAATCAGGTCCCTGTGGGCAACTGGAGAGAGGGCGAAGGGAGCTCCTTCACCCTTGGAGAGCCAGTGCATGGGGAAAGCAGTTCATGCAGATGGGTTAGAGGATGGAGAGGAAGAAGGATGGAGAAGAGAAAGTGCAGATCTGCTGGAATGAGGGGAATCACTCTTGTGCTTAAAATTCAGGGCACAAAACTGGGAGCTCTGCAAATAATGTGAACACTCATCTCCTGCCCGGTCATCTCTCCACCCAAGAGGGGACTATCAGGGAGACTCATGTGCTGAGAGAGCAGATGGAGCTGAGAGCAGCCAAAAAGGGAAGTGGCACTCCTACACAGAGCTCAGAAAGGTTTTATATTCTCTCTGCTCTCCAGTGTCGCTGAGGTCACTCCTCTTTGTCAGGCACATGGCAGCAAATCCCTCTCTAAGTCCCAGATCTCAGAGCCATTATAATATTAAAAGCCTGTGCTGAAGCGTCTGAGCAAACACATCAGCTGAGCAAAGTCCCCAGCCTGGGTCCCAGTTATTCTGGGAACTGGCAGTGCTGAAACATCAAGGTGACAACATCCTCCTGTGAAATCGACTGCCAGAGGGTCTGCAAAGGTGAGGGGGGTGATGGGCAGGTGAGGGAGCCCACCCATGAGGGAGCACAAGGCAGGGACATAGCACCTATTTAATTTCCTGACTGGTCTTCAGCTGGGTCCTGGCAGCTCTGGGCAGCCCAGGCACAGGAGTGGAGGCAGAGAGATGCTGACAAGTAACACACGTGCACGGCCATGGGGTGCACACACAAACAGTCCCTTGCCAGAGAGCTGGGATTTCTCCAGGCTCTTTTTTTCCAGGCTCTCACCCTTTTCCTTTTGCTTTCTCTCGGTGGTCCAAATGCTGTGCATTCCCAGTGAGGCAGAGGAGCCCTGTGGCCTGGCACCACCTTGGCCACAGGGATGAGTGTGGGGGCACACACCAGCTCGTCCCCAGCACTTCTGGCAGATGTGTCCTCACCCTGCACGGCAGGACTGAGGCACAGCATGTCCCACACACAGGGACACCCTCACAGGCACAGGGTAATGAATCAACACAGACACCAGTGCTGGAGACACCCCAGTGCCACAGAACCCCATCTGTGCTCTGCTCCAGTAACAACAGCTCTGCCCAGGAGGGAACAATGAAAACAAGCCAAGAAACCACCTGCCTGGAGAAGGGCTGAGGGCAGATCATCCCCCAGAGCAACCCTCCTCCTCCTCATGCTGCTCCAGCCACAGCTGGACTTGTGCCCATTGTGGTTTTTCAGCAGATGCCCACACAGTCAGGCTGCTGAAGTTTATCAGCATCTACTGCTGCCCTTCAGCAGCTAGGACCTGGTTTGGACTGTTCTTTAAGGGTGCAGTACCTGATGCCAGCCCTGGAAGAAGCAGGAGGAAGTAAGCAGGGAGGAGGTTGGGTCAGAGGAGATGGGGAGATGAGCCACCAATGGATGTGAATCCAGAAAGGACCCAGAAAAAATCCAGAAAGGTAGGGCTTGGCCTTGATCAGGACCCAGGGCAGCCTGTGTCCATTCCCAGAATCAGAGCAAGGCTGATGTCTCCGAAAGGGTGAACAACAGGCCTGCTGCATCAGCTCAGCCGCTAGAAAGGAGGAGCAGAGCCAAAAATCCAGGAGAAAAATGTTATGCAAAATTGTTCATCTGTTACTGATTGGGAGGTTGAGAGCTCAATGCAAACCACCCAATAAAACTGGCTTGGATGAGAATTTCCTGAATCCCAGATTAAGTGAATAAAGATGTTTCAGGAGTTCAGGGCCGCGGTTGGGTGGTTTGCACACAATTTGCTGTTGGTTTCACCCTTTGTTGCTTAATGAAGAACAGAAGGAGGATCTCCCATCTCATTCAACCAAGGGGAAAAAATTATTTCTTTTAAATTAATTTCCTCTTGCAGGCACAGCTCTGTTTATCTGTCCTACACAGAGGCTCCATCTTGGATTGTGGCTCATTCTGCTCCCTGCAAGACACTGCTCCCCTCAGGGACAGTGGCCTTCCAGGCTGGTGGCATTGAGACAGCATGGCAGGATTTTGCATGGTAAGGTTTTTTTTTGTCAGAAGCTAATGGTAAGAAGGGTTTTGAAAGGCAGGTTCAATTCTGAACTGGAGGAAAAACCTGTGAAATGACACACCCTGTGTGTGTCTCTGACTCCTTCAGGCCCTTCCTCTCCATATCCTTCACTGCCACCAGGATGCTCCTGGTTGTGTCCTTGGAGGAGCTCAAGGAGCACAGGGTGCTCCACTCACCTGCAAGGGCTGAGCAGCACCAAGCACCACATGCCACACTGAGCTCACCAGGGACAGAGGGGATCCCCCTCTCTTGCAGATCAAATGTTGGAGAACTGCTCTACCACGGGGCTTACACAGCCCTGAAAACAGCTTATTTTAACAATAACTCTTATTCACAGTGAGAGGAAGGAGACAGGCTGTGTGCTCTGAAACCTTTAGAAAGTTTCATGGCTACATCTCTTGCTCCTACAGGCACCAACCTACAGATTTACCTATCTTCCTTTTTTTCCATCTTCTGCCTTGCAAGGAAATGCCAGAGTCTCTTTACAAACTGAATACCTTTTAGTCACCTGGCACCTGGAGCATTCCTCCAAGTGGCATCATGTGCCTTGTTGGGCCTTCAAGCTCTAATTAAGTGTGGAAACAGGATGGAGATCCCTGGAGAAATGAGAGAATAAATTCTAAAGAAGGAAAACTAGATCAGAATAAAAGATGAATTATCATGAGAAACTTGACTCAATGGTCCATCTCTCTAAGCCTCTTCCTTAATTTTCCACAAAAAACTCTTCAGAATATTTCCCTTTGCAAAATATCTGGGGAACTTAGCTTCTTAGGAGGGGCCCAAAGGCTCCAAGGACAAAGAAAGCTATTTGCAGCCTTGGATTTGGAGTCATTACCACCAAACAGTAAAATGCAGCTTGTCTTGATGGCAACACAGGGAAAATTTGACTGTAGCTGTCAGCAGGAGGGTGATGGGCATGGACACCAAGTAGAGATGTGCTTTCAGAGGGAGGATCAGCAAGAGTAATGGGATGAATGTGAGTAACAGCATATTTAGGCAGGATATCATGAAACGTTTCCATCTCAGCTATTAGTTTTACTAGGAGAAGCCTCCCATGGGAAACTGGAAGCTGCATCACTTGACTCACTCCAAGCTCAGCACTAGATAACACGAAGCAGAGAACAGGCGTGTGTTGGCGGGGGTAGATGGCCCAGATGACCTAATGGTCTTTTCCATCACTCCAATTACAATCCAGCCTGGGACGAGGCTCTTCACTTGTCTCCATCTGACTCAGGGTAATGACAGGCTGGAGAGCAACATCTGAATTTGTTCCAGTGTTATTTTTCAGTGTCTTCATTTGAGGTCTCTTGGGTAGAAGACGAGCTGCAGAGTGACCTCAGCTGAAGTGACAATATTTCCCAGTCTTCTTGCCAGGTTCTCCTCCTAGCAGGGCTTGTGTGTGTCACTGTGGGGGCTGCAGGGTGGCCTGGGTCCCAGGAACTGGCACTTAGCAAAGGAGTGAAAGAAACACAGGCACAAAAGCCATCCAGAAAAGCTCAAAGAGCCTCTTACCATCTTTTGCCACCTGAGACACAGCTGTTCCAGAGTTGGTTATTTCCTTTGCTTGGCAATTGCTGGGTTCTTGTGGATGGATGGTGGGTGCAGTGAGAGGTGCAGGATGTTTTGGTACAGTCAAACAAGCAGCAGGAGCTGAATGCATCTTCCTGGTGCCTGGGGAAAGCACAGCTCTGATGAGATGGTGCCAGGAAAGACCCAGGGATTCATCCTGTCCCCATAGGGAACTCTCCGTGAGCCTGTTCCTCTGAAAATAAAGCCTTTCTCAGCTCCTGAGACCTCATCCCATGGTCTGAGCTATGCAGACTGCCACCTCTTTAGCAGATACCCATGTGGAACCCATGCTGGGGTCCTCCTCTCTGCCTTGGGATGAAGGTCTGGGTTTACTCTGGAGTGGTAGCCTGTGGTAGTTCCCCATTCAATTATCCTTAACATCTGGGAACAATATTCCTTTTTCTCAGCTGACTTCACTCTGCCCTTCCTTCAAATACTCTTTTTAAACTATTTCATGAGAAATCCAGCAGCCTCTGCCCAGGCTGCCCATCAGAGGACACAGGGCACAAGCTGCCCTGTGCTGCTCATCGCTGAGACAAAGCAATTTATGTCCAACAAACAGTTCACACAGCCTCAGCACACCCTTCCCCTGACCACATGCAGAGACACGTGGGTTTTGCAGGGAGACAGTGAAGGGCTCCAGGCTCAGACTGGTGGCTCTGGAACCCATCAGCTTCTCTGCTGGAATCTTGCAGGTTTCCTCTGGCTTCACAGGGCTTGGGTTTGACACTGTCCCCTCAGCAATACAGTTCAAACAGGTACAATCCAGCTGACATTTCCATGCCCCTTCCATGGCAAAGTACTTCACTGAAGCTCACCTCTTAACATCAAAGTTATTTCTAAGTGTGTTATTAAGAGGCACCACCAAAACCTCTTAAATATTTTGTTAACTAAGAGCCCTGACAGTGAGATGAGAAGGATCCCTGTGAGATGTGCAGTGAGGGGAGCTGGAGGAGAGGGTGAGAACCTGGGGGGGAACAAGGGGCAGCCATGGCCACAGTGCCTAGGGTGGGATGTACAGGGATGCTGCTGCCCTGGCTCCACCCATCCTGGGGCTGCAGGAGGATCCTGAGCTCTCCTAAAAGGTACACACAAGAATTTTGGGGGATTTGAAAGCTGCATTTCACTGAGTCTACAGCTTCCTGAGGAAACAATCTACATCTTCCTCACAAGGGTCAGTGGAGGGGCAGGTGCTGATCTCTGCTCTCTGGTGACAGTGACAGGACCTTCTCCCAGAGGGGGTTCGACACTGCCCAGGCTCCCCAGGGAAGGGTCACAGCCCCAAGGCTGCCAGAGCTCCAGGAGCATTTGGACAATGCTCTCAGGCACAGGTGGGATTGCTGGGGTGTCTGTGTAGGTCCTGGAGTTGGACTGGATAGTCCCTGTAGGTCCCTTCCAGCTCAGGATATTCTGTGATCCCCTAATTCTGTTATTCTTGTTTGCTAATTGAAAAATTTGACTGTGTCAAGGCTTTGCCTCACTTTGCTGCCTACTCTAGGAGCTCTCTGGGATTCTCTGCAGCTGGAGAAGAAATGTGGATCCCTCCAAATGGAAACTCCTTTCGGTACTTCAGATGCTTTTTCAAAGTGGGATGCCCTGTCTCTGCCAAGCCCTTCCCAGAATGCAAACATTGGACTGCCTGTGAGAAATACCTCACTTAATGCTACAGAAATCACCTGGACTGTACTGCAGAGGGATAACATAGATTTTCTTTCCCTCTGGGAAGCAACTGGTATGCTGCAAGAACAAGAACATCATGGGAAAAGCTTGTTTATGGGATTACTGACAGCACAGAATGGTTGTCTGGGATGGGATAAAACCTTATCTAAAGAAAAACACAGATACTTGGTGGCACAGGAAGAAATCAAGCTGGAGGGATGAGGCGTTCATAGGCACTGGAATACAGAAAATCAGGGGCACTTCAGTCAACATTTAATGATGGCTCGATATGAGATGTGCTGCCCACTCTGCCATGATAGAACAGGGAGAACGGGGTTCCCATGAGGGTTCAGGCTGCAGCTGAAACCCAAGAACAGACAGTCCCACTGCCACTGCAAGGCTGGACAGGACCTTTATGTGCACAAACAGAATATCACTGCTCCTGCATATGATTTTAGTGACATCATCACCAAAATGGTGCATTCAGGTCTAGTGCTTATGCTTGAGAGTGACACTGAAAACTTGGAAAAGACTCAGGAAAGAATGAGAAAATTATACCAGGGCTAGAAATCATTCTCAGTGAGAGACAAACGGAATATGATCTGTTTAGTTTATCTGTTTTTTAAGAGGTGATTTAATCGTGGTCTGTGAGAACTGATGTGGGGGAATACTTTGAGTGCAAAGGCTCTTTAGCAGGGCAGACAAAGTCAGAAAAAGATCCAGGGATTGGAAAGCAAAGCTGGTGGTTGTTGGGCTTGAGATAAAGGAACTATTTTTAACAGTGGGAATAAGTGACCATTGGAACAAGGAGCTCAGAGACGTGATAAACTCTTCATCCCATACAGCCTTGGAATGTAGACTGGCCACTTTTCCGTGGATGTGAACTGAATCATAAGCTGTTGGTCTTGGTGAAGTTAAAAATGTGAAGTTTCAGAAAACCTGAAATGACCCATGGTGGTATTGAGAGATATTCCATCTCCATCAGGCTGAGACAGTGGCAGGGCCAGGCTTAGCCCCCACTGACATTGGCAGAGCCAGACAAGCACAAAGCTGCTCTTCCTGTGCACCAAGTCCTGCCTGAAACTGCAAGATGTCTCTACTGAACCTTCCTTGCAATCCTTTCTCCTTTTCCATCAATGCAGTGTTCCTGGGTTCTTGTTTAAAACCTGGAAAATGCAAATAAATACCTTTCTGCTGCTGACTGATATTTTGAAAATATATCTAGGAAATGTATTTTCATTAGGAGAAAGCTCCTGGGAAGTTGTATAGAACAAAAATTGGTGAAACAGGAGTGGACTTGTGGCAGTTCAGTTGCTCCTTCTCGCACTAAGGCCAGCTTACACGAGTAAGCCCAGCCTGACAAGGTTGATAACAGGAAGCTGTCAAGGGCAGGATTTCATGAATGTGCAGAGTGTCATCTTTGGAGAGGATCTTGGCTGATGAACCTTGGAAGGGAGACACCTCCTTTCCTTCAGCATGCAATAAAATTAATTCCCCCAGGAACTTCTGGGAGGCAGCCCAGAGTTATGAGACCTCCCAAACTCATTGGGTTGCCTCATTTGAAAATTTCTGTAATTCTCCTTAAAGTCAGACCCAGAACAACAGAACCATACTTCATTCTAGGAAAGCAACAGGTTAGGCTTCTCAGAACAAAACTGAAAATAAATTTTCTTAATGAAAATATGAAATGAGTTCAACTTGAACTTCTCTGGCATTGTCTGCTCAAGGGTCAGCAGTGGGGATGTTTGGTCTTGCAGATGCTCGGGACACACTTTGCTCAGGAATTCCCTCTTCCCAGTTATACTGGAGGGTTAATGATATTTTCATTTGGGAATTATGTCCTCCTACCTTTAGAAAGGAAAAATACATCTTTCATGAGTGTGCTGATGAAAACTGCTGGGCTGCAGCTGGCACAGCGGAAGCCTTTCATGAGCTGCTTTGGCCAGGAGGAGTCAATGGACACATCACTTCTCCAGGCACCTTCTGTGGCATCACAACAACCCAGAGTTTCCGAATTAGGGAGACTTGGAGATACTGCAGGAACTCCCAGGGTATTGTTGGATAATATTACAACAATCACAGCATACAAATAATGTAGCTCTGCTCAGTGGGGATGGGGCCCTCCTCTGTGTCCTGTGGTTCTATGAAGGTTGCAGCACTGCCACAAAAATATGTCTTTTGGTCAGTCAGATGAAGGTTTGTATAGGTGATCTTTGCATCTCAAACACCCTTTCTCTGACATGGGAGGAGTCAGACAAGCATCATGGCAGGAAAGTGGCATCTGACATTGATGTGACTTAAACTGCAGCCTTCCCACATGGCAACCAAGCTTTCTGCTGTTCTGCCCAGCATGAAGGCAGATGCAAACAGCAACTGTGGATGCTGGCACTGGCTGGAGGACAGAACAAACACATCTGTGCTTGCTGCACCCACCTTCCTTCTGTCTGTGAAGATTCAGGCCCACCCAATCCATGATCAGAAGCCACCACGTGTGGCCAAGCAGCCCAGTCAGGCAGCGTCATGAATGCACAGCAAATAAGCAAAAAATAATCTCAAAATAGTTTGAGGCTAAATATTGTTTGTCCAAGTTACTTGACCAAGACTCTTGACTGGAGGAGTCACTGCCAGGAACTGAGATCACCTGGGGAAGGATTCAGAAGAGAGGGAAATCCATCAGCAGCTTTGTCTCGCTGAACAATGGCAGCTTTTATCCCTGACCAATCGTGTTTTGAAATGCATCTCATACCTGAAACCAGAGTGGATGCTTTGGTCAAACCGAAATCCTGGGCTTGAACTGCAACCCTCAGCTCACTGCTGTAGACAAGTTTCACCTAAACATGTTACTGAGGCTGTGAGAAATACTGAATCCTCCTGCAGATGTGAAGAAACACAGCTGTATCCTTACACACAAGTTTCTGTGCCCTGGAAAGGACTTAAAATCTTCTAAATTACTTCTCTGTGAAACTAGGAATATGCTGGAAAAAGATATGAAGACAAAGCCTTCTTCCTAATCAAACTAAACCCATTTTACCCATCCCTGGTTGCTTCCTACATAACCTTATGAGCACTTTCTTGTCATGGAGAATGTGGAGTGAGAGGTGTTAGCTTGGCTGGGAAGATGGTTCATTATTATGATGTCCTAGGTCTGTCTGCCTCCTGTTCAGGAGACTCACAGAGTCACAGAACAGTTTATGCTGGATGGGACTTTAAAGACCTTCTATTCAACCTTCTGCCATGGGCAGGGACACCTTCTACTGGACCAAGTTGCTCCAAGCCCCATCAAAAGTAGTCCCAATAAGTTAGGAGAAATATGTTGGAAAAGCAGATGGGCTATTTGCCTGTGCAAAGACTCTGAAGAGAAAAAACTAAAACTGCATGGCCTGCATGAGTCTGTATGTATGTGGTGCACAGCTCTGCTGATGGGTGTGCAGGATTTGTGCAATCATGGTGTGTCTCCATTGGACCCATACTGGTACAGATCTTGTCTGGACCAGGACAACTTCAACCAGTGCCTGCATTTTCTTTTTCAGGACACATTTGGGGTCCACCCTGGGCTTGCATCTCCAGAACAGAAGCACAGGAAGGCTCCAGCATGAGGCACAGGCAGTTCATGGCTGTGTAGGCAAGGATGGAGCTGCCAAGGGCGTTGTGTGTTTGTAGCTGAGTGTGGATGGTCTCACTGCCTGACACGGGCACAGCACACGCTTCCCATCTGCTCCATCCCTATCAACAGGAGCTTGTCCTCACCATGAGGAGGGTGGAGGTTATCCCCATGGGCTCAGCCTGTTGCTGAGATGCCCCATTAGCTGAGTGCTAACTAATGGAAAAATCCTGCAAAAGAAAATTGGAACAGGAGAGGGAATAGGAACCTTACTGGGTCAGAGCTGCAGCCGGTCTTGCCTGCAACTGGCAAAGGCAATAGGAGATGCTGTTTGGGGGAGCCTTCTGCAGCCTAAGCACCTCCTACTTCAGCATTCATGGTCACTGGGCTTGGGACAACAGTGGGCACATGTCTGTTTTCTCTGACATTCCCTTATGGACCTGTTCTTCATCAGCTGGTCTAATTCCTTTTCACCCATGCTGACAGCCTCTTGTGGCAGCAAATTTTTGAGATTTTAATCACTGCATGAAGAAATCTTTGCTTTTCTCTGTTTCAGAGTGATATCCTGCCAGTGCCACTGACTGCCCCTAGCTCTTGGCCTTTGGACTGATTTCAATTTCCCCTGATTCATTCCTTTCGGTCACTTCAGTCACATCCCTCCCAGTTTTCTTCCCTTCAAGCTGATGAATCCCAATCTTTTCAGTGCTTTTCACAAGACAACCCCTCCAGCCTCTTGATAATTTTAATTATTAATTGAACCACCCTTAGTATATGAAAATGAAAGCCTTTAGGTTTGTTTCTATCCTCTGTTTAACTTCAGAGAAGATCTAGAGGATCTTCTCTTGGGGCTCTAACTGTGGTGAGCGAACATTCAGCTACTTGCAAATATACCCTAAAAATATGAAATTTGTTTGTGGGGTTGGCTACAGTTCCTCTGAATTTACAGTTTCTTTATAGGGCGTTGCTCTTGCTCCAGCAACCTGCATTAGTAGTTGCAGATGCAAGCGACCTACTGCTGCAGCAAATGTCAGGAATTCTCTCAGCTCTGCAGAAAGAAAAGGCTTTTGTGGTTTAACCTCAAGGTGAGGAACAGAAAAATGGTGACGGCAACCTTAGATCAAATATCTCACAGGCCAATGTCCCTGGTGGTTTACCATAAACATGCATTTATTTAACACTGGGCTGCATGTGGTCTTGGAGCATTTGCAGGAGAATGGTTGATGTGTCTCACCCTGCTTCCATAGTTGTCTGAAGATCCCAAGACTGTGCTCTGCAGAAGCACTGCTGTGGTTAGGATTCTCAAGGCTCACTACAAAGGTTAAGCTGTGTCACAGGAAGATGTTTTTCCAGGGTCAGGGTTAAAGAACAGAGCTCTGGTTCACCAGCACACTGTAAATATGGTTGTGATAGTCCATAAGAAGGGCTTTAGGACAGAGAAGGTGGCCATTTATTTGTAAAGTTTCTGTTCTCTTGAAATGCTCAGTGCCAAGAGAATGAATAAAAAACAATTCCCTGCCATGTTACATCTGCTTCAGCTTCTGCAAAAGCACAGATGATGGCGTAAGGTCATCTTGAGAATGGCACTGAGCTAGAGCATCTCCCTGGCTTCATGTTCATCCCACAACCCCTGCTCTGTCCTGGTCTCATGCTAGTATGATCCCTCCCCTGGCAGAACCAGGTAGAGCTTGCACTTGGCTCCTGAGCCTGGTGTCCTCAGTGGCAGCTCCCAGTGAGGATTCTGGCTGCTGGACACTGATGGCCATCAGGGCCCTGTCCACTGCACCCAGCACAGGGCGTGCAGGACACCATGGGGCAGGAGGGGGCAGTTTCGGCTGCCTGCTCTTTGCAAAAAAAAACAGGCGTGCAAGCAGCAGACAGGAACCACTGCAGAGTGCAGGGACCATGGCACAGGGACTGCAGTGAAGGGACTCTTTCCATCAAGTGCTCTGTCCTGCACACTCAGCCATGGCAGGTAAGCATGGACCTGGGGCTCTCCCCTCCCAGGGCAGACGGTGTGTTGCTCACCAGGGTCATAACTCCTGCAGAGCCCCTGTGCCACAGCCACAGACCCCACAGAGCAGAGCATGGCAGGTGAGGAGGTACTCACCTGCCCTGTTCCCCTGCTCAGAGACTTCTGTGTCCCCTGTGGATAGACCCAGGCCTGCCCTCGCTGTCCCCACGCAGACCCTGCACAGCACAAGCAGGACTCTGACCCCTCCCTGCACAAGGCTGGGCGTAGCCTGTGCTCTAGGACCTGCTGACTCATGTATCTGACTCACTCCAAGGCTGAATTTCCATTGCCACGAGTTAGTCTGTTCTGCCAACTCAAAAGACCCCCACCCATGAGGATCCTCTCACTTGGGCAAGGAGGCTCAGCCCCGCACAGGTGAGCAGCAGCAGCACCAAGGATCAGAAAAGTGTCTGACAAATTACAAATGGGTTCATGGTTTGGCTGCTGATGCACAGAACAGAACATGCATGCAGGTATTGCCTCTACTGGCTACCTGCCTCCTGGACAAGGCTGGGGAGCTCAAGAGCCCCACTTCAGCCTCTAGTGATAGCTTTCAGGAGGAAGCTGCCTGCGATAGGTGCTGTCTGACTGTTCCCACTTGAAGCTGCACAGCCCCAGCCCAGGGCTCCTGTCTGAGGTGTGCTCCACTCCAGGCTGGCCACACATCACCAGTGGAGCACCTGGCTGGTGCTGCCTGGTGGTGCCTGGTGCTGCAGACTGGCCTTTCTGCTCTCCCCTCTGGAATGGGGCGTGTGGGGACACACGGAGCAATTTCCCTTCCTTCTCAGGAAGGGATGCAGAGCCTTGCCCAGGAGGTGAAAGAGGCAGAGCTCAGGAAGAAAGGAGTGAGCAGGATAGGTCAGAACTTGCTCTGGCTGCCTGGCAGGTGTGGCTCACCTTGCCTTAGAACTTCCAGTGCACCCTGTGCTCCAAAGCCCATCTCACCAGAGATCTCTCACCACTCAAGAGATGCACAGGTACCCAGGAAGGTGTACTTCTAACAGCTCCCTGTGCTTGTTGTGAGAAACTGTTCTTCCCTTGGGATGAAAGAAGGGGATCCACTCCAAGTCAAGAGAGTACAGGATTGGCCCTTCATTTGTCCCTACTGGTCTCAGGAATGGGCCCTCTTCAGCCTAGCTGTGTTCTCAGCACTGTTGGAGCAGCAAACCAACTGTGCTGAGGAGGGAGGACAAGCTGCCTCATACTGAGCTGGTTTGAGTTCTGTGGTGGGATCTCTGGGATGCTTGTAGTCCCCTTGGGCCCCCTGTGCTGTCCTGGCACCTGCCAGCCCACACTGCCTGACACTTTACTGCTCAAAATCCTCACCAGACTGCAGTAACATTGAGAAGCTCTGTGCTGCCCCTGTGGCCTGGCCAGGCTGGAGGCTCTCCTGGGAGGATGACCAAATGCTCACCATCCATCTGGTCTGCTGTCCCTACGCCAGTCCTCTCCTGTAGGTCAGTCTCTGGAAGAAATGTTCTCAAACTGCCAGGTCAGGGCAAACAGCAAAACATCTCTGAACATCTGTAGAGAGAATGACCTCTGGTACACAGCACCCTCCCAAGCTGCCCAGATAATGAGCACAAGGTTTGGTTTCTTCTGCTGACCCATTATGGTTATCTGTCTGATCTCTACTGTGCCCACAGATAGGGCAGTCTTACCCACATATTTAAGGAATTGTTGTTAGAGAGATGTCCAGCACTGCCTGCTGAGGGATTACATGAATTTGAAATCCTGAAATAGAGTTGATTTTGAAACCATTTTACCATGACTAAACGACTTTCTCTTTCTGGAGGCTCCCATCCCAGGAGATCAGGCTAAATCAAGGTCTCTGCTTTTCACCCAGTGACCTTTCACATCCAAGAGCAGTGTTCCAGCCCACCAGAACCTGTGCCATTCTTCATCCTGGAGTAAAAGACCTCCAGAGGTTGACCTACAGGCTTGATAAGAAATGCTGAATCCACATAACCCACCTGGAGCCTTGCAAGCTGGCTGGAAACCTTTCACCACCCTATTCCTGAGCCTCTCCTCCATTTTCCCAGGTGGTGCAGGTGCCTGTGAGGTACACAGGAGGTGCCAATGGAGTTTTTCCCAGAGGATGACTGTTGCTGGGTGCTGTGTATTAGAAGACAGCACAGCATACAGCCAGCACAGGGTTAGAGCTGCCCTAAGCCAGCTGTGCAGGGGTGAGTAGTCATGTACAACCTGTCCCCAGTGCATGGGGACAGAGCTAAAACAGTCAGAGGCCTAAAACACTTCCCTTACAAAGAGCTCTGTGACAGACCTTTTCCATGTCTGCCCTGCTGGGAGAGATCCCAAAATAAACAACCTCGAGGCCTGAACCCCCAAGGGAGACAAACAAGGGCAGGGAGTGGGCCCAGGCCAGAGCACTCAGCCCCACACGTGGGGCAGCCACAGAGATCTGTGCTGTTGACAGAGCCAAGAATAATTCCAGCATCTCCATTTAATTCTATTTAGAAAAACCTCCCTCTCCAAAATGGTGAACTTCCCCGAAGACAGGATCCATATTTATAAATTCCCTGACTTCCATGCCCTGGTGATTTATCTCAGACCCAGGGTGGGCAGGGTTGCTGCAGCCCCGCCTGGCCCTGTGGGCAGGGACAGTGTCCATCATTTTGGCTGTTCCCAGGGGAGCAGGATGCACTGACGCAGCCTGAGGAGGAGGTCTGGACTGCTCAGGGAGGCAGCTGGGCAGCGGTAGCTCACAGAGAGCCTGAATTTCCCACATGAAAACATGATGGGCTTTTGAGGGAATTCAGTGCCAACTCAGTCAGGATAAAGTTGCCCAGTGAGGCTGGCTGGTTTCCCACATCAGAAAGAGCTGGGGGCTCCTCTGTGATAGCAGAGGGAGTGGGTGGTAACTGTGGACACAAGAGACTGACTCCATCCTCCCACATCCAGGTTTCAGATCAGCTTTCCACTTACCAGGAGCATGTTTTTTTGGGGGACAAAGATGATTTTACTAATTTCTCTCCTCTCTCTCATGCCTTGCCATCCCCTGCACTGTTCCCATCCAGCTGACTGTGACTGCTGTAGAAAGCAGATGGGGCACTTCCCTGCCCTCATGTCATCCCCAGGACTCAATCTTTAGCCCAAAAAAACAAGTCAGCAGAGACACCACACTATGGTTGAGGATGGAGAGATGATCATCAGCAACCCCACAAACTGATTTTTAAATAAAGTTTGCTCTGCAACACCACTTCCCAAAATGTCCAGCCTGGCATTTGGACAGGGATAGCCAATGGATGATATATGGGGTGCATGTTGCTCTGCCTGCATCAGTTAGGGATGGATCTCACATTCCTAGATGTCATTCACTGGGACCTCTCCCACTTGGCCTCCATTCATCCTATAACAGGACAGGTCCCAGTCCATAAGAAAGGACCCTTGTGAAGTGTTTGAGGCACTACTCCTCTGTGATGGAGGCCTGGAGGCTCGATGCTCCCCAGGCAGGTGCACAGGGCACAGATTTACCTGCATGGCTGAGTTTAGGAGAACATCCCCCTTGACACGACAAGAGGGAATGGCTTTAAACTGAAGCAGGATAGATTTAGGTTGGATGATAGGAAGAGATTCTTTCCTATGAGAGTGGTAAGGCCCTGGCACAGGGTATCCAGAGAAGCTGTGGCTGTCCCATCCCTGGAATTGCTCAAGGCAAGGCTAGATGGAGCTCGGAGCAATGTGGGATAGTTCCTGCCCATGGAAGGGGGGTGGAACAGAATGAGCTTTAAGGTCTCTTTCAACCCAAACCATTCTGTTATTCCATGATCAAGCTTTTCTCTGTTCTGCAGCTCAACACTGCTGCCCAGAGAGGGGCTTCTGATCCAAATCATGGCAGTACCTTGGAACCACCAGGGGACTGCAGGTGATTCCATCTCTGCTCCTCCAGCAGAAAAAGCAAAGCAAGCTGAGCATGCTCCCCACTCCCAGCCAGCAGCAGGCACTGGTGTGCAGCTGCCTCCCTGTGCTGAGGGCCAAAAAGGGGTTGGCAGTGCTCTGCCCCAGCAGGAACATGGTCCATGCAATAGTTAGGTTGGGACGTGCAGAGGGACATGTGCCATGTAGTTTGGAGGGAGAGCAACTAAATCAGCAAGGGAACGCATGGCTGGAGCCCTGCCAGCACCTGCCACCTCTGGAAATAGCTCTTACAGAGCCCCAGGGTCCAGGCATGAAGTCCCCTTCCCCTGGGTTATTACGCAGCACAGGATACATGAAACATGTTGGCAGCAGTCAGTCTAGGGAGAGCTGAGCAAGGGAGGGAGGGAGATTAATAGGAAAACAAATCAGCACCTAGAAACAGAGCAAATGGACAACACATAGGGACCCAGACCACCAGGGATGCTGGATCACAGACAAACCCAGGCACATGCATGGAAGGAAACACAGGCTGCGAGAAGAGCTGACCACCCAGAGCAAAGGCAGGAAAATGAAAGGAAAACACTTTATTATCTAAATGGGGATAAGATTTCTGGAAGAACAGACTCTTCAGCCCAGGAATGGTGTTTGAAGCACTAGAACAGCTGAGAGAGGTGTTGATGGCGACTGTCACCAGAAAAAATGAGAGTATGGAGATACTGATTTTTACCTAAAGCCAAGGCACGGGAGAAGAAATAGATACTTGGTTGTGAAGCAGGGAACTCTGCAGCAGCAAGGGTCTGCAAAGAGAATAAGGCAGTGGAAGAAGTGCATGTGCTCAGTGCCCAGGGCAATCTGCAGCTTGCAGGTCCTGGAGCAGGGATCTTACCAAGCCAGGAGTTTGCTGCTCTGCTAACAGCAGTGACAGAGAGGAGGGAGGCTGTGCTCACACAGAACAGGAGCTGTTGACTGCAGCCACTGGCAGGGGAGAACTGCCCAGCTCAGTGTAGTGCAGATGCTGAGCTGTCCCTGCTCACCATGAAGTCCCTTCTGAGGAGCCTTGGAAAGAGGGAAGGGTTCCAGTTGAGCTGGGCATCCCTTTCACCACATGCAGATGGATCTTCAGTCTGTTAGCTTGTGATAGTACTGGTGTGGCTGGAAGGAGAGGCCCAAGGGATGTTTCAAAGATTGCAGTGGACATGGGTAGGACAATGATTTGTACAGCAAGGTTGGTGAGATCACAAAAAAATCAATGTGACAGGTAGCAATAGCTCCTACCTGCAAGTAGCAGATAAGAGGTGAACTCTGTGCCCCATTTAAGGTGGGATTTTGCTTAAAAGAGGCCAGGCACTAATAGCAGGGGACTGGAGAGCTCACATCATGGACAGATGCCTAGGCATGCTGAGTGGAGGATGAAGGCATGCCTGGAGTGGTGCCAGGGCTGGATATTGATGCTTAGTTGAAGACAAGTGCTATGCCCCATCCTGAAAGGAATCTCTGCAACCTCCTGAAACCCCAACCTGTCTGTGGAAAGACTGGAAGAAACCTGATCACATGTAGTAATGGATCACAGATATGTGATAGCTGCAATAGCAACCACAGAGCATGGGAACTGGACTTTCTAGAGGCCCTGGAAGTCAGAATCTATGGAGAAGAAGAAGATGGCCTTTGGGAAGTCTGATCAAAACATGTTCTGTTTAGACTGGACCATCACACTCCACAAGAGAGTGAACACAGTTCAGTATCCTGTGGGACATAAGACTTCTTTCCCCACATATCCCACAGCAAGAAGCACAAATGACAAATGCCATGAGGATGATCTTTCCTGGGAATCATTGCAATAAAAAGTAATCAATTCAAAAGCCAAGGAAGCTGATGGACCAGGAACTACAAGAGGGCATTATAAAGTCAGTCTGCATGCCAGCAATCCATCTCTTCAGGGAAACTTCACTTTGGCTGGAGAAACACAGAATTGAAATATTTCAAACCCATTTAGAGTCCCTGCTTCTTAATGAGAGCAGGGACTTCCCCAAGACACCATCCAACTCAGTTTTGAGGGCAATTTAGATGGAATAACAGGGCAACTTACAGTCTCTGAGTGCAAGCCTGGAATGTGTTGGCAAAGGCAAGAGGATGGGGCAGAAGTGGGGCAGAAACTCCTCTGCCATGAACCAGCTGCTCCAGTGGCAGGAGGGAGGAGGACTGGGCTGGGAGTAAATCTGGTTTGGAACATGGAGAGTGTGCTTTGCTCGGTAACTCCCAGTGTGTCCTCTGCGACAGCTCAGAGGGGTCGTGCATGGTGTTCCGCTCCATTAGCAATTACTTTATGCCAGCACATGTAAATAATTACTCTGGCACAGGTTCCCAGCAGAGAGCTGTGTGCAGCCCTTCGGAGCCAGTGCAGCGCTGACCCCCAGCACAGCCTGTGCTGCTGCCTTTCTTGGAGACCGGCACCAGGAGCAGGAGATTTGTGTTCACACGTGGACAGGCTTCACGTCCTTGCATCAACAGTGCTTTGGAAAATTAAACCATCTGTGCAGGTGAAGTATAATTCATGTGATCAAACTCTCTGCTTCCCCTCAAGAATTCATTGTGCAGCCCAGCCTTTTCCCTGAGATCTGACTCTCATGAGAGAAGCCTTGGGGTTAAAAAGCTGGGAGAAATGTTTACAGAAAAATGAAGATAAAAGAAGTCCACATGACTTGATATTTTCTGTGGAAGGTTTTGCCCCAGACAGAGCATTCAGGCCAAAGCTACAAACCCCTGAGAACAGAAGCCACAAAACTGATGTGCCTCTGCATGGTACAGCACAAAACAAATCTTTCACCTCGGGAATCTGCCTCTTTCCAAACTCCAACAGTGCCCTCAAGTGCTCAAAGGAGAAGTCGCAAGTCAGGGATGGAGCTTGCTACCTACCACCCAGGCTGCGTGGCAGAGGAGACTTATGAAAGCAGGGGGGAGAGATGTGGTTGCATGGCCTTAAGTGTGGCTCACTGCTGTCTCTGCCTGAGCTAAGGTGAAATATCTGTGTCTTTTCCTACTTCTTTCCCCCAGATGGGTATATCTGTGCTGACAGCCCATCTGTCACCTAGAGATGCTCCAAGAGCATCAAGAACAGATTTAAGGTCTGTGTTGTCTGGAAAAGACGCACATGTCACAAGCTTGTGGAAACAGCATCGTTTGGATTTGGCCAGTGGAATGATCCCACCCAGCCGGACCTCCTGGATTCCTTCCTTCAGAAGACATGACCTCTGGAGAGGAGAGGCCTGTGTCTCAGTGTCCCAGCTCCAGATGCATTTCACCCCATCTGACTCCCTGATGTGAGCTTTCCAAGCTGTGTGGAAGCTGTTTTGGCAGGTCATTCCCACTTCTTCAGTGGGCTTGGTGTTTCAGCAAGAGGGGCTCTTTCAAGGGACAGGAGATAAGGCGTGTTTGGATCTGTGTGACTTCTGCCTGCTCGCAGTGAGAATGGTAGCTGGAGACATTGTACATGGTCACCGGGACTCCTTTGTGGGACACTCAGGTGATCCCTGGCAGGACGCTGAACTCAAAACTAGCTCGCCTCACTCAGGTCCTTCCCTGCGGGCTCCTTGGAGAGTCACCTGGTAGAGCTTTATCCTGCAGTCCTACACCTCGGGGAAAGGAAGCACTCAATGATACAGCTCCACTCACCAGGACTTGCTGTACAAGTATTAAGGTGTTTTCGATGGACAGCTGAGTGTTACTGTGCTGGGAATTGACAAAGCTACACTGGGAACTTCTTCCCTGTTTCCTCACCCTTTTTCTTTTTTGGGGAGGCTACTTGTGGATCATGGCATTGGATTTACATGGCATGAACACAAATCCCATTGAGTTAAGCAGCAGAGTGTGCGGAAACAGGGAGATGGGGACAGAAGTTCCACATCTGTTTTTGTCCCTGTAGCCAGAGTGTCATGGTGCCTCTAACCACCTTACCCAAGCCTTTGGAGAAAAGTCTGTGTGGCTTCTCTGAAGGCATGTGTGCTGTTGGCTTCCATCACTGCTCGTCATGCCACTGGCCTGTCACCTTCACACACCACCATCCATCTCCTCCAAGGCAGGAGACCACAGGTGCTCTTCCAGCAGGCTGTTGTCATCCCATTAGGCCCCCCTGAATCACAGACACCACCCAGCAAACACCAATTTCAGTTCCAGAGCTGGTTTCATCAGAGCCACCCCTTTGGGACCTCTTGCTGCCCTGTCTTGATTTGGGATATTCAGCTTCTTCTCTCTAATTCTGGCAAAAAGCTGTTCCCACAGGTGCCTGCTCCAGGTGCTTGCAGGAAGTGGTATCACAACACCACACAGACAGGCAGGCCCACAAACCTGTAGCCAAAACCTCACCCATTTTAGTGCCAGAGTTGCAAGTTGCTTGCCCAAGGAACAATTCTCAAGGTATCAGAGACATCAGGACTCTTCTCTGCCATCAAGACTGGCCTTGCAGGAAAAGTTTTGCTTTTGCTGGGAAAGCACCTACTGCAACACACAGCTCCTGCTCTGCTGTGGCTCAGCATGCCTGAGACAGCACAAAATGGCCCTGCAGCAAGTGTAGACCTGACAGTGATGCTGACAGTGTTGCTTCTTCTCATCAATACTCCTTGGCAAACGCCAGCGTCTCCCCCAGCAGCCTGGAGCAGGTCATTCTCAAAGCTGGGGTGTCATCTCCGGCTCACCTGCTGTCAGCAGCCATAGAGCAAGAGCCACTGGTGACTTCTCAGTATCACCCTGCTTTGATCACCAGCCTGGGGACAAAAATAACCAGATCTAGGTCCAGATCTTTCACAAGGATCCCTTCAACACATAAAATAGGAGCACTCAGGAGAAAACTGGTGGAGCGGTGACTGACAGCTGGGACAACTCAGTGTAGAATACTGGCAAAGGACCACAGTCTGAGCAGGTCTCCACAAACCTCTCCACACATCCACAAGAAAACAGCCTGTCCTGCTTTTGTTGCATTCACCAAAAGTGACCTTGAAACCTGCTGCTGGGATGCCATTTCTATTGTAATGGCAGAATAGCTGCCATGCCACTCACGGCCGACAGGCCTGGCCAAGAGGCATTTCCCTGGCAGAGCACAGAGGCCCCAGAGCAGAACAGGCCTCATTATGAAATTGAGGGTTTCTAATTAATACCCATTTGTCTGCAAGCTGATCTGCTTGACCACATGCCAGCCACAGAATTTCATCTTCTTCCTTGGGGACAGGGCTTGGCAGTCGCCATGACCTGCAGTCCCAGGTTCTACTGCCTGCTGCTGGTCACCAAGTCACACACAGCCCAGGATATCACTCTCCACACCTCTGCACACATATCTCGCATTTAGCACTTGTTTATGCAAATGAGTGGAGTTAGTTCATTAGCTCTCCTCTGCAATCAATCAATGGATACATGGCCTTCCAGGCCTGGGAATGTGAATGGAAACTACCCTACTACTCCAGGTACTGCCTGGCGAGATGGCATTTTTTATTTTTCATATTAATTTCAGCCAAAATCTTTCTGCTTCTCCAATGACACGAGTCAGACAAAGCTTCCCCAGATCTCTCTTAGATCTGAGCACAGAGGGACCAGCAGGTGTGCAACCATACAGAGAGCAAAGAACGCCTGCTCAACTTTATCACCCAGGAGAGGGGTCTCTCTGAGTCGGCCAGGGCATGGTCCTCACACAGATGTGGCTTAGTGAGGCCAGTGGGGACACTCGGTGGCCTTTGCTGCACTGGCTGCTGGTAGCATGACCAGTCCCACTGAGGCCATCTGGAAGCTCTCAGAGCTGCTGAAAGAAAGTGCAGTCGAGGCCCTTGTGAGCTATGGGCTGGGTCAGGTTAACAGAGGGACAGGGAACAAAAACACAGCAAGGTCTCTGGGTGGAACGAGGAGCTCTCCTGCAATGGCAGAAATACAGACTGGCGTCTCAGGGAGGAAGAAGGAGCACCCCTGCTATGACAGAAATACAGACTGGAGTCTTGGGGAGGAACAAGGAGCACCCCTGCTGTGACAGAAATACAGACTGGAGTCTTGGGGAGGAACAAGGAGCACCCCTGCTGTGGCAGAAATATAGACTGGGGTTTTGGGAAGGAACAAGGTGCACCTCTGCTATGACAGAAATACAGATCACGGTCTTGTTACTCCTGCCCCAACAGCAGGATGCCAGCACATGGGACTGTGAGAACAGCCTGGTCCCGCCCTACTTCCTATTGCACACAGACTGATCCATGGCTGACATTCACAAAACATGAGCAAGCATGGTGGCATTCAACATTGGGGGGCTTCTTAGCTATTTGCATTTCCTAGGGGCAGCCACACACCCCAGGGTCTCTGCCTGTGACACACACACCCTGCAGCACCCCAATTCCAGACCCGGTGCTCCAAGTGCCTCAGGTGTCCTCCCCGGCACACCATGGTGAGATGCTGCCAGGAGGGCACAGGGTGCTGTGCCTGCAGCATGTGGGGGATCCAATGGCTGGAAACCGGCCAAGCAGGCAATGGAGCAGCAGATTAGGGCCGTGTCCACCTGCCCCGTGTCCCGCAGCCAGCACCCCAAAGATCACCCAGAGCGTGGGCTGGAAGGTGCAGCACTGCCCAAGCATTGCCTCGGCCCACGCTAAGGGCTGGTGACCCTGAGGTGGACGTGTCTCCTGCTGCCTCAGCCCCGCATGCCCTCATGGCTGCCTGGCTGCTCACAGCCTGCGCCCGGCCATCTCCCTCAGGGAATGAGCCCCGGCTCTGACACAGGAAGGTGATGTTTTATGCACAATCACAGAACCAATTAGATTCAAAAAGGCCCCTGAGACCGAGTCCAACCTATGACCCAACACCACCTTGGCAACTACAACATGGCACTAAGCACAGTGTCCTGTGTTTCCTTAAAGACCTCCAGAAACAGTGTCTCCACTGCCCCCTGGGCAGCACCGTCCAGAGTCCGACGGAGGCAGAGTCGTGTGGGCACAGGGTGGAAAGTGTGACCGAGGTGGGAAATGTGACCGAGGTGGGAAATGTGACCGAGGTGGGAATGCGTGACCGAAGTGGGAAGGAGCCACCATGGCCGGTGGGTCCCTCAGGGCTGCCCGGGGACGGGGTGCTGGTGTCACCGGTTTTAGGAGCTCCCAAAACACACACACGCCGTCTAGTTCAGAAAGGAGACATCGTTTAATCTGCGCATAGTATAAGGTGGAGGTGTTCACAAATCAAGTACACCAAGGAGTAAAAAGCTTTATCTTTTATGCAGTAACATTCACAGGAACCTGCCTATCTAACACATTCTCCGCCTACCTAATGCATATTTATTTCGGCGACGTGCCCTTGCGCAATGCTTGTAACACAGAGTTCTTCATTAAGCAACTTCTGCTGTAGAAGTTATCTGACTACATCAGTTAAGTTTACAAAAGGTGAGAAAATTCAGCCATGGCACATAAAATTAGACTGGAAGGCAGCAGTGGGGAGGGGGCGAGAGGCCCCGCCGCGGCCCCAAGATGGCGGCGCTCTGAGGGGGGAGCGGGCGGCACTGTTGTTAAAGCTTTATTGTTCCCGCTGCCGGCACTGTTGTTAAAGCTTTATTGTTCCCGCTGCCAGCACTGCCGGCCGTGTCCGCCGCGCCCAATAAAGGTAAAACCATGGCGGGGTCGGCTGGGTAGCTTGGCACCTGGGGGTCGGGGCGGATACCCCGCGACCCCGTCCGGCTGTCCCGGCTCCAGCCACGCCTCGCTGCCCTGCCTCGGTGCCAGACCCGCGGCGGGGATGAGGCGCTTCCCCTCGAGCCGGGGAGCCGGGGGACGGACAGGACGGGTGGGTGCCTCCCTCCCTCACCCACAGACAGGGACCAGCCCTTGCGAAGCCTCTCAGGCGAATGAGGAGATTGAGCGGGGCTGGAGGGTGCCTCTGCCTTCAGCCTGGACAGGAGCGAGGACCCCCACACACTACCCTTGTTAAATCGAAGTCAGCCTTGTAGGTGTAGGGCTCCTCGGGTGCCCAAAAAACTCAGTCCCTCTTATTTAAAACACTCCCCATGTTTCCTCTGCCATCGCTGCCTTGTGGCAGGGGCCTTTCCGTTTGTAACCTACACATAAAAGGTGTTTCCTCTGAAATTTTGTCCCTACCAGCAAGCCAAAGCCTGTCTGCTGGATTCCATTGACCCTCCAATGGTGTTATATTAGCTGTGCTTTAGGGCTGTACCCTTGCTTGTGAGGGTCTGACCCTCCAGGAAATTTTTTAAAGGTAGGCATGGAATGGGTTTATCTTGTGCTTTGGTCACAGAAGATTCCTCTCCTTGCTTTGGACCACTAATCACATCTGTTCTTTGAGATGATCCATCAAGACTGACCCGACAAGAGAAAAATAAACAGGTTTTCTTCACCAAAAAATGAGGAGTCTCATTTGGTTTCCTTTGTGATGTCCAGCTCGATTGAGCTGCTGCAGGGGAGCAGGGAGAAGAGAGCCTCAGGGCTGTCCCTGTCCCCAGGCCAGGTGAGCTGTGGTGGGTCCTGGTCAGGGAAGCCCACCTTCTTCCTGCAGAGGGAGAAGCAGCAGTGAGGTGAGGCTCAGGGGCATTTTGCTCTCCTGTGCTGGTCAGGAAGGCTGACACACTTGATTTATGGGTCAGACATGCCATAAGGCAGCCGGGTTTTGCAGGGTTTTGGTTAAGATATGCCAAATGTCTTGAGTTTGAGGAGGAATTCGGGTTGACAGCCAGGTTCAAAGACATGGTGGTGCAGGAACAGCCTGGTGGAGTATGGACCAGAACAGAGATTCTTTCCCAGCCTCCATGCCCTATTCATTCACTCTTGTTCCCTCTTTCCAGTATATTTTAACTGCCTGGACATACCACTTAAAGAAAGTGCCAAAAATGTCCCTGTTGTCCCTCCAAAAGCAGCTCAGCAGTTACAAAATTCTTCCAGGAGGTGGAGGAAGAATGTTGATTTGTGGGGTGAACCCTACTTGGCTTTCACAATGCTGCATCTTCCTCTGCTGTTTTAGAGCAGCTGCATTTATGTTTGAAGAGCTGTTGAAGTCCTTTTGTCCTAATGGAGTTTTGGGGCTGAGGAGGTGTCTCTCTGACAGCCTGATGCAGGAGGTGACGGTGGTGGAAGTTCAGGTGTCATGACAGACTCAGCTCCCAGTAATTCTGTGTACTTACTAAGGAGTCTGAGGGAATCAGACCCGTTTTGGGGTGACTGTGCCTGAGAAGTGTCATTTTAAAGACCTTTGCATCAAGGCACCTTAGGGGTGTGTAGAACCATGTCTGCCCTTGGCTGTGGGAACAAATGGCTCCTGTACTTCTGCTGAGGCAAAATGGGTCACAAAAACTGGTCAAAATAGTGTAGTTTTGGGGTTTTTTTAACAAGTCACTAAGAAACTGCAACATACCATCCTCTGTGATGTAAGCCTACCCAACAAAAACCAGTTCAAATGCCCTGCTTTTCTTTTTCGAGGATGTTAAGGGAATCTGCAAAATATAATTACCACTTTCGGTGTTCTTGGGCACAGTGATCCGTGGCTGAGCAGTGACTGGAGCAAACTTTGGCAGTTTCTTTGGGTTTGTGCAGCTTTTCCACTGCATGATTTTGCTTGCTATTTGGGGCATCTCTTGGTTTGAAGAAAACTGGCCATTAAGAGTTGTAGCAGAGCTGTTTGTTTTTTGATCTGTTGTATTTCTATTCAGAACATCAGTGCAGACAGACAGCCAAAATATGTGGGGTTTTGAGTGGTATATTCTGCTGCCTTTAGAGACTGTGGAGTGCTGAATTTAGTGAAAGTGTTGCTTATTTTCCTCTGTTATCAGTCTGCACTGATGCTCTGAACTGCAACAAAACAGATTGAAAAACAAATTGGTGTGCGCTGGTTCCTTGTGCTGGATTTCACATTATCCTCTGGGCGAGCTGCCTGCTCTGCCCCTTTGGAGCACCCCAGAGACAAGTAATGGCCCCTCAACATCTTTCAGCACTTCAAAGGCTGAATTACTTTTTGTGGGAGAGGTAAGAAAAATTGAATTGCAATCCTTGATTTTCTGGCTTTCCAATAACCCTCAGTGTAAGATCATCACCTTGGTAACAAGAAAACAGGAAACTGGTAAACAGGCGCAGAAAGTATTCAGATTGTGATTTAAGGCTGTCACTGCTCTTAACTCCCCAAAGCTGAAAACAGAACATTGCCCCTCACTGAGAGGCCACTGTCATGCCCAAGGGACTGCAGGGCTGAGCAACACAAGTGATGCATCCCAGCTTTCTGTCCTACCTCGTTCACTGATTTCCATGAGGATTGTGAAAGGAGCCTTTGATTGAGTGCAATTGGGCTAGGATGGGGTGAGGTCCTCTCACAGGGCAACCACACCTCCTGGATTTTAGCTCCCCAAGCAGAGAGCTGAGTGTAGGGAACAGAAGGCTTGTGGGGTGCTCCTGTGAGCCTCTCTGATCAGCTCCAATACAAATGGCATTAACTGAAGACAGAAAAGTTGGATTCTTCCATTTTGCTTTTCTCTTTCTGTCCACCTTTTTTCCCCCTGCCGTTTTAGTTTGAGCTTTTTAGAGCTTGTATAGGACTTCCTTTCTTCTAGTTTTGCACTGGGTGAGCAGGGTGATTTTATACAGCTTCATTATCCCTGTGGGCACTGCAGGTTCCCTGTCTCTGCATGGCTGCAGCAGAGCAGTAGCTCTGTCAGCACTCATTGCTGCTGAAGTATCAGTTACCTGCTCTTGGAGAGAGATCCCCAGTTCTGCCCAGTCCCCCAGCCAAATCTCCCAAAAGTCATCTAGAGGATGGCTGGAAGACATAGTCACACAAACTGGGGTGAGAAATGAGACAATTTAACTGTGTGGCAGTGGAGGGTCCTCCACCTAAAAATCAGTTATCATGACTGGGCTCCTTGCTGGTAGAAAGACTTTAGCCAAGCCCAAGTTTACTGAGCCTGGAAATCTGGGAGGCAGTGATGGGTGAGCAATCAGATTGCTGGTGGTGGTCCCTTCTGGCTTTGAATAAAAGCCTGAAGTGTCCTCTGGGTAGCGTGCAATTTCCTTGAGGCTGGTCTTGGCCAACACCCCTTGTTATAAATGCCTGTTCTCTTTGGCAGTACTGGAGGGTTTGGGTCCCTATAATTAAAGAAATAGAATGTATTTAAACAAATATGTCTGTGCTAATTACTCAGGACACATTTTCCAGTGCCCTGAATTGCTGTAATGAAGAAGGGGACATGCTGGTAGGCTGTCCTAGAGCTTCACTGTTTTGAGCTCTCATGAGCTCAAATATGTCTTCTATATTCCTGCCAGGAATAGAGGGAGCAGACGGTGCTGCTGCTTGCTCCAGCTTGCTGCAGTGCAAGCAATAGGTTTCATGCAGGAGGCTATTCATGGCAAAGAGAGCAGATGTCTCTTGCAGGACCTCGAAGTTTCCTGCTTATCCTTTTGTAGGAACAGCCATAGCTATTATTATTTAACCAGCAATTTCAGCTCAGACACTGCAAGTCCTTCAGCTCCAGGAAAGCAGTGGATGGACTAAAACTGCCATTACATGGAGTCTGGCAAAAGAATTGAGTCTGTCTGTTCTCCCACGACCAGCAGCAACTCTGCTGATGGCAGCTTGGTTCCTTGTGATTTAAATTGGAGTGGGAGGAGAGCAGGGCCTGCATGTTGGATCGACCAGAAGTGCAGGTGGCTGGCGCTGTGCATGGGGGAGGGGGTGGATCTGGTACTTGGAAAGATGAGCTGCAGATCACCCAGCCCTTGGTAGCGATGTGCCTGAGAAGCTCTGGCCCTGGGGGGCAGGAGGGTGGGCTATCAGCCCACTCAGGCTTTTCTGCCATCCTGAGAAGGACCCACCAACCCTGTGCTCTTGCTTCAGAAGTACTGAGGAGCGTAACACCTCTGCTGTTAGATGATGTCAAAACTGTCTGTGATCTTCTCCTGGTGCTTGAAAAACAAGTGTCATAGCACTTCATCTTTAAAGCCTGAGGAGCTCTTGGCTGCACAGGAGAGCTCTCCTGCGTTTCTGGGATCCACCAACCTGTTCAGCCTTCTGTAGCTCCGGGATGAGGTGATGTCTGTCCTTCTGTCTTCCCACAGCCACTACAGGCAGTGCCACGCAGAAGGACAGCTGGGGTCCTGCCTGCCTGTGGACAGGAAGTCCTGCTTCCCAAAAAAGCTGAGCTCCAGAGGGGTTGGTGCCTTGAAGAAGTGAGATGCCAGCTCAGCCTGCACCCAGCAGCTGCTTCTGATGTGATTTGATACAAGCTGGGAGTTGCTCTGAGCCTGGTTTTGTGCAAGGTAGAGCTTTGATGATAGGTTATACTACTCCTGTTCTCTACAAGACAGCAGGAAGCTGAATACAAAGATGTTTAGTGTTGAAGGTCATGTAATTCATGTCCATCTGGGTGCTCTTTCTCTAATGCTCACACTATTTTGTGGCCCATGCCAGTGTTAGGCATCCTAGTGTGCGGACAAGGCAGTAACATCTTTATCTCGTCTATCTTAGATAAAAGCTGCAGGTGTCTCACTGATAAAAATTCTGTTAGCAGATGTCCTATCTGTTCTCCCTCCTGCAGTGGGGTGAGGAGGGGGGGAAGTTAAAGGGCGGCTCTGGTAGATGGGATTAGGGTTATGGACTTCTGCCAAAAATTACATTTTAGGGGGAAAAACTCATGAATCAATGAACTGAGACCATGGTGTGTTGAGAAGGGGGTTCTGAAGGCCCTGGGCTGTAAGTAGATCCCTGTCTCTAATGTTCACATGGCCCTGCTCATCTTACCAGTAATTTGGGGGAGAAAATGAACTGGTCCCAAATCACTTAGTGCTTTGCAGGCCCAAACTAAGACCTCAGATTTGCCTCTGTGTTTGGTAGATGGTCTGAAGAGGTCTTCACGCCCTGCTTCCCCACCTGCCCTTTCAGAAAGCAGCTGCTGAATTCAGCTTCTGCTCCAGACCCTGGCTGCAGGCACAGCCTGCACTGCAGTGCCTGATCTGATGGGCACCCACAGCTCTGTGAGATGTGTGGCACATCAGGGAGGCTCTACTCCCTTTTTATAGCTCCTGGGACTCAGTACTCAGTCCAAATCTGCTCATTTATGTTTGAACACTATCTAAACTCTTCAGGTTTCAGAGTAAGTTGCTGAATTTGAGGAGTGTGAGTTCAGAATGAGGATCTTGATGTAACCAAAGAATTGAAGCATAGTTAACTACTAGAATGTGTAATCTGGAAAGTAATTTTCTTACTCTTTCTTTCTGTCTTGTAGAGAGAAATGCTACCAGGATCCATTTCCTTTTCATTACCTGAGCTTTGTGAAAGCAGTGTGGAGACCAAGGCAAGAGGAGGTCAGTAGGTACCATGGAGGTTCCCAGTTATGACTGGCAGCTGCTGCCCCAATTGTACATTCTCTGCAAGGAGCAGCACTTCTGCGACTGCACCTTCTTCATTGGGAATGTGCATTTTAGAGCACACAAGGTGGTTTTGGCTGCTGCCAGCCTGCTGTTTAAATCCCCGTTGGACAGCACAGACACTCTCTCCCATCGATGCTTCTGTGTAACACCTGGGAAGTTTGCACACTTACTTAAGGTGATGTACAGTGGCAAACTCCCACTGGGGAAACACAGTTTCACCAAAGCTGTCTCCATGGCAGATAATCTGCAGGTGTTTGGTGTGACTGTTGGTTGCACAAACCTCCTCAGGGATCTCATAAGTTCTTCTGCTTTTATGGTAGTGAGAGGAGTCTCCAACCAGGAAGCAGATTCGTCTGGAAACCAAGCTGAACCTAATTACCTGTCCCAGTCTGGAAGACCTGATGAAGAAAAAACATTTATCATTTTCACTCACAGAGTTTCCCCTTTACCTGGCTCTGTAGAAACACAAATGTAAGAAGGTGTTTCTCCTCCTGTCCAGGAATTTACTGTGAATCATACCTGGCTTCATGACGTTGAGAGACTCCAGGTTGCTCCAGGAGGACTCAGGCTCATGCCTGCCCATGCTGAGTGGAGTGGCCGTGTGGATCAGGAGCTTGCTGAGCCTCTAGAGGGGAAAGGGCAACTGAGGGATTTAGGTGAGACATCACAGGTCTGGCACAGCATTGCCTCTTATTTGAAACATGTTGGCTCACATTTGTTTGTTTGGGGGTATTTTTACTCTGTGTTTGATCTTTTTAGTTTGCCCTGGGTTGGGAGCAGCAGCAATGTATCCCCCTGTTACGCAGAGATGTTCTTCCTTTGGCTTTTGTAGTTGATTCATGCTCATTGCTCTGCCAGAGCTGTAGTGAGCAAAACTTTTATTGCCCAGGCATGTGATTGCCATGCAGTGGGATCTGTGTTACTGCAGGACGTGGGGCTGATTAGAAAATCTGTCTAACAGCAAGGGAACAGAGTTCCTTGCTAATGCTACCTTATCCTTTAAACTCCTGTTCAGCATGGGAGGAAAACAGAGGCTACACTAGGTTTAAAATAAATGTTCCATTTATAACTGGTGTTAAATAAACTGTTGATTTTTCCCTCCAGACTGTGTGATGTCTTCAGAAGGGATTTATAAGTCACAGTTTTCCTATTATAACCAATATGCTGGTTACAAACTGATGCCTTTCAATCACATCTTTCTGCTTTCTGCAAATCCATTCAATTAGCAAATAACTCATCTTGTTTCTCTTGCACAGCAGCAGAGAGCAAAAGCTGTAAACTGGATTTCTTTGTTCGATATGAAAGTGTTTTCTCTCAGGCTCTTTCTGATGCCCAGACTGTGCTGAAAAGACTCGAAGAATGCAAAGAAACAGATGCCTCTCCAAAAGAGGTAGGTGTCTTTACTTCCATAAATCATGCAAGTTTTTTCTTCACCCTGCTAAGAGCTGTAATAGTTTGTGCCTTGTTTAGGAAATTGTTTCATGGGCAACTGGTGCCTGGTTGTTTGAAGGGCAATGTGCTCACCTGAGCAACACCCTGCAGAGAAGCATCTGTAAGTGCAAGTTGCTCGAGCACGCAGGTAAAGAAGTATGTGCTGTCCTGAAGACATCCTTGTGTTGTAGGAGAGCTCCAGCACAGATTTCTCTCCTCCTGTTCATGGCATTTGCTTCAGGAACTATATTGACTTGTAAACAACTGACATGAGGTCCCAAAATAGATTTCCCGAGCCCTCAGCCCTGTCATGCTGCAAAGCATCTGCTGCTCTCTGTGTAGCAGAGCTGCTGAGGGAGGAGTGGGACAGGGCATGGCAGGGGGAGCTGGGTGCTGCCCCATGCTGCTTCTCCTGCCAGTGTGCTGCTTTAAGAGCAGTTGGAGTTGGTAAATGATGCTTGATTCCTGTTGGAGGGGGTAACTGAGTCTGCTGCTGGGTGTATGCTGAGGGGTTCTCTGGGCTCTGAGCTGATGCCACCCATTGTCCCACTTCCAGGGCAACACAGAATGTGCTGTCTGTACTGCTGTGACAGTGGAGCAGGGGGACACAGAGCTCGTGAATGGTTGTGGTGAGTCTAGGCGGGCACTCCTGCTGGCTGCACACTGCTGTGCAGTGGCAGGGTCTGCAGAAAAGCTGTGGCCAGTGTAGAGCAAGGATGGGACTGTGCTTGCTATCCTCAGCCTAGCCATTTCTGGTAGGGCAGTTTTTATACCAAGCTGCATGAACTGCCCTGCATGCCTTTCTGAAGGGGAAGAAGTATGACTGTTTCACTGCTGGCTCTTTTGTGGCTCCCTGGTTATTCAACCTTTGGAAGCTGAGCAGTGCTGTTCTCTAGGCTGGGGACTGCCATGCTCTCTAGGTTCCCATGTAGTTGCTGGCTGGAAACTGGATTCAAGTCCTCCAGTAGCAGTGTGATCACAGGGCATGGTACATTTTGACCATTGTGGCATTCTGCTTATAAAAGCCCAAGACCACATTTTTATTACAAAAAAACCCAAAGCTATGACAGCAGGGAGGAGAATTCCCTTGGGTTGGGGAGTGCAGGATTGTTTTCTGCTGACCACTTAAATGTTCACGGAGGGAAGCTCGTGTTCCCTTAGCAGCTGGTTCTCCTGATGTCGTGGAATATACCGTGGGCTTTAGGAGAGAGATGTGGGTCCTAATTTGTATTTGCAGTAGCAAGCACAAGCCCAGTTGGGCAGACAAGCACCTCTGGGTGCCCTGCTCAGTGGAGGTTTAGATTTTTGTACGATTGTTTTTCCCCATGATCAGATAAATATGTCAGGTTTAGGATTTTACTTGTGCATTTTTACAGATGGAGTTGATGGGTGCTGTGCAGTGTGAATGGGTGCTGCCAGAGGGGATTTGGCAGCTCCATGCCCCTGTGCCAGCAGGCCCTGTCCCTGTTCCTCCCTCCCCTACTGCTGATGACAGGGAAGAGCTGAGCCCAGGTAGAGCTGCAGCTTCTGCACTGCACAACAGCCCCATTTGCTACTGCTTTGCAGTCGCTGCTGTTTCGTGTTCCTTCAGCACTTCAGACCAAGTAGGGAAGGTTTACAGATCCATTCCTGGCCTTTTGTGCTCCCAAATGAGCTGTTACAGCAGGAACCAAGCAAGAGGTTGTGGAGCTCAGAGCCAGTTTGGGTGTCTGACCGCAAAACGGTAGCTGGACAATTTTTCTGCAGCTATAAATAAATGCTGAATAAATGAGAAATGGATTTTCTTTAAGCCTTCCTGAAAAATCACTTTTCAACTGTGACAAGCATGAAAAGTGTCAGACCCAGGGCAGTGGGAGAACAGGCTGCAGCCTGTTATAAGCAAGGGCTCAGCCAGATCTGTCCTTCTCTGAGCTCCCCTCTGGGACCAGCAGGGCCTGTGGACC
This sequence comes from Prinia subflava, assembly GCF_021018805.1. Lineage (NCBI taxonomy): Eukaryota > Metazoa > Chordata > Aves > Passeriformes > Cisticolidae > Prinia > Prinia subflava. The sequence continues at coordinate 2,336,525 of NC_086267.1, read as the reverse complement.
TTAGCACTGAGTCTGTTTCCAGCACACAGAGCAGCTTTTCCCTACAAGAGCCTGGTATTTCCTTTGAGGGGGGAAACACAGCAGTGTATTTTTAAAGTCATGCTTGAAGTGCAAGTTCAGCTCCAAAGAGCCGAACTGGGATGTGTAACTCAGGCTCAGTTTGTGCCAGTGGTAGATGTCAATGGATTTTTTTCTCTTGTTTTTTTCCTTCTCCCTTTCTTTGTATTCTTTTGCTAGTCATTTGTTTGAAGTCTCGAGCGCCTCGGGGCAAGTAAAAGTGTGTCTGGAAGCCAGTGACACACTGTTTCTTTGTAGAAATCATTCTTGCTGGGTGTGCTTGCCCTGCTGCAGTGGAGATCTCCCATTTCTCAGGAGTATTCCCTTTTGGAAGCAGCTGATCTCTCTAGGCAGGCCCTGGTTGTTTTGGGCAGTAAAGTCTGGGCAGTACAGGAGTTTAGGAGAGTTTCCCAGCCTGCCTGTTGGTACCGAGGCTGCCCTGGTGTTCAGGCTCCTTGATTTCAGTGGAATTTGGCCTTGGATGCTTCTCTATTTCTTTTCTTTTGCTGGTGAACTTATGCCTGCATGGAATCTTGTTCTGTGCAGCACTCCAGTGTGCTCCCCTTTACTGTTCTGCCTATTTCCTCCTACCTGAAGTGGAGACTCATTTGGTTGTGGGGTTTTTCCCCAACAAGGTTTGTGGTGCAGGGCTGGCTTTTGTGAGAACTATTGCTGCTCTCTGAGTTTGATGTTCTGTTCTGCTCCCCAGACTGAAAAATGCAGATGAATTGCTTTTCAGTTTAGGGAGACGTGACTTTTGAGGTTGTTTCTGCTTTATAGTTTCTCTGTGTATTTCACATAAACTATTCCTATCTAATTTGGTTTTTGGCTTGGATGAAACCTGCTTGGAAATGAGAACAAGACTGAAATTGCAGTAATTTAGGGAAGCGTAGAAGAGCTTTGCCGATGTCAAGTCTTATCTTCCTGTACTCTCTTAGAGAAACTCAATTCAAATTATTGCACAGTTCATTTGTTCCCTCTACTGCCAGGTTCAGATGAAGTGGGGGAGCGTTGGTTCTCCCACGTAGAATAAATGTCACTGTGTTTGTGGATCATTTCCATTGCCCGTAGGCCTGTCCAGTCACTGTCGCCCTTCATTTGCAGCTGCAGGGATTTCTGGATGAGGCAGAAGAAAGAAGTTTCCTGTTATCTTCTGCATCCTGATTAGGAGAGAGAGCTTTTGAGAGTTTGCTGTTTTTTTTCACGGTGCCAGAACTAGAGAACTTCTTTTCCTCTGTTCTGGTGTGCTTTTGTAGAAGTTTGGGCTGAGCTTTTGTTCTTGTTGCGTGGAACAAAGAGGGGGTCAGTGTCTTCCACAGAGCCTTCTGGGGTCTCCCTCATGAGTTATGTACAGATGCAGGCTTGAAAAAAAAAATCCCTTTAGGTTCCTGAAAGAAAAACATGCACATAGTTTTTCTTTGATTATTGTATGCCCAATACAATAGTTAATTGCTAGTTGATTGACTTAATGGTGAGGTCACAGCCAGGGAGCTTCTCTGAGGGTTGGGTGTGTGGAGCCAGTCCTGGGGTTGTCCATGGCACTGACCCTGCGAGCAGCAGCAGCAGCAGCGTGTGGGACAGCGCTGCTCAGCTTCCAAAGGTCAGATAACCACGGACCACAGCAGAGCCAGCAGTGAAACAGCCCCTGACCATGCAGGCTACTGAGCTCCCCTCTGGGACCAGCAGGGCCTGGGGACCTCAGCACTGAGTCTGTTTCCAGCACACAGAGCAGCTTTTCCCTACAGAGCCTGGAATTTCCTTTAGGGGGAAACACAGCAGTGTATTTTTAAAGTCATGCTTGAAGTGCAAGCAATGTGCAAGCTTGCCACAACAAGAGTGTATTCAGGGCCCAGAGCACACTACAGCAGACAGCTGACAACAGGCAAAGGGATAGGTTCTTGTTTGGATAGCCAAAGGCTGTTTGCTGCAGGAACTGCAACTAGATATACCCTGGTAGGGATCCAGGGACAAGAACAGGATTGGGCTAAGGGCACAGGATTAAATACAAGGCAAAAAGGGCCGATCTGAGGGTCAAGGGCCAACAGGGATAAGGGAAAGTGGTGCAGGGGCGTGGGTAAGAGCTGGGAGAACCAGTAGGGTGGCAGGGGTGGAGCAATGCAGTAAAACTGAGCCAATGGGGATTAAGGGAGGGAAGAACATTCTGGAAAGGGTACATAAATGATAAATGGGGGCTGAACAAGGGTGACATCGATTATTAAACCAATAGGATAACTGAACCTAAAAGATATTAGCATGTGGCTGCAAAGACCTGTGGGAGGGAGGCCTTCCTCACCCTAACCTAAAGGGACATTTCTATCCTCTTGCTTTGGCCCCTCCAGGGTTTAGGCATGAGTTTTGTGGTGGCAGGCCCGTGGGCCTCCACTGGTTTCCAATTGCTTTTTTATATTTTCTTCACCTTCTGTACATCAAAACCCAAAGCAGTGTGCATTGACATGATTGTGGCTGTGGAAGTTTCCTCACAGTTCTCTGCCTCCTGCAGAGGTACCTGAGTGTCCCTCAGGTCTGAAGGGGATCAGCTTTTTCTGCCACCCTGAGCAGGTGCTTCCCAATCTGTCTCCTGCAGATCCCTACCCACCACCCTCGATGCTTGCATTCACTCTAAAGCTGATGCTTCAAGGAGATCACTCAGAAATAGTCAATAAAGTGGCTTTTTGCTGGGATGTGCTCTCATGGTGGGAGCAGGAGCATGGATAAAGCATGAAAAGCCATAACTGTGCTCACCCACCTGCAGGGAAGAGTTAATGAGCAGCTGGGCTAATGGCTGGGCTGCGTGCCCTCCCTCTCTCCTCACAGCCCTCTTTAGTCTCGGTTATGGGTCACTGCACATCACTTGCACATGCAGCTGAGATCTTCTCTGGAAAAACATGGAAGATGAGGAGATCTTATGGAGACAGGAGATCTTATGGAGACAGAGGTTCCTCTTCAGAGCTTGCATGGGGCTGCTGTGGACATGGGGATGTTAGAGATGAACTGGGAAGGCTCTTCCATGGTGTGTGACGTGTTCCATGGTGCTGAGCTGGGAGTATTTGGCCACCAGAACTGATATTTTCAGTTGAGATTAGACCTCTGGGGTGCCATGGAATGTGTTTGGTGGCACGGCTCTGACCAAGCTTAAGCCAGGTCTTGGTGATGCAGGTTCCCAGTGCACAGAGGCAGTCTCTTTCTCCCACGTGGAGCTGTAAATGTGCAAATTTGTGCCAACTTGGTCATGAAGGGTTTTGCAGTGTCCCAGGTGGATCAAGCTGTACAGTGGGGACACCTTATGACTAAGTGGAAGCTGGGATTCCTGCTGGTATCAGTATTTCTCCATTTCTTTTCCCAGGATCTTTGGGAATTGTTAGTGCTTCAAAGTAAGTCTGAAATATACTGTGTGCTCTTTCACAACAATGCTAAAAGGCTGTTGTTCCCACTGAGCAACACGTCCAAGGAAATGTCTTCTGGAAAGAGCCTGTAAATAGCAGAATATTTCAGTTACTGAAAACTCATTTCTATTAGCCAAATCCATGCACTGAGGAAGGGATGTTACCTGGGGCTCTGGGTAACAATACTGTGCTATTTTATTAAAAACCCCTAAAACTGAAAAATATATTGCAACAATGCAAGTTACTTTTCATCCATATTAGTGCAAACATGGATTTGGCAGGATCTGAGCACCTCTAGGATGTTGAGAGTGGAGATATTTTGTGTTTTACATGCTCATTTTGATCTGGAAGGGGCCAGACACGCAAACCTCGAGAACAGACACGATCTGGTTATCAAGTTTCATTACAAATTAATGTTTGCATTAATAAAAACACCTTTATGTTTGTTCTTCAGCACATCTGTGTTTTCTTTACACCAGAGCCCTTCATGTCCACACTCTCTGGGAAGAGCTGGACCTGCTGCAGTTTCCCCTCTGTGGAGTCATTGCCATAGGTCACTGCACTGCCACAGTGCCCTGATGTGTGAGCATTTACACCTGCTAGGAAATGGCAGCCCACCGGCTCCTGCTGCGGCCCCAAGCAGTTGCATACAGGCTTTTTATCATCAGAATAAAAACGACAATGACAGCAGAAAATGGCCAATCTCCCTGGAGCTGGGCTGAACTTCCCACTTCAAAGGTACCTTTATCAAATCTCTGGAGTCCCCAGTAAAGGCTGCCTGCTCCGAAAGGCTGGCATCTTTCCTGGAGAGCTGGGGAGCATGTGTCTTCAGGGGCAATATTTACAGCGTTAAAAGACGCTGGGGAAATGGGAGTAAGAGTTCCAGCTTATTTCTTTGCCTTTTATTTCCAGAGGCATATCTGCCTCTGGTTGCTGTTTCAGGTCACTGAAATAGATTTTGGAGCTCTGGATTTGATTGCCAGGTGTGCTGAGAGCCCAGGGCACTCAGAGTTTGCATGCCTCCTCTCCAGAGTTTTCTCTAGGAGATAGAATTCCCTTGTGATTGAGAATGGATTCCTGAAAGTTCCACTTGAAATACTCTCTGCTTTCTGTGCAAGTGTTCCCTCCTTGTTCAGTGAGATCCAGTATCTTCTGCCCTAGCTTTGCCTCCCAAAGTAGCAGTGTTAAATTCACACTTTGTCAGGTCTTTCACACTTACTGGTCTTTGGCTAGCTGGGCACGAAGAAACATTCGGTGCTGGAAGCAGCTGCAGTTTGTGGGATTTGCTGTGTGGATAAGGGCTGGCAGCAGGGCTTGTTGCCCTTCTTCCCAGGGTGGGTGGCCACAGGCCAGAGCTTGGGTTCAGTGTGTGCGTGTGTGTGGTTATTTTTTTGTCCTGTTTTATTTTTTTGTCCCCTGACCTAAACTCTGGGGTTCTGCTTGTTGTGTCTGTCTGTATAGGGCAGCTGACTCTGTTCTCTCAGCCTTCCTGCATTTCTGTTCTGCTGGAGGCTCTGCCTGCCTGTCTGGCCAAGGCAGAGGAACAGGCAGTGTTCAAGCAGCTGCTGGGCAAAGTGAAGGATGCCTGCACCCAGGACAGTGACACCTGGGACACTCAGCCCCTGGACACTCAGATCCTCATGTCTTTTCTGAAGCTGTTTCAAGACACATCCTGAGCTTAGGGTGGCTTTGCTGGAGAGGGAACAGGGCAGTGGAGAAGCCTCACAGCAAGCAGGAAGGAAATTGGGTACAGCCTCTGGCAAAGTGAGTGGGCAACCTTACAGAGAAACCCTGCATCCACATGTGAGAGGTTTATCACGTGCTGGCCAAGATCCTGGAGCATTTCTGCCTGTAGCAGGAGGTGTAGCTGTGCAGGGCTCTCCCCACTGCTGCCTGGAGGGCTGGATCAATGGCTGGCAGCCAGCGTGGGTCAGAGCACAGCTGAGGCTTGGGATTGAAAACTTCATTTTTACTTGAGTCTGACACAAAACAGTGGCCTTGCAAACCTGGTGTTAACCTCCAGCTTGCTGTATGGCTTTGTACTCTATTAGATAAATGAGACATTTTCCTTTCACAGAGTTTAAAGAGAATAGTAAAGTGATTTTCCTCTGCTGCTTGTGCTTGGGATGAGCTTTGCTATTCACTTAGATCTTTCAGAGAGTCTCCCTCGCTTCAGGAACCTGTCAGTTTCTTCAGACTGACTTATTTCTTCTCTTGTTTCTGAATCTTTTTCCCCCCAGAGAGCACAGCCGAGGAAGAGGCGCTGACCGCTTGCCTGCTGTGCTGCAGGGAGGAGCTGATCCAGAGCATGGCACGGCTGAGCCCCTTCACAGAGTTTTGGAGGCAGTAGAAGAGGGATTCCTGACTGCCTCAGAGAAGCAGGTAAAAAAATCTGAAACAGGCAAACTGTGTGGGCAGGATGAGGTAGCATCATACCATGGTTTACCAGGTGATGGGCAAGCTTCACCTGGCACTTCACCTGCCTTCTGCACAGCACTGCACATGTGTGTGCAGTCTCAGGTGCTTCTGCACTGTGGGAATTGTGAATACTGAGCAGTGAAGGCAATCTGGAGACCAGGATCAGTGTCAGACTGCCCCTGCAAGGGGAGCCTGGGCCAGAGGAGGTGCTTGGTGCTCTTCATAGCCTGAAAAAGGGTTTTTGGGGACAAGGGCAAGGCTCTATAGGGGAGTTTGAGCAGAATCACTAATACCTCTCTGCTACCTGGTTATCAATTCCTGGTCATCAGCTTCTCTTTCAGCTGTCTCCCAGCTTTGTGTCATTTTTGCAACTCCTACCACACAGTTGCCTGCAAGACTAGCACATCCACTAAATGATTTGGTTTTACTTTTTATGTGTTGCAGGTAGAAGTTTCTGGCAAGGACTATTGCTTTCCTTTCCTATAAGCAACTGCACTCTGTATGCCTATTTGCAGAAGTCACAAAGGACAAAGTGCTGTTTATAACCTGCTTTCCTTTGTCTTTGAGGGGAGCTAGCTGTACCCTGTGCAGCTGGAACTTGCAGGGTGCCCTCACATGCTGTGTTCAGGACGCAGCTTGACCTCCTGTCCTAGTTTGTCACATCACTGAGCTCCCCTGACACAGGATTATAGTGAGTGGAAAGTTGTGCTCAGTGGCATGAATGATCTCTGCTTTCTGTCTGAGTAAGCCTGACCAGAGCCACAACAGGTGGGCTGAGAACTTCTGCTCAGTTCATAAACCCCACAGTTAGGGTCTCATTGTCCCTCACCACATCCAGCATGGAGCGTCCCTGAGCACAGACAGATTGGAATTGGGTTCCTAAAAAAGTGTTGCCAACAGAGGTTTCTGTCTTGTCCTCATGGGCTGTGGTCTGGCTGGTGTGACTGGGCTGTGACTGGTGACTGATGAATTTTTGCCTCTGAAAGCACATAGCTGAGCCTGGAAAGGAGATGTGAGAGGAGAGAGCAGGGTATGAGTACAGCAAAGGACTTGGCATCTTCTCGGGGTGTCGTGGCTGTCAGCAGAGACCTGTGTGGGGGACCTGGAGCTGAAGCTTCATTGGCAGTGGGGAGATTAGGATTTTCATATATGCCTGTTTGTTATTTGCAGTGCAGCCTTACTTTTAAAGGCTTCACCTTTTCCCTGCTCTCTTCTCTTTGTCTTTTTAGAATTAGGTGGATAAAATTCAGGCAATTTTTATTTCCCTTCACACTGAAAAAACCAAACACAACCCCCCAATAATAAACCAAAACCATTCTGCAATCATAATTCTGCTCCTTAGGCACAGGATAAAGCCTGTAACTGCATCATCATGTACTGCAGAGCTCCTGCCTGTTTGGTGGAGCTACAGTGTTTCTTTTTATCCTCACCAGTCACTGTGTGCTCCGTTTGCTACAGAGCCTCCAAACCCTGCTCCGAATACGAAATCCTACTCCTCTCTGTGGGATCCCTTCATGCTCTTGTTTCAGCCAACACTTTCCATCAAATGACAGATCTATTTGGGGAGCACTCCAGTGAGGCAGTGGGCAGAGCTCTGTCCTGCTGTGGCACAAGAAAACAAGAAAGAAATTGCCAAGTGTATACTGGCCTGGGGGAGGCTTATTTGTTTAATTTCATCCTTTCTCCCCCAGACAAATGGGAAAGTGTTTAATTATTCCAGAAGTTAAGCTGATTGAAATGATGGGCCCATGGCATGTGTGCAGGTGGGATCCCTGGTGTCTCAGCTGTAGGATTGGGAAAATAAACATGGAATTAGCAGCCACCTCTGAAGGTTTCATCTTACCTGGTTCATCCAGTGTTGCACTGGAGCTCTGGGCTGGCAGGGACAGGATCTCCAAAGGTTCGTAAAGATGAGGCTTTCCTTTTTGTTCTCACTGCCACTGCCTCATTAGCTACACACTTATTCAGCAAGACAAGCACAAATTTCTCATGGAACAGCCTTTTTTCTTTTTGTGTCTGGTCTGAGCTGTGCAATAGAGCAAGTTTGATTTTCTTTGCTGGAAAACCAGTACATGATGTGTTGTGAAGCATCTTTGTAAATCTCGTTTTTTTTCTGGGTAACTTTTGAATCTGGCCTTTCTCTTTTTTGAGTGCTTAACTTGAGTGGGTTTTTTTGGTGTTTCTGTAATTGGAAAGAGGTGGAGGATTTGGATACAGGTTATCACTTAAGAGAAATAAAGTGGATACAGAGGAAGAGGGGGTAACTTCTCCTGCATGGTGCTCCATACCACTTGGGTTGTTGAGGAGTTCAGAGTGACCAGTCCACAATACAGCCCTGAACCCAGAAAATCAAAGTAGGTAGTAGAAACATCAGCCCTTTCCTTCTGTTCAGGCTCTCTTCTAGAAGGCACCTGGTAAAATCTTCAGGAAGCTCTTTATTATGGCAGCATGCTGTCTTTTATACAGTTTTTACAAACCTCGTGGGCAACTTTTAATTGGTTAATAGCTTTCTTGTTAATTATTCTATTGGTTAATAAGATGTATTTTACTTATCCATCAAATCTATCTATTCTTGGATTGTTTATATATTTTCTTTCCTGATTCTCATGGGACAAATCCCTTGTTATTACAGGTGCATTTGTTTTTCACCCTCAAAATAGATTGCTGTGTTAAAGGAACTTCTCATTCTCAAAATAGCTTCACATGGGAACTTGCAAATTGCTTGTTAGCTGCACTGGAAAGAAATGACAGCTTTGGTCCTGTCCACAGTTTTGGGCTCTCACTGGAGTGTCCTTGCAGGGAAGATGTATTCCTGCCAGTACATGGCTACACTCACAGCAGCTGCATGCCAAGGTGTTACTGGTGCCTGCTGGGGGTCTCATGGGGGGATTTTCCTCCCAAGAAAAGTGAGATTTTAGTGGTGTGATGCTATGAGTAGGGTTATCCCAAAACCAATGGCAGGGGTGGCTTCCAGCAAGCAAACTGCTGGGAGCCCACCATGGGAAGTAGTCAATGAGCAGGAGCAGCAATACCTATATGTAAAGCCCAAACTCCAGGTTTAGTTTTCACCTGGGAAGTAAGATTTCTTTCCCTTTTTTCCCCTCCCTCTGTGAACTTCTCTCTTAATTCTTCTCTTCTTTTCCCTTGCTTTCTTGACCCTCTCTGATTTTTACTGTGTTTCTAGGCAGCAGACATTGAAGATCCCCATGACTGCAAGGAGTGCCAGATGAGCTTTGCCACCCTGCAGGAGCACCACAAGCATGTCCATGAAGCCTTTTCCTGGGAATACCACCCCTGCCACACCTGCTCCCAAATCTTCAGTGCCCCATCGCTCCTGGGGTGCCAGAGGGTGACCCATGTTGGGGGAAAGCCTTTACCTGGGAAATGTGTAACAAGGCTTGCCAGGTGAGCTGGTGCACCCAGGAGTTGATCTCATATGCCAACATTGCTGTTTCCTGCTCCTGCACCAGGGTGCAGCCATCTGCAGCAGTTTGGGGTTGGCAGAGGGAAAAAAATGTACAGAGGCAGAGTCCATAGGGAAAAGACAGGTCCATGGGGAGAGAGATGGGCTTTGGCTGCAAAGTGCTGTGTATCTGCCCATCAGGACCCTCAGGAATCTCATACACTCAAGTTTCCAGGCTGCCAGGAAGTGTAGGAATAAAAATAGTCATGTTGCAAATGGCATGCCTTGGAGGGAATGTGTGTGGGAGCACATTGCTACAAGGAAACAAGAATTCACACCCAAAGGAGACCTGCACGAATGAGACAAGGATCAGGGATTCAGCTGTATTCAGCTCATCAGGGACAGAGTGAGGTGTTAGTGCTTGTCCAGTCAGAGGACAAGCAGGGCTTGTACCTGCTGAGCACAACTCCCCTGTTCTGATGCTTTCCACATCGTTTCTGGCTGTCAGAATCATAGAATGTCAGAGTGTGTTGGGTTGGAAGAGACCTTAAAGCTCATCTTGTTCCACCCCCTGCCATAGGCAGAGACACTGTCCACTATCCAAGGTGCTCCAAGCCCTATCCAGCCTGGTCTTGGACACTTCCAGGGATGGGGCAGCCACAGGTTCTCTGGGCAACTGGGCCAGGCCCTCACCACCCTCCCAGGGAAGAATTCCTTCCCAGTATCCCATCTAAACCTGTTCTCTTTTGGTTTAAAGCAAACAGCTTTGTATGATAACTTTGAAAGATTTGATCCTTGTCATTGCAGCAGTTACCAGGGCTATGGTATCACAACAGGACCCACCACCCTGATGTCTCTGCAGCTCAGAATCACTGCTCCTCCAAGTTCTCCTCCCTGCAGTGCAGCTGCTGTGACAAAACCTCCACCCTGGTTGTCCCAGGCCAGACTCAGGCAGTGCTTCTCCCATGGGTTCCCAACTGTTCTGCTGCTTGTGCTGCCCCATGGCCTTCTGCTCCCTGGGCCCTGCAGAGCCGTGTCACCAGCCAGCACCTCACACAGACAGACAGCACCTTCATCTCTGGGGAGCTCTGTGGGGAGCTCTTCCCCTTCCAGGGGAAGCTGGAGGGCTCCTCAGCACTGAGCAGCCCAAGGTGGCCTTCTCCAAGCCACCGCAGCCCGGATTGTGCAGGTAAGGACTGCTCTGTGTCACAGCCCCTGCTTTGTTCATCCATCCTCCTTTCCCACCCTCTTACTCATCCCAAATCCAACCTGTGGGCCCTGTTGCCCCTTCTGCTCCCTGATTTCCCATTTTTGGAGGGGTCCATGATGCAGACCCCCAGCCCACAGTGCTCTGGGATTTCTGTGCTGGCATGAAGCAGGTTTGCTGGAAGGGAAGCAGCTCAGACATGACTTTAAGGAGCTGAGGAGGATGATTGGCAGAGTGTGTGGAGGTTACTCAGGAGTTGTTAACATCTCAATGACACCTTGTGACACTGCAGCTGTTTTACTGGAGGCCCAGTGCTTGGTTTGAACCCAGCCTCTTCCTCTTCAATATCTCATCCATCAGTCAGGAAGAGTTCCTTGGATGAGGGAGCCCAGTGTGCAAGATTCCCTGGGATGGCATTCCTCCAGTGGATAATCACAGTGTTTACTGTCTGCGACTGCTTGTGGAGCTAAATTATAGCAATTTGTGGAGAGAAATATTTAAATTACTCTCCTGTCTTCTTTTGCATTACTGGTGTGTGCGGTTTGGTGTTTCCTATTAGTCTCATGCCTGTTGTAATTGCAGACCTGTGGTGTGAAGCTGAATGTTATTACCTGAGCTGGGGCTGGGAAAAGTGTGAGCAGCAAAGGGATCCAGGGGAAAGTGGTGCTGTACATTTCTGACTCTTGGGTCGTCTTCCTTCCTCACAGGTGACTCAGACCTCAGAGCAAGGAGCAGCAGAGCACTCTGCATAATCTCTTTTGAAGAGGCCAATCTTGTGATGTTGCCCAAATCCCAAGTGAGCCAAACTTGAGGCTCTGAACTGATGACAGTGAGAACCTGTCTGAGGGCAGTCATTCTGATTTCTGAAGAAATCAAGTGAGGGACAGGGGAGGGTGCCTGTGCCTGGCACCTGGTATGTGCTAGGCTTGTTCAGGAGCTCAGTGAGCTGCTCCACTTGGGAGATTTGGGGCCTCTTTGGGAAAGCAATCCCAGGCTCACAGTAAGCACAGCATGACCATGACAGGAGAGATTCATAGGAGGTTCAGGGAGCAGTGCCTGGGAAGTCTCCCTGCAGAACACACGAGAAATAAAGCAGCAGAGGAAAAGATGGGAATCAGGTGTGATCGCCCACTGCTGTGGCAGTGGAGCAGAGAGCTGAGGACTGGTACAGGACAGAGCTGGGGCTTATGGATATGGGAAACCGAAAAAAGCTGCTCTCCTGAGAACTGAGGTTGGAGATTTTTATGGCTGAATGTGATGTGCTCACAGGTATATTCTTCTGCAAGGTGTAAGGGCTGCTTTGTTCCTTCTGCTCTCACTGTATTATTGTGCAGCTGGAGAACTCTTCCAGCACAGAGCTGAAGAGCTGACCTTTGGGCCTCTCTTCTCCAGCAGAGACTTCCTGGGAGTTGAGCTAAATGACTTCAGCACTGTTTGGATGGCACCTTGTGCCACAGAGGTCTGATCCCATCCATGTTTTGCTGTGGGTCTGTTAGGAAGGAGGGTCCCAGGCAGGTCTGGGCATATCCATCCTCTCTGTGAGCAAACAGCCCTGAGATCTGCCACCACCCTCTAATTCACCAGGGACACGCTGGAAAAAGGGAAGGAGCTGTGCCTGTGTGCCAGTGTCCCTTGTGGTGTGGCACTGATGAAGGTGTTGGAGTGTGGGATAGCTGCAGTGACTGCACGTGAACCTTCCCCTGCACAGGGGCCCTGCCTTATAAAATGCACTCATTACTTCTGTAAAGTTTGCTTCTCTGGTACTGGCATGATGCAACGGCTTCATTGTGCACACCAGTTCCTTTAAGACTAAATTTCATAAAGCTTTTTTATCTGCAGCTTCCTAAAACATAATCTGATAATTAATGAATCCATTATGAAGTGCAATTAGATAGATGCAGGGCTCCTGTGGCTCTGAGGGGACGGGTAGCATTTATCTTCTTTTCCTCGTGCCAAAGGGTTGAGCTCTGCCGCTGCGATATTTACACACAGAGCGGTGATCCCGCCGGATCCTGGAGCACAGGAAAGGCTGTGGGCACTGCCTGTTGGATCCTGCTGCCCAGAGCCACGGCAGCACGGGAGGGGGACTCTCCAGGAGCATCTTGTGCCGGCTGCTCAGTGCCACCAGGCAGAGATGGTGGCACAGGAGCGTGCCAATGTGGCTGTGCCAGTGTGGGAGTTTGTTCCCGTTAAAAATTGGAAGGAAGAAGAGAGTGACAGAGCTCTCGGGAGAGGGGCTGGGGGGGCTCGTGGCATTTTGCGTGTGTGGCAATAAGTGTAGGAGTGACCCTGCTGAAGGTGGCACATTTTGGAGAGCTCCCAAGGGTCGTTTGTCCCCTCAGGCTTTGCGGGGATGGTGACATGGAGGAAGGAATGAGGTTAAGTTGCCTCTAAATCCATGAATGACCAGGAGATGGTGCTCAAGGCCTTGAGGATTAGTGCTAGTGCTCAGGTGCCTCAGCACCTTTGTGGAAGCTCCTCTGAGCCTTCCCAGGCCTTCCCCAGCTCCCGGCTGCCAGATGTGGAGAAATCTTAAGCCACTGCCAGGCTGAAGTAGAATTCCAAGCCCTGGACAGGTCACCTCCAAACCCTGAATATCACTGCTTAAAGAGCCAGAAACTGGGCCTTGGCCACCTGTGGAGAGAGTGAAATGTTAACTGAGGTGAAGAGGTGAAAAACCTGGGATGCCCCTTGGCCAGGAGGAGAGGGGCCAGAGGGGGAACTGCTGGAGCCCATCTCATGCCTGCCTGGACACTGCATGTACCACTTTGGATGAGCAATGGGGACAATGACAGAACAAGCAACTATGTCTTGGTGGCTTCAGAACAGATGTGTTGGGAGAAAAGCAGTGCCTTTTGTCCGACAGGCTGGTGAAGTTGGAAGCTGTTCCCCATTTTCTGACTTTTTGAGGGCTGGGAGCCGTGGAAATGCTGCACAAGCTGTGGGAGTGCTCTGGTGTGGGAAATGGGTTGTCCAGACAAAGCTTTACAGGTGTCCTGTATGTGTGAGTCAGTATCTGCAGGGAGCTCTGTGGTGAAGCTGACCTCTCTTTGTTCCTGAAAAGCTGTGGAGGAAGGAAAAAGGTTCAGGGGGCTTGAGGAGAAGTTACCTCATTTCCAGCCCTCTCCTAGAGCAGAGGCAGCTCAGACAAGGCAGAACATGAGCATGGGGCCTGTTGGCTGTGATCCCTTTTGTCCCTGTTGCTGGAGTGTTGTCACAGCTGAAAGAGGACAGTGTAGGTGTTACATCGGGGTGGTTCAGGCTCACCTGTCCTGTTTGGGGCCATCTCTCCTGCCTTTCTGCCTAGCAGAATCCTGTGTGGATGTGTCCTCAGCAGAGTCCTGCCAGCAACACACACCCAGCAAGAGCTCTGCAGCTTTACAGAGCCCACTGAGCATCTCCCAAATCATTATGAGGAGATAATAACTCACATCCCCCCATTCCAGTTCCTTCTTGATGGATGAGATATGCACAGCAGAGCAAATTGCAGCGTTAGCAACACCTATGTTTTACCCGGGAGGGAGATGAATTTCCCAGGACATGTCCTGGTCTGGTGTGTACCCCACTGGAGATACTGATTGCTGGTGATTTCTTGTTGTGCTGCAATTTTTTTTTCTCTGTAAAAATAAAATATGGAGAAGAAGAGATGTAGCTGTGGAGTTTCATTTAAAGCAACTCTCTGGAAAGAAAAACCCTTCATTTTTGAAAGCATGATTTTTTCAATTCTTGTGCTGGGTGCTGAGTGACTCATTGGGTTTTGGGAGGGTCTTGTGCCCCTCTTGACCTCGATGCCACCCTGTAAGGAAGGAGAGAAGCTGTTGTAAGGTCAGGCTGGACCATGAGACCATCCTACCCTTCACTATGTCCTCCTGTTGCAGCTGCCAGAAGCTTTTTGGGAAATGACAGAGTGCCTGTAACAAACTGGGAAGTGACATCCCATGGGAGATGTTAGATCAGGTAATGGTGAAGTGACAGGACAAAGGGGAAGGGCTTTAAGCTGAAAGAAGGTAGATTTAGAATGGATATTTGGAAGGAATTCTTCCCTGTGAAGGTGGGGGAGGCCCTGGCACAAGGTACCCAGAGCACCTGTGGCTGCCCCATCCCTGGAATTGTCCAAGGCCAGGTTGGATGGGACTTGGAGCAGCCTGGGACAGTGGAAAGTGACCCTGCCTGTGGCAGGTTTAAGGTCCTTTCCAATGCAAACCATCCTATGATTCTATGATTTATACAGCTCTGTCCTGCTGTGACCTTATTGCTCTCTACAACTTCCTGAAGGGAGATTGTAGACAGGTGGGGGTCGGTCTCTTCCACCGGGCAGCAATGACAGAACAAGGGGACACAGTCTCAAGCTACGTCAGGGAAGGTACAGGTTAGATATTAGGAAAAAATTTTTCACTGAAAGAGTAATAAAGCACTGGAATTGTCTTCCCAGGGAGGTGGTGGAGTCACCATCTCTGGATGTGTTTAAAAAACGACTGGACATGGCACTTAGTGCTATAGTCTAGTTGAGGTATTAAGGCATAGGTTGGACTCGATGATCTTAGAGGTCTCTTCCAACCTCATTTTTCTGTGATTCTGTGATTCTGCTTTAACCCCAGCCAGCAGCCAAACCCCTTGCAGCCACTCACTCCCTCCCCCACCAGTGGGATCAGAGACAGAACTGGAAGGGTAAAAGCTGGAGAACTCCTGGGTTGAGATAAAGACAGTTCAATAGGGAAACCAAAAGCCACACACACAAGCAAAGGAAAACAAAGAATTACTTCCCTGCTTCCCAAGGACAGGCAGGTATTCAACACCTCCAGGTAAGCAGGGCCCCATCCCATGGAACAGCAGCTTGGGAAGACAAGTGCCATCACTCCAAATGTCCCCTCTTCCTCCTTCTTCCCTCCAGCTTTATGCATTGAGCGTGATGTCATGTGGTCTGGAATATCCCTTTGGTCAGTTTGAGTCACCTATCCTGGCTGTGCCTCCTCCCAACCTCCCGTGCACCCCCAGCTTCTTCCCCAGCATGGCCTTGGGAAAAGCAGAAAAGCCTTGGCCCTGTGTAAGCCCCACTCAGCAATAACAAAAACATCTCTGGATTATCAACCCTGTGTTCAGCACAAATTCAAAACACAGCCCCGCACCAGCCACTGTGAGGACAGTGAACTCCACCCCAGCAAAAACCAGCACAATCTCCTTGCATTTAGGGTGCAGGACTAAGCCTGTGACCATTAGGAAATGTCTGTTTTGTGCACAACTCCCATTTTTGACCCGGTGCCTTTCCTGTTGCTGTGGGATCCTTTGGAAGAAGGCAGAGTGCCCTGGGTCCAGTAGTAGCCCTGAGCAGCCCTCACTTGACATTTCCCATGCAAAGTGTCATTTTACAGCCCCCAGGTGTTATTTTAACACAGTATATGCAAATTCAGTGCTCTAGGCTTCGTTTTGGGGTTAAGGTTTTCATTATTTTTAAATCCAACCTGTCTGTAATTAGGTGCAAAGATCTGCTGCTTGCCCAGAAGTGAGGGATGGCAGCGGTGGGAGCACAGAGGCAGTGTGGATGTTCCTTGGAGCCTGTTGTGGGGGAGAGCAGGAGGAGAATGGATACAGTGGTCTGAAACCCCTCCTTGTGATTTGGACAAGCCCTGGCAGCCCCAGCTGATGCTGATGTCTTGGCAAATTTTAATATTGATCTGGCAGGCTGCCAGCATGTCCCAGGTGAATTTGGGCACTGGAAAAGAGAAGTGATGTCTCCAGTGGCCTCCATCCAGCTCAGCAAATCTGAGTGCCCTTTCACAGCACAGACATGAGTTGCTTCAGCAGCCAGAGGGGCTTTCCCAAATTTTGGTGGTTTGCTGCAGACAGTGAGACCTGAGGCATGTCCCCAGGGTATGGGCTCGGTAACCTTCTGTCCTGGGGAGGAGCAGGCTGGCTGATGGGTGCTCAGCTGCCTCTCCACCTTCAATTTACGTGCCTGAGCCCCCAGTACCACCAGCTGCATGGGCCCCCCTTCAGTAAGTCACCACAACTCCTGATTTCCTGTGTTAACACAGTAATTCTTTTTATAGGAAGCAGAAACTCTTGCTTTTCTTTCCCTGCACCGTTTATGATCACTCAAAGCAGGAAATCTACACAGACTTCTAATGGTGCTAAGCAAACCTGATAAAGTGTAGTTCTTAATCCATGCAACAACAGAGACATGGATGCTCTGTAAGGTGAGCTACAGAGCTCTCATCTGCAATGGGAGTGGGGCTGGCACACACCCATGGGTCAGGCCATGGCCCTGGTTTCTGTGACTTGCAAGGAAACAGAAAGCTCTTGCTGAGACAGAGGCTGAAGGAGCAGGAAGGAGCAGTAGGATCTGAACTGCCCAGCACATGAGCACAGCTGAGCAGCTCTGCACTGCTAAATGTCAGGCCCTGTGCCTGGGAGGAAGCAATGCTGGGCTGCATTGGGGTGGGAGGGAACTGGTCAGGGTGTGTGACTGCATCCTGAGGGCTGCTGGTCAGAACTGGAGGGTGCAGAGTCCTGAGCGATGTTTGGGGGCTTTAGGAGCTGCTCCTGGCAGGTCAGAAGGCATTCCCTGCTCTGAGCCTTGCTGCAGTGACACTGTCACTGCCTCCAGCTGCCCACCCACAGCAGCATGTGACATGTAAATGGCAAACTGGAGCCTGTGCAGGAGACAAGCACCAGAACAAGTCAAGAGGTGGGAAATCTGCCATCGAGTACAAGAGTGAAGGAGCTGGCACTGCTTGGCATGGCTGAGGAGCGAACTGATGGCAGCCTTTGCCCCTGTGCTGGTGCTCACTGCCATCCCTGCTCTCTGGCAAGTGCTGAAGAGCATCAACACTAGTCAGGGCCCATCTGTGCTGAGTGCAGATGCTTAGATTGGCCTTATTTCCATTGCCTTGGACACCCTGGAGATAACCAGCATTGCAGGCAGTGCAGAGAGTGACCTTTCCACTTCTAACAGGAGTGGTCGGTCCATGTCTTGCTCCCAGGGAGCTCAGGGTCAAGTCTGTTGGCCTATGTTCCTTCATCCCATGGATTTGGGATGTTTAGAGCCCTGCAGCATATGGAAAACTCTTCTCTGGGCCTCTCAGACCCTTTCCTGCTGGCCCCAGAGCCTCCTGCTGATGGGGAGGGCTGGCCAGGATGGGTCTGGTGTGCACATCCTCGCTAGCAGCACAAAGGAGCTGCCAACAAATGGGTCTGTCTGGATAGATTAAATCCAGCTTGAGTCTGTGTAGAATTGCCTCAGGTTATAGGTTTTCCACCCACTGGAGGCTTCCTGCTGGAGATGGAGCTTGCCCTCCTCCTCTTGGCTGAAATAAGGTAAGCAGAGCCCTGCCTCAGGTTTCAGGATGCCTGGGGAGATAATCCGTGCCCCAGCAGCTGTGCTGAACCTGCTGATGGGTGAGATGATGTCTCTCCCTGACATGTGAATCTGGCTCTCTCTGCCCCAAAAGGCCAAGGCCATATGTCACCTACTTGATGACCTTGGCCTTCTGGCCACCACTTTGGTAAGGAAGAGCTAAACTCCAGCCCTTGCCAGCCACCCTTGTCCCTCCACTTTACCGTCCTTCACCTTGACTAGGTTCCCCAGCCAGCTCACCCCAGCCCTCCACCCACCTTCCCCTAGTCTGCCGTCGCCCACACCTTCTTCCCAAAGCTCATGCAGCAGAGGTGGCACCTCTCAACCTGTGTCTGCCCATTCCCTGCTCTCAGTAGAGATGTGTGGAGGCACATCTGCAAAGTGAAGAGCTGCAGGCAGATAGTTCCATTCTGGCCTTCTGCAGGAGCCACAAGGAGGGCTCTGTGCTGGCTAGAAGATGGGTGGGATGGCTGGAAGGACCCCAATTACAAATGTGGGGGTTGTTCCCTTTATCCATCTTGTTCTTTTTATTTTTTCCAGCTCACAGGGTCCAGTGAGACATTACTTAGAGCAAATCTGCCCGATCAGTTGATCCTTAATGCCACATTAACACCACCTTGGTTTAGTACATTGCACTTCAGTCCTGAAGTTGCTTCTTTTATCTCTGAGCATGTAAAGCTGCTATTATTAAACTGTCTGTAGACAGCTCAGTAATATGGGGCTTTGTCCAGTGGGGTTATAGATGATGGTGGATTTGGTGGTACTCAGGAGCAGGTCAGATGATCCCCACAGTGACTGTGAACTCCCATTTATCAACACTGCATTCCCCTCCCCACACAGCCGGTCCCTCCACAGCCCCCTCCAGCCTCTCACACTGAATAACCCAGATAATCCTTTGCTATCTGCCACATCTCAGTAGATCTATTAAACACACACAAGTTCTTGTGTCCTTGTGTGTTACCAGGATATGCTGAAAGATTTCAAATCCCCCAGTGTAGGGTTCTATCAAAGTTTCTGTCAAAGTCTAAATAAATACACCCCTTTCACTCATCCATTTCTCTGTGGCTCTGGGGGTTTTTCTGTTTTAAAGGCGAGGCATTGCTGTTTCCCTGATGAGCTGGTTCAGATCATTGGTTTTACAGCTGGCCAGGAGCTGATGCAGCTGATGGGAACCCATGGTAGGGGATTGGATTTAGGATTTCGGGAGCTTTGCACACGTGAGGTTGGGTCTCTCTGCAGCTCTAGTGGAGGACGAGGGCAGGCTGGACTTGCTTTGGGGGTTCGCTGTGACTCATTTCATGGTGATGAAACCAAACCCTCAGCCTTGCCATGTGTCCAGAGTCTCAGCCTGCATCCCTCTGGGCTGTGCCCAGGTGTTTGCCAAGCGTTGGCACTCAGGAGGGCCAGCAGAGCGGGCAGCACAGAGAGCACATTCTTGCTGGTATCTCCCTGCTCGGTGGCTTGCCTGTCCCCGCCTCCCTGGCTCTCTGCAAAAGGCTCTACCACTCCTGCATTCCTAATGCAAGCATTGCAGGAAGATGATTCAGCACTTGGCAAAGAATTGCAGATGCTCCAGAGATTATTTTGAGCATCTTGGAGCAGCTCTGGGAAGCGACGGGGTGCTCAGGTCCCTGCACTCCTCCATGTGGGACGCAGTCCTGGGACAGTCCCACACCCAGCTGAGAGCTGCGCTCCTGTCCCTGAGCCTGCCCGGCTGCTCTCCCCTTCCAAACCCCTGTGACACCAGCAGGGCTCCTGCCCTCCCCTCTCCCCTCAGGGAGCTCATCTTGCCAGAGCCATCAAACACAATTTCCTTTTTCTGTGTCACAACCTCATTCCTGGCCAGGTGCTTGCAGGGAGAGGTCTCCTGTTGGGAACAATCCCTTCCCCTGGGCTGGGGGGATTACTCAGACCTGTAATTTGAGGGGGGACTAACTGGTGTTGGTTTAAATATGGAAGCTCCTGTCTGCCGTGATGGGAAGCAAAAGGAATCCAAAAGTAGCTGGAATCTGTGGCTGCAGGTCAGGGGGGTGAATGGAGCCCCAAGCCAGGGGCAAGACAGGCTTCAGCAGGGCTTGGAGCATCTTCTCATCCCCTGGGGACACTGGCTGGGCCCTGAGGGTTCAGGCATTGGCATCTCCAGTGCCCTCTGATTCTCAGAGTGCCCTGTGCCCCCTGAGCCCCAGCCCTGATGGCAGTGCTTTGGAGGAAGGCACACAGCCGGAGCTCTGAGGAGAAGGCTTTGGCAGTTTCACCTGCAGAAGAAGAAGCTGTCTGATTTGGGGGAGTGATGAGGGCTGGCACAGTCTCCCTCCCTGCTCTGAGGGGAGCTCTCCCCACCCTCTGCTCTTGTGTGTTTGGGGCAGGTCTCTGCTCACTGAGGGGCTGCTCCATTTTCTTCTGGCCCTGCTCACCGTGCCACGTCCCTCCCTGACTTCAGTGGGCTGTCCTGCCTTCCTCCTTGCTCTTTACACACACTGCTGGATGGGGTGGATGAGGTTTCCCCTCACAACCCTGTGGAATCCTGGCCCTCATGGCTCCTGCCCTGTCCTGGCATTGCTGGTGGCCCCGTTGGCACTGAGAACAGGGAATCAGGGTGGCCACTCTGCCCTGGAGACAGCAGGAAGGTGATGCAGGGGCAAGAGTTTCCCATCTGCCTGCCCAAGGGATGGTCTGGGAGGGCACCTTACGTGCACACACGGGTGGATGAGGGCATTGGATGGCCCCAGTGGAAAGGGGGGAGCAGGAAGCTGCACACACAGTCCTGTTCTCAGAGGAGGGGCAGGGGCAGGCCCAAGCGGCTGTTGCTGGGCAGGATGATGGAAGAAGAGGATTATGACAAACAGTATTACCAGGGAACATTTCCCCCGCCTCTTTATTTTTTTTTTTAAATACAGGCTCAGGCTCTGCCTGTGTTCAGGCAGAACACAGCCACAGAAATTTTGGCTCAGGTTTCCCCAAAAAAACCTTTTATCTGTGATGAGGCTTGAGACATCTCCAGCACAAAGACTTGTGATTTTTTTTAAGTCGTTAACTCCTTAAAAGAGAGGTTTAGGAGAGAACAACCTTTGGTGTTGGTTATAATCTCGCGGCATGAGTCTCTAATATCCCTTGCTCACACAAATACATACACCCAGCTGCCTCCAGAGCATCCTGCAAGAAAATCGATGAGGAAATGGGATTTGCCATGCTGGTTCAGCTCACTCAGAGTTCCCTCTTCAGAGGTGACTGGACTCATGCACTAAAGGTGAAAATCCTCTGCCACCCACAGGAACACTTCTGCAGCAGCCTGAGGGGGAAAGAAATCCCTTTGGAGCACTGTATCCCCTCAGATTTTAAATATTTTGTAAATATTTTGGCTGTCACTGTTGGAGGGCCAAACCCTGTTACACTGCTGCAAAACCTGTGGTGTTGCCCAGGTTGTAATTAATTTAGGGATTGGTTGCCCAGGTTGTAATTAATTTAGGGATTGGTTGGCAGGACTTGCTCCAGGCCTCTCTTATCTAGAGGAGCAGTTCCAGGAAGCTCCAACTGTTAAATGATGACCTCAAAAAGAGTGAGACATGTGATGGGCACTGCTGATGTTGATGTCACCCACAGAAGGATGCCAGTTGTGTGTCCTGCTGTGTGTCCTGCTGTGCCTCTGTGCTATTACACCCTGAGATGTGACCAGCTCCACCTGTGTGCCATCTCTGAGGGCTTAGTGAAGCTGGGAGAAAAAGGTACAACAACATCCTGTGACTGCAAATTTTTGACAGATCTTTTCAATTTTCCCCCTGAGGCTTGAATCCATGGCTTTAGCTGTGTTTCTCTAACTGGAACATAGAACTGTCACAGAAGCTCACAATGTTTCGGACAGTTCCACCCTGTGCCATGGGCAGGGACACCTTCCACTATCCCAGGTTGCTCCAAGCCCCATCCAACCTGGCCTTGGACACTGCCAGGGATCCAGGGGCAGCCACAGCTGCTCTGGACACCCTGTGCCAGGGCCTGACCTCCCTCACAGGGAAGAATTTCTTCCTAATATCCAATCTAAATCTACCCTTGTTCACCTTAAAGCCATTTCTTCCTGTACTGTTAATACATGCTCCTGAAAATGTCCCTCTCCAGTCTAAGCAAACCCTGAAGTCAAGAATGCTGCTTCCATCCTTCAGCTAGAGAAAAAATGGACCAAACCCAAAAGACTTTTAAATGTGCAATCCTAGTACCAAGAGAGGTTGGAGCAGGACAGCTCAAGGTGGACAATTTGTCTCACCAGGTTCCTGAGGGAGGAATATCTGACTCAAGGTTATGCCACTTACCCAGGGTGGGTACTTTGGTGTGCTCTGTGCAGAGCCAGAGGGGTTTCCTGTGGTTCAGGTGACCATTTGACAGCTCTGTACCCACTGCAGTAGCCCTGTGAGAGCCCTGTTATGACTGCTCCCCCTTTTATGATGAAACAAAGGATCAGTTTCTCACCTATTCCACTTCCCACAGGTCCCACCAGCTCTGCCTTAATGTGATTTGGACCCAGCTCTGGAGGTATCAAGTAATGGTTCCGTCTGTCTCTCTGTCTCTGTCCCTCTTGTCCTGGTGATGTTCATCTGCCCATGCAGGTTCCAGAGTATCCAGACCTCCAGCTGGTTGGCAGTCCCGTGGCAGTGTTGGGACTCGGGCTTGTCACAGTGCAGGACACCACGAGGTGTGACCTGGGCATGGTGGGACCCCACACCCGAGCAGTGCCTCACTCTGAACATCCCAGCCAGGGCAGGCAGAGACACCAGCACTTCCCTCTGTGTTCAGCCTCTGTGTTTGCCACCCTGGTGCTGCATTTCCAAGGGTTTCCTTTCTTTGAGGGAGCTGGTGTGACTGAGTAGTGCCTGATGCCAGTTCCCCTTTTCCCTGGCAGGGCCAGCCCTCCTCCCACCCACGCGGTTGCTGCAGCTCTGAGCCACATGCTCCATCTGTGCCAGGGACACAGTGGCTCTTGCTGCCTGCAGGCATGTCCCAAAATTCACAGAGCTGTTCTAACTTTGCCCTTCTGCCTTCTGTTCACCAGCTTCCAGATCTGCCCTTTCTGGTTTTCTCCACGCTGTTGTCTCCAGGACTTTTCCAGCTCCAGGTTGGTGTCTGGTCCTGGGTGCAGGACATTCCCACTCTTGGCTGTCCTCAGTGGGAGTGGACAAAACTCTCCTGGTACCAAGGTGAGCAGCCTGGTGGTGTTCACTTCAAAAGCCCAGTGCTCATCCAAGCTGTAAATGCTCCAGCCGCTGTTATTCCTACCAGGAACCACATCACAGGTTAGCTCAAGTTTCTTTCTTTTAGCAATCACAGAATCCCAAAGAGGTTTGGGTTGGAAGGACTTAGAACTCATCCCATTCCACCCGTTGTGTTCACCTTCCGCTATCCCATGTTGTTCTAAGCCCTGTCCAACCTGGTCTTGGACATTTCCAGGGATGGGGCAGTGACAGCTGCTCTGGCAACCTGTGCCAGGGCCTCACCAGCCTCGCAGGGAAGAATTTCTTCCTAAAAGCGAATCTAAATTTTCTGTCTCTCAATTTAAAGCTATTCCCCCTTGTCCTATCACTATATGCCCTTGTAAAAAGTCCATCATGCTGCTCAGAGCAGCCTGCTGACTCACTGCTGGTCACAAACCTGAGCTGCAAAACCCACCCACTCGTGTCCCACCGCTGCTGCAGTGCTCCTGCCTGCACTTCCTCTGGGCAAATCCAGTCCACTTGCAAAATTTCCTCTCCAGCAGCGTGCACAGAGGCATGTGAATCTTCTAATGACAGCTGAGATTTGTGAGTATTGACTTCATTATTCAGTGATTAAAATATTCCGGCTTCATTGCGACACAGGAGTGCATTAATGATTTATGGTATTGCATTTCGATTCAACACGTTAGCAACCTTTAAAAGCGGATTGTGCCATGGAGTCTCCTGAAATCTGGAAATTAGATCTTAAAATTTAGCAGTTCATTGGCTTGAAAGGTAGGGCAGTGGACTGGATGCACCATGGAGAAAATAATCTGCAAGGGTCTTTGAACAGTGACCGTGCCCCAGAGCAGTGTGGTGGCACCAATTGCCCAAGGGAGCGGCACAGGACACACCTCACATGACACGGGGCTGGTGCCTGGCGTGGCTCTGCTGACACTCTGTCACTCTTGAGGGAGTTTTTCAGAGTTTTAACTGTTTTATAAAGTGATGGGGTCCTGGGAGCACAGGGCCTTCCAGGAGTATTTCTGGGCCATGGCACTTCTCTCCGTGCGTCTGTCCCACCTTTCCGTGGGACAGTGTCCTCTGACCATCTGTCCCAGCAGAACACCCCAGCCCTCCTTGCTCCTCTAGTGGAGGAGGCTGAGAATGTGACACAGTCACTTGTGTCTTTGCTGGCCCTGCAGGGAATCCATCACTGAGTGTCCGTGTCCATCCTCTGCCTCACCTGTTATTATCAGCAAATGCTCTGAGACCTGTTTGTACATTCTCTTGCACACAGTGGGGTCCCCATCGATCAGTTCATCTCTTAGCAGACCCCTGGGGCTGTGTCTTTTCCTCTTGCCTGTGTCCTGAGAAGAGCAGGAGGGACAATTTCAGAAGTGTGGATGGGAGGAGGGATGTTTAACTCCAGACATCCCTGTCACAGAATTTCCTCCTTGAACTGGTGCCTGCAGCAGTCTCAGCCCCTGGAGCCCCTTTTGGGTGTTTCATCCTTTCCCCTTTTATCTCCACTCTTTCCCAGCCCAATTACCTGTTTGTTCAAGGTACTGCGTACTTCACTTGATAAGTTTACCTAATTGCTTCACTTAATCACTTCTTGGCTGAACAAGAAAGCGACATAATTGATGTCAAAGCATATTTGTCACTTCCATTCATGTCCTGGGAGAGGGAGAACTTGGGCCTCCACCACCACAGCACCCTTCCCTGACCAGGTGGCCAGCATCACCCTGCACTCCATGGCTCCAAAGGCTGTAGGAGAGCAGAGGTGGGTGCTGCACCTCAGGCAGCCCTGACATACCTGTGTGCCCCCTTGGGCAGGTCACAGTGTGCTGGTGGTGCTGCCTCTGCTGCCTCCTGCCCCCAGTTCTTGCCAGATGCTGGGAACAGGCAGTGGTTTTGAGGCACTCTCAGTAAATCCCATTATCTGGCACCGCCTGCCTGGTGCACAGGCAGGGCAGGTGAGGGCAGGGAGGCTCCCAGAGCACAGGTGAGGAGCCCCACTGCAGGCAGCAAACACCTCTGCCATGAACCTGTCATGGGTAAAGGGATGATCCTCGTGGATCCAGCCTGCCCGACATGGGGAGCAGCATCCTGGGGACACCCTTGGCCAGATCCAGACCCTGCACAAGGCTAAATCCAGTCCCTACTCTGGCTGCATGCAGCCTCCAGTGACTTCCCTGAGTCCTGGCTGTTCACTGGGAGTTAGGAGAGCTGGCAAGATGCTGAGCTGAGGTCTTTGCTGATAAATGAGGCTGGCAGTGATTGTCAGGGAGTTTGCGTCTGCTTCTTTCTTTTGGTGGGTTCTTATTTTTGTTCCCTTTGCATGTGAAAGGATTTGAGGCAGTAGGTTAGCTCATAAAAAGGTTTCTCTGGGAGCAGCTGCCTGCCGG
Source organism: Prinia subflava (assembly GCF_021018805.1). Classification (NCBI taxonomy): domain Eukaryota; kingdom Metazoa; phylum Chordata; class Aves; order Passeriformes; family Cisticolidae; genus Prinia; species Prinia subflava. The sequence goes on along the minus strand of NC_086267.1, from coordinate 2,311,115 downwards.
ACTTGAGGTGAATGCCCCAGAGAAAATGCCTCCCACTCCAGTGAAATCTTCCTCCTGTGACCTGCACCAGGAGGTGAACTTTTGTGCGAGAGAAAGATAATCCCCTTCGCTCACCGGGACTGAAGGCGCTGTGATAAAAGCTTTATTCAAGATCAAAGACATATGCTGCTTTTTGCCTCTTTTTTTTTTTTTTTTTTTTTTTTAACTACTACCTTAAACAAAAAGTTTGGTTTATGCTGGATTGAAGCTCAGAGTGGTGACAGCTCCAGAGCTCATCTTCCCGGCTGGTCAGTGCCGGTGGGGATTGGGACAGTTTGGGGATGGAGGGGATGGACCATTATCCCCTCACAAAGAGGGTTTGGGGGCTCAGCTCCACTTCCCAGTGCGTGAAACCGCTCAGGGTTCAGGTTCCCTTTCAGCCGGAGGGATTATCGGGCAGCTGGAGCAGGCGGGGGGGAGCCTGGGGAATGGTTTGTGTTTGATCTTGCTCAGCAGTTTCATCTGTGTGAGTGTCCGGCGGGGGCTGCGCTCGGGGCTCCGGGAAACCTTCTGTGCTGGAGGTGACATAAAGGGCTGGGGCTGTTCCCAGGGTGAGCCGGGTAATGGGGGTGTTCTGCTGGTTTGCACTTCAAAAGCCACAAGATGGGCTTCCAAAACTGGGCTCAGCTACAAATTGCAGGGTCGTTTCTTCGTTGTCGGAACTCCAGTGCTGGGACCTTTTTTTTTGTTGCGTTCTGCCCAGCTGCAGACATTTCCCTGCAGCCAGCCAGGCTGGTACCCAGTAAAAATCTCCCGAAGTGTCTCTTCTCAGGGTGCTCAATGTCCTGTAGCAATACCTGTGTCGTCAGGACTTTCCATTCTCTGGGATGCCCTGAAATTATGAAATACCTTTTTGTTGGGTCACAGGATCAGGTTGTGTCACAGGACAGAGGTTGTATCACAGGACACCCACCTGCAGGACTCCCCATCCCCCTGGGACACCCCCAACACACAAACTCCATGTCCCTTTAGTGTAAGACACCCCATGCCCCATCCTGCAGAACAGAAGAGCAGCTACAGCATGAGAAGTTTGATTACCAGGATCACAGTCAGTGAAATAAGTCCCACATAACCCCACTTTCACCCCAGCACTGATTTCCACATCACAGCTGTGCAAAATGTCAGAGGTTCTCTCACTTCCACTGCTATATCCTCTCTGTGTTTAGCCCTTTGTAAAACGAGGGATCACAGGGCAAACTGTGTGCTCAGGATAGCTAATGGACTTATTATGGTCCCTCATTTCAGACCTAAGCTCAGCAAACCTGGTCTCAGGGGGAAAAAAAAATCTCTCCAGGGATGAAATTCACCCTGTCATGTGCAACACGTTTTGCATGGAGATAAAGTTCCCTCTGTGTGACTTCCACAGGGCCTGGTACCCTTGCTGTTCCCAGGCACTGCTGGGCCCACAGCCCACATCCAGCTCTGCTGCACCTGGAGCAAAAGTCTGGGTCCCAACCGTGCTGAGCCAGGGATGGCAGATGATGTTTGTTGGTGAAAATCTACCAATCCACAGGTCAGGGCATTGGAAAAGACCTACTTGTCTAATGCTGGTAGAGAAATGAAACTATTTAGAGAATTTGCTCTCCAGCATCCTCCAGCTGGCTTAGGCACAACTGTCTCACCAGATCAGCATTAGGATGGGGGAAGATCCTCCCTGGCAGCACCAAGGAGCCAGGAAGGGTGGACCAGCAGCTGCATTGCTGATAGGATGCCACCACCTGCAGCTTGAAGCCTCCTCACCTTATGCTCCTTCTGCACAACCTTCCCCTGCACCCACATGCTGGTGCCAGCTTGGATGTGTGAACAAGGCTAGTGAGGTTGAAATGAGAAAGCAGGAAGCCCAGGGGGCTGGGTGAGTTTGGAATCTCATGGCCCAAGCAGGGAGAAGGGGTTAACTCACACAGAATTTGGAAAGGGGGACATTTTCCCTGTGGAGCCTTTTGAGACTGTGGCTATATCGTAGGCTGCTGCCAACAAATATATTTTGAGAGACTGAGATAGAGATTGCTCCTGATTCCTGCTGGGAATCCACAGAACAGAGTGGAAAACAGGCACAACATCCTACATCCCTCCAGAGGCAGAAGTGACACGGACACCTGGTCCCACTGAAGGGTTTCAGGGCTCTACCTTGCAGTTTTGAGGTCTGTCATTAATTAAAGGAGAGCAGCTGAGCCAGGACAGTTCCCAAATCTTGGGGAGGACTTCCCTTCCCTGGAAAGAAGTTTTTGACGAGTGGAAGGGCTGGGCCAGCACTGAATTCTTCTGCTGTGCCTGTGGGGTGGAGCAATGTCCCACTCCATTCCTGGGGCTGCCAAGGACGTGGCCACGAGCCACACAGAGTGTCTGACAGCAGCCAGGGAACAGGTGGGCAGAGGAGAGGGGCACAGCCCAGACCTTGTCACAGGAAAATTGTCCTTTTCTTCAGAGTCAAAGCTGCACTGTCAAAGGGGTCATTCTGGACACGGGGGACTGGCAGCACAGTGGCTGATGGAAGTGCACTCTCACTGGGTAATCCAAGAGCTCTAATGATCTGCCTTTGATCTCCTATTCAACAGGGAGAATTATTACAGCTTTCATTTCAAGTCAGGACTGATGAATTTCAGTGGACCTGTCGAGTGGCTACAATCTGGAGGCATTTATCTTTCAGGAGAAAGAAACCATCTCCTCTCTTTGTCTCTTGAAATGATGTGGGGGAGACGCAGTGCCCAGCCAGTGAGCATCAAATGACGCCTGCTGCATGGCAGCAAGGTCTGCCCTGCTCAGGGCAGGCTCTCTGCTCCAGCTGTGGCCCAGCAGCTGCTTCAGGGGCTTTTCTGCTCTGGCACAAAGTTAATCTGCTAATTACATATTGCTCTCCCTCTTCCTTGCTTCTGCAGACAGCCCAGAGGGGCTGAGATCCAGCACCACAGGCTCCCGGGGCCCTTTCCCTGCAGCTGAGGATCCTCTGGATCTGGAAGATGCCTCTGCTTCTCCAGCAAAACGTGGCCTGGAAACCTGGTGTCCAAAACTGTCTTTTGTGTTCTGGATTGTGCAAAGAACCTCTGTTGCATTTGAACTGTTTTCTGCAATTTAATCAGAATCAACACATTTTGCTTCTTTCTGCTCTTAGGTGCTGGCGGGAGCCCATTCCAGACTTTTCATGTAGGTGCAGCTTCCCTGTCCCATCTAACTCTGTTTTCTCTCAACATCCCCCTGCTGATGCAGGTTTGGAGTTGCAGAACTCTTAGAGGAGCTCTGGGATGGCCTGTGCCATCCTGCAGCAGGGGAAAAGCTGCGGCTCTTTCCTGAGTGATGCCAAATTTGTCATTCCCAAGAGCCACAGAGAGGCTCTCAGGCGCTATTTGCAGCCTCTTCTCAGGCTGCTCCTTGCCAGGCTGCTCCTGGGCAACTCCTGATGGTGTTGCTGCTGATCTCTGCCCACATAAAGTGACTGCAATGGCAGGAGTGTGTTTCTGTTGCATGTTGCACTGCTTTGGGATTTGCACTGAGGGATGCAATCCAAAAGCTTTTTCTCCAGTCTCCAGAACTGGCACCATTGCTTTGGTTCATCCTCTGCCACATCCCCATCTCTCCCTTGGAGGAAGAGGCTTTCCCCTGCTCAGAGGCTGCACCTTTGGATGCTCTGTCTCAGTGCAGCTCTGGGGATCCCAGCAGCACTGCACAGGTGTGTGTGGGCCTGACATTGGTCTGAATTCAGGCTCCAGGCTCTGCCAGTGTCTGTGTGAAAGGCAGGTGAGCAACTTTCTCATATTGGCCTGAGAAATCTTAAGGAGGAATTCAAACAAACCTTGGGAAGTGAGAAACCATCCGCAGGTGGTGTTTTTCCAGCATGTTTACTGGAAAGAAATGTTTACAAAAGGGTGTAGACGCTGTATAACCAATCATGTTCTTTGTACCAAACTACTCTATAAAAGTAGAATTTAGAAGAATAAAGTTTGCTCTCATCTTTACCATCATAGAGAGTCATGTTGTTATCCCTGTGCCATCCAAAAATAATAACAACACAGGTGAGCACAGCTGCATCTGTGTACCAGAGGCCATTCTGATGCACCAGCCAAACTGTGAAAAATCTCACCAAGCCACCTGCAGTCTTGTTTTCAGGGTTCTCAGGGATCCATCAAGGTTACTGTGAAAATAACAGGATTGAAGTGAGAACAGAGAGCCTGAGAAACTGTCCACAAGGAATGTAAACCCTGGATACAGAGGGCATGACGTGATGATGGACATTTGACCAGTTGGGTGTCCTGAAGGACACGTACCTGCATCTCGGCCAACCCAGAGATGTGTGCCCACGTAGGCCGGAGACTGAGAATCTATACTTGGAGTTGTGTTGTAAACAATAAACAACTTCTGGTAAATCGTGTCAGTTCAGTATTCACTGGCCCTTATCCCCTGCAGCATCCATGCAGCTCCCATCTCTGTCTGCTCTTCCAGAGCAGACCCCAGAACCAAAACTCAGGGGCACACAACAGATTTATAGCTGTCCTGATCTAGGGCAAATTTGTGAGAAAAATTCTAAATGGGGTCTATCTGGAAAACAAACCCAAACGGCCCCTCCCTCAATTAGTCTGGGAAAGAATTTCCTTGGAGAAAAGTGGAAAAGACCATTTATTCTACAAGCAAAGTGCCCACAAGCATGGTGGTTGGCTGAATTAAATGGAATGTGACTGATAAAGGCCTAGCTGCTTAGGAAGGCCTGGTTTTACAATTAAAGGTTCTCTTTTGCACCTGTCTGGGGATTCTGCATCACTCTGATTTGTAACCATGGACCTGTTAAACTCATGGACAGGCAGGTCCCGGGTCACTTGGCACCATCAGGGAACACCTTAAAAGTTAAGAAAGAAGTCCTCAAAATCCTTCTTGTGTTGCCTTTCTGTCCTTTTTCTTGGCCATAGATCCATCAGGATCTTTCCTCTCCAGGAAAAGCCCTGGGAAAGGAAGAAGTTGAGGATCAAGGAGCAAATGCAGCCGGTGCTCAGGAATGCAGGTGCATTGCTGGACTCTTGAGTGTTTCATTGCTTCTTCCTGAGCCATGCTCCCCATAATCAGATTATGAAACCTTTGACTCAGATTAATGCAAAAAACCAGGTTGTGTGGAGAGCCATAAAAATAAAATATCGCAATAAAACCCCTAAATCGAGAGCATCTCCTGTAAACAGAGCACTGTAAACAAACAGTAATGTGTCTCTGCAATGGTATTTGGTGAGGTATGGAAGAGCCCCAAAAGATGGCAGGAAAACACAGCTGTCCTCTCCTTGCAGGAGGGAGAGGAGGGATGGGAATGCTGCACAGCTCCAGGGGCTCCAGGGTCAGCACAGGCTCTGCTGCACTGCTGGAATGGGAACAGGGATCCTCCGGAATGGGTCAGACTGGCAGGACCACAGTGGGCCACTGGTGCCACCTCCCTGCTCCAGCAGGGCCATCCCAGAGCACAGGGCACAGGATTGTGTCCACACAGCTCTGGAATATCCCCGGGGAGAGACCCCACAACCTCTCTGGGCACTGCTCAGGGCTGGGCACTGCCCAGGGAAGAAGTTCTGACACCTGTGCAGGGGAAATTCCTGGGATCAGGAATTTATTTACCTTATTTACTCCCCTCCCCTCTCCAGAGACTGGCGTGGGAGGGATGATCTGGGAATGATTGATTTGGGAAAGGATGATTTGGGATGGGATGATCTGGGAAGAAATATTTTGGGAAGGGAGGATTTGGGAAAGGAAGGTTTGTCAGAAGAATTTCTGGGTGGGGATGATTTGGGAGGGAATGTTTGAGTAAGGAAGGTTTGGGAAGGGATGATTTGGGAAAGAAATTATTTGGGTGGGGGTGATCTGGGTGGGGGTGGTTTGGGATGGGCTGATTTGGGTGGGGATGATTCGGGAAGGGAAGTTCTGGGCAGGGAGGGTTTGGCAAAAGGATGATTGGGGTGGGAATGATTTGGGAAGGGAAGGTTAGCAAATGGAATGTTTGGAAAGGGATGATTTGAGTGGGGAAGTTTGGGAAGGGAATGTTTGTGTAGGGAGAGTTTGGGAAAGGGATGATTTGGGTAGGAATGGTTTGGAAAGGGATGATTTGGGAAGGGATGTTTCTGGTAGGGAAGATCTGGGAATGGAATATTTGGAAAGGGATGATTTGGGTGAGGCGTTTCCAAAGTCTTCTCACTAGTATTTGCGTGTTGTTTATCTCTTGAATGGGAAAATAAGATATATGTAGTTTTCTTTTCCATCTGCCCCTCATTAAGATAATGCTGAGCAGGAGAGCAGACCTGAGCAGTGCTGTCAGCCTCCATTACAGGGATCCAGCCCAAGGAACACGCAGCTCTGGAAGCTTGCTGTGAGGCCATCCATCACCCAGACCCAACTGTCCCCGTGCAGACAAAATGCCAGACCCCAGCAGAAAGAGGAGAGAGTGATTCCCTCAGCCCAGCACAGACTGAGCTACTCCTGCCATTAATCCTTCCAGAGAATGTGGCTCCTTTCTCTCACAATGGCCTAAATTGAAAGAGGGCAGATTTAGAAGAGATACAAGGAAGGAATTCCTGGCTGTGAGGGTGGTGAAGCCCTGGCTCAGGTTGCCCAGAGAAGCTGTGGTTGTCCCATCCCTGGAAGTGTTCAAGGTTAGGCTGGATGGGGCTTGGAATAACCTGGGATAGTCAAAGGTGTCCCTGCCCATGACAGGGGGTGGGACTGGGTGAGATTCCTTCCAACCCCTGTGATTCTTGGGTAGCATTAAAAAGATCTTGGTTTCTTATTTACCTGTCTGCATTCCTGGGGCAGTTACTCCATTTCTGCCTCTCCAATTGCCTCAGTGGAGCCTGGATTATTCACCCCCAGGCACAAAGACAAATCCAAAAGGATGATAAAGCTGGGATGTTGGGCTGCTGGGCTACACCACAAAATAGGCTGCATGACCTTCAGAGAGTCCCCACCCCATCCAACACTTGGTGCTCAGCCCAGCCAAGGCTGGGAAATGCAGTTAAATGCCCTGAACTGGCCAAGGCGGTGCAGAAAAACCTTCCCACTATGCAGGCTGATGGTGTATTTGCTAGATTGGATCTGTGCCTCCTTGTGCTGTCAGAAATCCAGGGAAAATCACAGTCAGGAGCTAACAACTTGGAGGACAGGCTCAGCCCTGGACTGTGTGACCTTTCTGACAAACCCCTCAGCAAAAGCCTCTGCTCAGCCTGTGCTAAGTGTGCTGCTGACGGCGGGAGCTCCCCCGCCTGGGTTGGGGCAATTTGCATTAGCTCAGGAAAATGTCACAGGTTACATGCTCTGGGGCAAGTTCTGCTCTGTCTCCTGCAGTTCAGGGGGGAATTGGCCACACTCTCTGCCTCTGACCTGCTCCCAACCCCTCTCAGAGCCCTGTGAAATCTGCAGCCGATAGCTTGAAGACATTCTGGTGTCAAGACACCAGAGTGTGACTAGTGCCACTCCAAATCCCATCACATCAGCCTGGGAATGAAAGAAACAGCTCTATCCAGCAGCAGCTGTCTGCCTAAGGCTTCAGGCTGATAGGGAAACCTCTGCTCAGAGATTCAGGCAAAGGAAACTGTCTGTCCTGGGCTGGTGGAGCTGGGAAAAGAAGGAGCAGTGGCTGGCAGTGCTCCTGAAGAGCAGGAATACTGTGCCAAGCCTCCCAGGAGAGGGGAGGGTGATGTGGTGCAGGGCCTGGGAGATGAGAAGGGGGCTGGTACTCATCCTAAAAATCCGTATTTCTTGGCAAATCTTTGTTGGACTGAGCCTGGAGCAGGTTGACAGACCAATTTTGTCTGTGTTGAAAAAAATCTGCTAACGGGAGATTCTGCAGCTGTTCTTAGGGCTACATCCCACTGTATACAGTGCACTGGTTTCCAGTGTCTCAGGGGAGTCCCACCACAATCTGTGGCTCACAAGGGCCATGAATGTCTGCACTCACCTCTGACAGGCATCTTTGGGATGCGAGGCACCTGGGGTTCAGGTGAGGAGAAGCCACTGCTGGGACTGATCCTCTTTTCAAGGCCAGGTTTTCAGAGGAATTCTGCCTGGGGCTCCTGCTGGTGCTGCTGCAGCTTTCCAAGGCTGCTCTGAGGTTCTCCAGGGTCCTTCCTTGGGACAGCAGCACGCTGACTGCTCCAGAAGGTGCTGGGATATAGCACAGTGTGGAAGAAGCCCAGGGAGGGGACAGTCCCTGCTTTTGTGGGACTGATCCTGGCTCTGCATCCCCCCAGAGGGCTGTGATGAGCTGCATGTCCTGAACATCACATCAGCCCTGGGAAAGGCCGGTCCCTGGAGTGGGGCTGGAGAGGGCCCCTCTCTCCTGGGCATCAATTTGGCTCCTCTGACTGGGCAGCTCCTCATTTCCATGGGCAGTGGTGCTGTGGCCAGGAGCTCGGCTCCGAGGGCAGGGACACAGGGACAGAGCTCTGTCCGTGCCCTCGGACAGAAGGACAGACCCCTGTCCATTCCCTCAGACAGAAGGACAGACCCCTGTCCGTGCCCTCGGACAGAAGGACAGACCCCTGTCCGTGCCCTCGGACAGAAGGACAGACCCCTGTCCGTGCCCTCGGACAGAAGGACAGACCCCTGTCCGTGCCCTCAGGCACGGGGCCAGCACTGACCCGTCTCTGCCTCCTTCCCTGCCTCCTTCCCTGCGAGCGCCAGCCCAGCCCCCTTAATGGGAGCTTTGAAATGACTCGCTCATTTAAACTAATGCAGTAAGAGCCCAGTTTGAGTGTGGGCTTTGTGCAGGAGCAAACTGCCTCTGCTCCCTGGAAAGGCAGCATTATGCTGCCTCTCTCACTCCAATATGCTAATACGCCAACCCCTGCAATTTCATTTTCAACAGGGACTAATTTAAAAGAAATGACCAGCCTGCCAGTGGACTTCAAAGATATCTTTTGATGAGTTTTAGCAGCTTCAGCAAAACTCTAATTTGAATTTCAGTGGCTGCCGTGTGATTTTCTCCGTGACAGTTAAGAGAGATGATAGTGCCAGCTCCATCTGTCATTGGAGCCTCTTCTCTTCCCTCTTTAAACTGATTTGTTACAGAGTGGGGGAAAGGAGAGAGGGGAAAAGTTGAAAGAGAGGGTGGCTAAATTCTGGTGCCTTTGTGCAGAGGCATACAAAGGGGAAATGTGGAGCTGGTGGTGGGAGGAGGTGATGGGAGCAGCTGGGCAGCAGCCCTGACACCACAGGGAACATCCCAGCACAGGTAACATCCCTGCAAGGCAGTGTGTTCTGAGCTCCAGGGTTTGACAAAATGGTGCACTGGCTCAGGCATTCTGGGTTAAACTGATAAATTTGCGACAGAAACACTTCCACAAGGAAGTGAGCAACTGTTTTCTGTCCCAGCTGGGCACTCAGGCTGGCAGCTCAGTCAAGGTGAAGCTCCCTGGGTGCTGCCATCCCCTTGGTGTTAAATACATTTCGTTCAGGGTTGCAGCATTGGGCAGCAAGATCCAGCAGCTGGAACCATGGCCAGGGTTGGGACAATGCATCACCCAGTCCCTGTGCCAGTGAGGCAGGACAGAGCTCCACCAGGCAATGGGGCCATTGTCTCCATCTGCAATGCAAATGAGGAGCTGCCCAGTCAGAGGAGCCAAACTGATGCCCAGGAGAGAGGGGCCCTCTCCAGCCCCACTCCAGGGACCGGCCTTTCCCAGGGCTGATGTGATGTTCAGGACATGCAGCTCATCACAGCCCTCTGGGGGGATGCAGAGCCAGGATCAGTCCCACAAAAGCAGGGACTGTCCCCTCCCTGGGCTTCTTCCACACTGTGCTATATCCCAGCATCTTCCAGAGCAGAGTCAGCATGCTGCTGTCTCAAGGAAGGACCCTGGAGAAGCTCAGAGCAGCCTTGGAAAGCTGCAGCAGCACCAGCAGGAGCCCCAGGCAGATTTCCTCTGAAAACCTGGCCCTGAAAAGAGGATCAGTGCAGGGCCTGTCTCCATCTCCTCCCGTGTCAGTCCTGCACCCCACCACCACATGCGCCTCTGGCTACAAAGGCGGCTGTGCCTCCCGGGTGGAGGCAGCACAGCTCCTGCTCCCCCTCTCATGTCTGGAGCTGCCTGTTATGGTTGTCACCCGTGATTTCATGCTGCCTCTTACATCTTTAGCTTCCCTTGTCAGAGACAGCTTCATTGCTGGCTCCCCCGAGCCCCGGGGATTCCTCTCACGCTGAGCTGGCAGTTTTGGGGGCAGAGGCGCCGCAGCCTTTTGTTCCCCAGGACCTGGATTTGCATCCAGTGCCTGATGCCTGTGGATAGAGCCATGGCCGGGCATGTTCAGGGCCAGTCCCAGCCTCTGAGCTTGCCCTTCTCTCACAGGGAAGGCCTGGATGACGGGAGCCACTCGGGGCAGCTCTCCCTGGCCAGGGCACCCGGGCAGCAAGGGATCAGCTGTCAATCCCACCCTAAGCCCCAGGCAAGTGCCAGGACCTGTTCAGCTCATGTAAAATCTGGGATTAGAGACAGGTTCAAGGCCCCTGTTCCCATTACATCTGCTCCCAGAGACCTAGGCCGGGAGCCACACGAGCAAAGCCTTGTTTTCCTCTGGTAGCCTGCGCTGGTGGCTGTTCCCTGGGAACAGGATGATCGCAGCTCGGGTTTCTCAGGGGTGAGCATCCTGCACACGGGTGACACCCCCATGCCAGGCTGGGTCCCTGCCCTGACAGAGGAGTCTGGAGAAGGACAGGGTGTGCCCCATCCCCAAGCACCCATCCCATGGATGTATTTCCCTTGCACTCTGGAGCTGTGCATTCCCAAACCTCTGGGGGCCCAGCACTACTGGGGTCAGTGCCAGGAGGGGAGTGAGACACGGTGTGCGGCCAGGACGGGCAGCAGGACCCTGAGAGCTGGAGATAGTAACTCTCTGCAGGCCCTGGATGCAAAAGGAGTTGGAGATGTGATGAGAATCTTGGAATCATGAATATTCTGAAGTGGAAGGGACCCAGAAAGATCACAGAGTCCAAATCCTGGCCCTGCATGAAAACCCAAACAATCCCACCCCTGCTTGAGAGCGTTGTCCAAAGGCTCCTGGAGCTCTGGCAGCCTTGGGGCTGTGACCCTTCCCTGGGGAGCCTGGGCAGTGCCCAGCAGCCTTGAGGACCATCCTTGGCTTGGGCCAGCTGCACGAATGCAATGCCAAATTTGAGGGGTCTTTGCATCATGTGGGAACATGACACAGCAAGGAATGAGAGAGAAGCAACAAGGAAACCCTGCAGAAGGGAGGTGAGAGTGCTTGAGTGGCAGCTGCAAAGCCAAGGAAGGGTTGTATCCTGCCCCTGGGAGTGTTTGCACCAGGACTGCCACTCCTGATGGTGGAGGCAATGGCATTCCCCCCTGTTTCTGAGCATTCCCCTCTTTTGGCTTTGTAGAGCTACTCCTACTGATGATGGCTCATGGATACATCACTCACCCTTTGCCACCCTCAGGTGGTACCCTAGGCAGGTGGGGACCCCTATGGCACACCCCTGCCGCTCCCATTGTCCCCTGATGCACAGAGCTGGGGCCAGTTGCCATCTAAGCTCGTGTGACAGTGCTGCCAAGGCTCCCTGGTGGGGACCCAGCTCTCAGAGTCAGCCTCTGCTCTGAAAGCCTCTGTGAAATCACTCCGACGTTAGGCACTTCCTAATAAAGCTGTCACAGACACCCCCATTATCTCCCGGCTCAGCCCCCTGCCCTCTGTTTAACCAGATAATCTGCTTTTTAAAAATACCTTTTCCTCTGGCTCAGTGGAAGCTCAGGTCTGTCCCAGTTCCTTGACACCAAGGCGCACTGAGGAATTATCAGCACGCAGAGCCTTTTTTTTTTTCCCCCTTTGTCATTGTGTGATACTGAAAAGTCTATTTTGTGGCTAATTATGCTGGCATCTGCGTGCCTCGCTCGGCATGCATCTGAGGCTGTCCCTGCTGCAGTGGAACAGCCTGCGTGGGGAGGCTTCTCTTCCATTAGACATGCAGAGATCAGACCTGAAATTTGTCCCAGCCCCTCGAACAATGCTGATGCTCCGGTCCTTACGCATCCTTTTGTCCCTGACCCTGGGAAATTCCCATTTCTCTCCCACAGCCCGGGGGAGGAGAGGGTTTTCTCTCCAGCAGCAAGCTCTGCCACCAGACGGTGGCTGTGGGATGTGTCAGGATTTGAGAACATTCCTGGGATCAATGTCACCGCGGCATCACGGTCATTCTGTCCTTTCTGCCAGCCTGGTCGTGTCCCCTGCTGTCCCCACCAGTGCCCAGGTGGCCTTGGGACTCTGGGCAGAGCCAGTGTGGCCCCACTCCAGTCTCAAGCTGGACCCAAGGTGGGCAGTGCTGCTGTGGATGTCCCTGCAGGTGCCACTGTCCCCTGGCACACCCCAGGGACCATGGTGTGAGGCTGTTCCCCTTCCCCACCGTGCCCAGGAAATGTGCCCATGGTGATTGTAGCCTCAGGCATGGACACAGCCAGGGCAAACAGCACAGAGGTTGTTCCCACCCTGTGGAGGAGCAGGAGGCTCTCTCATCACCTGTGAAGTGCCAAGTGCTCCCCAGTGTCAGGTGTGCCCTTCAGAGAGGCTCCCTGAGCCCAGCAGGCTCTCGGGCAGGGCAGCATCCCTGCGGGCTGTCCTCAAGGCTGGCACTCCCCTCTCTGTTGGTCACTCAGTGGTGGCCTTTCCTTGCCTGGCCTGGCTCTACAGGAAATGGGCACGGTGGAAAGGCTCCACCTGTGCTTCCAGGCTTGAATTTCGCTGAGAGCAGGGGAGTGGCAGGAGAAGCCACCCTGAGCCACACCATTCCAGGCTCTGCTGGTGGTGCTGGTCAGGCTTGGTGTGACACCTGGTCATCACCTGGAAACCACGCAGAGAAACCACGGCCATGAACGGGCAAAGCCCAGCTGCCATTGCTAATGCCTTGGTTGGTCACAGGGGAGCTGGTGTTAAGCACTGCACGACACTCTGGGGGTCAGGAAAATGACATATCAGCCTGGAGAAGAGGCTGATTTATATTCCAGCACTGAGCTACCATCTCCTGGGAGGATGATGTCTCTAATCCTGCTCACCTTGCTGAGACAGAGCACCTGTAACACCCACAGCCCTCACAGAGCTGGAGGCAGCTCCAGCTGTAATTACCCAAGTTCACACCAACGTGTCTGAGGTTAAATTGCTGCTTTAGAGAGCTACTGGAGCAACACTGCGGATTCGTGTCAGATAAGGAGTGTGACATTGTTTTGCAGAATAAAAAAGAGCCTTATCAGGAATGTACCAGCCCAAGTGTTTGCTCAGCTCTCTGAGCAGCTGACTCTGGGAGTGCCAGGCTGGCAGTGGCTGGGGGGAGATGGATGCTGGGTCCCAGGTGGGAGACAGGTCCTGCCTGCACTGGGTGTATCAGAGGGGCAGTGTGAGCCTGGCCTGGCCAAACTGCTGCTGGCACGGTCCTGGCAGTTCTCTGGTGGATGGGACAGGACCACACCGCACAGCTGGAAATGCCTGAGCCACTGCATCCCTCTGAAGGGATGGCCATGGTGCCATGATCCTGATGCCCAGCAGCAAATTGGTGAGGAATCATGGAGTGGAACATGGTGTGTCTTCCTACAGCAGCATAGGAGGATGAAAAGAAGGAAATTAAAGACAGCAGTGCAGCAGCTGAGATGAAGATCCTCTGAAGCTGGGAACAAGATCCTCAGATGTGTTTCCAACGCCCCTGCACTGAGACAGGGCCTGGGAACAGAGCACTGAGCTCTCACCAGGGGATGGTATCACCACTAAAAGGGAAGAAATGAGTTTTTCCACATGCATTAAGACAAGACACGCTGGCGTGAAGGCAGATGTTCCATGCACCCAGAAATGCACTGAGAACTGCTGCGTCCTCGTGTCTCATCACGGTGGATATGGCAGAAAGTGAAATCATGAAAATGATAATGGGTGGAGAGCGATTTCCACATGAGAAGAGAGGAGAAAGGAGCTATTTAGTTTGAGAAGGGATGAATGAAAGGCTGAGATGGGTAGAATAATGAATGGGACAGGGGAGATGGATCCACCAACCACCCTCAACAAAGCAAGAGGCATCTGGGGAGCTGAAAGGGCCCTTCTTGCAAATGGGTGCAAGGAAAGAGCTTCCTTAGGGTTCTGGTGATCTGTCAGTGGAATCTGGGGCAGCAGGCTTCAAGTGACCTGTGGGATCCAAGGCAGCAGGAAGCAGAGGACAAAGAACCAGCTCATTTCTGCCTGCAATGTCCCCACCTTCCCACCAGCACTGCGCTAGGCAGGATCTCTGCTCTGTCTGCTTCCCCAAATGGCAGAGCTGCCCAGCAGCTCCTCCTGTGGAGTTTTGCTCTGGTGTCACACCAAGCAGATGGTGGCTGTGGCCACTCATAGGCACAAAGACTGTGGTGGTGACCACAGGGCCCTGGCACACTGCAGACAAGACAGCCAGGTATGAAATGCAGCAGCTCCCAGCCAGTGCTGGGCACCAAATGCCTTCTGAAACGGCTGTGTACTGCAGACACAGTGGGCACATCCATGGGGATTGGAGTGCCCACACCCCAGCTGCACCCCGAGGCAGTGAATGCAAGTTGGGGTGGGCTCAAACACAGCTCCCTGCTCAGTCCTGGCCACTCAGTGCAAGTGTGACTGGGCAAGGAGCTCTGGAAATTGGGAAATACTGCCTGAGATGTGGTTTGGTACTCCAGAGAAAGGGTGGTGGGTGAGGGGGAGGTGGCAGTGGGGGAGCTGCATTGCACAGAGGCTCAGAGGTGTGTGTGATGTGGAAATTGATATTCAGAGAATCCCCCTGTAGGATTTAGGAACAGTCAGAAGGGAGTTACCTATCCAGAGTGAATGGGGAAGGAAAGCAGCATTAACAGAGCCTTTTGCATGTCGCACTTGTCCCCTTTCTCCAGGGTCAGACAGCAGTGTGCCTCCTCCCATGGACGAGGAGTTGCTCTGTCCATCTCCTGTGAGAGGGGAGCTCCCAGCTCCCTGTGCCCCCTCCCTGGGCGCTGCTCTGCCAGGCACACTGGGCATACTGGGAGCTGGTGGAGGAACCAGTCCACAGCCTGTACCCCTGTCCCTGTCCGGTGACAGTGGCAGCAGGAGGGTGATGCTGTGCACAGTGACCTGGTGCCTGCTGCTCCCACAGACCTGCATTAGGATCATTTTGGGTGTTTTCCCTGCTGCCCTGACAGTCCAAAAGGCTCTGCTGCCACCGGGAGGTTTTTCCCACAGTGATTCCATCCCAATCAGTGTCCCCTGCTGGGGACCACCTGTCCCAGCCTCACCACCCCTGTTTGGGCCAGATGGAGCGGGTGGGGAAGGAGAAGACCTAAGGGCTCCTCACTGCATCCACGTGGCATCCCCGAAGGTTTTCCCAGCCACGCTCTGCTAAGCAGCACTGCCTTGTCTCACCTCTGTGCTAAGGATCTGCCCTGCCCCACAGTCTGGCTGTGCTGGGGATGTCAGGGCTGGGCAGCTGCAGGTGGTGGCAGGGGCAGGTCCCCACCAGCAGCCCCCTGGAACAACGCTGGCACAGAATTTGGAGTGAGCTGTGGAGAAGCCTGAGTGCTGCTGCCTTCAGAGCTGTGTCCCCCCAGGATGTGGTGGGTGGGTCAGAGTTCAGCTTTGCTGCCAGGTCTGGAAATAGTGCCTTTAAATCAACACCTGGGACCAGTCCAGGTAGTGGCTTCTTTTTACCTTCTTTTTTTTTCTCTTTCTCTTCTTCAGCATTTCCCACAAAGCAGAAAGCCAGAAAAAGTCTCTGGAAGGGTCAAAAAATGTGTAGATGTGGCTTTTAGTGCTGGATCTGGCAGTGCTGTGTTAACAGCTGGACTTGATGATCTTAGAGGGATTTCCCAACCCAGTGATTTTATGATTCCAATACTGTAAGTTGGTTTTGGGGTGAATTGAGTGATTTTTGCCATTTCAGCATGTAGCAGATCTTGGGCTTATGGGCCTGAGGAAAAAGGAAACACAGGCAGGGATCTGGTTGAGTTTTAAAAGCCATGGACTTTGGAGATGCCTTGCAGAGAAAGGAGAGCACACAGCCAGGAAGTTGCACACAGCAGTTTCTGCAAGGGGATTGTCTTGGTTTGGAAAGACAGGTGTCTGTCAGGGAAAAATGGAGTTTCCCTTGGAATGGAGAATGTAGAACCCCCTCCAAATTATTACAATTTTGCAATTAGGAGCTTTCAGGCAAAAATATGGGAATAGGAATAACAGTTCTTTAGTAGGAATATTAAAAATACAAATGCAATAATACAAAAACCCAAGCAAACAAACAAACAAAAGTCCTAGAAACCCTGACAGAGTCAGGAATACGACCTGACACCTCCCAGGCTGTTGGGAGCAGTCCAAATAAATCCTCCTGGAGTGACAGATGTGGTTCTGCTGGAGTAGAGATGATCCT
Source organism: Prinia subflava (assembly GCF_021018805.1). NCBI lineage: Eukaryota > Metazoa > Chordata > Aves > Passeriformes > Cisticolidae > Prinia > Prinia subflava. The sequence continues at coordinate 2,294,722 of NC_086267.1, read as the reverse complement.
GCAGACAGGTTCAGTGGTGGTGAGATGGGTCCACTCTTCCTCTGGGAATCCAGTGGAAAGAGGAATGTCTGGGGTCCCTGTGTCCCCATTTTTATCTGGGTAGGAATGGTTGGCTCCTCCCCCTGGGTGCAGCATCTCCCAATGGATGATGGAATGTGTCAGTCACTGTGAGCCTCAATGGCCCATGAACAGAAGATATCCCCGAGGGTGGGCAGTGGTGACAGAGATCACAAACCCTGCCCCACCTGGTTTAACAGCTGGGCTGTTATCAGAGGGCATCCACCCTCCTCCCCTGGAGTTACAAGAGATGAAGAAAAAAGAAACCATCCCCCAGGTGGTTTCTACAGATGAAACAGAATACACTTTTTTTTTGTTTACATAACCCAACACAGGATCCATTGCATCATCAGGGATCCATTGCATCATCAGGGATGCACTGCACTTCCAGCCTCATCCTGCAGCAGGTCGCTCCTTACCTGAGGGGATCCATCCCGATGCTCCTCTGGATCCACCAGCGGCTGGGGCTCAGGCAGTGTGCAGGACTCTTGGAGCCAGCCCCTTGTCTGCAGGATGGGTCGGGAGGGCAGGATCCCAGTGTCTGGCACATCCCTGTGCCTTCCATCTGGGAGTGCCTGCACTTCCCGACACTGACAGGGTAATTGCAATATTGTCATGACATGTAGCAGATCAAAGGCCTGGTGCAGGGGAGGTGGCAATGGTGGTGAGAATGACATGCAGTTTGCATTTAGAAAGCACTTAAAAGGCAATTATCCAGTGCTGGGAGCCCTGGCCAGAGAGTGTGGCTCATGTATTTTAATGTGGATTTCAAAGAGATGAAGATTGGTGCCCAGCAGGAGGCCTGGCAGTGCAGGCAGCTGTGTGCAGCTCGCTGCAGGACAGGCTCCACTGCAGTGGCCTGGCAGGAAGCTGCAGGCACAGGCAGCTGCCCTAAGCCCTGCTCCTGATGCTCTGCTGCAACCAGGCATCCTTCCTCTTCCTCTTCCTCTTCCTCTTCCTCTTCCTCTTCCTCTTCCTCTTCCTCTTCCTCTTCCTCTTCCTCTTCCTCTTCCTCTTCCTCTTCCTCTTCCTCTTCCTCTTCCTCTTCCTCTTCCTCTTCCTCTTCCTCTTCCTCTTCCTCTTCCTCTTCCTCTTCCTCCAGGGCTGTCCTGCAGGCAAGCGGACAAATGTGAGGAGGAGGAGGAGGAGGAAGAGGAGGAGGAGAAGGGAATCCTGGCGTTGACCCCAGGCTGAGCCTCCTTTTCTCCAGGCTGAGCCCATTTCCAGCTCCCTCAGCCTCTCCTGGTGCCCCAGACCCTTTCCTAGCTCCATTCCCTTCCCTGGACACGCTCCAGCCTCTCAATGTCCTTCCTGTCATGAGGAGCCCAGAACTGACCCAGGATTTGAGGAGGCAAAGGACAGGGGGAGGGAAAGAGGGTGCAGGTGGCACCACGGGGAGATTCGGGCTGGGCACCCCTGTGCAGGCACCTCACCCCTCTGCAGGACCAGATGGAACTGGAGGAACCAGAGGAATGACTGAGGGAGCTGGAGGTGTTCAGCCTGGAGAAAAGGAGGGTCAGGGGTGACCTTATCTCTCTCTACAACTCCCTGAAGGGTGGCTGTATCAGGTGGGGTTGGTCTCTTTCTGCAGGCAGCACTGACAGAATAAGAGGACACAGTCTCAGGCTGCACCGAGAGAAATATAGGTTGGATATTAGGAAAAAGTTTTGCATGGAAAGAGTGATAAAGCACTGGAATGGCCTGCCCAGGGAGGTGGTGGAGTCACCATCCCTGGATGTGTTTAAAGAAAGACTGGCTGTGGCACTGGTGCCATGGTTTAGTTGAGGTGTCAGGGTATGGGTCGGACTTGATGATCTTGGAGTTCTCTCCCAACCTGGTGATTCTGTGAATTCTGTGAATTCTGTGAATTCTGTGAGATGCCACAGCCCCCCACGGCCCCTTCCCCTGGCATGGCTGTCAGACCTTCCCAGCACAGCCTGGTTAGAGCCTGGTACAGTTCACTCTTGTGTGCTTCAGCTCTAGAGGCAACATCTTTGATGGGATTTTGGCCCCACAAACCCAGCCTGGTTGGTGCAATCCATTTTTCCCAGTCCAAGGCACCTGCAATAATGCCAAGACAGTCTGGTGTCTTCTGGAGCTTGGGAAAAGCAGAGAAGTTAAAAATTCTACTCTTTCTCAGGTGTGATCCTAACTTCAGAATGGTCTTCTGAGTTTGGTTTCCTCATGTGACCCTCCAGGGACCTTGCTGGGACAAAATCTGTCTCTCCAAGCACCGCAGGAGGATGAGCTGCTGCACAAGGATCTGTGTTCAAGGCTCACATCTGCCCAAGGGTTCCAGTCATGGAGCACAGTCTGGAGAGGCCAAAGGTGGGGGTTGAATCCTCCTGGGCAAAGGGAGGTGTGATGCTCCTGCCCCACAGCACAGGTGGGTTTGCTGGTCACTCGTGCTGCTGTTTGCCTGCAGTGTTTGTTCTCCTGAGCTGCTTCTCTGCCTCCTGGGGTCCCCGGGAGGATGCTGGAGTTCCCTGCCATGGGAAGAGGGGCTCAAGCAGCTTTCTCACAGCCACTGGAAGTAGTAAGTAAAGTTGTGGTAAAAACAAAGGTGTCAAGGCCTTATTTTTGACACTGGCTGGTTCTGAAGCATTTGATTTCTCTGGTAGCATTCAGCTGAGGAAGCTAATTATGGGAGTGTGGCACAGAAACCTGAGGCATGTGGAAACACCATGGGAAAAATGAAACATATAAAAGACATGCTTTAATCAAAGAGAGCTGAAAGAAAGGGATGCCTCAGAAGAGCTGGTGACTGATGTGTGGCTGGAGAAGAGGGAGGCAGAGGCAATGAGCAAGGTCTGGCTGCAGAGCTAATGCTGAGCACAGCAATTAGAATTTGCCAGGCAGAAGTCGCCCTGTCCAGTGACACCTTTGAAGGGTGAGCAGTGTGGAACCTTCATAAACCACTGAAAACACTTGACACCACCAGAGCGAGCCGTGTCAGAGATGAGAGCAGATCTGAGAGCAGGGATGAGGCCAGCACAGCCCCTGGATGCTGCAGGGGCTCTGATAAGCACCAAGAGCAAAGCGCCCGCAGTTGGGAGAGGCAGCAAATGCAAGAGCCTGTGAGCACCAGCAGATGCACGGGGAGGATAAAGATGAAACTGCCCATGCTATTAGCTCAGATGAGTTCTTCAAAGCACTAAAGGAAAGAGCTGCTGCAGAAGGCAAACGGACTCTGTCCGGGTCAAGGCAACTTGCTTTACTCTGAATACAGATATTTGAGAACAAAACAGAAAGTGTCTCTACAGAAGACGCCACCTCTGAGAGTGCTGCAGAGACCACCTGAGTGTGCCACGGACCAGATAAGGACCTGTTTCTGCTAACATCAGCACCTGAGTGCTGTACCTGGAGGACCAGAGGAATGAAATGTGTTAGGGAATGCCCTCCTGCATAGCCAGATGACAGAAACACGGGGCATGGAGCTCTGCAAAGCTTTCAGTGGCCAGATTGGGGTGAGAGACCCTCAGGGTCAGAAGTGCAACTGACACCAGAGCTGCCTTCAAAGGGAGCCTATTGCCTAAATCAGGGCACTTTAAGACCCCGGACACACTGCTGGAAAGGAGAATTACTGTGTTGTTAAGAAGTATTTTCAATGAGAGTTTAGAAAGAAGATAAGGACCTAGGGGAGCTGCCTTGGTGGGCTGAGGTGCCTCAGCAGGAGACAGCCTTGCCTTGTGGGCAGACCAAAGCCTTGGGGGGCTCTTGCCAGTGCCTGGTGCCCCACGGGACCTCACAGAGCACAACAGAGACTGTGCCAGGGCTGCTGGCAGTGAGTGAGGAGCTTTGCTGCAGCATCCTCGGGATGGGGGACTGGAGAGGAGAACAGCCATGGGGGAGCTGGGGTGACTGAATCAACTCTGCTTGGAGCTTTGTTTACTTTGCCTTATGGAGAGACTGTTTGCAAAGATAGAATGGGAAAAATGTATGTATTTAAAAATCAGAGACAGCTTGCTGTCAGTCAGAGCAAGAGGAAGATGACTGGGGAGTGTCTGCCCTGCCTATTCCTGAGCATTCATCTCAGGCCTTGCAATATCTGGAGTTTGATGACATTCTCATCTGAAGCCCAGATTTAGCCCAATTTCAATTCAGCCCAAATTCCCCAAACCAGGGGAGAAATAAACCTCCCCCATGCTGCAGGCTAGGAAAATCTCAAGATGTTTAAAAACGTGGCATGGGGAAAAGTGCTGCCAGAATCTGGCAATGTGACCCCTTGCCCCTGATGTGGCTGCTGATCCCACTGCCTTCAGCTGGGCAGACAGCAGCAAAATTCAGCTTGGTCAAGCCCTTGAAGCCTCCCCAGGGGCAGAGCTGGTATCGAATCCTGGAGCTGTGCTATGACCCAGCAGCTTAGTGGCAGCTAGAGCAGAGAGGAGGCTGTGGGGTGGCAGCTGGTGATGCCAGATGCTGCCAGCCTTGGCTTCCCTGTGACTTTCAATAGCTCCTGGCTCCCCTGTGCAGCTGGGACTGCTTGCACTGACCCTTGGGAGCAGCAAACAGCCTCCTGCTGGCCTGGGAGGGGTCCAGAGGAGACCTGTGGCTTCTCCTCTCTGTCTGGTCACGGCCACAGTGCAGTCACACGTGGTGCTTCCGTGGGGCAGCAAAGCCTCAGCTCCAGGCCCAAGGCTGGGCTTTGTCTACATCTGAGCCCCTGTCTTGGTTTGGAAAGACAGGTGTCTGTCAGGGAAAAATGGAGTTTCCCTTAGAATGGAGAATGTAAAACCCCCTCCCTCTAAATTATTACAATTTTGCAATTAGGAGCTTTCAGGCAAAAATATGGGAATAGGGATAACAGTTCTTTACTAGGAATATTAAAAAAAAAGTCAAATGCAGTAAAAATAAAATAAAATAAAATAAAATAAAATAAAATAAAATAAAATAAAATAAAATAAAATAAAATAAAATAAAATAAAATAAAATAAAATAAAATAAAATAAAATAAAATAAAATAAAATAAAATAAAATAAAATAATAGCAAACAGAAGTCCCAGAAAACCCTGACAGAGTCAGGAATACGACCTGACACCCTGTCAGCCAGGGTGTTGGGAGCAGCCCAAATAAATCCTCCTGGAGTGGCAGATGTGGTTCTGTTGGAGCAGAGATGATCCTGCAGACAGGTTCGGTGGTGGTGGGATGAGTCCAGTCTTCCTCTGGGAATCCAGTGGCAAAGAGGAATGTCTGGGGTCCCTGTGTCCCCATTTTTATCTGGGTAGGAATGGTTGGCTCCTCCCCACTGGGTGCAGCATCTCCCAATGGATGATGGAATGTGTCAGTCACTGTGAGCCTCAATGGCCCATGAACAGAAGATATCCCCGAGGGTGGGCAGTGGTGACAGAGATCACAAACCCTGCCCCACCTGGTTTAACAGCTGGGCTGTTATCAGAAGGCATCCGCCCTCCTCCTCCTGGAGTTACAAGAGATAAAGAAGAAAGAAACCATCCCCCAACTGCTTTCTACAGATGAAATAGAACACAAATATTTTTTGGTTACATAACCCAAGACACCCCCAGACCTGAGTCTTCTCTGTGAAATATGTGTGTCCTCCCTGACCCTCTTCCACCTTCTGTTAAAACACAGGTTATATTCTGGACTATTTCCAAGTGAATCTGTTAATTATTTCCTGAGACAGTGTTAATTGAATACACTTTCTTCAAGACATTTCAATTCGTTTTTTCATCTACTTCTGACCCTTGAACTGTTGAAGGGCTGTTCACTGACCCCTCACACCCCACAGGGAGTTAAATCTCAGTGAAATAAGGTGGAGGGGTATATGTTTGAAGAAATTAGGCTGCAATTCTGAAAGGTTACCCAAGGTAACCTGGTTATTTATAACTTCCCGCAATAGCCAGGGCTGGGTTCATAGCTCCAGCTCTTCCTAGATATTCCTGCATCCAACATCCCCCACAAAGAAATGCTACTGGGCAGGAGGCTGGCTCCACACTGGGTACACAGAGACCTATGCTGGGTAATAAATAGGCCCAGCTGGTGGCATGGTCTCTGCTACAGCTCAACTTCGTCATCAGACACAGCAAATATTAAACCTGAAGCTGCAGCTGGGGATCCCAGGATGTGTAACCAAAACCAGAGGAGAAAATCGTGATTTTGGACTCTCCTTTGCTATTGCCAGCCCCCCTTTTTACGCTGATGGCCTCTTCCCAAATTCCCTGAAGTAGCAGACAGCACAGACAGAGCTCTGAGAAAGCAGAGCCCTGGTAAGGAGGGCTTGGGTACCACTCTGTGGGAGCAGCTCCTGCCTGTCCAGTACCTCCCTCTGCACAGGGAAACCCTGCCTGGGCTCTGAAGTGGCTGTGGGTGTTCCCACATGTTTTGCTATTGTTCCCTCATTACTCGTCCCATTTTAAATGCAGCTTTGTTTGGTTATTTTTACAACATCAAAATTGGTTTTGGACGGCATCTCATTGTCAGCTTTCAAAAGGATTATGTCTGGGTCTGCCCAGCTCTGTAATTAAGTCTCTTTGAGATTTCCACTTCCAGAAGAAACAATGTGCTTGGAGTGAAGCTGACAGTTTGAGCAGCATCAGAGCTCGCTCTTGCCTGTGCAAGGGTGGCCTGAGATGGGCCAGCAGATCTCTTTCTGCCTCTCTTGTGTCTCTGCCCCTTAGCACCAGTGATTTGGGGCCGAACAGAGATCTTTAGGTTGGGATGGCAAGGACTGGGAATGCCAAAGGGAGGTGACTCTTGCTGTAATGTATTTCCATGGAAAGGCTGCAGGACTCTGGAGGTGGCTGCTGTGGTTGCCCTGCTTCCCTTTCCATCTCACGACAGTGTCTGAAGACAGGCTTGATTATTTTGGTCGAGAAACAACCATGAAGTGCCCCATTTGATCCTGTGGAGGATTTGCATCCCCTGGCACAAATATCAGGGGGTCTGGGTGTCTTGGAGAGCGTTTGTCTCATTGCTGCCTGAGCTGGGAGCAAAGCAACCTCTGAGCAACTCGGGTCTAGGGGAAGGTGTCCCTGCCCATGGCAGGGGATTGGAACACGATGAGCTTTGAGGTCCCTCCCAACCCGGACTATTCTGGGATTCTCTGGAAGCAGTGGCCAGCTCTGCGGACGGAGGAGGCGGTGGTGGGTGGCAGGGGATGGGGATGGAGGTGCCACAGCCATCTGGCAGGCACAAAGCTGTTCATCTGTCCATGTGGGACAAAGCCCCAGAGACAGGACAGGACAAACTCTGCACGAGAAAGGAAAGAGCAAGGACAGAGGGGAGTGAAGAAAAGTGTGGAATAAACTGGGAGGAGAGATGCACGAGCTGGGTCCAAAGACACAAGAGGGATGGCCCAGAGCAGGGCAATGCCAGGCTCCTGTGTGGGAGGGGTGGTGAACTGGGCTGCAGACTCAGCTGTCCTGCAGGGACCTTGTGTTTTCCCAAAGTCTGAGCGTTTCAAACCACCTGCTTAGCCCACAAAGCCATTCCCTTTGGCAACATCGGAGCTGCTGGGCTCTGGAGACTGGGGTTAAACACATGCCGTGCTGCCTGGGCTTGTGGCAGCCCCTGTTTTATTAGCTCCAGCTAATTTCTGTTTGTTTGCACCAGCCCTTCTCTAGAGAGCTCTGGGGCTGTCTCTGTGTCCCTTTCTTTCCCAAATGCCTGCCTTCCTCCACAGCTGCTGTCTCTCACAAATGCCGTGGGCAGCTTTGTTATTTTCAAGTGCTTTCCATTCCCAGCTCCTGGAGGCCTGTGGTTACAGCAGCAGAGCCTTCAGCCTCTGTGACCATTCAGAGCAGAGCCCGGGCACGCCCAGGTTACAAACTGGAAGGCAAAGAAAAGATATTAAGAGCGCTGAAGTGTACTTGTGGCTCTTGTGCCATTTTAGCACCTAATTAATGGCTTTTGTTTTGTGGTGTGTGTTGGAAGTGGTTGGACTTGACCGCGCTGCGCCTCTGCTTCCTCAGCCAGCAAAGCACCTTTGCTTGGGCTGTCGGCAGAGAAATCCAGGGGCTGTCACAGGGATTCACCAGGGGATTCATGGGGATCACCAGGACTCGATGCCAGACACATTTCAGGGATGTAGCCCGTTCCCTCAGCATCCCTCAGGTGATGCTTCCACTTTGGGCCTGGAGCTGTTGGGGTGATTTCACTTGGTTTAAACTTCTGACAGCCCATCCCCATCTCCTCTCAGGACCAGACTGCCCTGCCAAGGCATGAGCTGACCTCTCCTCTTGGGCAGCAGGACCATGGTGGGACTGGGACATACAGGGACTCAACTCGTGGTCCCTGGGAGACTCTTGCATCTCCTGGTCCCTAAGAGCTCCAAAGCCACTGTGTGCCCGTGTTAGACAGCACAGACTTAGTTCCACTTCAGCAAGACACAGAATAGGCAAGAAGGCAAGTGCAACCCCGGCGCTCTTGGATAAAAGGACATTAATACTGTTAATATCCAGCAATCAGAATTTCTTAGAGAGAGAACAGTGCTGCATCCCCTTCTCTCCTGCTCATCCCCTGCTTGTTTAATGAAAATCAGAGACAGCCCTTAAAGAGCTGCTTAGCATTTCAATACATTTAATATCCTCACTGATAAGGGAACGATGCATATTACCAAAAGACCTTTCTTAAACTCTCCCCTTCTGCAGCCGATTCTCTTGGCTTGTGTTGGTCTCAATTCCAGTTCTAAACTGTCTCTTTCAATGAGGAAGAAATTATGATAAGATTATTTTTTTTAATATAAAGGATATTAATACACAGCATTCCTGATAATGACAAGGAGGAGAGGCATGCCCAGCCTCCCCAGCCTTGACCTGAATTAATTGGGTGCTGATTGCTCTGCTGGCCAGTGGTTCCCACAGTCGTGCCTCATCACAAGTGATGCCAAGGGCTGGCCCTCTCTGCTGGCATTCATGGAACAACCTGGGCACCTGCCTGTGATCACAGGGAGGGAGCAGCACCCTCCACCTGGCCGTGCTGAAGGGCTGGAGGAGATCTTCAGCCATGGCATCCCATGAGAGATCCTGGCTGGATGGCTGCTCCCCTGGGTAAGAGGCAATAATTGGTGAGCCCCAGGGAGGACTGGGCAAGCAGGGAAGGCACCTGGCTGGAAAAGAGTCTTGGCACATTAGGAAAAGAACAATCCCAAGGCCCTGGAGAGGGAAAGAAAGCCTGTCAGGTTGCCCAGGAGGCAGGGAGGAGGTGAGATGTGGTCCCTGTGATCCTCAGCCTTGCAGCTCAGCAAGCTGTCACAGCCCTGACACAGCACGAGGAATTACAGTGATTTAGCACCCAGATTGCTCCAGGTGAGTTGTTACACGGATGTAGATACCTTGTCAGCATGTTTATGTAGCAGATGCCAGTTTAAAGGGCTGTCCACAGGCATCCTGACGTGGGGCACACTGGAGCTTCCTGAGAATTCCTGCTGACAGCTCAGGCTGGGGCTCCAGATGCAAACTTTGCTGGGGGATGCCACCGCCACTGCAGGTGTAGAGGGGGATGTCCCACCTGCATGGGTGCAGCACCCTCCTCCTGTCCTGTGACCTCTGGGGCTCTGCTGCAGAGCCAGGATGGAGAGCTCAGGGTAGGGGGGAAGGCAGGAGGAATCTGACTTGTTAAACCTCAGGTTTTAAAGCTCCTCAGATTCAGGGCTGTTGCCTGGTGAAGATGTGCATGGAGCAGAGTTTAAGGCTATTTGGGTGGAGAAAGTCTCCCAGGAGTCCTGTCCCCTTACCCACGATGATCAGTGCATTTCTAGGAGGATCCTGGATCTCTGTGCAGCGTTGCTGCTGCTCAGGGACACACACAGCTCCCCTTGCCCTCCTTCTGCAGACACCTGGTGAGCAGGACAGGGAAGAACACTGAGTTTGGGACAGGGCACCCATGTCCCATCCTGTCTCCTCCTCCTGGGAAAGGGATGTAGAGCAGGGCAGATGGATGGACAGGGGTCAGGGGTTACAGAGACCTGCAGCATGGCTCTGTTCCTGCCCTGAGCATCTCCCCCTCTGCAGGGACTGGAGCAGGGAGCCCTGGCTCTGCTGGTGTGCCAGCACAGAGTGGCGTGGGTGTGGAGGTGGTGTCATTCCCTCGATGACTGCCACCTCTGGTGCCTCCACCAGCTTTGGCCCTGCAGACGCTACAGGAGAGCAGAAGTGCCTGGAGAAGTGCTGGGACACCAGAGACAGGGCTGCCCTCCTCAGTCCAGGCACAGATTTGCTCTTTCAGGGCTGCAGTGGGCAATCCCGGGGTGCAAAGGGCAGCAACCGCTCAGGTTTGAGCTGCTGAGTGAGCAGGGAGGCTGTGCCCCCCTGCTAAATAAATGCACGGTGACCTGAGTGCTGCTGAAGGGGGTAACCCCAGGCTTGCTCCCCTCCTTTGCTGATCTCCCTGTCTGAGCTGCGCTCTCCTCTCCCTGCTGCATCTATAAATAAATATCCTCCCCATCTCGGTGACAGCCAGGTGCAGGACCACGGCTGAGGGACGTGGCGAGAGGCTCATCAAGGAGGGGAGGCAGCAGCGCTCAGCAGGAAGAGGGGGAAAGCCGGGCTCAGGCCAGGAATCGTGGAATCTCTGAGCCTGGGGAGGGCTGCAGGTGGGGAGAGGGACAGGGATCCTGGTGTGATGCCCTCCGTGCTTCTGTTTCCTGGTCTGTTTGGGGTTCCTGGGATGCCCTGTGACCACTCTTTGTGAATCCAGAAGGGGTCTGCACCCCCAGCCAGCAGCATCCCAGAAGTGTTTGCCCCTGCACCAGCTCCAACACCCCTGATAGTGCCCAGCCCCGGTGCACGTGCATTCATTATGCACCCAAGGCACATCCTGAAACAGAACCAAGTGTCCAGGGGAACCAGAATGTCTGTCCCTACCCCCAGAGCCCTTCTGTGCCCAGTGTGTGTGCACTGTGTTGTGGTACAGAGCTCACACTGACCCTCCCTGCCGCACCCAGCGCTGCTTGCAGGCATCCCCTCACACACCATCCGCTCTCCCCAGAGCTGACAGTGCAACTGAGAGGCCTCCCCTTGCCTGGAAGGGATTTTGGGGTGTTTGTGGAGTGTTGTTTCTGGGGTTTTGGCTCCTGCAAAGCTGCTTTGCACTGTGTGACAGTGTTCAGCCAGCACAGCTTCTCTGCCATCCTGGAGCACAGAAAAGCCCAAACCTGTGGGGATGTGCACTGGCTGGTGGCTCTTGGCCCCTTTCCGAGACCCAGAGGACCCACAGAGCTGTCACACATGGGGCTGGGATGGCACCAGGGTACTGGAGAGCCCCTGTGGGTAGCTGGGAGGTGTTGAAGGTCTGCAGGGTCAGGGGCATGGCACTGGGGGTGGAATCACTCACTGCTGGAAGGCCAAAGCTGGCTTCTGCCTCCCCAGGGCTTCTTCCAGAGTTTGGGATTGAGATCACAGAATCATAGAATTATTTGTGTTGGAAGGGGCCTTAAAGCCCATCTCATTCTACCCCATATCCAACAGACCATGTTGCTCCAAGCCCTACCCAGCCTGGCCCTGAACACTCCCAGGGATCCAGGGGCAGCCACACCTTCTCTGGGCACCCTGTGCCAGGGCCTGCCCACCCTCACAGGGAGGAATTCCTATCCCAATATCCCATTTATCCTTGCCCTGTATGAGTGTAAAGCCATTTCCCCTTGTCTTGTCACTCCATCCCTTGTGCCCAGTCCCTCTCTAACTCTCCTGGAACCCCTTTAGGCTCTGGAAGGGGCTCTGAGCTCTCCCTGCTTCCTTCTCTTTGCCAGGTGAGCACCAGAGCTGGAGGTAGCTCTGCAGGGGGGTTTCACAAGAGCCAAGCAGACAATGGTGGCAGTGTGAACAGTGTCCCTCCGGAATGCCTGGCTCTGCTTGGGCACTGGGGGACAGAGAGAGGCACTGGAAGGATCCAGCACTGAGCTGTGACAAGCCCTTTCAGCAAATGGAAATGGCTGGGTCAGAGCAGCAATGTGATAGCTGGCAGAAAATTTGCTTTCCCACCAGCTTGCAGGGGTGCAACTCCTGTGGCATCATCTGGGGCTTCCTGGTGGCTTGATGCAGTTTTGGAGGCCATCAGGCCTGACCCCTTTGCTCTGAGGTCCACTGCAAAGGCCACTGTGTAGCTGCACCCCCACGCCACAGCAGGGCTTGGCCTCTGCCAGCTGCCTTGGGAACATCTGGCACCTTCCTGAGCCCCAGCTGTGCCCCTGCCCGAGCCTCTCTGTGAGCCCATCCCGTGATCCTGCTGATGACAGGATCTCTCCAGCACTGTCTCTGCACCGACGGCTTCCCAGGCAGGCAGGGTAAGAAATCCTGGAGGGACCCGGGGCTCTGTGCTGTTCCCAGGTCCTGGTGATGAGTGGTGGCGACGTGCCCCTGCAGGTACAGCCCCTTCTGAATGAGGAATTGTTGTCACTGCGTGCTGGGAGCTGGGCAGGAGCTCCTCTCCTCCAGGCACAAAGCTGCAGGAGCACGGTGGGGTGCACCAGCACGAGGTCTGGCATCTCCAGGGAGCACACGGGGGTACACAGAGTGGAATGGAGGGTGTGCAACACCCCCTGTCCCTCCCTGTCCCCGCTGAGCAAGTCAGGGATGAGCTGTTTGCAAGGGATGAGCTGCCAGGCAGCAGTGAGAGGTGCCTGTCCTGCCCTGCGGGCCGTGTCCAGGGGTAGTTCTGGGGCGGGGTAGAGCTGTAGGCACAGTGCACCGGCCGCGAGTGCAGGAAGGAGCAAACCAGGCACTGCACGAGGTGCAGAGGGGAGTCAGCACCCCTGCTCACCACGGGCAGGTATTAACGATTGTTCAGCATTTAGATGGGGAAGCAGTCGTGGCTGTAGGGGGTCTGCTGACAGATGTCGAGTGTTTAATGCTTAGCAAGGCACTCACCTGGCTCGGCGATGCTGGTGGCTGCAGGCAGGAGGGATGCAGAGGCTGTGGGAAGGATGATTTTGTGTTTCCCAGGCAGCCCGAGTCCCCTGTCAGAGGACACCCTTGCCCAGTGCCCAGCCTGTCTGCCTTGGCACAACTGCTGTGCCTTCCCTGCTTTGGAAAGGGTTGTTCTTTGGCAGGGGGCAGTGAGCGGGGCGTTGTGAGCCCTGGCTGTGCTGTCCCCTGCTCCCACTGCCACAGGTCAGCCGTGAGCGCAGCGCCTCTCTCAGAACCGTGTGGCACGGGATGGGGATGGGGTGTCCCACCTGTCCCCTTCAGACACTCCAGGGGAGCAGTCCCACGGGGTTTTCCTCTCCTCGCACACCGGCAGGGACGCGTAACCCCATCCCCTCACACCTGACCCCGGCCAGAGCTCCCGGAGCGCGGGGCTCCAAGTTTGTGCGTGGCGGCGGGCAGGGGGAGCGGCGGGGCGGGATGGGGGGCACGGGGTGAGGTGGGCACTGCGGGAGCTGCCCCAGGGCGGGGGCGCGGGGGGAGAGCGGGCAGCGGGAGCCCGCTGGGTCCGGATGCCGGCTCCGGGCACAGCGAGCGCGTGTGGCGCGGCGAGGGGGGCTCGCTGCAGAGCCCACCCAGCCCATTGGCTTGCGAGCGGTGACGGGCAGGCTGCTCCCTCCCTGCTCGCCTGCCCGTGTGCCTGCGAGCAATGTGCGCAAAGTGCCTTTGCTTCAGCCGGCGAGTGCCGTAGCTCTGGGCAGAGGTAGCTCGCTCGCAGAGGCGCTGGGACAACCCAGGTGGCCCTGTCCTTGCGCCTGGTGGCCCCCGCCGGACCATGGCATGGACACGGGGGGACCTGACATCCTCGCTCTCCATCGTCATCGCCTTGGCTGCCTGCCTGTCGGCCACCACCAGCGAAGGTAGGACCCGGGGTGGCCCTGGAGTGACGGGGCAGCGTTAGGGGCACCCGCGGGATGGCTGTGCCTGTTTGGAGGTGCCCACACGGGCTCAGCCCCGCCGGGCTTGGCTTCTCCGTGCTCCCAGGGGAGCGCAGCTCCAGCTCCCTGCCTGCCTGAGTTTGCTAATCCCGGAGCTTTTGCACCAGAGGTAAAACTTCGGAGCTGGTCAGGAGAACCTGACTCTGCAGCAATGCCGGCGGCTCTGCCTACCTGCCCTGCCCGGGCTGTGCTGCAGCGTGCAGGGGTGGCTGGAGAGGGGACAGGGACCCCGGCACCAGCTCAGCCGTGGTGATCCCCATCCCCGGAGCTGTCTGGAGCGTTTTGGCCGAGCAGCGTGGGCTGCGATGGGGGCAGCGGGTGGGCACGGGAGGGCGTGCAGAGGATGAGGAAAGCTGCAAAGGGCACTCAGGTAGGAAACTTCTCGTGAGAGAAAGGGCTGGAAACTTCTGAAGTAGAAAGCAGGGATGCAGCTGAGGATGCTCTCCCGACATCTTGGTGTCAGCCACGTCAGGCCTGCTCTCTCCAGCCGGCCGCTCTACTCAGCTCCGGTTGCCCTAAGCCCCGGCCCTTCTCTGCCTCCCTACCCCAGGATCTCAGGCCCCCCTCGGTTTTGGCAGTCCTGCTCCTGCCACCCACCCGCTCTCCCATCTCCCTCTGTGCTGGCAGTGGCGGCACGGCTGCCTCCCAGGTCTGCTGATCTCCATCGCCAGAGATCTGCTGTTCCCGCTCCCGAGCGTGTCCTTGGCACTGGCAGCAGCATCCTTCCTCCCTTCTGCTGTGCTTGAGAGCCACAGCCAGCACGGCACAGCCTCTGCAGCAAGCCCTAGGGCCCGCGTCCCTGCTCCATCTCTCCCTGCTCCTGCCCCTGCATCTCTGCCATCCTCCCAGCACGCTGAGGCCCAAGGGCTGCCACCGCTGTGCCCCGTGTGCTTTGCAGCACCCTGCTGGGCTGGGTCCTTGTGCTTGCTGCCATCGTCCAACGCCCACCAGCGTCTTCCTCACTTCTATTCCCAATTTCCAGCTATTTGCTGGTCCTATCCCTGTTTTCTGCCCAAGGCCTGCTTCCTGGGTCTCTTCCTGCTCCTTTTCCCACCTGCTTTGCTGCCTGCGCAGGGGGATGCATTGGGGTCTCGCTGCTGGGGATGGGCTGGGAGGGTGCAGAATGGGGCCCCAGCGCCCCAACACTCCCAGCCCTTGCTTGGTCTTTGCTCTGGGCTGCAGCAGCTGCCCCTTGCCCCATGCCCCGGGCAGGGAGGGGTGCAGGACGCTGCCTGTGCTGTGCCAGGCTCTCGGCGCTGCCGCCCCGCCAAGCCAAACAGCCCTGCCTGGACTTGGCGCACCCTGGGCATTGACGAGCGGGGCAGGAGCCTCCTTGCTGTCCTCTGTGGAGAAGATCCATGGACGCTGGGTTGGGTTTTGTGCTGTCTGCACGGACAGCCAGGCCCTGGGCTGCTGTCTGCCCGTTGCCAGCTGGGAGAGACCTGCCTTTCCCGCAAGACCTGTTGGAAAAGAAAGCTGTCCTCAACCACAGCCTTGGTCAGGAGGTTGCACGGGGCTGGGGATGAGCTGGGCTCTGGGACAGACCAAGAAGGCTGGATCTCGGATTAGACCAGACAGGAGGTGCTGAGTGGCACCAAGAGAAGGTGTGGGAGCCTGCAGGGAGCTGGTGGTGCTCCATCCATCACCATGATGATGCTCACGGATCCCGGGGCTCTGCCGTGCCCTGGCGCGGGGCACTCAGTGCCAGCCGGGTCCCCAGCATGACCAGTGGGACTGGGATGTGGCTGTGGGCTCTGCCAGTTCCCCGTGTCCCAGGTGCTGGCATGGGCTGGGAGCAGGGTCCCCGCTGTGGTGCCATCCATTGAGCACCCTGGCATGGTGTGGGACTGGAAATGTGGGAGATGGCACAGAGCACAGCCCGGCTCTGGTGCGTGCCACGCTCCGGCCGTGCCGCGCTTGGCTGCCCCATTCCTGGAGCGTGTGGCGGCTGCGGGCACAGTGTGAGGGTGTACCTGGCTGCCCATCACCCCTGCCCGCTCCCACAGCCTCTCCGTGCCCTGCATCTCTGGCCGTGCTCCCCAGCAAACCCAGCGCTGGTTTGGGAGCTGCAAGGTTCCCGAACTGCAAGGTAGGAAATTACAACCACAAAGCAAATTCCAGGCCAGGGTGTGCTACGCTCTGCGTGCGTGTATTGGGAGGCAGTTGGTGCATAAAAACATGTAATAACCAAAAAAACCAGATTCAACCCTAGGTTTTTTCTATCAAGAAACTCCCAGTGCCTTTCTCTTTCCTGAAATATTTGTTCCAAGGAGTTTTAAGCTTATATTTTTTATTCCTTTCAGTCTTGTGTGTGCAGGCGTGCCCGAGAAATAGGAGGAAAAGGGAATCGCCATTCCATGGGAAATCCCCCGTTTCAGCACGGCAGCCATTGCAAAATGCATTGAAAGCCAAAACTCAGATTTTTTCTTTTTAAAGAGGGGTAAAAATTTGCAGGATGTGGAAGATTTTTATTTGGAGCACTGAAAAAAGAATTGCCTGAAATTATTGAATTGCTTTAGAGCAGAGAGGTAGAAAAGTTATTTTCAATAATATGAAGTATGAGAGACTAAAAATATTTACACTATTACATACTGAGTCGCATAGGTAAAAATATTAAACTGAGTATTTTATGTTGTAGCACAAATTGAAGTTAAATAACAAAATATGAAATATCTCTGTTTAATTGAAATAAAATCAGATGAGCAGAAATTACCGCATTTGGGGTTCGGGTCGGGGGGGTAAAAAAATTGTATTTTCTGTCAAAAAATGGCACAACAAATGGTGCTGCTGGGGGTCTGCTCCCTCCCAGGTGATGCCCCCAGCTCAGCTCTGCCTTCCACCCATGAGACAGGCGACCTTCGTCCCCATCACAGCACGGACCCACGGCCCGCGCGGGAGCTTGGAGGGGTCCGTGCGGGACCTGGAGAAGCAGGGAAGGAGGGTTTGGGGACATTCCCCCCCAGAATTTTGGGGTAAATCAGTGAGGTGATGTACAGAGGAGGATGCAGAGCCCATGAGGGGATGCTCATCTTTCCCTTGTGCCATGGTGATGGGGTTTTGTTCCTCCACTCAACAGGGATGGGGCGCGGGGAAGCGCCGGAATCCTCGGGAAAGCCCAGCCGCCAAAACAGGGGTGGCAGGAAGGGGTCCTGGGGGTCTCCCCCGCTAATCTCTCCTTGTAATCTTATTAATTGCCCCTCTGCTCAAACAGAAAAAAAAAAAAAGAAAAAAAGGTAAAAACTAATCTGCATGTTGATTCAATGCTCCTTTTCCTACTCATCCGCAGCGGTGTCAAAGTCGGGGCTGCGGGAAAAGTCAGGCACTGAAGGGGAGAGGAAATCGCCTTTTCTGTTTTAAAAAGGCTGTGGAGGTGTGTGTTACCCCGTAAGGATAGGAAACAAGAGTGTTTAGGCTTATGGACTTTTGGTGATGGGGGATGGAGAAGCATTGGTTTAAAACAGGGAGCTGATTTTGGCTATGTTAGTGAAAAAAAAAAAAAATGGGGATGTTTAATTTTTTGATTGCTCCCAAAATGCGGATATAAAGCAACTCTTTGCATATTTTTAGGTAGGCTTACAGGGATATGTTTCTGGTGCCATCTTCATTCCCATCCCTCTTGTATTAATAGCTTATAAAACTTCTGGAAAATCAGCCTCCCAAATTTGCAGAAAAATAACACACCTGTGCACGGAACGCACCTACTTTGGCAGGTTTTTTCGTTCTCCTTGAATTCTCGTTTCCTGAAATTGCAAGCTGTTGTTTCCAGTGACAATAAATGAGCACCCATTTTGGTGATGGTGGAAATGGATCTGATGAAGCCAAATTTAAGTACGACTGAAAACCCGATGAATTGCTTTCAGGGAGGAAAGATTTCCTCTTTTTTTTCGGTGGTTAGCAAAATATTTTACTCAAAAAACCCCCGCATCAAACCGGCAGCGAACCCCAGCCGCTAAAGATGCTGAGGAAGGGTGGAAGCTCATCCCACACATCCCAGCAGCAGGACTTGGGGGAGCACTGGTTTCATGGAGCCATCCTGACACCTCTGCTCTTTGTTCTGCTCGGGTCCTGTGTTTTGCCTGTCCCTGCTGGCCTCACTGGCAGCCTCCGGTGCTGCCTTTATACCCAGGGGCACATCCATTCATATGATAACTCTATTCATACCCTGACAGTTTTTTGATAGTTCATTCTTCCAGCCCAGCCTGCTTGCCTGGCCAACACTCAGAATGATTCCTCTGTCACAGAGGCGATTAACCCCTTCAGCCTTATCAGCCCCGAAGGAAGCGGTCAGATAATTCGCTTGTGTCACCTTCAGGATGAAACAAAACCCCCTCTGTCCTGCCCATGTCGATGCACAGTACTGGGTGTCATAAACAGCTGTGTAAAGGATGTAACTCCTTAATGGATCAGATCCAGGCACACCAATAAAGCCTAATGAAGTGTGTTTGGCCCAGGGATAGTGTCCAGAAAAGTATTCGCCGTTTATCTGAAGACATCGGCAAAGGCAGCGTTGCTTTTAACAATCCCTTCCAAGGGCTTAACAGCCCCAGCCTTTAAAAATCAGGTCCTTCCTTCCCTAATACAAATTTCCTTGTCTTCACCTTCCAGCCATTTGTTCTTTTTAGGCTTTTTCTGCAGGATTAAAGAGCCCGTATTTTTCGGCTGTGGAAGTGGTGAAGTCAACCTGTGCACCTCGCAGCCCCTGTGGGCACGAGCAGGCTGGGCTCTGCAGGTTCCCTTCTGTGATTTTTCGTTACCTCCAGCCCTGGTTGTCGTGGCTGTGCCTGTGTTATCTTCTTCTCTATGTCCAGTTTCTCATATTTAAAATGCTGTGAGGTTATTTAACCACGTTAGTGAGTGGCAACAGTGCTGGCTGCAGATGTATAGAGATGAGTTCCATCCCAGCCATAAGTTCCTGGGTCTTTCCTTTCCTTGCCTTCTGTGTTATGCACCTTCCATGCAATTATTAAGGACTTCCGTGATATTTAATTACCAGTGGTATGAGATATTCAGCCTGTCCCCTCAAATGCGGTTAGTATTGGTATTTTTGTCTGTGAAAATGTTCCATTTTAGAAAGCTATTTTTAAGAGAGCAAAGGCAAAAGCCTTTAAAAGAAATTATCTTGCTTTAAAAATGTCACCGGGGTACAAACAGCTCAGCACGGTTTAGGGTGGCCAACTGGTGTGAGAGCAAAGACGTCCTCAGAGAAATTAGGGAAAAAGCATATGACAGCCTGAAAAACTGCCGTGCAAAGCCCCTCAGATAATCCAGATAAGCGAGCACAGCCCACGTTTCCCGAGTGAGGATTCCAGAGAGGATAACACTCAAGGCTTTGCCGGGATGCAGGGATGGGCAGGGAGGGCAGAGTGGCATTTTCAGGGTGCTGCAGGGTTTGCCCTGCCTCTGATACAGGCACAGATCTCCCGTGCCAGGTCTGCCTGAGTCCCTGTGGGTGGCATGGGGATTGGCAGTGTGGGGTGAGAAATCTTCCACATCCCAAAGATTTGTGGGGAGTGAGATACCCTGGGAAAAGGGCTTGGGACAGTGGGAGCAGCTTACCAGGGGTGAGCTCCAGTGTCCAAAAAATGCAGCAGACTTTGGAAACCTTGGCGACTAAAGCTGAAAATGCATTTGTGTCTGTTTTATTAAACCCAACAGATGTGAGAAAAGACAAGAGGGAGTCAGGACTAGGGTGAGGACACTGGGACAAACTCCCCTGGACACAGCTCCCATTTCTTGGAGTCTGCACCACAGAGGTGTTGCTGACTGCAAGGAGAATACATTTATTTTGTGTTAGAAAACTCCTGTGTCATTTTTAAAGGCTGACAAATATTGCATTAGTGGTACCATGAGGTGTTTAGGCCGTCCCTGGACTGCAGCTCAGCAGGATGTCCCCTCTCAGGTGCAGGTCCCTTACCTGTTCCTCAGGTTTGGGGACAGTGGTCAGGGATGCCAGGAGCCACCCTTTGGTGGTGTGGGAGTTGAATGGATCTGTTCTCACAGGGCTTTAGCCAGATGAGATATCAAGGTAACAAGATTCCTGCCCCCCTTTCCTCGCTCTGTATCCTATTTTTCCTTTCTCATTCCCTCTATTGCAAGTGTTATTGGCACTCAGTAAAGGTGCATTTGTTGTGTGATTAAACTATTGTCCCCTCGAGTACTTTTTGCACTCTAAGATCACACGAACCTATCACGATTCCTGCTTGGATCGTGACACAAGGGGGTGGCTGTGCCAGGCACGGGCTCCTCTCTGCTGATGGACAGGGCTGTGTCCTTGTGCCATCCCTCAGGCTGGGGACGTTGTGGTAGAAAAGACTTTTGTGACTCCCCGATGGCCAAATGCAGACCTGGGGGCACCAGCGGTGCCTCCTGCAGGGCCACAGGGACCCCAGGGCACCTTCCCCAGCCTCGCTGCAGTCCTGCTTCTTCTCCTGCTCACATTGGATGTTTCCATGGAATTTCTTGAATCCCTGACCTTTCTCACCCCCCCATCCCCAGAGCCTTCCCACCTCCTCCTCTGGCTTCTGTCCTGAATTACAACGAGCCCAGTCACCCCCAGAGCCTGAAATGGTTCCTTTCCCACTGGCTCCAGGACCATGTACACAGGAATGTGGGCTCACCCTCACTCCGAGCCCTGTCCAGCCCCTCACACTCACCCTGGAGCCCTGGCACAGCACGGGGGGGTTCTGACATTGCTCATTTCAGCTTCCACTGGAACCAGTGACTGCTGCAGTGCTGGGCTGCACACCTGTACTGGGGCTGGGGGCACACCTGTACTGGGGCTGGGGGCACACCTGTACTGGGGCTGCACACCTGTACTGGGGCTGGGGGCACACCTGTACTGGGGCTGCACACCTGTACTGGGGCTGGGGGCACACCAGTACCAGGGACACACACCAGTACCACGGGTGCACTCCTGTACTGGGGATGCACACCTGTACTGGGGCTTCACACCTGTACTGGGGATGGGGGCACACCTGTACTGGGGCTGGGGGCACATCTGTACTGGGGATGGGGGCACACCTGTACTGGGGCTTCACACCTGTACTGGGGCTGGGGGCACACCAGTACCAGGGACACACACCAGTACCACGGGTGCACTCCTGTACTGGGACACACACCAGTACTGTGACACCTGCCCAGGGGTGGGTGGTGTGTTTAATTTGGGTCTCCTACCCCAGCACGCCTGGTTCTCCCTGTCTGCCCCGCTGCACACAAGCTTGGGGAGTCTCAAAGCAGGCAGGAAACATGACCATTTTACATCTCTATTTTCTCACCTGGAGTTTTGAGAGGGAACATCTTTTTGTTGTTCAGCTTTTGATGTGCTTTTTTTTTTCCCTGGGAAGAAAAAACCCTGCCCTATAATTTCAGGGGTTTTAGCCTTAGAAATACTTTATTCGGGGGGTTTTGTTTTGTTTCATTTTTTTTGCATTATTTCACAACACCTCAGTCCTACCATAGGTTATGCACTTGTGCTGCACATTATCTTACATGATATCATGCAGGGGCTGGAAGGATCAGGTTGATAATTTTATTTTTAAAAAATAAAGCCTGAACTGAGGCTTTTTGTTAGCACTGATTGAACAAACAAGCTTTCTTCCTACATCAAAGTATCTCCTGCTCTGGGTATAGTGAAAAGGGGTGACCCTCTGGGCAGTCCTTGTGGGCATTGCCGCTCCTGATGCATTACAAAATGATATAAAATTAAATACAGAAAGTTCACAGCAACAATCTGGAGGTCTGAGAAGAAATCCTGAAATGGGAATTAGGGCACAGCCAAAAAGCAGGACTGCTTTCGTTTGAAAATATTTCTTTTTAGCTTGGTTTTTTAATTTATTTTTTTATTATTATTATTTTTCTTTGGTCGGTGGTATTTTTCTTCCCTGATTTTTTTGCCTCTTTTTTTTGGATTTGTTTTGTTTCATTTTCCAGCCCGATTCTGGCATTTCCAGAAGCGTGGAAACCCAAAAATCCCTGCCAGATTTGATGATATTTCCTAGATCCCCCCTCAGTGCTTTCCTAAACGCCCTCTCTGCTGGGTGCCCAGGGCAGCTCCATCCCCGCCGTGTCTCAGGATGTGCAGCCTCGTGGGTGAGCAGCTGCTGGGCAAATCCTGGACCCACTGCTGGTGTGGCAAAGAAACAACCCACAGCTGACCTGGCTCCTTGGGGAACATCCCTGCACACAGCTCCAGCAAGGGGAGAGCTGACCTGCCCCCCAGGCGTGCTGCTGCTCCCTCTGAGCCCTGCCTCAGAGCTTGGCTTCCTGTGGTGGGGGATAAATGGCTGGTTTTTGTCATTCCTGAAAGATAAATACCGTTCCAGGGTTCAGCAGGCTGACAGTGAAGCTTCCCATCCTGTCCCCTCCAAGGCCAGCAGGACACGACTTTGTGCCTCAGCTTTGCCTCCCGAGTTGGAAGGGTCATGGCTGCCTGTTGAGCTGGATTAAACAGGAGGACACAAACAGCCGACCCACCCTGGCCCCACCTGCCCCTTCCAAGTTCTGCCCCAGATTACGGGAGATGAATGCCCCTGGCTCGTGTTCCCTCCTCTCAGGGAGCCTCTCGCTGCCCCTTTCCCAGACTCTCTTCCCACTGAGGGTGACCCTCCCTGTGTCACTCCCTATGGAGAGGGGCTGGGGCTGGGGGGCTGCTCTGGGCTGTGCAGACCTGCCTGGAGTCGTGGAGCTGAGCCTGCTGCTCTTGGGGTAGTGGGGAGCAGCCAGGCTCTCCTGGTGAGGGTTTAATTATCGATGCAAAAGGCGTTGTTGCATGGAGGGGGGAGCCTTGCTGTGAATCTTGGGAGGCCTTTGAAGTTGTGATGGAGAGGAACTGAAGCCCAAGGGAACAGGGCTGCTCCCACTGACCCTTCCTCCCCACGCCTGCGCTACAAAGCCCCTGCCTAAGAGGGAGATGGGGGAGTAATTAGAGGCAGGACCGCAGTGGGTTAACAATTAGTGAGGGTGCTCGGAGCCCTCTTTGGTGCCCCACTGTTCTTCCAGAGGCTGGGGCTCAGTGTGTCACCCCCAGGCTTGTTCCACCACCCCACCTTGAGCCCAGGGTGGGCTGAGGATGCACAGGCTCCCCTGGGTACCATGAGCCCCCTCCTGAGCCTGGGATGCCTGGGTGTGAGACCCCAGGGTGCTCCCACATCTGTTTGTAGGGATGCCACACATCCCTGCAGGAGCTGTGGCCACCAGAGCAGGTGTTGGGAAGGGTGTCTGAGCACTCACCCTTTACAGATGATATATAGATATATATGGTACAGATATAAATGTAGATATCAATATAAATATAGATACGATAGAGCTGTACAGATACAGATATATAGATATAGATATATGGATATAGATATTGATATAGATAGAGATATATAGATATAGGTATAGATATAGATATTTAGATATTTAGATATTTAGATATTTAGATATTTAGATATTTAGATATAGATATATAGAGATAGAGATAGAGAGATAGATATAGATATAGATATAGATATAGATATAGATATAGATAGATAGAGATAGAGATAGAGATAGAGATAGAGATAGAGATAGAGATAGAGATAGAGATAGAGATAGAGATAGAGATAGATAGATATAGATATAGATAGATATGGCAAGGGATATATGGCCCCAAGATAAACTCACATCCTCTGGATGCTGGTCCCAGTCTCAGCTCCCTCACTCATCCCAAGCAGGGTTTAGAATTTGGTAGATATGGGTATGGAAATGGATGCAGATATAGATCCAGCAATGGAGATATAGGTATAAATACAATATACACATCCATCATATACTGATTATATACTTTGACTCCTGCCTGGTCCCTGTCTGTGAGGCTGCAGTGTGCACCACTGTATACAACTTTCTGCAGCAAGAGGGTCTGCCCTATGTGAGGCTCAGCCTGCAGACCCCAGTTGTGCTGGGGAGCGACCTGCTCGCTCCTAGGTGCTTCCATCTGAATGGGCAATCAGGCTTGACAGCTTTTCCACCAGGGCGAGAATTTCCCCTGACACCTCCTGGTGTTTTGGCTCAATACGCCGAGGCAAGGCCAAGGCACAGAATAGGGAAACAACAAAATGGTGCTAAGGAAAACAAAATGGAGCTCACAGTTTGAGACTGATACGTGCAGACAGTCCATAGCATCAAAGAGAATTGCCCAGCTGTAGGAGAGAGGTCTCCCAAACCAGCACGTTTTCTGAAAAAGTGTTTTCAGATGAAAGGGGTCCTTTGTGGTGGTCATGCTCACCCTGCAGCACCGACGGCGGGCTCTGAGCATCACCCCCAGGGAGGCAGCACAGCCAGGAGCTCACCTGAGCAGGCACTGGTGACACGAGGGGTGCCAGGTCCCCTTTGGAGCTGGGCTGTAACCTGCTGGGTTTGGGGAGAGTGCTGGTGTCCCCACACGGGAGCACGTGGCCGTGCTGCTGGAT
This sequence comes from Prinia subflava, assembly GCF_021018805.1. Taxonomy (NCBI): domain Eukaryota; kingdom Metazoa; phylum Chordata; class Aves; order Passeriformes; family Cisticolidae; genus Prinia; species Prinia subflava. Next base: position 2,270,419 of record NC_086267.1, on the reverse strand, counting down.
GGGCTCTGGGATCCACCTGTGCCGTCCCACGGGTCACCAGGAGCTCCTGGACACACAGGGCCTTTGTGTTTGTGCAGTGTCCCCTGTGTGGGCTGAAAACGCAGGGCTCTCTGCACTTGGCTGAAGTGAAGAAAAGAATATAAATAAAATATAAAATAAAAGACTTATCCCTCTCCCTGCAAAGAGGAATCTGACCAGGCGTGGGATGCAAGCTGGCGTAGGTTGTCTGGGAAGCAAAGCAGCTGAAGGGAGAAGACTCCTTCAGGTGGTGATGATGTCTGTGAGACTGGGTGATGACCCCGTGGTCAGGGTGGTGGGATGGGGCGTAGCAAGCTGGCTCCAGGTTCCACACACCCCTGGCAGACAAGGCTGGGGTACACCCCACTGTGTGCTCTCAGCATCATTCCTCACAATGCCGTGCTCCTGCTGGACCCCAGCCCCTGCAGGCTCCTCCTGCTGCCTGCAGAGCACTGGGAGGCAGCCACATCCATTGCTGGGCATCCCAGCGTGGGAAAGAGGGTGCAGAGACCCCGCTGTGGGGGGAGAGAGGGTCTGCAAAGCTGTCCCCTCCCTGCAGCCTGCCTGCTGAGGGTCACCGGGGCTGTGCTCCTGCACTGTGAATAGGGAAACTCCCAGGCCTGGGCTCCTGCTGGGTGAATTACCCAGGGAAAATAGGCAGAAAATCTTCAGATTAACAATAACAAATAAAAATGGATTTGAGATCTCCGAGGTAATTACTCCGTGCTGAGGGCAAGGGGCCTCTTTAGCAGTGGGAGCAGCGCCGTGCAGGGAGTGGAGGGGCTTGGCCTGCTGTTGGGCCAATGGAACCACACAAGAAACCCTGGAAATTCTTTCAAATTGTTCTGCTAACATTAATAAATGCCTCAAAAGCTCCTAATCTGCTCTGTCAGGAGCATGACGTCCGGGTGTTTCACAGCCAGCTCACGTCTCTGCTCCTCTCTCCCCCCCTCTCCTTCCCTGCCTGGTAATAGTAAATGAAAGTGGCACCCGTTCCTCGGGCTGCAGGGACCAGCCTCACGCTGAGCCCGGGCTCTGCCAGGACTGGGGCTGCTGTCCTGATATGCCCTGTCCCTGCTGTGACAAGCTGGTCCTGGCAACAAGTCCCTCCTGAGCCCAGGGACCAGCCCAGCCCCGGTGCTGCAGAGGGAGGCTGTGACAAGGTGCCTCCAGGTCCAGTTTGGTGCTGCTTGAGGGTGAGGAAAGGCAGCCAGCAAGGATGAAGTCTCCCAAGGCATTGACCTCACTTGGGTGGCTTCAGGGTAAAGGGGATGGGGCAAGCTGGAGGCACTTGGGTCCCTGTGGGAGCCTGGTGCTCTTGGGGGTGTTGAGGCATCAGGGTCCTGGTGCTCACTGCCCTCGTTCCCAAGGGCCAGGGCATTTTGCACCTTGGCAGGTCCCCCAAGCCTCCATCCCTCTGGATTTGCACCTTGGAGCTGGGGCTTGGGCTCCTTCCCCAGGTCCTGAGGAACTCGGGGTTATCAGGCAGGGCTCTCCTCTGCCTGGTGCTGTGGGGCTCAGCTGGCTCAGAGGCAGCAGTGCCATGGCATCCTGCTTTCCTCCTCTGCTGCCGCTGCACGGGTCCCCACAGGAAGCTCCTGAGCACACTGGAACGCATCCTCACCTCTCCCCCCACGCAATCTGCTCCCCTCTTCCTGCAGTTTGCCGCTGTCTCCTCCCTAAGCCGAGCTCCTGGTGGTGGCAGGGATTTGGAGGGGCTGGCTTTGATGGACTTCTCCAATGGGGTGTCAGACAGGACCATGGGGAGCCTCTTTGTGCTGGAGCTGGGCACTGCAGTGTGCAATTACAGCAGCTGCTGGAGTGCAGACTTCAAACCAGTGATGCTGGGAGGGAGCTGAGCCTAAAGGGCTTCCAGAGGAGAAGTGCCCAAGCCAAGGAATGCTGCTCCAGTTGCATCAGTCTTAGCCCATGGAGGGACTGGTGCATAACCTGATGCTGGGAGTTTGTTTCCACAACCCCTCCTTGCTTTGCATTCCCTCCAGCCTGCTGTTTGCAGCCTCCTCCCCTCCAAAAGGTCACACTGCTCCCCGTGCTGGGGCCAGGACTCAACTCTGGAGCTCTGGGGAGCATCACTCGTTGCCATCCCCAGACCCCACACCTGCCTCATGTCCAGCCAGGCAGTCCCTGGTGAAAGATTTGCACCATGGATGGGTGGGGGCATCCTCAAGGAAGTGGCGTGTGAAGAGAACTTCTTCCTGGTGGCTCTGTTCCTCACCCCCTGGGGATGGGGACAAAGCTTTCTAACACAGCTTCTGCTCTTGTGTTTTCCAGTGAACCTGCTGGACACCTCAACCATCCTGGGAGACTGGGGCTGGATGACTTATCCCTCCCATGGGGTGAGTACGAGGTGACTGTGGCACACAGGGGACGGGTCACCACAGGTGGCTGTGGCGGGGGTCAGGGGATGGACAGGGAATGGACATCTCAGCCCCAAGTCAGCGCTGACAGGGCAAACAGACCCTGTCTGTTGGGAAAGTGCCAGCCTGGCAGAGGGATACAGCTCTTTTGGAAATGCCATTTAACCCTCCATGTCCCCTGGTAGGGAGCAGCTCCTCAACTTTGAGGGGACTCAAGAGCTGGCACACGCTGAGAGACATCTCACTCGTCACTGCTCTGGGTGAGCATCAGGGAGAACAGCCCCAGATGACCAGGAAAATCCCAACCACCTGTAATCCCAGGAATTTCTGTGGGAACTGGGCAAGAGAGGCAGGGGAGCCTCCCCTGTGGATCACCTCTTGGGGGAATGGGTGTGCAAACTCACAGCCCTGCGGAGTGTCCAGGAGGGGTGGCAGGGTGGGGACCCCCCCTGAGCCTGCCAGCTCCACTGGCTGGATCCTTTCCACAGGCTCCCTTCACCTGCAGCTCCATGCCCAGCTTTTCCTGACACAGGAGCTTTCTGGAAATAGTGAGTTTCAGATGTCAGGGTGACCTGGCTGGAAGGATTTTGCTCGTTCATTTAGTGAACAGAAACAATCCCATAAATACCCACAGGACCAACTGCAAGGCACAGTGGGGCTTTCTGCAGGCACAAAACGTGCAAAATTGGGGTGCCTACCTGGCTGTTGCTGCTGTGTTGATTTTTCATGGCCATTCTTTTTCATCCTCTCTCTGAACTAAACGGTTCTAATCTTTTCAATTCCACCTCCCACAGAAATCTTCCCAGGCCTCTAATAATTTCCATTGATCTGTTGCTCGAGACTTTCAGTCCCCACGCTGCTTGAGCAGGAGTGATCAGAACAGTGAATTCATAATAATACCAGTGATCAGATTTCTATCAGACTTTATCATAAATGTAAATATATTAAATTGTTAACTCAGCTCTAATTTCAGCAGTTAGCTGCTGCAAAGATGAGTGTCCTGGGAATGTTAGAAATTGGGAGGTACAAGGTCAGAGGGGACCGTGGAACTAACGGGATGTGATCTCCTGCATAAATACAGACCTTCAGACCTGTCAATTCACTCAGCTCTCAAAACAGCCCAGCTCCGAGGAAAAAAACATCCTTGGCTGCAAAACTGCTGGTGCTGGTAAATCCTCCAGGTCCTGTGGCCATGCTGTTTGCTGTTAAAAGCTGATGGCTGTGAGGGTTTGCCTGGCTCTGGTCTCCAGCCAGGGGACCTTCTCCTGGGTGAGGCAGCTGCTGTCCTGCTCACGGCTGCCCTTGGCTGTCACTGCTGTCCTGTCACTAATCAGCTGTCACCTCATCCCAGCCCTGCTGCCAAGCCATGGCACCCTGGAGGAGCCTGACACACGGTCAGGGGATCAGGGCTCCCTCTGCTCCCCCACAAGGAGGATGTTTCTGGGGTTTTTCTGGGAGGCAGGGCTGTTTCCCATTGTCCACATCCAGTGTTCTGCCCTCAGTCCCTCCCTAGGGAATTCCTCCCCACAGTCAGACCATCCCCTCCTCACAGGCTCTCCTTCTGGATGGCCCTGTGTGTAAATTCCTGTGGAATGCAGGTGGGGTTCATTGCATTCCTGAGGGGATTTGGGTGAGGATGAATCCACCTGAGCTGTGCTGGGCAGGGCCCTGCCCTCCTGAGAGCCTACAGGAGCCTCATTCTCACCACACGTGGCACTTCCATGGCCAGCTGAGAAAGCACATCTGAATTCTCCATCTTATTGGTGATGCTTATTAAAAATAAATAATAATATAATGAACGATATGTATAAGAAGTTAAATAATGTATATTACATTAAATAAAATAATAAGTAAATTTGAAAAAGAGTAAATAAAAAATATAATAAAGGATAAAAAGAAATTATAATACTGGACGCCAGAAAAGTAAAAGAAAACAAAAAAGCAGTATTAGGTGCTGTGTAACACCCAACACCAGAGACACCTCTTGGCCATGCTGCTGAGTTCTACTGACCTTAGCCAGTGGTGGAGTAACTCCACTGTGCACATACCTTGTGCTTTTGCCCAAATTGTGTCCCCGTTACCCAGGATGACCACCTACCTGTGGAAACTGCCTTGAACACCCTCAGCTTTGCCTATCTTTTTCCAGCTGGATGTTTTAATAGCTCCTCTAAACACTTGTCTGGACCAGGGTTCTTCCTCCATGGGCCATTATATCACATAATTCAAAAAGCACATCTCATTCCTTTATCTCCCTGCTGGTCCTTCAGCTCCAGGTCCTTTCTGAGCATTAAATTCTCCTTGGGATCTGTTGGCAGTCACCAAGAGATGGATTAGGGTGGAGGTTCCTCAGGGAAGCTCTCAGTGCCTCCCAAGCAGCCCCTACAGTGCAGTTCAGGCTCAGGTGGGGGAGATCCACCCAGATGCCCCCCAGTTCCTCAGAAAGGAACTCCCTTTGCTGGTCACCACCTCTGCCCAGTGCTTTGGGTGTCCCTGGGGCTGTCCCTGCCCCGTGCTGTACCTTTGGAAGGCCTGGGCTGGGCTTGTGTAGAGGCACTGTACTGTGAAGCCAGATTTTCACTGAGGTCATTTATTTCTGCTGCTATTTCCTTAATTTAGATGCTCTAGCTGAAAGATTGGTGGCAGTGGCCCCCCCATCCCTGCTGCCTGCCAGCTGTGCTGCCTGGGCCATGATGCAGGATTTCCATCCATGGGCAGGCACAGACAGCATCCTCCTGCCAAGGGACAGCACTGCTGGCTGAAGTTTCAATGGCTAAATTTTTAAATGAGCATGAAAGCACATTCATTTTGCTTTACCCACATCTCCTTCCCCCCCTGGAGCCACCACGAGGGTGACAGTAGGAGGAGGGTAACTCTGGGGGCACTAAAAGCAGCACAGAGCCTTGATCCCCAGCCTGAGGAGCTTCAGAAGGGAACTTGTGTCTGCTAGCTCACTGCCTGGTGCCCTTTGGCTTGCCCTATGGCACCTGCAGGTCCTGTCCCACCTGGGGTCCAGAGGACAGGCAGCATCCTCAGAGGCTTCTCCCTCTGCCTGGGAGATCCCAGAGCTACCTGCACAGGCAGGGCAAATCTGGATTGGGAGCACTTACAAAGTCCTGATGTTTTCATCACACCTGTGGGCAAGGTGAACTTGTCTCACTGAAGGTTCCTTCCCCCTCTGGGTTTGCCATGGCCAGCAAGAGCAGAGGGGCAGGGGCTGGGAGCACGGTGAGGGTCAGCAGTGCCGTGGGCCCTGGGGAGTGTCAGGCCATCAGGGAGCCATGCCTGGCCTGTTTTGACATTTTCTCTTGCCAGACAATTAACTGAGGGGTAATTGGCTGTAATTGCTGCTCAGGGGTTTAATTACATCCCCCGCCCTCACCTCCACCCCAGAGACACGTGCAGGAAGCAGAAGGGTCACCGGGAGCATCCCTGTCCCGCGGGCTGCAGTTCCTCTCAATTATAACTTCAAAGGGCTCCCAGGAGCTTTGCAGCTCTCTCCTTTCCCACAACAATTCCCTTTGCATTGAAAATTAGACTCTTATCAGTGTGGTCAGCCCCTTGCCATGCCTCCTGTACCCCAGTTCTCCCCAGCAGAACGCCCCAGTGCCCTTCTCTGCCTTCTCCTTGCTCAGCACGTGACCTGCTGGATCAGGGGGAGCCCGATCAGGCCCTTTGCAAATTGCCTTTCTACTGACTAATTAAAACACTGATGAGATAAGTCAACATATTAATAATAATTATTGTATCGTCTACTTTGATTTACAAAGTCAATCAGGAAATGGTTTTGTTCAGACAAAGGGTATCTGAGGAGTTTGAGCGGTGCCTCGCAAAAGCTAATGAGGATGGGAGCACCTTGAGGGCTGGAGGAAGGCCCCCCATGCTGCCCATGACCTCCCCATCCACCCCCACCAGCACCTGCTGTGGTGGCCCCATCTCAGGGTTGCTGTTCCCTGAGGTGTGTAGGGGTTTTTGAGCTTTTCTTGCCCAAAAGGTCCCACGCCAGAGCCAGAGAAGACAAACTGAGTCTGCCAGTCCGTGTTTCCAGGGTTGTTTATTCTTTCATTGTCTCTCAGCTCTGTCTCAGCTCTGCAGGGCGTCCCCAGCAGAGCAGGACCCCGGCAGGACTGGGCGGGTCAGAGGGTCCCGGGCTTTCTGTACGGTCCCCTGACCCAACCACTGCCCACAACGAACTTTTGATTTACAAAACCTTACCAATACTCACTACCTATGTTAACATGTCATTTCTACTCTAAACCAATCCTGGTGATCCAACTCAGCAGAAAATGGGGGAAAAGAACAAGAACAAGGAGGACAGGACCACTCCCCAATTCCTCCATCTTGCCTCTTCAAACCCATATACTAAAAATCCTAAATTCTACATTCACACTCTGTGATAAACTAACTACTACTTATTTCAAATTATTTCAGCTTGCGATTCTTCATACACTGTGGGCATTCATTGCCATGGCTGGGGATCAGAGGCAGTGTCCTCCTGGGCTCTGTGTGAGGCTGGCTGAGCCCCTTGGACAGATCCCAGACCCCCTGTCTGGTCTCCAAACCCTCCAGGGTGGCCAGAGGGATGTCCTGGACTCCGACAGCCCCACAGTTCTTCCCTTGGCAGGGATCAGCCAAGAGAGCTGCTGGGCTTTGCCACCCAGGCAGCTGCCCCAAAATCTGTCAGAGTCAGGATGTCCTGAGCTGGAAGGACCCACAAGGGTCATCAAGTCCAGCTCCTGGCCCTGTACCATCCCTCCTGGTGTGTTCCATGTTGGCTTTGTTGGTGGGAACCTGCAAAGACCTTCAGAGGGGTTTGGAGCTCCCCGTTCCTGCCCCTTTGCTCCTAAAAAGGGAGGTACCCTGAGGGCCCTGGGCACAATTAGCCAAGGGTGCTCCTCCTTCATCCTGCAGTACCCAGAGAGATCAGGAAGGCATCAGATCTGCTGGAACCCCCAGCTGAAGGCACAGGCATGGCCACAGCACGGGCTCCCAGCAGCATTTGTGCACCAGGAGTGGGCATTTCTGCCCTGGGACTGAGTTATTTGCAGTCCCCCACACCAGGGGACTTTTTTTTTTTTGCCTGGGTCTGGCCCTGCAGCCCAACAAGCAGTTCATGGCTGGGATGAGCCTCATCTATTGTGGAGCAGGGTCTCCCTTTGTCCCAAGCTCACTCTGTAAAACCTCATCCCCAGTCCGAGCTGTGCTGTGTCCTTGCTGTTCCACCCCCTCCAGGTTCATCTCTTCTTCTCAGAGCATCAAGAGACACTGGGGCTCTCCCATGTGCCCAGGCCCTGCCTCTGCTCTCTCTCACTTTGATGTCCTGGCTGTATTTCTTGGTTTTCTCTTCCACGCTGGAGCCTCTACCTGAATCCAGGAATGCCAGCAAGTTACAACTCAAGCTGTGGCGAAATTAATTTTTTTTGGGGAAAAAAAAAATGTGTCGGAACAGAACACTGGAAAATAAAGATTTAGACTGGTAATTGAGATAAAAGCTCATCTCCCAGTGCTTGTTCAGTAAATGCTGGGTTATTGCTAATTCCCCAGATGCTGGTCACTACTAGGAGTTAATCACCTGCAGTGAAGCTCAGGGTAGTTAACTGCCTGACAAATCCCTCCTTAGCCACAGCAGTGACTGATTTCATGGGGATTATCTCCATTAAGGCCTCCCATCTAATGATTTATAGCTGCAATAACAGCCTTCTCTTTTTTCCCTCTCCCAGTGAATGTGGTGTAAGGAGGTGCCATGGCACACTGGGAAGGAAAGTGCTGGATGTCTCAGTGGCCACAGAAGCTTTGCTATGCCAGGCAGACCTGGCATCCCTCCTGGAAGCTCTCCCAGGGCTGGGGACACTCATTCCATGCACTGCAAGGACGGTGGGAGGCTGAGCTGCTGTCCCAGGGGGACAAAGTCTTTCCTCTGCTCCTCCTCCTCCTCTGCTGTGCCACACAGGCCCTGGGAGACTCACAAGACCTTACTCAGCTGCCCAGATATCTGGTGTTTGCATCTCTCACCTTTCATAATCTGGCAAATTTTTTATAACTGGTGTTGACTTTAATTTAAACTGTTAGGCAAAAACTCCTGAATGCAGATGCAATCTCGCCGTCCCCCAGCGCCCGCACTCACCACGTTAATTATGATGTCCTCATTTCCATCTCGCTGGGGGATCTTATCACTGAGCTGAGCTTTGGTTCATAAAACCACTTCAACCTGTGAACTGAGAGCCAGCAGTGCCTGGGGTGTGCACGGTGCCTGTGTTCCTGAACCAGTGGTACCCAGTACCCCTCCTGCCCACAGAGCCTGGGGCTAAGGTGAAACAGAAAAACCCCTCCAGTCATGGGGATTCCTGAAGCAGGTCCTTCCATCCCCCTTATGGTACCTAAAAGGCCTGCAGGAAGGTTGGAGAGGGACTTTTTGCAAGGTTAAGCAGTGATAGAATAAGGGAGAATGGCTTTAAGCTGAGGAGGGTATATTTGGATTGGATGTTGGGAAAAATTTCTTCCCTGTGAGGGTGGGGAGGCCCTGGCACAGGGTGCCCAGAGAAGCTGTGGCTGCCCCTGGATCCCTGGCAGTGCCCAAGGCCAGGCTGGACAGGGCTTGGAGCAGCCTGGGATAGTGGAAGGTGTCCCTGCACATGGCAGGGGGTGGAACAAGATGGTCACTTCCAACCCAAACCATCCTCAGATTCTGTGATCCCAAATGCCCTGCAACTTCTGGCAGGGCCTATGGGACCTTGACTGCCCTGGGACACTCTGGGAAGATGAATCTGTGGCATCTGAGCCACGAGCTCAGGTAGCCTGTCTGCCCCATCCTAGGAGCACTTTCCCTGCAGGCCAAGTGTGGTATTTTGGGCTGGTCTCACACTGGGATCCTGAGGGACCCTGGGACAGAACTGACAGTGCAGCTGCTGTGCAAAAATCACCAAGTCTGAAAGAGTGATGGTGCAAGTGCAACCTCTCCAAATTCACCCCAGGGATGGAGGTGTGGCTAATACCGACTGTTGCTGGTGCTTGGAGGTGGGCATTTATCTCCCATTTATCTCATTTTCCTCTTGTTTATCGCGTTTATCTCCCACCTCCCATCATCCTGGGAGGATACTGCCAGCTCTGGCACTGCCGCAGGCGTGTGAGGACATGGCAGAAGTGAGCTCCATCTCCTCTGCCAGATTTGGGAGGGAAGTGAAAGTCTGGAGACCAAAATCAACGAAAGCATTTTGGTGTGCAGAGTAACCTCATCTTTCCCTCTGCAGACCCTCGTGGAGAGCCCTGTCCTCACAGGCAATGCCGAGGGGAGCTGGCTGTGCATGGTGGGGGGCACCCCTGCTCGCCCCCACAGCTCTGCCCTCACCTCCTGCATCTCCTCCCGTGCACAGCTCTGCTTCGCTTCCCCCGGGGAAACTCAGCAGGGGGAAAGACAGGAGACAGATGTTGTGTTAATTTGTGCTCGATTAATTTCGACAGCGACTTCCAGCCCCTCGGAAGCAGCGCAGCAGCCTGAGCACAGGAGGGTGTGGGAGTGAGGAGCTGCTCTGCTCTGCAGTGCCAGCAGGGGCTGGGCTGTGCCTGGTGCCAGCACCCCTGTGCCCCCTGCCACAGCACCTTCCACAGGCTCGTCCTTTATCTTATATTATCTTATTATTATCTTTTAATATGTGTCTTGGTTTGGAAAGACAGGTATCTGTCAGGGAAAATGGGAGTTTCCCTTGGAATGGAGAATGTAAACCCCCCTCCCTCCAAATTATTACAATTTTGCAATTAGGAGCTTTCAGGCAAAAAAATACAGGAATAGGAATAACAGTTTGTTACTAGGAATATTAAAAAATAATGCAGTAATTAAAAAAAAAAAGCAAACAAAACTTTCAGAAAACCCTGATGGAGTCAGGAATACGACCTGACACCCTGTTCAGGATGTTGGGAGCAGTCCAAATAAATCCTCCTGGAGTGACAGATGTGGTTCTGTTGGAGCAGAGATGATCCTGCAGACAGGTTCAGTGGTGGTGAGATGAGTCCAGTCTTCCTCTGGGAATCCAGTGGAAAAGAGGAATGTCTGGGGTCCCTGTGTCCCCATTTTTATCTGGGTAGGAATGGTTGGCTCCTCCCCACTGGGTGCAGCATCTCCCAATGGATGATGGAATGTGTCAGTCACTGTGAGCCTCAGTGGCCCATGAACAGAAGATATCCCCGAGGGTGGGCAGTGGTGACAGAGATCACAAACCCTGCCCCACCTGGTTTAACAGCTGGGCTGTGATCAGAAGGCATCCACCCTCCTCCCCCTGGAGTTACAAGAGATGAAAAAAGAAACCATCCCCCAACTGCTTTCTACAGATGAAACAGAAAATACTTTTTTTTGGTTACATAACCCAAGACAATATTTTACCTTTAATGTGTACTTAAATCTCCATTGTGAGAGAGATCCTTTTTAAAAGGAGAGTGAAATACAGGCACTTGATATTTAGGCCTGGGTTTATTTTTGGTCTGAATTATATTTATGCATCTCTTTGACTTGTTTGCTTTTTTCTCATGGACAGGAAGGGAGTTTGGAATGCACAGTATGTCAAGGAACGTGACGATTTCAGTGACTCAACTGTTTACTCTAAAACATACCAAATAGGTTCCATGCTAAGTGGATGGGGTATGAGTTCATTGAAATACTGGTTATTTGAAAACCGAGGTCTGAAAATACAAACCCAATATTAGATCACAGTGTCTGGCATGTTCCACTTCTGGATCCTACTGGAAGGAATTTCTTCTGGTGCAGTTATCAGGAGTTATTAGGAGCTGGGCTTGGGAAGCTGAGGGGTGCTGCCCTCATCCCTCCAGCCAAGCACACCCATAGCCTTGGCCCCTTTCCCTGCTGTCCACCTGAGCACTGGAGTGGAGGGCATGTTCCCAGTGGTCCCAGGACAAACCTGGGTATTTCTGGAATTCAGAAGACTTTTTTTTTTTAATGCATCACAAGACATTTTTCCACCCTGGGAATGGTTTGACTTTGACCCCCTTTGCCAGCATATTCCCCTTAAAATGAGCTTCTGTTGTAGTCTGCACCTGGAGCTGCTGCCTTTGCCAGGTGGCTTTAAGCTCTTTAGGACAGAGAAGCAGAGTTTTCTCCGACATGCAGGAGAAAACTGGAGATGCTGGAGAAAACTGAAGATGTCCATGACTGCAGTGACTGCTCTGATCACCCCCACATGGGCAGAAGGCACCACAACCCCTCCCCAGGAGCAGCAGGTCAGGGAGGTCAAACGAGCAGGGACATTCCCATCTGAGAGGGGAGAAGGGAGTGGGCTGTCCTACAGCTGTCACCAAGCCCTCTTTCCTGTGCCTCTTGTGGGGGTGTGCTGCCCTCTCCCAGCTGTGCCCTGTCCCTGCACTGCTGGCAGCCCCACGGCGAGGCTGGCGGGTGCCTGTCCCAGGGATCTGCATCCCTGCCAGCTCCCACATCACTGGGGTGAGGGCTGCAGCCTCCCCTCCTCTGAGCTCAGCATCCTTCTCTCGGGACTGCTGTTGGTTTTGTGTCTAATGAAACACAAGTCGCATAAGAAAACGCCATTTTTGCCCTGTCAGAGAGAGCCTAGAGGTTTATTTTAATGTACTTATAATGCTGACTAAAATATTTGTTTTCCTGCTCTGTGCAGCACAGCTGGGGATTTTCTTAGCTCCCCCAACCCCCACAGACAGCTGGGTACACAGAGGTGCTGAGGTGGGGGCTGCTCCCTGCCAGCTTCCAGGCAGAGCCAGGACCCCAGGGAGGGGCAGGAGGGGGATGCTGAGGCTGGGGTGAGGAAGGGGGTGATGATTTGGGAGGCAGAGGAGCAGGAGTGCCAGTGCCTTCTCCAGTTTCTGCAGAACTGCCTCTGAGGCTGTCTCTTACAGCTGGACTTGGGCGTGGGGGTGGGATTTCAAAGCCTAAGTTTGTGGAAAAACCAGATGGTTTGAAGTTCTCCTCTGCTCCTCTTCCTCCTCCCTTTCTCTGCTAAGAATTCAGGGGTCCCAGACCCATCCATGGGGGGGTCACTGGAGTACTGGGTTTGAGCAGAAATGTGAGCTGAAGAGGTGATGGGAAGCCCCCAGTGCAGCAAAACTCTGTGAGTCCCGGTGAGGTATTTGGTGAGAGTGGAGAGGGAGACACGAGGCAAGACTGAGCCCCCAGAAGTGTCATGTAGCCCCCAACAGCTAAGTTCTACTTGTCCCTCACCTATGGAACTCATATCCAAAATATCAGGACTTCTTCTCATTTCTTGTCACTTCAACCCACGTAGCATCCCTCCCTTGTGTGATACCCATGTCCCCGTCCCTCTAAACTCACCCAGGCCACCCTCCACTGCAATCCTGCTTGCTGCAACCTGCTTTTGCCAGGTTCTCCTCCCCAGGTTCACCCTGCAGCCACAAGTATATGGAATTTTCACCCCTGAGCTGCCCAGCCATGAACATCCCAGTTCCCAGAGCTGGGATGGGATCCTCTCAGCTGGGCTGGGCACTGTGGGCTCACACTGAGGAGCCACACTGACATCACCTTGCAGGGAAGAAAAGACATCTTGGGATGCCCTTGGGAGCCCCCACGGGCCCACATTTCTTGCTGGCAGTCCTGTGCCACAATTGGACACAAAATAAAGATGCTTGACTCCAGTTCAGCAGGCAGAAGAAAATCAGAAGGCTGTATTACAATCCATTCAGCCTTTTTATAACGTGCTGTGCTAAAAAGGCACATTATTGGTCCATAGGATGGACACCTCTCTCCATTGGTTAAGTACCACAAACAACACCTGGGAGAGAGGTTGTTATGGGAAAGGAATATTGTTTACTTAGAAACGTTATGGGAAGAAAAGTTATTTACACAAAGCTGCCTGAGAAAGGAGAAACTGCTGAAAAGTTACTCTTGGGAAAGCCAGCAATTCTCAGGCTTCAGAGAATCATGCCCACAGTCCTGTGCTCAGTGCAAGCTTCCCCTTCACCCTCTGGTACCCACCCTGAAGCTCCTTCTCCAGATGGAAAGCGCCCAGTTTGGTTTGTGCATGGGCAGTGCAGAGCCAGTGGGGATCCAGGTGAGCACAATGCAGGTGGTTCCTGCTGCTGCTGGAAATGACAGGCTGAGCACCGAGGAAAGGGACTCACAGACACGCCCTGGAGGGCTCACACTGCCTTCAGCTTCTTCCAGGACCTCCCAAACACACACTGCCTTCAGCTTCTTCCAGGACCTCAGCCCATCTGCAAGCAGGGCTGCACCTCCCACGGTGCTGCAACCGGGTGTCACTGCCTGTCCTGGTTTAGGGCAAATTCAGGAGAAAACCTTCAAAAGGGGTCCCTTTGGGAAGCAAACCCAAATGGCCCCTCTGCCAATTGGTCTAGGAAAGAATCTCCTCAGAGAAAGGTGGAAAAAACTGTTTATTTGAGAAAGTGCCCACAAGCATAAAGAATCACTAATATGAAACAGCAAAACCTCTTGCTGCTCTGAAGAGAGATGGCAAATTGAGAAAGTCCTTGCCATGGTTGGAGCTCAGCTCTCCCAGTCTCTGATCAGTCCTTCCAGCACTGGAAAATGCCAAGGTCCAGGCCCCAGTGGGCTGCAGGTGTGAGCTCTGGGTTTTCAGTCCAGAGCAGGTTTAAACAGTCCCAAAACAAAAAGAGAAAAAAAACAGTCCAGGGAGCTTCTCTGCCTCAGCTAGCTAAAACTAACTAGAAGCAAAGAGATCTCTGTCCTGCTGCCTGTCTGTGCTGCAGACAACACGGTCCAGGAGCAGAATGTGGAATGTGGAGGAGTGAGTGAAGTCTGAAAACAAACTCTGTGCTCCTCTTTTTCCCCACTTTGCTCTCAGAACCAGTCTGAAAGGTACAGAACACAATATCCAGCACAAACAGAACAAATGATTGGTGATACAAGCATCACAAAGTCACCCTAGTGTTGTTACAGTTTTTGGATGGCACAGGAATAACAACATGACTCTCCATGATGGTAAACATGAGAGCAAACTTTATTCTTCTAAATTCTACTTTTATAGAGTAGTTTGGTACAAAGAACATGATTGGTTATTCAGCGTCTACACCCTTTAGTAAACATTTCTTTCCAGTAAACATGTTGGAAAAACACCACCTGCAGATGGTTTCTCACTTCCCAAGGTTTGTTTGAATTCCTCCTTTAGATTTCTCAGGTTAACGTGAAAAAGTTGCTCGTCTGCTTTTCACACCGACACTGGCAGAGCCTGAAGCCTAAATTCAGACCAATGTCAGGCCCACCCCCTAGGACACTGCCCAAATTAGTGCAGCTAACGAGTGCTCCTCATTCCCCTTCTCCCTGTGGCAGCAGTGACCTCCCATCCAGGAGCAGAGGGGTGGGAGATGGCACACCCTCCTGCACCTGGAGTGACCCGTTTTCTCTGTCCTGCAGTGGGATTCCATCAACGAGATGGATGAGTTCTTCAGCCCCATCCACACCTACCAGGTGTGCAACGTCATGACCCCCAACCAGAACAACTGGCTCCGGACCAACTGGGTGCGGCGGGACGGGGCGCGGCGCGTCTACGCTGAGATCAAATTCACCCTCAGGGACTGCAACAGCATGCCGGGCGTGCTGGGCACCTGCAAGGAGACCTTCAACCTCTACTACATGGAATCTGACCGTGACCTGGGCACCAGCACGCGGGAGAGCCAGTTCCTGAAGATTGACACCATCGCGGCGGACGAGAGCTTCACCAACGTGGACCTGGGCGTGCGGCGCCTGAAGCTGAACACGGAGGTGCGCGGCGTGGGGCCGCTGAGCAAGAGGGGCTTCTACCTGGCCTTCCAGGACATCGGTGCCTGCATCGCCATCGTCTCGGTGAGGGTGTACTACAAGAAGTGCCCGGCCACAGTGAGGAACTTGGCGTCCTTCTCCGAGGCTGTCACCGGGGCGGACTCGTCCTCCCTGGTGGAAGTGCGGGGAGAGTGCGTGGGGCACTCGGAGGAGAGGGACACCCCCAAAATGTACTGCAGTGCCGAGGGAGAGTGGTTGGTGCCCATTGGGAAGTGCGTGTGCAGCGCTGGCTACGAGGAGCAGCGTGATTCCTGCATGGGTGAGTGAGTCCCTGCCTCCTGCCCGCAGTGCCTGCAAGGGGAGGGGTGGCTGCAAGGGGCTCTTGCCTTTTTGGGGAAGGGCTGGAGACAGGAGTGTGCTCACAGAAGCTGGGACAGCCAGGCTCTGTGGAGGCCCAGGGCTGTCCATGCCTTTGCTGGCTGGATTCATGCTTCCAGAATGTGTGGCTGGTACCCCTGATAAACTCCCTGGGAGCTCCTTTGGCTCTGACAGGTCCTGGTGCCCAGGGCATGGCTTTGGGATGGGGGCTGGCTGGCATCAGGGCTGCTGGGGCTGCTCTGTCTCCATCTGTCTGTGCCGTGGGTCACTGTCCCAGAGATCCCAGCTCTGACTGGTGCTGAGATCTCTGATGTGCTCCAGCAAGGCATTACTTGGCCTCTCCAAAACACCCACCCGCTGGCAGGGGTTTAAAAGGGAGGAAAGCAGAAACACTGAGCTTTCATGGAACAAGGTCATTGTGTCCATCCCTCACCTCCCGGGGCTGCAGCAGAGCCCCTGTCCGGGGGTGTGGGGAGCCTTCCCTGGGGCCCTCAGTGCCACTGGGCAGCTCCGAGCTGCCGGCTGAACAAACTGTGATAAGGAAGTGGGGTGACCAGCAGCAGGCACAGGGACGTGTGTGTACAGAGCACGGGCTCCCCAGGAGAGCTCTCCACACAGATTTGTTTGCTCTCTGCTTCTTCATGGGATGTGTTGAGGGGGAGCAGCACAAATACGAGTGCAGGGCCTTTGTTTGAGTTTCGTGGTGATGCCAAGTGGAGCGTTTGTCTTAGGGAGACTTGACTCAAGGTTAGGACGTCCAACACCAGACTGGGATGGATCCAGGGGCTGCTGGGACCCACGCTGGCTCCTCAGGTCTCCAGCTACAGGGTGGGCAGAATAAATGCTTTTATCTGAAACTCCTCCTGTTTGTGACAGTGGATTTGAAAGTTCTCCTGGGATAGATCTAATAACTCAGAAAAGATCTTCCCTCATGTTAAAGAGTGGGTGCATGACATGTGGAGCCAGGCATGTGCTACTGCAGGAGGGGGCACTGACAGGGGCCTCCTGGCTGGTTGTGCCAGCCCCACCACTGCAAGGAGCTGCAGGTTGGCTCAGACAGACCAAACAGCCCTTCCTTGTATTCCCCTCCATCAGCCCTGTACTGTCCACTCTGCCCCAGGACATCCCCACCCCAAAGGCAGGAGGCTGAGCAAGGCTGTGGCTCTGGTGCTGGGCTCTGCCTGCCTCATTTTCGTGTGATTCCTTGGATGGGTTTGTTTTCTCCTGGCAGCAAAGCTGAGGCAGAGCCCCTTCTCTGCCCTCCTGCCCATTTCTGGTGGGATCACCCCTACCACAGGCATGGCACAGGAGGAAGCGTGGTCCAGCACGTGTGGCCCCACAGATGGACTCAGACCCAGCAAAGCCTCTGGTAAAACTCTCCAAGCATTGTGCCTTCAGAAACAGGACAGAAGTGTCACTGGACTTTCTCTGAGCTGTGTTATCTCACCCTCCAGCCTTCCCTGTTCCATTTTTCTGCCTCCAGCACAGTTTGGTGACCCGACATCGAGTGAACAGGGGCAGCACCACCCTTCCTGCATCTCCTTTGGTGGGGCAGCAGGACATGTGTTTATACACGAAGGCAAACAGATGCAAATCTCTAATCCTGTGCTTGATTGGGGCAGAGTTCATTTTTCAGGCTGAAAGGTGCCTTTTGGGGATGATTTATAAGCCCAGCAGATCTGTTGGAGTTGGAAATTAGCCGTTTTAATTGTCAGGCAGACAAAAGCAGGATTCCAGTGGCTGTTGCCCCGGCAATTTTTCATTCTCGGCCACAGGGATGAGATGATATAAATCACTCCTTGTGGCCCTAATAATCTTTCTATAAATATCAGGGAAATTCATTTTTTTGCTTGGGGAGAGGGGGTGTGGAGGGGGAGAAATTAGAGAAGATACTTTGCCTCTATGGCAGTGTTTAAAATATGATTCCAAATTAATTTCCTTCTGCCTTTCACAGCCGGACGCCTTATTTGTCAAAGCTAAAGATATTTGAACAGTGGAGGTTTCTCCCCCTCCTTTTCAACATTCATTTTTCTAAGAGCCTGCCAGAGTGTCAGAAGACAGCTCAGGAAACCAGACCATAGTGAGAGCTCTTCCCAGCCCTTCAGAGAAGAAGTGAGGCAGTGCCACAGACCTGGGGAAGAAGGGGTGAGGTGGGACGTGGTGAAAGATGTAGGGACATCAGGAACTTCTTTGCTTCTTATCCCCATTACACAGTTGTAGAATCCCAGACTGGTTTGTGTTGAAAGGGATGTTAAAACTCATCCTGTTCCACCCTCTGCCACGGGCAGGGACATCTTCCACTCGACAAGGTTGCTCCAAGCCCTGTCCTTGGACACTTGCAGGGATGGGGCTTTGCTGTCATCCCTTTTTTTGGGGCAGGGGGTGGTGGCTGGGCTCTCTGACTCCTGCACTCCTCCCAGCAGCATCCACATGTCTCACCTTGCTTTGATGTCCTGCTGTTTGCTCTAAGTGAGGGGCAGTTCCCATGGGATTGAGGTCTCAGCCCAGGGGCACTGGGGTCAGCACCACCAGAGGGTGACAGCTGGCTTGGCATGGAATGTGTCACAGCCCCCACACTGCAGACATTTGTCCCCTATCTGTGCCTAATCCCTCTGCTGGATTCCTCTGCAGAGAACCCCTTTCTCTAGCTGGAACTGGGCACGTGGGCTGCAGTACCTTGCTGGGCAGAAGTGGGATTTGAGCCGCAATTCCTACATCTGTTGATGGCCTCCTGGGGTCTGCCAGCTCCTAACGTCCCCAGCATTTATTCCCACAGCATCCTGTGCCACAGCCACCCCAAGGATATACCCCCCCTCCTGGCACAGCACAGCCCACCTGTTTTTCCCTCTGTTTTCAAGGTTCTGAAGGACTTTTCCTCCTTCACCCCCTCGGACTGCTCTTTCCTCCTTGAAATGCAACAGTCCACACACCACACATTAACATCTCTTACACACAGCAAATAGCAACTGCTCTGCCTAAACAGCAGAATAAGCCAGAGCAGGAGGGAAAAGGATCTGTCCCGGCGATTTATCAGATAAGGAGACAATCAGCATAATTCACCTCATTGATATGCAGCTGCTGTGCAGGACAAATAGAGACCCATTTCAATAAGGTCAGTGCAATTAGAGGGATGGGAGAGGGGAGCCTGGGTGTGCTTCTGTGGGCAGGGAAGGGCACAAAATCCACCTCCCCAAAGGCTGGGAGCTGGGACATGAGTACCTGTCCTGTGTGGGGGTGGATGGAGAGGTGGACACAGAGGCTCAGGCTCTTCAGCCATATCCCTCCTACCAGCCCTAGTCAGCCCCTCTTTGGGGAGGGCTGCCAGGCTCCTGAGCCACCAAGACCTTGGGGGTTTGGTGCTGGTCCTTGGTGGATAGACCTTGGTCCTTGGACCATGTAAATCCATGGTCCTTTCATCAGGGTCCCCCTTTTGAGTCAAGTCTGAATTATTTTTTGGGCTGCATCTCTCACCAGCTGTCAGGGAGCCTCAGTTCAAGTTGGGCTAAAATCTGTTCAGCTGCTCACAGGTTGTACATTGGTTTGGAGCAGCAGTGCCATGGCTATGGGCCATGGTGCTGCTCTCTGTGAGTTGGCACAAACCCAGCCATGGGGGACCCCCAGGAGTACAGAATGTCCCAGGAAGGGTTTTCATTAATAAACAAGTGCAAAAGAGGGCAGGACCTCTTCTCTGTTGTCAGAGAGGGTGGATGAGCCTTTTGCAGAAATGCCTCTCCCAAAGAGCTTCTTTGTTGAATATCCATGGCTTTCAGGAGCCATTCAGACGTTTCTGGAGTTTGGGAACAGGCATCTTATCCTCTGGGTGTTCTGGTTGCTCTGGCTGCTTTCCCTCTGCTGTCCTTGGGACCTCCAGTCTGGCTGTTCCCTCTAGATGGAAAAGGCTGATGAAGGAGCAGGAGCTGAGCCATTCCTAATTCCTGCTCCAGCAGCCCATTTGCACACGAGGATGGCTGTTTGCAGCCCGAGTGAGGGCAGCCACCAAACACAGGTCTGACCCTGGGCTAGGCTTTACCCAGCCCTGCTTCAGCAAGAAAATGACATTTTTCCTCTGGACAAGATGAGCAGGACACTGCCACTGCTAGGACCCTTTCCCCTGCAGCCTCCAAGATGAGGGAGAGGTGGGAATAGATGAAGGACTGCTGAGCTCTCTCGTGCCTCCTGTGGGACACAGCTGGTGGAAATGGATCTGGAGAGTCTGGGTAGCAATCTGGAAGCCAGTTAATTTTTTCCAGTTGGTGGGATTCATGCTGATGAACCAATCAGCAGATTTAATGTACCTTAAACCTTCCTTGTGGGCAACTTTAATTGAGCAATTAGAGCACCACGGCATTGCTAATTAAGAGGAGAAAACACCCAGCTTGGTAATTATGTGCTTGTGAATACAGTTTTGTATCCATGGACATCTATGAAGAAAGTCCCACAGCTGGTGGGGCAGGGGGGAGCAGAGCTGTGTGAGAGGAGGGGAACCCCCCTCCAGCTGCACCCCAGGTACAGAGCTGGGGGCAAAGCCTGGCACAGGGGCAGGAAAGCCCTGGAAACACCTGGGGAAAAACATCCCAGGTGAAGCCACTGGATGGGGCTTGGAGCAGCCCGGTCTAGTGGAAGGTGGCCTTGCCATGGGTGGAATGAGGCAGGCTTCGAGATCCCTTCCAATCCAATCCATTTGGTGATTCCATGATTCCATGAGGATGCCCTGTTGCTGCAGCTCCAAGCAAAAATCTCGGAGGATGTTTCAGTTTTCTTGGTGTGGGTTTCAAGAGGAATTTCTGTGCAAGTCCCAGCACACACACGGCAGGCCCAAGCCACAGCCTCACCTCCAGGCTGTGCCACTCAGAGCTGGTGGCACCAGTGCCCGGGGTGTCCCCCACAGAGGGGTCCTGCCCTGAGGGCACCGAGCCAAAGCTTCCACGGGCAGGAGCAGAAACAGTTCCAAAGTGGTGCTGTGGGAGCTGTGCAAAAGTCATTTCTGGGATGCCAGACAAGGGAACCAAAGAAAGCTGGTGACTCACAAGGTTTTCAGTGTGGTTTGCAAGGGCCATCAGCTGCTCTGTAAAATGCAGGAAACACTGGCTGGTGAGATCATGTCACCTCCTGGTTATCCCAAAGTTCTGCATCCTCACAAAAAAAGAAAGAAAAACCAGTTTGTTTTCTAAGACACATAAGCTGTAACTGTCTGGGAACACAGAATCATAGAAAGGTTTGGGCTGGAAGGGACCTTAAAGCCCACCCCATTCCACCCCCTGCCATGGCAGGGACAACTTCCACTATCCCAGGTTGCTCCAAGCCCCATCCAGCCTGGCCTTGGGCACTTCCAGGGATCCAGGGGCAGCCACAGCTTCTGTGGGCACCTTGTACCAGGGCCTGCCCACCCTCACAGGGAAGAATTTCTCCCAATATTCCATCTACACCTGCTCTCTTTCTTTTTTCCTTAGGAAAGACTCCTTCCCCTGGAGGCTTATCCAGCCTTGGGGTGGGATCCTTGGGTTCACACTTGTCTCATACCAGGATCTTCAGCTCACTGCCACAGGCCTGGCTGCTGGGCTTGGTCCTCAGGGGTGCTGAGCTCTGTGTGTGTGTGGCTAATTCAGCCCAGTGCAACCACTGGAGAAGCCACGAGGCAGGACAGGGGGATCCCAGGGTCTCCAGCATCACTCCCACCTCTCAAATCCAGTGGCTAATTGCATTTGCTTGGAAAACAAAACAAAGCAGGACCCCAGCACCTGAACCCATTTATTTATTTCTCTGCTAAGGAACAAACAAAAAGGATGGAGGTGCCTGCAGAGCTCCACCATGTCTCACCAACACAATATGGGGTTTGTCCTTGGCTGAATGTTTTGTGTGCCACTTTTCCTCCGAGTTTTCTGTGTTTTGGTGCTGACAGAAATGAAGGGTGAGAATGATAGTAAAAGCTGGAGTTCAGGGTAGTGATGGGGATTAATCAAGTTTTATTTGTGCTTAGCAGGTCTCTGTGGCCCTCTGAGAAGTGGTGAAGAGCAGCTGGGCTGTGATGGATAAAGACATTCACCAGTTTGGGAATGGGTTTTTTTTTCTGTTTGGGGATTTTTGTTGTGAACTCTTCCAACAAAACTTGGCCTCCTTTGGGTGGTGAACACAGGTTGCTGCTCTGGATTTCCAGTGTGCAGGTGCTTGGGAAGCTGCTGTGGGGGAGCTTAGACACAGACCACGAGGAAAACCTGGAATTTTGCACCAATCCTTACACTGGGGATAGTGTAACACAGTGGGGAGCAGGGATCTCAAATTCCCCACCACCACACTCTGAAGCTTGATGAGTTTGCCCTGCATGGAGAAGATTTTCCTCATCCCACACAGCAGCAGGGCCCTGCCAGAAACTTGTTCTGCCCTTGGCAGGAGCTGCAGGTGCCACTCATGTCCCTGTTTGTGTGAGGGCTTCTTGCCCTGCTGAAAACAAGCTGCTGCTGCTTCTCCAGGAAGGAGAAAGGGATCCAAAGGCTGGTGGGGCTCAGCTGTGCTGGCCCTGGGATGTCTGGGCACCCTCATGTTACAGCTCAGCCCCACTGCACATCCACAGCCATATGGGTGTGCTGAGAGGGCTCCCACACCCCCCAGGCTGCATTCCAGCTCCTGCCAGGGGTGGGATGGAGCTCCTGGAGTCCTGTGTGTCCTCCCTGGAGGTAACACAGAGTTACCTCCAGCACTGTCACCCTCAGGGGTGCCCCATTCAGCCCCAGCCCTTCCTCCAGACTCTGTCTTGTGGGTCTGGGTTCAGTTTAGTGAAATCTGTGGGTGGTTTTTTTTTGTTCAGAAGCTTTGGATACTTCTGTCTAAAACTCTTTGGCACGACTGAGTTTAGGAAACAGCTTTTTTTCTAATTTTGGCACTAGGCTGCCTGTTTCCATCCTACTCCAGCAAGCTGTAGTGTTTCCCTGGATAAGCTTTATAAAAAAAGAGCTTTTGCTCTGAGCGTGCCAGGCTGTCTCACCTACACAAGTCTGCACAGCATCACCTCCACTCCCACAGAAGGATGTCTGCACCAGGCAGCAGAGCAGCACTCGTAGCAAACTGGGAATTTGGGTGTCTCCTGCTTTTATTTTTACTTTTTTTAAGATGGGGGGAAGAGCAGAAGAGAGTCGGGTGTGTGTCCAACAGTACTGAAATCAGGCTGAAAGGGGATGCAAGCAGCCTGGTCTAGTGGAAGGTGTCCCTGCCCATGGATAATCTTTGAGGTCCCTTCCAAATGAAACCATTCTGGGATTCTGGAATTCTAAGGCTAGAGGTGTGATTCCAAGTGATTCTGTGACTCTGAGACCTGCTGGTTTTTCTTCTCTGGCAGCATCATGCAGATTTGGGATGCAGCCAGTCTGTACAACCGTGGTTCCAGTTTCCCCAGCACTGCAAGTGGAATTGCTTCACTTGGAAGGGCAGGACCCTCCTCAAACTTGTCCTGGTGGCAGTGAAATCTGGGTGTTGCCAAGAAGGGTGCAGGGTGTCCTTTGCTGTGTGTGCCATTTGCTGGGAGCCCCAAGCACAGGGTCCTGCTGGCTTTGCAAATCCTTCACGGGTAAAAAACTCCCCCTGTTTCCCCCTCTGAAAGACTCAGGAGTGCAATGGGGTGTGAAGTGGATTAATTGTGGGAAGGAGGGCCAAGAAGAGGGGAAGTGATGTGAGGTGGAGTCTGGGGTGGTAGGAGACAAGTTCAGGGTGTGTGGTGGTGTGATGGGTTGTGCTGGGGGTGGGAAGGGCTGTGGACTGTGCAGAGGGGCTGCAGGGTGGTAGTGGGGCTGTGCACAGGCTGATGTGGTGCTCAGGGGCCAGAGGTGGCCAGGGCTGAAGCAGAGTGGGGACAAGCAGCACAGGGAGGCTGTGGGGTGATGACCTCAGGACCAGGAGGTTACTGAGAGCACCAGCCCAGCCAGGCCCCCAAAATCCCTCCAGGCTGCTCTTCACCAGAGCCTGGGCTGACCTGGGATTGCAGGGAAAGGGGAGCACAGCCCTGCCAAAACAGAAGATTTTGGGCAATGAGGCAAATGCCTCATTTTAAGACATGACTGAGAATAACCTGCTTCTGTTTCAGTGTCTGTGTCATATGGGAGCTGAGATTTGAGGCATCATGTTGAAATTGGATTGAAAGGAAGCTGAGATCTTCTGTGCTGGCTTGTGCAGCCCGAGGGGCTCTGGGACTGGTGTCTGTCTCTGGTTGTCACAGTGGCTGTGACACCTTTATTTCCATCTCTATCTCTTCCCAGCATGGCCAAAGGGAGACACATGACTGCTCTTCTGCTGCTTGCAGAATCCCAGATCTGTTGAAGGGTCAGGAAGGGGGGGACAGTTGGTGGCAGCAGTGTCACAGAGCTGCCCCATGGCACCCTCAGCCATGCCCTCACCCTGCCCCAGACCTCCTGGGCTGAGGACAGAGCCAAGAGAGAGTGACATGGGGGCAGTGCTGGCATTTGCAGGCCCACTGGAGCAGCCTTTGGTGGTCTCAGCAGGGCCACCTGCAGAGCCCTGCTGCCAGGCAGCCGCTTGAGAGGCAGAGGAGCAGCTCGTTCCCTGCCAGCGTATCCTTGACAGGTCCATCCATCATCTCCTGAGCTCTGCCAGCTTATTAGCAGATGCTGTCCTGTCCCCAGAGGATGGAGAGGGAGTGGAACAAATGGACTGAACTCCAGATGCCTGGCAGATTCCTCCAGGTCCACTGTTCCTGAGACAAACCTGCTGCTCCGGGGTCCTTCGGGTGAGCGGTGCACGAGAGTGGGGCTGGAGGGCTGGGAGAGCAGGCAGGGCTTGCAGGGAGGGGGAATCAGGGGAAAACCTCATAAGACAGACACAGACAGGTCTGAGGTGATCACTGGGGGCTCAGCTGTGCCATGCAGGGCTGGAGGTGTGCTCTGCTGTCGCTGTTTACCACACTCAAACAACACACAGAGTCGGAATTTGGGAGAGCAGCAGCCGCAGAGAAAAATCTCTGCCCTTTGTTTATTACTTCCTATTATATACTTTCTGAAAGGTGACCATGGATTGGAGGGTGGCATTCCCACCTCTCAACCACACTGGTCTAAGGGACTGTCACACAACCTCTCCTCTCCTTGGAGAAGAATGTGAAAACA
This sequence comes from Prinia subflava, assembly GCF_021018805.1. Classification (NCBI taxonomy): domain Eukaryota; kingdom Metazoa; phylum Chordata; class Aves; order Passeriformes; family Cisticolidae; genus Prinia; species Prinia subflava. The sequence goes on along the minus strand of NC_086267.1, from coordinate 2,245,820 downwards.
ATGGTAATATTTATAAATGTGATCTCCTTGTTTATATGAGAGGGTGTGAGAAGGTGAAAACCTTCTACTTTAATATGAACCCTCAGAAAACCAGGAGAATCCCATGGTGACACTCTTCCAAGCTCAGCACAGATTCAGTGCTGGGTTTGGTGGGCTCTGCTGGTGACACCAGGGTCACCCAGGTGTCTGGGCTGCAGGGAGAACGTAGCAGTGCAAGTGTTGAGCTGAGTGGCAGGGGAAGGGCTGCTCCTGTCCCACGCTGTGCATGTGAGATCAAACTGCAGGGACAGGCAGCTGGGGCTGGCTGTTACCGGGGGTGGCACTGGGGACATGGCAGCACCGCTGGTGGCTCACAAAGAGGCACAACCTGAGATCCTCAGGCTCAGAGCAAGGGTATCAATTGCATAAAACAATGGGAATAAAAGAAAGCCTCACCTTCCCCAGGGCCCCAGGTGGCCACTTCTGGCAGGTGGCTTTAGCTGACTGCCCTGTAGACAGCAGGACAACCACCCTGCAGCTCTCTGCTGGGTTCCTGCAGATTTGGGAGGCTTCTCTGTGTGCCACAGCCATGGCTGTGGAGCCAACTCGGTGCATTTGACTGAATTTTTCCTGCTGTTTGCTCTTCCCAGAGCTAACCTGGGAGGTCCTGGTCTTCCACATGTCCCTGGCATGGCATGAGAGAGCTCAATCCAGAGCAGGACATGCCTGGCATCCTGTCCTGAAGGTGTATCATGCCATATGCAGCTTGAGCTGGTGCCCTCTCCTGTGCCTGTGAAAGGCTTTGCACCCAGGAAAGCACTGCCTCCCTCTAGAGCGGGCACTGAGACACTCAGAGGTCTCTAAGTGTCCTTTAAAGACACTCAGTTGTGCATGACCCCCCAACAGTGCCTGTCCCAGCCCCAGGTGCTCCCCAGCCCTCCCTGCCTGCTCATGCTGCCCACGTGCCAGGAGCTGGCTCCTGATGGCTCTGCCCTGGTGCACAAATTCACCTGTAATTTGTCATTTAGTATAATTTTCCCCTTGAGTGCATCTAAAATAATTGTGACTCATTGCTACAGGTAATTAATGGTTTTTTTACAGCATTAAATGCTAAGTGATTACAATTGCTCTGTGCAAATCTGCCGTGCTTCGTGCTCCCATCCTTCCTGCTGCCTGTCTCTCCATACACTGATTTCTCTGCCCTTAATTAAATAGTGGTGGAGGGGACCACTCCAGTGCCTCTGGAATCACAAATCTCTGGTTGCTGCATGGGTAGAGATGATGGGGGTTTGCTACAAGGGACATCCACACAAGTTAAAGGCAGCACTTCCTGACCTGCTCATGCAGTGTCTTCATCCTTTCCCACACAGAAAAACTGGGAAAATTAATTTCTTATTTATTTTGGAGTTTGGTTGGGGTTTTTTTCCACCAGCTGGCTGCCTCCTAGATTTGTCACCACCTGAAAACAGGGTGTATCTGTGCTCACCTCAGTCCTACACCCAAACCCAAAGGCTGCAGACTGGGGGGTGCTGCATCAGGGGGCACTTGGCAAGGGCAGAGTCTCTGAATCTCTTGGTATCAACAGGACCAGTCAGGACCAGAGCCTGAAAAATGTCTCAGGCTGTCCTTGGTGCAGCTGGAAATGGACAGCAACCACCCCCTGAAATCTGCATCCCCTGTGTTCTCTCCTCTCCTGATGCCCTTGAGGAGGTGAAAGGTGCCAGAAGAGCTGGGGAACAAAACTGCTGCAATTTCACATCTGCCTTCCCTTGCATCCCCAAGTCTGAGCATTTCTGCTCCTTGCCCTGATGCCCTTTGGGGGGTGGAGAAGTAGAAATGAAAGAACAAAGTCTGGAACCGCTGCCCTTTGCTGTACCAAGAGGTGACACCAGCCTGTGACACCAGCCTGTGACTCCAGCCTGTGGTGCCACCTCTGGCACATGCAGCACGTGTCCATCCTGCCAGTGGAATCACTCCCCTGCTGTTAACAGAGCATTTTGGTGCAAAAGTGCCACAGAAACTGGTGACAGAGCCTGGAGAGGGACCAGCGAATGCTCCCCACACGAGGGATGTGTGACTGGAGCACTGCTTTCAGCTGTCACTGCTAGAGTAGCTCAGGTATAAAAAGGCCCCTGTGTCACTGTGCAGTGTGTGATAGGTGGAATACTCTCGTGCCATCAGTCCAGGGAGATCTGTGGCAAGGAAAGGAGTGTTATTAATAAGAAAACAAATCAGCACCTTGAAACAGAACAAACAGCATGGAGGGACCCAGCCCACTGAGGATGCTGGATCACAAATAAACCCCTTTTACATGCCTGAAAGCAAAGATTGAGGCTGTATGCAGATCTGGCCACTGGAGGTAAAGATGAGAAAATGAAGGTATTACTACCTCAGTGGGGAAAAAACAGACGTGAGTCAGAGCCAGGAATAAGCCTTGAATCACTGGAACTGGTCCTAAAAGTACCTCCTGAGTACAGGGACCCAGAGAGAGCCTGCTTTCCCTTATTTGGAATCCAAGTCTGCAGGAGAGGGCAGATCCTGCCACCCCCAGACAGATACCTGACATGCCACATGTCACTCTTGAACAAATTGATTTTTTTTTAACGAGAGAGACGAGCTGTTTGTTTGTGTGACAAACGATCTGCTCGAGGGGCTGCTGGGAGAAGGTGCTGGGATGGAGCAGAGTGATGCCAGACCTGGCGTGGGATGAGCTCCTGCATCAGGAGGAGGCAGAGGAACTGCAGGCAGGTTGTATTGTCAGAAAAAAACCTTTTTTCCAAGGCTGTCTCCTTTGGGCTGAGTGTCCCTCTGCCCCTGGAGCGAGGGCAGGGGGCCTGCAGTGCCTTTTTGCTGTGCTGTGCAACAAGAGAGGCTCTTTCCCTATTGTTTGGTGCAAGGGAACTTGTTGCTCTGTGTGGCAGCATCCCAGGGTCTTGCAGAGGGACACATACCATGTCCCAGATGTGGAGGTTTGATTCTGAAACCTCCCACAGAGATGTTTTTGGGAACCTGGGCACAGCCAATGTTTGTGGCAACCACCACAAAGCGAGGACTGTGTTGTGAATTTGCCCCATAAATGGTATTTTGGAGCAGTTGCCAATACATTTCCAGTGCTGCACGGTTTGATCCCTGCAGTGCTCTCTGTCTGAGGGCAGACAGTGGCTGGACAGCAGGCACAGGTGCAGGAACACCTGGAGCTCTGCAGAGAGCTCCTGAACAGCAGAGGCACCCCAGTTTGCTTGGGAATGTGTGTCAGGATGGCAGTAAGTGCTGCTGGGGGAAGAGAACTCCCCACAGAGCCCAGATGAGCAACTGGAGGGGACTCACCCATGAGCAGGGGAGGAAGGCTGCTTTCCTGTGCACCACACGAGAACAGAGCTGAGCTTTGTGCTGGTGGGATCCCACGAGCTGTGGGACCATCCCCAGCCAGGCACTTCCCTCTGAACCCTGCCTTTCTCTCTGCAGCCTGCCAGCTGGGCTTTTACAAATCCGCGCCCGGGGACCAGCTGTGTGCCAAGTGTCCCCTGCACAGCCACTCGGAGAGCCGGGCAGCCCGGGTGTGCCACTGTGACAGCAGCTTCTACCGCGCCCTGCAGGACCCGCCCTCGGCTGCCTGCACACGTGAGTACCCCTGACTACCCCTTGAGCATCCCCTGAGTATCCCGAGTTCCTCCTGAGTAACCCCTGAGTGCCCCCTGAATACCCTCTGAGTATCCTCTGAGTATCCCCTGTGTGCCCCCTGAGTACCCTCTGAGCACCCTCTGAGTACCCCCTGAGTACCCCCTGGGTATCTCCTGAGTATCCCCTGAATATTCCCTGAGCATCCTTTGAGTACCTCCTGAGTACCTCCCGAGTATCCCTTGAGTACCTCCTGAGTATCTCCTGAGTATCCCTTGAGTTCCTCCTGAGTACCTCCTGAGTACCCCCTGAGTACCCCTTGGGTACCACCTGAGTACCTCCTGGCTGCCCTGTTGTTTTAGGGTGACTTTATGATGCTTGTATTTTTAATAGTTCGGGGTTTTTATGTTAGGTATTGTGTTCTGTAGCTTTGAGGCTGGTTTTGGGAGTGAAGCAGGGAGAAGGAGAAGCGCAGAGTTCCTTTTGAGAAACTGCTTTGATTTTCATACGTTGTAGCTTCCGGACTGCCTTGCTTGTAGCACAGATAGTTAGCAGGATACAGATCTTTTGTGCTTCTAGTTAGTTTTAGCTAGCTGAGGTAGAAAAGTTTTTTGGACCTTTTTTTTTTTTGAGACTGTTTAAACCTGCCTTAGACTAAAAAACCTAAAAAGAGCACTGGGAGCTCTCATTGGGTGTCCAACCTGTGGACCAATGGCATGCCTTTTTAGTGCAGTGGGATATAAAAAGGCGGAAAGGAGTTGTAATAAAGCCCTCTGTTGTTGTTGTTGCTCTGCATGCTGAACTGGAGTCAAGCATCTTTATTTTGTTCTGCATGCTGAACTGGAGTCAAGCGTCTTTATTTCCTGTCCAATCGCGACAGTCGCTGTGGTAGCCCCTGAGGCTGCTCCGAATGTCAGGGCTCTGCCGTGGAGAGGAAGTGAAGTATAAAACCTCTCAACCACGGAGAGCCCTGCAACCTACAGGTTCAATGTAGCAACCCTCACCCCTGAGTAATCTCCTTAACAGACTACCTGTAGTTAGGGTGAGACAGGTAGAGCCTCCCAAGATCCTTTGCCCTACCAATGCAAATTGTTACTTCCCCATTTGTTGCTACCCTTGTCTGTTACATCATTCCTGTTCCCATTGGTCCAAGTTTATACACCCGCCCTCGGATTTCTGTATAAAACTGAGCTGTCTGAGCTCCTCTGGGCTCCTTTGGACCCTGGAGCCGTCGAATAAAGAAGATCCAGGAAAAGAAGAAACCCGCCTCGCATCTTCCCTTCTCAGCATCGTCTGAACTCCTGGGAGCGAAGCTGCCTGGGCAGCTCTCACAGAGAGCTGAGATCACTCACCCCTACCCGGGAGTGCCTGGTAGGGCACAGGGTGCCTTTCCAAAGGCGCTCCTGCCAGGGACAGTCGCAGCACCCACAAGACCCAGGGACCACGACAACTCCCTGAACCCCTGTCACCATGAGATTCTCCTAGTTTTCTGAGCATTCATATTAAAGTAGAAGTGTGCACCTTCTCACGATCTTTTCATGTAAACAGCAGATTATGTTTTATAAACATTGATATTGTTTGCACATTCCTTTCTGAGACAGACAGGGTTGTCTGTCATTCCCTTTGACCAATGTGGTTGAGAGGTGGGAATACCACCCTCCAATCCATGGTCACCTTTCAAAAAGAATATAATAGGAAGTAATAAACAAAGGGCAGTGTCACAGTGGACACAAAAAGAACCACACGAGGACACGCTGGTGAGCAGGAAAAGGGGCGAGTTTATTTACAAAACTCAGTTTTATACATTTCCTATGGGGCCTGTGGATTGGAGGATGGAATTCCACCTCTCAATAAACATTGGTCAAGCCAACTGTCAATCACCTTTCTCCTCCCACCTAGAAATATGTAAACAATGAAAGAGTTAGCAAAACATGGCCTATGTTTATAGTAAAGTGTGATAAGGTAAAATTTCTGACTCCAATTTGAAGAACATTACAGAAGGCTTAGAAAGGTCTTCAAAACCAGGGTGGCATGGCAGAGGATTTTCTCTGCTGCTGCTGCTCTCACAAATTCCGACTCCGTGTGTTGTTTGAGCGTGGCTAACAGCGACAAACCCCTGCTTCCCTTCCAGGACCCCCCTCAGCTCCCGTGAACCTGATCTCCAGCGTGAACGGCACCTCGGTGACCCTGGAGTGGGGCCCTCCCCTGGACAAGGGCGGGCGGGCGGACGTGGTGTACAACGTGCTGTGCCGGCGCTGCGCCGGCGCCGCGGGGCCCTGCGAGGCCTGCGGCAGCGGCATCCGCTTCGTGCCCCAGCAGATGAGCCTGGTGCGGGGCGCCCTGACCGTCACCAACCTGCTGGCACACACCAACTACTCCTTCTGGGTGGAGGCTGTCAACGGCGTCTCCGACCTCAGCCTGGAGTCCAGGAGAGCCGCGGTGGCCAACATCACAACAAACCAGGCAGGTAGGTGTGGGAACCGTGGGAACTTGGAATTTGAGGTTTGAGTATGTAGTGGTGTATGTGGGGCAAGATGGAGGATTTAAGGTGTTGTCCAAGTCCTTCTTGTTGGAACCTTGGAAACTCAGAATTTGAGGTTTTAGTGTATAGCAATATGTGTGGGGTAGTAGGGAGGATTTAAGGCACTAAGTCCTTCTTGTTGGAACCCTGGAAACTTAGAATTTGAGGTTTTAGTATATAGTAATATGTATGGGGTAATAGGGAGGATTTAAGGCACTAATTCCTTCTTGTCAAAACTCTGGAAACTTAGAATTTGATGTTTTAGTGTATAGTAATATGTATGGGGTAATATGGAGGATTTGAGGCGTTGTCTAAGTCCCTGTCAGAACCTTGGAAACTTGGAATTTGAGGGTTTAGTATATAGTAATATGTATGGGGTAATAGGGAGGATTTAAGGTGTTGTGCAAGTCCTTCTTGTCAAAACCCTGGAAACTCAAAATTTAAGGTTTTAGTATATAGTAATGTATATGGGGTAATATGGAGGATTTAAGGTGTTGTCTAAGTCCTTCTTCACCTTCTTCTTCTTAGTTTCGGATGTTTTTTTCTAATTGGGTGAAAAAGATCTGCAGTATGGGCCTTGGGTGGTCGATTATTGGGTCAAAAGTATAAATAATATAGGTGTCATCTCGTTATTGGGTGATTAGCACTTAAATAACCTTGGAAAGAGTTAGAGGCACCTCCGTTTTCTACCTTGCTAGTTAGAGCTCACCACTCGTGAGGCTGTGTTATAGATAAGAATTAATAAACACTGAGTCCGACCACAAAACTGCGACTTCTGTGCATTAATCCCGGCTCTAACACAAAGAAAAGAAGATAAGAAACCCACGGGCAGGAGGAGCAGACCCACCCTCCAGGCTCAGCCTGTGGGGCTGATGCTGATGTTGCTCCAGCCAGTGTCTGCAGGAGCCAGAACCTGCTCTAGCAGTGAAGGGCTGGTTTGGGGATGGGCTTGGGACAGCCAAGAAATGGGACCCTGTCCTCTCTGCTGCTGGAGATGGGTTCAGGGAGCTGGGATGGGCTGCGGACAAGTTGCTGTCCAAGGTAACTCTTACCCTTCTCTGCTTCTGCTCCATGGTGTCCTTTTCCCTTCTCCGTTCCTTCACTTCAGCTTGCAGCCACTGCTGGAGGCTCCTTTTCTGTAGCAGACAGGGGACACGGAGGACACTTGTTTATTGACAGCAACACTAAGTGGAGCATGAATGTTTCAGGCTGATCCTCCAGCCTTTTGTCCCTTCCCAAAGGGCCAGGCAGCAGTTCATACTCTGCTCTTATCTCACACTTGCCCTGGCAAGCAACAGCAATGTTTGCTGGGAAAACTCTCTCCCATGCGTTTCTCACCTTTGCAAATTCCTCACTGCAAAATGATCTTTCCCCAGGAAATTCCTCTGAGCAGTGCTCTGGCCCAGGTAAGACAAGGTAGGACTTTGCTCCATGGCACTTTTCCATGGAGCACGCTGTGGGCAGAGAGATCAGGGCAGGGACTGACTCTCCTTGTCAGTCCTCCCAGTTTGAAATGAGCCCACAAGAGCTTCCCGTGATGCTGAGCCTCTTCTGCTTTCGTGGCAGGGGTACCAGTGGGAGAAACTTGAGAAGCATTGCTGGATAGCTCATGGCTGGCATGAGAACAGGTCCCTTTGTCACTAATGCCAGCCTGTGGCACTTCTGCAGCGCGTGGAAATGGCTCAGTCCTGTTGGCTTGATCCCTCACAATCCCTCCAAGTGCTGATGAGCTTCCTCAGCCTGATGCCTCAGATGGAGATGCTCTCAGGAAGTGCTGAATATTCCCTTTTTGACCACTCAGCTGCAAAATGGATTTCTGAGCAGATGCTGTGAAAGCTGCGGGGTTAGGACTTTGGTAGTTCAGTTACTGTGCCCCAGCTGCTGCACTTGACAGAGCCTCCTGCCCTCCAGGGGGCTGAGGGACTGTGACCCTGCATGAGGGGACCCCTGGGTGCTTGTCACCCTTGTCCCCCCAGCCCCACTGGCTGAGCACAGCTGAAGCAGATGCAGCACAGATTCCCTGGGCTGTTTGGAGTAAAGGCATTGCCCATGCCCATGGGGTTTGACTGTTTAATCAGTTTAACTGATTCCCACCATCCCACCCTGTCCCATCTCCCCAGGGTACTCTGTACCAGCAGCATTTTCTGCTTCTCAGAGGAGCCAGCCCCAAAGAGCTAAAACTGCTGCCTTTCAGTCCCTGGGTGCCCCATGGCTGCTGCTTTTGGTCTCTGTGCTGCTCTGGTGACATCCCTGCACTGCAGCCACAGCCGTGGCAGCTCTGTCTTCCCCAGAGCTGCCACGTCCCATTTCTCACCTGGCAGTGAGGCTCACAAGTGGGGCCTGAAACCTTCCCATGGTCACACCCAATGGCTGTACCTGGCCATCAGCACCCACTGCACCCTGGGGAACTTCCAGTGGATATCTTCCCAGGAGGAAAAGAGGCTGGTGAGTTTGTTCCTCCAGCTGTGACAGCTGCAGTTCAGGCATGGCTACAGGTACAAGAACTGATTCACAGGCTCCCAGCTCAGGACTGGGAAGATGACAAATATCCCAGTAGAGCACCCCCCAGGACACTTTCAGACTGGTGCTCAGACCCTGACCACACTTATCATCTCCCTTTCCCTCTTGCCCTGCCCCTCTCCCTTTACCTCAGGTGGAACAAGAGGAGACAGAGGGCTGTCAGAGATCTCCATGACCTGCAACCACATTGGTCCTTCTCCTTTCTGGCTCCAGATCACAGCAAATCACCAGTGTCCCCTCCTGCCCGTGCTGGGACAATGCCCTCCTCTCTCATCCTCTCAGAGCTGCTTTCCTCCACAGGAAAGAGACTGACACAGCCCAAACAAGGAAAAACCTGTTAGCAATGCCCATCACATCATCTCCACGTGGCTTTAATTGAACCAGAAACCTGGTTTAAGCCAGGGGTCCTGCCTAAGTCCTGCCTAGGGCTCAGGGGTCCTGCCTAGGGCTCAGGGGTCCTGCCTAGGGCTCCACCCTTCCCTGCTGCTGTCTCCTGCTGCCCTCCCCTCAGCAGGCACCTAACCCCCTGTGTCTGGTCCCCAGCCCCGTCACAGGTGGTGGTGGTTCACCAGGAGAGCACAGGCCAGAACAGTGTCACCTTGCTGTGGCAGGAGCCAGACCAGCCCAACGGCATCATCCTGGAGTACGAGATCAAGTACTACGAGAAGGTAACGCCGAGCTCGCCCCTCGGAGAGGCCCCTGCTGTCAGCCAGCCTTGCACGAGGGGCTTCTTTGGAAGGCTTTGTGGATGTCAGAGAAGGTTTTGTTGTTGATTTTCCCCCAGGACAAGGAAATGCAGAGCTACTCGACTCTGAAATCCAAGAGCACCACTGCCACCATCTCGGGGCTCAAGCCTGCCACCCGCTACATTTTCCAGGTGCGGGCTCGCACCTCCGCTGGCTGCGGGAGGTTCAGTCAGACTGTGGAGGTGGAAACGGGGAAGCCAGGTGAGTGCAGGCAGGTGTGGGGTGTGGGGAGCGTGGGGCAGGGAGCACGGAGCCTGGGGATGGCCTTCTCCATGGCCACTGTTCCTCTGCCACGCAGGGAGGGGGCCTGGAGCACATGCCCTGGCGTTTCAGCCCACAGGGATTGCTTGTGGTCGCATTCCAGACATGTGTGGAACAAGAGGAAACAGACTCAAGTTGAAACAGGGTTTAGGTTGGATAATAGGAAATATTTGTTCACTGAAAGAAGATATGGGAACAGGCTGCCCAGGACAGTGGTAGAGTGACCATGCCTGGAAGTGCTCGATGAATCTCTTGATGTGGCACTTGAGGACATGGCCCTGGCTGTGCTGGGTTAATGGTTGGACTCAGTGATCTTGGAGGTCTTTTCCAACCTGAATGATTCCATGATTCTATGCTTATGCATTAGAAAGAAGAGGGAGGAAGGATGCAGCAGTTAGGACAGGGAAGACCTGGACAGGTCCTGAGGCTCCAATCTCCTCTCTGTACTGGTTTGCTGTGTCACTGTCACAGTTTTAGCAACAGGCAAGTGACAAGAACACACAAGAACATGACAAGAACATGAACAAGAGTTCATGCAGCAGCAGCCCAAGTTTATTGTTGGGATTCCCCTTTTATAGGGGCTTCAAATTTCCTGCTCTTACACAGATGATTTTCTGAGGGTTTAGCACCACCCAGCTCACTGGCCAGTGATGCGTGTGCATTCATGATTCAACGGGATTGGCCAAGGTCCCCTGTTTAATTGAATCCACTCTATCATTATCATGCCCAGGGACTTGTTTACTTCTATTCTCTAACGAGCTGGGCTGCTAGAGTTGGTGTCTGTCATGGCTAATTTTGTCTGTGCAGCTCTAGGCCAGCTATAGCTGTCACATGTCACCATGGCTTTCTCAGCTCTCTCCTTGGTTTCCCCACGTGTGAATGGTCCCTGTACACTGGGAGAGGCTCACAACTGGGAATAGGTGGAACAGTGCTCCATCTTTGAAGACCATGACCCCACTGTCAGCCCAAAGCTTTATCTTTGAAGACCATGGGGTAGGAAGGTTCCTGAGCTCAGCAGTGTGTTCCCCAATCCAGCTCACCCCCTTCCCACCCCGTTTTTGCAGTGTCTCTCCGGTACGACACGATGACGATTGTCTGGATCTGCCTGACACTTATCGCTGGCCTTGTCACCTTGCTGGTGGTTCTGATCTGCAAGAAGAGGTAAGGGTTTTCTGGAGGCCAGTGGGGTGTTTTGGAGGTCTCCAACAAAGACAGGAGGGAATGGGAGAACCTGGTCACAACTTTTCTACTTCCAGTTTGTCCAGAGCATCCATAGGTCCAGGGTTAATAGGCAGCAAAGAAACTTCATTTAAGGGTCACACTTTCCCTGAGGCAGAGCCAGTCTCCAGACCTTCCCCTCATGCCAGCAGGCTGAATACTAATTAATCAGCATATATATTATCATATAAAATATATGGAATATCAGAAGCAAGAGCAATACCAGTACCAGAACTACTACCAGTACAAGAGCTGACTGGATGGACGGGTGGGTAGGTCAGGAGTGGAGAGATCTTTTCTACAGCAGACAGATCCAACAGAGGCTGTGTGCTCTGTATGAGCATGGCTGAGCCAGGCATGTGGAGCACACATGCTTTTAGCCCTGCCAAGCCTCGGAGAGCACCTGGAGAGTGCTTTGATCCAGACCAAAGTGTCAGTCCAGTGAGATGCAGGGATGCAGCTGGTGGATGGCCAAGTGTTTTCTGTGGCTGCCCACAGCCCCAGCATTCACTGCCTTCTACCCTGCTTTTGGAATGCTTGTGGGAGTGAGGCATAGGGGCTTCTGCTCTGACCCTTGTCCTCCCGTGGCAGGCACTGTGGGTACAGCAAGGCTTTCCAGGACTCTGATGAGGAGAAGATGCATTATCAGAATGGGCAAGGTAGGACACTCTCTGGGAAGGACCCAGCCCCAGGGATGGGCAGAGATGGACTGTGACTCCCTGACACTGCTGCGGTTTCCAGGGGGAAGGGTTTTGTATCTTGCCTCCTTCTGAGAACATGTCTTGGGAGATGAGTGGGAGATCTGATCCAGGGGCATCCTGGTCGTGGGGTTGCAAAGTTGAACATTGTGCACTGAGAGTGCAGCAGAATCATCCCAGAGAGCAGCAGGCCAGGGGCACGGGTGGGGGTGATGGAGTGGGAAAATCATGTGGAGAACACCTGGGCAGCCAGGTCCTGAACTGCTCTGAGGACACTGCTGGACCAAAAAGTGACTTAGGGCTCCTTTTGCTGCACCTCCGTGGCTCCTCAACCTGTCCTGCCCCTGCCCACCCTGTGCCCTGCTGCTGGGTGTCCCTGCTCTCAGCCTGGGAGGGCTGATCTCCTCTCTGCACTTTGAAACCCGGCAGTGAAGTTCCCCGAGTCCAAGTTCTATGTGGACCCCCACACGTATGAGGACCCCTGCCAAGCTGTGCATGAGTTCACCCGTGAAATAGAGGCCTCCAGGATCAAGATTGAGAAGGTCATTGGGTCTGGTGAGTCCTGGGGCCCAGCTGCCTCTTTGCATCCTGTCTGCTCAGAGAAATCCATGATCTGAGAGTGTGCTGAGCCCCTGGCCCGCTGGGATCAGAGCTGTGCTCAGCAGGGCTTCATCTGCTCCTTATCCTCGTGGGATCAAAACTTTGGATCTCACTGGGATCAGAGCCATGCTCAGCAGGGCTTCATCTGCTCCTCATCCTCGTGGGATCAAAACCTTGGATCTCACTGGGATCAGAGCCGTGCTCAGCAGGGCTTCATCTGCTCCTCATCCTCGTGGGATCAAAACCTTGGATAGAGTGGGGGTTTGGGGGAGTGAAATGAACCCTGTGGAGCAGCCTGGTGCAGGGAGTTGCTCATCAGCAGGTGGCTCAAGGCTGACACAAGAAATGGCTCAGCCTGTCCCCGTGGGTGTCCCAACATGCCCCCATGAAAACACCTGGGGTGACAAAACACACATGAAATTACAGTGAAATGGTACATTTTCAGAACTAAAGGGAGTTCTGCATAGGAACGGGGGCTTTTGGGGAAGCACAGTGCAGAGCTGGAACTTCACCAGCAGCACCCTGAGGGCTTAACCCAGAGCAATGATGAGGGTCATCCTGGCTGTTCTGAGACTCTCAAATTAGTTCATTAAAAGCAATAAAGCAAGTGCCACTGTAATCACTGCCCTGGGCCCATTGCCTTCAGTGACAGGCACCAGGGAGAGGTGGTTTCTGATGCTCCCACCCTTCCTGAACTGGAAGCCAGAGCTGAGCAATCCTTTCAGGGGATTGAATCCTGGAGGGGTTGGAGGGGGTTGAAATCCAGACTGAAGCCCTGAGGGGCTGGGGCATGCTGTGAGTGTGCTGACAGCCTGGCTGGTTCGTGGTATTGGTGGGTGAGAGCAAGAAGCTGAGGATCTCTCCACGCCCCCACTTTCCCTTGCTTTGCAGGGGAGTCTGGAGAGGTGTGCTACGGCCGCCTGAAGCTGCCAGGGAAGAGGGAGATTCCTGTTGCCATCAAGGCACTGAAGGCAGGCTACACGGAGAAGCAGAGGAGGGACTTCCTGAGCGAGGCCAGCATCATGGCACAGTTCGACCACCCCAACGTCATCCACCTGGAGGGGGTGGTCACCAGGAGTGCGTGGCTGGAGGGGAGGGAGCGTATGGTGGGGCAGAGCTGGGGTGCATCTCCCTCTGGGCAGCCTGGGAGATGGGGGCAAGGCTCATTTGGGTGCACTCCATCCTTCACTGCCCCAGTGGCTTTTCAGATTCGTTCATTTACCTGGGACAGCCACCCCCTTGCCTTCTCTTCCAGGACAAACCTCCCCGTGGCAGTTCCATCACCATGCTCTGCAGCGTGCTCCAGATCATTGTTGGTTTGGGAGATGTCCTGCTCAAAGGCATTTATTTTAAAGGCTGCCTGTATGGAATCATAATTGGAAGTCTTCCTCCAAAAAGGCACATTCTGATGCAAAGCCTTACACTAATGGCATGCAAATTTCAGCAGGGTAACCAAACTGACCCAGCCGTATCAATAGCACCTGGAGGGAAGGGCACCTGTCTGGGCTGTTGCCAAATCCCCATCACTGGGTCAGTCCTGCCCAGTGCAGGGGTGGCACCACTCTGAGGGGCTGCAGAAGACCCACAGACATGAATTCATGTCTCTCCCAGTAAAAACCTGGCACTGGGCTTCCTGGAGGAAGGTGACCTCTCTGCTAACTTGACCTCCCTTGTCTTCTGCAGGCAAATTGGTAATGATTGTTACTGAATACATGGAGAACGGCTCACTAGACACCTTCCTCAGGGTAAGGACTGAGTTTGTATTTGCATTCTCTGCACGTCCCCTGGGGCTGGTTCCTGCTCCTCAGCCTCCCAGCCACCGAAACCCGTGTCAGAGAGAGCTGTGGGTGCTGGGCTCTCACCTCTCCAGCAGACACAGGCTCCAGGCATTGTGTCTGCTTCCCTGGAGTGACACTGCAAAAGCAGGGACAACTGCCTGAGCACGTGTCAGGGGCACTGAGAGGGCAAGAGGTGGGCAGGGGCACGAGCAGGAGGTGCTGGGGTTGGAGGAGGTCCTAAGCCAAAGATGAGAGGGCAAGAAGTGGGCAGAGGCACAAGGAGGAGGCACTGGGGTCAGAGGAGGTACTAAGTCAAAGATGAGAGGCACTGCGGGGCTGGTTTAACACCAGCAGCACCAACAGGGTCGTGGTGAACACCACAAGCCAGCTCTGGGTTATTTCCTTTCCAGAAACACGACGGGCAATTCACCATCATCCAGCTGGTGGGGATGCTGCGGGGCATTGGGGCTGGTATGAGGTACCTGTCTGACCTGGGCTACGTGCACCGGGACCTGGCCGCCCGCAACATCCTGGTCAACAGCAACCTGGTGTGCAAGGTGTCCGACTTCGGCCTCTCCCGCATCCTGGAGGACGACCCCGATGCTGCCTACACCACCACGGTGGGTGCCCCTCACAGTGCTGGTCCCTGCTGGTGGCCACTGGCACATGGGAAAGTCAGAGAGCCTCAAGTCCAGCCTACAGGGCAGGAATGGTGATGTTTCTTCCCTGCTGATGTCTGGGCTGACAGCTCGAACCCAATGAGCTCCTGAGCCTTAATGCCTTGTCCTTCACACAGGGACATCCCAAAACTGAGTGGGCAGTGAACAAAGAGTGGGAGGGCAGGGAGTTATGAAGCATCCTCAGCCAACTGCTCCCATGGGAGTTTATGCCCTCCGTGTCCCCATTGGAATCCTTTCCTAGGCTGTGGAGCTCCATCCACTCCTCAGTTGTCCTAGAGCCATCAGTCCATAGGGGCATGTTCTGTTCCACCCCTCAACATTGTGGCCACACACTGGTTTTTCCATGTGGCTCTGTCTCATTCATGGACGTGGAAAATGTGGGAATTGGTTTTGCAACCTGTGGTTTTATTTCATGCAGTTCAGTTTTGTGTGTGAAGCCATGTTGAGATTTTTCTGGCCAACCTGGCCACTCTGTTTCTTGATGTTCTCCTCCATGGGAGGTCATCAGAAGCAAAATGAAATACATAGAATATGTTAAATAAAATGAGCTCTCTTTGCTCTTCTCTGGCAATGAAAAGAATTAACATGCTCCCTGGATCACCTCAGGACAGACTGTTCCTGGTGGAGGCCAGTTTGGAGCCGTAGCAGAGGAGTCCAAGCATCATTTCTCAGAAAGACCAAGACTACAGAAGCAGAAAGAGCTTCAGGCTCTTTTGGGGTAGCTGGTGCTGAGCATGTCCCAGAGCAGCTGCAGCTCTGAGGGATGAATGCACCATGGCCCAGCCTGAAGAATGTGGCCTTCAAGGTCTTTGCTTGGCTTCAGCAAAGAGGAGAAGCTGAGCCGGAGGGGCTCAGTGTGTGTGTGTGCCTATGCATTCATCTGCTCCCTCTGGTATCTCAAGAAACAGCATGTCATTCCAGATAATTTAACTTTGGGGAAGGTTCCTGCTGCTTGGTTTCTGGTGCTTTGAGGTGCCTTGGTGCAGTGAAAGATTGGATAGTGCATGGTGTGGGTAGAGCTGAAGCACAAGGATGCAGAGGCAGAGTCAAGATCTCCAGTGAGGCCTCAGTCAGGGTACCCTGCAAAGGAGGTTTCTTTTGTGTTCAGAAACTTGTGTTCCTCCTGTGCTGCCTTCAACACGCTCAGGAGATTGCTTCTGCCAAGGAACTCTCCAAAAAAACACATTGCTCATCTTCAGTCCTTATCCAGGCATGACTAAGTTGGGTAGAGGCAACTCTCCCTATACAGGTATCCCTGAATGGTGATGGCACACCATTCCTGCCCCAGATGTCCTGGGAAGCCCACTCAGTGTCCCCTACACTGCAACCTCCCTCTTCAGATGGCTGGCAACCACATTTCCACCTTAGAAGCATTCTTAGTCCACATATTGCTGATTTCTGTCAGCGTGGTAGTTAATTGAATGCACCTTTTCAGTCCTTGCCTGTCAAAGCAGGGAAGGACAGGAAGCACATCCCATCACTCTCCCTGTCTGCTCAAGTCAGGCTCTCTGCTTGCACACAGAGTCAGCTCAGTGCTTGTGTGCTCTGGTAGCCCAGGGCTCCTCTTCATCACTTTGAATTCTTTGTCTCTTGTCACTGGGGGACGAAATTGTGCATGAAGACCTTGTAAAAGGAGCACAGTGTTCTCCTTGCTCTGCTGGAAACACCTTGAAGTCGTCCTTCATGTACACCTCTGGGCTTGCCTTGTGCAGATTACCTCAGTCCTTCTTAGAAGATGCCACCCCAGCTTATCTCTTGTCCAAGTGATGCCTTGGAAGGCTGACCTGAAACAGAGACTGGACAGAGCTGGAGAATAAAGTAGGGATTTACTGAAAGGCCTCCAGGATACACCTTGGGCAGGACAGAACCTGACCAGGGCTACACCCAAGGTGGACTAAGAATGGTCATAAAATGCCTAGCTGGTCATAAGATCTTACATTTTTATAAGTTTTGCTCCATTTGCATATTGGGGTTTAATTGTCCAATTACAGCTCCAGGCTGTGAGGTCCCATCCTTCTTGTTCCTCCCTTCAGCCACCCTTGTTTGTGCTTTTGGGCTGGAAGTTGTCCTTGGTGTGCAGCAGGACAAGGATTTGTTTTGTGTCCCTGCTCTGTGCAGAGCTGAGTGACCCTGGCTGTGAGCTCAGAGCTGCACCCCTGGGCAGCACAGAGTCTGAAACACATGGAAGATAAAACTCAAAGCATCACAACAGCTGCAGAGCTGGGGATGCTGAGCCCTGCCTGCCTGAGCCTCTGCCCTCACTCTCTTTTCCAGGGGGGGAAGATCCCGATCCGCTGGACGGCTCCCGAGGCCATCGCCTACCGCAAGTTCTCCTCGGCCAGCGACGTGTGGAGCTACGGCATCGTCATGTGGGAGGTGCTGGCCTACGGAGAGAGGCCCTACTGGAACATGACCAACCGGGACGTGAGTGCTGCCAGACCTGTCCCCCTACTGCCCTCCCTGCCTGGGAACAGGGGCCCGAGGATCAGCTCTTGTCTCTGCTCACATCCCCACCGGGCTGGGTGCAGGGTGCATGTCCCCGCTGTGGCGCCAGCAGCCCTTTGCCTTTGCAGTCCTGTGGCTCCCAGGAGTGACCAGAGCTCGTGTATTGGCCAACCTGCTGGGCCTTCCCAACCCTGTCCCCTTCCTGGAGATGCTGACTGAAGTTCCTGGTATAAATGCAGGCAGGGAGGTCACTGCCAGCTGGCTGTGTGCACTGTGGCTGTCCCCAGCCCTGCCTTTCTGCCAGCTGGAGGGAT
This sequence comes from Prinia subflava, assembly GCF_021018805.1. Taxonomy (NCBI): domain Eukaryota; kingdom Metazoa; phylum Chordata; class Aves; order Passeriformes; family Cisticolidae; genus Prinia; species Prinia subflava. The sequence continues at coordinate 2,228,442 of NC_086267.1, read as the reverse complement.
GCAGCACATGTTGTGCCACAGTTCCCAGCCCCTGGAAGGGGTCAGGGTATCCCTGGGATCCTTGCAGCCTCACTGCACCAGCCTGCCAGTTCCAGTGCTAGCCATCCATCCCTTCCACTGCCCAGAGCCTCAGGCTAGCACCACCCAGCCGTGGGCTTTGGGCTTGTCTGAGTTGTGTGGAGCCACTCTCACCTCAAGAGTAGCATAAAGTCTGAAGGGAAATGTAGCTTATAATCCTGACCACAACTTGAGGGCAAAATTTCCAAAACGAGGCAGTAGAATGAGTATTTTGGTTCTGCAGAACCACAGGACTCCTTTTTTTACCTATGAGTATTATAAATCTCCCCCTGTCCTGGGAGTCCCCTCTCTTCCTAGGTTGATTTTTTATTTTGTGGTGGCTTTGGTGACAGCAGGGCATGAATGCAGTGGCTTACACTGCCTCTTCCACACAATTCCCTCAAGCAGCGCTTCCTCCAGCCTTGCCAACCAGTGCCATGTCCTGGCTGTAGGAAATCTGAGTGTGAGTGCAGCCCTCGTGGCTTGTCAGATGGAAGCTGCAATATTTTAGGCCACTGTACCAAAACCACCCACTCATTGCTGTGCAGGAGCATCTCATGCAGGACATGGTGCAAGCACAGGATATCTCATGTGCCAAGGCTCCTCTGAACCCCAGGGGTGTCTTGAGCTTTTCCTAGGCTCAGCCTTATCTTCTTCTGGAAATGCAGAATATTTTTTAGAAAGAAGAAACATTGACACCAAAATCCCAAACCAGTAAAACCTCAGCCCTCATCTCCCGAGGTCTGAGCTGAAGTCTGCTGTAGGTGAGCTTGCAAACCTCCTCCTGCAGGTGTTTAGCTGTGTTCCAGCAGCCCTTCAGTGAAGGATTTACCAGCAAATGAGTTGCAGGACAAAGAAAGCACCATTTTCAGGAAATGTCCTATAAAAACAAAAGGGCCCACAGCACAGGGTGTGGTTGGCTCTAAAGCTGTCACTGCTGCTCACATTCTCCTAGCTTTGCCATGCTCCAAGGGTGGAGTGATTGTTCACATCCCAGCTGTGAGATGCTCAGCGAGTCACCACCTTCCTTGCTCCAGAAAGCCTCCCACAAGTGAAGGAGGCATCCCTGCAAAGCAGGACTATCCATAGGATGGGCCCACAGGGCCAGGAAAGGGCCAAGAAGATGTTTGTAGGCTCCTGGGGTGCTGTGGGCTGGGAGAGGACTCCCCAAAACCACCAGGTCATTGCTGGGTAGGAGCATCTCATGCAAGCACAGGATATCTCATGTGCCAAGTCTCCTCTGGACCTCGGGGGTGTCTTGCAGCTTGTCCTAGGCTCAACCTTACCTTCTGGAAACGCAGAATATTTTTTTCAGAAGGAACATTAACACCAAACACCCTCTGCGGCTCGTGGCTTCCTTCCAGGTGATTAACTCCGTGGAGGAAGGCTACCGCCTGCCAGCCCCCATGGGCTGCCCCAGCACCCTGCACCAGCTCATGCTGGACTGCTGGCAGAAGGAGCGCAGCGAGAGGCCGCGCTTCGCGCAGATCGTGGGCATCCTGGACAAGCTGATCCGCAACCCCGACCACCTCAAGTGCACGGGCACCGTGAACAGGTGAGGGCTCCCTGACCCCCGGGTGATGGTGGAATCCTTTGAACCCCTCAGGGGAATCCCCATTTCCCTGGAAGAATATTGTCTTGGTTTGGAAAGGCAGGTGTCTGCCAGGAAAGCCAGAGCTCCCCTTGTATTGGCGATTGATGAGAGACGGGAAGACCGATTTAGTGATCAGAATTCGATTTTATTCAGGTTTCCCAAAAGCTTATCTACTATTTCAAACAGGTTAATAATTTCTACTACAATAATCAGGTTAAAAATCACACAGAAAACTCATGCATTTTACAACAACTCTTTGCTTGCAGAAGTTGATTGAATCTTCTCTCTTCCCATAAGCAGGTGTAATCCCATCTCCTGTAATTTTCACAGTTCTGTTTGTTCCTGCCATGGCATCTTAGTTATCAAACCAACTATGCTAATCAAGTCTGTTTGACTCTCTGTCTTGTGAATTCCCAGACCCTTGGAATCGAGAATGTAAACCCCCTGCCTCCAAATTATTATAATTTTGCAATTAAGGGGGTTTCAGGCAAAGGTATGGGAATAGGAATGACAGTTCTTTACTAGGAATATTAAAAATACAAATGTAGTAGTAAAAAAAAACCCAAACAACAAAAAAAGCAAACAACAACAAAAAAAATCCTAGAAACACTGACAGAGTCAGAACATGACCTGACACCCTGTTGGTCAGGGTGTTGGGAGCAGTCCAAATAAATCCTCCTGGAGTGACAGATGTGGTTCTGTTGGAGCAGAGATGATCCTGTAGAAAGGTCCAGAAGTGGTGAGATGGGTCTGCTCTCCCTCTGGCAATCCAGTGCACACAGGCTGTGCTGGGCTCTGAATCCCAGGTTTTATCTAGGTGGGAATGTTGGGCTCCTCCCCTGGGTGCAGCATCTCCCAGTGGGATGATAAAATTTTATCAGTCACTGGTGAGCCTCAGTGGCCTATTAACAGCAGATATCCCCTAGATGTTTGATATCAGGGCAGATTTTTTCACGAAAAGGGGGATCAGGCCCTGGCACAGGCTGCCCAGGGCAGAGGTGAAGTCACCATCCCTGGAGGTGCGGATGTGGCACTTGGGGACACGGTTTAGTGGAGCCCTGGCAGGCAGTACTGAGTCAACAGCTGGAGCTGATGATCCCAGAGCGCTTTTCCAGCCTTCATGCTGATCCTATGGGTGCATTTGTGTGGCCCTCACAGCCTGCTCACCTTGGACCAATCTTTCTGGTTGTCCTGGGTTGAAAAATGTAACCAAAAATGTGTATTCTATTTTCATCTGTTGAAGCCGGTTGGGAGATGTTGTTCCTTATCTCTTGTAGCTCTAGGGGGGAAAGAGGGCGATGCCTTCTGTTAATGGGACACCTGATAACACCAGATAAGGCAGGGCCTCCTTATCTCTTCCTGCACCCATCCTCCTCCCAGGGACATCCCCTGTGAATGGGCCATTGAAGGCTCTCACATGACTGATAACATCACCTCGTCCCATTGGGAGATGCTCCACCCAGCGGGAGGAGCCAAAGCCTTTCCACCAGGATAAAACAGCAATCCCAAACACCAAGGGAGCCTGTTCCCACTGGATTCCCAGAGGATGGCTGGACCCTTTCTTGAGGATCATCTCTGCTCCAACAGAGCCACATCTGTCACTCTGGGAGGACTCACTGCGGGCTGCTTCCAACACCCTGACCAACAGGGTGTCAGGTTTGCATTCTGACTCTGACAGTGCTCCTTTGTACTATTGCATTTATCCTATTTTATTTTATTTTTATCTTTCTTGTTGTTTGTTCTCTCTCTACTAAATTGTATTTCTGACTTGGAGTCTCACTGGTTTTGCTTTCAAACCAGCACACTGGTGTAACCCCTTCTTTTCTGCTGCCAGGTTCACACAGACACGCCTGGACAGGGGTCTCCTCGAGCTGACCAGCTGCCTGACCGTGGAGGACTGGCTGGACTCCATCCGCCTGGGGCACTACAGGGACAACTTTGCCATGGCTGGGTACTCCTCCCTGGGCATGGTGATGCGCATGAACATCGAGTGAGTAGCAGGGAGCAAACTGCTGGCTGTGTGCGCTGTGGCTGTCCCCAGCCCTGCCTTTCTGCTGGCTGGAGGGATGCAGCACATGTTGTGCCACAGTTCCCAGCCCCTGGAAGGGGTCAGGGCTTCCCTGGGATCCTTGCAGCCCCACTGCACCAGCCTGCCAGTTCCAGTGCTAGCCATCCATCCCTTCCACTGCCCTGATGAGGCTGTGGACAGCCTCAGGCTAGCACCACCCAGCTGTGGGCTTTGGGCTCGTCTGAGTTGTGTGGAGCCACTCTCACCTCAAGAGTAGCAGAAAATCTGAAGGGAAATGTAGGTTAAGATCCTGACCACGACCTGAGCGCAAAATTTCCAAAAGGAGGCAGTAAAATGAGTATTTTGGTTCTGCCTTTTTTCCCTCCATCAACCTGCCAGCCCCAAACAGTGACCGTCCTGCCTCAGCTGGCTTGTTCCACTTGGTCCCTGGTGTCAGAAATGTATCTCTAGGCAAACAGTGTTGAGACTTGAGACAACGTCCAAGGCTGTGCTGAGCTTTGAGGGAAGGTGTGGGAATTGTGCTTGGAGGCTGTGAACTCCAAGTCACCTCCAGTGCTCCTTGCTGGCTTCCCAATGTCACCACAGGCCCATAGCAGGTAACTCAGGTTGCAAGGTGCTCCAGGAGGTCACCTAACCCAACCTCCTGGTCACAGCAGGGTCAGGCAGGAGGTTGCTGTCTCCTTGTGCTTCTCACCTTTTTTTTTTTTTTCCCTGCAAAAGGCATTTGTGGACTAGAGAGTGGCTGTGCTGCTCTGCACAGCTTCTCCAGGATCACTGGAAAACAATCATAGCTGGGCATTACCTTGGAGCTTTGTCAGACCCCTGTGCACAGGACTGGCTCTCTGCTCAGTGGGAGACATCACTAGAAGGTCATTAACACAGGATCAAGGGTGGGTTAAATAAGGAGAGCTGGAGAAGATCTGTCTGACCACCCTCCTGCTGTAAGGAACTTGATCTCCCACCTGTCCAAGGTGGACCATCCAAGCAGTACCAGAAAAGAGGGCAACTATGCCAGCTCCTGCCCTTACACCTGCTTACATCCCTCATCCCTTGCTGTCCCCAGTAGTGACAGGGCTGGACAACGACCTGTTCAGCCTCTAAGGATCCTTGTTCCCTGCCCAAAGGCAAGGAGCTGCTGGAAGGGAAGGCAGAGAGAGACAGACAGAGGGTTGTTGTGTATTGATCAGGGCTGTGCGTGGGGCCTTTGCTCTGGGGCTGAGCTGATAGTGATCCTTGTTCCTCATGCACATCAGAGGATCTTTCGAATGGGGAGGGCTCATCATCCATCTGTCTTTCTGACTGAGTTATCTGAGGGCATCTCACTAAAACTGAATCCAATTTCACAGCATCGATCTTGTCACCTCCCAGCCTGTCAGGAATGATCCTGCTCCTCACAGGGGCCTTGTCAGGAGGACATGCCCAGGGGAATGGCAGCCTCCCTGTCCCTGGGAGGATGCCCATGGACCCTCATCAGGGCCAGCCTTGTGCTGATGGGCAAGTGGAGCACACCCAGGGTCCCTGGGGTGGTCCCTGGGGTGCAGCTGCCCCCCTGGGGCCTGGCTCAGGTGTCTTTGACAGAGTCTTTGTTCTCCAGGGATGTCCGGAGCCTGGGCATCACCATGATGGGCCACCAGAAGAAGATCTTGAGCAGCATCCAGGCCATGAGATCCCAGCTGCTGAACACAAACGGCCCCAGGAGGCATCTCTGATCACCAGCTCTGCAGAGCTGCACCAGGCATTCCTAAACACCTACCCTGGCCAAGGGGCAGCAGGGTGGTGAGCAGGAACAGGGGCACCAGCAGCTGGAGCCCTGCCAGCATCTCTGTGATTTCAGCATTGGTGGGAACGTGGTATTCCAGCCCCCTTGGTGGTCCTGTTGCCTCCTTCCCCCACCTGAAGGGGGGAGCAGCCTTCCAAGAGGACACATCAGGACCCTGCTATTTCCCTGAGGGACTGGGGCTCTCCCCACAGCTATGCAGGACAGGAGACAACCCCTCCACCCCGTGGGGAGGTCCAGCTGCTCCTGCAGGTGCAGGGGTGTCAGACACATCAGCAATAAGCAGGAGCAGCGGGCTGGGCTTGCTGTGGCACGCGGCTCCTTTGGATCAGGGAGCTGGGGAGTTCCTGGGATCTCTAAACTGAGCAGGGCTGCACATGCTGCACACAGCAGAGACAGCCCTGCTTCCTGCACCTCCCAGCACACTCCAGCCTGGACCTCCTGGACTGCACCAGCCTGAGGGTGGCTTCATGGTCCACCTCTACCAAGAGCAGGAGGGCAGGGGACAGAACACAAGGTGGCAGCGCCAGGAACAGCTCTGCCTTCAGACCATACTTCCCAGCTTGGAGGAGAGTTCCCCAGGACCTTCTGCCTGGAGACTCAAGAAGCCCTGGAGTGCTGCAGGACACTCTCCTCCTCTTTAATTCACCAGCTCTGCTCCTCCACGGATCCAGCACAGCCCTCCAGGCAGCCCAGGCATATTTTCTAGGGCCACAAGCTCAGGTTTCTCTGCCAGCAGAATCACCCTGGCCTCCCCCAGAACAGAATGAGAGAGTGTGCTCCCATGCCACACGATGGAGGGACAGAGAACTCTTCTTTGTCCTTCTCTTGTCCTAGAGAAACCCAAGAGCTGTGCCATCACCTGGCTCCCAGAAGGGGTCCTGACAGGATTTCCAGCTGCAATCACAGCATCCTGTGGCCGGGGACAGGGGCTCTGGGCACAGAGGATCTCACTGCTGGTGACCCCGGTGTCTGGGAGGGTGGTCTGTCCTCCACAGGGTCATCTCCCTGAGCAGGGGCCTCCAAAGATGGGTGGAGCTGGTCCCAGAGGCTGGGCTGGGTGCAGAGGTGCAGATGAACTGGGGAGTGGGGCAGGCTGTGGGCTGGGAGTTTCCTTTCGGTGTAAATATAATTTTCTATGGGTTTGGGGACTGTTTTACTGGAGTAGGATGTTAAGTACACAAAATGGTCTCAAAGCACAGAAGCCTCCGTCGTGGGGCTGAACTCACTGCAAAAAAAAGTCTGCTGGGAGCACGGCTGGGGTGGGGGGTGACAGGAGGGGACAGGGGAGCCACCCTCCCTGCCAGGGTCCAGCCTGGCCCACAGCTCCCTGTCCTTTGCACGGGCACAGCAAACCCAGCATCACTCCACTGCAGGTGCTGGAGGGATGTGGCCTGAGGGCTGCTCCTGCCAGGCCTCTTTGGGCACAAGGGGGGTGGGGGGTGGGCTAAAGCCATTTCTCAGCTGCAATAATCCTGGCTGAACCAGCCTGGCCAGGGCTGGCTTGGCTTTCCATGCAGGGCCCTGGTGTCCTGATGGATTCTCTGACTATGGCGGGCACTTTACTTCTTCCTATGGAAGCTTTTTGTCAGGGGGACAGATGCAATGTGTTGTTTTATTTGTATTGCACCCTGTGTCCTGCACTCAGCCCTGGCACACTCCCTCCCCACAGCCAGCACGCAGTGGAGCTCTCCCAAGCCCTGGGGGCCGGGTGCTGGCCCTGTCCTCTCTTCCCAACATTTGGGACTCTGTCGTGGTGAGAGTAGAGGTCAGACCAGTGCCACACCGGTGTCCTTGGGGTTTGCTGGGCAACCCCAGCCGGGTGGGCTGCAGGACCTGAGGCTGGAAGCTGCCAGGTCCTTTCCAGGTGCTTCGTGAGTCAGATCCTGGGGCCACTGGGCTGCTCCTGGCTGTGGGGATGGTGGGGCAGGGTTTGCCTTTTATGTTCAGAGTGTGCACTTCCTCCTGGACAATAAAAATCCCTCTTTCCGTGACCCATCTCCTTGCCTGTTATTGTCAGGGGGCTGCATGGAGCTGTCACTACCTGCAATGAGGACAGGGGACACCCCAGCTGATTCAGGGGGACCACAGTGAGATGCTCAGCGAGTCACCACCTTCCTTGCTCCAGAAAGCCTCCCACGAGTGAAGGATTCTTCCCTGCAAAGCAGGAATATCCATGGGATGGCCCACAGGGCCAGGGGAGAGCCAAGAGGATGTTTGCAGGCTCCCAGGGGTGCTGAGGGCTGGGAGAGGACTCCCCAAAACCACCAGGTCACTGCTGTGTAGGTGTTGGAACAGCATGCAAAACAGCAACACGGAAGCAGCAGGTCTGCAGTGAAAAGCTGCTCCCTAAAAAGAGGGCAAGCCTATTTCTTCCATTTTTATACCTTTGTGGGTCTGGTTATGGATTGGCTCCTGGGGTTACTACCCCTTCACCCCACTGGCCAGACCAGCTGTCAACCAACATTATTTTCAGGCTAGAAATATGTAAACAAAGGACAGTGAACAAAAACAAGAAAGGTTGTTTACGTTCCAAAGTGTGAGAAAGTGAAAAACTGACCCTTAATATTGTACAGAAACTAAAGAACTGACTCCATCTTATGCACAAGTAGAAGGCTTTAAAAAGACTCAAAAGACCAGGGCAACATATAGGAGCATCTCATGTAGGACGTGGGGCAAGCACAGGATATCTCGTTGTGCAGAGGCTCCTCTGAACCTCATGGGTGTCTTTCAGGTTTTCCTTCTGGAAAAACTTCTGGAAATGCAGAATATTTTTTAGAAAGAAGGAACATCAACACCAAAACCCCAAACCAGTAAAGCCTCACCCCTCATCTCCCGAAGTCTGAGCTGAAGCAGCTGGGAGCTGCTTTTTCCTTGGTAAAACAGCTTTTATTTCCTACTCACATACAGCCTTGCAGCAACTCATCCGGGAAGCGTTTCCCTGGGAGCTGCCCGGGCCGGGTTTGGCTGTGTCGGTGGAAGGGAGGTTGGGCTGTGTCAGTGGAAGGGAGGTTGGGCTGTGTCAGTGGAAGGGAGGTTGGGCTGTGTCGGTGGAAGGGAGGTTGGGCTGTGTCGGTGGAAGGGAGGTTGGGCTGTGTCAGTGGAAGGGAGGTTGGGCTGTGTCAGTGGAACGGAGGTTGGGCTGTGTCGGTGGAAGGGAGGTTGGGCTGTGTCGGTGGAAGGGAGGTTGGGCTGTGTCGGTGGAAGGGAGGTTGGGCTGTGTTGGTGGAAGGGAGGCTCCGTGAGCTCTGTGTGCCTGGAGGTGGCAGTCTGCACCTGCGGAGCACCTGCGGAGCCCGGCGTGCTCCCCCCGCACACCCCGCCCGTGCCGGGCTTGCGGAGCTCGGAGGGAGCAGATGGTGAAATTTGGCTTCGGATTTCCTGGCACGACCCCTGTCTGATCCCACACCGGCTCAGCCTGCCGAGGAAAGGCTGTGTTCCCACACCGCCCTCACTCCTTGCTTTTGGAACGGTCGTTCAGCATCATGTCCAAGGAAATCGCTCGGGATAATCTGATGTGAGATAGGAATATCAGCCCCGGCTGCTGCTTTGAACTCTCAGAAGGGTTGTGGGTTAAGTTCTGAGGTGTGCCATAGGTCATTTCTAAAAAACCACCATCAAAGATTGAGATAAGAGCCCAGCTCATCGCAGGATGGCAGAAGTGCCTGCTCTGCCACCAGCCCTGTGCCTCCCCACCTGAAGCCAGCCAGGTTTGGGGAGAGATGAGCCGGGGCTGCAGCTCCCCTGAGTTGTGCTGCAGGGCTCGGAATGTGGGGTAGGACTGTGGGCAGCCAGGTGTGGGGTCGTTTTGGGTCATTTTTGGGTCATTTTTGAGATTTTGGGGGGGGGGTGTTGGGTAATTTTAGGGCATTTTGGGGCATTTCTGGGGCATTTTTGAGGCAGTTTTGGGGCTGTATTCACTCTGTGGTCACTGTGGTCACTGAATGGTCACTCAGTGGTCACTTTGAGGTCACTTTGGAGTCATTTTTTTGATCGTTTTGGGGTCATTTTTTGGTCAGTTTTGGGTCATTTTTGGGGTTATTTTTGGGGTCATTTTGGGTCACTTTTGGGTCATTTTAGGGTCACTTTGGGTCATTTGGGTCATTTTGGGGTCATTTTTTGGATGTTATTGAGATAACAGCCTGGCTCATCCCAGGATGGCAGAAGTGCCTGCTCTGCCACCAGCCCTGTGCCTCCCCCCTCAAGCCAGCCAGGCTGGGGGAGAGATGAGCCGGGGCTGCAGCTCCCCTGGGTTGTGCTGCAGGGCTCGGAATGAGGGGCAGGACTGTGGGAAGGAGGGTGTGGGGTCATTTTGAGTCATTTTTGGGTCAATTTGGGTTCTTCCCCAAGAGGGTGCTGGCACTGCCCAGGCTTCCCAGGGAATGGGCACTGCCCTGAGGCTGCCACAGCTCCAGGAGTGTTTGGACAGCGCTACCAGGCACACGGGGGGATTGTTGGGGTCTGTGCAGGGCCAGGAGCTGGACTGGATGATCCCTGTGGGTCCCTTCCAGCTGAGAACGTTCCATGATTCTGTGATTCCATGGGGTGAGGGATGTGGTGCAGGCCATGGGGAGCAGTGACCTTGCCAGAGGGAACGTGGGAGGACAGAGACAGTTTGGGTGGGTGGGCTTTGGTGACCAATGGGACACGAGCTTGGGGACCAACGGGGGAGGCAACACAGGCAGGGCATGTCCCAAAGCCACCAGGTGATCACCAAGTGAGCTCACACCTCAGTGCAGGGGGGAGGAGATGGAGAGGCAGGAGGTGACAGAGGGGCAGGATGTGACAGAGGGGCAGGAGGTGGCAGAGGGGCAGGAGGTGACAGAGGGGCAGGAGGTGACAGAGGGGCAGGAGATGACAGGAGGGCAGGAGGTGACAGAGAATCAGAAGGTGACAGAGGGGCAGGAGCAGCAGGATTATGGCCCCTGCCCAGCTGGACTGACAACATCTCTCATGGACGCACAGCAGGAAGGTGTGAAACCCCATTTAATGCCCAGGTCCTCTAAACCTGCTATCAAAAATGAGGTTCCTCATTACAATTCCTTTATTTCTCTCACATTCAGAGCTGCCAGCGAAGGGTCAACAGCACTTATGAAATTTTCAATTCTCGCAGGTTTTGAATTTACATGTTTTTTCTGTGTCTGAGCTGGAAGAAGATTATGAATAAAAGATTAAAATTGGAGGTCTCCAATCATTTAAGAGCAATGCAATGAGCATTTATTCCTGGAACAAGCAGGAGCCAAACACCACCCCGTGCATACCAAAAATTAGCAGCAAACTTCAAAGAGGGCCTAAACAAAAGGCTGTGCTCTTTGATGTGACACTGCTGGGGTGTGGGGAGGGGTGAACCTGGGGACCCGGAAATCTCTGGGCTCTGCAGGGTCTCGGGAGCAGAGCAGCATCCTCCTTGACTCCAGACACTTCAGAGGAGACACAAGTGTGCCTGCTCCATTGCTGCAGTTCTGTCACTGAGAGGTGGAAAGGACCTTGCTCAGGGAGTGGAGTTCTTCAGAGAGATGGAGGGATGGCTGGTGGGAAAAGGAAGGGGGCTAGGACAGATTTGTTTGAAGTAGGATGTGGCTGGGGCAGGAGGAACGGGAGAGAAGGAGCACAGGGAAGTCAAGGTGGGCCTGAGTGGGGCAGTGGCTGAAATAAGAGCCCAGGGCAAGCTGTGCCTGGTGTGGAGAAGGGCTTTTCATAAGTAGAGGCAACAGTTTATTGAGCACAGGCTTTGCAAAGGAAACAAAAGCTCCAGTGAAATCTTTGGCTTCTCTGCTCAGAGAGATGAAAACAGGGTGGGTCTTGCTGGTGTGTGGCCCCTTCTCTGGCCATGGGCACATTTCTGCTCATGTTTTCACCAAGAAAAAAAACCCATCAATTACTCCTATCAATACCTGACCTTCCTCCCTGAATCTTTGCTTTTCCAGGCCCTTTCATCTCCGTTCACTTCTTTATCAGTGCTCTGGTACATCAGGGATGAGGCGCAGACATGGTTTGTCATTCCCAGCACAGCCCCTCCCTCTCAGGGTTTGTTGGGATAAGGGGCATCCCGCCTGAGGGGAGGTGTGAGGCTCCTCAGTGCTGCTCCTGCCTCTGTTTCCTGGTGCTTTCCGAGTCCTGCTCCTTCCTGAGCCCCTCCACACCACAGGTCCTGTGCCCACACCGTGTCTGACAGTGACCAACACCCCCCTGTGCCTGCAGTGGGCTGGGATTGCCTGTTCAGGGGGGCTGGGATTGCCTGTTCAGGGGCTGGGATTGCCTGTTCAGGGGGTTGGGATTGCCTGTTCAGGGGCTGGATTGCCTGTTCAGGGGCTGGGATTGCCTTTCAGGGGGCTGGGATTGCCTGTTCAGGGGGGCTGGGATTGCCTTTCAGGGGGCTGGATTGCCTGTTCAGGGTCTGGGATTGCCTGTTCAGGGGGCTGGGATTGCCTGTTCAGGGGGCTGGGATTGCCTGTTCAGGGGGCTGGGATTGCCTGTTCAGGGGGCTGGGATTGCCTGTTCAGGGGGGCTGGGATTGCCTGTTCAGGGGGCTGGGATTGCCTGTTCAGGGGGGCTGGGATTGCCTGTTCAGGGGGGCTGGGATTGCCTGTTCAGGGACTGGGATTGCCTGTTCAGGGGCTGGGATTGCCTGTTCAGGGGCTGGGATTGCCTGTTCAGGGGGCTGGGATTGCCTGTTCAGGGGGCTGGGATTGCCTGTTCAGGGACTGGGATTGCCTGTTCAGGGGGGATGGGATTGCCTGTTCAGGGGCTGGGATTGCCTGTTCTGGGGGCTGGGGCTGGCAGAGGACAGGCAGCAGAAGAGTTTGTAACCAGGAGAGGCTGGCAGCACTCCAGCCATGCCCAGCCAGGACATGCCACATCCCTGGATGGGACACTCAGCGCTGCAGAACAACCTGACCTGGGACAAGTGGCAGTGACACCAAGACCATGGTGCTGGACAGGAGAACCTTGAGCTCCCAGCCCTGCTCCATCCTATGAAATATCCAGGCAGCAAAACCTTTTTAAGTGGCAGAACTCGTTGATAAATGCTGCACATGGAGCACCTAAATGTTGTCACACAGCTTTCCGAGATATTTCCACACCTTCCACTCTCCAGACTGATTTTCCCTGAGATATGTGAGTTTTGAGTTTTTCTTCCTGAAAGCCCTGTGCCCGAACCAGAAAAGAAGGATGGAGTCTGCAAGCTCAGGGTTCTAACTTTGTTTTTTCTTCCTGATCTCTCTTTTCTCTCTCTGCCCTGCACGAGCAGACTCCCCCAGGTCAGGAGGCCCCAGACCCTTTTCTACCATTTCTCTCACTCAACCACCTTCTACAATGTATTTTTATTTACAATTCTACACCAATTAATTCATACCTATTCTAAACATGCAAGTGCTGCCTAAACCAATCTTGTGTGCCCTGTCACAGCAGAAGATGGAGTCTGGAGAAGAAGAACAGCACAATGCCCTGACTCCTCCATCTTCACCTCCCAACCTCCATTCTAAAAATCCCAAATTCTACATTTTCACCCTGTGACAAACTTGATTGCTTCTCACTTGATTTATTTCACACTCTTGTGGCTTGTAATTCTTCATGTAATGTTGGTAATCATTCCCGTGGGCTGAGATCAAAGACAGTGTCGTTTTGGGCTCTATGACAGGGTCCCAGACCTCTCTACCAGGGTCCCAGACCCCTCAGGGCAGCCAGAGGGATGCCCTGGACTCCAACATTCCACCTTTTCCACCAGCAAGGGCTTGACACTGCAGCAGGCAGCATCCTCCCCGTGAGCCGTCCCTGTCCTGTGTCCCCAGGAGGTTCCAGCCAGGCGTGGCAGAGGCAGCAGCGAGGGGCTGGTGTCTGTCCAGAGGGTGGCAGCTGAGGCAGCAGTGCCCCTGCAACAAGACAAGAGGTGGCAGCCTCAGCTTGTGCCTGCCCCTGCTGAGCAGGCACGGACAGGGCCCTGGGACAGGGACCTGGGACAGGGATCTGGGACAGGGACCTGGGACAGGGATCTGGGACAGGGACCTGGGACAGGGAGCTGGGACAGGGATTTGGGACAAGGATCTGGGACAGGGACCTGGGACAGGGATCTGGGACAGGGATCTGAGACAGGGACCTGGGACAGGGATCTGGGACAGGGACCTGGGACAGGGATCTGAGAGAGGGACCTGGGACAGGGACCTTGGACAGGGAGCTGGGACAGGGATCTGGGACAGGGATCTGAGAGAGGGACCTGGGACAGGGACTGGGACAGGGATCTGGGCCAGGGACCTTGGACAGGGACCTGGGACAGGGACTGGGACAGGGATCTGGGACAGGGATCTGGGACAGGGACCTGGGCCAGGGATCTGGGACAGGGACCTTGGACAGGGAGCTGGGCCAGGGATCTGGGACAGGGACCTTGGACAGGGAGCTGGGACAGGGACCTTGGACAGGGAACTTGGACAGGGACCTCCTGCGGGCAAAGCTTGGCTTGCAGGGGGATATGGGCAACTGAATACTGAACCAATATGATTTCACCAGAAGCTGTTTATTGTTTACAACACAACTCCAAGTATAGATTCTCAGTCTCCGGTCCACATGGGCACACATCTCTGGGTTGGCCAAGATGCAGGTACGTGTCCTTCAGGACATCCAATTGGTCAAATGTCCATCATCACATTGTGCCTTCTGTCTGCAGGGTTTACATTCCTTGTGGACAGTTTCTCAGGCCCTCTGTTCTCACTTCAATCCTGTTATTTTCACAGTAACCTTGATGAATCCCTGAGAACCCTGAAAATAAGACTGCAGGTGGCTTGGTGAGATTTCTCATGAACAGTTTGGCTGGTGCATCAGAATGTCCTGTTACACAGATCCACTGCTACACTGGCTCCCAGTATCTCCAGCTGCTTGCAGTCAGCCTGGAGATACTGCCCTGGAAGAAAGAAACCACGAGACTCCTCATAGCTCACCTGCTCTGGTTTCCATTCCCTTCCCTTGCCCCTGCCCTCCTGACCCTGAAAGCCTCCCTCTGTCGCTGTAGGACATGGAATGAATTCTCAGAAGGTAAGAAAAAGAACATTTATTCAAACTGTGATTTCTTTATATACTCTTTACAGAGACCAATATGATTGGATAAGCAAAGCTAACACCTCTTCAACCACACTGGTTAAGCCAGAGGGTCACCAAGAAATCTCTCCTCTAAAAAGAATGAACAACGTAGATGCAGTTAGAAAAACATTTATTTTTGTGTACAGCAAATCACCTGGGAAAGAAATTTCACACACCAAAACATCTCAGACATGAAATCAGGGCTACATCCCACCTCCTCTCCTTCAGCTTCCTCACTGAGGGCAGTGGCCAGGGTGGGAAACACCTGGGGTGCTCAGGGATTCCATGGGACTCCAGTGGTGATAGGAAAAGGGGGGGAGGTTTTGAAATGAAAGAAGGCAGGGTCAGGCAAAGTGCCCATTCCAGATGTTAGGAATTAGGATGTTAGATATTCTGACAGATATTAGGATATTTGGACTAGGTATTGGGAAGAAATTCTCCCCTGTGAGGGTGGTTGTTGGAAAAGGTGAAAGTTTGACAAGGAAGTTTCACAGATATGTAGGCTGAGCAGAAAGCTCTCTGAAAGTGGAATAGAGATGGAAGCAAGTTTTGATATAGAAGAATAAAAGATGTCTAAAATAAGAATTGCTGAGCCAGACAACTAAGAAAGCAAAGGTTAAGTCAAGTTGGAAAGAGGTTTTATAGCTAGAGCAAAGGATATTTTGACCACAAACAAAAATGATGTTTTAACCAAGCAGAAATAGGTCTTAGGAAGAGCAAAAGATACCATAGACAAATAAAAACCATATTTTCACCAAGTAGAAAAAGCGTCTAAGAATTTTCCACTGCAAGAAAACAGAAAAACAACTTTAAGCTTGAACTGTAACATACTAACTCGAGGTGATTGGGTAGTACTAACCATAATATGATAATGTTAGTAGTTATGACAGGCCATAGGTAATGGTAAAAGTATTGTAAGATGCTGGTTGGTTGCTAGGTATTAAGATGCTCAGCAAAGAAAGATATAACCAGAATTGTAACCAGAATGAAGGTGGCTCCAGGTATGCCTATGAGCTGGAGCTGGCAGCTTTAGGATAACATGACCCATGACCCACGACTGCTGTGACTTTGTCCATGCAATAAACAGCATTTCTAAGAGCTGCCTGTTGTCCCACATCTCTTGTTGAGGCTCTTACAGGTGCTGAGGCCCTGGCACAGGGTGCCCTGAGAAGCTGTGGCTGCCCCTGTGTCCTGGTTTAGGGCAAATTTGGGAGGAAGCCTCTAAATGGGGTCCCTCTGGAAAGCAAACCCCAAAGGCTCCTCCCCCCAGCTGGTCCAGGAAAAGAACTTCCTCGGAGAAAAGTGGAAAAAATTATTTATTTAACAAACAAAATGCCCACAAGCATAAAGAATAATATGAAACAATAAAAGCTCCAAAAAGAGATGGCAAACTTGAGGAAATCCCTGCCGTGGGTAGCTCAGCTCACTCAGTTTTTATCACTCCCAGCCCCTTTGGAGGTCCAGGCCCCACAGGTGCCAGCCCTCGGTGCTTCTCTGGGGTTTTCAGTCCGGAGCAGATTTAAACAGTCCCAAAAAAAAGGGAAAAAAAAAAAAAAAAAAAAAAAAGAAAACAGTCTAGGGAACGTCCCTGCCCTAGCTAGCTAAAACTAACTAAAAAGCAAAAAACATCTCTGTCCCAGCTGCCAGTCTGTGCTTCAGACACAGTCTGGAGAGGAATGTGCAGGAGTGAGAGCTGTTCTCAAAACAAACTTGGCACTTCTCCTTTCCCTGCTCTGCTCTCAGAGCCAGTCCTAAAGGCCCAGAATTCACTGTACAGCACAGACGGAACAACAACTGGGGATACAAACACCATAAAGTCACCCTAGGACACCCTGCATCCCTGGCAGTGCCCACGGCCAGGCTACAATGGCTTGGAGCAGCCCGGGATGGTGGAAGGTGTCCCTGCCCATGGCAGGATCTCTCCCAGGCTCGGTGAGTCCTGTTCCACCTCCCTGGGAGTGTCCCTTGAGCAGGGCAGTGCCCGAGGGGACAGCTGTGACAGGGACAGCTCGCTGCCTGCAGGAGGATGGCAGCACAGAGCTCCTTCCCGGGAAAAGCAGAGTTGCAGCGCGTTTTAAATTCCCCGCACACGCATCCAGGAGGGAGCCTGGGCTTTTGTTTTCTCTCTGCAGAGAGCCTGTCAGAGGCACCCACCTCTGGGAGCACAGGATGGACAGACAGACGTGGCTGGGCTGAGCAATGCTCGGGGTGTGCTTCTGGGAGCCTTGACGAGCCCTGCAGTGCTGACAGCTCCCTGCCCTTGCAAAGCTGTGCCTCCAGTCCCAGCCTCTCCCCACCGCTGACAAAATCTCATCCTCAGCTTTAGCACACCCTCGTTTCAGCAGCAAAGACCTGACGGGAGTGCTCTGGAAGAGGGACTGATCCTGTCCCTGAACAGGGCCCTCCCTGCTCACCCTGCCCTTGCCAAGAATCCACAGCTGGATCCTGTTCTGTCCCAGAGCTCCTGCTGCAGTCTGAGAAAACCTTTATTCTCACAGCCCGTGACTGGGACATCTCATTGTGGCCTTGCAGTACTTAAAAGTGGCTTACAAAAAAAAAGGGATATTAACTTTTTTCATGGGCAGAGTGACAGGACAAAGGGGAATAACTTGTAACTGAAAGAGACTAGGTTTGGATGGAATACTGGGAAGAAATTCCTCCTTGTGAGGCGGGGGAGGCCCTGGCACAGGGTGCCCAGAGAAGGACAGAGTAGGGATGGAAGTAAGGCAGGGCTGGAAGAGTGGTGGAGTGGATGGAATGTCCTGCAGACAGCCATGGGTTTTCCTGGGCCAGCACCAGTGATATTTCCACCCAAACCCGCTGCTTCTCCACACAGACTCCATGGCACCCCTGAGCCACGTGGAAGGATAAGAGTCAACAAGAGGAAACAGCCTCAGGCTGGGGCAGGGAAGTTTAGGCTGGATATTAGGAAGAATTTCTTCCCTGAAAGGGTAGTCAGGCACTGGCACAGGTTTCCCAGGGCAGTGGTGGAGTCTGCATCCTTGGTGGGATTTAAAAGATGTGCAAATGTGGCGCTTGGGGACATGATTTAGTGGTGGAGGTGGTAGTGCTGAGTTAATGGCTGGACCTGATGGTCTTAAAGGGCTTTTCCTTATGATTTCCTTATGAACCTTAATGACTCTGTGATTCTGTGAAAGGTCAAAGCAGAAAGTACTGCTGGGAGAAGGAAACCTGGCACAGGAAAGGAAAGGCAGCAGGCTCTCCCAGTGACAGCCTCACCAGCTGCCACCAGCTGCTCTCCTGGTCTGGGCATGCTGGGGAGAAGCACAAGGGGAGCTAAAATGGGAGATTCCTGTCTTGGTCCTCTGTGCCTTCCGTCTGAGCTCCAGGAGCAGTGGGGATGGCTCCCTGCCCGTTTGTCTAACCCCCACTCGTGTTTCCTTTAATCCTGCTTTATTCCTTGATCGTGGGTGCCACCAGCCTTCCCTTCACCATTCCTGCTGGGATTTTGCAGCCAAGTCCCCCCACAGCTACTCACACACAGAAACTGCTCTGCTGCTGCACTGCAGAGACTCTGGAATCAGAAACACTAAGGCTGGAAAAGCCCTGCAAGATCACCGAGCTCAACTATTAAACCCAGCACTGCCAGGGCCACCACTGGACCCTGCAGCCAAGTGCCACATCTGTAAGGTTTTCAAAAACTTGCAGGGGTGGTGACTCCACCACTGCCCTGGGCAGCCTGTGCCAATGCCTGGCAGCCCTTTCAGTGAAGGAATTTCCTCTAATACCCAACCAGAACATCCCCTGGCACAGGTAGCTGGGAGCAGAGCCTCACCCCCACCTGGCTCCGAGCTCCTTTCAGGTAGATGCAGAGGGTGATGAGATCCCCCTGAGCCTCCTCTCCTCCAAGCTGAGCTCCCTCAGCTGCTTCTATTCAACCCTGCCCAAGCTCCACTGCCCTGCTCTGGGTGTGCTCCAGCCCCTCAGTCCAGCCCCTGCCATGGGCTGAGGGTCCTGCCTGCAATCTGCCCCCCCAGCACCAGCAGTGCCCCTGTGCCTGTGCCCCACACCCCACCTCACACCAGCAGGGTCCCCACAGTCTCTTCCAGACAAGGGCAAAGCCCCCAAAGAGATGTTTTTAGAGGCAAAGAGACCTCAGGCATTGTCTGTCATCGGTGCTGCCCTCTCCTCTCACCTTGCTAGCCATGACCTGCTTGGACTTCTTTGGGCTCTCACCCACCTCCATCAGCACTGAGGAGCAACTGCCCAATCCAGCGGCCAGGAAATGCCTTCAGCAGCCACAAACTCCCACGCAACCCACTTTGTTTGTTGACCTGCAGAGGCCAGAACCTGAAAAGGGTGAGCACTGACTCGGGCTTACCTGGGACTCACTGGCTGGCACGTCCCTCCCACAGCCCCAGCCCACGTGTGGCTCAGCCCTTGGCTCCCCTCTCCCCTGGCCATTGCTCCTGGGCTTCTCCCCATGCCAGGCAGGGCTCCCCTACCTTTTGCACCGTGCTTTGTGCTGCCAAAGCGGAGCAGAGCATGAAATATGAACGAGGCGCCGCGGCCTGTCGCGTGCTGCTGGGCTGGACCCGCGTTCGATTAGCCCTGATGTTTCTTTCATGAGTGAGAGGCTTTTTTCCCCTCTCTGGAGCTCTCTGTGGTGAGCTCGGGGCTCAGTCACGGAAGCAGCTGGCTGATTAACCACCCGCTGCTGCTGCCTGCTGCTCCTGCTGCATCCAGCCCTGCTCTGCTCCCTCCTGCCCCCGGCCCCGCCACCGCTGTCCCCCGCAGCTCTGGGGGGAGCTGGCATCTGCCTGCCCCCTCTCCCTGAGCTGCATTCCCAGGGCTCATCCCCAAATGCAGAGGGGTTTTCACCCCGTGGTGTCTCAGGCTGGTTTTCCCGAGATATGTTGGTTAAGAGTCTTTTTTCTTTGAAAGCCCATGCCAGAAGCAGAGGAAAAAGTCAGGGTTCGCTAGTTCAGATTTCTCAATGTTGTTTATTATTTTTTATCTCTCAGTTCTTTCAGTGCCCAGCAAAGGTCCTTGCTGCAGCAAGAGCATGAGGTGACTCCCCCAGGTCAGGAGGGCTCAGACCTTTTGTACCTTTCTCTGACCCAACCATTGTCCACAATGATGTATTTTTTTATTTACAATTAATTACCAATACCTACTACCTATGTCAGACACGTCACTTCTATCCTAAACCAATCCCCTGTGACCCACCACAGCAGAAGATGGAGGACGAGGACAAGAAGGACAAGAAGGACAAGAAGGACAAGAAGGACAAGAAGGACAAGAAGGACAAGAAGGACAAGAAGGACAAGAAGGACAAGAAGGACAGGGCCACACCCTGATTCCTCCCTCTTGCCTTCCCTGACTCCGTTCTAAAAACCCCAAATTCTACATTTGCACCCTGGGATAAACTAACTACTATTTACATCAAACTCTTGTGGCTTGTAACTCTTTGTACAAGGTTGGCAGTTTCTCCCGTGGACTGAGGGCAAGGACAGTGCCACCTTGGGCTCTGTGCCAGGGTCTCTAACCCCCTGCCAGGGTTCCAGACCCCTTTCCCAGGTTCCCAGACCCCCCTGCCAGGGTTCCAGACCACCCAGGGCAGCCAGAGGGATGCCCTGCACTCCCACGTGGTGGGGCAGGCACGGTGGAGCAGCTCTGCTGGTGGAGGTGTTTGGAGCCTGCATGGTGAGGAGGACACAGCTCAAGGTGTGGAGCCAGAGACCTCCTGCACCAAGGACACAGCTCCTGCTTCTGCTCCAGGGACACGGGTTTGGCTCCCAAACAGGCTGATAAATGCTCTCTCTTCAGGAAGATCCTGATGATTTTCCTAATGACCAGGCCTGGCTCTGGAGAATTCTGCTGGGCTATTTCAGGCAGCTAATTGTACCTAGCAAGGACGTTCCTACTGTTCAAATTTTCACTTATCTGGGACAACATGAGTGCTAACAGCTTCCCAGAGCTGCTCTGAGGGGCTGAGAGAAGGGGACACAGCAGAGACTGCAGTGCTCCTGTGCCTCTCTCTGTCCCTGTGCTTTCCCAGGGTAACCTTGGAGCTGATGTGTGCCTTCAGTTTGGAAACTCTGTGCTTCCCAACTCCCCTCAGCTCTTCTTGTGCAGGAGCAGCCATTCCCTCCTAGCTCCGTCCACACACATGAGAGCATGGCTCGTGCTTGGCAGTCTTCCTCTCAAAGCAACCAGCTGCAGGAGGCACCCAAGGCACCAGAACTTTGCACAAATGTAAATTCTCAAGTCTCTGAAAAGGGATTTTGTAGGTGAGGTGAAAACTTTCCTCTGCCTTTCCACCCCCTGAATGGCACCTGTGCTGTTAATCGTGTGCATGTGTGAAATTTCTAAGGCAGTGCTGGTGGGGGGCAAAAAAAAAATCTGTGCTGGTGAAGATTTTCAGCTCAAGGGCAATCTTGATCTACTTTTGAAGTAGCTGTGCTTGGAGCTGGGGGCTGGACTGTGGATCTCCAGGGAGCCCTTCCAGCAAAAATCCTTGGCTGAATCTTGTTTCATGACAGCCCCAGCACCACAGCCCCCCTGGACTCTGTGATTTTGCTCTTTCCCTGCTGGAACAACCCAGCCCATCCTCTCTAAGGTTTCTTTGCTCTGGGAAAAGCTCTGGCCTTTCTCTCAGGTTGACTTGTTGACCTTCAACCAGTGCCATTCAGAGCCTGTCACTCTGCTCCAGGGAGGATTTTTCTGTCTGCCTACATGTGCTGTGAGCACTGGGTGCAGCTCAAGAGTTTTGACCTTTAATAGAGAGGGGATCATGTCCCAGAGCTCTCCATGCCCTCAGCCAAGGGCACAGGGCTTTCCATGCCCTGTTAAGTGTAAGCTAAGTTTTATTTATAAATTTTAAGTGATAATAGATTTATATTCTATCAATTTAAAGTTTTTACACTTCCCACACTCTGAGGGGAGGCCATGTGCTGGAGCAGGGATTGTCTCCAACACACCACAGGTCCAGCCATTCTGCTGGAATAAGTGGAGCCATGACAGGATGAGAGCTGAGACGAGCAGTGCCCCACTTCTTACCCCCAGCTCCCACAGCCTCCCCTATCTTGGCAGGGCAGGTTTTGGGAGCATGTCGCAAACAAACCAGTAAATATTCCCCCAGGACTGGCAGGAGGCACAAGATCACCTTAGCATTGCCCTAGATGTAATGAGGGGAGGCATCATGCAAATCAGTGCTGCTCCAAGCTAGATGCAAACAGAAAAGCCCTGCCTGGCATCCCTCCCAGGCTCCTCCAGCCCGGCTCCAGGGAATGCAGCCACTGCCAAAAAGAACAACGGGGCCAACAACAACGAACTTGCAGCCTAATCCACAACAACAGAACAGTTACAGGTCTCCTGGATTCAGGAGCTGTGGTAACAGTGATTTCTCATCTGTTTTGGCCAAAGGACTGGACTTTAGTGACATCTTTAGACCCTCCTGCAGATATCAAAGCCACTGGATGTCTACAAAGCATGATTGCCGTTAAAGGGCCTGAAGGCAAGACAGCAGTCATTCCTCCTTTCCTTGTACAGAAACCTATCACAGTATTATATTCTTATAATACAAGATAATCTTCAAATTAAACAATACCTAATATGAATAGATTTTGGCAAAAGAGTCTTAAATTGTATTAACTTAAACAATACTTAAAATGAATAGATTTTGGTAAAAGAATCTTAAATTGCATTAACTTTATAGAACCCACATGTAAAAACTTTAAACTGATAGAATATAAATCTATTATCACTTAAACTTTATAAATAAAGCTTAGACTTAGCTTATACTTAACAGTGCCTAAACTTAAACTAAATCATTAGAAATTACTTTTAATATTAACAGACTACTGAAATATAAGTTAGATTTAAATATAGTAAAGGATTCTAATTAAAATTTCACTTCTATTTTACTGTCCATTGTGAGAGTAAGTCTTCTCTCTGTGGGTTTTTGCACAAGGAAGGGATGAATGCTTTCTATTTCCAGTTTGGGGAGCCTGGCCGTGCCCGGGGCTGCAGCCCCAGCTGCCTCCCTGCCTGGTGGGGTGTCGCAGTCCAGGACATCCCTCTGGCCACCCTGGAGGGTTTGGAGACCGGACAGGGGGTCTGGGATCTGTCCAAGGGGCTCAGCCAGCCTCACACAGAGCCCAGGAGGGCACTGCCTCTGATCCCTGTCCATGGCAGTGAATGCCCACAGTGTGTGAAGAATCACAAGCTGAGAGAATTCAAAATAAGTAGTAGTTAGTTTATCACAGAGTGTGAATGTAGAATCTAGGATTTTTAGTATATGGGTTTGAAGAGATAAGATGGAGGAATTGGGGAGTGGTCCTGTCCTCCTTGTTCTTGTTCTTTTCCCCCATTTTCTGCTGAGTTGGATCACAAGGGTTGGTTTAGAGTAGAAATGACATGTTAATATAGGCAGTAAGTATTGGTAAGGTTTTGTGAATAAAACGTTCGTTGTGGGCAGTGGTTGGGTCAGGGAATGGTACAAAGGGCCCGGGACCCTCTGACCCGCCCAGTCCTGCCGCGTGTCCTGCTCTGCTGGGGACGCCCTGCAGAGCTGAGACAGAGCTGAGAGATAATGAAAGAATAAACAACCCTGGAAACACGGACTGGCAGGCTCAGTTTGTCTTCTCTGGCTCCGGTGTGAGACCTTTCAGGCAAGAAACGCTCAAAAACCCTACACACCTCAGGGAACAGCAACCCTGCGAGCGGGGATGCTCCGGCAGCCCAGCCCCTCTCCCCGGCCCTGCCCCGGCTGTGCCTCGGCGATCCCGCGGCCCCGGGGAGCGCCTGACACGCGATTCCTCCCGCACCGACAGCGCTTCACACGCTACCGCTGCCACAACACAGCCGGCGGCTGCTCCGGCACACACACACAAATACACACACACAAACACACACACAGAGGCTCGCCCTGCATCTCCCAGGGCTGTCCTCCTCCCAGCCAGCATCCCAGCAGGTGCTGCCGGGGCTGTGCTGGGCAGGGAGTGCTTGGCGGAGTGTTGGCACCCTGGAAACTGAGAGTTTTGGGCACTGCGTTTGACCCGAGGCTGTGGAAAAGGATCCCGAAGCTGACTGATGGCACTGAGATTGTGGGTGTGTAGTTTGGGTGGAATTGTGCGATGTCACAGGGTGAAAAGTTAAAGTTTAGGATTTTAGTATATAGTAATATACATGGGGCAAGATGGAGACTTTAGGGTGGAGGTTAGTTGTTCTTTTTTCACCTTCTTCCTCCTTCCTCTTCATGGGTTTGGGTGGTTTTCTGTAACTGAATATTAAAGTCCACATTGCGGACTTCAAGTGGTTAAAGTAAAAATAATTTAGGTGCATTTCACAATTGGATGGATTGTCCTTGAAAAGACCTTATAGAGATAGAAAGGAGCTCCATTTTCCTCTTATTAACTAGAGGTACTGCAGAACTCATGGCTTGTCAGGCTGTACTATAGATAAGATTTCATAAATATCTGAGTTCAAACACAAACTTTGTCTCTCATGCAATTAATCCTGACCTTGGCAGGTTCAGGGGTGACTGGGGAAACCTTTGGTTACCTGTGTCCAGGCTATCAGAGCAGAGGCGTTCACCCTGGGGACATGCAGGACAGTCCTGTGCCCTGCTGTGGTCAGAGGGGGTGTCTGGCAAGCCCCATTGTGGCTGCAGAGGATGGCTCCTCTCCTCTCCTCTCCTCTCCTCTCCTCTCCTCTCCTCTCCTCTCCTCTCCTCTCCTCTCCTCTCCTCTCCTCTCCTCTCCTCTCCTCTCCTCTCCTCTCCTCTCCTCTCCTCTCCTCTCCTCTCCTCTCCTCTCCTCTCCTCTCCTCTCCTCTCCTCTCCTCTCCTCTCCTCTCCTCTCCTCTCCTCTCCTCTCCTCTCCTCTCCTCTCCTCTCCTCTCCTCTCCTCTCCTCTCCTCTCCTCTCCTCTCCTCTCCTCTCCTCTCCTCTCCTCTCCTCTCCTCTCCTCTCCTCTCCTCTCCTCTCCTCTCCTCTCCTCTCCTCTCCCAGGGTTCGGACTCCATCTGCTGTAACAAAAGTGGAATTTCTGCAGCTTGCTCTGCGCCCCCCGTGCTGGGGGAACAGGCAGCACTGAGCAGGAGGAATCCAGAACAGGCAGGGATGGACGGGGCTGTGGATGCAGCCTTGGGAAGCCCGGGGATTTCCCGGGGAGACTGAAACTTCCACTCAGCTTGATTAGAAAGAGCACCTGGAGTGTTCTAACCCAGCAGCAGGAGGACAGAGACCCCTGGGTGTGGTCCCCCCAGCCCTGCCCGTGTGCATCAGGGCGTTTCGCAGCACCCCTGTGACACATGAACATTTCTGTGCAGATGCCTGGGACTGTGGGGAGGAGCAGCTGCCACCCCAGGGTGCTGCCTGGGAGTGCCCATCAGGGCTGCACGTCCGTGGAGGCTGCACTGGAGCATGCACAGGGCAGGGCTGCAGGGCTCTAGTTGCAAAAAAAAGCTGCTGTCCCTTTCCCCAGCGCTCTGCCCGGAGAAATCAGAGGCCACCCCTCCAGATGGGACACCCTGCTCCTCTGCCCACACCCCAGGACTCTGTCCCTCCCTGGCCATGCCCCTCACACCCTGCATGTCAGCAGTCTGTAGCCAGCTGTGTTTGCTGCAGAGAGAGAGGGAACAGAGCTGGATGTGGCTCTGATGCCCCTTCTGTCTCCTCCCTGCTCTTACCTGCCCCTGGCTCCACTGGCAGGGACATGTGGGCAGCTCCTGCCCATTTATGTGTGAGGAAAGAGAAAATCCAGACCGGTGATTTTCTCTGGGGGGCTGAGCACAGATCAATCTCACTCTGCGCTCTGAAGCCTAAAGGACACCTTGAAAACTTCTTTTGTCAGGAAAGAAGCTGATTCCTCACTCCCCGAGGCTCCTTGGGGACTTCCCAATAGATTTCCAGCGTCTGAGGGAGCCTCTTCCCTCTGCCCCTTCCCCAGGCACTCCCTGGCAGTGTAAAGCCATGGCTGAGCAGGGCATCCCCGGGCTGGGCTGGCATGCAGGGAGCATCCTTGTCGTGGATCTCCTTCCTCATGGGGTCCTTGCAGTCTCTGCTTTCTGTGGCCACTGCCCAGGTGACCTCACATCCCCAGACGTGCCCAGGGACAGTTTCATTCAGGTCCTCCAGGTCCTGGCAGAGGCAGTCGGATCCTGGCTGCTCTCCATCCCCAGGATGGGGCTGCAGGTGGACGCATGAGGTGGGAGAACTTTGCAGATCAGATGGGGCCAGACCCCCGCAGTGGGATGGGAGTGGATTCAGGAGGCTTCCATGAAACTGGAGTTTCCCTCTCCTCCCTCCATCCCTCTTGGCTCCCCCAGCTCCCAGTCCCAGCTGTGCACAGCAGAGTGGACAGAAATCTCCCTACAGAGTGTGGGAGTGGGGGGAAGGAGTCAGCAGACACCCCCCAGCCCCTCACAACCCCTTTCCCTCCCCCTTTAGCTGCTTCTGGCAGCCCCAAATTAGGGATGAAAGCTTAACGGGACAAATCTTCATGGAGGTGACAAGCAGCACTTTGGGCTTCTTCAAAACAGCCACGACAGCCCCCTGCCCCCTACCCCATGGCAAACACAGGTCACCCCAGCCCTTACTTTGCTCCAGGTGGGAGAGCTCACCACAGGCATGGGAATGTCCCCATGTCCCATCAGCTCCAGGCAGGGCGCCTCGCTTTGATACTGTAATTTAGCACCACGAAAACAGTTGCATTCTGAAATTAAACATACAAGGAGCTCTCCTTAAGCTGGGGGAATTATTTCCACATCATTTCAAATTTTCTGCTCTATTAATTTCCCTCTAGTCTGTCATTTTCTTCATTTGTCCCACAGCTCCTGGGGTTCAGCAGAGCCAGCACTAGGCATGAGGCTCAGTCCCTTCTCCTCAGGCTAAATTATGGTGGCTGGCTGGGCTCTCTGGTTCCCTGGAAGTTCAGCTGAGTGCTGGGTTTGCAGGCCAGTGCTGCCTTGGGATAATGGGTGCTCCTCTGGCTCAGCATCAGCTCCAGTCCTTCCAAAGGCACAGGACTGCCTCAGCCTGTCCCCTCACAGCAGCTCCCACCTTTGCTTCAGGCTGGAGGGTGCTGAGAGAGCCTGGGCCTTCCCACAGGGATGCTGGCAGTGCTGAGAGCTGCTGCCACCTCTTGTCCTCTCCTGACTCTTGGTCTGGTGGCACAGAGGGCTGGTGGTGGCAGGGGGATGCAGCCTGAGGGGAGCAATTGCATCCATGGGATCATGGAACAGTTAATGCTGGAAAAGCCCTCTGAGATCATCAGCTACTGCCATTTTCTCCACTGATCCATGTCCCCAAGTGCCACATCCACACGGTTTTTGGACACTTCCAGAGATGCTGACCCCACCCCGGGCAGCCTGTGCCAGTCCATGACCAGCCTGGTGTCTTTGATCCCAGTGCATTGCAAGTCCCACCTGCCTCAGGAACAACCTCCTGGGGCTGTGTTCCTGTGACAGGAGAAAAGAGCCACTCGAGGACAGGCACCTGACCTGCCTCTGCCTCACTGCTCTCCTCTGTCTGCCCAGGGAGTGTGGGCACTCCAAAAATGTTCTGAGCAACACTTGGGTGGGACCAGCCCCAGGGCAGCACCTGGAAACATCTTTGAAGAAGATTTATATGTGCTGAACATCCCCCATGACCACCCTCAGCTCCAACACAGGCATCACCACCCCATGGAAAGGCAAAGGGCTCTCCCTGCCCAGCCCTGTCCCCTCTGCGTCCTTGCTCATTCCTGCCATCTCAGAGCTGCCCACACTGGCTCCTGGCTCTAGTGCTCAGATCCTTCCTGCCCTCATGGTTCAAAGGACTCTTGAAAATTCAGGATTGGGGCAGGGACAGCCTGGGCTCTGCCCTGTGCTGCAGATGAGCACTGGATGCTTTTCAGCATCAGGGGCTGCATTAATCCCCCTCCTCCCCAGTCTTTTTGCATTGACTTCCCCACGGTGGTCCCTCATTAGCATCCCACTGCTGTCCTCCAGCTGCTCTCCCTGTTTACACCGATTCCAAGACTGTGGTAGGACTTTATGAATCATTTATCTTAAGCAGCAATTATTGTACAAACAAGTCATAAATACTGCGTCGATCAGCCAGCTCTGAACACCCGAGACAAAGAGAGAGGCATAAACATCACAGGAGATGGACTGAGAGAGGAATTTTCTCTATTACAGGAGCCCCCTCATCTTCTCCCTGCTCACACAGGCAATTTCAGGGATGCCTGGGGTACCTGGGCTGAGATGGATTCCAAGGATTTTAACCAAGGGCAGAAGGCAGGAGCAGTCTGGCTGGAACAGGGCAGCAATAAATAGACAAAGTGCCCATCCCAGATATTAGGAATTAGGATGTTAGGTATTAAGGTAGATATTAGGATATTAGGGCTAGGTATTGGGAAGAAATTTTCTTCTGTGAGGGTGGGGAGGCCCTGACACAGGGTGCCCAGAGAAGCTGTGGCTGCCCCTGGATCCCTGGAAGTGTCCAAGGCTGGGTGGGACAGGGCTGGGAGCAGCCTGGGATAGTGGAAGGTGTCCCTGCCCATGGCAGGGGGTGGAAGGAGTTGGGATTTAAGGTCCTTTCTAATCCAAACCATTCTGGGATTCCGTGACTGGTCCTGTAGCCCAGGGCATGCAGCTGAGCACGATGTCATGCCATATATGAATATTTTATATATATATATACACATACACATATATATATATACATATATATATGTGTGTGTTCATATTTAATACAAATATGAATGTAAATATAGATATATATGGCACCTATATCAATATAGCTTTATCCTGGAGTTTTTGCAGGGCACCTCAGGAGAAGGGCCAGCAGTAGATGCTCCAGAGGGGTGTCAGGCAGCTGCCCCCTAAACATCCCCACCTGCCCTCTGCAGTGCAGACTGAGCCTCAGAGGCTGTGGGACACCCTTGGCTGCCCAGGCTGGGCAGCTCCTGCAGCACCACCTCAGGGAGAGGATTCCTGTGCCTGGATGGGTCCCTGCAGGGGCAAGGGGCACTGGGGACTCCGGAAGTTTCTGGGCAGGATCTGAGGAGGGTGATTCTCCAGCATGGTGCATTCCAGGGAATCCTGCAAGGAGCAGAAATGCCAAGCTGTATGTGAAAGGAGGCTTTTATGCAGGAGGGTAAACATCACAACCCTCAGCATCTGGTCAGTGGGGAAAACTTCAAAGCTGGAAACAAAGCCAATTCCATCACAGCTGCAAGTCCTGCCAGGATAAACAGTGTTTGCACAATCTCAATTACTGCAGGTGCTTTGTGATATAATAAAAAAGCTTTGCTGGTGACAACTGCCACGGCACCATTGCTTTGCCCCACCCAGCACCTGCCAGGCACAACCCCACCCAACCCCTGGGAGAGCACCTGAGTGCCCTAAATCACCTCTGGGAGCAGTGAGAGCCCTGTGGGGAGGGCACCCTAAGTCAGGCTTGCTTAGGCTATGCTGGGAGCTGGACCAGTTGCCAGGACATGGGCCAGCCCTTAGGACTGATCAACCTTGTCCTGGCCATGCTGAATGAATTAAGGACTGCATGAAAATCACAGAATAACAGAGCTGTTAAGGTGGGAAAAAGCGTTTAAGATCAAGTCCCACCATCAACCCAGAACCACCTCGGTGCTCACCATTGAATCTCAAGTCTCACATCCACACATTTTTTGATCTCTTGTAGGGATAGTGAAACCACCACTGCTCTGGGTAGCCTGTTCCAATGCTTTACAACCCTTCCTGTGGAAAAAAAAAATCCCTTATATCCAATCTAAACCTCCCCTGGCACAGCTTGAGGCCGTTTCCTTTCATCCCATCCCTTGTTCTCTGGGAGCAGAGCCCAACCCTCTCCTGGCTCCAGCCTCCTGGCAGGGAGTGGTAGAGAATGAGAAGGTCCCTGCTGCTCCTCCTTTTTTCCAGGCTGTGGTGCAGGGGGAGGGTTCAAAGAGGTGGAAGCAGCTCTGTGCAAGACAGGGAGTGAGGAACTTTGCCTCCCTTCCAAGGAACAGATGTGGGAGTGCTGAACTCCTGGAGAAAGGCTGGCACCAGGGGAAAACGAAGCCCATAAGTGTTGGAACACTGAGAATTTTAGACTTTCTGTGCTGACAGACACTGACTCCCCCAAGAAAATACTATATCTGACCTGAAGCAGTGGAGAAGGCTTCCA
Source organism: Prinia subflava (assembly GCF_021018805.1). Classification (NCBI taxonomy): domain Eukaryota; kingdom Metazoa; phylum Chordata; class Aves; order Passeriformes; family Cisticolidae; genus Prinia; species Prinia subflava. Next base: position 2,198,783 of record NC_086267.1, on the reverse strand, counting down.
AAATTGACTGACAGCACAGGGATTATGGGTGTGTAGTTTGACTAGAAGTGTGTAATGTCACAAGGTGGAAAACTTAGAGTTTAAGGTTTTAGAATATAGCAATATATATAAAGCAAGATGGAGGATTTAGGGCGTAGGCTAAGTTCTTCTTTTTCACCTTCTTCTTCATGGGTTTGGGTGGTGTTTTGTAATTGGGTCGAAAAATCCACAGTGGTTGGTTACTGGACTGAAAGTAAAAATAATTTAGGTGTCATTCATAATTGGGCAGTTTGTTCTTAAAAGACCTTGGAAAGAGATAGAGACAGAGCCACCTTCTTTAGTGACAGGACAGGCCCTGTCAACAGCTCCTGGATGTGATTTTTCTTCACTACATAAGGACCTGTTCAGGAAACAAAAGGGGGTAAGACAGCAGTGATGGCAAATTCTTTTTTAAATCCTTCAGGGCCTCCTATCCACCACTGTCCTCCAAGTTTGGGGGACATTTCTAGGCTCAGGTTTCCTTGACACCACACCTGACACAAGGATGATGGAGGTGGCCATGTCTGTGTGGCCCCAATGCCATGCCAGCAGCCCTGTAAATATGTTTTGGGTTTTTTTTTAAACATAGTTAAGTTCACTTAAAGATCTGTAATGTGAAATACAGTTGCCACTTTTCATGATGATCTGTCAAAGCAACACCATAATTTCTAAAAGGACTGGTAGTTTCTCCCCACCATGCTTTTTTTTCCTAAAATTTTATTTTTCAGAATTCTTCAAATGCTATTGATTTATATGACTACTGAGTGCTCTGTGTTGTTCTTTTAAGCACAGATATGCTTATAGAAAAATCCCTTGCTTAAAACAGAGTCATTACCTTGCACAAAGAACTAGCACAGCAACAAGGTCCTACGTTCTTGTAGTGGTGTATAATTTTGTGGTTTGATACCCTATGGTTTGTTCCCTTTCCCCTGCCCCAGGGTGGCAGTTCAGCCTGGGTTGTGTCCACCCACTGGGTTGTGATTCTGCCCTGATATTTACCCCTTATTCCTGAATGTTCTCTGTCAGTTTTCCCTGGTACCAGCCCCTGCCTGGACCTCCCCTTGGGGAATCCCCAATTCTCCGAGGCTCCATTGGTCTGTTTGTATAAATCTCCTCACATTATCCTCCCCAATGGTTTGTGCTCTGTAAACCCCACCTTGTGCCCCTATCTGGCCTTCTCCCTACAGGCCCCTTGACCCTAAACTCCACCCTGATTCTGCCCCTTAAAACCCACTGTGGGTGAAATAAATGGGCAAGGATTCCTGCTTCTTATTAATGCCTTTATTAAGAGTTCAGCTCTGGGTGAGGCCCGCGGGGTCACACACACCACCACTGCTCCCTTTGAGGACGTGCAGGAGGAGGAGGTGGACAACTGTGACACACAGCACAGCTGGGGCTGCCATCCTCACAAACCTGGGAAGTCCTGATGAGCTCCTTGTCGGGGGGAGTCCTGCAGATGAAGAACTGTTGAGGTCACGGCGATGTGGTGGAGCTGCCTTGGTTGGTGGTCCCATCTTCTCCGCTACTACTACTTCTAGGTAGCACTGGGAGTACTACTTCTAGTCTCAGATCTTGCATTGGCTCGTTGTCTCAAGGGGTTTTTGTTTTAAGTAGTACCCAGTGTCTCTAGTGTCCCTTTATTTCCATGTTGTGCGCCATTTTGGGGAGCAGCAGAGGCTATACCGGATGGAAAAAGGGTACAGGTAATGGACTGTTTATTAGGGTAATTAAAATTATGGGTGATTAGCAGAGTCTGTGCATTCATCTTGGTGACCAACATTTGACATGGTAACATTTAACAATGGCAAGAATCTTTTATTAATTTATACACTTGCTCATAACAGTGGGTGCCTCTGTTCCCTGCCCTCACCTCTGCACTGCGTTTGGGTGCATTATACAATAAAAGGATCTCGAGTGCATGTGAGGCCTGATTCATTCCTGACCCCACAGTGACTGCTTGGGGCTCTCAGGACCCCGGGGGCTGTGCCACTCCCCCACCGAGCACCTTATCACGAAAGGACACATTCTGTCAGGATTGGAGGCATCTCCTGAGGTGTTAAATAAACGAAGCTCCAAGGAAGCTGCTGAGGGCCGGATGCGCGGCACAGCGGAGCCGCATCCCCCAGCCAGGCCCTGGCACACGCTGGCCTCTCCCTGCAGCCCCCTCGGGGAGCATTTCCCCACGCAGGGACCTCTCCAAGGCTGAGGGTGTGGTTTGCAGAGCTGGAAAGCTTTTTTAGAGACTCCTTCAAAGGCGGCGTGTGCGAGGCTGGGGTCACGGCGAGGCCGCTCCCCAGCGCTGCGCGGAAAGCGCGGCCCCCCCAAACACACGGGGATGTGTTTCAAACGTGCCGGAATGAATCACCTCTACTCCACAGACAAACTTTTCTCCCCCTCGATTCTCCTTTGAAGAGTCTCACAACATGTTGGACTTATCAAGACTAATTTTAGAGGAAAAACAGGGGGGGAAAAAAATATGCAAACTACAAACTCAGGCCCCTGAAGACTCAAAGCACTCAGAGCGCTTCTGAGGAGTGCAGATGCAGCGAGGCTGCCTTATCTTGGAGTCAGTGCTGAAGTGGAGAGCCACGTAACGAGGGACTATTTCCCATCTGCTGCATAAATCTAAAGTTACTTCAGGCAGAATGAGGAATCAGAAGACACTTCAAAGGCATTTGAGCTCTGTATCTGTGTCAAACCGCAGCTCTAAGCACTCTGTGTTGCCCTCCTATTAAAGATGAACTTTTGTACTCTGTTAGACATCTTAAAAAGCATAAAACATAAGTTCATTTGCTTTTCAAGTACTCCCGTCCCCGCTCCCCGCTCAGCTCCCTTGCAAGGCAGAGCATTTGTGAACAAACAGCCCCGGTTTTGCTGCAGAGGTTTCATCTTCCCTGGCAGCACGGGAGGGGCTGGCTGGGTGAGCTGCAGCTTTCCAGCACCAAGGGGGAATGTCAAGTGCTGCCAGTGCACGGTGGGACCAGGCACTGCTTCCCACAGACCCGTCCTCAGCATCCTCTGGGCTGGAATTGTCGTGCCAGGGGAGGTGCAGCTCTGCCCTGTCAGAGACGGGGGAGTTGCAGGGGAGGAGAGCAAACAAGGCTGACTGTCAAGATAACCCTTTTCCTTGTGGAATTTGTGGCTTTATCAGCATTTTTTTTCTTTTTTCTTTTTTTTTTTTTTTTTTGCAGAACGAGATGAAATGTGAAGGGTTTTCAGCTGTGAAAATTAATTGCTTCTCTCTGAGCTGGCACTGAGCCCCATGGCCTCAGATCCTCAGGGGATGCCATGGCATCCCCACCCAGGTCAGTGACCGTGTTGCTCCACAGGACTCCACAAACACTGAGGGAGATGCTGGTTGGGTGATGGGAAAGGGAAAAGAGCACAAAAGGCCCCTAAGTGGAATCAATTCATGGCACTGGAACAACAAAAAAGGGCTTTTCTGTTTCCACAATCCACTGTGTATTTGCCAGCAGCTCAGCTGCCAGGCCCCAGCCTGTTCTTTATGGGGTATTTCCTGACAGGGCTGTGGGGCTGCTGCTTTAATGAGCCCCAGCCTTGTTCCTGACCAAGGGTGGTCCCAAAGAGGTGGTCCCAAAGGGTGAGGCAAGGCCAAGCAAAGCCTTCACAACCTGCAGGATCTGAAGGGAATATTTGTCAGGAGCAGTGGGGAGGAAGAGTGTGAGGAGAGAAGGAGGAAGTGTGAGGAAGAAAGAGAAGAAGGCATGGGCAGGGCGTTGTAGAGCGAGATCAGAGGAGGGCAGCACAGTGGGAGTAATTAGGGGTTTGTGATTCAGGTATGAGGCAAAAAGAGGGGAACGTCCACAGGGGCTGGGGGAACAGAGAAGAAGGAGAATTCAGAGCCTGGCAGCAGATGGGCAGGAGGGGGTGAGTGCAAAGGCAGGCAGGGAACAGCCAGAGGAGCAGCAAAGGGAGACACAGGTACAGCAGACTGGAAAATGGCTGTGACAGTGAATTTCTGCCTTAGAGAAGGTGGCAAAGGGAGTACTGGATAAAGGAAACCAGGGGTCAGGGGCACAGCCAGACAGCAAGATTTGGAGAGTAGAGAGGCTGAGTGGAGATGGGGTGCAGCTGACAGAAGGGATGGGAACCAGGAGCACAAAACATACAGGATGTCAAATCAGGAATTAAAGTAACACTCACAACCATGGCTTAAAAGGCATGGAGCTGCTGCTGACATGAGTGCACGAAGTCAGAGAAGGGGGCAGGACTAGGGCAGGTTTGTACAGGCCATTGGGGATGCTGAAATTTTGGGGCACCTCCTGTGCCACCTTGTCCTGGCCAGCTCAGGGTCTGTGGGCACAGCAGGGACAGGAAGAATATTTCTCTGTCCTGTGTCCCAGTGGGTGGGCCCTGGCTCCAGGGGAGATCTGGATCCATGAGGAAGGTTCTGGAAGGTTCTCTTCCAGCCTGTGAGAAGTTGTCCTGTGCCAGCAGCTGCTGAGATCAGCTCGGACCCCTCTCACGTGGAGCCCTGCAGATGTCTTTGCCAGTCTGGGCTGGTGCTGGTGCACCCCGGGGTCACCCAGAGGGGGGTGGAGGCTCCGTGGCTTTGGCAAGCTCCATCAAACCCGAGGCAGAACAAATCAGCCCTTCTCTCCTGTTAGCAGTTTACAATCCCTTCTCTAATTTTCATTATCTGCAGCGAAGGAGCAATTCAGGGAATCAATTTTCTAGCAAACTCAGTGGCTGGACTGCTGCCTGCTCACGGTGTGTGTTTTCCCAGTCCCTTTCCAGCTCGTGGTGGGGCACTGAGGAGGCTGTGGCTGCCTGCCCAAGCTGTCCCTCATGCAGAAGCTGAATCCAGGACCAGCACGGAGCCCACAGGCTCTGCCTGGGCTGGGCTTGCTGCTGCACACTGCAGGTGGCCACAGCAGCACAGGGACCCCCAGAGCCAGCAGCCCACCTCTGGCAAATCCATCCTGCAGAAACACAATTCCAGCTGACAGCCCTTCATCATCCCACACCCAGCAGGGCTGCACAGATCTCCAGAGCATCCCTCTCCCTCAGCCTGTCTTCCCAACCCTTCCATCTCTCTGTGCACCTGCTCTGCCTCTTCCACCATCACACCTCTTTCCTTTGGCCCTGTTTCTGTTGAAAGAAATCAGTTTTCTGTGCCAAGGCCAGAACTGCCTGTGCTGTTCAGGTCACTGGAGCCGTAGTAAAGTTTCCCTGTTGCTCTCAATGTTTTACTTTATGAATTTCCCTTTCCCTTTGCTACTGGACAGTTTCAAGGTACAATCAGGGAGCTTCATGTAGTTGCAACATTTTTCTGTGTGCCTCCAGTTTGGAGCCTGTTATTGCATTCAGCTTGGCTTTCCTTTCCATCTGAATGACTTTGTGTCTGGGACATGGACTCAGGGCCATTTTATCTCCCTGCCAATCATTATTTTCCTTTCTTTGCAGCTTTTCATATTCCCTTTCAGATCCGAGCATTCTCAATTAGATTCGTACTGCTGCCTCAGCTTTCACCATCTCCTTTGGTTGTTACAGACATTCTACCAAGCCAGGGACTCTGCCCAGAATTCCTGGGCCTGATGGTGAGCTCTTCCATCATGAAACTGGACATCTCATCCCAATTCTGGTTTTTTCTACTTTGGGCTCATTATCAGCCCACAGGGCTGAGCCACGGCCCCTTAGCACAGGAGTCTCTGCTGAGGTACCTTGGCACAGAGATTGAAGGCCTTGGTGTTGTCCACAGAGTCCTCCACATTCCTTTTCACCACTTCAAAGATCCCTCCAAAGTCTGAGACCTAGCTCTCCTCTACATAAAATTCCAGGCACTTTCTTAATAAATTCTGTTTATCAAGGTGTCTGTTGTGCTCCTCTCTGCAGTTGCCCCAGGTGCTTGGTGTGACACTTAGACCTGCTGGCCACATGTCTAGGAGACCACAGAGAATTTTGTGTGGTTCTGTGTCACATGTGTCACCTTCAACACCCACTTGAGGTTATACATTGGAGCTTGTAGCTGATTTGATTCTTCTGGAATTCTTGTCTCAGTCCCACATAGCCCTGGCTGTTTGGGACTCTTCAGGCACATTTTGCTCCAACACCTCCTCTGACACCTCTCTGAGGCAGTTTCTTGTGTTTATCCCCTGGAAAAGCCCTTGTGGTGCAGGAATCTCCTCAATCAGAGGGTGTTCAGAACATCATGAAAAGGTTTAACTTTATTTTTCTGTGGAGCCATGTGCTCCCACTGTCCTTGGTTAGAATGTCACCAAGGAGAGGTGACACTCCTGACCACCTGACCTCCTAATGTATGAAGGAGTTGCATTCTTAGCCATTGAGCTGCTAACAATTTGCTCTTAAACATACTTAATCCCATTCATAATGGTTTGACACTTAATTAGCCCAGGTCTGGGCACAATTTTCTTTTCTGCATTTGGACCTTTTTTTTTTCTTTTAATTTCTGTGAAACTGGTTCACTTTGCAGTTTAACCATAGTTAAACCTAGCATAGTTTAACCATAGTTTCAATCCTAGCAATGATGTAGGGCAGTGTTTAAAAGAGCATTTCTCCTCCTTACCATACAGCAGTGCAGAACTTTTACAGATTTTCAAACACTCCTTCCATTTCTAGGTTTATAAAGTAGCCTAGTGCTGCCCTAAAAGTGTGGTTTATCATCCTGAAAGATAGCAGAGGCAGTTATGGACTAAACAACCATGACCAAGACTCCAAAATGGATTTACCTCATTTGAGAGGCTTTTCCATTAATTTGTTTCACTCCAGGCAAATTATATGTGCCTCTCAAATCAGGCTTAGTGAAGATCTTAGTCACAAACAATTGGCTGCAAAACCTCAGAGATCAAGGGTAGTTGATATCTCTTTTTTCCTCTAATCTAATTTGATTCCCAATAGTCTGTGGCTAATGTGGGCACACAATGCAGCAGCCAGAGCGTTTGCAGCAGAGACAGGGACGTACAAGGCGGTGTTAAGATCTTGCTCACATCATTATCTCCAGCTCTGGCACTTGGCAGCAGTGCTGGGAGGATTTGGGGAGTGGAGGAGCTCAGGGACCTTGGCCTGACGCAGCCAGGGTCGGGGAAAGGAGATCACCATCTCTTAAATATGGAAAGGGATTATCCAATTTCAGGGACAACTCCGTTAGCACACGGAATCTGCATAAACTGCCTGCCACCACTGTGACACGGGAAATTAAGAGATTCACAAGCACACAAAGGGGAGTGAGTTCCCAAGCAAGGGGAATGGGACAAAGAGGTTTGGGATTAATTCCAAAGCAAAGGGTCAAGGAAGGAGTCAACCTGGTGCTGGAAATGCTGGTCTGCAGCACACACAGAATAACAGCATCCCCCGGAGAGGCTCAAAGGGATGGTCCATCACTGCCTGCCAGCATCTCTTTGTCAGGTCCTGCTGGCCACCTGCAGGGCCAGAAACTATCTTTTCCTTTATATTTTTTTTTTTCTTTCCCCTAACACAGTCTCTTGGTTCTCTTTCCTGCCAGAGCACTGAAACAGCTGGAATGATGCACAGATTAAGATCAGTCAGGCCTGACACATCTGTCATTGTAACTGAGGTCTGGACGAGGCTCCCCCAGCCAGAGATGCTGTTATTTTCCCTGTGTACTATAGGTTTTGTACACTTTCTCCTGGTATTTTCCCTAGAGAAATTGCCTGCTGTCAGTTCTCTACCTTGATACCTGTCAAGCTTTGCAAAAAAAAAAAAAAAAAATCTTACTTTCCTTAATATTTTACAAGCCCAAGCGCAGTGAATGTTCTTTTGGAGCAAACATCCATGGCGAGTAACCTGGTCTGGTGGAAAGTGTCCCTGCCCGTTGCAGAGGGGTGGAAGGAGATGATCTCCAAGGTCCCTTCCACCCAAACCATTCTGATATTCTGTGGTTGCCATGACTGCAGAGAACTGGGCTTAGCTCAGGTAGCCCAGTCTCTCCTTGACTCCTGGTTCCTTGTGTCTTGACCCCTTGTTTTCTTCTCAGAGGGTGGTTTTTGGTGTGGGATCCTCTGAGGGCAAAGGATGACTCTCGGGGGGCTGGGTGGAGCCATCAGGGATGAATAGGTGGGCAACAAGAGAGGAGAAGTCACATCCACAGGTGGAACAGGGTGGGGCTGCAGGCAGTGTCCTCAGGTAAAGTTTCTGCAATCCAAAATGTGGAAGATGTTTAAGGCCTGAAGAAGAGGAAAGGGGCCACAGGAGAAGCTGGAGAAGAGCAGGACTTTGCTGGGCACACTGAAACTCCAGCCAGCCTCTCCCTGCATCCCACATCTTCACAAGACACCAAAATAAACCCACAAGACCAGGAGGGATCCCCTCGACACTGCTGGGGAAACTTTGCCAAAGGAAAATTAAGAGATTAGGGTGACCCAAAGACTCACTTGGTCTAAAAAGGTCTGCACCAAGAGTAGGACAAGGCCACAGATTGTCCCCTGGAGACTGATGGAAGCCTGGGAACTCCTGAACCTTTCTTCTCACCCGTGGGAGTGGTCCAGGCATGGAGCTGCTGTGCTGGTGATGACTTGGGAAGGCTGACCTGAAACAGAGACTGGGAAGAGAGAGAGAATAAAGCAGGGATTTATTGAAAGGCCTCCAGGATACACCGTGGGCAGGACAGGGTCTGACCAGGGCTACACCCAAGGTGGACTAAGAATGGTCACAAAATGGCTGGCTGGTCACAAGATCTTACATTTTTATAAGTTTTGCTCCATTTGGTCCATATTGGGGTTTAATTGTCCAATTACAGCTCCAGGTTGTGAGGTCCCATCCTTCTTGTTCCTCGCTCCAGCCACCCTTGTTTGTGCTTTTGGGATGAAAGTTGTCCTTGGTGTGCAGCAGGACAAGGATTTGTTTTGTGTCCCTGCTGTGTGCAGAGCTGAGTGACCCTGGCTGTGAGCTCAGACCTGCACCCTGGGCAGCACAGAGCCTGAAAATATGAAAGATGAAACTTAAGGCATCACTGGGAAGGCTCCCAGAGAAGCTTTGTGCCTGCAGGGGCTCCTCTGATAGAAGAGTGCTGGGAGGGGGCTGGGGCAGGTCCTTGGCACTGGTGGAAGGGGAAGGCTGTGTTGAAATTCAGTGCAGCACACCTGAGTGCTTCTCCTTAAATTCTCCATTTAGCAGCAGCCACATCCCAGCAAATGCTGAGAAAACCACAGAGGGCTGTTCCTCAGGGGAATGTCGTGGCTGTCGGGACACAGGGACCCATGCACCAGCCCTCCTGCAGGGATTTCCTGTGCACCCTGAGACATGGGCAATTCAAAGCATGGAGAAAGGTAAAATCACAGAATTCCTGCAGGGATTCCCTGTGCACCCTGAGGCACGGGCAATTCAAAGCATGGAGAAAGGTAAAATCACAGAATTGCAGACAGTTTTGGGACAGGAGGGAGCTTCAAGTTCCTCTCTCTCCCACGCCTTGCCATGGTCAGAGACACTGCAAAGGTGACAGCACCCCCTGGCACACAATGGGAAGAGATCCTCCAGCTTCCAAGGAGTGCCTGGCAGTGGAGAAGCAGGACCCAGCACCTGTGTCTGGGCCAGCAAGATCCACCTGTGCCTGACCCAAAGATCTGTTTGTGCCTGATGGGTGGTGGCTGTGACACAGCTCTTCTGCAGGTCTGCTGTGTTCACCTTCATGGGGAAAGCATGATTTTCTCTGAGCACTGAATAACTTAACACGAATCCTCACCAAGTGTCCACTCCCAGGAGCAGCTGTCTCCTGCCAGGGCCCCAGGGGACACAGGACACGGGAGGGGCCTGGCCACCAAGCCAGGCTGCAGATGTGACTTGCTGCAGTCCTGGCTCACAGCAGGGCATTGCTGAGTATAAAATCATAAAGAATCACAGAGCCAGTGAGGTTGGGAAAGCCTCTAAGATCGAGTCCAACCATTAGGTCAGCATTGATGTGTTCTCAATTAACCACAGGAGCAACATCCACATGGTTTTTGAACACTTCCAGGGGTGGTGGCTCCATCCCTGCCCCAGGCAGCCTGTGCCAGTGCCTGAAAACCCTTTCTTAAATCCAACCTAAACCTCCCCTGGCCCAGCCTGAGGCCGTTCCCTCTCCTCCTGTCCCTGTTCCCTGGGAGCAGAGCCTGCCCCCCCGCCTGTCCCCTCCTGTCAGGAGTTGTGCAGAGCCAGAAGGGCCCCCCTGAGCCTCCTTTTCTCCAGGCTGAGCTCCCTCAACTCTCTCAGTGTCTCCTGGTGCTCCAGACCCTTCCCCAGCTCTGTTCCTGTCTCTGGACACACTCCAGCAGACACAGCTTTTGCTGGTAGAGCTGACAGCATTCCAGAAAAGCACTTTCTGCATGCAGCAGAAATGGGAGCAGTGTGAGAAATACTCCAGCCTTTAGAGAGGACCCGGAGATGAGCTGGCTCTGGGGACAACTGGTTCAGTCCATGTGTCATGGACCATGCCAAAGACTGCTGGAGGCTCTCAGAGACCATGTGAGAAACTCTCTGGCTCTTCTCAGCCTTGTTCACAGCCACAGGCCTTGACAGAGGATGTGTCACACCATTGCCTCCAGGTGTTTCCAGGTGTTTGTGTCCCAGCACAAACTGCAGAGCCTGAGGGAACCACGAGCAGCGCCCACGCTGGGAGGAGTGGGGTGGTCCCTGGTGGAATCCATCCTTGGAGAGGCCTGGGAGGAATGCCATGGCACAGGGAGAGCTGTCCCTCTGCCCTCCCTGCTCCAGGACACACCCCAAAGCCCCCACGGGGCTCCAGCAGTCACGGAGGGCCCGGGGTGTGTGTGAGGACCAGCCCGTCTCATTTGATTACCAGCTGATGGAGGATGCATGCGAGAGAGGGATAATTAATTAATTGCAACTTTCGCAGCCTCCAGACTTTGGTTTCTATTGATCTCAGTTTTATCTGGAGTAATAGAGACAATTAGGAGGGAGCACAGCAGCAGAAGTTAATTACCAATGGAATGGAGGCTGTGTCTTTCAATTTATTAAAGTTTTATCACAAAGCAGCGCTGCTGCAGAGGCACGGGCAGAGGCAGCCTGTCTGCCTGTGTCCTCCGTGTCCTGCAGAGCACTCCCCACTCCTGGCAATCAGTAATAAATTACAAACTCACCCTGCCCTGTGCTCTTCCAGGGAGCTGAGCCCGAGGGGAGCAGCAGGGCTCCCTTGGAACCCTGGAAAATGAGAATTTCAGGCTTTCTGGCCTTTCTCACCCCAAGGAGTGTTTGGACAAGGCTCTGAGGCACAGGGTGGGATTGTTGGGGGTTGTGCAGGGCCAGGAGTTGGACTGGATGATCCCTGTGACTCCCTTTCAGGGTATTCTGTGATTCTTTAAAATGAGTCTTTACTGGTGCAGGAGCAGTAGTTTGATTGCTGGTTTGCTCGTCTCTCTTTCCAACCATTCCAAAGGCTCTGTTTGCCCTGCACTCCCCTTGGAGCTGGAGGTTTCCCACCTCACTGCTGGCTCTGTCCCATCCCACCTGACCCCCACAGCCTTGCCCAAACTGGAGATTTCAGCAGAAAACTTCCTCTGGTCCTTTATGAACACATGGCTGCTCAAATCCTGGAGTGGACCCAGTCAATAACCTCTCTTCCGAAGAAAAACATCTGTTTAATTGCATTTATTTAATTTGGTTCATTTTTTGTAAGATTCTCGTTTTGAAGCATCGTGTCAAAAGATTTTGACACGGCACCGCTGACTGCTTCACTGGGGTCACAGGTTTAGGGTTTATGGTCCCAGCCCTAATGTGAGGTGACACTGCCCTGGACTGCAAAGGGAAAGGGCACTCTGGAATGTCTCCTGACTGACAGCTGAGTGTGCAATGCTATTAGAAATTAGGCAGTTGTGGGTCTGACCAGTGCCTGAATAGGATACAGGTTTTAAATCCCTTGTATGGTAGGCACAAGCCAATTAGTCATGCTTAAATACTTGGGAGATTGCTGGAGCCCTGAGCCTCAGTGAGCCGTGAGGCTCAGCCCTGCCCTGCCAGTGAACTGATTCGCAGGGAAGGAGGGAAGGAGATATTTTCTCAAGGTGAAATGGATGTTCTTGGAGGAGATGTGGTTTTAAAAGAGATGCTTGGCAGATTGACTCCCCAGCCTTGATCAGCCTTTCTCTGGCGATCCCAGGTGAAATAAAAACAATCTGTGATCACAGAGATCTGCAAAATGTGGGTTTCTGTGGCAGCTCAGACAGCTTGGATGCTCAGACAATCACAGAATCCCGGACTAGTTTGGGCTGGGAACGACCTGCAGAGCTCATCTCCACCCCTGCCATGGGCAGGGACACCTTCCACTGCCCCAGGCTGCTCCAAGCCCTGTCCAGCCTGGCCTTGGGCATTGGCAGAGAGGTGCAAAGTGATGCTGCAATGCAGCCTGCAGGAAAGAGAGCCAAAGTGGAGGCAGGGCAGAGATAAGGCCACCCAGGCCAAACCCCTGCCAGGCTTTGCACCAAATTCCCGTCATCCTGGGCTGGATACCTGCCCCTTGCATCCACTCCTGCCCTCTCCAGGGCAATCTGCTCAGCAGCCTTGTCCTGTCACAGATGACACAAAAAGAACCACACGAGGACACGCAGGTGTGCAGAGCAGGAAAAGGGGCGAGTTTATTTACAAAACTCAATTTTATACATTTCTTATGGGGCCTGTGGATTGGAGGATGGAATTCCACTTCTCAAACCACATTGGTCAAGCCAACTGTTAATCAACTTTCTCCTCCCACCTAAAATATGTAAACAATAAAGACAGTTAGCAAAACACAGCCATTGTTTATAGTACAAACTGTGAAAAAGTAAAAATTCTGACTCCAATTTGAAGAACATTACAGAAGGCTTAGAAAATCTTCAAAACCAGGGCAACATTGTCCTTCCCAGCCCAGCCAGACTGGGGCATCTCTCGTTCCCATCACCCAGCACATCCTCCAGCTCACACACAAGTCCTAAATTCAATCTGATTTCAGTCTGATTACTTTCCCCTCCACTTGAGGGAATTAATTAATATCCGTCTCTGCTCCAGTTTTTTTTTTTTTTTTTTTTCCCCAATCGATAAAAGGAGGAAGGAAAAGGTGGTGTAGCTGTCATTAATCATCATTAAATTAGTGACTCTAGAATTAGCTCACCATGGAAGCTTGTGCAGCAGCAGAGCTGTGCTGTGTCCCCATACAGAGACCTGGAGCTCTGCTCAGCTCAGGCAGCAAGAAACAGGAGAGAGAAGAGAGGAGAGACCCGCACGTGGCTGTCACAGGAGGGAGGGGATGCAGATCCTCTTTGGTGGCAGAGGAGGGACTCCACCTCAGCAAAGCACCTCTAGATGGACAGACAGGTCCTTGTGGGCCCAATGTTTTCTGACAGCTGAGGGTGCTGAGGCTTTTTCAAGGGAAACCTTTCAGTAGTTTCTCCTTTTCCAGGCAGTTTTGTGTAAATAACTATTCTTGTCATAACATTTTTGGGTAAACAATATTTTTTTCTCATAACAACCTCTCTCCCAGGTGTTCTTGCAGTGTTGGGAAGCCTGCATCCCTGGGCTGCCATCAAACTTTCTCTTCAAATCTTGTTCATCCAGGCTTGCTGGCAGAGCAGTCAGGAGTCAGGCAGGAAGACAAACTGTGGGTCAGCTACTGAAATACCTGTGCCAAAAACTCTCAGCGTCATGGGCACGCTTCCCCTGGGCACATTTTTTGTTAAAAATACAAACCCCCTCTCTATTTTGAGTTATAATCCTCAGTGGCAAATGCAGAGAACAGGAAGTGATGTGTCTATGCTTGGGAATAGGTGCCTGTCAATGCTGTACCTTTATATTTGTACTTTATACTTATTTATAGAGTGTTTGAGGGTGCCACAGCTCCTCCCATTCCCATCACAGCTGTGCAGCCTTCCTGCTGTGCCCTGCACTGGCCCCTCAGCCAAGGGACAAGGGATTGGGGTCAGCACAGGACCAGGATCCATCCTTGGGACAGGGATGCCCAACCTATGGAGTGGGAATCTCCGTGCAGCCTCCACAGGAGGAGAGCTGGGCTGGGGGGCATTGGGGTGTTATATAGCACATTTTTTTATGTGGTGCAGTTTATCCTTCCTGGGGTTTTGATATCAGTCTGATCCCGGCTGCCGTGGGTATTCCTGGATAGAGGGCACCCCTAAGAACCTCCTGTCCAAGAACCTCGGGCAAAGCTCCCAGGAACAGGCAATACTTAGCAAGCTCAGCTCTCAGTGATTTCAGCTCTTAGCAAGCTCAGCTCTCAGTGATTTCAGCTCTTAGCAAGCTCAGCTCTCAGTGATTTCAGCTCTTAGCAAGCTCAGCTCTCAGTGATTTCAGCTCTTAGCAAGCTCAGCTCTCAGTAATTTCAGCTCTTTGCAGGTTCAGCTCTCAGTGATTTCAGCTCTTAGCAAGCTCAGCTCTCGTGATTTCAGCTCTTTGCAGGTTCAGCTCTCAGTGATTTCAGCTCTTAGCAGGTTCAGCTCTCAGTGATTTCAGCTCTATGCAAGCTCAGCTCTCAGTGATTTCAGCTCTTAGCAGGTTCAGCTCTCAGTGATTTCAGCTCTTTGCAGGTTCAGCTCTCAGTGATTTCAGCTCTCAGTGATTTCAGCTCTCAGTGATTTCAGCTCTATGCAGATTCAGCTCTCAGTGATTTCAGCTCATGACCTTGCTCAGTGCCTCGGCAGATGCAGGGAGAGAGAGGAGAAGCGCTGGATGAGGTTCCACAGATGAGTCTTTGTTGGCATCCTCTGCGAAGGGGTTCAGGGACAGCTCTTCTGCTGAGCTGGGCAGAAGTGGGGTTTATACAAGGTACCGAGGTTTTGAGAAATGGTCCAATGATGTGAGTTGGGGTAAATGTGATCTATTCTCCTACAGGGAGATGAGAGAGGGTCTGAGGGCAGGAGAGGGGTTACTTGGCCCAGTCACCATGACTGGGCATTTCTTTTTCTTTAGGCAGCTGACTGCCAGAGAGGCCTCTCAGGCCTCATGGCTGCAACAATGCAGTCCATGAAATGAGAGCTGAAGGAGGCTGAAGAGGCTGGAGGAGCTGATCTGAGGTATTCCGTGGATATCCATGTCCACCAGCCATCCCTGTTACAGGGTGACAATGGCTCCACCTCTGTGCCTGGTCACTGCAGACTGTGGGATGTGAGGGCCACCATCCCTGCCAGTCAAATGCAGTCAAATCCCAGTCAAACCAGCACCATTCCACTCTGCCTTTGCAGGCCAAGCCTGGCCCCACACTCACACAGCTCCTTCCCACAAGCCCCTCGCACCAAGTGGCCAAACCAGCTGAATTTGCCACAGTTGAAGGTGTTCTTGCAATGAATGTGAACATGAATTAATAATGGCATTCTGAAGGCTCTCTCTGTGCTTGCTGCAATCCCCCCTGCTGCACCCAGAGCTGCTGAGGAGCTGCATCCACGCTGATTCATTTTGCACTAATAACAGCCTTCCCCTAAGAGGGATAAACTGCATGCTGAACTTTCTGCTGGCAAAATGCACCTCCAAATGAACTGCTAAAAATGGTTAGCAGAAGGCTATTTCCAGCTCCTCCACCCAGCTGGAGCTGGCTCTCCTCCCAGGCTGGTGCTGTCTGCATCTGTCACAGGGCAGGGAAGGGAAGCAGGGACGGGTGCAGGCAGCAGGTGAGGAGGTTTGGGAGAGACACCTGTCTTGGGTTGAAAAATGTAACCAAAAATGTGTATTCTATTTTCATCTATTGAAGTCGGTTAGGAGATATTGTTCTTTATCTCTTGTAACTCTAGGGGGGGAAGAGGGCGGATGCCTTCTGTTAATGGACACCTGATAACACCAGATAAGGCAGGGCCTCCTTATCTCTTCCTCCACCCATCCTCCTCCCAGGGACATCCCCTGTGAATGGGCCATTGAAGGCTCTCACAGGACTGATAACATCACCTCATCCCATTGGGAGATGCTCCACCCAGGGGGAGGAGCCAAAGCCTTTCCACAGGGATAAAACAGCAATCCCAAACACCAAGGGAGCTGTTTCCACTGGATTCCCAGAGGATGACTGGACCCTTTCCTGAGGATCATCTCTACTCCAACAGAGCCACATCTGTCACTGTGGGAGGACTCACTGCGGGCTGCTTCCAACACCCTGACAAACAGGGTGTCAGGTTTGCATTCTGACTCTGTCAGTGGCCCTTTGTAGTATTGCATTTGTCTTATTTTTATCTTATTTTTCTTATTTTTATCTTTCTTGTTGTTTCTTCTCTCTCTATTAAATTGTATTTCTGACTTGGAGTCTTGCTGGTTTTGCTTTCAAACCAGTACAACACCAAGAAGGGCTGCAGGCTGGTGCCTCAGTCTCATGCAGCAGGCACAGAGAGGGGACACAGCCCTGTCGTGCATGTGACCAAACAGCATGGCCAGCACAGCCCATGCAGCCTTGGGAGCTGTGTGCAGGTGTCACAGACACCCTCCTCATCCTCGAGCTCCTCCCTGGCTCATTGGTGCTGCCAGGTCAGGGCTCTGCAGGGAAAGCAAAGGCCAGCAGTGCCTTTCCCCACTGCTGCTCACTCCCACGGGGCTCCTCTCCTCCTGGCTGTCACAGGGAGCCCTTGTCAGACACTGCTCTCATCTCAGGTATGACAAACTCCCGGATCTGTCGTGGGAGCCAGCTGTGCACAAGGAGAGCACTTTGCATGCAGATGATTTATCTCTCCTCAGTCTGATGCAAACACACCCCCTGAGCACGAGCAGGCAGCACCAGCCACTCCTCCTGAACCAGAGCCTGGTTCCAGGACACTGCGGGGAAGAGTTTGCATTTGCAGGGATCACAAAATCCCGGATTGGTTTGGGCTTAAAGATCACCCAGTGCCACCCCCTGCCAAGGGCAGGGGCACCTTCCACTGTCCCAGGCTGCTCCCAGCCCTGTCCAGCCTGGCCTTGGACACTGCCAGGGGCAGCCACAGCTGCTCTGGGCACCCTGTGCCAGGGCCTTCCCTCCCTCACAGGCAGGAATTTCTACCTGGTATCCCACTCATTCCTGCCCTCTGGCAGTGGGAATCCATTCCCTGTGTCCTGTCTCTCCATCCTTTGTCCCCAGTCCCTCTGCAGCTCTCTTGGAGCTCCTTTAGGTCCTGGCAGGGGCTCTGAGCTCTCCCTTCACTTCTCCAGACTGAACAGCCTGATCCATGATGATTCCATGCTCCTCTCATGGGACCACCCCATGAAGGACCATTTGGAACTGCAGCCCTCCCATGGGGTTCTGGGGGCTGCACACGGCAGGGCCACCTGAGAGCACAGGAAAGTGCAAAAATATCATGAACAATAATGAAAAGGAAAGTGTTTGGTTGAGGCAGATACCTCAGAATGCATCCCTGCAGCCTGTGGTCTGGCCAGCTTTCCCTTGGGGGGCGGCCATAGTCATCCTACCCTGCAGAAACCCTGTAGAGTTGGGTGAGAAAGCAGCAGGGTGGATTTAGATTAAGATTTAGATTAAATATTGGGAACGAATTCTCCCCTGTGAGGGTGGGGAGGCCCTGGCACAGGGTGCCCAGGGAAGCTGTGGCTGCCCCTGGATCCCTCGAGGTGTCCAAGGACAGGACTTGGAACAACCTGGGATGGTGGAAAGTGTCCCTGCCATGGCAGGGGTGGGATGAGCTTTGAGTTTGCCTCCAGCCGCAGCCAGTCTGGGATTCTGTGACTGTCTGATGGCTCTGCTGAGGGCACGGCTGAGGCACAGCAGAAATGCCCCCTCAGAGGTGCCAGAGACACAGGATCCTCCTCAGTGCAGCCCTGTGGGCTTGAAGATGGCCACTAGCAAACAGATTTGATTGGAAATTAATCAGCATCCAAAGCAAAGTGTGATATTTAATAAAGAGTGAGGAGCTGCAGCAGAGCCTGGGGGCCAGGCTGGCAGAGCCACAGCCCCGAGGCACAGCACGAGGGGAGGGCCCCATCCCCACCCAGCCAAGGACAGCAGGTCACAGCCACTGCTCAGGACGTGTCTGGAGCCCAGAGCCACCAGGGAATTGCTGCCACCCTCCGTGACATCCACAGTCTGGTGTCCCTGAGTCTCCCAGGAATTCAGAAAACGCTTCTCAGTGTCCCCCTGGGGGTGCTGGTAAACCACACGCTCTGCCCCAAACCTATTCCAGCTTCAGATCAGGTCTGAATTAAAAAAACATTATTGATTTTGGGTTGTCACTCCCAGGTTTTGATGTCTAAACTGGCAGTAGCCTTTTAATAATGTTTGTGAGGTTCTTCCTTCACAAGATGGGGAAAAATACACCTCTTTTAGGCAGAAACTGAGTATTATGCTTAGTGTCATTACTCAGGGAAGTGGGGCTTTAAGAAATACATTGATTTATTTGGTATTGATTTGATTGAATACATTTTATTTATTTATTTATTTGTTTATTTATTTATTTACTTATTTATTTAAGCACACGTTGGTGTGATCTTTCTTACTGACTTTGGGATAGACACAATCTCATCCTGGATGCATCCATGGACTTTTGATGGAGGTGGGAAGATGCCAACCACAATCCATGGTGGCAACTTTATCAGCTCCTGAGAGCAAGGGAGCATCCCTTCCTTATTCTTGTCTGGGAGAAGGGAACAGCCAGAGACAGAACAAGGATTTTTCTGTGGAGGAGCCAGGTCTCAGTGAGAACTCCAGGAGTTGTGCAGAGAGCAGTGTCTCACCTCCAGCTCCAAAGCAGAGTGGCTGGGATGTGAGAGGGAGGCTTTGCGTGTCAGGCACTGAGCTGCTGCCATCCCAGAGGAGCAGCAGGATGCTCATCTCCTGGAAGAACAACACCACGGGCAGAGGTTCTTGGTCTTCTCTCCAAAAAAAAGATTTTTTTTTTTTCCTCTCCCTGCCTGTACACCCAGAGATGCAGCACTTGAGGGTCTGCAGCAGGGACACAGCAGAGACAAGTGTGGGCGGTTCCTTTGCTGATTCCCAATTATTCACTAAATTGTTGGGTTTAGTATATTTTGTTAGTGGGAGCACATAATGCTGGATCCAGCAGCTGAGGGACGTGAGGCCTATCAGGTATCCCACTTCTGCCAAATATTATATGGTCTATTAGGGTAATCTTTGTTTCTTCACTGTAGCCAGGTCAAAATCGGACAGCTGATGCAGTTGATATCTGTGCATTTTTAGACTTGATAAAATATCTCTTAACATTTATATATATATATAAAATACATATATTAGATATTTTTATTATATTTTTATATATATAGTATATTCCTGAATATAGCTGCCAAGTTTTCTTTTTGCTGCTGGGCTTTAAAGTGCAATTCCAGTAAGTCAGAATTTAAAACAGTCAAGAAACTGTAGGAAAAACAAATTGTTGGTTGGTTGGGTTTGAGTTTTTTCCCTCTGAGGTGGTTTTGAGAGGTCTGGGGATGGTGCTAAAGGCGTGTACAGCACACACCTGAACTGCAGGTACACCCCATACCTGTGTGGGTGCACACCTGGACACCTGCCTGGGCACACACGAACATCACCAGCCCCAAACAGCCCCATCCTGCTGCTCCTGTGGCTGAGCAGGATGCAGGTCTAGCAGAGAAAATATAAATACACACACATGTTGGGTTTTTATCTTCTTTTCTCTGTGTCAGAGCCGGGATTAATCCTCAGGAGTCGCAGTTTTGTGTTTGGACTCTTTGTTTGTTAATTCTTATCTATATCACAGTTTCATGAGATGTAAGCTCTAACTAGCAAGGTAGAAAATGGAAGTGCCTCTAACTCTTTCCAAGGTCTTTTAAGTGCTAATCACCCAATAATGAGGTGACACCTATATTATTTATACTTTTAATCCAATAATTGACCACCCAAGGCCCACAATGTGGATCTTTTTCACCCAGTTAGAAAAAAACACCCAAAATCACGAAGAAGAAGGTGAAGAAAAAGGACTTAGACAAAGTCTTAAATCCTCCAAATTGCCCCATATATATCACTATATACTAAACCCTTAAATTCTAAGTTTTTCATCCTGTGGTATCACACAATACCATTTGAACTACGCACCCACAACCACAGTGCCATCACTCAATTTTGGCAGCCTGTTCCACAGCCTCAGGTCAAATGTGGTTCTTTCTTGAGGGTCAGTGCTTTTTAGCACAGAAAGCCTGAAATTTTCAGCCTCCAGAGTTCCAAAACACCCACACACAAACACACGCACACGCATGTGCAACATTGATCCCTCCAGCAGCTGGGCTCAGACACCCAATTCATCCATAATAAGTCAGAAAATGCTCTTCCCCCACATGGGAAGTCCTTGGTCCAAAGGTGACCCGGGGAGGTTCTTCCAGGGATAATTTTCACACCTCCACACTGGAACAGATGGCTCTGCTGGCACAGCTCTGGAAGGGGCCATGGACAACGTGGTTGTTCCAGTCCTCAGTTTGGGTCCCCACCCAGCTCTGTGTCCCTGTGCCCCCCATGACTTCTGGACATTTGATGGGCTGATGGTTCTCCTTTGGGGAGCCTCAGGGTAGCCCCAGGGTAGGGTTTGAGCTCTCCCTCCTGTCTCTTGGTGTGCCTCTGTGGATGTGCAAGCTTTTATCACATCCTCTGGTCTCTAAATTGATGGTTATTGATGGTATTTACCATCTAATATAGTAAATACCATCATATAGATAAATATATCTAATTGATGGTGTTCTCTGCTTTGGCAGAGCTCCTCCAGCAGGCAGAGAGCAGGTCCAGGGTGCAGCCTCCACCTTCAGACTCAGCAGCTGTTTTTTGGCAATGCAGGAGGGTCCTTCCCCCCTTAACTCGTGTGTCCATGCCCACCAGCACAGCTCCATGTGTGTGTCTGGTGGAAGGTCTTCCCTCAGCCTCCCAGCACTGGGAAATGATCCTGGGGGCACCTCAAGTGTGACAGCACTGAACACTCCTTGGTGCTCAGCCCCCTGAGCTGTCCAAGCCCTGCAGGGATGTGGGATGGTGCTTTGCAGGGCTCTGAAGTGCAATTTCTTGCCCACTTCTCCCAGTTCTTCCCTCCAGTGGTCTGCAAAACCTGTTTTCCACCGGCCCTGGCTTTTGGCACGCTCTGCTGCAGTGGCTGCGCACCCAAACACACAGAGTTTAAATTCAGGAGAGCTGTCCTGTCTAGAACAAGAATTGTCACTCATTCACATTCTGATCAAGCACTTAAAACTTCCAGAATGGTGCCCAGCCTGGCAAAGGGGCAGGTCCTTGTCCCTGTCCCCACTGGACAGACAGGGATGCCAAGAGGGGTGACAGAGCTGCCATCAATCACAGGGCATGAGCAGAGGCTTCCAAGTATTTAAATCATTAATTAAGATTAATGAAATGCAGTTTTGCATTTATTAATGCATTTATTAGTGTATTTAAGTGCATGTTCTGAACCTGAAACCTGGTCATTAATTAGTGAGGGATGCAGTTTGAAAGGCTCAGTAAATCCCCTCTTCAGCCCTGGCGAGGCACATCCAGCTCCAAGTGCAAGGACGTGGCTCTGCTACATCAGAGCAGTGTAGGAGACACTTGAGAAGAGACACACATCCCAGTAATGTGGGCTTTTAGGGAATTAGGGGATCCATCCAGCTCAGGACTGAGAATGAGAGGTACAAACTCATCATTGTGGCAAATGAGAGACTTCATTTGACTTCTCCAGCTATATTAAATTGAAAAAATTCAGGCATTACTGGAAGGATTAGAGCTCCTTATAGATCCCAGTGCCCAGCCCTGAATCCCTCTCATGAAGGCTAATGCAAACAAATATGTCCCATTACAGGATGAACCTGACCTGGAAATAAAAATGAATGCTTTTTGTCACGTGAAATGCCACATGAAGCCCAGATATGGGATCCTGCACGTATCACCTTGTGCTTGGCCTCATGCTGGGACCTCTACGTCCACCAGATCCTGGAATCACAGAATCCCAGAATGGTTTGGGTGGGCGGGACCTCAAAGCCCATCCCATTCCACCCCTGCCAAGGGCAGGGACACCTTCCACTGTGCCAGGCTGCTCCAAGCCCTGTCCAGCCTGGCCTTGGGCACTGCCAGGGATCCAGGGGCAGCCACAGCTGCTCTGGGCACCCTGTGCCAGGGCCTGCCCACCCTCCCAGGGGAGAATTCCTTCCCAATATGCAGAGGACCAGGACCCACTCTCCAAGGCAGCCCCTTTCCAGGATGCTCTGTGGTTCCCCACTCTGGTGACACACACAGGCCACAGGGTCACAGCCATCTTCTGCCACCAGTGCAAACTTCCCCCAGCATCTGGAGCGTGGAGCTGTTTCAGGACTTTGGGCCACTCCCTGTTTGGAAAAACAGTGTTCAGAGTGACCTTCCCCACAGTGCAACAAACCAGACACGCTGGCAGTAAATTGCATCAATTACGGGGAAGTCAGTAATTAATTAGAAGCTGGGGTTCTTCCCATCCCTCACTGCAGCGCTGAAATTAAAAGTCCAGGTGAAGAATAACTCCAGGCCAAGGAGTCAGTGCTGGGGCTGCCACACAATTTCCCCCACATGAAGGGTCTGGAGTGGCTTCTGAGGCCTGGATTGATTTGTTTCTGAGTTGGCAGCGAGGACATGGGTTTGACCTCTGCACACAGCAGAGGACTTGGACGGGAGAGGATCCTCAGTGGGCTCTCAATTCCCACTGCAAGGGGAAGTGTCTGCCCAGGCTGGGAAGGGGCTGTGTCCCTGTGGAAGCAGTGGAGCTGGCTGAGGAGGGGGAGCTCACAGCAGAAGCAGAGGTTGGGATGTGTCCATGGAGGGCAGGCAGCTGCTGAGCTGATGGAAGTGTGAAAAACGAGGTTCACTTGGTAAAATTTAAAAGTTAAATAAAAAAATAAAAACAGACAGTCAGGAGACAATAAGAACAAAAGGATTCTTTTACAGGCGCCTGGGTACCCTCACATGGAACCTTTTAACAAGAGTCATCCCTTAAAAACACTAGTGTGCTGAATATTCATACATTACATACATGATTCAAACATTCCTTTCAAATTTTAGGTGTTTCTGTTTAATCTCAACTGCCCCCCTTCTCCTCCCATCTATAAATCTGGCCTTCTCATGGCTCCATACTGTCCAGGGCTTTTGGTAACAGATGCCATAAATCTTTTCCCAGAGCCTCTTCTAGAGTCGTTGCTGCCATCCCTTATCCAGCTAGGATACTGTGAAAAAGAATTCCTTGGTTCTCTCCTCCATTTCTCGAGCTAATTAAAAAAAACATCTTTACATAACAGAGTTTCTATTTTACTATTATGCTATAACCTAAAAACTACATTTACCATATTACTTCAAGAAACTGTATGAATCCAGCATAACTTCCCAACAGAACACATGGGATATTAATTTTAATATCTGCAAAAAGCCAGTCATATAATATGCATTTATAACAGAAGTGCCTGAGGATGTGGGAAGAGTGGGGAGCACCCCAGGGTTGAGGATACAGGCACTGCTGCCCTCTGCTTGGGGAGCAGAGCCAGAGAGACACCAAAATCAGAGAGCTGCTGAAGGTCTGTGTTCGTCACACCAGGCTCGTCAAACCCCGGAAAGGCTTGGTGTAGTGGTTTGAAAGCAAAACCAGTGAGACTCCAAGTCAGAAATACAATTTATTAGGGAGAGAACAAACAACAAGAAAGATAAAATAAGACAAATGCAATAGTACAAAGGAGCACTGACAGAGTCAGAATGCAAACCTGACACCCTGTTGGTCAGGATGTTGGAGGCAGTTTGAAGTGAGTCCTCCCACAGTGACAGATGTGGCTCTGCTGGAGCAGAGATGATCCTCAGGAAAGGGTCCAGTCATCCTCTGGGAATCCAGTGGGAACGGCTCCCTTGGTGTTTGGGATTGCTGTTTTATCCCTGTGGAAAGGCTTTGGCTCCTCCCCTGGGTGGAGCATCTCCCAAAGGGATGAGGTGATGTTATCAGTCCTGTGAGAGCCTTCAATGGCCCATTCACAGGGGATGTCCCTCGGAGGAGGATGGGTGGAGGAAGAGATAAGGAGGCCCTGCCTTATCTGGTGTTCTCAGGTGTCCCATTAACAGAAGGCATCGCCCTCTTCCCCCCCTAGAGTTACAAGAGATAAGGAACAATATCTCCTAACCGACTTCAACAGATGAAAATAGAATGCACATTTTTGGTTACATTTTTCAACCCAAGACACTTGGGTTGGAGGCAAGACCACCTCATCCCAACCCTACCACGGGCAGAGGCTCCCTCCACCTGAGGCACGCGGCTTTGGGAGCGTGGGGAGGCATCGTGGCCTCCAGCCTAACCCAGGCTGAACCCGTCCCTGCCCTGGAAACATCCACCCATCTGTGCTGGGCACTGCTGGGTCATTCCTGAGTGCAAGGCTGGCTGGAGGAGCCTGAGGCACAGGCTGGGGCAATCCGAGCCTCAGGAGCAGCAATCAGCCGCCCTCCAAACGGGGCAGAGACAAGTGAGCCTGGGAACTCACATCAACCCAGCAGCCAAGGTCAGGTGGAGGGGAGCTGAGCTCCCAGAAAAGCCCCTTGGAGAGGGAGGTTGAGCAGCAGGGAGGTGTAATCGGCTGCAGGCAGCACAGACCCCCCGCTGCCCTGACCCAGTTAACACCGGCGCTCACCTGCGGGAAATTCCGCTGCGTTTTCAAGGCCTGATGTCAGGGAAAGCAGGGCACAGCATGGAGAGAAGCCTGGGAAGGGGGCACAATGCTCCAGTAGCTGTCAGGATCTGTCTGGGCACAGGGAAAAGGGAGGATCTGTGCTGGTCATCCCAGCCCTGTGGGGAAGCACAGCAGTGCTGCAAACCAGCACCTGGTGGTTCCCAGTCCATTGGAGTGAGCACATCTGAGGCCTTGGGGAAGCTGACCTGAAACAGAGACTGGACAGAGCTGGAGAATAAAGCAGGGATTTATTGAAAGGCCTCTAGGATACACCTTGGGCAGAACAGGGCCTGACCAGGGCTACACCCAAGGTGGACCCAAAATGGTCACAAAAATGGACAAACGGTCATGAGATCTTACATTTCTGTAAGTTTTGATCCATTTGCATATTGGGGTTTAATTGTCCAATTACAGCTTCAGGTTGTGAGGTCCCATCATTCTTGTTCCTCCCTTCAGCCACCCTTGTTTGTGCTTTTGGGCTGAAAGTTGTCCTTGGTGTGCAGCAGGAGAAGGATTTGTTTTGTGTACCCACACTCTGAAGAGCTGAGTGACCCTGACTGTGAGCTCAGAGCTGCACCCTGGGCAGCACAGAGTCTGAAATACAGGAAAGCTAAAACTTAAGGCATCATATCCCTGCCTGGTGGAGAGGTTCCTGATGGTCCAAAGAGTCCAAACCCCACAGAACCAGAACCGAGGCACCCAAAACTCACAGTCCAGAGAGGGGCACCCTGTGCCAGTATGGCCATCACAGGGATTGGAAGGGAACCCCAGCATGTCCAGAGTGTTTCTCAGAGCCTCTTCTCCTGAACCTGTAGCATAAAGCCAAGAGGGAAAGGAAGGACAAGAATTGGGATTTTGTTGTTGTTGTTGCCTGGTAAAAAAGGCACTTCAAGCTATTTTTAAACCTGTAGGGGTGTATAGGAGATACCATGGACTCTCCTTAAGGGGTGAACAGGCTCAGGATTCATTGCTGGGGTAGGGAAAGGGTTGGGGTGGGAATCAGTGGGCACCAGGCTGAATGTGAACAAAGCACAGAGGAGCGAAACTGCTGCATCAGGGGGATTGTGGCCAATTCAAGGGAAATTGTTCATCCTTATGGTCAGCAGCAGGGAGGGCACCTCGCTGTCAGCCAGGGGAAGGGGAGGGTGAGGTGGGAGCTGATCTCTGCTGCAGCTGCCTGGGAATAATTGCAAAGAAACAGAGCCAAACACATCTCAGTGATGCCAAATGACATAACCAGGGGTGGTGGGCACACAGGGGACCTTCAGAGATTTGGGATGGACATCACGAAACATTTCTTCACCTAAGGGTGGTCCAGCTCCAAGGCAGGTCACTGGAGAACTCTGTCCTTGGGGGGTTTCCAGACTCAGGTAGGCAGAGCCACATCCTCCCTGATCTGATGCTGGAACAGTCCTGCCACGAGCAGGGAGCTGGACTGGGGGATCCTGGGGTCCTTTCTGCAGCTCTGCTGGCAGCCACAGCACTGTGCCTGCTGCACATCCCTCCTCTCTGGCAGGATTTCCTTGCAGGGATGCCCTGGCACGGGAGGGTACAGGCTCTTCTCTTCTGACATTGCAAAGGTCCAGGTTGGCTCCCTGATCCCATCCCAGCTGTGCCCACTGCCTGCAGGAAGGCCTGAGGTGTTCTGATCCCTCACTGCCCTGGTGTGATCTTCCTCACTGACCTGGAATCTCCTCCTGGATGCATCCATTGACTTTTGATGGAGGTGGGAAGATGCCAAACACCATCCGTGGTGCAATCAAACCAGTACCCAATACCAGAGTCCTGAGGCTCCCTGCAGCCCTGTAAACCCTTTCCCCACGCTGGGCTCTTCAGGGACCTGCATGAGCAGCCCTTGGTCCCCAGCCAGGCCCTACCACTCCCAAAAGCCTTGTGCTTCCTCTGCCTGCCCTTCTCCCCTGGGGGAAGGAGCCAGCCCTGCCAGGACAGCCCAGCTCTGCAGGGCAGGGGCTCCTGCTGCTCACCCTGGGGCTCCTGGCACGTTGTCAGCACAGCTCAGGGCACCCTGCTCTGATGCCACCTTATTTATGGCACATCCTTCCTGTCTTCTCCCCGCTATTATTGCCTGAAATGCTGTAATTTAGATTCCGGCTGTGTTTGATTGCAAACTCCCCCAATCTACAAATTTCAGTGACAAGCACTAGAGCAGCTCATTTACATGCCAAAGTGATCAATCTGGAACTGCTTGTTACACCAGAGAATAAATAAATAACGGATACATTAAAGGATGGGGAACAATCAGCCAAATTAACCAATAGATGTCAAATAATGACAAGCCCTGACATCCTTAACAGGGAACAAGAGAGAGAGGGACAGGACAAGCTTTCCCAGCATTGCCCAGGGCTGCTCAGCACTCATCTATCTCTTCTCATCCCCTGAGCCAACAGAGATGTGCATCAATGACAGGAGACAGCCAGCGAGGGCTGCAGCCTGAAATCCTGGCTCTTAAACCACATACCTGCGTTTCTTCCTCACACCTGCTCTGTGCAAGCATCCATCACAGGAATCACTCATCCCCTGGGACAGCAATTAGAAGGTTTCAGACGTGTGGCAGTGTGCCACCCAGCGTTACACAGTGTGGCTTTGCAGCCCAAGTTTCACCTGACACCTCCCAAAATCCTTCCAGGGCACCATCGTTCTCCACAAGTCCCTGACAGGAGGACAGATCCAGGTAAGGGTCGGTTTCTTGTCCCAGGTAATAACAAGTGACAGGACAAGAGGAAATGTCCTCAAGTTGTGCCAGGGGAGGATTGGGCTGGATGTTAGGGAAAATCCCTTCACTGAAAGGGCTCTCAGGCACTGGCACAGCTGCCCAGGGCAGTGGTGGTGTCACCATCCCTGGAGGGATTTAAGAGATGTGGATGTGACTCCTGGGGGCATGGTTCATGAATGATTGTTTTTCTGAAAGCTTTGGAAACAAAGGGTGTCCAAAAAGTAAGTCCCGACTGCCTGTTAATTCAAATATTAGATCTGGGAGGGAGCAAACATGGAAACAAGAGCTGAGGAACTAAACACGAGGAATCGGCTGCAGGATCTGAGAACAAAACAAGTCTAAAACAAAAGATCATGGATAGTCTGCCATTCTCCTCACCTTGGCATCCCCAGTACCTGAGAACAACAGGAGAAAGAGACAGCGGTGGGTTAATGTTTGCACTCCAGGATCCTAGAGGACTTTTCCAAACTCTGTGCTCCCATGACTCTCTGACTGTATTTGGGACAGCCCAGCTCAACAGCTGAACATCCATCTGGGTGGTTGTTCAGGCACCATTAAGCCACCAATGGGTGCAGAAAGGGGGGTGCTGTGAGCTGTCCTCACCTCCCGGCGGGTGTGGGTGGCTGACTGGGATGCTGCTGACTGGCAGCAGAGGGGTGGGCGGTACCTGCCAGCCCTGCTGCTCTCCATCACTGCCTCCCCTGCAGTGACAGGTAAGTGCCAGCTGCCTGATTTATCCTCCTCTGGCAGCTCCTGCCTGTCAGCAGCACCCCAGGGAGCCCCAGCAGGAGAAGCGCCTCTCCCTGTTGTCTGCTGCCAGCAGCTCGTGTGTGCCTGCAGGGGACGTGGGGAGGTTGTGCAGGGGTCACTTCCCTTCCACCCAGGGCTGGGAGGGCACCGACCCCTCTCCCCTGGCACCCCCAGCTGCGAGGGCAGCCAGAGGGGAAGGAGCTGCAGCATGGCCCGTGCTGGTAGCAGGAGGGGTGCTCGAGGTAAAAATCATCTGGAGCAGAGCTCCTGGCTGGGCAGCAGAGCCAAGAGGCTGTAAGAGGTGCCCTAAACCATGTGGATGCTCACCTGAGTGCTTGGGTTCCCCAAATACCAAGGCACCATCCTCTTTGGGGATGTTTTTGGGACACCTGGGGTTCTACAGAGCATTTACATCCTCTGGCTATTCCAGGTAATCTCTGCACTGGGCCTGGCCCCATTCCTCACCATCTGGGGGTTCCCTACATCATCTCAGCCCCTGCTCCATGCTGGAGCCTGCCCGTGGTGCTGCAGGGGGGCTCTGCTGGAGCTGCCCCAAAAGGAGAACCCGGAGGGCTGCACACACCCCTCACCACGGCCCGCTCCTCGCTGAGCAAACCCCTCTGTACCCCGGGCTCAGGGAGGGCCAGGCTGCCCCCACCCCAGGGAAGGGGTGTTCAGGGCTGCTGGGGGAGGTGGGGTATCCCGCTCCCACCTGCGATCCGCGGGTGCCGGGCAGGACTGTCCTGATGTGTGTCCTGCAGCTGGACATCCCGCGGGGACACTGGGGACCCCGGGGGCTGTGCTGTGGGGACACTGGCGGCCATCCCGTCCCCGCTGTGGGCAGGGGCGGGCGGTGCTGCGGGCGGTGCTGCGGGCGGGGCAGGGGACAGCAGGGATGGGACAGCAGGGATGGGACAACAGGGATGGGACAGCCGTGGATGGGACAGCAAGGATGGGATAGCAGGGATGTGACAACAGGGATGTGACTGCAGGGATAGGACAGCAGGGATGTGGCAACAGGGATGGGACAACCGTGGATGGGACAGCAGGGATGGGACAGCAGGGATGGGACAACCGTGGATGGGACAGCAGGGATGGGACAGCAGTGGCTGGGACAGCAGGGATGGGACAGCAGGGATGTGACTGCAGGGATGGGACAGCCGTGCATGTCACAGCAGTGTTTGGGACAGCCGAGGCAGCAGTGCCATCTCGCGGCTCGTCCCCTCGCTGCCGGGCTGGCCGCGTTCCCCGGCTCCGGGCGGTGCCGCAGGTGCGGGCTGGGGACATCGCTGTGCTGCAGCCGCGGTGTGCCGAGGCTCGGGACGGGACGGGCGATGCTCCCTGCGGGCCGCACCCCTGGAGCCGCGGCTGCCGCTGTAAAAGGCTTCCCGTGGGCAGAGGGTCAGACGGGATGTTGGGGACAAATCCTTCCCACTGAGGGTGGTGTTGGAGCCAGTGTTTAAGATGATTTTCCAGTGTACTCTGATGGAAACTGAAGCATCTCTTCCTCAGTTTACCAGGAGTTTAGTTGTTTAAGGGCACTGTGTTTGCATGGCAAGGCTCTCCTACTGTCTGATGTCCCCAGGAGCAGGTTGCTGTACTAACAAGTTCTCTTAAGATTGTCTTCACATGGGAATTTGGAAATTACTTAGAAGAAGTGACAGGCTAACTTTGGCAATTTAGCAGAGCAGCTCTGATTTTATGAGGCCTTTCTTTTATAATTCTTTTATGACAGAGAGGCCCTGGCACAGGTTGCCCAGACAAGCTGGGGCTGCCCCAGCCCTGGAAATATCCGAGGCCAGGTTGGACATGGAAGATGGTCCTGCCCATGGCAGGGGGTGGAACAAGACGAGCTTTAATCCCTTCCAAACCAGTCTGGGATGTCTCTGCTGCAGATCCAGAGGAGGAGGAGGAGGAGATGCCCAGAGGATGGGAGAGGAAAGCTTGGCTTGACCACAACAACTCTGAAAGTCGAGTGAGTGGGGCTAAAACTGTCTCAGAAATCTCAAGGACCTGGGGGAGGGAACACCCAGACCAACACCAGCTTCCAGGAGATGCTGGAAACCCCCAGGCAGCCTCTGTAATTCAGCATTTAAATGGGATTAAGGGGACAGCAGAAGACAGAGCATGAGGACACAGCCATCAATCATTGCTGCATGAAATGATGGAGTGCTCTAATTTGGGCTGTACGTTAAGAAAGGACAATAGGACAGAAATACAATTACTGTCCAGAAACACCGTTTGGCGGAATGTAGGTCCTTTCAAACTCACCTGTCATCTTGTCTTGCCATGGTTACAGGTCAGGTTGATAGGGGAACTCTGCTGATAAAATAAAATCACATTTCTTCCGGGCATCTGATTTATTATGAGGTGACATTTTGATTAAAAATGTGTAATATATCGCATTAAGTGGGCATCTAGTCAATGAATTAAAGACCAGCTCAGTGACAGATCTCTGTTGGCAAAGGTCTCTGGACTGAGTTTTGGTCATTGCCTTTTTCAGCTGGTATGGAAATGATGCAACACCTCCCTTGGGAATGCAGGAAACAAAAGGAGGGGAGGACAGGGGGTTTGTCAACCCCTCTTGACTTTGGAGTCACCCTAATCCCAGGTCTGCCTACTGCCCTCTTTCCTTGGATTTCCTCCCCTGAGTCCCAGCTCCAGGTCGGGGCAGCTGCCACAGGGCTCCTGAGGGGACACTCAAGGGGATATGGATGAGAAGGCCCCTCCTCACTGCCCACTGTGTCCCCCATGGGGTGCCCTGGGTGGTCCCCAGGGTCCCAAGGGTGTTCATGTGGAGTCACTGTGGCACCTACCACCCCTGATGTGATGGGGTTTGGGGACTGGTGGCATTTCGGAGCTCTTTTTTAGCAGAGCTGACTGTCCACCCCTGGAGTCATTCCCTGATTCAGTGACAGGAGGTGCTGGAGTTCCTCCTGGCAGATCTCGAGGCCACACAGAGCTCCTGGGGTTGCCCAGATCTGTCTGGTGCAAGCCACAGTCACCCAAAGGGCACTGAGAGCATCATCAGTGCCAGACACCCTCATCTTTTCCCACTCTACTCCAGACACCAGATCCCCAAAGCACTGAAGGGAGGGCAGCAGGAAGGAGATCATCATGGACTGTCCTGAGTGAAGAAACCCCCAGGGATCAGCTGGCCACTGCTGCATAGACACCCCAAAAATCCCATCCTATGCCTCAGAGAATGGGCTAATCCTGGAGCTCTGGAAAAATCCTGGAACACTCCTGGAGCTGTGGCAGCCTCGGGGCTGTGGCCATTCCCTGGGGAGCCTGGGCAGTGCCCAGCACCCTCTGGGGAAGAACCTTTCCCTAATATCCAACCAAAACACTCAAGGCCCAGCTGACCGACACAGGCACTGACCCCGTTGTTGGATCCTGCTCCATCCGAGGGCAGTGCCAAGGTGGGTGTCTGGAGGGGTCAGCATCCTGCAGCCCATGACAAAATTGGGTACCAGTGACAGGCTCTGCCCATCACCCAGAGCAGACCCTCCAAGGGTGATCCCTGAGCATCCCTCGGGTGCCTGTGACACCTGGTGCTCCCCTCACCTGTCCCCTCCTGCCATCTCAGCAGCCTGTGGGCACCCTCCACTCGTGTTGCTTTGTGCCCAGTCACCACCAGCCCCTGCTGCTGGGCCAGGCTGGGCGCCCAGTGCTGCTGCACTCTTCCTGACCAAGCTATTTCCAGGAAAGCCAGAGCCAGGCATGGAAAGGGGAACAAGTTTCTTTCTCTTAGAAAGTGAAACTCAACACATCCCTTCCCCAACTAGGCAAAGCACAGTGCGTGCAAGTTCATCCTTCCCACCCCTCTCCTCTTCCTCCCTGCTCCCAGAGAAGAGCTTCCAGCAAACAGCTGCTGCTCACACTGCTCTGCCTTCAGCCCCTGCACCAAGGTAAGTCACCACAAACAGCTGGGGACACTCTCCTCTTCTGCCACCACTTTCCAGTCCTTGCTCCCTGTCCTCCTTCATTCTTCACTTCCCCCTCCGCAAGGGTTCAAAACAGAAAAACAGGGAGAAGATGAAGTGGGGGGAAGAGGAATCTGCAGCAATCTGTCCCTGCTCTGTGAGATTGTGGACACTGCAGACTTGCTCCAGGCTGAGAAGCTCAGGTTTGGGGATAGGTCTGTGTCCTCTCTCCCAGCTCTGCATGTTGGAGGTTTGCATCCCATTTGCCATTTTCCCTTTCCTGTCTTATTTTTATGCAAATAAGACAAATTTTTTTACGTACACTAAGATAGAGTTTTTACACATAACAAGATAGAATTTTTACTTTAGCAAGATAGAGTTTTTACACTAATAGATATGCTATATGTGTAGGGTTTTGATACTGCTTTTTGTAGTTTTTTGAACTTTAAGAACTGCACCTGGATAGCACTGCTGTGTGCCTGCATCCCTTCCTCCCTTGTGCTCTCTACCCATGGGACCACTGCCCCACACAGCAGAGCTGCTCCCCCAGACTGGAATAAACACCCTCTGCAGGCATCTGAGGTGCCCTACCTATGCCCAGGACACGGAGGAAAGGGTTTGTGCCATGCTCCATGTCCTGGGCTTTTCAATCCCAGAGCTGTGCCATGGGTACGCTGGAGATGTTCAGTGACATCAGTGACACACAGCCTCAAAACCCTTCCAGGAATTTATTTCCACCACTGCTTATGGTGTCTGCTTATCCATACTAGACAATCCAGTAGATCTGTGGGCGCATCTGGTGAGGGCACCTGCGTACCTGTGACCAAGGTTCCCCTGTGTGTTTGCCTCCATCCCCAGTTCCTCCCTGTGCTGTAGGAGGCAGGATGCAGCCTGGATTCTTGCTGGCAGCCAGCACCCTGGCAGCAGTGCTGGGCATGGCCCTGCTGGAGGACGGGGTGTGCAAGGCACCGGATGGCAAGAACGGCTCCCCGGGAGCCCCCGGCCGTCCTGGGAGGCCGGGGCAGAAGGGTGACATGGGAGAGCCAGGTAAGAGGAAGCCAGGGACGTTGGGTGCAGGAGGTCTGGGGGCCTCTTGGTAGGAGCATCCCGTGCTGTGGGAGCAGCTCAGGAGGGGACAGATGTGCACAGAAGAGGACAGATGTGCATGAACTCCTTCTCCTCCCCACTTCTCCGCAGGGAGACCAGGGCTGAGCATGAGCAACCGTGGACCCAGAGGGGATACAGGCGAACCGGGGTTTCCTGGCCCCCCAGGCATCCGTGGCCCCCCTGGCCCGCCCGGCCCCGTGGGGCTGGCAGGGGTGCCAGGGCCGCCGGGGCAGAAGGGCAGAGCCGGCCAAGCCTCGGAGCAGCCGCGTCCCGCCTTCTCCGCCTCCAGGCTGTCCCCGCCCCGCATGGGCTCCACGGTGGTGTTCGACAGGGTCATCACCAACCAGGAGAACGCCTACAACCCCCAGACCGGCAAGTTCACCTGCAGCATCCCCGGGCTCTACTACTTCGCCTTCCAGGTGGTGTCCAGCGGGGACCTGTGTCTGAGCATCGCCAAGAACGCGCAGCGCGTGGTCAGCTTCTGCGACAGCAACAGCCACGGCATCCTGCAGGTCAACTCGGGCAGCAGCGTGCTCAACCTGGCCGTGGGTGACCAGGTGTCCCTGACCACCGACCCCGCCCGGGGCAGCTCCATCTACAGCGGCTCCGAGGCCGACAGCGTCTTCAGCGGGTTCCTGGTGTCCCCAGAGACGGTGTGAGGGGCCCCCGCGGCACCGGGGGGTGTCTGCCTGCCTGGCTGTCCCCTCTGGGCGTGGGGGATGCTTTAGTGCCCCGGGGCACGGGGGTGGTTCCAGACTGTCCAGAAGTGTTGTGTGCTCACACAGCTGGCTGTGGGTCACTTCTGCAGCCCTCACCTCCGTGCTGAGCCTGCCCGCGCTGTGCTGGAGGCTGTGGGCTCCCATCCCTTTCTCCTCCTGGGCATCCAAGCTCCACTCCCAGTTGCCACCAGCTGTGGCTCTTTGCTCCCGAGTGAGAAATCACTGCCTGCCGCTGCTCCTGCTCCACTAACCACTGCAAAAGCCTTCCTGGCACTGGGACACGTCCATCCTTTCACAGCCTCCCCATTAGTATAAATAAATGCTTCTTCTACCGCTGCTCCTTGGGTTTTCTTTTCTACTCATGCATCTTCCCCAAACCATCAATATCCTGGGCCCTTTCCCAAGGGAGAGAACTGGTTCCAGCTTGTCCCTGGGGCTGCAAAGGCAGAGGGACAGGAGGGAATTTAGTTTGTCCAATCAGAGCTGACACTTCCAGGGAGGAATAAGAAACATCTGGGACAGAGCTATGTGTGTCCTTCTGTGCTGAGCCCGAGGTAGCTGTCCTGCAGGGAAAACACAGGCAGTAATCACCTGCACCTCACCCACATGGTCCCAAGCTGGCAGCCAGAATCTCCTGGGAAAACAAAAGGCAGCTGTGGTCCTCTGGCAAGGAGGGACAGGGACACTGGGGCACTGGTGGGGTTGTGGGGTGATGGTGGTGGAGCTGTAAGGGCCTTGGGGTGTCGTGAAAGGGAGGTACAGCAGGCTGGGCTGGTCAGGAAGCATCAGATGCCATACCCTGGGGCTGCTGCTCAGGGGAGCTGCTCCTCCAACACTGGGTGCTCAAATATCCCTGTTCCTGGAGCAGAGAGGAGGAGGATGGGTCACCTGTGAGGAGCAGCAGCCCAGTGAGGGACCCTGGGGCCTCACCGAGTCCAGTACCCATCAGAACTTGGTGGGGCATGGGGGAAAGGTGCAGAAACTCTCAAAGGGAAACAGTTTCCAGTCCTGTTTAGGGGTGCAGCATCTTCCACCAGAGCCGGGCAGTGACCTTGTATGGCCCTTTGGTGCCACAGGCATCTCCAGCCCATGGGAACGGCTCCCAAGCCGCCCTTCTGCCCAGAAACAAGGGGAAGTAAGAGTGAAAGCCGGGGATTTGGGGAGGGCTGTTCCCTGCAGTGGCCCGGGGGGGTTGTGCCCCGTCTCTCTGAGCTGTGCCCCACCTCTGTCCTTCCAGCCCTTCCTGCTGCAGTGGCACCAGCACAGGCTCCGCTGGACAGCCGAGAAAGCGCTGGCTCAGCAGAACCCAGCGGGCAGGAGGATGTGAAATTTGGCTGGGGCCAGCTGGGGTTCTGCCCTCCCAAAGCCCTCCGGCCTTTCCTAACGCTGTGACTTCCCCCGCGAGGGTGTCGGGGAGGAGCCGCGCGGTGCCGGCAGAGAGCGGAGCCCGGCGGGAGCGGCAGCTCGGGCTCCCTGCCCTGCTCCCAGCACAGGTAAGAGGTGCTGCAGGGTCCCTGGACTGGGGGTGGGACTGGGGCTCCAGCAGCGTGGAACACTGAGAGGAGGGCGTGGGTGAGAGAGGAGGAGGAGGAGAGGAAGGAGACAGGCACTGACGGGCTGAGAGTGAGTGATGGATGCAGCAGCTGATGGAAGGGTTGATCCTGATGGACAGAGCCAGGCTGCTGCTGGAGGAGGAGGGAGATCAGCTGTGTGCAGGGAGCCCTAGCCTGGGTGACAGTCTGCAGTGGTGTGTGCATCTCCAGGCTTTGGGGACACTGGACTCAGGGGGCTTGGGGCTGCCCGTGGGCTTGGGGGTGGCCATGGGTGCCTTGGACCTCCTGGCTCCATCCAGACTGAAATCCAGCTCGTGCTGTGCCATCAGGGGCTGCCCTGGGTTTGGAGAGGAGCCTGGGACCCATCTACACATATCCACCCCCCCCACTGTCCTGCAGTGTGTATGAGTGGGACACTGAGGACACACCCATGGCATCCAGGCATTCCTGGTGCATCCAGTCTCCTTTTCTCCAAGCCACCCTGCCGTGGCCCCTCACTCCAGCACTTTCTTTCCCTTTCCATGCTACAGAACACCAAAATGGAGAAGAGATTCTGGGAGCAGCTCTATCTGGCCCTTGCCCTCCTCTTCCTGAGTCTGGGCTCTGCTGTGACTGTAGAAAACCCTCACAGCTGCTATGGAACTCCAGGCCTGCCAGGCATGCCGGGTCTGCCAGGCAGGGATGGCCGGGATGGGCTGAAAGGAGCCAAAGGAGAACCAGGTGAGTGAGCCAGGGGGGAAACCACATGGGCAGGGGGGAGCTGAGTCCTCCATGGCTGCTCTGCCTTGGTTTGTGGGATGTGGAGAGCATCCTCTGTGGTCAGGAGGAGGAGGCAACAGGGAAGGGGCCAGAGAAGCCTGTCCCCACTTCCTGCCATTGACACTGACTTCCTTTCCCCCTCTACCACCTCACAGGTATCCCAGCTCCTTCCACACAGCTAGGGCCCAAAGGCATGAAAGGGGAACCGGGCTTACCTGGCCCTCCAGGCAAGCCTGGCCCCCCTGGGCTCCCTGGTGCCAGGGGCATCCCTGGGGAACCGGGCGCTGCCGGGCCCCCAGGGCTGCCAGGCAGCTCCAAGCAGCAGCAGCAGTCAGCGTTCTCAGTGACCAGGCAGACCAGCCAGTACCCCCTGAAGAACGTCCCTGTCATTTTCAACAACATCATCACCAACACCAATGACGACTACGACACCACCACGGGCAAGTTCACCTGCAGGTTCCCCGGCGTCTACTACTTCGTCTTCCACAGCTCACACACGGCCAACCTCTGTGTCATCCTGCACAAAAACCAGAGGAAGATGGCCAGCTTCTGCGACCACAAGACCAACAGCATGCAGGTCAGCTCGGGGGGCACGCTGCTCCACCTGGATGCTGCAGACAAGGTCTGGCTGGAAGTGAACGACTACAACGGCATGGTGGGCATCGCCAGCTCCGACAGTATCTTCTCAGGATTCCTGCTCTTCCCAGACTAGAGGGTCAGCAGGGCCCACCCCGGCACCCCAACATCTTCCCCCTGTCCTGCTCGCTGCTGGGCTCTCCCTGATGCTCTCAGTTTCTCTGCAGGGAGGGCATCAAGCCCCCCTCAGCGTGGGGGCTGAGCGCTGGCGGCTGCTGCATGGGGGGAGCAGGCACATCTGGATGCATCTGCACCCACAGAGATGGTGCTGAGCTCCTGGTCCTGCTGGCACTGCCGTGGGCATCCCCCCTACTAACCCCACATTACCTCAGAGGTCTCTCTGTGTTTTTCCCCTCCCCACCTGGGCTGCCTCAAGTTCAGCCAGGTGTCCTGGCACAGGCTTGCAGCAACCCCTTTGCCGTGGCCTGGCTGTGGAAAGTGTCAATAAAACCTTCCCTGGTGCACCTGGTGTTGTGTGTTGTTTCCTCCGTGTCCCACCTCTCTGTGATGCACATGACATCTGCATGTCCCCAAGCCTCACTGCCATCAGAGGCTGTCACACCCCACCCACACCCGGCTTTGCACAGCGTCTGGGACCCCTGAGACCCCTGAATGGGACGGTTCCCGTGTCCCCACACTGCCCCTACCAAGAGGGCACCAAGACCCCTCCAAGCAGGGAGGGGTCTTGAAGAAATTTTGAATAAGAGCAGGATGAGGTGACAGCATGCTGGAGCACTGTGAGGAGGATTTGCAATGCCTGGGACTCTGCTGCACTGCCTGATCCTCCTGTTGTGCTTCCTTCTGAGCACGCATGATGGGAACAATGGCTTGGCCCTTCCCCGTCCTTCTGTTGGTCAGGCTCACTGTTGTCCTTGCAGGCAGGTTTCCATTGTGTGTGCAATGTCCTACTATAGCCTGGAGAATTTATTTGAATATTTTTAGTATATTTTTGAGCTTAAAAAGGTGAGATGCCATCTCCTTTCCTGCCTTCTGTGTACTTCCCTTCATGCCTGTGAAGAAGAGGCACAGTTAGACTTCAGTGTCTCCTTAATCTCCCCTTCCCTCCAAAGCTTCACAGGGGCACAGGATGCAAAGGAAACCCCAACACCGTGGCTGGGGGGTGACCAGCACGGGGCAGGGGAAGCACTCTGGCTTTCCTGAGCCAGGCCAAAGGAGCTGGTGGCTGTGGAGGCTGCAGAGCCCGCCAAAAGCCAGCAGGGTTTCTCTTGGTGTGACAGATTGCAGGGTGGGACAGGCAGTCACCTCTCCGAGCATCCTGTGCCTCACCTCCACAAGGCAGTGGCCAAAGCAGGACTGGGAATGCTTTTCCCACGGTAAAATCACTTCCCATGCACAACGTTCAGGAGAGTCAGGGGCACGGGGCTCAGGGTGAGGGATGCTGGGACCCTGCAGCACCCCCTGAGCCTGCAGAGCTGGAAGCATGCAGAGCAGCCTGAGGGGTGCTGGATGAATGCATGCACATTTCTGCAGCTCTGAGGGGTTACCCTAAACTAATCTGGAGCTCCCAATAGCACTTCCCATAGCAGGCACCCCTGGACAGGACACAGGGACCCTGCAGGGCTCAGGGGGCTGTTTGGGGATGGCTTGCTCTGCTCAGCTGACAACAGCATTCATGGAGGATCTGAAACTGCCATGGAAAAAGGAGCTAAAGATAAAAAGGGGATGTGTCCCAGATCCTTTCACAATAACCCTTGCAGCAAAGTTCTGCTTCTCCTCGGGGCATTTCTGACCAGGACACTGGGGTGTCCTGCTCTTCTCCCCACCTGACCAACAAGGAGCTCAAGGTAAGAGCAAGACTGAGCCCAAGGCTCCCCTCTGAAGGCAGGAGCACGTGGGGAACCCAGCTCCAGCAGGGTGACAGTCACCTGCATTGCTGGCACTTCCCTGTGGCCCCAGGCAGAAGAGAAACGGGGGGTGGAGGTGCTGGGCTGGGGGTGGTGGAGGTCCCTGGTGGGACCCTGACCCCACCTGCTCCACCTGGAAGTAGGAAAACATAAAAGTAGAGATGGCAGAGTTCCAGAAGGGTGATCAGGGCCTGAAAGGTGCCCTGGGGGTGCTCTCCTGCCCTGAGAAGCTCTTGTCTTCTGATGGTCCTGGGCTGGGAGCCTGTGCAGGGGGCCTTGTGCCTGCCACACCAAACGAGAACGGCTGTGGCTGGAGGATCCAGCTCACCAACCTTCTGTGCTGCTGGCACCAGAGCTTCAGGGCTGGGAAAATGCACCTGAGGTGAGGGAGCTGTGGCTGGAGTGGTGTCCAGATACAGCCCCCAAACACCCAGTGCTTACCCACACGTGCCCACAGCAGGATCTGGGGAAGGAGTTGGGCAGGGAGGGCAGGAAGAAGGAATGGATGGCTTCCCAGGGATGGAAGCACAGAAAACTGCCCAGAAAGGCTTGTCAGATACAGAAATGGCTCTGGGATTGAGCAGCTGTGTGACAGGACACAGGGGGAACCTGTGGGATGGAGGAGGGAGGTTTGGGGGCTCATTGCCATCTTCAAGGCCTGTTCCCTTGCAGATGATGAAACTGCTCTGGCTGGGTAAGGATTTTACCCTGCAAGTGTGGTCCTGAGGTGAGAAGGGGAATTTCTCCTGCAAGGGAGCAGCACGGCCACGCTGGGCATCAGATCTCTGAGATAAGCTGTCCCAAATATTTGTGTGGCTGGAGCTGTGGGCACGTGTAAACTGGGGATTTAAGAGTGATGAGAGACTGACAAGCCCTGCCTTGCCCGAGGGTTCTGCTCCTTTGCTCCAGAGGCAGCAGGAGAGTGGATTTGGCTCTGCAGGAGGATGTTTTCCCTCCCTGATAGTGCTGCCCAGACGTGCTTGCAGTCACCATTTTCAGAGGAGCTCAGAATGCCTTTCCTACCCAGGAAAGCCCCCTGACCCCACTCCATGCTCCCACAGATGTGGACCCTGTGGGCCATGCTGGTTTGCCTGGCTGGAGGGCACCTTGCCAGTGCCACCCTCTGCAGGACCTACGGCATGGTGCCCGGCATCCCGGGACTGCCAGGACAGCCCGGGCAGCGACGGCAGCGACGGGGAGAACGGCCCAAAGGGTGAGCCAGGTAAGGAGGAGGCTGCAGGTGGGTAAAACATCACCTTGTGAATGCCAAGAGCAGGGAAAGACGGTGCCAGGTGTGGGCCTGATGTTTCTGGGGCTGAGAGATTTTAGCCTGCTGGAAGCTGCTAACTTTTTTCCCAAGGGAAAGTTTCTCAAGAAAGATTCTTCTCAAAACAAGCTTGGCAAACAACTGTCCTTTCTCAAAACAATCTTTCCCCAGGTGGTGTTTGGCTTTCTAGTTCTCAAAAAAAAAAAAAAATTTAAAAAAAAAAAAAAACCAAAAAAAAAAAAAAAAAAAAACAACAACAACAAAAAAAACCAAACAAAAAACATTTTGGCTGTTTCTCTAGTTTAACCAATGGGATTAGAGAGGTGTCATTCCTATTCACCAATCGTGTTAAGTCTGTATAGGAACACCTTATAAAAGTAGTAAGAATTAGATAATAAAGCTTTTTCTGTGCTCTTTGCCTGCTGAAATATTTGGAGTCTCTCGTCTTTTTTTCATGTCCTACAATGACATCCAGGCACATGGTCCTGGGATAGCAACCCATTTCCACCAGTCCTTTGAGGTCCTGTCAGCTGGGGATGGTGGAGCACCCCAAGGTGTCATTGTAGGACGCAAACAAAAGATGAGAGGCTCCAAATATTTCAGAAGGCAAAAGGCATAAAAAAGGCTTTAATTGTCTAATTTTATAAGGTGTCCCGATACAGACTGGTGAACAGGAATGGCACCTGCCCAGTCCCATTGGTCAAACTAGAGAAACAGCCAAAATGTTTTTTCTCTGAGAACCAGAAAGGCAAAACCCCACCTGGAGAACACTGTTTTGGGACAGGATAGTTGTTTTGCCAAGATTGTTTTGAGAAGAAGCCTTCTCGAGAAATTTTCCCTTGGGAAGAGTGTTAGCAGCTGCCAGCAGGCTAAAATCTTTCAGACCCCAAAATATCAGGCTCACATCAAGGAACCTGTGGAAGGAGGGGGTGACAGCAAGGTGTGTCACACCTGCCTGCTGGGCAGGGCTCTCCACTGCCCCACACCCAGCACAGCTTTCCTTGCTCGTGCTCCCTCTCTGCAGACAAACAGGGCTCAGCTGTGACCACAACAACTCTTCCTCCTCTTCCTCCTCTTCCCAGGACCCTCTGGCCAGAGCGCAGCGCAGAGAGGGGAGAAGGGATTCCCAGGACCCCCAGGACAGCCTGGGAAGGTCGGTCCCATGGGCATCCCGGGCATGGTGGGTTTCCCAGGCATGATGGGAATGCCGGGCCCCGCGGGAGAACCCGGTGATTACCAGGTCACCCACAAATCGGCGTTCTCGGCCGCCAGGAGCATCAGCTCCTACCCCCGGCGGGAGCAGCCCGTGCGCTTCGACCGCATCCTGGCCAGCGCGGGCGGGCACTACGAGAACCGCTACGGCCGCTTCACCTGCCGCCTGCCCGGCACCTACTACTTCACCTACCACGTCACCTCCCGCGGCAACCTGTGCCTCAACATCAAGAAGGGCCGGGCAGCCAGCAGGGGGGAGAGGGTGGTGACCTTCTGCGACTTCGTGCAGAGCAGTTTCCAGGTCACCACGGGCGGCGTGGTCCTCAAGGTGGCCATGAACGAGTCTGTGTGGCTGGAGCCGACGGAGAAGAACTCCTTGGTGGGGCTGGAAGGGTCTGACAGCATCTTCTCTGGCTTTCTCATCTCCCCCGAGGCTTAGCCCGCCTGGAGTTGTCCCTGCAGAGCTGAGGGCTCCCCTGGAAACTCTTTGCTCCCAAACTGGTGCTTGAAGCACACTGCTGCTGTTCTTGTACAATAAATGACAGCTCTTCGCACTATTAGTCCCTTTCTGGATAGGATTTACTTTTTTCTTCCCAAATAATTTTCACATAACCAGGGCACTGGTTCTGGCCCCCTTGGGTGCAGCCCAGGCTCGTTAGCAGAGCCAGACAGGCTGTGCAGTTCCTGCTGCAGACCAGGCCGAGTATCTCCATCCAGAGCCACCCAAAGGGTCCCAGCCCAGGGTTAGGAGAGCACAGAGAAGCAGCTCAGCCTTTGGCAGGGGGCAGGACAATGACACAGTGGGAAAACTGGGGCCACTGGGTACTGGTGGTATGTGGGGAGATGCTGAAGGTGGTGCTGTACTGGAGAGTCCTGGCAGTGGCAGGATCTGGGGACAGCAACCTCCCTTAGAATTTTTTTTGGGAGGGTGGTGGTGACAGAAATACCCACAGAAGATTGTCAGATCTTGTGACAAGGTGGGGCAGGTGAGCTTGGGCCTAGCTGGATGCCATGGTGGGGGTAGTGTGGAGGACACCCCCCCTAGAACCTCCAAAGCCCAGCACAGAACCGACCAGTCCTGGAGCACAGCCAAGCCCTGCCAGCCTGCTCCTTATCAACAGCAGAGCTGTGGACCCAGGAATGTCCAGATAATTAAAGCTGAGGAGCACAGGGACACCCCTGGGCCCAGGGCAGGTGACAATCCAGCATTGAACCCCCATGGGTGGGCTGCCTGCAGCCTCCAGCCCATCCCGTGGGGATGGGCACGGGGCATTAAGGAATTTTTGTGGGAGTCTGGGATTTGAAAGGGTCTGGATGGAAAGGATGATGATAAAAGGTCTTGGGGAGGTGAGTGTGATATGGACAGGGTTTAATAGAACCTCACCCCTGAGCTCTTCAGGTTTGCTTGTGCGTTCAGGCCCCAACATATACATATACATATACATATACATATACATATACATATACATATACATATACATATACATATACATATACATATACATATACATATACATATACATATACATATACATATACATATACATATACATATACATATACATATACATATACATATACATATACATATACATATACATGTTGAATTTGTATATATGTTGAATGGCTCTGTCAATCTTTTCTGGAACTGGCCAAGCATCTGCTGGCACACCAACCAGACAGGTGGAAAATGGCTTTTCTGGGGTTATGTTGGACAGACATATGGTATCTAAACCTGATGCATTAGCTAAAGCCACATAAACATTTATTTTACGTTGCCTAACTGGCAAATTCACACTCCTAAAAGCAAGCAAAGCAGAAAAGCACAAGCATAACATTTGATTGAGCCCCGTGCTTCCCTTAAACTACCATCAAACAAAAGAATTCTACAATAATACTGATCCCAAACCCAAAGTTCGTAATCTTCTGCAGGCGAAACACGAGACATCAGGTACGTGTTGGTATATATGGTGTCAGGACAGTGACAGTGACAGTGACAGTGACAGTGACAGTGACAGTGACAGTGACAGTGACAGGCTGTTGTGACCGGCTCGGAGGCTCCTGTCCATGGCGATGTGCCGGCAGGTGGCACTGGAGACCGGCTCAGCCTCACCTGGCAGCGGCAGCATCCTCGCTCCTCCTCCTCCTTCCTCCTCCTCCTTCTCCTTCTCCTTCTCCTTCTCCTTCTCCTTCTCCTTCTCCTTCTCCTTCTCCTTCTCCTTCTCCTTCTCCTTCTCCTTCTCCTTCTCCTTCTCCTTCTCCTTCTCCTTCTCCTTCTCCTTCTCCTTCTCCTTCTCCTTCTCCTTCTCCTTCTCCTTCTCCTTCCCCTTCCCCTTCCCCGCCTCCTCCTCCTCCTCCTCCTCACCACCTCTGAGTTTTACCTTTCCAGCAGCAAAATCGGTGCCTTCCATCCCCCGTGTCCCCAGGCTCTTCTGCTCTCAGAGGGTCACAGAGCTGGGGCAGGAGGTGTTTCCAGGTGACTCCAGGAGTTTTAGGGATGTCAGTGTTTTCTGAGAAGCTGTGGCATGTTTTGGTCTGTCGGTGCTGGAGGCCACCTGAGCAGGGCAGGGAGGGAGCCAGGGGCACAGCTATGGACAGAGACACCAGCAGAGCTGCCAGGGAATTAAAATATCATCTTCCTGCTCTCAGGCACACAGCAATGGGCACCAGCAAGAAAATCACGTGGAGGTTTCTCCTGCATTGTCTAACTGGGGGTTTGGAGGTTTTCTCTGTGCCAAAGCTCCAGTCTTGGCACAAGCAGGACTCTGGCAGGACCAGACGTGGTGGGAAATGGGTTTGCCTGTCAGTATTTATGGACACAAAGCTGAGCTGGAGGAGTCAGAGCAGGACCAAGCTGTTTGTCAGTGAGGTGGAGCCAGGGATGTCAGTGCCACGGCCTGGTCTAACACCCCCAGCAAACACCACGGAGCTCGCAGAGGTGCTGATCTGTTTGCCCGGGAGTTCCCAGTACCAGGAAGAGCCCTCCCTAAAACATCCCAGTCGGGTCTTGGTCCTTGCTGGCAGCACCATCCCCAGGCAGGCTGCCCCACAGGGTCAGCCTCTCATGCCAGCCCCTCCAAGCATCTCTTCTCCCACGTAGCTCATGAAGCTGCTCCTCCACGCAGGGAGGTTTTCCCTCGGCAGCAGCTCCCTCTTGAGCAGCCCACGAGCATTTCCTTCCCTTCAGCCTCCCAGCTCTGAGCCACAGTTGCTGCTGCCAGGCTGGCAGCTGCTTTACACTATCTCTGTCTTTGGGCCAAGCTGTGGAGTGAGATACTGGGGTGTTTTTTGGTGTGTTCTTCCTCCCTTCCCCTTCTCCAAGCAATAATATCAAGCAGGAGCCGTACGGGGATCCCTGCGTGGGTTCAGTGCCATGCTGAGGTGCTGGGATGCTCTGGGCAGTGCCGGGACAGGGCACTGGGTTGTGCTCTCTGGGATGTCACAGACACCACAGCGGGACACGGCAGCAAACCGCAGCTCTGGTGGACACCGAGGGCACCCACGGTGCTGTCACTGCCTCCAGGGTGGGAGCTCCGTGCCTGGACCCCCTGAGTGCACTGGGTGCACTGGGTGCACTGGTTCTACTGGTCCCAGCCGCAGGGACACTCCCGTGGAGTTTGATACAGCAGAAACCAGTCTGGGACAGGGAAGGGAGTTCAGGCATCAG
Organism: Prinia subflava; assembly: GCF_021018805.1. Classification (NCBI taxonomy): domain Eukaryota; kingdom Metazoa; phylum Chordata; class Aves; order Passeriformes; family Cisticolidae; genus Prinia; species Prinia subflava. Next base: position 2,154,033 of record NC_086267.1, on the reverse strand, counting down.
CTCCAATCCCAAATCTCATTTCAGGGCTGCCGCTGAGTTTATTCCCCGCATCCTCACCCAGGCTTGCATTTGAATTTGAACGGGAACGAGCAAGTGCTTCTTTTGCCTGGAGCAACACAGCCTGGCTTGTCTCCCACTTAGGGAATTCCTTCTCTTCCCGGCCCTCTGCAGGGACCGGGAGCCGGGAGGCTCTGCGCTGGCTGGCCACCAAGGAGTTAAATCTCTCTCTCTCCTTTTTTTTTTTTTTTTTTTTTTTTTTTTTTTTTTTTTTTTTTTTTTCTCCTGCTCTGCCTCCTTATGAGGAACAGCCTTCGCGGGGCTGCAGAAAGGCTCTTTCTTTCCCCAGCAGATCTCCGGGAATGAAAAGTCTGTGTTCCAGATATTAAATTACTCATAAAATAGTTGGCGTGTCCCCGAGGCGGCTGCGCGCCCCCCCGGCCCCCGCCGCCGCTCTGACGGGCTGCTGATGTGCATCTGCATGTCACCTCCCGCTCCAAGGTCAATCTCTCCAATTTAAAGCAGCAACGTTGGAAAGCAAACCAGATTTCAGCCGGAATTAGCTTCAAATGGAGCATTCAGGGCACTCGCGCTGGGAGGGGAGCGCAGGGGAGGAGGGAGCACAGGACCGAGGTGGGGTGGGGGCGAGGCCGCGGCCCCCCGGGTGGGGTACCCACGCACCCCGGGCTCCACCGGGGGGCTGGGACGCTCCCAGGAGCGGAGCAGGGGGCAAAGATGCTCCCGTGGATGGCAGCATCTTTGCTGAGGTGTAGGGATTCTGCTGCATGGGAATATCCCCGGGAATGCTGCCTGGGAATATCCCCGGGAATGCTGCATGGGAATATCCCCGAGAATGCTGCCGGGGAATATCCCCGGGAATGCCGCATGGGGTGATCTTTGGGAATGTTGCCCGGGGCTGATCCCCGGGAATGCTGCCTGGGGATGCTGCAGGGGATTCCTAACGCTGCGGAGAGGGGTGGATTCGGGCGGGGTTGGAAGGGAGGGCTCAGTCCCTGCTTTCTCAGCTTTGGCAGCCTCGGCAGGCGCCCCTGGGTGTGGGGGAGCCCCTCCCGGACAGCCCCCCCGGACCTGCGCTGACCTACAACCGGGCGCGGTGCGAGGCGGGGCGGCGGGGCCGAGGTTTCCATGGGGATGTGCGGGATGGGAAGCCTGGCCTGGTTCAGCTCCAGGCACGGATCGCCTGGACGTCGGGGCTCGGCTCCTTCCGCTCCGCTTCCCGCTGCCTCCCGCCCTCCTGCGCCCGGCTCCGAGCGGCGGCTCCGCGGGGCCGCCCCTGCGCGGCGGCGGGAGGGACGCGGGAGGGATGAGGGAGGGGATGCGGGAGGGGATGAGGGAGGGGATGCGGGAGGGGATGAGGGAGGGATGAGGGAGGGATGCGGGAGGGGATGCGGGAGGGGATGAGGGAGGGATGCGGGAGGTGATGCGGGAGGGGATGAGGGAGGGGACGCGGGAGGGGATGAGGGAGGGGATGCGGGAGGTGATGCGGGAGGGACGAGGGAGGGGATGCGGGAGGGGATGCGGGAGGGGATGCGGGAGGGACGCGGGAGGGGATGAGGGAGGGGATGCGGGAGGGACGCGGGAGGGGATGCGGGAGGGGATGCGGGAGGGGATGCAGGACGGACGGGTGGGAGCACGGCCTGGCCCTGCCCGGCCCCGTGCACGTCCTTAACCCCTTGGGGGATGCACCGCAGTGAACTCGGGGTTGCCCCCCACCCACTGCGCCATGAGGGATGTTCCGCTGCGCTGAGGATCTTCTGTCAGTCCGGGAATGCTCTGGTGCAGTCGGGAGCCTCTGTCGCTCAGGGAATGCCCTGCCGTGATGGGGATGCTTTGCCATGATGGGCATCCTCTGCTGTGATGCAGGACCGGGCTCTTGGCAAAATCCCCAAACGGACGCTGGAGTTGTGACAAGGCAGGTCTGGGAGAGCCTCGCACATCCCTGCCCTCCTCTCCAAAAAAAGGAAAGGCAAACTTTTGTTCTTTCCACTACTGGCTCCTGGCAGTATCCGGGGACAAATCAGTGACTGGGCACAAATCAGTGACACACCCACACCCTCCCGGAATGCCTCAGTTTCCCCGCAGGGGGAACGGCACTGCTCTGTTCTATACCATGGCCTCGCTGGGGCCGTGAGTGGCTTTCAGCCCTCGGTTTGTGCACAGGCTGAGAGGCTGAGAGGAGCCCCCAGCCCCATCCTGTCACAACTGGGCCCACGTGCCTCGTGCAAGGCGGGCTGGAGGCTCACATTAATTACCACATTAATTACCACACAGGGCACAAAACACACAGACACCATGCAGAGCACACACAACACGCTTCCAGCAGGCAGGGCCAGAGCCCTGCACAGGCTGAGCAGGCAGCACCGGGCTGAGAGAGGCCAGGGTTGCACTCAACAGCCTCACTCTGCTCTAAAATCTAGCATTTACATAGAGAGGGGGGAAAAAATCAGGTAAGGCAGCTTGAAGCCCGGGAAGACATTGCCATGTGCAGGGGAAGAGTCCCCAGGGAAATGCGTGCAGCATGCATGGACACATACCTGGAATTCCCATCTGGTTTGCGAACATGGAATATTTGTGAGCCTGCTGAAAGAGCAGGGGCTGCAGCTCTGGGGTGAGGGCTTGGGTGGCAGCTCCCCAGGGGCTGTGTGGTACTGCCCAGTGCTTCCTTCTGTCTCCATGAGGTGCCAGGAGAGCTGGTTGGGAGAGCTTTTGTCTGGAGATGCTGGCACGTGTAGCCATCAAGATGACAGGAACAGCAATGGGTCATTGGTGGCATTTCCAGGGGAGCCAGGAGAGAGCTGGACAGCCCTGGGAAGGAGCTGGACAACCAGCCTTGCATTTTGGAGCTGGACAACCAGCCCTGCATTTCTCTGGGAGGGAGCTGGCCCACCCAGCCTCACACTTGGGTTAAGCAGTGAGCAGCCCAGGCTGTTATTTACCCTCACCTCCCTGTCAGGACCTCCACAGGTCCTGGGGGCCACCTTAGCTGGGGTGAGATGCCCTGCGAGCATCCCTGGAGCCACATTCCGTGCTTCAGGATTACTGCCTGTGGCTGCTGCTGCCACCACTCTGCCTGCCCTGGAAATCTCCCCAGGCTGCCCCGTGTGTCACGTTCCTGCCCCCAAGCAGCCGGCAGCGCACGCGGGACATGCTGGAGCACAGACTCGGAGAGGGCAGGATGGATGTGCTGCCGTGTGCCTCCATTCCCAGCCCAGACATCTCCTCCAGGGCCCCTGAAAACCCGAGGCGAGGCCCGGGGAGCAGCGCAGCGCACGTCCAGGGTGGGCTGCTCGACACCTCGGCTCTGCCGAGGCTGCTGTGCGGCTTTTCTGCGCTTCCCTCCCCACCGGGGCTGTCTGCCGCCGCACAAAGGGCAAAACGCCGCAGCGGGAGGCGCCGCGCTCCAGCCAGGAAAACCCAGCCGAGGTTTTCCTCCTTCCCTGGTTTTACCGCTAGATGTCATTGGAAAAGCAGCATTGCCAGCCGCGTTCAGCTCTCGGCGATGGGATTTCGGGGGGTTTAGCAGGTTCCTTCACCCACTGCTGGACACGAAGCATCTTCCCATCCTCCTCCTCCGCTTTGTCTGTATGCAGAGCCTCTGGAGAAAAAAAAAAATCAACACATCGCCTGGGATTCAGGGTTCAATGGACATTGAAATGCAACTGAAACCTTTTTTTTTTTTTTTTTTTTTTTTTTCCCAGCGCCTGGCTAAGCCGCCCGCTCCGACCCTCGCAGGAGGGAGCCGCACGTCCCCCGCTCTCAAAGGGGCGACGCCGCCACGCCGGGACCCGCGGCACCCCCGGCAATATGGTCCTCTCAAACAAGTCGGACAAACAAGGCCTTTATGGGCACTTTCTTTTCTTCTGGAGTGGAAGGGAGAGGAGCCGGGGGAGAACTCGGGGGGCGTCCCAGCGCAGCGGAGCAGCGCACAAAGGCTCGCAATGAAAGGGGCACCAGCAAATCCTCTTAGGGGCTTCGCTGTGTGCGCATTCACAGCCCGGCCCCATCTGCCGGGGGGGATCCCCGGGGGCCAGGGGGAGAGGGGCTCTCCCTGCCCCGCACCGCCAGAGCCGGCAAAGCGCATTCAGGGAGGGAGAAAGGCGTGAAAAGGAAGAAAGGCAGAGCCGTGCCCGTGCGGAGGAGGGGGGGATGCAGCTCTGCCGGGGAGGGGGGTTGTTTATGGGGGAGAGGGGGGCAGAGCTGGTGGGGGCTGTGGGAGCCCTGAACCCCCCGGGATGAGATGGGAGCAGGGTGGGCAGGGAGAAAGCCCGGTACCTCCGGGCTGGGCACAGAGGAGCATCCTCCACGGAGGTTCCTTCAGCAGTGCAGACCTGCTGGGGCTGCAGGAGCACGGGGGGGACCTGGCCAGGTGAGCAGTCAATGAGCTCATAATGGTAACTGATCCCACAGAGCTGAGCCAAGCTAACAGGACCAGAGTTTCTTCCCAAGACAGGGGAGAGCCGGGGATGTTTTAGTCTGGTCTGGAGGAAACACCTGTCTCTTCCCGGCGGGAGGTGCTGACAGTGAATAACACACATGGACACCCAGCCCTTGGTGCTGCAGGGTGTCAAATGTCCTGCCCCCGTGGGTTTGCCTCCTCCCTGCCCATCCTGCAGCCTTGTGCATTGGTGAGCACAAGGATGTGCCTAAACCAGGGCAGTCTACCCCAGAAATTCTCTCCCTGCTCCCAGGCTCAGAGCAGCCCGGCTGAGGTTCTCAGACATGGGTTAGATCCAAAAGGTTCAGTCAGTGTGGTGGGAGGTTTTGGACAGCTGACCCAGAGGAGCTGGGAGCCCTGCCTAGCCTTAGACACAGCAAGAACAGAGCTCAAGCAACTTAAGTCCAGCCTGACCCACCTGGGGGATGACTGATGTGCTTGTCTAGTGATGCCAGGGACTTGCACACTGCAGCACTGTGGGGAGAGTGGGGAGGATGGGATGTTCTCTCATTTGGGTGAAGGATTTAATTACTGCAGCCAAGGCAGCTTGTGTCTCCTTCCAGCCTGGAGCAGGTCCAGTACAGGGAGTGGTCCTTCCTCTCGGGTGGCCTGGCTCCAGGAGCCCTTCCAATTCTGCTGTGAGGTGGTTGGGTCATGCACTGGCAGCTCATCTCTTCCCTGCAGCTGGGTGGGGGTGTCAGGGAAGGAGGACAGAATGCTGGAGAGGCAAAGAGGATCAGGGTGTCCCAGGTTTCTTCAGGAGCAGGGTTGAGGTTGGGATGTGGCTGCTTTGGGCAGTCCCATCAGGGTCCCTCAGGCTCCCAAGCACACAGGACTGAAGCGGTGGCAGCCAATTCCCTCCTGGGGAGCTCCAAAGCAGCTCCCAAGCCCCGTGATCGGGTTGGATAGCAGCAGGCACATCCATTGTCTGGAGGCTGCTGCTCCCTGCTGCGTGCAGAGATGACTCAGGAGCAGGTCAGGTAACTCCTGGTGCCAAGCTGGTGATGAAGGTCAGACAGTCTGCGTGAGGCTCTGCAAGGTGAGGCAGCGCAAGAGACAGAGCCAGGCAGAGGAGGGTGCAGGGCACCGCCTCTCCAGGGGCCACCACGGGCCACCCACGCCAGGCTGCTGAGTGACGCCGTGGGAAGGGCTGCACAGCACAACCCTTCAGCTCCTGGTGACATCCCAGGCTCTGGGGACTGCCCACACAGCCAGCCAGGTGCCAGCTGGCTCCCCAGCACAGCCCAGGCCCTTCCAGTTAGGGCAGGGAAGGTCTGTGGGAAGGGCTCAGGGTTTGGCTGCTGCGTGTGGCCATCAGATAACTCTGAGCTGTGGCTGGCCTGGCTGTACTGGGAAGAGCCAGCTGGAGCAGTTCTTGCACGGGCAGGGAACAAGTTGTGTTTGTCCAGCCTGGATATTCCAAAATTTTTGTGAGGTGCGTGGGAGAAAGGAGGGGTGCAAGAACATCATCAGTGACTCCACTGGGGATCCAGCATCACTGCAGGGATCGGGGAGGGGAAGCTGAAAAAGCAAATGAGGAACATGTGGAGGACATGGCGCTGCCTCACAGTCTCTGACTGACCATTTCTGCTCCAGCCACCTTCACCCCTGTCCCAGGCACCACTTTCTCCTTAGCAGGGAGGGCTTGTGATGCCCCAAGAAATGCAACAAGTGCTGGCATGGACTTGCTTTCCAATGCATGCAGTGTCCAAGTGCCTCAGCTTCCAGGGGAGCCTCCTCATAACTGCAGCAGTGCGAGGACTCATGCCCTGGAGAAGGCGCTGGTGAGGCACAGGGGTGCCCAGTGCACACTGGACAGTGCTCTATGCACCAGGAGATCCTCTCTGACAAGGGCAGTGTGAGGTGCTTCAGAGTGAGATTCAACTTCTGACACAAACCACCGCCAAGGGAGCTCTCAGAGAATCACAGCATGGTTTGGGTTCAACGAGACCTTCATGGTCACCTTGTTCCATCTTCCCTGCCGAGGGCAGGGACACTTTCTACTCGACCAGGTTGCTCCAAGCCCCATCCCACTTCCAGCCCATCACCCAGCTGGGAGCACTTGACACATGGGAATAAAGGTTCAACACTCACCCAGGCCCTGGGCTGGGTTTTTTTGCCTCTGTTGGAAGGCAGCATGTGTGATTTTTTACTTATATTATTCTTAAGAGAGTGCTTGGAGTGTCTTCAGTCCCCACCAAATGCAGACACATTTTGTTGATCCCGTGGACCTCACATCCTGTGGCAGGGAGCTTCTGGGCAAGGACACGGTGTGTGAAATCGTATCCCTGCCCAAAAAAAATCAGAGATTGCATCACAAGACCTCAAACATCCCCTGTCGAGGCCAGCACAGGCTCCGTGAGAGCCATAAAGGCTGCTGACATTTTGCCGTGTGTGCTTGCAGCAGGATGTGGGAGGCTGAGCGTGCCAGGTGCGGCGCTCACACGGCGGATCCTCCTCCCCGGGGCGGGACGCGAGCTCCGAGCCCCGCCAGGTGCCGAGCGCCGAGCGCCTGACGCTTCCCCACAGCCTCCCCTCGCTGCAGCCTCGCCCTGCTCTCTGTCGTTCCTTGCAGTCGCACGTATTTCTCTCCTCTTGGCTCTCCTCCCCTTCCTCCGGCAGGCCCGGAGCTGCTGGGAGGAGCAGCTCCTTCCCGGAGCTCCCGAGGGTGGGTGGGATGGGCTCCCCCGGGGCTCCTGCATCCCTGGGCTGACAGGGACACCTTCCCGCAGGACCGGAGCAGGGGATGGGAGCGCTGTGACTGCAGTGCCGGTGGTTTCCGTGCTGCCTCTGAGACGGGCTTGTGGCAGCTCCCGGAGGTTTCTGGCACTGGCCGTGTCCCTGTTGGCAGCGCTCCTCCCGCTCCGGGGCCGCTGTTTGCTTATCTAGAGCCGTGATTTAACACAGACGCAGGAACTCACACACTCTCTCCCAGTCTCTTTCAAATTACTTTATTGCTTCCTGTCAAGCAGCCGAGCATATCCTGTTAATATACAATCCCCAACGAGCCGTTTTCCCAGCGTAATCCCCCTCGGGCAGATAACACGGCTCAGCTCCCGCAGGATGCCTGGCTCTGTCTGAGGATGCAGGATCCCAGCACTGGGCAGGTATTTTCCCGCAAAATGGGGCTGCTGCCATTGCTGTTGTTAAAGAAGAACCCCAGTGCTGGGAGAGATGCTGGCTTGCTGCCAGTCCTGTGTTATTCCCTGTGTTAATCCATCCCCTGGTGACCTTGCTCAGCCAGCAGCAAGTGCTGTCCCATGCTGGGTGGCAGTGAGGGTTCTCCCAGCTCTCCCATCCCTGCTCCTGAGATCTGTCCTGCTCCAGAGATACATCTCTATCCATCTGCTGCAGTGGGACAGCAGGATCATAGAATCATTGAGATTGGAAGAGACTTCCAAGATCATTCAAGTCCAACTTTTGACTGATTACCATGACCACTACACCATATCCATATCCATATCCATATCCATATCCATATCCATATCCATATCCATATCCATATCCATATCCATATCCATATCCTTCCATCTCCATCTCCATCTCCATCTCCATCTCCATCTCCATCTCCATCCCCATCTCCATCTCCATCCATCGTCTCCATCTCCATTCATCATCTCCATCCATCATCTCCATCTCCTTTCAGGTTGTTCTTTTTTGCTGCTGCCCAACCTGTGTCCCAGAGAAGGTCAGTTCAGGAGACACCCATAAATCCTGGAGGTGCTGGTGGGCACCAACATGGACCCTCTTGTCCAGCATCCTGCAGTGCCATCAGCAGTAGCTCAGGGTGGACATGGCAGGTCCTGGGAACCCTCCAGGGGATTTCCTGCAACCCCAGGTCTCCTTACACTGAGTGAGTTTTGGAGCTGGCAGTGTTCTACCCTCTGCCACGAGGTCCTGTGGACCTCTCAGCACCACTTGGAATGTCCAAGGCAGGACACCTGCCACTGGTTGCTGCTTTAGGGAACCTGCTGTGTTTCTCTTACGTGTTTCTGATCCTCCCTGCTCAGGTCCCTTGCTAAGACATCCACATGTCCTGACACTGCATCTGCAGGACACTCGGGCTTCTCTGCCCCATCTGGTCTTCTCCAGCCTCCTCATGGGCTTGCTGCCTGATCCTGACATCCATCTGATGTGCCAGCTGAGCCTGTGCCCTCAGCAGAACACTGAGGAAGTCCTTTTCAGAGGATATCACCGTGATTTTTGGCTCTGTGGTGTGGAAGTGTCCTGAGGAGGACACTGTGGAGCCCAGTGCATCCCCTCTGTCCTGCTGCTCCTGGGCTGCCTGTTCTGCACAGCGCCACCAGGACAGATGGAGGTGGCTTTGCCGTGGAGGGATAGACACCAGGGCTACTGAGTGTGTGCAGCTGGGCTTTTGGGCTGCTCCAAAGGCAAACAAAATGGGCAGATGATCAATTTGGCTTGGAGATTCCCCCTGTTCCTCTCAGCACTGCAGACACTGCAAGGCACAGCAGCTCAGGCCCAGACAGCATCCCTTCTCCTGGGAGCAGAGACCTGTGCTAAACCTCCCTGGCAGGATCCACTGCATCTTCCGTGGGCGTTTCTTCAGCAAACTCTGCGATTTCAGGACTCTCAGGACTGCTCCCACTCGGCCCCTGGTTGCCAGCTAAAAGCCCCTGTTGCTGTGTCTCCCTTGTCACCCTCCATTGGCCCAAGGAAAGGGAACACGTGCAGCCACACGATGCAGCTCTAGCGTGACATATGGCTGTATTTCTGTGGTTCTGTTTCCCAGGTTTTCCCTGGCTCCTGCCCTCAGCACAGTTTTATTGTCTGAAGTTGTTCCTGGAAGTCGAGGACAATCTTGGTGCTGGTTGTTGGTTTTACTACCAGCTGGATCCTGCCCTCAAGTACTTGCGATTCTCTCTACACTTAACACCTCATTAGCTGGAACATCCACTTACAGAGCCCAGCTTTGCTGTCTGAAAAGAAGGAAAATCCTGTTTGACTCAGACGTTGCACAGATCACTTATCTCAGAGACATCTGAACAGCCGGGCTTGGAAATTGAGTCCAAATTAAAAACCAGTTGAGAAGAAGTATCTGTCCTCCCAGGTAAATCAGGGGCTGATTTATTTCCTCCCCAATATTCCTGCTGAGCAACGCGTTCAACACAGCGCCAGCCCAACACATCCCTGCCTCCGGATCCCAAGGCTCTGTTCTTGCTGTGCTCGCAGGGCTGGAGCACCCACGAGCACCCATCAGCTCCCCTCGGAGCTGCCTCCTGCTCCCCTCCTGCTCCTCTCACAGGGCCCTGTGCCAGCTCCCGCAGCTCCTGCTGATGTCCCCACCCCAGCACTGGCATGGCAACTCCGGCTCTCGACATTCCCAGCTCTCCAGACAGAACAAAACACACCTCGAGAAAGGAAAAGGCAAAGTAAACCCGAATTAACCCCCCCTCAGATGCAGGAATGCCACAGGCAGGGATGTGCTGGAGGTCCCCACCCTGCACTGGTGCCGTGCTGGTGGCAGGGAGCCCCTGCAGGGGCTCAGTGTAGAGGTTGGGGTGGCCCGTGGGACAAGTCTCCAGCATCCACAGCATCTCCCGAGGGGTCAGGAAGGATTTTAACAGAAGAAAGGGGGCTGGGGGACTGTAGGAGTCCAGGAAGATCTGTACTGTTGACTTTCCAGCTATTTTAATTTCCATGGACTTACCTGTGTGTTCTGAATTCCTGGATCTCCATTCCTAGGACTTTTCCAGCCTGCACTTGAATCCCTGTGAGTTTTGTGTCCCCAGCTCTGCTGAGGAGGTCAACAGTTCACCTCCCACCCGTGTGAAGAATCACCTCCTTCGATCCCAAACCCCAATCCTTTAGACCCTGGCTCTGGACCTCACACAAGTCTCATTTGATGGCTTTGGTTTATTCCTGGGAGAAGACAGAGGAGGGAGCAGCCTTGTCACTGTGCAAGTGAAGTTATGGTTGTTTTCCCTATGGCATCACTTACCCTTTGTCACCTCCTTGCTCATCCCTGTTCCTGCCACTTCTGGGGCTGTTGGACATGACAATTCAGACCCTGCAGGACAGGCTGGTGACCTCCCTCTGCTTACTCCTCTCTGCAACCATCTCTCATGCAATTAAAATGACAAGGAACTCCCTCGAGTCCCCTGGGCTTCCTGCTTTCCTTAAAAAACTTTTGGCAAGGAACTTAAAGGGAAGCCTTTGGAACCCCCAGCAGATGCCAGGAACAGATGGCACTGGCTGTGTGTTCGGCCACTCCGGAGGGCTCTGAAGGGTTGTGGAGCAGGATTCCCCTCTGGAGAGGCCTCATGGGCTTTCCCCTGGCAGGCAGAACTTACCCAGGGGTCTTCAGCTGCCCTCTGGGTTTATGTCTCCCAGGGACTTTTTGGATGGCCACCACATCACCCCTCAAGGCGCCCCATCCCCTGCTGGTGCCAGGACAGGATGGTGAAGGCTCAGCCCTGATGCTGTGCTCCTGGTCCCTGCAGGAGCAGGGACACCTCAGTGAGTGCAGGAGGAATGAGCAGTCCCAGGTGCTTATGAGAATCCCCAGAGGAGCACTCAAGGAGAAATCCCACAGGGACCAGGCAGGACGCTGATTCCAGTGGGCCAAGGGGATCCCAGCAGCTGCAAGGACCAAGTCTTGGGGGGGGAAATCTGCAAAGAGCCTCCTCCATGGGCTACATGGGATGAAAGGATGTCCTTTGTGCCACCACTGTCCCCTGTGCCCGGTGTTCCTGGACCTGTGCCACCATCACTGCTCCATGGTGATGCCGTGTCAGGGTGCCAGCAGTCACCTGAGCTCTGTTTCTCCATCTCCATCTCATCTCCATCTCCATCTCCATCTCCATCTCCATCTCCATCTCCATCTCCATCTCCATCTCCATCTCCATCTCCATCTCCATCTCCATCTCCATCTCCATCTCCATCTCCATCTCCATCTCCATCTCCATCTCCATCTCCATCTCCATCTCCATCTCCATCTCCCTTCAGGTTGTTGAGCCCCTTCCTGCTGGCAGCTCCCTCGTGTTGGCAGGGCAGCAGCCCACAGGGCAGCTGGACAGGCTGCTCCAGGGGCAGCCGTGCTCCATCCATGCTGCTTAACTGGGCAGGCTTCTCCCCACTCCCTGCCAGGTCCTGTTCCTGTGGCACAGCCTGAAGGGATGAGTGCCCTGCCCCTGCCCAGCCCCAAAATGACCCCCCAAGCCTGCTCATGTTTTGAGTACAAGCCCTTGCCCTCTGTCTCCTCAAAGATGTGCCCACCACCTCCACAGTGCTTGTGCATCCACAGTACTGCCTGTCCCTTCCCACCACGCTCCTACCCCTGGAGCCCTGAGCTTCTTCACCACACCCCATCTTCATCCCTCAGGTGTCCCTGGGCAGGAGAGCTGGGGGTGGTCAGCCTGGAGAAAAGAAGGCTCCAGGGAGAGCCACACAGCACCTGAAAGAGGACTGGGGGAAACCTGGAGAGGGACTCTGGACAAGGCGTGGAGGGACAGGACAAGGAGGGATGCCTTCACACTGCAAGGGTTAGATGGGATGTTGGGAAGAAATGCTTCCCTGTGAGGGTGGTAAGGACCTGGCACAGGCTGCCCAGCGAAGCTGCCCCATCCCTGGAAACGTCCAAAGCCAGGTTGGACAGGGCTTGGAGCAACCTGGGACAGTGGAAAGTGTCCCTGCCCATGGCAGGGGGTGGAATGGGATGTGGTTTAAGGACTTTTCCAATCCAACCCACTCTATAATTCCATGATTCCATGATACCTTGCTGCTAGAGATATTACTCTCATGAATCTTCAATAAAATAAAAGGTAAGCCAGTCAATATCAGCATCAGGAGCCTGTGCATGGATTTGTTATCACTCTGCAGGAATTGTTCAATCACATTTCAGCCCAAATCTTCATGATATGGATGTTCCCAGACGCAAAGAGAGAATGGGAAATGTTAATCATGAGCACGAGCCCTGCTCCCACTGACTCCTGACCTTTCATCTCCAGACCCTGGCGGGGCTCTGCCTACACACAGCTCTGCTTCCTCTGTGCCACCACATCTCCCGTAGCTTGCTTCCCTTTGGATAGAGACCTGGACAGAGCCACAGAGTCCCAGATTGCCTGGGCTGGAAGGAATCCTGGAGATCACCCAATTCCAACCCCCCTGCCATGGACAGGGACATCTTCAGGGCTTCAACTTGCCTGTGACAACCTGTGTGTTCCACCCTCCTGCTGTGGAAGGAGATGTCTCCTTCAGGTCTGTCTTTCTGTAGCACCTCCGAGGACAAAAGAGCAGTTTCACACCAGGCTGTTGCCTCTGATCCTGTATTTGCCTTCTCGTAAACCTCTGCCGCCTCAGAGTGCCGGGGGATTTTGCTCACGAGTGCCTTAAATGTAACACATAATGTTTTTTCATGGTGTCCATAAGCATTTGCAAAGCTCCTTTATTTAACACCAACACTGACAAAACCCAGGTACTTTTCTCCCTGGTTTCCCCAGTTTCCTATTAAATGCCATTTCAGCATTCTCAATTGCAAGGATGCCACCCTGTAATTTTATAGCATTAACACAGACCTGAGTTTGACTTTTCAGCTTTTCCACCTTCTTTTGAACAACTTTAAAACTATTTTCTGGAAGACTTCTGGACCTTGGGTTCCCTGCCACAAAATAGCTTGGGTTACATCTTTTTCTTTTACAAACCTTTACAATGACAGCAATTAAATCAAGCATCCTTTCATGTTGTTACCCTTGTCAGTAGGTAATGCCTGGCAGTTTTTCATCACAGGTTATCTCCTGGGCAGATTTATTCTCTAGCATTGTTATTTCTGGCTATAACCAAGGACTAAAATGAAAATATTTTCCAGAATACAAACCCCATCTTCTGCCAGTCATGCCTCATGGTTGTAAAGTATTTTGGATTAAGTTTCTACGTATAACATGATATTCTGGTGATGGTTCCACCTTTTCTTTGCTAAATAGCCTTTAAAAAAATATATTTTTGAAACATAGAGTAATAATTTATATACTTGATTGTTACATTTCTCTTCATTCTGGAAGAATAGTGGTACTCAGTTGAAGGCTGGACTTGATGATCTTGGAGGTCTTTTCCAACCTAAATTATTATATAAGTATATAAATCAGGAAATCCTTGCTTTTATTTAAAAACAGATATATAATATATGGTTTTATTTAAATTTGCCTTCTTTTTATAATTTTTTCCTCCTGCCTCTCTATGGTCCTGCCTATTTACCCAAACAAAATTTTCAAGAAGACCTGACATCTTTGCAGCCTCCAAGAAGATACTTCTATGAACTTTATTTTCCCAAAAGTCACTTTCAATTCTGAACCTGGGTACAAATTAGCTGTTGAACAAAATATCCCAAATTTCCTGCTCAATTCTACACTTCTAAATCTATTTTAAATGCTTCAAAAGTGCCTCTTCTCTTTAATTTGTTCCCATGGCTACCATTCAAAAGTTTCATTCATTTTCTGAGCGGAGAACTCTCCAAATCGTTACTGCAATCTACCAGTTGACTTTTCCTTCTTAATTTAGCTGAAGGCTCCAAACCCTCAAGACTGTAGACGTTGCAACAGCGACAGAAAGAGGGTTACCTTCCACTCCTTGATCCTCGATGTTTATTGCAGCCCCTCCCCGTAGAGATTTCAACCTCGGGAGTTTTTAATCCTGGAGTTTTTCTGTGGCTCTGCCTCGCTCCTGGGGATGCCGGCGCAGGACGATGCTCCCAGTGCCATCCTCTCACCTTCCTCCTCTCTGTCTCACCAGTGTTGGTACGCACAGGAATAAATCCCCGATGTAGAGAGCTCAGAAATGCCCTGGAGGAGGGAGCTGGAGGGGAGAGGGAGCCGCTGGTCCCCCTTGCGCAGGTCCCCGGGATAAACAGGATAAACAGGTTGAGTGAGGTGGGGCTGTCCAGTGTCACGTTTCAGCAGGGCCAGGTACCCTCGGCGCAGGTGCAGGGATGTAAAAGGTTAATCTTTATTTAACTCCGTGCACAGAAACCTCCCCACGGCGTGGGGCGGGGAGGGCGGGGGCTGCAGGCAAATCCGAGCGGTGGCTGTGACTGGGGTAACTGGGGAAGGTGCTGGTTTGCTCTGGGATGAGGCGGGAGGGGGCTGAGATCCCTGAAAACTGGGGGTCTGTGGTACAGATCGGAGTGGGGATGCTGAGCTGGAGGGTGCAGGGCTCAGCCTGGAGCTGGGGAGCCCCTGCTGCTCCCACCCTTCCTCCCGAAGGACCAGACCCGCGTGTCCCCAGCCTGCAGAGCACCTGGGGTGACTGCGAAAGGCAAGGAAGGACAGAGGGAGGCCCTCGGTGGTGACAGGCTGCAATCACAAATAGCCACGGGGTTTCTGGCTGTTCACACACCCTTCACAGAGGTTAGAAAAATCCCCTGTTGGGAACAGTTCCCCCATCCCTGCCGAGCTGGGGAACATTAAGTAGGTGATAATAAGCGGTCCCAGAGTGGGAGGACCTGCTCCCCTCTGGAAAGTGCTACTCCGGACAATTTATCATTCAAACAAAGAGGGGGAAAAAGGGTTAAACACTGCCCGGCCTCCCCTGCCAGCGGTGGCTTTGGTTATCTGCGGCATGGCTGCAGGGCTACACGGTGCCTGTACATGTTCGGGGATCAGGAGTTAAGTGTTTAAATGATAAGTGATATCTTAAAAACATAAGTTTAGCAATGAATCTTTACCGACAATACTATACTATTAGTTAATAGGCAGAATTAACTCACTGGCCTGGGGCCAAGCCCGTCACAGCCAGAGCCAGAACAGCTGAAGCTGCTTTTCACTTGGGTTTTGCTTTTATGGGATTTTCTGCTGCAGGGAGACTCCAATTTCTGTAAAAATATGCTCGTGTTTTCCTCCTCCCAACCTGCCCCTGGAAGCTCGAGGATCCTTGGAGCCCAAGGGATTCTGCTAGGAGCTGGAAAGATTTCCTCTTGCATGCAGAGGTGTGACCAAGGGTGCCAATTGAGGACCAAGGATGCCAATTCAGGACCAAGGGTGCCAATTCAGGACCAAGGATGCCAGTTCAGGACCAAGGGTGCCAATTCAGAACCAAGGATGCTGATTCTCTGCAGGGCATCTCTCAGTGGCCCTGGACCAGCTCCCTATCTGCTCTTGGTGGAACTTTACAGGCAGATTTACTCTTGGTGGCAGCATGGGATTCACTCTGCATCTCTCTCATCCCAAAGAAACCTCCCTCTCCCTCAGCTGGGGCACTGAGACTGACCAAATAACTTCCTTGGATCAAAGAAGCATCTCCTGAATCTTTCTGGTAGCTGAGGCTCCTTTGGAATCACCCAAGACTGCTGCACTGAGCCTGGAGTCTGTGCCTGACAGCTCTGTGTCACCCCTTGCTGCTTTCCCTTGCACCTCCCCTGAGTCCTGGCTGTCACCTGCTGCACCTCTTTAACCTCACAGAGGGTGAGAAGGAGCCACCTCCTCCAGGTGGGGTGAGCCAAGGGCTTGAAAATGACGTTCTTCTTTCTCCATCAGGAACTGAAAATGCAGCATTAAATATGTCACCATCAAACCTGTTTTAATGTCCCCTAGATGTCATCCCTGCTGGCTCTGTCGGCCCAGGAACCAGCTTTTGATGTAAACCAACCTGTGGGTGCAGCTGGAGGGGTGAGTGTCCCATTTCTGTGACCCCCACCAGGGCTGTACCTGATGCTCTCTGTCCTGTGGCAGTGCTGCCCAAGGGTTACCTGTGGGCAGCAAGCAAAATCAGTGTCACTTGTCCTCCAAGCTGGCCACATCCAAGCTGCCTGATGGTGGCCACGTCCATGTGACACAGTCCCAAGGCCATTTGTCACCAGATGGCAGCAAGGAGAGCATCAGCTCACAGTGTGGATGAGGACACACAGAGCTCCCTGGTCCATGGCCAGCCTCCACCAAAGCCACTACACCTGGTGCAGAGTGAGTGGAAGGCTCAGAGGAGGACACTGGAGGAGGTCTGGGGTCACTTGTCATGGTGCTGTGCCACACTTGCTGGTCTGCTCAGGTGTTGCGCCATGGTGACCACAGGAGATTGTGGGGTTCAGGTCAGAACGTGGGTGCTGGTGACAACACCTGCACTGGGAACAGCAAGTTTGTGAGGGCAGCAGCAGAACCTTGGCAGGCCTTCCCGTGGGTGCCAAAAAGATGCAGCAGTCATAGAAAGCCCTTCCTGGGAGCAGAGTGAAAGTGTGAGGTGGGACCAGTGCTCACAGCTCATGACTGAAGATGCTCTTCAGGGAACAAACCAGACTCCAAGGAGCGTGTAAGAACTTCAAAGCCAGTGCAGCAGCCAGGCAAGTCTGCATAGTCCAAGGCCCATCAGCAATAGCCTAAGGGGGAGTTCAAAAGAGGAGAGAGAAGTTCTCCAGTGACTTTCCTTGGGACAAAATTCCCATTGTGTCTGGCAGTGCAGTCCTGGAGAGCTTCAAGAAAATCCTGAGGGTCTGGGTGGGCCCTGGCAAACACAGAGGGCTGCTGCTTTTGGATTCCAGGCTTCCAGTTTGGAGAATCGATGGATCCTTGAGGACACGCAGGACACAACAGCCCTGGGATCTGGGAGGATTGAAATGAGGATGTGAGGAGTTTGGATATGGGGAGTGCTTTCAGACATCTGATGGGAAACGCTGGCAGCAGGGAGTGAGGGGACTGGGGGAGCCTGGTACAGTGCTGGAATGGTGGGAAACTGCTGGGGATTCTTGGGATTCTTGCCCTTCAGAACACGTCTGAAGGAAGGAGCAGCAAGGCCACTGGCTGTCCTGGCCTTCAGCCTCCTTCCTCCATGCAAAAGTGATCCTGAAAGAGCTTCTAAAGATGAAAGCTTCTCCACACATGATGGAGCTGGGCCACAGGGCTCTCATGTCGGATGTGGGGCCAACCTGAATGAGCAGCAACATGTGCAGTGACAGGAACTCCCAAAGCAGGTCAGAGCCTGCAGCTGGCCACACGGAACTGGAGAGGACCATTTGGCTCATCCATGTGGCCAACACTGTCACGGAGCTGTGACATCCACCAGCCACTCCTGTGGAATCAGCTCCTGTGGTGGGTCAAGGCAGAGAACCCAAGGTGCTCAAGCTGCTGATGCACCAAAGGGTTAAGGGAGAGCACAGTGGAGCCTAGGCTGTTTTTTCCATGTCCTTCCATGTGGATTGAGGGACAGGAATCCATCCTCAAAGTCCAGTGGGTCTTCAGCTCCTGGCCTATGAACCTGGCACAGCTTGTGTGTAGAGATCCATGTGCAGGGTGAGACCTCCCTGGGAAGATCTTCCAGGACACAAGTGCTGCCTGCAGGATGCACCTGAACCTTCTGCCCAACCAGCAGTAATTGGGACACAGCTATGGGGGATGAGCAGAGGGCACTGCTGGGTACAACGTGGATACTAGAGGGGTGAGGAGATGTCAGGGTGGTGGCAGAGGGACCTCCTAGGGCAAAGCGTCCTGGTAGCAGTCACATTTCATAGATTCACAGAAGGGTTTGGGTTGGAAGGGACCTTAAAGAACACCTGGTCCCAACCTCCCGGCCATGTCCTGAGGAGGGTGTGGATCGTGAGGTGCCCACAGGGCAGATGTGGTTCCCAGGCATCGGGAAAGTCGGGGCTTGCTGAGTGCGGATTGGAGCTGGGTCTCACCTCGCACCTTCTGGGAAGGTCCTGCCTGACCCCAGCAGTGTCAGGGGGCTTGTGACCAGCTCACAACCGCTCCTCGTGGGAAGTGGGGGGATTCCTGTTCTCTCCTCACCGGGGCTGGCTCCGGGGGGATGGGGGACGAGAAGGGTGCGGGGGCTCAGGGCTGCCCACAACAAGCCTCGGATTCAGCAACTCCTTGGATTTTTCTTTCTTTTTTTTATTATTTTTTCTTTTTTTTAATCCTTCTTCTCCGGACAGGAATCTCCTCACCGCCCTGACCCCCCCAGCTCCGGTGGGCAGCGGCGGGGGCTCAGCCCCGCGGGAGCGCTGCCCGTGGCCGCGGGCAGTGCGAAGGGCGCGGCGACGGGGGCATCCCCCCGGGACCCCCCCGCCCCTCCGCCCGCCGCTCTCCGGTGCCGGCGGCGCAGCGAGCCCCGGCGAGGCGGATTTGGGCTGAAATCACGGCTTTCTCTGGATGATCGACAGCTCCGGGAGAAACCATCGGCGGCCCGGGGGGAGCCTCCGCCCGCTGCCCGCCCGCTCCCCGCCGCCCGCCGCCGGCCCCCGCCGCCCCCCGCCGCCGCTGCGCCCCCCCGGCCGCCCCCGCGGGCAGCGCGGCCCCGGGGCGGGGCGGGGCCCGGCGGGCGGCGCGGGGCGTCCCCCGCGCGGCGGCGGCGGTGGCTCGGCCCGGCCGCGGCGGCGGGGCCGGCGGAGCGCTCCGTGCCCGCGGCCGTGCCCGCGCCGGCGGCGGCCCCAGCGAGGGGCTCTGGGCTCTGCGCTCCGCCGCCTCCATGGAGCGCCGGCCGCGCTGCCTCTGATGCCCGGCCCGGCGCGCACCATGGGGCCGCTGTGGCTCTGCTGCCTGCCCCTCGCCCTTCTGCCCCTGCTCGCCGCCGTGGAAGGTAAGGGGAAGGCGGAGAGGGGGAGCGCGGGGGGCGGGGGCGCTGCGGGTAGGGCGAGCCCCCCTCCGGGTTTTACCCCGGTTTTTTGGGGGGTGGCACTTTGCCCCTCGTGTCCCCCCTCCCCGCCGCACGCCCTTCGGAGGGGAGGCGAAGTTTGGGGAAGTGCTACCCCAGCTGGAGGTGTCGCCGGCGGAGCCCGGTGTGCCGTGTGTGCTCCCCCCCCACGCCCCCAGACCCTCCCGATCGCCGGCCGCCCTTCTCCCCGCCGTCCCTCCGCCAAGGTGGGCATCCCTGGGTACCGCCGAGGGTCCCCCGGGTATGCCCGGCATTCACCGCCCGGTGCTCTTGGGAGAGTCTCGGGGGTGCCCCTCCGCCAGGCCTTACCGGCGTTCAGGAGCTGGTGGCCGGCTCCCCGCTGGCGCCGTGGCGTTCGCGGCGTCCCCAGGAGGAGCCGAGCTCCCCGCCGAGGTCCCCGGTGCTCAGACAAAGCAGTGTTGAGGCGGCAGGTGGGGAGCTCCGGGGCTGGGCGTGCGGGGAGCCTCTCGGTGGGCTCTGTGCGAGGGCAGAGCGGTTCTGCTGCTGCCCGACCATCGCAGCCATCCCTGCCCGCTGCCACCTCTGCCAAGTGACAGAGAGCTGGGTT
Source organism: Prinia subflava (assembly GCF_021018805.1). NCBI lineage: Eukaryota > Metazoa > Chordata > Aves > Passeriformes > Cisticolidae > Prinia > Prinia subflava. The sequence continues at coordinate 2,134,423 of NC_086267.1, read as the reverse complement.
GGGCAGGGGCGAGGGCCAGGTGTCAGGCCAAGAACCGGCTCGTCCTGGAGCGGCGTGGTCCAGGGATGCCTGTCCATTGTGGAAGGGTGGTGTCGGAGGGGCTGGGTGGCTCCGCTGTCCCTCCGGCTCCCTTGGGCTGGCGGGCAGGCTGGGTGGCCACTGCTGGCCCTGTGCGTGCCGGGCGGGCGGTGGGAGCCGCTCGGACGGTGTTTGTCTGGAACACGGATGAGGCACCATTTATTAAGTTGGAGTTTTGGGAGATGACTCATGGGTTGGCCAGCTATACATCGTGATATTTACAATATGGGAGCTTGGCATAAATAGGACTATTTACGTTGCAGCGGAGAGCCCTCGCCAGCTCTGCTATTCAAATGAGCCCAGCATGGTTTTAATTATGGGGGGGAGGGTTGGGGTGATGAGCGTGTTTGTGAGAGCATACGTGTCCGTGCAGGATATCTGGCCCCATCCTCTGGTGGCCCTGACACTTCCATTGGGCTCTGGGCTTGGCCAGCGGGGCCCGCGCGCGCTTGGCCACGAGAAGCTGGCGCTGCCAAGCGCGTTGTGCCGGGTGCCTTGGGCAGGGATGGGGTGACATCTCCACCCCAGCCTGCTCCTCCTGCTGCCCGAGAGGTGCTGTCGGGCGGTGCTGTGGGTCCGTGGCCAGCTCCCGGGGCTCCTGCCCACGTTCTTAGAACGTGAGTGACTTTCCCACCATCGTGGCAGGCACTGGGTGCACGAGCGCCGAGCGATGGGGAACGAGGAGCGTTGTTTGTCTAGGAACGAGGGGCTGGCCAGTGCAGGTGGGGTTGTTTCACCCACCTGAGGTGGTTGCTCCTCCGCAGATGGGGACCCTCCCAGGGAGATGGTCAGTGGGCTTCCAGCGGCCGTGCCCAGCCGGGGCTGCCGGTGTTGGTTTGGGTTTGGCGTGGTCCCACCGTGGACCCCGCCGTTGCCTCTTGCCCTGTGTGTCTGTGGTGGGGCTGTGGTTGTCCCTCTCAGCGTTGGTGTGGGCAGCCAGCTCCCTAATCCAGCCTTCCAGGAAAAGGCTTCTGGAGAGCTGGCAAGGTGAAAATGTGTGGGATGCAGCTCCTTGGGCGTGCCTCTGCTCTTTCCTTGCTGGAGCTGCCTCTTCCCGCTGCTTCCAAAGTGCCTGGATGTGGTGTCCAGCTGCACCTCTGAATGCTCTGGATCCCTTCGATGTGGACAAATGGACCCAACAGTAGTGCTGGCCATGGAGGTGGTGGCTGGACCCGCTGTGTTCCCGTGGCTGCAGGGAACCTCCACGGTGGTGATGCCCTCCATCACCAGCCCCAGCATATTCCCAGGGCCAAAATGGGGGCAGAAAGGCTTGTTCGGGGGAAAACCACAATTCTGGAGGATCCTGCCTCTTGAGTCCTGTTTTCAGCTCTGTCACAGACCGTTTCTGTACTGCTGGTAATTTCACTTGTCTCCTCTGTGCCTCAGTTTTCCTAATTACAAGGCGTAAAATAATCCAAGCGTCTTTCCCAAGGGAGCCGCGAGGTTTTGTTAATGAACATGACAAAGTGCTTTGGGATCCGTGGTTGAAAGCGCAGCCTTAGTCAGTGCCGTTGTGTGTGGGGTGTTTATTTATCTACATGCTTTATATTTCTCTGCGCGCTATATATTCACTTGCATTTAACAAACCTTAATTAGAAACAAAGCCAATAGGGAAGGAAATATAAACAGGAGTGTGCATGGAAATTGGAAGTTGATTGCTCACTGGCCAGCAGAATGCATGGCTCGGGCTCGGGAGGGAAAGGCTGTTTGGTTAAAACCGGCTCTGTTAAAAGGAAATGTGAAAAGAACGTAAAACATAAATCAATATGGAAAACAGGGAGGTGGATGACAACGTACATAAAGCAGAGGTTAGGAATTGCCTGTAGTTGTGAAGGCGGTTGGAAGGTAACGTGTCTGCAGCTGAGAAAGTTCAGGCTTCTCAAAGGAAAGTTTTTTGTGCGTTTTTCAAAAAAAAAAAAAACCACCACAAAACCCAAACCAGAAAGTCAAGAACAAAGGAGTCCTGGAAGTGTCTGGATCCCACACCGGTTGGTAACGCCGCTATCGCTAACGGCCCTGCTTTGTATTCCTGCCGCGTAGGCTGCGCGCCGATCGCAGGACTGACGCTCCCGAGGTATTTTGGGGGGAGCTGGGAAGGACACGGAGGTATTTTAAAATCAACAGCCTTGGCTAACTCACGTGCGAGGAGGGAAAACCAAGCCGATGGTGCTCATCGCCCCGGCGGAGAGAACTTTTCACAAACCTTGCGGCGCTGGCGCGCTTCCCGAGGGCTGGAGGAGGGCCAGCCCTGTGCCAAAAATGAGAAAGGAGACACGAGATGGCCCCGCTATCAGTGAGGGTGTGGGCAGCACGGAGACAGCGACAGGCTCCAATGGGCGGTGGAGAATTGCCCAGCGTGAGTTTTGCTGAGAAACAGGATCGCGGGTGAGGGGACTCGATTTTGAACATCATCTGTGCTGGGCAATCCTAATCCTGAGCCTGGTTTTGGGCTTGGAGAGGGATGCTGGGGCAGGATGGCTGTATCCACTCCTGGGGTGGGTTACCAGGGCGTGCTGTGGCTGAGGTGCTCAACACGGACATCCCTGGCCATCCTCCAAGCAAGCTGGAGACAGGACTTCAGTGCTTCTGTGTATTTAATAGTGAATTATAACATACATAATATTTACAGCACTCTCAGGCACATGGTGGGATTGTTTGGGGGTCCAGGGCCAGGATTTGGACTGGATGATCCTTGTGGGTCCCTTCCAACTTGGGATATTCTGTGATTCTGTAGTATAGAGTATATTTAATTTCACTCATGTTGTAACATAAGACAGTGTTTAAACAGTCTCTTCTCCTGTACCTGTGTTGAGGGTGGGGGGAGATGCCAGGGACACAGGGTTGGTTTGAGCCTTTGTGTATCCATCTTTTTGGTCTCCGTAGAGGAAGACTTGAGCCATCCCTTCAGGGTTATGCTCATACCAGAGCGCTGCTTTGGCCTTGGTGCTCCATGCAGGTGGATGTTCCAGGTGTGCCAGGACTGTGGGAGCTGCAGGAGCCTCCCAGCAAGCCCAGCATGCTCCAGAGGGATGTGGCAGAACAGCAGGTCCGGGGGAAAACACAGCATCTGTCGAGAGCTGATCCTTCCTGTGAGCTTGAGCCCCAGATCTGCACACACTCTCCTAAAACCAGGAGGGGAGCAAGTGTTTTGCGACAAGTGGGACTGAGGAGCAGAGCCTGTGGTTTTGGCCTGGCCGTGTTCCCCTCCCCTCCATTTCCTGGGTTAATTTTTGACAAGGCACATTCCTTGCACCCACCTGCCCTTTGCATTACAGGGGCAGCAAAAGGGAAAGCTCCTTTTGGAGATCAAATAAATCGGTGCCTCATTTAAACATCCATCCTTGCTGCTCTGTTCTGTGGCTTTTCCAGGCGGGAGCAGCATTCCTCTTAATCCCTGCTGACTTTCCAGCCTCTCTGAGTGACAAAAGGATAGGGAGGAGATGCTGTAGGGGACAGGGCTGCAGGGGATGAAGGCTCGGGGTTGGTGTGGCCACTGATGTCACCCCGCAGAGGGTGTGAAGGGGATGCCGAGAGGTTTGGGGCTGTCCCCAGGAATGGGAGCAGCCATCCCCCTGGAGACAGGCTCAGGGCCCTTTGTGTGCACATACCTGAGCTGCTGGAAAGAGGGGTGGGCACTCAAGGAGCTGCCAGAGGAGCTGGGTAAATAGTGGAGGCTGTGAGAGCTCCCAAAGCTTCAGCACTTTGGGGTGAGGGATGAACGAGAGCCTCCACTGCTGCCCCAAAACGTGCCTGCTCCGCACACACCAGCCCTGCTGGGATAGTAATGAGGGCTAGTAATGAGGAATGGGATACTAGTGAGGGTGGCTCTGGCTGGGAGTGGCGTTCCCATCCTGCTGAAATCCCATTTTTAGCGAGGAAGAGCCGTGTCAGCTCCCAGCCTGGTTTGCAATCCCTCCCGTACCTGGATCCGCTTTACAGAGAGACCAGGGCGAAGCACAGCTGCCAACTGGATCTCCTTGGGCTGGGGGGAGCAGGGAGATCCTCGGAGGCAAAAGTTCAGCCCGAGATAAGGGGAAGGATGGGGCCTCCTGTGATAAAGGGCTGGGCGGGAGGGAGAGGCAGCGCGGGGGGTTCCAAGGGGCTCTGCCCAGCCTGAACCCAGGGATGCAGGGAGCTGGGGGGATCACTGGGGATGCTGGAGGTGTGCAGGGACCCCTTGGAGGCCAGGTGACAGCAGGAGGGAGGAGAGGTGCCTGGAGATGTGCAGGGATTTACTGTTAATGTCTTTATATCAGTGTCGGGATAGATGGCAGGTTGTGCCAGGGTGCAGACACGGGGTGGCCGTGCAGGGCATGCCAGCCCCCTGAGATAATGAGGATGAGGGGAGGGAGCAAGGGAGGATCATGCCCTGCTGCTCACCCCTGCCTGGATTTCCTTGCTTGGGATGAAGGGAGCAGTCTCAGGTCTGTCAGGAAGTGTGGCACCAATTGCCAAGCGTTCAAAGAAGATGGAGCGTGCTACAAGGGCATAAAACACAGCTGTAACTGGGGCTGGTCGGTGCCTCCCTAAATGTCACATGCAGAAATGATAATTTCAGTGACTGAGAACAGTTGTCGCTCTTTGGAGAGCTCACAGGAGGAAGAACTCTGGATTTAGACCTGAGCAACCACACACAAGACATTAGATCTGCTCCATCCTCCCAATGGGCATGAGGAGGGGCTGGGGAGCTCCAAAAGTTGGTGAAGCTTTATCAGTTGATTCAATAAATGATGTTCTTTCCACCTTACCTGTCTCAAAAGCAACCAGCACTTAAAAACACCACATGGTAATGATCTGTGAGTGAAGCAAAGTGAAGGAGCTGGCTGAAGGGAGAAGATAAAGTAGGAAAATACTTGCCCGTGATGGAGGAAATTAAATTAAACCTCAGAATAAAATCATGCAGCCACTTAACATGAGTTTCCTAAAAATAAGCAAAACCCGACCAAACTTGATTAAATGGCAAATTGGAGGAGGTCGTTGGAGGTAAAAAAATGTTCTTTGCAAAGTGGAAGTGGTATCTAAAAGGAGAAAATAAAAAAATCAGAAACTGTGGTCTGGTGAATTTGAAGCCATATAAGGCAGGCTGAGAGAAGAAATTGTTTATCCCCCAAGTTTGCCCTCAACAAATGAGCATTGGGAAGTTAAATGTGCAGGATGGAGCCCTTGGGGAGGAGGGGGATGACTTCAGTGTCACCCCGAGGTGGCCAAAGGGAGCTTTGCTTCCCAAGGCAGGGCTGGGAGACTGCTCTGAAGGGAAGGCAGGAGAACTCGTATTTTACAATAAGTCAATAAAATGAATATTTGAGCCAGAGTAAATGGGACGAGCATCCTTTAAGAAGATCTCCCTGGGTGATCCAGGAGACTCCAGAGAAGTAATTTCAGAGGAAGGGCTCTCTTATGGATTAAAATCTGCTTAAAGAAGGGGAAACAAAGAGTCAGTTTTCCCACTGGACGGGGTCAGCGTGAGGCTTGTGCTGGGTGATGTATTCATAAAGTAGAGAGGGGTGGGAATGGGAAGGCAAAGAGTGTTTGCAGATTATACAAAATTATTCAGGATGATAAAAACAACAGTTGTCTTGAAAATATTGCAAAAGACTCTCATGACACTGGATAGCTGGGCTATAAAGTGGCAGATTAAATGTAGTCAGGGATGAATGAGAAGGGATTCACATGGAAAAAATTACCCTAAACCCATGCATGCACAGTGGCAGTCTTTAAATTACTTATTAGCATTTTGAGAAAGAGATCTTAAAGTCATTGTGGATGGCTCTTTGAAAGCATCAGCTCCGAACTGGGAAAGGGAGTGAAGATGCTTGTACAGGAGAAGTACAGGGGAGGGGGGCTCAGGGAAAGGTGCAGCCTGGGGAGGGAGGGGGCACAGAGGTGCATTGGGCTGTGGGAGGTGTAAAGAAGAGGGTGATGAAAGGGGGATGATCCTTTATTTTATATTTTTTCCCCTCTCCCTGGAGTTCTCTAGCAGAAGGTTTCACACCAGGAGCGATGGAGGGTGGAGGCAGGGCAGGGTGAAGCTCTCCCCCGTCCTGGGTGCCAGGGGCATCATCGGGTACCCTTGGTTGTGGTGTGCTCCCTGAGCATCCTGAGCACTGCTGGAGGTGGGATGGGAGCCAGGAATCCTTTTGGCTCAGCCTCCCCTGCTGGTGTGGTGTTTGGAAGGAAGCAGGGGACGGTGCCTCCTCTGGACCCCCACACTGAGTGTCCAGGCTCGAGGAGGTCCCACTGGCCCCCAGCTCCCACTTTGGCTTCCCCCAGCTCCCACCCCAGCAACTCGGGGTTGCTGTTCCCTGAGGTTTGTAGGGGTTTTCAGCTTTTCTTGCCTGAAAGGTCCAGCACCAGAGCCAGAGAAGACAAACTGAGTCTGCCAGTCCGTGTTTCCAGGGTTGTTTATTCTTTCATTATCTCTCAGCTCTGTCTCAGCTCTGCAGGGCGTCCCCAGCAGAGCAGGACCCCGGCAGGACTGGGCGGGTCAGAGGGTCCCGGGCTTTCTGTACGGTCCCCTGACCCAACCACTGCCCACAACGAACTTTTGATTTACAAAACCTTACCAATACTCACTACCTATGTTAACATGTCATTTCTACTCTAAACCAGTCCCTGTGATCCAACTCAGCAGAAAATGGGGGAAAAGAACAAGAACAAGGAGGACAGGACCACTCCCCAATTCCTCCATCTTATCTCTTCGAACCCATATACTAAAAATCTTAGATTATACATTTACACTCTGTGATAAACTAACTACTACTTATTTCAAACTCTCTTGGCTTGTAATTCTTTGTCCAATGTGGGTATTTTCTCCCATGGCCAGGGAGCAGAGGCAGTGTCCTCCTGGGCTCTGTGTGAGGCTGGCTGAGCCCCTTGTACAGATCCCAGACCCCCTGTCCGGTCTCCAAACCCTCCTGCCCAGATCTCAGACTCTTCAGGGCGACCAGAGGGATGCCCTGGACTCCGACAACCACGTGCTGGCAGCGAGCTGGGCTGGAGCACGTGAGGGTCACGTCCCGCCGTGCCGAGGTTACGATCGCGTTCCGCGATTCGCTTTGCCTGTGATCCCCTTTCCAGGCTCCACAACCGCGGCTCGGGAACCTTCACGGCGAGCCTCACTTCATAAATCTTGGCCTTGTTTTACTTTTAAGCCTGTCTGGTATCAGGGGACAAAGTGAGCAGGAGAAATGCGTGACCTGGGAGCAGCGTGGATGGAGTGAAACAAGATGTCCTGGCTCGATGGAGCCTGCAGGGATGGGGGCTGGCCAGGCTATAGGGAGTTTCCCAGCCTTGGGAAAACATTTCCTGTGGATCCCTTCTGAGGGATCTCTCCTGCAGGATCTCAGCACCTCCAAGGCTGCTTGCAGAGTGCCCTTGCAGGTGTCTGAGCACTGGTTCTGTGTCTCCAGCCTTTGTGTGCACCTTGGTGGCAAATGGGAGCAGGGCTGTGGCTCCCTGGGCGTTGCTCTGGGAGGGAAAGCGAGCTGGGGGTGTGACATTCTCATTGCCTGGGGAGCAGCTGGTGCCTGGATGTGGGGAATGGCTGGTGGCAGGGTATTGATCAGTGCTGGAGCATGCTGAGGGGTGGGATGGAGGTGTCAGCTCCCCCAGGCTGGCTGCTGGCGTGGGGCACTGAGGGCTGGGATCAGGCACAGCAGAGCAGCCCCAGCAGGGATAGTTTCCAGCTGTGGAAATAGCTTCAAATGCATGGATGGGCAAATGCATGGATGGACAAATGCATGGATGGGCAAATGCATTCCCCAGGCAGAGCCTGGAGTTGCCCTGTCCATGCCTTGTAAATGTCCAAGGCCAAGCAGGACAGTCTTGGAGCAGTCTGGTCTGGTGGGAGGTTTCCCTGCCCGTGGCAGGGTTGAAAGGAGATGGTCTTTAAATTCCTTTCCAACCCAACCCGTTCTGTTGTTCAATGGAATTTGGAGAAAGCCCCACTTCTGCCTGCCTTGCAGGGGGGATGGATAGTCCCAGAGGCTGGGGCAGGGTAAACTGAGGGATGTATGTGTGATAGTGTGTGTGGAAATAATCCCTTGCCACAGCCTCACAGCAGAGCAGGGGGCTGCCATGGGCTGGAGGGGACAGAGTGCCCAGTGCCTCCAGGACTTGTCCCTGTCACCTTTGTGGAACCTCTGAGAGTGTGGACAGCTGCAGAGCAGTCGGGAGCAGGGCGGGCACGGGGAAGGTGCTAATTAGGATGTTGGCAGCGTTAGCAGGGGTTGGTGTCTGGCTGGTGGGAGGTGTGGAAGAGCAGCGTGGGCTCTGCTCCGTGTCACGCTCGGTGCAAAGCTCAGGGTAGCAGGCTGCTCACAAGTCTGCAGGGGGGACAAGGCCAGCTCAGGGCTGATGGAGCCATCCAGGGGTAGGTGGGTGATGCTTTGAGGCCACCTGGGTGAGAGTCACGATGTGGCTTTGTCCTGGGGCTGCTGGGAGCATCTCCAGTGATGGGGAGCTGCCTGCTCTGTGCTGCTGCTGCACAGAACTAGCCCTGATACACCTGCTTTTCTCCTCCTTTTGCCTCCTCATCTTTCTTTTTCCACGGCTGTAGGTGAAATAGAGAGAAGAGGAACTGCTCACATTGCTTTTGGGTTGGTTTTTTTTTTTTTGATCTGATGTCAAATTTATGCCATCACATTGAATAGCTGCCACGAGATTTTGGTGTGACTGACACCTGTTCTGGCTTCAGAGCAGCAGCTTTTGATACAAACAAATCCTCTGGAAACGCTGAATTTGCTGTCAGCTGCTCCCATGTCTCGCCTGGCCCCTGTTCCCAGCCTTGGCTAAACCTTGCACCACTCAGGAGGTTGCTGGTGCTCTGAGCCGTGGCTGGGTGGATCTCTTGATCTCTTGAGCTTTGTGGGACAGGCAGAAGGTGCAGACATGCAGGTGAGGCTTTGCCAGGCTGGGCTGCTGAGCAAGTGGCTGTCCCCATCCAGCAGGACACAGCTCAGGGGTGTGCACACGGCAGGAAAACGGGCAGAGCCAAAAGCTGAGCTGGCCAGCTCGACGGTTGCGGCGTTCCCTTTCATCCCTGCCCGTTCCGGGAGCCCATCCTTCCTTATCTGGGGGGTTGGGGGTGAAGTTCAGTCTCCCCAGGCTGGCTCCCACGGCTCTGCCTTGCTTCTCCCAGTTTCCGTTGGTCCCTGCGTGAGAAAAGGTGGGGCTGCAGGGAGGGGAGCTGAAATTTGGACTGGAAAGGGAGGGGAGCATAGGGGACACTGCCAGGGGCTGTGGTAGGTTTGGGAGTAGCACATTTGGGACCAGCAGGAGGGACCAGTGGAGCCCAGACATCCCTGTGGTGTCTTGGGTGGGATGGCAGGGGCTGCCCGTGGGGTTTTGTGTTGGGAGAGGCCAAGCAGGTCACCCTCCATCAAAAGCCTTGCCCTGTAATTTGAGTGGCCTAAATATGACCTGAGCTCCTGCTTGTGGGTGCTGAGCCCTTGGAAAGCTGGCCTGGTGTTTTACTGTATGTTTGGGAGGTCCTCAGTGTGTGGGCTAGAGAGGGAAAAGGGAAAAAAATGGGATTTGTGAGGTCAGGCCTGGGTGTGTCATCCACCAGCCCTGAACTGCTCAGTGGGCAGAGGGTGGAGAAGGGCTCAGTCCTCCGTGGGTCTCCTGGGGGTGGCAGCAGGTCACAGAGCTGTGGTGACATGCCCACCCTGTGTGTCACCATCAAGGTGACAGCATTTGCCTGGTGGTGTGTCAGGGTCTGTGCTGAGAGAGGAGCCCTGTGAGTGCACAGGCTCAGGTGATGCACCTGAAACCCTCTGCAGTCTCCTTCCCTGTGGTGGCAGTAACATGCCACGCACTGGCCCAGGACTAAGATAAAACTAAGAAAAAGCCTGGGGAGAACACATTCCTCTCCTGGCTGCTGTGGTGGGGATGCTCAGTGAGGGGTTCTGAGGTGCTGCTGGTTTTTGTTCAGTGCAGAAGTCCATGGTCTGCTGTTGTGCTTGCTGCAGAGCTGTAACTCCTGAGAGGGCTGTGGGCTACCGTGGGTGGTGAGAGCTCACCTAAGGTGGGTGTGTGGTGGCCATGAGGGAGACAATGCATCATGTCAGGGAAGTGTCGTGAGGGCGAGCAGACAAGCTGATGGATGAGTCAACAGAGCCAAAAAATAAAAATAAGAAAAATGCAAGCCTGGCTTCTCTTCCAGTTCCATAAAAATAAAATGAAGCAAACCTGATGCTCACATTGCCTGAAGAAATCCCACCCACCAGCAGCGCCAGGGAGATCCTGCTGGTCCAGCATCAAGTGATCACACTCTGACCATGCACATCCCTCTGCTGTCCTCATCAATGTGTGACAGCTCTGCCCTTGCCCCAGCCCGCAGGCTTTTTTTTTTCCCATTTTCAGCTAAGAAGAGAGCCTGGAGCAGAGCCTGGCTTTGCTACACCTGCCTGTCCTCCAGCATGGGGTTGGTGTGACCCTGTGCCAAGCCTGGGCTCAGATTTCCCACCCTTCCATCTCTCTGCCTCCAAATCTTTGTCTCCCTCTTGGACAGTTAAATTTGCACCCCCTTTCTGGTGGTTTGGCCTGAGTGGGCTGGGTTTCCTGGGTCAATGTCTGCTGAAACATTTGGATGTCCTCTCCCAGGGAGGACTTTGCCCATGCTGGGGACTGCGGTCTTAGCTACAGCCTGGTAGAGACAGCAGGTGATCCACAACTTGGAACATCTCAGTTTAGTGAGGCTGGCCCCAAATCAAGTGTTTTAACCAAGCTGCAAATGTTGCAGTGGGATTTCTCAATATTTTAGGAGGGTGGTGGAGGGCTCTGCTCATCCTGGGGCTGTGTCTGGGAGAAGAAGGCGATGAAGCCTGCTGCTGAGAGTGTGGTTTTGTTCCATCTCCTGCACCCAGACCAAGTCCTGCAGGGGTGGTTACCCTTTTCCCTTCTCTGGGCTGCAGTTGGAGTAAATACTCATTAGAGATGTTTTATTTCGGTGTCTCAGGCTCACGAAGCCGGTGGAGGTGGGAGCGGGGATGCCCCACAGCGGGGCTCGCCAGCCTTTAATACTTGGAGTCCTTCTGCTGCCTGCATTTGCATGGCTCTGGTGTGGATGAGACATGCTGGTCTCCATGGTTTTATGTGCCATGGGACCGTGCCAACAGTTTAATCACAGCTGAACCCTCACAGAGCAGCATAAAAAATGTTGTAGTTGGGATTAGGTTACCCATCCTTCCTATAAAAGACTCTATAAACAGTCCATCAAGCCCCAGCATTCCTGTGTTGGCTGTGAGGTCCTTCGCACTTAATGGGTCTGGCATTTGCTTTGACTAAGCCTTCTTTGGGGGGAGGCAGTGATATAAAGCAGCCCCCAAAGAATGGGGTATTTGCTTGCTTTGGTGGGGGAACCCAACTGGGCTGGCTTGGCAGAGGCGGTGTTGGATGTCAGAGGAGCTGCGGGTGAGAGGCAGCCGTGACGAGCCCAGGAGGCAGCGACAACAGCAGCTGCTCCCTCTCCATCACTCAGGGCTTTCTCCATAGGGATTTGCTGTTTGCTGGGGTGGCTGAGAATTTTCCCTGATCTTGGGGCAGGGAAGGACCTGGGACTCCCTCTCCCAGCACGCTTCAGACCTGTCTTGTCTCTGCTGTAGCTGAGTAATGCTCCAGTTAAAGCTCCCTAAACCTTCTAAAAAACCCAGAGCTCGGTCTGGGGACCAAGTGGTCTCTTTCTAGCCACAGGTGGGCTCCTTCCTTTTCCTCCTTCTTCTCCTTCTCCTTCTCCTTCTCCTTCTCCTTCTCCTTCTCCTTCTCCTTCTCCTTCTCCTTCTCCTTCTCCTTCTCCTTCTCCTTCTCCTTCTCCTTCTCCTTCTCCTTCTCCTTCTCCTTCTCCTTCTCCTTCTCCTTCTCCTTCTCCTTCTCCTTCTCCTTCTCCTTCTCCTTCTCCTTCTCCTTCTCCTTCTCCTTCTCCTTCTCCTTCTCCTTCTCCTTCTCCTTCCCCTTCCCCTTCCCCTTCCCCTTCCCCTTCCCCTTCCCCTTCCCCTTCCCCTTCCCCTTCCCCTTCCCCTTCCCCTTCCCCTTCCCCTTCCCCTTCCCCTTCCCCTTCCCCTTCCCCACCATGCCCTTCACATTTGATGCCAGCCATGGAAGGGCTCCTAGTTTAACACCACCCATGGGACTCTAGTGAGGTGTTCTGAGTTTTGTTCATCCTTTGGGGAGCCAAAGGGGCAGGGAATGGATGGATACCCGGGTGGGAGGCTTCAGTGGTGCCAAGGGTGCTCCCTATCCTGGTTGCTGCATTGTTGAGGTGGGTGTGCACACCTTGATCATTCCTTGGGGCTGGTGATGTGTGGGGCAGTGTAGATGCTCCTTCCTGGGACACTCATCTCCCTCCTGGAAACCTTAAAGCCATTGTTATGCTCCAGCTCTCCCAGCAGTGTAGGGAAGGAAGAGCCCTAACCCTGCTGGCTGCCAGGAGGTGCCAGCTGTGGTGGCAGTCCTGTGGGTGACACCTGCCTGCTTGGAAAGGGACTGAAGCCATCCTGAGGTTTTGTACACAGTGAACATCTGTGGGGTGGGAGCTGCACCCGTGCTGTGGTGCCAGAGCTGGGCACAAGAGGCAGTCCCTGATCAGTGCCACCGTGCCACTGGGACTATCTGGAGCTTTTCCTGGCTGGTGTCACATCTTTTGAGCCCACCAGCTCCAGGGGCAGTTGCTGGAGGAGACCAGGCTCTCCAGTGCTTTTCACCGAGTTTAATTCATTTTAAGGTTTTTTACTTCCCTAAATTTTCTTTTAAGATGATTTGAACAATTTAATCATTATCACAAAAATGAGATTTCTGATGTAAGCTGGAAGCAACCCCCCACTCAGTATCCTGCTGAGGGGAATTCAGCTCACCTGCCTGACAGGCTGGTCTTGATCATCAGCCTGTCCTCAGAGGCCCTTTTCTCTCTGTCATTGCTATCTGGAGAAAATTAACAACTGCATTTACGTGGGAGCATCATTTTTGCATATAGCAAATGCCAAGGGAGGTGAATCCCATCTCCTTCACCTGGGAATGCTCTGCAAGGGCACTGCCCACCTGAGCAGTGGTTTCCTTCATCACTCTCCATCATGCTGACCAAGGCTTTGTCACAGCTAATCTGTTAGCTACATGAGGTAAATCTGGTCATAACAAATCCGATTTGGCTAACCTGGCTTGTTCTACAAGCCCGTAAGTGAATAATGGAGCTCACACAGAGACCTCAGCCAGTCCAGAGAGCAGGCACTGGTGAGGTATCACTGCCCAAGGAGCTGGGCAGGGCCAAGACCCAAACCAATGGGGGTCTAGAGCCAGGAGTTTTGAACTCCCTATGTAACAGAGTTCAGAACAATAAACAGGCTGCTTGTTTGATGATCAAGAGGACCTGAATCATGTTTTCTGTCTCCCAACCAACAACCTCTCGGGTAACAATGCCCAGGGGTGCAGCTCTGAGCTCACAGCCAGGGTCACTCAGCTCTGCACACAGCAGGGACACAAAACAAATCCTTGTCCTGCTGCACACCAAGGACAACTTTCATCCCAAAAGCACAAACAAGGGTGGCTGAAGGGAGGAGCAAGAAGGATGGGACCTCACAGCCTGGAGCTGTAATTGGACAATTAAACCCCAATATGGAAACGGACCAACACTTATAAAAATGTAAGATCTCATGACCAGCTAGGCATTTTGTGACCATTTTTAGTCCACCTTGGGTGTAGCCCTGGTCAGGCCCTGTCCTGCCCAAGGTGTATCCTAGAGGCCTTTCAATAAATCCCTGCTTTATTCTCTAGCTCTGTCCAGTTTCTGTTTCAGGTCAGCCTTCCCTAAGGCATCACAGGGCTGGTTCCTGTAGAGCCCACTGAGGTCCAGCACTGGGAACTATTTCTTGGCATCTGCCACTTAATCAGTTCTTAACCCCCTTTTTAGCATTTTTTTTGAGTACAGGCAGTGGCTCTGTTCCCAGGCTGCCCTCACATCTCCTGATTCCAGCACTCAGACACTCCCCTGCCTTGTACACGGCTCCTCTCACCCATCACACTTGTAATCTCAGTGAAGAATGAAATCAGATTTGTTTGACAAGACCTGTTTCTTGTAGAAGTATGTTGACTGGTGCTAATTATACTCCTGTTCTTTAATTCTTTATGATTGGAATTACATCAGCTTTTTCATTATTTCCCCAGAAGTGATTTTAAAACCGAGCGAGACCTTGAGTGCCTGGCTCACGTTGTAATCCTGGTGCATCCACTAGACGTGATCCTTCTGCTCTGAGATGCTCTGCATTAGTGTCTTCAAGGACTTCCCAGCTTTCTTCTTCTCCAGGCATCCCCTCATGGCTTCTTGCTTGTTAAGCCTTGGAGTCTCTTGGGTCTGTCACTGTGAAATGTGCTGGATTTTCTTAGTTCTCTCTTTTGTTGTGGTTTAACCCCAGCTGGCAGCTCGTCCCCACACAGATATAACAGACAGATGGCATTCCCTGGCACAGGCTGCCCAGGGCAGTGGTGGAGTCACCATCCCTGGAAGTGCTCAAAGGTGTGTCCATGTGGCACGTGGGGACATGGGCTAGTGGGGAACTTGGCAGGTCTGGATTAGTGGCTGGAGTGGATGATCCTGGAGGGCTTTTCCAAACCTGGTGATCCTCTCATCCCTTAGTCCATCCCTGTCAAGTGTCCATAAAATGTCCACAATTGTCCAGAAAATGTCCACTGAGTTTGTGAGGTCTGTGGCACTGAGCTCCATCTGTTGTGGTGGTCACTCAGACAGGAGAGGGAATGGTGATGCTCTCTAGAAAGAGAAAGAAAGAAAGAAAGAGCTGGAAAGAGCTACCCAGGTTTATTCCACTGCCCAGTTACTCCTGCAAACCTTGACTGGTACAGGAACCCGGCTGTGAAGTTTTCTTGTGGTTTTCACCCCGTTTGATAGTGGCTTGTCCCAGAATTGGATTTTCCACGTCTGTTGTGGAGGTGTCGCGCAGGAATTTGATGTGGTCATGGTTCCTTGGGCTTGTTTATGGAAATGTCATCACTGAAATGGCCAGAAATGAAGATAAACGATGCCTGGGGCTTCTCCAACCTCCACAAGGCCATTGTGTAGAAAACAGTTTTTTGGGTACCACGTGGCCCTGCAGCATCTGTTCCAAAGGCTCAGTTATTTGCTAACTGCTTGCAAACGTGTGTGATTTTTAGGGAACTACAGCCAGACCGTTCCCTGGCTCGTTAGTTATGTATGAGCTAAGGAATCCTGGTTCCTCAGGGGAGGAAGCAGCCCTGTCCTCTGGGGGGCTATGGAATAACATCCCGCTTTCCTAATAAAGACACAGACCGGCTGACCACGGCCACCCTTCACACACCACGAACTGCAGTGAGGGAAGTTCTGGCTGTGTGTAGAGTGAAAAAAACCCTGTTAATCACCCTGGGAGTGGAGCAGGACTGAGGCAGGGCTTGAATCAGTGACAGCACCTCCAGCCCTGGGCTGTCTCAATGCTTTTCTCTATGAATTTTAACATTTTTACTTAGCATTTTTTCCCTATGTGCTGAAAAGAACATTATCATAACTTTTTGTTGTCTTCAGATGTGGCTTTTCCAGAGGTTTCCTTTATTCACTTCCCGCCAGTCACAATAAAATATGGATTATTCTCCTTCAATTTCTCACGCATTGCCTTTGTGTGTGTGGGGTTGTCACAAAGACTTCGTTGCTCTGAGGCTGGTTTTGGTTGAAGTTGTTGTTTTCCTAGATTGTCTTTATATATATATATATATATATATATAAATAGTTTAAACTTTTTTTACTGAATCACAGAATGGTTTGGCTCGGAAGGGACCTTAAAGATATAGTCCCAGACCCCTCTGGTTTCCATCTGTACTTTTTGCTCCGGTTTCCTGGTTGACTCTGATCGTAAATTTGATGAGATTTTGGAAATTGATACATTTGGATCAAGGAGCAAAGCCATTTCAGGTTTGGCTTGCTCTCCCTTTGGCCACACACACTGGGGTCACCAGTGCTGGGGCAACTCCGTGCTTCCAGCCTGGTGATTCAGCCCTCGTTCCGTGCCATTGTCAGGTCCAAAACGGGAGACCTGGGGCTCTTTAATGCACTTTGTGCATTAAAATTATGTAATGAGCCTGTCCTCAGTGCTGGCGGGGTGTGATACAGTGACAGATATTGACAGGTACCAGTGTCTGCAGGCAGGGGAGAGGCAGAACGTGGTGGTGAGAGCTGGGTCATCACGTGTTGGCTTTCCATCACACGTGTCATTGCACGTTGTGACAGGCATGTCCTGAACATGTTTTGATTTATGTTGGGGCAGTGGGGGCTCAGCTGAACCCCCCAGAGGGGTCTTCTTCATCATCCTCTCCTGCTGAAGTTCCCAATTCACGGAATCACAGAGTCACAGAGGTTGGAAAAGCTCCCCAGATCACCAAACCCAATCGTTGACCCAGCTCTGCCGTGTTCACCACTAACCCACATCCCCTAGTGCCACATCCACGTGGGTTTTGAACACTTCTGGGCTGGTGACTCCACCCCTGCCCTGTGCCAATGTGTGATCACCCTTTCCATAAAGAAATTTTCCCAATATCCACCCTGAGCCTCCCCTGGCCCAGCCTGAGGCTGTTCCCTCTCCTCCTGTCCCTGTTCCCTGGGAACAGAGCCCGACCCCTCTGGGCTGTCCCCTCCTGTCAGGAATTGTGCAGAGCCACAAGGTCCCCCCTGAGCCTCCTTTTCTCCTTTCCCAGCTCCCTCAGCTGCTCCAGCCCTGTCGTGTAGAGCAGTCCCAGCTGATGGATCGATGTGCCACTGCTGGCATGGGTGGATCCTGGAGGAGATGTGCTGTGGGGAGGTGGCAGTGCAGTCTGGGGAGGTGGCAGTGCAGTCTGCTGTGGCAGCTCGGGCCAGGCATGCTGGTCACCCTGCACTCACCTCTCCTGGCTCTCACCATCCTCCTCCTCCTCCTCCTCCTCAGGAGCCCTGCCCAGATTTCCTGCTGGAATGGGGAGGGGAGTCCAGGACTTCCTCAGCCTCGGGTGAGGCACAGTATGGGGTGAGCTAACAGGATGTTTCAGGACTGAGGAAAGACCACTGAAGGTGGATTTGGGAGGACATGCAGTGACCTTTGTCAACAGGAATCATGTCCTGTTTGGCTTCTTGAAGGACCCACTGCCCTGGCAAAACCAGCCTTCACCTGTGAAGTGGCACCTGCCAGGTATTTGCAGGTGTCTCTTGTTTTTGGTCTGTGCAGGCTCTGCTGTTTCAATGCACTGCTGCTCTTTAAGGAGGGAAAGTCCTTTTGGCACCACTGAAAGGTGGCTGAGCCTCTGGATTTTCAGGAGGGAATGCCAAGGCACAGACTTGCTTGTGTCCCTGAGTCTGTGTTAGTCCAGGTAGCCCCTGCCTTCCTCCTGCCTTGCTGGCTTAATGCATCTGCTGGATTTTTGCTCCAAAACACAATCAAGAGGAAGCAATGCTGGTTTTTTCCCCCACCAAAGTTCTAAAACTCAGCAGATGAACATCCTGGATTAGGCTGAGGAGAGGTGTTGTTAGTGGGTGGTGGGGGCTCCCACATCCTCAGATGTGTAGGAATGACGTTGTTCCCAGCCTGTGTTCCCAGGGCTTTCCTGGGGGCAAAATGTAGAGCTGCAGTTGGAGTTCCTTTTGCCAGAGCAAGGGAGCACTGGGTGTTTGAATGAGATGGTGGCTGGGATCATTATACAGCAGTGATTCGGGATCCTGCTGTGTCTCACCTCCTCGAAGAGCGAGATTTATCTGTGATCAGAGCAGATGTCCAGCTCTGGTTCCCTGTCCCCGGGGTCCCCCTGTCCCCAAGTTCCTGCTGCCCCAGCTGTGGCAGTGACCAAGGTGACTGTGGATTTGGGCAGCCAGTTCCTGCAAACCTCCACTGCTGGAGACCCCCCAGGTCCTGGTGGCCAGACTCAGGGCTGGACAGCCCTCCTGGGGAAGCAATGTCCTAAATCATCAGCTAATATCCAACCTGAACATCCCAAGTCACGATTTGTATTTTAAAATGGTCTCTCGTGGGTCAGGATGTCCACCCTGGAGTGACTTGCTGTTCTCATTTTATGGGATGAGTCACTGTTCTTGTTTTATGGGATGAAAGCCCTTCTACGTAGCTGAGTGTGGGTGAGGGCTGTGTTTTCCCTTCATTACTTCCAGCTTTTTCTTTACAAAATTGCAGCTCTCTGGAAATGGCCATGTTCAGGGTTTAAACCGTGTTTTTGGGTCTCATTCTGCCCCAGGTGTTGGTGGCACACAAATAACTTTGCCTGGTGGTGTTTCTTTGGTGTTTTGTTTTTGTTTTGTTTTTGGCCATGGATCCCCATTGCCCCAGAGATCCTGTGGCCAAAGGCTGGGGAAAGAAGCATCTGGGAGGAGGTGGGAAAGGAGCTAATCCATAAGTCTATTTGTCTGTAAGACATGGCTCACAACCTTTCTGGGAATGTCTGCACACATCCAGAATTCCTCGCCAGAATGCAACACTGAACAATGGAAGCATCAGAGGTTCTGTTCACAAGGGCACGGAGTCATAGGACAAGGGGGAATGGCTTCCCATTGCCAGAAGGAAGGATTGGGGTGGATATTGGGAAGAAATTCTTCAGTGTGAGGGTGGTGAGGCCCTGACAGAAGCTGCCCAGAGCAGCTGTGGCTGCCCCTGGATCCCTAGAAGTGTCCAAGGCCAGGCTGGATGGGGCTTGGAGCAGCCTGGGACAGAGGAAGGTGTCCCTGCCATGGCAGGGAATGGAATGAGATGAGCTTTAAGGTTCCTCCCAATCCAAATGATTCTGGGATTGTGTGATGCTTTTTCCTTGGAGCAGTGATGCTATCCCAGCTCCCAAAATCTCCTGACTCAGATGAGGGTGATTGTTTGCAAGGTAGCAGAGCTGCCTCCTCCCACATTCCAGAGCATCTCACACATGGAAGATGTGGCTGAGGATGGTGACCAGGTGTGGGGGCAGGTCCATCCCAGGTCTGGGAATTCTCCCCCATCCCTGCTCCTGCCTCATCCCTCCCTGTTGGCTGCAGCGTGGTCTTGAGCATGTTTGCTTGTGAAATCAGGATTGCGGGCTGTGAAATACAAATGATTGGTACTAAACGCTGTGTAATGGATTCCACTTGCAGCCTTTGGTGACTGCATGTTTCTAATAAAAGTCTGTGAGCGAGGAGGAGGCTCCCAGCTGGCAGGGTCAGGGTGGAGGGGAGGGTGGCCCAGCCTCTTGGGCATCTGGGCTGTCTCCTGTGGGGTGGAGCTGCTGCCTTGGAAACAGTCATTGTTGTGAACCAAGGGGAAAAATAAACGCACAGAGATGCTCTCCAGGGGGGACTGCGCTTTCTCTGTGCTACCAGAGATGTGGGGTTCACAGAATCGTGGAATCATGGAGTTTCCTGAGATGGAAGGGAACCACAAGAACATCAAGTCCAACTGCTGGCCCTGCTCAGGACACCCCAGCAATTCCCACGCTGTTCCTGGAGCTGTGGCAGCCTTGGGGCTGTGCCTGTTCCCTGGGGAGCCTGGTCAGCGCCCCAACACGCTCTGGGGGAAGAAGGAAGAAGAACCTCTTCCTGATACCAACCTCAACCTCCCTGACACAGCCTCAGCCCTTCCCTCGGGTTCAGATGTGGGGTTTGGGGGAACAGGGCAGCAGCAGGATATGCTCTGCATCATCACAGGACACAAAGCTCCCTGAGGACACAGCTGCAGCTCAGGCTGGCTGTGAGGAAGGGGATTCCATGGAGATGTGGGATGTGCAGGGCTTCAGCCTGGAGAAAAGCACGTGGGCAGCACCTGCTGCTTTCAAAGCAGGGAAGGGATGAGTCACCCCAGGAGCTGTTGCAGAGGTAAGCAGGGGGTTCACACCTTTAATGTGCAGCTCTGCAGCAGTGGGAGGAAGGAGGGGTTCCCACCGTGCTCCAGCAAGGGATGGATTTACAGGTGTGTCCTGGAAGGGCTTCAAATTGGCTGGACAGAGGGAAACAGTCCAAGTGGGAGATCCCCATCTGCAGCGAGCTCCAGTGTTGGGAGAGCAGTAAAGGCTGGAGGGGATGGATTGGTTACACTGAGGGAATTGGGCACAGCAGGGAACAGAAGTGGGTCTGAGTGTGGCCACGCTGTGTCTGGGAGCACAGTGTGCTCCTCAGCTCTGAGGCATAACCAGGACAACCAGGAAACCTCTGAAAACACCTTGGAAATGGGATCCTCCTGGAGTGAAAGAGCTGCTCAGATCCTTGACTGGTGAGCCAGGACATACCTGCATGTCCTGTCCTCATGATCCCGAGGCCAGCCCTGGGAGCCTCCGAATCTGCTTCTGGTTGTCCACAGCCAAAGGAGAATCAAAATAAAAATAAACCAGTTTAATGGTCATGACTCAAGGTGTGGAATCCTGCCCGTTGTTGGCCTTACTCAGGAGATGGAGGAATCTGCTGCCTTGTCTGCTGGTAGCAGCCTGGAGGAAGGATTGTTAATTGGGAAGGTCTGTTTAATTAGACAGGGCAGGACTCTGTGGCTTGGAAGCCAGACTAATTCAGCCTGGTAGAGGAGCATCTTTTTAATAACGTGTCTAATTAACTGTACAGCAGATCACCCAGGGGTGGAGTTGATTCACTATTGCTCGGATCTGTAGATCAAAGGTGCCTAATTTCTCATAAACTGGTTTTGACCCCCGGGGCTCTTCCCTCTGGCTAATGCTCCTCCATCTCCAGCCATCCCAGGCACGTTCTGGCCAGGCAGCCTGGGTGACACCCTCTGCCATGGGCAGGAACACCTTCCACTAGACCAGGTTGCTCCAAGGCCAGTCTAACCTGGCCTTGAACACTTCAAGTGGAAGGCTGGAGGTGCCTGGACACGAGCTGCTGATCTGGGTTATCCTGGTGTCTTCCAACCATGTGGATCTTGGTGGCACTTACCCAGTGCTGCTCCTGGTCCCTCCCCATGGGCACAAACTGGGGCTGGGTTTTCCATGCTGGGAATTTTCACAGCACTGTTGGCTGCTTCCTTCTGAAAATTCACCCTTGCCTGAATAACCCCAGGGAAATCTCTGCAGCAGAGCTGGGCAGGGTGGGAGCAGATGTTCCCCCTTCACCCCCTGACCTCGGGGTCGATGGAGCCAGGAGCTGCCCTTTGTTCCCCTGTCCTTGTGGCTGCCTCTGGCCAGGACAGCTGGATCTGCTGCCAGCAGCTCCTGGCCACAGGGCCTTGGGACCTGCTGCCCCTGCCTGGGGGGGTCAGTGCCCGCTGCCTCCCTGCCCTGTAGCACAGAGAGGATAAAGCTGTTTTGTCCATGTGTGTTTTGGGGTGCCCAGGGTGGTGTTTTCCAGGGTCTGATGTTTCTCTGCTCTGCAGGGAGCAGAAACATCTTGGTTTGGGGAAGGGCTGGCCAAAGCAAGCTCTTCCCTCAGCACTGAGTGGGAATTTGGCAGCCTCGTGCCATCCCTGTAGGGAATGCTGGGGGGGCTCTGCTTCCAGGCACCACCTGCTCAGCTCCATGCCAGGTGCTGCCTCGCTGTACCCCCCTGGCTGGTGGTGGCAGAGCTCTTGGGGTGTCCCCTCCTGTCACCTGTGTTTCTGTAGCACAGCATTTTGCTCTGGGAGCTTTGTCACTAGAGTGACCTTGAGCAATCCCGTGATTTCTGCAGGTAAAGACGTTCCCAGGGATGGAAGGCACCAGAGGTCTTGTCTGACACCGTCCCAGCTGCTCCCTGCTGGAAGCCAGCTGGCTCTCAGAGCCATCACAGCTGGCTCCTGCAGGGATGCTCCCCCTGCCCCTACCCCTGCACACTGTCCTGGGATCAGCCCCAGCCTGGGGACATTGTGCCATGGGTACAGTGAGTATGTGGAGATGAGGCCTGGCACTGCCAGGTTGTGATACAGGAGGTATTAGAACCTGTGCCAGGCTTGCAGTGGGGCAGCTTTAAGGTTTCACCGAGTTCCTTAAATCAGAGAATCCCAGAGTGGTTTGGATTGGATGGAATATTAAAGCTCATCTCATTCCACTCCCTTGCCATGGGAAGGGACACCAGAACTACATGGAGAGTTAATTATTTTCTTTGAGCAAAGTAAACAAAGGCTCTGCCAAGGGATTTTTATCCATCTATAAATGCTGGGCAGTGTGGGCAGGTGGATGGGGCCAGCAGCCCAGAGCATCCCACTGGGCCTGGTGCCTCTGTTCTCCAGGCAGGATCAATCAGGAGACACGGAGGAGTGCTGCATCTCCTGCAGGAGAGAGGGGTGCTGCTCAGGGCTCCAGGAGGTGTTTTTCACCCCAGGGACGTGCTTTCCACTGCCCAGGCTGCTGCAGTGCCATGGGGTGCAGACACAGAGTCCCAGAGTGGTTTGGGTTGGAAGGGACCTTAAAGCTCATCCAGTCCCATCCCCTGCCATGACAGGGACACCTTCCACTGTCCCAGGGTTCTCCAAGCCCCGTCCAACCTGGCCTTGGACACTTCCAGGGATCGAGGGCCAGCCACAGCTTCTCTGGGCACCCTGTGCCAGGGCCTGCCCACCCTCACAGTGAAGGATTTCTTCTCAATATCTGATTAAATCAACCCTCCTGGCAGAGCTGGGACTGGCTGGCAGCCCCTTCTCAGCCCAGCAAGCACGTGGGGTTTGGGGAGCCTTGCCCTGTACATTTGGGGTGTGTTGTGGCAGGAGGCACCTCCTGCAGGCCTGGCAGCACTGGCAGCCCCGGGCTGTGCTCACCTTGTCAGCAGCCTGCCCTGGGGACAGGTACCCAGAGGGTCACAGCTGTGGTGACACTGCAGCCTGTGGGTTCTCCTTGGCACT
Organism: Prinia subflava; assembly: GCF_021018805.1. Lineage (NCBI taxonomy): Eukaryota > Metazoa > Chordata > Aves > Passeriformes > Cisticolidae > Prinia > Prinia subflava. Next base: position 2,111,585 of record NC_086267.1, on the reverse strand, counting down.
GGGGCTCAGCAATGTTTTTGGGGCGTGCTGTGGTGCCAGCGGTGCCCACACAGGGAGCTGAGTGCAACCTCCTGCTCTGCCTGGTCTTGAGGACATCAGAGCACAGCTCAGCCCATGTGTTCCTGCCACAGATTCCCAGTGCCTCCCCATGCCCCAGTGTCACTGGCAGCACTGCAGGGTGCTGAGGGTTCGTGCCTTGGCCACCAGGGCTGGCTCAGGCCCCTGTACACCAGCACGAGCTGTGGGATGCTCCCAGGGGCTCCTCCAGGAGAGGACGGGGGGGCTGAGGTGCCAGAGGACTGAGTGTGGTGCTGGGAAATGGGAGAAGAGCAGTGTCCTCTTCTTTTGTTGCTCCCTGACATTTGGGTGCATCCCTGGGTGCTGAAGCACATCCCACAGGTCACAGTCTCTCCCTGAGCAGAGGATGGGGCATCAGCCCTGGAGAGATCCCTTCCATCACACTTGTGGGGTTCAGGGGTCACTGGGAGTGCAGCAGCAAGGGAAGGATGAACCTGCTGCTCCCCCACGTGTTTTCTTCCTGCAGACATTGATTTGTAAAGGCTGCTTTGTGCTGACTGGGGAATTTGGGGGATGGGGCATGCACTGCACAGCACTTTTCACCTGATTTCCCGTGTCAAGGCTGATGTCAGGTAATGCCTTGGTCACCCTGTGAACTAAATTTTGGAAGTGTGGTGCTTTTATGAGGCTCAGGCAGTGAACCCTAAATCCCACAAATCTGTTAGAGGTCGTCTGTGGATCCTTTGCATCCTCAGAAGGTGCAGGGATGCTCTCTCTTGGCAGAGTGGGGAGGGAGCAGGGATGCAACTGGAGGATCCTTCCAAGGTCCCCAAGATGCAGAGTGCTGGGGGTTTGGGGTGCCAGGGAGAGGTGCACACACAGCCTGGCTCCAGGAGATGTTGTTGCAGCAGGAGCTGCAGGTGCTGTGTGTGTGTCTGAGCACAGGCAGGGACAGCTCCTGTGGTGTCACTCCAGTGTCCTGTGCTGGCAGGGGACAGGGTGCCCTGGGCTCACTGATCCCCCAGCCTGTTCCAGGGCAGGCAGTGCCAGGGGCTCTGTGCCTCAGTTCCCCTGGCAGCCTCTGGGGAAGGGCAGTCTCTCCTGCTGGCCGGGGTGTGGCTTTTACCCACAGTGAGAAAAGGCAGTGGAAGAGGGACCTTCTCCACTGGGGAAGGAAAGAGGGACCTTGCTCAGAGGCCCTGCTCTGTCCTTCCCCACCTCAGCTCCTGCCCATAGGACACTCCTGGTGACCTGTCCTTGCTGTCCTGTGTCTGTGCTGTTGGGGGTGGCCCCAGCCATGCTGAGGGGTGCAGAGGAACCACAGGTTCATGGCTACACCTCTGCTGCTTTATCCTCAGAGCTTCTTCGGGGTGGGGGGTTCATTGCTGCACCTCCACAAAGTGTTTGAGATGCAGAGCAGGGAGGTTCCAGTGCAGCTGGAAGGGTGTGAGAAATCCACCTGGATTTTGGCCTGCAGAGCTCTCAGCACTGGATCCGCCCTCCTTGATGCTCATTCTGCTGTCCTGTGTCCTGGCTAATGCCCTGCTCGTCTCTCTGGTTTGACTCCTGCCCAGTGTTGAGTTGTCTGGCTCGCTGCTGTGGCTTTCACAGAGCTCTTGGGCTGTTTCTCCTCCCAGGATTTGGTGATCATTCCTGGGGAACCAGGATGGATCCTCCAGCAGTGCTTGTAAAGCCACCACGGCCTCTCTGCAGGCAGCACTTGGTGCTTTAGGATGCTCCTGATCCAGGAAGGGTTTGCTGAGCAGCTGGATGTGTCCACATCACTTGGTGGCAAGTCCTTGAGGCACTGGGGCTTCATCCCAGAGCTCTCCCAGAGCCCCAGCCGCCCCAGTTTCGTGGTGGGAATGAGGTTGAACCAAGATCTCTGAGCTCCTTTCCACCAGCCCTGTGGGATGCAACAGAATCATTCCCCACCCTGGGAGTGCCCTGTCCCTGCTTGGTGCACAGCACAAGGTGTTGGAAAGGGAGAGGGGAGCTCTTCGTCCTGAGCTGTCCTTGCCCCATGGTCTGTGGGGCTCTGCTGACCACACCATGTTGCTGTTGGAGAGCAAAGGGTTGTCTTGGGGCTGATGCTGCAGCCAGGGAACAACTCCAGAATTGCTGTCCTGACCCCAAAACCTCACAGCCCTTGCTCCAGGGAGGGGCAGGGTGAGCAGCTGCCCGGGGCAGTGGGGTGCTGCCAGCCAGGGGGCTCAGGTGTGTCTGTCTCCGGGCATCTCCTGGGTGCTGCAGGTACCACGGCTGCCATCCTTCCTGGCAGTGCCCTTGTTTTGTTTGGGATGTCTGTGTTTGCTGCCTTCACTCTGGCTGTGTTTGGTTTTGGTGTATTTAAATTTTCTTTTTCTTCCCTCCTTTCTGTCTCCTGGCAGTCAGTTTTTTCATTGATACATCCTTTCGCAACTGTCTGCATCTTAGAGCTGCTAATTTGCTGCTGCCAACTTCCCCTGGGTTTAATTTATACAATATGTTTATTTTTACTGCAATTTTTTTCCTTTTATTCCAAGCCAAGATAATTTTGAACTCAAGACGCCTTCTTTTATGATCGCAGATTTATGAGATTTTGGCAAAGCCGCCATAAGCCGTAATTACTCTTCATTGTTTTTGTTTACATTTCCCCCCCGATCAATTTTTGCTAATAATCCCTTTCAACTTGTGGAAATTGCCCTTTTTCCACCTCGGGGTGTGTTTCTTTTTGATGCATGCAGGAATCCCTTCCCACAGCCGTGGAACAGGATCGGGGCTGTCTGTACCTGTACCAGTGCTCACGCTCTGCTCGTGGGGGAGCTTTGCTCACATCCATGGTTCTGGGAAGGGAAGGAGGCTCCACCAGCCCTGGGGTCTCCAGGAGCTCATCCCAGTGGCAGCCTAGACCCTGGCATGGTCTCTGCTCCAGCTCCAGGAGCCACACAGACACAGCTGAGCCCCCTGGCTGGCAGCATCTCCCTGCCCCGGGGAGCTGCTCTCCCTGCCCCACCCTGGAGCAAGGGCTGCAAGGTTGTGGGGCCAGGACAGCAACTCTGGAATTCACAAGCTGCTTTTCCAGGCTGGCCTGCAGGGCTGTAGGTGCATCCCAGAGTGGACATTCCCTGCTCCTGTGCCTGTCCCTGATCCTCCAGGTCCTTGCTGCAGCCCCTGCAGGTGATGGCGGAGGGGCTGCTCTCTCCTTGTGGTCCCACAGCCATCTCCTGCCTGCTCTGAGGCTGCTTTTTGTTCCAGTGGAAGGCAGGAAAGGCTGCCTTTCTCCAGGGAGCTGCTTGGTGGGCAACACCAGGATGGAGGGATGGATGGATGGATGGATGGAGGGATGGATGGAGGGATGGATGGAGGGATGGATGGATGGAGGGATGGATGGATGGATGGATGGAGGGATGGATGGATGGATGGATGGATGGATGGATGGATGGATGGATGGATGGATGGATGGATGGATGGATGGAAGGATGGATGGAGGGACGGATGGATGGATGGATGGATGGATGGATGGATGGATGGATGGATGGATGGAAGGATGGATGGAGGGATGGATGGATGGATGGATGGATGGATGGATGGATGGATGATGGATGGATGATGGATGGATGGATGGAGGGATGGATGGAGGGATGGATGGATGGATGGATAAAGGGATGGATGGATGGATGCATGGATGATGGATGGATGGATGGGTGGGTGGATGGATGAATGGATGGGTGGATGGATAGATGGATGGGAGGGGGGAGGGTTGCAGCACATCCCCTGCCCAAGCAGGACCACCAGCACAGTGGCACCCACCAACAGAGCCTCCCTCAGTTTAACCCACTGCTTTTGAGGGTGACTGAGTGTGTCAGGGAGGCCCTCTCCATGCTGAGGTGTTGAAGATGGGGTTTTCCAAGGAAGGAAGCATTTTCCTCTCACTGAAAATTCTCACCACCCACAGCTGCTGGCTCCTCTGGTGCTTTACCTGCCGTGGTGGGGTTGGAGGGGATGCAGGGTTTGCAAACCCCTGGAGATAGAAAAGGATGGCAGTGGGGACATGCTTTGGCCTTGGGAGGGACTGGAGGGAAGCCAAGCTCCTTGAAGGAGTTTTGGGCTGTCCTGCATCTGTCCTGGGGAGAAGATTCCTCCAGCCAGGAGCCTGAGCTGGAGCCCCCTGTTGCCCTCCCATGCTTGACAAAAACAAGGCAGCAGCTCCTCCCAAGCCTGCTTGGAACTGCCAACCCAAAGCACATTTCCAGCCTGTCAGTAACAACAGGCAAAAGTGGGAGTGTCAGGTAGAACCACAGAGCCAATGTGTGTGACAGGCTTGCTCACCCTGTGCCAGGTTTGTGGGGCATGCACAAGGGGGCCTGGCTCTGCATAGCACCAGCAGTGCCAGAGGAGCAGGAGCATCCACAGGCTCTGCTGTTTGGGTGCCCAGGTTAGTGTGGCACAAGCCCAGAGGTGTTTGATGCTTGCTGTTTGCTGGGGGACCCTAATCCTGGGATCCTGGTGCAGGTGTAGCCTGTCCCTGCCTGTCCCTGTGCTGCCACCACCTCCCCACAGCCATCCTGCGTTCTGAGGTGCTCTTCTTGCAGGGGGTGGCTGCAGGGAGGGACACCTGGAGCTGCTGGGTGGGCTGCAGGCAGAGGCTGGCTCTGGGTGGGGGCCAGCAGTGCTGGCAGCAGCTTTGGGCATCCCTCTGCTCTGGAATGCCTGCTGCTGTTCTGCAGAGCCCTGCTCACAGGGGGAGTTGCCCAGGTCAGTCAGAGGCCTGGCTGCCCCAGGGGCTCATCCTGCTCTTCAATTCTTCTTCACTGGCCCCTGGTCCTGCTTCCCCCCTCTGGTGCCTCTGGGTGGCTGGGCAGGGCTGTGGGGCACAGCTGTGTGTCACTGCAGGGCAGTGGGGCTTTTGCTGCAGCTTTGGCTGCTTGGAGATAACATTTCCCCCTGTCAATGCTATTACCCTGTGTCTGTTCAGGCCAGGGAGACAGCGGGGTCACCATCTGTGTTTTCCAATAAAAGTGAATTAAAATTGAAGCCCATTAAGGATAGCTCAGTTGGGATTCTGAGCAGGACTCTGGAGCCTGCTGGGAACAAGTTGCTTGCAGCCTGTGCCACCAAGCAGGGTGACAAAACCTCATTTAGTGCCAGCAGTGCTGGGAGGTGGCACTGGCTGTGCTCAGTGTCCCCACTGCAGGTGGGGGTGGCCCCAAGGGGACAGAGCTGGCCACAAAGCCATGCCCTGGGCTCGTGTCACCCCTCCTGGTCCCCTCCACGGTCTCTTCACATCAGATGATTGCCAGGGGTTAGTGAGGAAAGGGATGATGTTGTCCAAGAGCCAAGGCTGTGCTCCTCACCCAGTGACGCTGTGCAGCCTCCAGGCTTCCTGCTGCATCCCAAACCCCTGAGGTCACCTTGCCCTGTGCCTGGGGACACAGGACAGCAGGTCTGGGACTGCAGGATGCTGTGTCTAGGACACAGGAGGGTGGCTGTGGCTATCAAAGGGGACTGGGCAGCGCTGCCCTTCACCCTGGGCATTACACCCTGCCCCGGTGGCCGCAGGGCACGGTGGTGGGAGCGGGTTATTATCTTTTACAGCAGCTTTCTCCCAGGGTGCTGCAGCCAGGAGCTGCACATGGCACCTGCTCCTGCACACCGGTGGCAATGGCTGTGTTGGGGCAGCAGTGGTGACACCAATGTCCATCCCCAAGGGGTGGCTGTGCCACGCTCAGCTGGACCAGGACAGGGCGTGGTGGAGGCTGGTGGGTGCTTTGGGGCTGGGGCACCTCTAGAAGGAGCTTCTGGGCATGGGACTCCAACCTCCCAGGGCACCCCTGTGTCCATCCCCTAGAGAGGAGAGACCTGGAAGCTCTCAGGAGGGACATGGCTCTGTTCCATCCTCTTGGAAGAATAATTAGTGGGGAATTTATTCTCTGCTGGGCCTGGATGAGACTGGATGCCTCGGTTACCCTGGGTAACCTCCCTCAGGGTACCTCAGAGCCCACGGGGTCAGTGCCACCACAGAGAGCCATCAGCGGTGACAGTAGCAGTGGCTGTTAAACGCCTGCATCTGTGTCTGCTCTGTGGCTCCTGCATTCCCAGCAGCAGCAGGAGGGCCTCTGCTCGCTGGCATTTGGCATCTGCATTGTCTCTTCCCAGCAGCCTGCCCTCGCCTGAACTCAGACCACCTACAAGTCCCAGCTCCTTTCGGGACAGATGCTGCCAGTGGGTCCCTGGTGCTGCTGGAGCAGAGAGCTCTGCTGGGGTTATCCTGTTTCTGCTGTCCTCGGGAGCAGCTGCTGTGGGGAGGCTGGGGCAGACAGGATGCATCTGCAGCCGTGAGTGGGATAACGTGGCAGCCGGATGGAGAATGGTCCTGCCTCACTTTGAGCCTCACCTGCTTCTTCAGCAGGGGCTGAGAGATCACAAAATCAGAATTCCTTGCTGAGACCTGGAGCTCTCCTTCTCCTCCCAGCCAGGCAGGTGACAGGGACAATCCTGGAGAGTCAGCTGAGTGCTTGGAAAGCAGGACACGTGTTGGGGTGCCCTGCAGGGCCCCGTGGGCTGTTGAGTTTGGCTTCTCCTTGCTTTGAGCTTTCCAGCAGTGGAGCAGTCAGCACCCTGCAGGGCAGTGCTTGCACAGCCAGGCCTTTGCAGGGAGAGGAGGAGCTGGGAAGAGGCTCTGGAAGCTGCTGGATTTGGGCCGTGACCGTGCTCAGCCCTGGCTCCTGGCTCACCCACTGGCATTGCCATGGTCCCCATGCCAGGTGCAGCTCTGCTCCAAGCCCAGCTTTCTGTATTTTCTGGTCTAGCAAGGCTGGGAGCCAAAAGCCAGTGGTTTCTTTGTGCACAGCAATATCAGCCCTGGGTTTGGTCCCCTGAGGATGGCACAGACAAGGTGTGGGCAGTCAGAGTAAGGGAGGGATTTTGGTGGGAACAGGAAAGCACAGCCCAGCTCATGGCATTTCCTTCATGGAGTTTCACCTGGGATTGCAGAAATGCTGTTCCAAGGGCAGGGCGTTGGGACCATCCCCTTGTTTGGCACCAGTCCTGACCCCGAGTGTCACAAGCAGCCGGGCACCACCCAGCACCTGGGTGAGAGTGACCCAGCAGGTTCTGCTGAGCCCCACCAGCTTCCATGCCCTGCTCCCCTGCTGGCTCTGTGGCTGGCTCCTGTCCCACAGGGCTTGCAGGAGCTGTGACTGATGTCCTTGGGAACTGAGGAGCCAGGAAGGCTCCGTGACTCCCCCAAAGTGAGGACATCTTCCCCCTGCCAATGCTGTGTGTTATCTCTGGGGTCAGCTCTGCTCCATCAGCCTGGATCCTGCTTGGCAGGCCAGAGGCTCTGTATGATGGAGATGATGAACATCATCCTAATTCTTAGGTCTCTGAGTCTGGCTGGACCTAATATTTCAGTGAAAGGCGTTGAATGACCAGGTACCTCAGTTCTGGCTTCACAGCACTGGCACCACCCGTGACTAACCCCGGGGTGGCCTTTGGGGCTGTGGCAACAGGGCGTGCCGGGGTCCCCACCCCAGCTCAGCCAGCCTCCTCTTTTCCCTCCCTATCAATCACTCTCCCTCTTGGAGTTTAAGTGGATCCCTGAGAGAAGTATCCCGAGTATCCCGTCGCCGCCGGCTCACAATGCAGCGAGCTGTTCCCGCGCCAGCGGCTCGGCCGGGGGGGGGATTGAGTTTCAGCTTGTTCCGCTGGCCCCCGGCCAGGCAAAGCAAAGCTCGGGGCTGCAGGGAAGGGCCACTGGGTTTGCTCAGCCCCTCTCAGCTCGTGCTGGCAAAAATATCATCATCAGGCTCCAGTAAAGCACAGGAGGCAGAGAGGGGCCTTTCAACTTGGGGAAGGGTAAAGAGATCTGCGGCCGGGGCTCCTCAGGCGGGGACAGACGGGTTTCTCATTAGCCACCCCCCTGCCCCAGGATGTGGTGGCTGTGCCTGAGAGCCAGGATGGTTCCAGGAGCACGTGTTCCTGCATGGAGGAGTTCATCCTGACCTGTGGTGGCTCTGTCTGAGGCCAGGATGGGTACATGGTTCCAGGAGCACGTGTTCCTGCATGGAGGAGTTCATCCTGACCTGTGGTGCCCCCAGTGCAGATCCTGGTCCTGCTCCACCTGGCTGGGCTCTGGCATTGTGTGTTCCTCCAGCTTGGAGCTGATGAGGTGTTTTAGGTGGGCTTCCAGGTCACGTAAGGGACATGGTGACAAGGAGTGATCTCTGTCTTTGCCTCAGGATGACTTTGCTGGTAGCTCCTTGCCTGCATTACACATCCAGCACTGGCCACAGCTCATGGGTCCACAAGAAGCTTGCTCCCTGTGTTGATAATATCAGACCAGGATTAAAATCCTGGCAAGTGTGCTACCCTGAGAGAGGAGCTGTCATGAGGAGTGAAAAGGGAAGGGAAAAAGTTGTGGGTGGAAAAATGAGGGTGGAGGCTCCAGCTATCTGTGGGGCTATTTATTTGTCCAGCTGTTTCTTTATCTGGATGAGCTTGGAGCCTGTGAATGTGAAGCGTTTGCCAGGACTTCTGAGAAACTCAGGTCCAGATGCTCTAAATTGGTCTGAATTGGCAAAACTCCATTTAAGTTATTTTTCTGGATGGAGAGAAGTGTGTCTGCAACATGCACGGCTCCTCTGTTAATCTGTCTCACCTCCAGCCTCTGCCACTGTCCCTTGGTGCTGCCACTCTCCATCCCCACTCCTGGCCAGCCCATCCTGCCACCACCAGGACCCAGCATGATCCCAGACTTGTCCTCCCCTCCCAGTTCTGTCCACCAGTCTCATCCCTGACCTGGCCAGATGGGAAAAGCTGGAAAGCAATTTGGAGAAGGGCTGGCCAAAGCAAGCCTTGAACCCCACACTCATCCCACTTGTGGCTGAACAGCGAGAAGGCCAAGTGGAAGCACAGGAGCCCCCACCCAGGCATTGCCACAGCAGATCCTCTGCATGACGCTGTCTTAGCGTGGCTTTGAGCATCTGGAAGTGGTGGGGTGGGGGTGATGATGTGACTGGAGATGCCAAGTGTCCCTCCAGAGCCGTGGGAGCAGGCAGCACTGCCGAGGACAGGCAGGGAGCTGCTCAGAGAGAACATCTCCAGAGTGCAAAGGAGTTGGTGTCTGAGTGTCCCGTGGGGAGCAGCGCGGGTCCCGGCAGGAAGCAGGCAGGAGCTGCCTCTGCTGCTTTGGAGCAGCTGCAGATTTATTTACAATGCGGTGGGCAGCGTATGAAGCTGCGGATAAACACACAGGAGGGGAGAACAGAAACAGCAGCATGGAGAAGGCGCTGCTGTGGAGGGAGTGCTGCACTGAGCTGCAGCGATCGCAGCCGCCAGAGGTGGGCCAGGGGCCAGGCTCTCACCCCCTGCACGGCTCTGCTCCGTGTCCTGGTGCCATGGGGATCTTCATGGGGCTGCCAAGCAGCCTCTCACCCTGTTATCACCCAAACCAGCACCCTGAAAGTGCCCGTGACAGTGAGTGAAGTGGCCGAGGTGGTGGGCAAGGCAGTAACACTTTTGGGGTTGTCCATCCTGGGGTTGGTCTGTGTTTGTTGTCCCCAGCACAGGAGCCAGTCCTGATGTGTGCATGAGCATGGGGCAGCCCCAGGCAGGAGCAGGGAAGCTGCTGGGGGAGGTGGGGCCGTGCCAGCCCACCACGGGTCACCACGGGCACAGAAGTGTCAAGGACAGAGGGCAGCCTGGTGGGAGCTGTAGGTGGAGGGGCTGCCCAAGGAGGGTGATGGGTTCCCATCCCTTGGGGCTTGTCACACTTTGTGTGGAGCTTGTACCTGTGGCAGAACTTTGTCCAAATGATGTCCCTGGGTCTGCAGTCACCTGTCACTCAGAAGTGTCCATGAGCAGATTGCCCAGAGAGGTTGCCCAGACTCCCCATCCCCGGAAGTGTCCAAGGCCAGGTTGGAGCAACCTGGGACAGTGGCAGGTGTCCCTGCCCATGGCAGGGGATGGAATGAGATGAGCTTTAAGGTTCCTTTCAAACCAAACTGCTCTGGGATTCTATGATTCATCCAAGATCCTCAAAGAGCAGCTGATGTCATTGCAAAGCCTCTCTTGGTGATTTTTGAGCAGTCTTGGGATTTCAGAGAGGTCCCAGCTGACTGGCAGTTGGCGAACGTTGTCCTAATTTTCAAGAAGGGCAAGAAGGAGGACCCTGGAAACTATAGGCCTGTCAGTCTCACTTCACTGCCTGGTGAAACCAATGGAGAGCATGATTCTGAGAAGTGCTGAAAAACACCTGGAGTGTCAGGCTGGGGCTGTTGAGGTTTCTTGTGCAGGGCAGGAGTTGGACTCTGTGATCCTTGTGGGTCCCTTCCAGGTCAGCCTATTCCATGATTTTGTAATTCTAGGTTGGACAGAGCCTGGAGCAACCTGTGACAGTGGAAGGTGTCCTTGCCCATGGCAGGGGGTGGAACTGGGTGGTCTTTAAGGTCCCTCCCAACCCAAACCATTCTGTGGTTCTGCAATTCTGGTTCACACCCACTTGTGCTGACCCTGCAGGGTCACCGTGCTTCACGGGGACCAGTTATTCCCAATTTTCTATAATTCAGGCACTCTCTGCTCAGTGTAACCCCATCTCCAAAAGGACTTCAGCTGGGCAGCAGCTTGGTGCAAAAACTGCCCCAAAAGGGGCACACTGGGGTGTTGGAGCTGCATGTGAGGGGATAAACAGGAGCCCCAAAGACAGGAACCTGCTTTGGAGAGGAAGAAGAAGGAAGCTGAGCTAATTTAGCTGTCTTGGAGATGGATCATTTGCCACCCGTGAGCACCACGAGAGGGAAAGGTTTTGGACTGCAGAGTCTTTGTAGAAGGAAAAGGAAATCCAATAGCTGGCAGCCGAAGGGTGTAAATCCAGACTAAAATTATTGGAATATCTGGTGTTTTTTTATGGGAAGATAATTTGCCATTGGAAAAACTTGCTTAAAACCTGCAAATTTCTTCTCCTCTTTGTCCCTGGGCCAGCCAGAGTGGATGCAGAGCTCCAAGGGGATCCTTCAGCTGAGGATAGGGGATGGGGGCAGTGGTGTTCTGAGCACAGTATTTCCACTGCACCTACTTTTCATTAAGTAAAAGGCACTTAAAAATGCAAAATGCTTCAAAGTATGAAGTTCATTTGGGGAATTGTTTGTAACGACTTAGAATAGATCTTCTTTTCCATTTTAGTCACTTCTATTAATGTACTTACTATGCGCCACTGTCATTGATAGTTAAGATAAAGTAACAAATTCAGGGGGGTTTTAAAGCTTTTTGCTAGCACTGGGTGAAAAGTGTTGTTTTCGTTTCAGATCAAACGCCACTGGTGTTTTAATGAAAAAGCCAGATCCTCTGATAAAGTAAACACTATTATTGACCTACATAAACAAATATTCAGTTTAAAAAGAAATTTTGTAAATCTGACCCAAAACATTTCCAGATTAGCTGTTTTCCAGAACTCTTCCTAGTGGGAAAAATTGAAAAGAACTTTTTTTTTGCTTTTTACTCTTTGGAATAAAACCAAATTTCGAAATCCTGGTTTCCTGTGAACTGGAAACCGCTGGCTCGAACAGGGAGTAACGAGCAAGCCACAGTCTGGGGAGGATTTACTGCCAGGGGTAGTGCAGGGAGCACAGCGCTGCCGAGGCACTTTTTGGGGTGCCAGGGGAAAGGGAAGGCCACATGCACTGGGCAGTTGTCACCTCTGCATCCAGGCCTGGCTCTTCAGGGATGGATCTGCTCAAGGCTGAGCTTTTCTTCCTTTGTTTCTGTTCCATGGAGTGAAAGTGGAGAAGGTGGAGATGCTCTTGGGGGGTCCATGGCAGAATGATTGTTTTTCTGGTGGGGAGAAGGACAGCAGAAGGACATAGTTACATCCAGTAACTCTCCATTCCCATTCTGGGACTGCCCTTGGCAGTGTCCAAAGCCAGGTTGGACGGGTCTTGGAGCAACTTGGGATGGTGAAAGGGGGTGGGACTGGATGGTCTTGAAGGTCCCTCCCAACCCCAGCCATTCTGGGACTTTCTTCCCCAGCACTTCCCAGCATCCCTGAACATGCAGTTGGCATCCCCAGGGCATGTGCTGAAATCAGGGGCAGGTTCACATTGTCCCTCTCATTGTCCCTCATTGTCACTTCTCTCTGCTCTCTGCAGAGCAGAGAGACAAAATTTCCCCTCTGGGCATCACCATGGTCTCAGCACAGAATCACTGGCCATGTGCTGCCCTGTGCAGTCTGTCCCACCATGCTCCCCTCGTGTCCAGCTTCAGTTTTTTGAGGCCTTTGGGCAGAATTTCTAAACTGCATTTCCTAAACTCAGGAATAATGTCCTGTTTTCTTAAACTGCCAGCCTTGGGTGTGGTGCAGAAAAATCCCTGTACTGCAATGAGCTGCAGACCTGGAGGACAGAGAGTTACCCAGACTGTGGAAACCACTCATGGAAGTGTCCAAAAAACACTTCTGAGCACTCCCTGGGAGGTGTTAAAGAAGTGTGCAGATGTGGTGCTTAGAAACATGGTTTAGTGCTGACCATGGCAGTGCTGCAGTAATGGCTGGAGTCAATTATATTAAATGGCTTTTTAAACCATGATTCCAAGTGTCTGTCCCATTTGTTTCTGGTATTTCTGATTATTCTGGCTGGCACGTTCACCTGCTCATGTTAGCCCAGGTATTGGGGTCCCCATAACTTAAGCACCCCTCCTTGTGCCATCAGTGGAGTTAAACCAAGCTGCAGCTATTTGGGGTGAAAAGATTCCAGTGCTGGAGGCATCATGAGCTGCAGTAAGGGTGAGGAGGCTTTGCTGTTGTGTGGCTAAGGAGGACTTGTCTGTGCTGGTCAGTGGTAGAATCACCTGGCCTATTTCAACCCAAATCATCTGGAAAACCATCTTTAACAGTGGTTTAATTTTTTAGTACTTTTAAGTCCTAAAAGTGCTGTTCCCTCCCACATTCTACTGCTTCTCTGAGGATTCTTCCTACTGTGCAAAGTGCTGAGAAAAAAATATCCTGCTTTGGGCAAAGGAGACTAGAAGGTGGTGGAGGATCCCTGCTCAGGCTGCTCCTCATGTGCAAGGGTAGAACTGGGCTGGGGGTACCTGGATTTGGGATTGAGAGGAGGAAAATCCGGCTTGGCTGATGGATGGAAAAGTCCCCAGTTCACAGCAGGAGACATTGCCTGTGCTGGGCACCTCAAGGTCCCACCTCAAATCCTGGGGTCAGTTTTGGGCCCCTGATGAAAATTAAGACATAGAGGGGCTGGAGCATGTCCAGAGAAGGAAATGGAGCTGGGGAAGGGTTTGGAGCAGCAGGAGTGGCTGAGGGAACTGGGACAGGGGAGAAAAGGAGGCCTCAAGTCCCTGACAGGAGGGTGCAGCCAGGTGGGGATTGGGCTCTGCTCCCAAGGAGCAAGAGACAGGACAAGAGGAAACAGCCTCAAGCTGTGCCAGGGCAGGTTTAGATTGGATATTCCTTCCCTATTCCTATATTCCCTATTCTTTCCCTAATCTCTATTCCTGGATAAGGAAAATTCTTTCATGGAAAGGGTGGTCAGGCGTTGGACCAGGGCAGTGGTGGGATCCATCCCTGGAGATGTTCAAAAAATGTGTGGATTTGTGAACATGGTGTAAAGATGAACGTGATTTTGGTGCTGGGCTGATGGCTGCACCTGATGATCTTGAAGGTCATTTCCAGCGTGAACATTCTGTGATTCCATGATTCTGCATGGGGCCAGGGAGCAGTGTGCAGGGGCTGGGGAGCAGTTGGGTGGAGAGACCAACCCCTGGGTCCCCTGGCTGAGATGTGGCCAAAGGGCTCAGCGTGGGATGGGCTCCAGCCCTGCAGCCCTGGGCTAGCTCCTCTCCACCTTTTTCCCTGTCTCCAGTCCTTTCTTCAGCATCCAATGACTCTTTGTTTCACCTTCCTTCCACAGAGACACTGATGGACTCCACAACGGCGACAGCAGAGCTGGGCTGGACAGTGCACCCTCCTTCAGGGGTAAGGCATCACCTTCTGGGGACCTGCTCTGCTCTGCTCAGCTGCACATGAATGTGGCAGGCTTGGCCCAGCAAAAGTCAGGCACTGATGCCTTGGCCATGTGGGAAGAGCACAAAAGGAGGCAACAGTTGGGTTTTCTGGTAGTTTTCTAGGAGATGATACTCCAAAAAAATCCCTGTGTTGGTGGGATGTAATTCCCACCCCACAGAGTCAAACCAGTGTGGTGCTAGAGGAATCATACTCTGCATAGAGCTGGCCTGCAGCCATCTAAAAATGAGGAGGAGAGGAAGAAACAACATGCCAAGGGCAGCGTCGTTTGTCCACAGTGTCTCACTTGTTATTCCATTGCCTGTCACTTGTAGCAGGGTGAGGGCATTAGGCTCTGGTCCTGAAAGGACTGCCCTGCATCCCTGGCATCCCACAGGGAGAAGTTTCCTGGCTCAGCAGAACTGTTTCTCTGCTTTACCAGGGCCAGGTGTACCCTGAAACACATCTGAAGACCACCCTGAAGAAACTCCTTTAAAAAAGAGCTTGGGCAAGGCAGTGCATCAGGTTCTTCCCCCAGAGGGTGCTGGCACTGCCCAGGCTCCCCAGGGAATGGGCATGGCCCCGAGGCTGCCACAGCTCCAGGAGTGTTTGGACAATATTCCCAGGAATGCACAGGGTGGGATTGTTGGGGTGTCCTGGGCAGGTCAGGAGTGTGACTGGATGATCCCTGTGGGACCCTTCCAGCTCAGAACATTCTGTGATTTCTGCACCCTTCTGCTCGTGGGAGAAATCCAGAGGGGAGCACATTGAGGTGCTCCAGAGCACGCTGCCCACCCTGGCTGCAGCAGCCACAGACCCCCAGCCCCGCTCCCCGGCACTTGGGGAGCCCAGCCTGGCCTGGCCAAAGGACTCTCCCCGTGCCTGCGCTGGCTCAGGCTCTGTCCTGCCTCCCATCCACCCTCACGCGGGCTGGATGAAGACGTTTCCGTGGGTCTCACCCCCGGGCTGACAGCATGCCCCCCGATCTGAGCCGGCTTGGCAGAAGAAAAGAAAAGAAACAGCCGAGAAAAGCCTGGTCTGGGGGGAATGAGGCGCGCCGGAGCAGGCCGGGCGCAGGCCGGGCGCAGGCCTGGCCCATCACCATGATAAAGGGCAGGGCTGCCCCAGCCCCGCCGCTGCCCGCCGAGGGGGATGACGGACACACAATGCCCGGGGGAGCAGAGGTCAAGTCTTTTTCTCTCCCGGCCCAGCCTTTCTTGTTTGCCGTGTTTCCATATGTGAAGCACGCCCTGCTCCTGCTCCCCAGCCCGGCCGTAATGAGGCCGGGGCCTGCTGGAAGCCGTCTCCCCGGGTTATTGTGCTGCTGCCTTCTTTTGAGCTCCCGGCATGTTAATTAGAGAGCCGAGAGAAAGGGAGAGGCTTCTAATTAAGCGTCGTCGGGGAAGCGCAGGGGCTGGCGCACGGGGGTGGTTTTCTCTCCCATCTGGGAGAAGGGAAGCCTGGAGCTGGCAGTGGCGGGGATGTGGGAGGATGCTGGGGGTCCCCAGGGTGCTGCCAGGTCCCCCAGCAGGGTGGAGATGCCCACCTGGACAGGGCAGTGGTTGGTGGGATCACCTCCTGTCTCCATCTCTGGGCCCTCAGGGGGCATGTGAGCACATGGTGCCCTGCTCTGTGCTCATCACGGGTGACAATTCTGCAGTGCCTTTGTGGCCTCATATCCACGGGCAGGAGAAGGCAGTGCATCCCACTCAGAGGTGACTGGCTGGGTTGGGTGCAGTCAGCATCACCTGGAAGACAGGAGCTGCTGTTGCTCCTTTTCGGGGATTATTAAAAACCCCAAAGCCCAAACACTTGCTTTATGTCTGGCCCTGAAGCTCTCGATTCATAGATGTCCCCAAGCCCTGCCTCCAGCATCTCCTGCTCATCCCAAATCCTGGAGACCCTCATTCCACCCTGTGCTGCTCCTGCCTGACCGAGGCTGAGCTCTCTGGGCTCGTGTCCTTACCCTCCCTGGGGGTTGGGCAGGTGTGGGTGGGGGGTCCCTTGGTCTTGGTGGCTGCCAAGGTGGGTGTCTGGAGTGGTCCAGGTGAGGGAGAGCCACATCAGAGGTAGGGCAAGGGAGGGAATTGCTTCTGCATGCCTTGTCCTTGATTCCCTCAATCCCCTCCCAACCAGTGCCCTGAAAAGCAGGGAGATCCTGCAATTTTCCACTAACACACCAAATTTATTTCTGGAAAACAAAGCAAATGCTCCGGCTGTGTTTTGCGAGGATGCTCTTCTCGTCCCCCAGCCCTGGCAGCAGATTTACAGCCACTGCCAATCTGAAGTGGTTGGAGCTGTTGGGGATCTTCCCTGACAGCCTTCTGTTGGGCTGTGAGCCTTGATGTGCAAGGAGCAATCTGTCTCCCATCTCCTGAGCCTCTCTCCCCAGTCCTGGGTGCCCTTGTGAGGCCATTTACAACCTGGGAGGCCGGGGGTGCTCTGCTCCTGCAGGATTTTCCCTGGATTTGGTCCTGGCACTGGACCTGGGCTGTGCTGCTGCCCTGCCCTGGGTGTTGTGATCCTCCATCCAGGGCAGGGTTGTGCTGGGGGGATGTAACATCCATGGGAAACAGCTCGGCTTCCACTTGAGCAGGTTTATGAACAAATTCAGGAGGAGCAGTTCCAGCTGGCGGGGACTGTGTCACATGCCAGCAGGACTCTGGTCCCTGCTGCCAGCGTCACCCGGGTGCCCCGGGTGGGGATGGCACTGCAGGGAGATGCTCTGCACTCTGGCAGGGGCTGATGCTCTGTGAGCTGAGGGTTCTTCTCCCACAAAGACCCTTCCCTGTTGGTGCTCCTCACAGAGGAGCAGTGGCCAGTTACGGGCTGCAGCTTGTGCCCTGCATCCCCCACTCTGACACGGCCCCATCCTGCACAGAATGGAGACAATGAGCACTGGAGGATTTGGGGAAAAAACAGCCTGGGAAAAGGGCAAAGAGCTGGAGAAGGCCAGGAGGTGTCATAGCAGCCCTGAGCTTTGTGGGGACCCAAGGGGACAGCTGGGACTGTGTCAGGGGGGTTTAGACTGGATGTTAGGAAAAGGTTCTTCTCCCATGGGGTGGTGGGGCACTGCCCAGGCTCCCCAGGGAAAGGTGACAGCCCCAAGGCTGCCAGAGCTCCAGGAGTGTTTGGACACCACTCCCAAGCACAGGGGGGGATTGTTGGGTTGATTGTGCAGGGCCAGGACATTGACTTGATGATCCTTGTGGGTCCCTTCCAGCTCAGGATATTCTCTTCTGTAATTCTAGGGAGCTTCCTCCAGAGCTGGCAGAGTCAGTCATCTGGGGGGAGCTGGGCAGAGCTTCCCATGGGGAAATCTGTCAGCTCCGAGCTGTCTTGCTGAGAAGGATGCTGCTGTCATGGCACAGCTTGTAGGCATGTCTACATCCCACAGATCCAGTTCAGGACAGCTGGGGCTGGCACCTGAGCACACCTGCTGGAGGAACCCCAAAGCATTTGACCCTCGAGGGGACAGGGATAAGGGCTCCAGTGGGACTTACCCAGCACCTCCCTTTTTGGGAACAAGGTGGGATTGGCCATGGTCTCATGCTGCCCCTGGGAGGAGGCACTGGCTGCAGCCAGCCAGGAGGTTTTATGGCTTATGGGGAAGCAGGTCCTGCCTGCCATGTCTGTAACCCTAGTGGCACTGGTGGGAATCCCTGTGCAAAAGGCACCGTGTTCCTTCGCCAGAGGCACAGCCCCTACTGAAACCATTTCTGCAGAGCAGTGGCCTTGCTGTCCCAGCAGCAGCAGAGAGGCTTGATCATGAATCCAGTGCAGAGCATGGTGCTGGTGGCAGTGAGGTGGCCCCGAGGGGCCCCTTTTGGAGCCTGCCTGGGGTGTGGTGTGGGTCAAACCCTGCCCGAGCAGGTACAGGTCACCTGCAGGTGGGTGCTGGGATGAGGTACTGGGCACTCTGGGACAGCCTGTGGGATGGGCTGGGCACAGAGAGGGGCAGCTGGTGCTGCTGGCAGAGCCTGCTTGGCACATAGTGGGGTGGGTGGGAAGAGGTGAGGAGGGTGGGGAGCACCCGTCCAGTGCAGCCCCTTGACTGTCTGTGTCCTGCCCACAGTGGGAAGAGGTGAGTGGGTACGATGAGAACATGAACACCATCCGCACCTACCAGGTGTGCAACGTCTTTGAGTCCAGCCAGAACAACTGGCTCAGGACCAAGTACATCCGCAGGAGAGGAGCGCACCGCATCCACGTGGAGATGAAATTTTCTGTCCGGGACTGCAGCAGCATCCCAAACGTCCCAGGCTCCTGTAAGGAGACTTTCAACCTGTACTATTTTGAGTCGGACTTTGACTCGGCCACCAAGACTTTTCCTAACTGGATGGAGAACCCTTGGATGAAGGTGGACACGATCGCCGCCGATGAGAGCTTCTCGCAGGTGGACTTGGGCGGGCGGGTGATGAAGATCAACACCGAGGTGCGCAGCTTCGGGCCCGTCTCCAAGAACGGGTTCTACCTGGCCTTCCAGGACTACGGGGGCTGCATGTCCCTGATCGCCGTCCGCGTCTTCTACCGCAAGTGTCCCCGTGTGATCCAGAACGGGGCCGTCTTCCAGGAGACGCTGTCGGGAGCGGAGAGCACCTCGCTGGTGGCAGCCAGGGGCACGTGCATTGCCAACGCCGAGGAGGTGGACGTGCCCATCAAGCTGTACTGCAACGGCGACGGCGAGTGGCTGGTGCCCATCGGCCGCTGCATGTGCCGCGCCGGCTACGAGTCGGTGGAGAACGGGACCGTCTGCAGAGGTAACCACGGGCCTGCTCTGCTGCTGCCGCGGGCACTCGGGGTTTGCATCTGGGATCTCCATGAACCCTCCTTGGGCAGGGGCGGTAGAGGGGTTTGTGTGCTTGCCCAGCTCCTCACTCCCTGCCCTAGGCTCATCCATCTGTTGCTGTGCATGACCTTTGGGTCCCCAGAGCCGCTGGGTTCAGGGCTGGCACCTGTTGCTGGTGCCATCCGTGCTCTCCAGTTTTTGGAGGCACACACGTGTGCACGTCACCAGTCTGCGTTTGTCTCCCAAAATACTGAAGCTGTTACGCTGTTGGTTTTGCTGTGTGCTTTGGCATGGGCTGAATCTCTTCTTGGATGAGGGGAGTGGGAATGCAGGGTCCCCAAAGGGGTGCAGTGGGAGGGAACAAGTTGTCTACAGTGTTTTCCTGGTGAGGTGCAAATGGCCCAGGGCAGGGCATGGTCATGGCCTGTTCAGAGCTACCTGGCCCCTGTGCTCCTCAACTGCCAGAGGTTTCCTGCCCTATAAATGTTCTCCCTCTGTAGATGTTCTCCTGCCCCTGCAGATGTTCTCCTGCGCCTGTAGATGTTCTCCTGCCTCTGTAGATGTTCTTCTGCCCCTGTAGATGTTCTTCTGCCCCTGTAGATGTTCAAAGCAGACTCTGTGAATGCCTGCTGAGCACCATGGAGCCAGTGTGGTCCCAAGCCAGCAAGAGGCTCAGCTCCCCCCTCCCTGAGCTGATGTCTGTGCTCCTGTCCAGTCATACACGGGTTCGGGAAGGTTGAAAAAGGGGCTCCTGGGGTTGCTGGGAGGGAGGTGGGGACCCCAGAGCTGTGTGATGGGCACCTGCAGCTCTGCCATGCATGGAGCAAACCACAGAGTCTGGCAAAGAGGATCTTTTTCCCCCTGTCCTGGCTGAACATCCCAATCCTTCTGCGGTTCCAATAGCATCAGCACGCTCCAAGCAGAGCCAGGGCTTCTGAGATCAGCTCTAGATACCTCGGTGGCCACTGCAGAGCCAAGGGAGGAGCTGTGTCTCCTCCCTTCTGACTGTGAGGGGGTGGCTGAGTAGAACCCAGCATGGGGAAGGTGCTGGTAGTGGGAGACAGACACGCTGAAGAGCAGAATGGACAATCTGATTGTGCTCAGTAGGCACTCCAGGCGGTACGGTCCCTTTGGAGAGGGCTCTGTGTCTGCTGCTGGTGGCTGGGCTGCTCATGCACCAAAATTCAGGTCCTGGTGTGCTGTGGGGATCATTTAATATCCATGATTTCAGCTACTCCTCACTTAGCCACTGAATGCTTCTTCCCACCGAGCTCGGGCAGATCAAGTGTCTTCCAGCCTTCGCAGGGGTGGGGATGGGGACAGCAAGGAAGTTCTGCTGCAAGCTGAGCCCGGCTAATCCCTGCCTCGAAGGGCAGACGGGGGTTTTACAACTCCCAAGTGAAGCATCCGTGGCAGCACCAGAAAGCCCCTGTGATTCATGGCAGCTTTTCCGTCTCACTTTTTAACGCGAGCAGACCCAGCCCTGCACAGTGCCGTGCTCTGATGCAGCCGGGGGTTCTCGGGGAGCTCCCCGGTGCCCTGCGAGCCCAGCCTAGGGGCAGTGCCCTCGCATGGCCCGGGAGTCCCGGACCCCTCCTGCAGAGCCCTGTCCCCGCAGGGCTGGGGGGGACAGAACAGGCAGGAGCGGTGGGAAATGGAGAGAGCGAGAAGAGGGAGAGGCCGGTCCCCTCTTTGTCTGGGCAGCAGCGGGATTTTGGGAGGTCCGGTACCTCGGCAGCTGTTTGTGCAGCCGGTGCTGGCGAGCGCCGGCCCCGCGCTCCCCGCCCTCATTAATCACGCGGTGGCCGGCAGCCCATCGTCTCCATGGGGCAGCTGGCTCCGGGGCTGCCTCCTTTTCCCCTTCCCTTTTCCCTTTTCCCTTTTCCTTTTCCTTTCCCTTTTCCCTTTCCCTTTTCCCTTTCCCTTTCCCTTTCCCTTTCCCTTTCCCTTTCCCTTTCCCTTTCCCTTTCCCTTTCCCTTTCCCTTTCCCTTTCCCTTTCCCTTTCCCCTTTCTCCTTTCTCCTTTCTTTTCTGTTCTCCTTACCTTCCCCCTTCCCCTTTCCCTTCCCCTTCCGTTTCCCCTTCCCCTCCCCCTTCACCTTCCCCTTCCTATTTCCTTCTTCCCCTCATCTTTTCTTCCCCTTTCCCTTCATTCTTTGCCTTTGCCTTCCTGGTTCCTTCTTTCCCTTCCCCTTCTCGCATGGAGTCAAGGCTGGATGTGCCCCAGGACTGTGCCAAACTGGGACACCCCCTCCGTTTTTCCCTGGCAGCCCCAAGAGGAGGAGTGGGGACTGGGAGGAGAGCCAGCCACAGAGCTGGCAGGACAGCATCCTCTCCCGGCCCTCCCAGTGAGCCCCACAAAGGGCTGGGGAGGGCTGGTGGCCCCAGCTGTGCTCGGAGAGGACCTGCGGGATGCATCCCTGCATCCCTGCATCCCTGCATCCCTGCATCCCTGCCCTCCTCCCGACGGCTCCCTGCCCCTGCTCCCCGCGGAGGCAGCGGCAGAGCCGCCTGCCTTGGAGGACTCACTCCTACATGTGGCTGGCAGGTTTGCTCCTGTTTCCAGGAGTGGGAGGGAATCTGGGCCCCTCTCCAGAAGCAAAACAAAAGCAAATCCGAGCTTGGCTTTCGGGGGTGAAGTTCTCTCACTCACTCGGGCGCACAAACAGGACGTGGCAGGGAGCATGGGGGGCCGTGGGGTCCTGCCCCACCAAGGGGTCCAGGTGGAAAAGGAGGAATGGACATAAGGGCGTCCCAAGGAGTGGACAGAAGGGCATCCCAAGGAATGGACAACCCCTGTGTGCAGCTGGAGGAGCTGCTCATTTTCTCTGCTGGGTTTTTCATCTGGCTAATAGCACGGCAGCCCGCTCACGGCGGCGCGCACAAGGGATATTTATGGAGGAAGTTCATGCATCTAACAGCTTAAGCTCTTCTAAGCTCGCAACCCCAGCACAAAAGGATTTGGGGGCAGTTAACAATTCTGTGTGGTTAAGAGATTTTCATTTCGCCGGGCCTGCCTTGCCTCTCCCGCAGGGCCCTGCGAGGGGCTGGCTGCGCGCTCCTCTCTGCTCGCTCCCCAGCTCCGCGCTGCCGAGGGGCTCCACACACACCCCGTCCTCCCTGCTTCACCTTCTGCTCCCTGCCTGCATCTTTTCTCTCCATCTCCCTGTTCTTTGTCTGCGCCTCTCCCCTCCCTCCCCTCCCCGTCCCTCCCATGCAGCACACGAAGCGCGTTTCTCCCTCTGCCTCCCGTATCCATTGGCTCCGCTCAGCCACGGTGGAGGCAGAGCCATTGTGTTCGCTGGGCTGGCTGGACAGAGGATGGACGCTGCCTGTGCCTGCTCAGGGCCAGCACCTGATGGCTGCTGCTCCCAGAAACTCAGCCCTTCATCCCTTTTGCAGCTCCTCTCCATCGCTAGATCTGGTCCCTGCGTTCTCTTTGTTGTGCTTGTACAGCAGTGAGTGCAGGGAGTCCTGGTCTTGCTGGGGTGACAAGGGATGGGTTTGCCCTGCAGAAGGTGGTGGTGACACTCTCTGACTGTCAGAGACATCTGCTGTTGTCCCTTGGGGTCACAGGCCCTTCTGAGGAAGAGAGGAGCTGGTGACCTGATGGGAGGAGGAGAAACCAGGTTAGATTCATGCTGGCAGCTGTCTTCTCCTTGGCTCTCTTCTCTGTTCTCTGTCCCCCTACTCCACTTCTGTGAGACCCTCCTGCAATGCTCCCTCCAGCTCTGGGGTCCCCAACATCAGAAGGATGTAGAGCTGCTGGAGTGAGTCCAGAGGAGGCCACAGAAGGTTCTCAGGACTAGGGCTCCTCTACTCTGCAGCCAGGCTGGGACAGCTCGGGGGTTCACCTGGAGAAGAGAGGGCTCCAGCGAGACCTCAGAGCCCCTGCCAGGGCCTAAAGGGGCTCCAGGAGAGCTGGAAAGGGACTGGGGACAAGGGATGGAGGGACAGGACACAGGGAATGGCTTCCACTGCCAGAGGGCAGGGATGGGTGGGATATTGGGAAGGGATTCTTGGCTGTGAGGGTAGGGAGGCCCTGGCACAGGGTGCCCAGAGCAGCTGTGGCTGTCCCTGGATCCCTGGCAGTGTCCAAGGCCAGGCTGGACAGGGCTTGGAGCAATCTGGGACAGTGGGAGGTGTCCCTGGCCATGGCAGGGATGACACTGGATGAGCTTTAAGGTCCCTTCCAACCCAGAACATTCTGTGACTCTGTGATTTTGCTGCTCAAGGTAGACCTGGACCTCCCCTGAGGGCAGCCCCAGGGCTCAGCAGGGTCTCCTTCCCTCCATGATTTTGATGTCCAGGGCAGCAGCCCACTGTGTGTGGGGGACACGGGCTCAGGCGTGACAAGCACGTGTGACAAGGACCCTGAGCCATCCCTCCAGCACAGAGCAGGGGAAGCAGCCAAGCTGTACTTGGGATTTGGAGGGGGCCAAGCATGTGCTGAGGGCAGAGAGCAGCTCCCCAACGTGCTGGAGTAGGGCCTGTCCGAGCTGTCTCACAGTCACAAGGACATGATGTTTTCATGATAAGAGGCTATTTATGGCTCTGTGCCTGTTTCGGGTCTGGGCCTCCTCAGCCAATAAATTGTAAGGCTCTAGGGGTAATCGAGTTCTTCCAGGAAGCATTCCTGGTTGAACTGGAGCAGATACAGCCAATTGTTCTGGAAATGTTTCCAGAGACAGAGAACTGCCCGTTAAATGCTTCCAGAGGTTGTCCCTGCCTCCTCACTCTGCTGTGCCTGGCGCTCCCACCTCAGAGAGCTCCATCCATCGCCACACCTCTGTGCTCCATGTGCCTGTTTAAGGGTAATCTTTGGCCCCTGGTCCTCTGGCAAGGCTTTCAGCCAACTTTTTTGGCTCTTCCCAGCCCTTGGCACTGCTTTAGCCTTTCCTTTGGCAGATCCAGTTCCCCACATCCAGGCTGCTCATGGCAGTCAGCTGCATGCCAAGGGGGATGCTGAGATTCCCTCTGCCTGCATCTCCCCTTCATATAACTATTTTGGCAATGGCATTACCCTGTGTGCCTTTGAAGGATCCTTGTCCTTCCTTGTGGGACTGGGAGAACTGGGACTGCATCCTTGTCCTTGTTGGGTGTGTTTTGACTCATCTGTACTGAAATGCACATTCCTTGCTTCTGCTCAGTTCCCCAGGTTTGCTGCACCGGGATCCCATCATTCTTAGTGTTTACCACACCACAGCTTCCATGTCAACAGCTCACTTTATTGGGAACACTGTGGGCTTTCTCCTGGGTCATTGATAAAAATGTTAAACAGCCCAGAGGCATGAGCCACGTTTGTTGGCTGCAGCAGGAGCAGCCCCGCTCAGATCCGCGGCCGCACCGCGTCTGCCTGCCAAGTTTTAATTCATCGAGGATGTCCCACGGTGTCGGTGGAGCCACTGATTTCAGAATCAAAATATCCCGTGTGCTAGCCAGGGAAAGGCTCTGCAGAGGTTTGGGGGGTGTGACATTAATGCCATTACCCCCCCAGTCAATCTTGTAATTGCATCAAAAACCCGTACAAGGCTAATTTCCTTAATCTGTTTTCCCTAAGTGCATGCAGGTTGGCACTACTATCCCTACCTGCCTTTAATCCCTCACTGACCCAGTCCTGGAGCTCTCACAGCCTCATTTGACTGGTACTGACGTTGCAATCCTGAAATAACCACAACTGCCTCATCTAGTAAATAGCTTTTTCCTCCATCTCTGAAACACCCTGTTGCCTCATGGCGGGCGTGTGGAAAGTGAGCTCTGAGTGTGCCCCAGCCCATCAGCCCTCTCCCTACACCCCCTGAGGTAGGGGCTGCCCTGACAGTGTGATTTAGCAATGTTTAACTTTAGTGGCTGCTATTTAACATCTTGAGTTACTGCTGGAATGGAAAGTATTCCACCATCATCCTCGAAGATGATGACATCACCTGGCTCCTTCCCAAGTACAAAACAGGAATTTGTCTGCCTTTTCTACAGGCTTGTTGACAATTTGAATGCTCCCAGCCGGCCGGGGCTCGGTGGCATTGTTGGATACTGCTTTTGGGGCTTCTCCCTCTCCTCCCTCTCTGTCTGGGAAGCAAGAATACAGAGTCTTTCTTTCCATGGCTTTGATTCTTCTTGCTGACCCCTCCATGTTGTGAATCCAATTAGGGCTGTGGTGGGGACTGCAGCTGCTCACTGGGAGCCACTCCACACCTGCCTGGTGCTTGTCCTCTGCACATTCCTGTTGGAATTTGGGCTTTGGGAGGTTGGAATGGGACCTGGGGGAGCTTGGCAGAGCAAGGGAGTGTCACACAGGGAGGTTGAGGTATTGATTTGCTGGCAGTGTGAAGCCTCAAGGGATGCTGATCTCACAGGGAGGGTCACAGATGGTCCACGAGTGGGGCAGGAGATGTTCTGCCAGAGGAGGGAGATGGATCTTGGAACAGGACATGCAGCTTCTGAGGAGCTACACTTCTTGGGAAACAACAGAGATGAGAGTTCCTTTCTCATTTCGCTTTCAAGACAAGGAATGCACTGAGACCTTCCACAGAAGTATTTTCTCTACAGAGAAAGGGAGAGGATGAGATTTTCCAGGACGTGAGAGTGGATTTTGAGCAGCAGGAGGTTGCAGAGTTCTCCCAGCCCTGCTGTGATGGTGTAGGAAAGAACCCAGCAGGATGCACGAGGTGACCTGAGAGCAGCCCATGGGAGCCCAGAGGGGAGCAGCATCTTCTCATTTATCAGTGTGGGCAGGACACAAATCCCTTGGGTTGGAGGAAAGGATGGAGATCTCAGATCCAGCAAAACCCAGCAGTAATTTCCTGATAGAGATGATGGCCATTCCTCAGAGAAGCATGGTGGAGTGTTGCATTTCCTCTGCCTGCCACAGCTGCTGCTTCCCAGTCCCTCTGCCCCAGCCCCTCCATCCCTCTGCTCAAGGTCTCACATGGATTTGGGTTGGAAGGGATCTTGAAAATCACACAGAGCTTCAGGGATGGTCTCTGCCCCCCTTCCCACTCTGGGACAGGCTGTTCCCCCCACCCCACTGTGCTGGGATCAGCGAGGAGATGTGGGGAGGTGAGTGAAAGCAGCCCTGGGGGTGGGGACCCCTCTGGGGCACAGGGACACTCACTAACGCGGGTGCTTTCCTGCAGCTGGTGTGCACCCGGGAGAAAATCTCCCCCTGACTTATTTTTTTACATGATGAAACAGCATTTTGGATCAAACAGCACATTCCTGGTGCTGCTACACCCATGTGAGCAGGGAATAGCAGCTCTGGCAGCATCCTGTGCCAACACCGGTGGGAGAGCAGCGTTTATTCCTCTCCCTCCTTCCCTTGGCCTCCCTTTTCCCTGCTCCCCCCCTCCTTTTTTTTTTTTTTTTTTTTTTCTGAGAAAAGTGGTAAACATTAAGAGGAGCTGGAATGAATAGCTGGGATTCAGGCCCGGGATTGCAGGATTTTAACTCATTATTGCCATAAAATGAAGAGTCTTTTTGCCATTAGTTTTTTCCCTTGATTGAAAGAGCTCAGAGATCTGGGGGGGGAAGGAGGATTTTTCCTTGAATTCCTCCCAGTGCTGGATTATTATGGGGCAAGAGAAGAATATTTTTCATTGTATGTAACTTGAGGAAAATTGGAGAAAATACTTCTTTTGAGGATTTTTTTGGTTTTCATTTGAAATTTTTCAGCAAGCTGGGCCAAAGCCAAGAGATTGTGTTGAACATTTAATTTTGGGAAATACCCTCCTACATTCTCTGCACTGACTTAAAATTTTTCTGATGTCAGATGAGTCAGATGTGCTCAGTAAGATCACAGCTCTTTGATTTCAGCCACACAAGGTAAAAACCTTCCAGAGAATTTAATCTGTAAGCCATGATTAGCTTAATTAGCTCCAGGGAAACTCGTTATTGTTCCCCATATGCCTTAGAAACCTAATCTATCACTGGGAAGTGTACAGAAAAGTCCCCATAAAGGTTGGGAAATGGAATCAAAGTGTTCATATCTCATACAATGGCTTTGTTAACACACACCAAACTTCAAACGAGGTTTAATTAGGTTTGGCCAAGGAAAATACACTTTTACTGTCATGTTTTGAAGGAGACCTTAGGTTTGGTGGCACTGCTCTGTGATGCCCAGTCCTTGTGTGGGTGGTTGGGACTTAAACACCTCCTGCCTTCCCCTCCAGACCCTTCCCCATTCTCGAGGACCTTCTTTGGATGCTTCCCAAGAACTCAGAAGAGGCTCTGAACCACATCCTTGGCTGGGAGCTCCTGCAGGAGTTTTCCTCCCATGGGGCAGCAGCCCCCTGCCCATCTGGCTTGGATGCTTTTGCTGGAGTCCAGCTTGTGGGGAAACTGGCTGCAGGACCAGAGAAACTGGTAGTTTGCAGGATAGCAAAAGTCTTGAAGACTGGAAAATGGGGAACAGGGAATGGCATGAGCAGGAAAGTAAAAGTTGCTGGGTCTGGAAAGCAGCCCGGGAGGGAGAGGCAGGAAAAGGTTGTGGTCAGGCCTGGAGCCACCAGCTCTGTGCTTTGGCAGCCAAAAGGTGTGTGAATACATTGTGACAACCTGTGAAGCCTTTCCAGGTTTCTGCAGCAGGATCTTCAAAAACTGAGACATCTTCTTCTCCTCAGCATGTTGAAATGACACCTGCTGAGGTGTTAGCGTCTTCATGGAGTCCCTGGAGGTAACACAGGGATTTTGGCTTTGCTCCTTGTATCAAAAACCAGAGAGACCTTTGCAGAAAAGGATGTTTTCAGTTGGCCAGTGGGAATCTTGATGCTTGAGTGTTGGGTTCTTCTCCCCAGGCCCTTGGGCTGGTCCCCAGCTCCAGAGGGGCTGTGGGTACCACAGTGATGCTGCAGCAGCAGCCGGGGATGGGCATCCCTGCACCACGAAGTGAGGGCCCTCTAGGAGATCCTAGAAGTAACTCCTATGACCAGGAGCAAATTCAAACTGCATTTTGAGGGAATATCTTCAGGATCTGAGTGCTGACAGTTTTCAACGATGACAATTTCCTACTCTCAGAGTCTTTTGGCACTTTCAGACTGTTGGGACTTCTGGAGCTCAGAGCCCCTGTGTTCGAGACCATTGTTAAGGCTGAAACCACAGCCAGCAATTTCCTCCCAAAACATTATGATCCCAAGAGTTCTGTGGTTGTTACACCCGCAGCTGGACAGGAACAGGAGCAGAGTGAACAATAAATGACCACGTGAGAAAGGGTTTGTCATTCAAACCATCAAAATGCCCAAACCCTCCAGATTAGTCAGAATTCCAGTGCAGCCTGAGATGGAGCCTGTGGAGCAGAGTAACACTCTTGCTTTGCTCCACGCAGCATTTGTCCCAGCCTGGATGGCTTCAGAAAAGATTGGAGTGACTTCTGAAGGAAGAGCAGACAGCACACTCCATGGAATGCCCCAGATCTGCCTTTTTATGGCCCAGGCTTTCCAGGAGGCTCCAGGGGGAGGCAGGAAGGGGCTGTGCAGCATCAGAGCTGCAGGGAAGGGTTCACATCACTCTGTTCCTCCTTGGGGCTGCCCCTGAGGACAGCCCTTGCTGGGCAGGGTGTCTGCATCCCCTGGGATGTGCAGAATGGATGGATGGGGGCTGGTGCCCCAGGCAGTGGCCCAAAGTGCCCTTATGTGTGGAACAGGCAGGATGCAGGACATTGGTGGGCATCAGACCCTTAACTTGGAATTTCTGAGGGGCTGCTCTCTCTCCTGAGACATTTCAGTGGAAACCAACTGTTTTTTCTGAGCCCTTCTCTGCCCCTTTCCCTCCCCTTCCTTTTACCTTATCCCTCAGCTCGTGTACTGCTGGCAGTTCTGCTGTGTCTGTCCATATTGCAGTCACCATGATCCCAGAGGATTATTTTGGCAGATTCCCTGTTCATTCCCACCTGGATGGTTTGGGATCCTACAGAACCACCTCTGGCTCTCAGGGATCTCAAGGAAGGAGGAGGAGGAGAAGGTGATTCCTCAGGCTAGAACTGCTCCCTCATGCCAGCCATCATCCAGAGGATTCCCAGAGCTGAGGGCAGGAAGCTCAGGAGGGTTTATCCCAGTGGAAATACTCCTAGTGCAGACCTTTCCTTGCAGCACGGTGAGCAAAATTAATTCTGAGCCTTTCAGTGCATCCGTGCAGCCTCATTAATAAAACAGAATGAGGAAAAGCGGGGAAAACAGGAATAGAAGAAACATTTGGGGGATGACTCATAGACAGAGAAGCTCCTCATTTTCCCTACAGTGTACCCCAATGATGGATTAAAACCTGCCTTCCTTTGGCCCTGCAGTGCTGTTTGTCCTGGTGTGGGGACAGTGAGCACTGCCATCTGTCACCTCCACAGGTACTGTCACCTGCCTCAGCTCCCCCGTGGATCCAGGCAGGAATGGTGGTGTTTTACTCTCATTTTACACCCTGGGAGTGAACTTGTGGCACCAACTGAAGAATAGGAGACGAGGGAGGCGTTGTAGGAAAAATAACCTCCAGGTTTTCTCCAGCTTGCTTTTCCATCCAGGCAAATCCCAGCCTGAGCACCTTCCTGGAGCGTGTCCAGAGACAGGAATAGAGCTGGGGAAAAGTCTGAAGCATGAGTCTGGTGAGGAGAGGCTGAGGGAGCTGGGAAAGGGGCTCAGCCTGGAGAAAAGGAGGCTCGGGGGGAACCTTGTGGCTCTGCACAACTCCTGACAGGAGGGGACAGCCGGGGGGGTCAGGCTGTGCTCCCAGGGAACAGGGACAGGAGGAGAGGGAACGGCCTCAGGCTGGGCCAGGGCAGATTTAGTTGGATATTAGGGAAATTTCTTCATGGAAAGGGTGATCAAGCATTGGCACAGGCTGCCCAGGGCAGTTGTGGAGTGCCCATCCCTGGAGGTGTTTAAACAACAACTGGATGTGGCACCTGGGGACACGTTCAGTGGTGGATCTGAGTGCTGAGTTAATGACTGGACTCGATGATCTTTGGAGGGCTTTTCCAGCCACAGGGATTCTATAAAAGGAAATGGCAGGAGGCTCTGGAACACCCTCACTGAGTGCTTACTCTGGTTGGTGTTCCTGCTTTCCAGAGGGGGTTATGAAGCAGGAGAGGAGTGAAGCCACTCTGCCCGGTGCTCACTCACGTTGTCACCATGTGTACAGCTAATCTGGAAACAGAGTGACAAATCTGAGTGTGTGTATCTTCATGATACCCTATAATTAGAACTGGTCTCTCTTTTTTTTTTTCCTTGAAAGTTTTGCTGTCTGGCACAGATGGAAGTGATCCCAGTTTGTTTTTGTGTCTCTTGAATTAGAGCGTGGCTGCTCTTTCCAGGATTTCCCAGGCAAAAAATATTCACATGGGGACCTGCCCAACAGGCAGGGTGGGTCCTCTGGGATGGGATTTGGGGTGTATTTGGCTCTCTGCTCCTCAGCAGGAGCCGTGGTGGGGATTTGCTCCTGTCCAAGGGCTGGTTTTCCAGCTTTTCCAGGTGCAAGGCAGACGTGGAGCGTGTCCTGAAAGGGGACACGTGGGAAAACAGTCGGAGCAGAGTGTGCAGAGCTGAGCACAGGGTTCAGGCTGAAGCCAGGGGCAGGTTTGCTGTTGATTCCTAAGGAATCCTGGAGTGGTTTGGGTTGAAGGGACCTTGAACAACCTCATCCAGTCCCACCATGGGCAGGGACACCTTGTCTTGGTAACTCCAACAGCCCTTCCTCTACCCCAGGCTGCTCCAAGCCCCATCCAGCCTGGCCTTGGACACTTGCAGGGATGGGGCAGCCACAGCTTCTCTGGGCAAACAAGAAGAGAGGCAGTGATGTTTCTCTGGCAGCAGAATTCCTCCTTCCATCCCATCTTTGCAGGGCTCAGGAGGGCTGTGGGGAGCTCAGGAGGGGGTTGCCAAGCCAGGGGTGGGGTAGCAGGACACATGAGACCACCAAAGCTGCTCCAGACCGACTGTTTGATACATTTTGGGGGTGCCCCCTGCCATGATGGGGTTTCCATGGAAACCAGAGTAGTGATTTCCTGCATGCTGATGTGCTGGAAAGCCAAAAGCAAAGGTGGGAGGGAGGAAGCAGAGGATGGTGGGACACAGGCCCTCCCTGGGGAGCCTCAGCCCTAAGGATGGAGGAGAGGAGGGAAGGAGGACGTTTTGCTACCCTGGGCTGTGGTACCCTGGGCTTCAGGGGGACGTTGTGCTCTCCCTGGTGCTCAGAGCATGGCTGGGAGCCAGGGCTGGCCCTGGGAAGGGCTTTGTGGGGGCAGCATCCCTGCAGGGGGGGCCTGGTGTGTGTCAGCTCAGGCTGTGCAGCCCAACAGGAGCTTGCAAGGATGCAGCACCATGACAGAGCTCACTAATAAGCAGGGTTCATTAATTAATTAGCCCGGGAGGAGCTGCAGCAGCAGCGCTCTTGGTGTCTGGTCTGTGGCCTGGCTGTGTGCAGCAGGAGGGGACCCCAGCAGGGCTGAGGTGACACCCCTGCACACAGGCACGTGCGGCCAGGGCCACCAGAAGGGCAGGACACCTCAGGCTGCTGCCTCCTCACACAGGCACATCTGGCCCACATCTGGTGCCAAGCATAAGGTTTGTAGGGGTTCCAGGTACTAAATCCTGCTGGCTGCCTGCATCCTCCTTGGGGGAATGTCCTCCTCCCACACCCTGTGGGTGTGTGGCACTGCCCTGGCCCTGGGCACTGACATCCCAATGTCCCCAGTGTCACCCTCTGCCTTTGAACCCCGGCCGGGTTGTGGCTGCAGCAGCACTGAGTGCTGGAGCTGCTAGCAGACTGGAAATGTCTTTTGTCAAAGCTTGAGATGCCTCCAACCTCCTTTAATTAAAGACAATTACTGCTTTCAGCCCCTCTTCACAGCTCAGCTGGGTTGTTTGCAAACACACAGCTGCGGGAGGCTTTGTGCCCCTCTCCGAGTCCCGCTTCCCTGGAGACGAACAGAGGTTTCTTTATGATCAGCGTTAGGCTGGCAAGCAGCTGAGGGAGAGGAGGGGGTGCCCCGGGCTCCTGGGGTGGTTCTTGGTGCAGCCTGGAGCAGCTCCTGTCCAGCTTCTTCTGCCAAACCTGCTGGGGACAGCGGCCGCTGCCAGGGGCGTGGAGGGAGCGCAGGGGGGAGAGCGGGGATGGATTGCAGAGAAGGTGCCTCTTGCCCTGCTGCAGAGCAGGCCTGGCAGCCCTGAATACAACAGCTCTGCTGAGTTAGCCATGACTCTGCATCGCCTTCCTGCAAGAGCTGCACGGGCAGCCCAAATCTGGGCTTCTTCACCCGAACAAAAAACCAAAAAAATCTGAACCCTGTAAGCAATAACCCCCCTTTTCTGTGCTTGAATAGCTCAGCCAAAGAGAGCTCAACCAAACTTTCCAAAACAGTCAGGGCTGGCGGGAGAACAAGCAGCATCCAGTGCAGCCCTCTGGGATGCTGTTTCCAAAAATACGAGCCCAGCGCGTGAGGCTGTCTGCGAGCCCTGGCCTCGTGCAGCCCCCGGCGCTGCCAAGGCCGTGCCTTCTCCCTTTCCAGGTGCTAATGGTGTCCTCGGGGAGGCAGAGGCAAGAGGGGAGGCCTCAGCCTGCCTTGGAAGCGTTTGGTTGTTAAATGTGCATGGTAAGTGCTCAGCCTTGGGGCTCAGGGGAGCCCAGATCCTTTTTGAGCCTCTAACAGCCTGACACTGCTCTGTCTTCTCAAATTCATTTTGCAGCTCCGATTCCCTGGTGAGCACTAATCACTGGGCTGAGCATGAAGGGAAGCATACCCCTCAAATGGGAAGCCCAGAAGCTCTTTCCCCTTCAACAGCCTCTCTGTGGACGTCTTTGATCTGTTTTGGGGTGGTTTCTTATTCCACAGAAGGCTCTGGGAGGCCAGCAGAGGGTTGGAGCAGCCTCCTAGGACAGGTTTAAATGCACTGTGATTTAGCACAGGGGGTGTGTGGGCAGGGACAGGCACACAGTGCAGGGAGCAGGGCTCCAGAGATCCTGCTCCTGTCTGTGGGGTGCTGAGGTGGCAGGGACACGGTCCATGCTCTGTGCTGAGGATGCTGAGGGCCAAAGTCTGGTCTGTAATGTGACATCATGGGACACTGGGGGGTCTAGGGACAGAGTTCATGGTTCATAGTGGGACATCATGGGACACTGGGGGGTCTAGGGATACAATCCACACTCCCTAGTGTGACATCATGGGATGCTGGGGTCTCAGGGACAGAGTCCAGGTTCCTCAGTGCAGTCCCCATAGTGCTGAGGGTCTCGTGGGGAGGTGGCATCTGTCCCTTGCCCTGCAGTCTCTCTGTCTGGCAACCCCTTCACATTCAGTTCCTGGTGTTGGCATTGTCATCGTGGCTCACCAGGAGCTGTGTGTGGGGCTGGAGCATGGACACCCACCAGCTTGTGTCTCCTGTTTGCTGCAGCTTTTGGTAGCTGGAGGTCCCAAGGGTGCCAAGCAGATGGTCTGGGCAGACCCAGAAACATCCAGGGGGTGTCCAAGGGACATCTCCCCATGTGTGAGGGATAAACATGACCTTTCCAGGAGCACCCTGGTGTTGGTTGGTCTGCAGAGTTCTGTACTGGCCAGACAGTAGAGAAATAAGGGGTGGATGAGTGATGATTCTTCCCATCCCCTGCTGTGCTGTTCATATTTCCAGTGCCCAGGGTGCCTGTGGCAGTAAGTTATGCAATTTAATTATGCACCATGTTAAAAAATATGTCCTTGCACACTGTATGAAATTGCAAGCAATCTATTCCCATTCATGTCTCCCATATTCCTGATGGCTTTATGTCCCTCCCTGAGTGGCCTCTTCTCACGTGGAGGCTCTGAGTTGATTGACTCTCCATATGGAGGCTCCTCTGTGTCCCTAATCATTTTTACCAGCTCCCTCACGCCCTTGTCTCAGGGTGACCACCACTGCGTGGCTCCACGCGTGGCTTAATGACATTCCTGCTCTGCACTGGGCTCCTTTCTTCATAATTCCTTACATTTTCTCATTTTTTTTGATGATGGATGAGCTTTGAACCGCTGTTTTCAGAGCGTTATCTCTAGTGCTGCGAGATCCCCTCCCTGCATGTTAATAGCTAATTTAGTGCCCATCATTGTGTTTGTATAATTAGGGCTCCTTTCCCCCAAGTGCATTTGTTTCCTTCTGTCACCGCTGAATTTCATTTGCCGTGTTCTTGCCCCGTTCACTCAGCATCTGGAGATCCTCCCTGCACCAGTGGCTGCAGCTCTGGTTTGGGGACACCAGGAGGCTGTCCCCTGTCACTCATCACCCCCTGCCCCAGCCCCTGGGGTGCTCAGGGCAGCTCCTTCTTCAGCACCATCACCACTGACACCTTGGGCATCCACCTCAGCCTGGGGATGTCACCCAGGCTTTGTGCAGTGGGGTCACTCTGGGTGCCACTGGGAGAGGAGGGGACTGAGGGGACACTCTCATCACAGTTACAACTTCCCTGTGAGGGCAGGGGAGAGGCAGGCACTGATCTCTGCTCTCTGTGACCTGGGAATGGCTGGAGCTCTGTCAGGGGGATTTAGGGTTGGATATCAGGGAAAGGTTCTTCCCCAGAGGGTGCTGGGCACTGCCCAGGCGCCCCAGGGAATGGGCACAGCCCCAAGGCTGCCAGAGCTCCAGGCGTGTTTGGATAGTGCTCCCAGGGTGAGATTTTGGGGTGGCCTGGGCAGGGTCAGGAGTGGGTCTGGATGATCCCTGTGGGTCCCTTCCAGCTCAACATTTTCAGGCTGGATGGGGATTTTTGGACAGGCTGACCTCTGTTCCAGATCTCTTGTGCTGCCAGAGGCTTTTATCTCCTGTCTCAGGAGGCTCTTCCCCTCCTGAGCAGCAGGGTTGGATCACGTGCAGTGTGGAATTGTGGAGGGATGTGGCTTGAACTGCTGCTGCTTTGGCTGGAGCCTGGCCCAAGCTGATTTCAGCACAGTGGAGGGGACCTGAGCAAGGAAACCCAAGAAGGGATCTCAGCACAGCCACAGATCTGTGTGGGGCCGTTAAAAAAGGAAGGAGCCAGGCCCCCACTGCTGGTGCCAGGTCCTGTAGGAAGGAATAGCCACAAGCTGCAGCTCGAGAGGCTCAGGATGGGATTTGAAAAGCAGAGAAGTTCCCAGAGAGGTTGAGCATCAGCATCCTCAGAGATTTCCAAGGCTTGGCTGCGGGCAGCTGCCCTGAGCCCTTAGGACTGAGCCCTTCTGTGGGCCTGGAGACGTCAGAGGTGCCTCCCACCAGCCCTGCTGGGATGCCGTGGGTGCTGCTGTGCCAGGACCAGGATGCCAGCCTGACCCAAGCACCACCTCTGCTCTGGAAACAGAGCAAGCCCTGGTGGGGTCCTGGGACCAGCCTGAGGTTTTGGGATTGCTCCACAGGTAACAAGGGGTGGAACGAGGGCTAAAAACCTCAAATTGTGCCAGAGGAGGTTTACATTGGATATTAGGAAAGATTTCATCGCTGAAAGGGTTGTTTAACAGGAAGAGGCTCCCCAGGCTGGTGCTGGAGTCACTGTTGGTGTGGTGCCTGGGGACAAGGTTTAAGTGGTGGACAGGGCAGTGCTGGATTGGACTCAATCATCTCAGAGGAGTTTTCCAAGCTGAACTATCCTGTGATTCTAAATACGACCTTTAGGTGCATGAGGGGACAGAGAATCCCAGCACGGGTCAGCAGCACCCAGACCTGCTGTAATTGGTAGGGAGTGGAAAATCTCTGCTGATAAAACAGCGAGCAGCACGTGAGGAAGTTTTGGGGGTCATGCCAAGCCACATCTCAGGTGAAGAATTAAAAGGCAAAATTTGTGTGTCCTGTAGCCTGAGGTCAGAAAAATGCCTCCAGGTGAGCAAAAATGCTTCCAGGTGAGCAGAGCACCCTGCTCTGCAAGGCTCGAGTGGGATATGGAAAATAAACCTGGAGGATGCTGCAGGGAAAGACAAATGTCATTCCAAGAGCCATGGGGAATGCCTCTCCGTTGGGGACTGTAAAGCTCAGTAGCTCAGTGACTTCTCACAATGAAGATGAGCTGAGATGATTACCAAGAGGAAAGCCCAGCCTCTAAAGGGCTTTTGATCTGCCAGTGGAGGGGATAACAAGAACTGGTAGGGTTAAACTGAAGCTAAACAGATTTAAAAAACTAGGGATGTGTTTCAAAGTGATTAACCACTAGAGCAAGCTAATGAGAGGAGGGACTTCTCCGAGTTTTGGAGCATGTCAAACAAGGTGTTCATTGCTGAGTGTTGAGCTTTAGCTGAGGACCAGCCATCAGGGTATCACAGAGCATTTGGATGAGGGGCAGGACCCTGGACCCCAAATCTGTGCAAGGCTGTGGAGAGCCCAGCCCCAGGGGCACTGAGAAGACCCAGCAGTGCCAGTGAGAGCAGGAGCGGTGTCCTCTCTGCCCTGGCCCTGCTGGCAGCACCCACTGAGGGGACCTTGGTGCAGATCTTGCCAACAGCCCTTCCCATGCCTGCCATCCCCTGTCGACATCACAGGCACTGTGGCAATGGAGGAGAAGGAGGGAGGTGTCCTCAGGCTGTGGCAGCAGTGGTTCCTCCCTCAGGTGTCTGGGTGGAGAGATGCCCCCTCTGAGGGCCTGAGGACAGCGAGTCCCCATCCCTTTGGATCATGGACTGGTTTGGGATGGAGGGGACCTCAAAGCTCATCTCGTTCCTTGCTCTGGTGCCATCTGTAATGCAGACCCACAGCAACACCCCAGGGCAGCCCTTGCTTCCCCCCAGCCCTGCTTTAAGGCACTAGCAGCATTGTGTGCCAAAAGCTGATAGGCCAAGAAACGCTTCTAATGCATTGGAATTAGGAAATAGTTTGGCTTCTGGTTGTGATGGTGTGAATTGTAGCATCTGTACTGCCTCACCTTTCACATGAGACTGAAAATGGAATAAAAGCTTTTAAAAGTCCTCTCAGATGCCCCATCTCTGGGTCAGAAAAAGGGATAATCCAACACCCAGGACCTTCACTCCAGCCAAGCCCATCACACCCACACCAATTCTCCGTGTCCCATTGTGCACCCAGGACCTGGCAGTGTGTCCTGGGTGAGGTGGGGCAAAGGTCCCAGGCTGCTGCCAGCCCCGGGTTCCTCCTGTCACTGGTGTCCCACCGGGGCAGTGACAGCCCAGCCTGGCCCTGGGCACGGCTCAGCACTGCCCCAGGCTGAGCTCTGCCCTGTGCCCCCCGCCCTGTTGCAGGGAGGAGCAGCAGCACTGGGTTGATTTGCCCTCATTAACCAGATTAGCTGCTCTAATCTGCTGAAAGTGAGAGCTGCTGGGTCCCGCCTGGGAGTGCAGAGCTGAGGATGGATGGATGGATGGCAGTGGGAGCAGGGCTGGAGGCAGCAGGGAGCTTCTGGCTGTTGCTCTCGCTGCTCCCCTTGCAGGAACACATTTACCCCTTCTCCTCCCACCCCTTCTCCACCCCTTTCCTTTGTGCAGATGAAAAAGCTTGTGAGGGATTACGCTGTTCCTGTGCTGTCCCCCCATGGATCCCCTCCATGGACAGATCCTGAGTGTTCGACCACCCCCAGCTTTTCTGCATCAGACAAAGAGGTGTGGGGTAATGGGTCAAATCCCTCTGTTGTTGGGTCAATTATTCTAATCTTCCCACCAAAAAAAAAGCCCTTTCTTGGCCAGCCGTGTGTGTCCAGCTCCAGTGAAGGGCTCTGTGGTCAGCAGGGTGGTGCCCTCAAGGCAGGAGGTCTGGCAGGGCATGGTGGGTGCCTGCACATGCAGGAAATGTTCCCCAGCTGGGCAGGACCCCATGGCAGGACCAGGAGCTCTGTGCTCTAAGTCTGTCCCCACATGTGCTGCTCATCACTTTACAAACCACTGGTGGAACAAGTGTGCTCCATCCTGGAGAGTGAAGGCTCCTCTCTACATCTGTCTCCAGACAGAAATCACCTTTCCAGACAGAAATCACCTCTCCAGATAAAAATCACCTCTCCTATATGTTTCAATGCTGTTCCCCTGTTTCCCCTCCACAGAGGGGGAGCAGGAATGCCCAGGACTGACCCTAATCCACTTTGGGTCATGGAATACCCTTGAAGGATATGAATTCCTGCCCACCAAAAGTGAAGGTTGTAGTTTCCCAACTGGGAATGTGGTTAGAAAGAAAAGCCTGGGTAAAATATGAATGTCTCTTGGGTTTGAGATTATTTTTTCCTTGTGCCATCTGTGGTTTCTCTGGAGGAAGCCAGGGATGAGTGGAAGGTGTTCCTGCCCACGGCAGAGGAGTTGGAACAAGATTATCTTTAAGGTCTCTTCCAACCCAACCCATCCTGTGTTTCCTATGGCTTTAAGGGACATGAGGAGTCAGGGGCAAAGCTGGGATGCAAAAGCGAAATCCCAGCCCTGAGCTCCACCCTCCACTCTGTGCCCCCACTCTGCATCACTGCTTTTCATTTCTTGGTGCACTCCAGCTCCTTGTTTTTTGCCCAAGGAGAAAAGGATCATGCAAATTATTTGCCCCAAGGGATTCCTGGAAGCTGTTTAAGCCAGCAAATGCCGACTTCTCCCCAGCTGTGCCAGGCAACTCCATGTGCTCATGAATTTCCCCTCCCCTAAGTGCAGGAAGGGGCTGACAGATGTTAACACACAATCAGTGTCTCAGGAGAGAGGAATTAAAGCCACACTGGACCCTTCGAAGACACACATTAGTGTCAGAAATTTCTAATCAATCAGCTGGGAGCCTCCTGGGGTCAGAAGCCTCTTTGAAATTCAAATGGAGAATGGCTCCTAATGGGTTTTATTTTGATTGCTATAAATTGATTAGCGTTAAGATAAACAAATTTTGTTTCTTTCTGAGAGCTCTAAATATGCTCTGGGGGAGGAGGAGCAGTGGAGTCTGATTGCTTCCATCAGGACATCCCCTCTTGGCTCCCACCCATCACCAGTTTGCACAGCCACAGGAGACACCTTCTTTCTCCAGAGCTGGCTAAAACACAGAATCACATCATGGTTTGGGCTGGAAGGAACCTTAAATCTCATCTTGTTTGGATGCATCACCCAAAGATTTCCTTGTGGTGCTGGAGTAGCATACAGGTTAGAGAAGGTG
Organism: Prinia subflava; assembly: GCF_021018805.1. Taxonomy (NCBI): domain Eukaryota; kingdom Metazoa; phylum Chordata; class Aves; order Passeriformes; family Cisticolidae; genus Prinia; species Prinia subflava. The sequence goes on along the minus strand of NC_086267.1, from coordinate 2,072,785 downwards.
TGAGTACCCTCCTGTGTTTCCCAGGGTGAGATGTGAAGGTGCACCTTGGTTCTGGGTGTGTGCTGGGGAGTGTGGCTGCATTTGAGGGATGTGCAAGGTTTGGGTTCCAGCAGCTGGAATGTCTTTGGGAGATGCCCCATTGCAGCTGCATTTCAGGGTGACATCTCAGCACTCAACACTGTGACCGCCACTGGGCACAGGAGCACTCTGGTGTCCCCAGGACCCTGCTAGGGCTGTGTGGGGAAGGCTGGCCCTGTGGGTGATACCAGGAAGCCAGAGAGCTCACAGGGGGCTGAAGTCAGCAGGCTGGGGGTACAGTGAGGTACGTGGTACCAATGGCTCCTGCTGCACTGTGAGTGAGAACAGGCCAAGAGCTCCTGCTGGGCTCCCTCAGCCACTTCTGTGCTCCTGCAACTCTGTGTGAGCTCCCTCCAGGCTCTGAATTATCCCTACAGCCCTGTGTGAGCTCCCTTCAGTATGTCTGTGTTATCTCTACAACCTGTGTGTATCCCTAGATCCTGGATGTGTTATCCCTACACCCTGTGTGTTTTATCCCTACACCCTGTGTGTTATCCCTACACCCTGTGTGTTATCCCTACACCCTGTGTGTTTTATCCCTACACCCCTTTGTGTGTTTTATCCCTACACCCCTTTGTGTGTATCCTTACACCCTGTGTGTGTTATCCCTACACCCTGTATGTGTTATCCCTACACCCTGTGTGTGTTATCCCTACACCCTGTGTGTGTATCCCTACACCCTGTGTGTGTTATCCCTACACCCTGTGTGTGTTATCCCTACACCCTGTGTGTGTATCCCTACACCCTGTGTGTGTTATCCCTACACCCTATGTGTGTATCCCTACACCCTGTGTGTGTATCCCTACACCCTGTGTGTATCCCTATACCCTGTGTGTTATCCCTACACTCTGTGTGTATCTTTACACCCTGTGTGTATCCCTACACCTTGTGTGTGTTATCCCTATACCCTGTGTGTATCTTTACACCCTGTGTGTATCCCTACACCCTGTGTGTATCCCTACACCCTGTGTGTGTTATCCCTACACCCTGTGTGTATCTTTACACCCTGTGTGTATCTTTACACCCTGTGTGTTATCCCTACACCCTGTGTTATCCCTACACCGTGTGTGTTATCCCTATACTCTGTGTGTGTTATCCCTACACCCTGTGTGTATCCCTACACCCTGTGTGTATCCCTACACCCTGTGTGTATCTTTACACCCTGTGTGTATCTTTACACCCTGTGTGTGTTATCCCTGCTGCCCAGGGCAGTGGTGGCATCACCAATCCCTGGAATTGCTCAGGGAGTCTGTGAATGTGGCACTTGGTGGTGGCCCCGGCAGTGCTGGGCTGGCACTTGGACTCGAGGATCTCAGAAAGCTTTTCCAGCCTTGGTGATCCCACCATGAGGGGCTGTTCCAGGGGTGAGGGTCTCAGTGGTGGTGAGGGTGACCCCGTTGTTGGTGACAGTGTCTCTGTGGGGTGGTGACAAAGCAGGACGTGCCCTCAGAGGAGGTGACCGAGTGATCCCATGTGCTCTGCTGCTGGTGAAGCCCAGGAGATCAGCAGTTCATATTTCTGTGCTGAACAGGGAGCTGACATTAATGAACAGCTAATTAACATCACAGGGCTTGATGGTTGCAGTGTCAGCGTCCCTAATTAGTCTCGCACTAATCTGCTTTAATTAACTGTCCCTGTCGTGGTTTTAATTTAATTTTCAGCTCTAGACCAGCGAGAGAAGTCCTGGGAGCATCTGGGTTCCAGTTCTCTGGCACTGCCCGTGCTGGGCCGGGCTGGGGGGCAGTGGTGGCCAGCACTGCTGTGTTCTGTGTGCTGCTGCTCCCAGGGGTGAGCAGTGCCCAGGGCACAGCCCCAGCCCAGCCTGTGCCCCCCAGAGAGGTGACAGGGACACACCAGGAGCTGCCTGCAGCCCCCTCTGCTGCTGCTCTGTGCATGCAGCCTGTTCCATGCTGATCCCTGCTCTGGAGCACAGGGAGAGGCAGGGTTCCCCTGGGACAGCTGTGCCTGCTTGGATTTGCTTCTCATTGCCTGGAGGGACTGGTCAGAGAGACAAGGAGTGGTTTGGGTTGGAAGGCATCTTAAAGCTCATCCCACTTCATAGGCAGGGATACCTTCTACTATCCCAGGTTGTTCCAAGCCCTGTCCAGCCTGGCCTTGGGCACTGCCAGGGATCCAGGGGCAGCCACAGCTGCTCTGGACACCCTGTGCCAGGGCCTGCCCACCCTCCCAGCCAAGAATCCCTTCCCAATATCCCATCCATCCCTGCCCTCTGGCAGTGGGAAGCCATTCCCTGTGTCCTGTCCCTCCATCCCTTGTCCCCAGTCCCTCTCCAGCTCTTCAGGAGCCCCTTTAGGCCCTGGAAGGGGCTCTGATGTCTCCCTGGAGCCTTCTCTTCTCCAGGTGAACGTCCCCAGCTCTCCCAGCCTTTCCTCATAGAGGAGCAGTGATGGGAGCATTGTGTGAGGTCTCCCTGAGACAGACACAAGGAGCTGTCACTGCCCCATGCTTGGCTGGTGGGTGTGGAGGCCCAGGGCTCTCGTGCCACTGGGCACCTTCATTTGGCTTCAGGCATCTCTGCACCAGGAGCTCCAGTAGAGGACTTCTGGCTTTAAGTGAAAGAGAAGAGGTTTAGATTAGACATTCTCTCCTGGGAGGGTGGGCAGGCCCTGGCACAGGGTGCCCAGAGAAGCTGTGGCAGCCTCTGGATCCCTGGCAGTGTCCAAGGCCAGGTTGGACAGGGGTGGGAAGCCTGAGACAGTGGAAGGTGTCCTTGCCCTTGGCAGGGGCTGCAATGTGAGGATCTTTAAGGTCCCTTCCAACCCAAACCAGTGTGGGACTCTGTGAGATTTCTCATCCCCTTTTTGGTACCTCCTGGCAGAGGTACCATCCATCCATCCCTCGTGTGAGACCAGCAAGAGAGCAGGAGCAGGGCCAGCAGGGCAGGAGGGCAGCGTGAGGGACCACCATGGGAGCAGGGCAGTCTCCACATCCCATCCATCCCTCCATCCATCCCTCCATCCCCCCATCCATCCATCCATCCATCCATCCCTCCATCCATCCATCCATCCATCCATCCATCCCTCCATCCATCCATCCCTTTATCCATCCATCCATCCATCCATCCATCCCTCCATCCCTCCATCCATCCATCCATCCATCCATCCCTCCATCCATCCATCCATCCATCCATCCATCCATCCATCCCTCCATCCCACCCTGGTGGTCCCGAGGGTTTCTGAGCTCTTTGTGGGGAAGGACAGCAGGGAACCAGCTGGGGGAACACTTCACCACGGTTTGCTGTGGGTGCAGGTGAAATCACAGCAGCAAAAGCAGTGGCCTGAGGTACCTCAGAAAGGGGGAGGAGAAGTCACGAGAAAGGAAGAGTCGAAGAACCTAAACGTGCTGGAGGACCTTGTGTTCAGTCCTGGCAGAGCTGCTGATGGCAAACAGGGTCTCTTGGTCCTTGTCCTGCCAAGCAGAGCCCTGCCTCACAGGCTGCCTGCAGTCAGTCTGTCCCTGCCGGTGCATGGCCCTTCTGTGGAAAGCCAGGCTCTGTAGCAGTGCAGATGGAGCCAAAAGAAGCAGGGGCAGGTTGAAAGAGTCCTCTAAGACCATTGGGTCCAACTATTGATGCAGCACTGCCAGGCCCACCACTAAATCCTGTCCCTGAGCACCATCTAAACCTCCTTTGAACACTTCCAGGGAAGGTGAATCCACCACTGCCCAGGGCAGCCTGGTCCAATGCCCTTTCTGTGAAGATATTTTTCCCAATATCCACTCTAAACCTTTCTTGGCATGACTTGATGCCACTTCCTCTTGTCCCATCACTGTTACTGGGAGAAGAGTCCAACTCCTACCTTAAAACCAGCTCCTTACAAGTAGTTGTTGAGAACAGTGAGGTCCTCCCCTACTAATAAGGCAATTCCTTGTTAACATCCCTGCGCTGCAGCATGTTCCTGCCGGGATGAAGGATGAGGATGTGTCAGCTTGGGGAATTTCAGGGGTTTGCACTCTGCTGGTGAGGATTACAGCAGGAGAGGGCTGGGATATGCATCCAACCTGGCTCTGCTCTCCTCTCTCTGCTCCAATCCCACATCCTTCATCAATCACAGCTCAAATCTTCCCAAACAGGAGCATCTCCCCACGGGACCTTCTCGGGGCTGGGTTAATCTGTGTGAGCAAAGTGGGGCCGTGCAAACGGGGGCTGGGGCTTGGCAGCGTCCCAGGGAGCTGCTCGGGGCTGGGCTTGGCTTGCCCGCCTGGATTAGCAGGGCTCTGCCATCTGTCCTGCTCCCAGCTCCTGGAACTGCTCCAGCAGCCTCGTGCTTTGAAGAAAACCCTTCTCTGAGCACACAGCCCCTTTCCCAAACATCCCAGCTGCTCCCCGCCGGGGCAGCCCGGCTGCGTGCCCCGACAGAGGAAATCCTGGTGTCAGTCCCAGCCGGGCTTTGGGAGGGGCTGACCTTGGGCAAAGGCAGGGAAGGTCCCTGGGGAATGGCTGCTGGGACCCCTCTTAGCCAGGTGAGCTTGGTGCTTGGGCAGTGTGAGGATCAGAAGCCCAAATCTCTCTGTGTTTTCACAGGGCTGCAGAGGGAAGGCGTTGGCTGTGCCACGCTGCCTGTGAGAGTTCTCACATCACATCCAGGCCTGAGCCAAGGTGCTGGGCTCTCTCTGCCTGCAAAGGATCCCAAAATGGTTTGGGTAAAAAAGGGTCTTAAAGATCATCTCCTTCCAACCCCTGCCGTGGGCAGGGACACCTTCCACTGTCCCAGGCTGCTCCAAGCCCCGTTGAACTTGGCCTTGGACACTGCCAGGGATCCAGGGGCAGCCACAGCTTCTCTGGGCACCCTGTGCCAGGGCCTGCCCACCCTTCCAGCCAAGAATCCCTTCCCAATATCCCACCCATCCCTGCCCTCTGGGAAGCCATTCCCTGTGTCCTGTCCCTCCATCCCTTGTCCCCAGTCCCTCTCCAGCTCTCCAGGAACCCCTTTAGGCCGTGGAAGGGGCTCTAAGGTCCCTTCTCTTCTCCAGGCTGAAATCCCCAGCTCTCCCAGCCTGGCTCCAGAGGAGAGGGGCTCCAGCCTTTGGAGCTTCTCTGTGGCCTCCTCTGGTCTTATTCCAGCAGCTCCACATCCTTCCTGTGCTGAGGACTCCAGGGCCAGGGGCAGCATTTAGTGGGGTTCTCAGCAGAGCAGAGTGGAGGGTGCTCTCCATCTGAGATCCATTGCCCCAGCTGGGCCCTCACACTGAGCCCCTTTGCTGTTTCCCATCCTGCCTTCCCTGTGACACAGAGTGCCAAGCACCACCTTGTGCACAACGGGGCTGGGAGGAAGCTCTGAGTGTCTGAGCCTACCCTGCAGAGCCAAACAACACCAAGAAAATCTACCAGGGGGCTTGACTTCAAATCACTTGTTCCACTTTTCACCCCTGGCAGTTCATCACCTTGGCCAGGAGAGCTGAGCACCTTGGAGATCCTCTGGCATGGTGTGATCCATGTGTGTGCTTCCCTGGAATGGCCCCACAGTGCTGGATTTCATCAACACCAGCAGCATCACGGAGTTTCCTTGGCTGAGCCTTAAAGCTCTTGGGTCCCAGTTATCTAATCCTGCTCTGGGAGCCCATAGCTGATATTCTTCCTGCTTCAGGAGGAATGGAAAATTTTAGGGCAAGTGTTGGTTATGAAACAATCCCTCTCCATGCAAACACTTTGTGATCAAATATCCCTTTCCTTCAGTGGCACAGTAGATGATTTTCCCATATTTTGGGGACAGGCCCATCTCTTGACCGTGGCTTCATTTTTCTCATGTTCTTGATTTCCATCTTGTTCCTGTTAATCTTAAGGGCCCTATTCTTCCCACTGCTTTTACCAACTGCTGTATTTCCTGCTGACTAATTTAAAGCTACTGCTGCCAGTTCATGACTTTTTAAGATGCATTTTTACTCCTTCACTGTCATTTTTGGCTCAGAATTAATTTTTGTCATAAAAATGTGAATTGCCTTTTTCCTGGGGGCAGCAGCAACTTTATTTGAGGCTATTCTGGTTATTATTTACAGTGGTTCATTTGTACTCTCTGTCTCTGATGGCCTTGTTGGCATCTCTGGAAACCTGTCCATGCTCATGCTGGGGCTGGCAGCCAGCCCTGGGAGAGCCCTGGAAATCTGGGAGGTGGGAAGACCCTGATTTACAGAGAGTTAATTATAAATACTTAGAAATACTTATAAATGCACAGAGGCAGGGGTTGGGTTCAACCTTCACACGCCTGGCACCAGCATCTCCCAACCTTCTCTTTGACATCTTTTCCATCTCCAGTTCCTTGCACTGCCTTCCAGTGGGATTAGGAAAGTCTGGGAGTTTGGGAGTATGAAATGTGGTGGAAGAAAGTTTTCATATGTGGAAGGTGCATTTTGATGGATGCAGGCAAAACCCACCCAAATAATGGGAATTATGAGCTGTTGAAAATTGCCTCTTCCCATCTGTTTTCCAGCATGCTCGGCTCTCAGATCCCTCCATTGAGCACTGCTCCTGATGGATTTAGAGAGATAATTATTTGCTGCTGTTTTTCCCTCATCAGAGCATCCTTTTAGAGAAAGTTATCAGTGGAATGGGGGCCTGGGGACCGAGGGCTCAGCCTCCTCCCTCTGATGTTGATCCCTCACAGCCCTCAGTGCTGCACGAGCACTACAGCCCAATGACACATGGAGTGCACAGGGAATGCAGACAGTGGGAATTGCTCCTGGGTGTTTGTTCAGCCATGAATTGTGGCAGTCATTACACTCCTGCAACACAGGGAGGCTTTCGAAAAGATTTCCTAGGAAATAATGTCTAAAATCCCTACTTTAGCTTTCCTTCCATGCACGTCCCTGGCACAGGGTGATCTTGACAAGGTGGTTCTCACGTGCAGCACGGTTCAAGCTGCTCTTTGAGAAGAATTGCAGGTGACAGTGGTTTTCTCAGGCTTCATTGTACAGCCCCACACCGCATTTCCCGTTTTCTGTAAAAATCCGTGTGCTGATTACAATGATTTGTCTTCCTTCCTTGGACTTCCTTGGTCAGGGGGTTGGAGCACAAGTCACATAAGGAGCAGCTGAGGGAGATGGAAATGGGCTCAGCATGGAGAAAAGGAGGCTCAGCCTGGAGAAAAGGAGGTTCAGGGGGGACCTTGTGGCTCTGCACAGCTCCTGACAGGAGGGGACAGCCAGGGGGGATTGGGCTCTGCTCCCTGGGAACAGGGACAGGACAAGGGGAAATGGCCTCAAGCTGTGCCAGGGGAGGTTTAGATTGGATGTTAAGGAAAATTTCTCCACAGAAGCAGTGATCAGGCATTGGCACTGCCAGGGCAGTGGTGGCATCACCAATCCCTGGAATTGCTCAGTGAGTCTGTGAATGTGGCACTTGGTGGTGGCCCCAGCAGTGCTGGGTTGGCATTTGGACTCGAGGATCTCAGAAGGCTTTTCCAGCCTTGATGATCCCACCATGAGGGGCTGTTTCAGTGCAGCCCCAGTGTTTTTGGCTGGGTCAGGTGCCTGCAGACAGCGATTTTGGGTTGTCCTTGCACTTCACAAGAACAAACACAGAGCTCCAACTCCAGCTCGCTGCCGGGTGGGGCTGCTGCAGCTCAGGCTGCTGGGGAAGCCCTGGAAACATCCGAGCACCAGGAGTGTGGCTGTTGGGACGTGAGGGAATCCGAGGTGGCAGGGACAGATGGAGTTTGGAGCAGAGCTGGAGTCACAGGCTGGCACTGCAGCCGCTGAGCCGCGGCGGTGACAGCACCAAGGGGCACTGCTCTGGGGAAGGCACCTTGCTTCAGCAAAGGGAAAAGTGGATTTATGCCCAGCCTGCTCCTACAGATGGTTCCTGGACTCTGGGAAATGGATTTGTAGAGAATTCTTAAGGTTTGATAGAAGGCTCACATAGTGTGTATGTGTATGTAACCTTTGAGATAAGAAATGCTGACTTAGAAATGTTATAGAATAGGGCAGACAATGTGGAGAGAGAAATGGAATTCGAAACAAGTTTCAAAGGATGGCTTTGTAAATAAGGCTAGATACTTTGGAGGAATAGAACTGTGGAAGATGCATTGCAGTAGGACCCACGAGGGGTAATTTTAAATGATTGGCTTTAAGGCATTAACAGCATTGTGTGGCAAAAGCTGATAGGCCAAGAAACACTTATCATTTATTGTAATTAAGAAATAGTTAGCTTCTGATTGTGATGGCATGAATTGTAACATCTGTACTGTCTCACCCTTTACATGAGACTGAAAATGGAATAAAAGTTTTTAAAACCCTTCTCAGGTGCCCCATCTCTGGGTCAGAAAAAGGGATAATCCACGACTGGACCTTGAGAAGTGGGAGCTCAGTTGGTTGTAGGCAGCTGGAGTGACAGAGAAGCAGCTCAGTTCCCAGGGAGCAGCTGTGGCTGTCCCTGAGGATGTGCATCCCTGTGCTTCTGGTCCCTCCTGCCAGTACTTGACCTCCCTCATGGTGAAAAACGTTCTTGTGTCAAGCTGGAATTTCCCAGGTGCCAGCTGGAGTCTTCTGCTCCTCCTGAGGTCTGGGTCCACCTTCCTTACTCCCTGCAGGCACCTGCCCCCTCAGCCTCTCCTTGCCCACCATGTGCTCCAGCATCCTGGTGTTCCTTCCCTGGAGTCCTTCCTTGTCCTGGGGAGCCCAGGCTGGAGCAGCTTTTCATTCCCAGTGCACTTGGGAGCTTTTTTTTGGAGGCAGGTTGGATCTCCCTGGGTTTTGGCTTTCAGAGGCCTCCTTCAGGGCATTTTGGGAAGCATGGACAGCGTGTGCCCTTCCCCAGGGCGTGCTGCCTCCCCACAGCTCCTCTCCTCACTGCAGGCCAGGAAGGAAAGGTTCTGTGCAGCTCCACAATGGCCCATTTTTAATCACCCTCCTGCCAGTTCTGCTCAGCACCGAGGGCTGACACAGAGCAGTGTTGTCATCTGGAAAGTGGCTGCTGGCTCCAAACCAACTGGCACTTTGGGCTTGTCCCAACTGGGTGCTAAGCAGCATTAAAATGTGATGATTAAACATGCCCACTCCCATTCCAAGGGTCCCTGGCCCCCTGGAAAAGCTGTTTGTTCCCTGGGAATGGCACCTAGAAGAGGACTGCAGGGGGAATGCTGGAGATGGGGAAGGGAGTGTGGGGTGGGAGGGCTCCTGGTGCTGGGGAAAATCAAGGCAGAGCAATTTGGGATCAGTGCCACTGGCTGCACTCTGGATTGGGGCTGCTGGGTCAGGTGGGGGCTCCTTCAGAGACCCCATCTCAGGCTCTGGAACTGCTCCTCCAACACCTGAGACAAGGGAGTGGAGACGGGACAGGTTAAAACATTGATCAGCCCCAGATGCACTTGGAGGACCTGGAGGGGGAGGCACAAATCTGTCCCTGGCTCAGCTCACCCCTGGGAATGTGCAGACACTGCCTGGTCCATGCCTGCTCCAGTGCCCCCAGGCTGTGTCTGGTCCTGGGGGCCTGTGCCTGTCCCCAGCGTCCCCACAGTGCCAGGGGTGTGACTCCAGATTGGCCAAGGACCAACAGGACTGGGGGCATTTGAAGGGGTCTTGTCTAGGAAAAGCTCCCTCTTTGCTCTCCTGTTTCCTTTAGGATTAAAGCTGTTCTCCTCGGGCTGGAAGCTTGGAATGTTTGTCAAGTTTACGAGGGCTTTTAGAGAGACTTTTAGAAAGAACATCCTATCCCTTCTTTTATAGGGCTGAGATAAGATTATCTTTGTTTTAACACCAATTAAAGCAGGAAGGGTTTATGGGATTAGGGGTTTTCCATCAGTGCCACTTTGATGTCACCACTTCTCTGCTTAGTTTGTTCCTTTCCCTGCCTTAAATCCTTGGGAAGTGTTCCTGTAATGGTTAACATCGCCTCCCTCCCCAGGCAGAGCTCTCCCAGGCAGAAGCTCTGGGAAACAATTAAACAAGACCAAACAAAGTAACAAAATGTGAAGGTCCTAAATTCTTTTAGGAGATCTCTTGGAGAAAGCTGGCTCAGAACAGTCACTGTGGAGTCTGCAGTGCTTCAGTGTTTACATCAAGAGAAAACGGATGTGCTGCTGGCCTGAGCAGCAGGTTTGAAATAAGAACATAAAATTGAAGACTCCCAGAATGGTTTGGGTTGGAAGGGACCTTAAAGCCCATCCAGTGCCCCCCTGCCATGTGCAGGGACAGCTCCTACTGTCCCAGGCTGCTCCAAGCCCTGTCCAACCTGGCCTTGGACTACCAGGGATCCAGGGGCAGCCACAGCTTCTCTGGGCACCCTGTGCCAGGGCCTCCCCACCCTCCCAGCCAAGAATCCATTTCCAATATCCCATCTAACCCTGCCCTCTGGCAGTGGGAAGCCATTCCCTGTGTCCTGTCCCTCCATCCCTTGTCCCCAGTCCCTCTCCAGCTCTCCTGGAGCCCCTTTAGGCCCTGGAAGGGGCTCTGAGCTCTCCCTGGAGCCTTCTCCAGGTGAACCCTCCAGCTCTCCCAGCCTGGCTCCAGAGGGGCTCCAGCCCATGGAACATCTCTGTGGTTTCTCTGGGCTCCCTCCAGCAGCTGTACATCCTCCTGTGCTGGGACTCCAGAGGTGGAAGCAGTGCCCCAGGACTCCCCTGCTCCGTGCAGGCCACCCCAGGGCTCCCAGGCAGTGCTGCTGTCCACCCCTGGAGCTCTGCGTCCCTCTGTGTGTGTCAGGCTGCCCAGACAGGGTTTGGAGGTGGGCACTGTGCAGGCCCTGGCAGTGCCCTGCTGCCCCTGTGCCTGGCACTGGGTTTGCTCCCGGGCCAGCATCCCCTGGCATTCCTGGGGTGGGGAATGTCCTGCTTCAGGAGAGCCCTGAGCCACTGAGCCTGGCCTTGGAGCAGCTTCATCCTGGGCTGCTCTTCAGGTGTCTGCAGGAGCCAGGAGTTTGAAGGGACCTGCTGCCCCCAGCACTGTGTCCTGAGCTCTGAACTCACCCCTGAGCTTCAGGAGCTGTTTCAGAGCTCAGCTTCCCACGGAGGCTTCTGGAAGGTGCAGTGAGCTGAGCCTGTGGGCTGCAGCCACCCCTGCTCCACAGCAGCATGATGGACACTCAGATCTGTGTCTCCTTGGGATAAAACCGCAGAATCACGGAATCATTCAGGTTGGAAAAGCTCTCTAAGATGGAATCCTGTTAAACTAGCACTGCCAGGGCTGCCACTAACCCATGTCCCCAGCTGCCACACTCAATGCTTTTTGAGCACTTCCAAGGGTGGTGACTCCACCACTGCACTGGGCAGCCTGTGCCAATACCTGACCATCCTTTCCACGACAACATTTTCCTTGATATTCAATCTAAACCTCCCCTGGTACAATTTGCAGCTATTTCCTCTTGTTCTTTTGCTGGTTTCCTGGGAGAGCAGACTGACCTCAGACAGGCACAGGGAAGTCCTCTCCCCTTGTGTATGGATGGCCCTGACAGGATAAATGCTGCATTATGGTCCTCTCAGTCCCTCATGCTCAAGCAGGGACAGAAAACTTTCCATTTCTCATTAAGAATCCCTGGGGAGGCTGAGCCAGGCTGACTGGGCAGGTAAGAAATTCCAGGCATTTCTCTCTGACAGAGAATCCCCTCAGCACTGATGGATGTGCCCTCCCCCAGCAGCACAGGGGAGCTTGCAGGTGTGTTGCCCACAGGTGTGCTGGCCTCACCAGATGCTTGAACTTGGGAGCAGTGCTGGAAGGGAGGTGACCTTGTGAACCTGCAGGGGGGAGTTTGCTGGGAAGCCCCCAGTACAAAGCATTTCCCAGGTGAGAGCTCAGCTCTGCTGCTGGAGCACAGCACTGGGGGAGAGCTGCCTGGGCTGGGATGAGGCTGGTCCTGCCCGAGGCTGGGGATGCTCTCAGGAGAGCAGGGAGCTGTACCTGCCTGCATCTGGTGTGTGATGAGCACTGTTGGTTTGTCTCATGGTGTCCAAAGGCTGGATCCTTGATCCTTGATCCTCTATCCTTGATCCTTGGCCTGGGTCTGTGGAGCTTTGGGCTGAGGACAGCCTGGCCAGAGGTCAGGGTGTATTTGCCCCTTGCAAGACCTTCCAAAGTGATCTGTTTTGGGGAGCTCCCAGAGCAGGGCATCACTCCACCCTGCCCTGTCCTCTCCAAACCCCTGTGACACCCCAGCACTAAGGTCCTGTCACAGCTCCACGCTGTCCCAGCACTGCCCCTCTTCCCAAGGGGTGCAGGGGATGATGCTGAGAACGAGCTGTGAGCTCCTAAACCGCCACAGGCAGGGTGCACAAGGAAGTCCTTGGCAGGGCACTTTTGAGGGAGCTGTGTCTGAGGGAGCCTGGGATGGAGCTGGGGGCAGGTGAGGTGTCCTCCAAACCCCACATTGCAGGGAATGTGGGGTTTGGGGCACTGGCACCTCCAGCTGTGGGGCCAGAGCAGCAGTGATGGGACCCAGGTGATCTCTGGAGCTGCTGGTGAGGTGCAGGGTGTTGGCCCAGTCAGTGGGGATGTGTCTGTAAGCCAGGACGATGCTTTTGCAGCCTGTGCTGTCTTACTTCTATTTCTGTCCCGTGGAGAATGATGAGGTTAAACAGGAACATCTGCAATGGGACCATTCCCTTTATTGACAATTCTGTAATCCACATCATGGAGGTTCCCCTCCAGTTAATCTCATTTAACCCTGTTTTCCCTCCTGTATTTCCCTCCCCTGCTCTCCAAATGCTGTCAGAGCTGTTGGCAGTGACAGCACCTGGCAGTGGCATTAATTGCTTATCTGAGGATGAGGTAACAGCACAGGCTGCTAATTAAATTTATCCCTAAGGAAACCAGAGGACCCATGCAGCCCTGGGAAGGGAGAGTGCAGAGAGCTGGCACCTACAGGTCTCAGCTCCTTGCTCTTTCCAAGCTGGCAGCCAGCTCCAGTATCCAAGGGGCTTGGGTGTCACCACCTGCCTCCTCAGGGCCCTTCCCTGCAGCACTCTCCAGGTTGGGGACACCAGAGGACAATCAGAAGTGGACCCAAAGGCCACCCTTTCACTCAGAGGACAAACCCCATTGTTAGAGGGACAGGAACAAGCACAGGAGAGACAAATTTACAAGTGAGACAAAGTGAGACCTGTTTGGATGCAGAATTTAAAAACAAGGGTCAAGGTGCAAGGGGCAAAATGGAGCAGAAGATGGCAAAAGTGACATCATTGCAGCACCCACCTCATCTTCCAGGCAGGGTATGGTAGATGAAAGGAAAAAGGGGGAAATTCAGAGCTGGTTACACATAATAGTTCTGCACAGAACATCATAGGTGGCTTTAAACTGGAAGAGAGTAAATTAAGATGGGATATTGGGAAGGGAGGCCCTGGCACGGGGTGCCCAGAGAAGCTGTGGCTGCCCCTGGATCCCTGGAATTGCCCAAAACCAGGTTGGACGGGACTTGGAGCAGCCTGGGATAGTGGAAGGTGGTTGAACCTGAGATGAGCTTTAAGGTCCCTTTGAACACAAACCATCCTGCCATTCCACAATCCCCTGAAATACCCCACACACCACGAGCAGCAGAGAGCCAGAAATGCTGGTCAGGGAGGGTCTGGGCTCTCATGCCCATTTGCACTGTGGCTGCCACCAGCATGAGCTCAAGGCAGCCATGGGAATTCTGCTGGATCTACCCCAAGGATGGAACTCCACCACCCCTCTCCCAGGTCAGCACCATCTTTTGGAGAAGTAGCTTTTCATAATATCCTGTCTGAACTTGTGGTCCTTGTCCTGTCTTGCCAGGTCTGGCACCCTGAGAGGTGCTTGAGCCTATCTCCAGCAGGTGCAGTTAGATCCCCCCAGTAACCCCAGTTACCCCACACAGCTCTTCCCACCTCTCCCATGCCCTGTGCCCCAGGGATGACCATCTGGTGACACTCCACTGGACTCCCCTGCTTCTCCATGTCACCCTTGAATTGGGCAACCCCAGCCTAGCCATGGCAGCATCCCCAGTGCCTGACAAGGGAGAGGGAAACACCTCCCTCAGTGTCCTGGCCGTGCTCCTCCTGGCTTGGCCCAGGACAGTTTTCCTTATTCTCCATAAGAGCTTATCTGTAGGACTCATTTTACGTGGGGTCAGAGTGGGAGCAGCACTGTGGTGTGGGGCCAAAGCACTCAACGTTTCTGGGGTGATGAGGGTGCCAGTGGGGGCAGGGACCCCAAGAGCATCAATCCCAAGAGCGTGGAGAGGGACCCCAAACCCACAGAGGAGGGCAAGAGGCAGGATGTGGCCAAGAGGACGGGCCCAGCAGCAGGGAAGCTGCAGAGCCAGCCCCCAGCCCCGGCCCCGCAGGGAGAAAGGAGCCGGTGGGGAGATAAGGCTGGGGATTTAAGGCTCCTGGCAGATCCTGACAGCCAGGGCTGCCTGCTTTCCATCAGCCTTTAAAAATGCCTCGGTGGAGTTCAGGGATCCTTGCTGCCAGGAGAAACAGGGCCAGGCAGAGGGGGCGAGGAGAATCCTTCCTTCCTCAGAACCCTCTGCACGGGCTGAAGGTGCCATTTCAGGCACTTTTATTGCAGGAGGGGGCTGTTTGCTCAGAGCTGTTTCCAGGAGGGGCCTGGGGTGGGCTCTGAAGGCCAGAACAGTTTGGGATGCAGGGGAGCATGGTTGGAGCCTGCCCAGCACGCACTGGATTAATTAAACATTTGGTTAGAGAGAGACAGTGAGACACGAAGGAACAGGGAACCCCTGTGTGGCCCCTCCTGCACATTGGGCCAAAGGCTTTCCCTGAGCCATGGGCTGCCTTTCCCTGCTGAGCTGCCCCAGGACAGCAGGGCTGGAAACTTGGTGCCAGCAGCAGAGGCGGCCTTGCATCAAATTTCAGTGATTTTCCTGTCTTTCCATGTGATTTCAGAACCTTTAACTTCAGAGAAGTTCTGATTTTTCCGGGATTATTTTACCCCATGCAGGATCTAGTGGGGAAGAAGGGACTTGTCAAAACTCCTGGCTGTGTTTTGGTGGCTCATGCAAAGAGTTTCAGTGTCCCAGCTTGGCATTTTTGAGGAGCAACCACTGAGGCTGAGTTTTCATCCCTTTTCATCCAGCTATTGACCTGTGCCAGGGCCAATGTGGGGAATGTTTTTATCCCTTGGAGTACTCACTACATTCCACAGCCTGGGCACATTTCAGCTGTCTCTGTCTTGATATTGCAGAAGAAGCAATATAGGAAAGTAGCTATTCTTAAAATAAACCTCAGGAAGGTGAAAGAGGCTCCTGTCTGAAACCATCCTTACTGGAATGACCCTGCATTTCACCCGGGCTGTCAGATGAGAGCAATTTTATGTGTTGGTCTTTTGTGTGTCTCAAATATTGGTATTAGTGCAGGAAGGCTGTTATCATGTCCCCATCACTTCTGGGGAATGCAGAACTGCCCAGCCATCACCTCTCCCAACAGCTTAACACCCTCTGAGATGGGCTGGTCCTGAGGGAAGTGGGTCGGGAATGGAATTGAGCGGGTGAGGGATCGATGGAAAGATCCAGGACCATGAGGAGAATCCTGTTTTTCAACAGGTCCTTTGACCATGAGAGAAAGGAGGAACAGTGCAATCAGGAAGGCTGACGGAATTTTTCTGTAGAGCTTTTCTCATTGGAAACTCAGGATAATTCTGGAGGAAAGGAGATGAAAACTGAAAAAAAACCCAACCAGAAACCACCTTCTTTCTTTCCTTTTCTCTCAAATAAGAAATAGCTACTTCTTAGCAATGAGTCTTGCTCACAGCAACCCCAGTGAATGTTTTTCCCAGGCTGTTCTCTGACCTGCCTCATTCCTGGGAGCCTTGGCAGGCAACAGAAGGAGAGGTTTGTTAAACTTGTTCCAGCACAGGAACCACCTGCCTCCCCCCAGGCTCTTCAGGCTGTGTAAGAACCAACAGCAACAGAAAATCTCAACAGGAGTAACCCCAGAGGAACAGTCTGAGCTGAGCTTTTCCTTGGGCACTGATGATCCCTGGGCTTGGAGGGGACTTTTTGGTGTTGAGAGCTTTTATCCATGAGTTCTGGAGCTGTCAGTGCTGGATCCAGCCTTCACCAGCATGTGCTGTAGGCACCCCTGTGCCCCCCAGCCCACCCTGTGGGGCTGGGCACACGTGGGATTGAGTGGCTGCTGCTCATGGAGCATCTTCCTCACCTGTGAGGGGCTCAGAGCCCTGCAGGCAGAGCCCAGCCCGCTGTTGCTGCTCAGCAGAACCAACAATTTATTTGTAATATTGAGCCATAAAATCATTAAGGTTGGAAATGCCCCCTAGGATCATCAGCCCATCACTGCTGTGTCCCCAAGTGCCACATGTACAAAGTCATGGAGACAAAACTCTGTGGGGAGGTGCAAAAGGACCCTATGAGACAGCATGGCCAGGGAATGAGAAGGCAATTGGAGTTCAGAAAGACCTGAGGTGATACAAATGGGAGAAAACAACCCCAGGTTCATGGAATGGTGGAATCAAAGAATGGTTTGGGTTTGGAGGTGTCTTAAAGACAATCTGCCATGGGCAGGGGCATCTTCAGTAGAGCAATTCACACACACCTGCACAGAGATCAGCTGGGAGTTGGCCCAGTGTCTCTCACAACTCAAATCTTGGGGCTTTCACAGTCAGGCCAGTGGTGGTTAAAAAATAATGTGGGCATTGCTGAAAAAAGTTAATAAAACAGTGAATGTTGTCATGCAGTGTGGAGCATGACAGAGATTTGGACAACTCCAGAGGTCGTGGACAAGGCGGATGGTGATGGAGTGTCCATCAGCAGTGGGAATGTGGGATGGCATCAGGAATGGCAGCCAGGCTCTGAAGCAGAGAGCAGCAGTTTCTTCCTGCAGCCTGTGGTTACAGCCCAGGGCTCTTTATGGGTAAAACAGGTGCAGGACATTTGCAGGGAATAAAAGAATGAGTGGGTGACACAGTGAGAGAAACACCCACGTGGGGTATTGATGCAAGGAGCTGTGTCCTAGGAAGGAGTGGTGAAGTGTTGTGGGCAGCACATGCCTGGTTCATGCCCTGCTCCTTGGGTAGTCATGGAATCATGGAATATCCTGACTTGGAAGAGACCCACAGGGATAAAATCTGACCCTTGGCCCTGCCCAGATACCCCAACAATCCCACCCTGGGCATCCCTGGGAGTGTTGTCCAAATGCTCTGGCAGGCTCAGGGCCGTGCCCATTCCCTGGGGAGCCTGGGCAGTGCCCAGCACCCTCTGGGGGAAGAACTTTTCCCTGATATCCAACCTAAACCCCCCTGACAGTCGCTCTTGGGGGAAGATTCTGCTGTCTGTGGTCTGACTTGGTACAGCCACTCACTTCTTATGTGGCAGTGGCTAAAAATCCCCTCTGCTCTCCTACAATCCCTGTTCTCATGGTTGGGGAATGGGGACAGAGATGTCTGCATGGGGACCCATCTCTGCAGGTGCCTCCTCAGGCCCTTCCAGCCAGCTGCTCCTTCTCTCCTGTGCCCACCTCCAGTTGTCAGGATTTCCTTTGGACTCTGCAGAGCCCCAAGGATCGTTCCGGCAGCACTGCTGGGCTCCAGGCATCTCCCCCAGCCCCCTTCTCACCGCTCACCCCTGCTCTCCTTCTCTTCCAGGCTGCCCCTCGGGGACATTCAAGGCCAGCCAGGGGGACGAAGGGTGTGTCCACTGCCCCATCAACAGCCGGACAACCTCGGAAGGGGCCACCAACTGCGTGTGCCGGAACGGCTACTACCGGGCAGACGCCGACCCCGTGGACATGCCGTGCACCAGTACGTGGGGCTGGGCAGCCGGGAGGGGCCTCGTGGTGGGGAGAGGAGGTGATCCTCAGCCAAAGCACCCCGGGATGCTTGATGTTGTAAATGCCAATCCAATATTCCAATTGAAAGTATGATTTGGTTTATTGAAAAATCAAATTACAGAATTTCGGTAAAAACGCCCAGTGGAGTTACGGTGACGATGACCTAGGAGATCCTTAAAGGGTGAACTGGGACGCAGCCTCTAGAGCACTGCAGCCCCCCAAAAGTTCACAAATTTGCCTCGTTTGGGGCTCAGGTTTTATACACTTTATTTTGCCCCGGCACAAGATTTCCCCACAGTCTCTTTGTTCCCGGGACTGGTTATTCGAATTCATCGTCGTCGTTGGTCTGCTGAAAAGGTTCTCCTCTGGTAGGGAGAGGGGCCAATTTCAGGCTTCCCATGGGTGAATGGAAACCAAGGTTTGTGAATGGAGGGGCGTTCTTCTCTGAAGATCTGTGGGGGCTCTGCTGCCCATGGGAGGAGAACTGATTTCTTATCTTAATGTGTCTTTCTTTCTGACATCTTACTGTGTCCTCCTGAATGGTGGTTACTGGGTGGTGCCAGCCTAGGAATTCCTTAATTCCATGGCTGGCTGGAATTTAGGTTACAATGTATTTTACATTTTACCAAACCATGAGTTCAACATGTTATAATCCCTAAAAACACGAATTAACCCACTACATTTATTACACTTGACAAAGGTGTCTGTCCCAGTGGGGTTTTGGGGAACGCTACACAAACCAACCGGTAAATTTTGCTGGGGCTGTCGCACAATCAAATTAGCCTGGGGTTGTTCAGACTCAGTGTTTGTTAATTTTTATCTATATTACAGTCTCATGAGTCCTGAGCTCTAACTAGCAAGGTAGAAAATGGAGGTGCCTCTAACCCTTTCCAAGGTTATTTAAATGCTACTCACCCAATAACGAGATGACACCTATATTATTTATACTTCTGACCCAATAATCGACCACCCAAAGTCCATAATGTAGACCTTTTTCACCATTAGGAAAAACCTTTCACCTTTCACTTTTCTCAGCATTAAAAAAACCCACCTGAAATCAAGAAGAAGAAGGTGAAGAAGAAGGACGTAGCACCTTAAATCCTCCATATTGCCCCATACACACTACTAAAACCTTGAAATCTGAATTTTTCACTGTGTGAGATGACACAATACCATTCAAACTACACACCCACAACCCCAGTGCCACCACTCAATTTCGGCAGCCTGTTCCATGGCCTCAGGTCAAAATGCAGTGCTTGCTTGAGGGTCAGTGCCTTTTAGAAACCCTGAAATTCTCAGTTTCCAGAATTCCAACATGGGCTAAGAGGACTGGTTTCATTCCCTCTCTTGCCTTTGGATGTCCAGCTTGCTGCCCACATCCCACGTTGCTGTTTGCCACGCTCAAACAACACACGGACTTGGAATTTGGGAGAGCAGCAGCAGCAGAGAAAAATCTCTGCCCTTTGTTTATTACTTCCTATTATATACTTTTTGAAAGGTGACCATGGATTGGAGGGTGGCATTCCCACCTCTCAACCACACTGGTCAAAGGGACTGTCACACAACCTCTCCTCTCCTTGAAAAAGAATGTGAAAACAATGGTAATATTCATAAACGTGATCTCCTTGATTATATCAGAGAGCGTGAGAAGGTGAAAACCTTCTACTTTAATATGAACCCTCAGAAAACCAGGAGAATCTCATGGTGACAATCCCTCACGTGAGGAATGCTCAGCTCATGCAGAGTCCTGGCCCGGGGATGGGGATGGGGACGGGGACAGGGATGGGATGGGGATGGGGATGGGGATGGGGATGGGGATGGGGATGGGGATGGGGATGGGGATGGGGATGGGGATGGGGATGGGGATGGGGATGGGGATGGGGATGGGGATGGGGATGGGATGGGATGGGATGGGTGTCACTGTGAGCCTCGCCAGAAAGACACACAGAGCCCGGAGTTTGGGGAGATCAGACAGCAGCAGGGAGAAATCCCCCTGCTTTGTTTATTACTTGCTATTTTATACTTCTAGCAAGGTGACCATGGATTGGAGAGTGGGCATTCCCACCTCTCACCACATTGGTCAAGGGGACTGTCACACAGTCTTGTTTGTCCCAGCAAGGAATGTGAAAACAATGGCTATGTTTATAGAACACAACTGGTATTTACATGAAAGGAGCATGAGAAGGTGCAAACCTTCTACTTTAATCTGAACGCTCAGCAAACTAGGAAGATCTCATGGTGACAGATGGGGATGGGGATGGGATGGGGATGGGGATAGGGATGGGGATGGGGATGGGGATGGGGACGGGGATGGGGACGGGGATGGGGATGGGGATGGGGATGGGGATGGGGATGGAGAGGAGGTGCCGCTGTCCCACACTCTCCCTGTCCGTTCCCTCCGCAGCCATCCCGTCCGCCCCGCAGGCTGTGATCTCCAGCGTGAACGAGACGTCGCTGATGCTGGAATGGAGCCCCCCGCGGGACTCGGGGGGCCGCGAGGACCTGGTGTACAACATCATCTGCAAGAGCTGCGGGGCGGGCCGCGGCGCCTGCACGCGCTGCGGGGACAACGTGCAGTTCGCCCCGCGCCAGCTGGGCCTCACCGAGCCCCGCATCTACATCAGTGACCTGCTGGCACACACCCAGTACACCTTCGAGATCCAGGCCGTCAACGGCGTCACCGACCAGAGCCCCTTCTCACCGCAGTTCGCCTCCGTCAACATCACCACCAACCAGGCTGGTAAGGCCCAGGCCGGGCTCTGTTTTGGGTGTTGTCTTGGTTTGGAAGGACAGGTGTCTGTCAGGGAAAAATGGAGATTCCCTTGGAATGGAGAGTGTAAAACCCTCTTCCTCCAAATTATTATAGTTTTGTGATTAGGAGCTTTCAGGCAAAAAATACGGGAGTAGGAATAACAGTTGTTCACTAGGAATATTAAAAGTGCAAATGGAGTAATACAAAAAAAACAAGCAAGCAAAAAACCAGAAGTATGCAGCAGACATCACTCTTTCAGGGACTATATTTCTAGGCTTTCTGTTTGAAATTTTGAAGTCAGGTTGTTCCTAAGGACAGTCGTCATTGCAGTTAATTGGCACTTTTGGGGGAAGTATCCTGTGGTGGAAAATCTGGGGGGCAGGTTGGAGGCGTGGGGGTCTGGCTCCCACCCTGCTCCTGCTTCCCAACAGCCTCTGCTGGGGACACGCCATGGTCTGGAGCAGACGAGTTCTCCACGTGCAGAGGTGTCTTGGTTTGGAAAGACAGGGATCTGTCAGGGAAAACTGGAGTTTCCCTTGGAATGGAGAATGTAAAACCCCCTCCCTCCAAATTATTATAATTTTTCAATTAGGAGCTTTCAGGCAAAAATACGGGAATAGGAGTAACAGTCGTTTACTAGGAATATTAAAAATGCAAATGCAGTAATACAAAAAAAAAAACCAAGCAAGCAAGTAAACAAAAGTCCTGGAAGATCCTGACAGAGTCAGGAATATGACCTGACACCCTGCTGGCCAGGCTGTTCCCCGGCTGCTGGGAGCAGTGGGTGGGGTAAAACAGCAGTCGGGCAGTGGGCATCGCTTGGGCATCACTTCCAGAGTGTGAGGACAGAGAGAGCCTGCAAACATGTCTGGGTGAGCCATTATGGTGCCCTCTGATCTGGAGTGAGCTCAGGAGCCAGGTCAGGGTGTTTTTGAAGCCCTGAGGGCAGGTCTGGCACAGGCTGAGCCCTGGTTTGGCTCCAAGCAGGGACAGGTCTGCCCCCAGGGAGGAGAGGGGAACGGGTCTGGGTGAGCAGCTTCCTTTAGCTGATGGAGATGGGGTGGCTGTGGTGCTACCTGGAGCTGGGAAGGGTCTCTGCACCCCTCCACCGTGGTCCTGTACAATTATTAATGCTCATATTCCGTATTTGCGTTTCTCTGCTGTGCTTGAACCTTCATGTATCACCCGTGCCTGCTCCCACCTGAGCAAAACCAACAAGCTGAGTCGAGGCGAATCCTTTTCAGTCCCCTGGATCCTCCTCCTTGTGTTTTCCTGGTTTGACACTCCTTTATTATCAGGGCTCACACTTCTCAGCCTGTGTGATGTCTCTCTTAATGTATCTATTCATTAGCACTAAACACTAACTGTCTGCTTGCTAATTCCTCTGTAATTAGAGGCTCTGAATTCTTCTGCTTACACTCCCCACCGCCTGGCAGCCTTGATGTAGATCATTAGCAGTTGGTAATAGGAGCTGCAGACACAAAGGCAGAGCTGGGACAGGAGAATGGAGGCTGCTGGGGGAGAGGAGAGGGAGCAGAGGGAGGATGAGCCTCCCTCTGCCTTGGCTCTGGCTGGAGGAGCCAGCTGGAGCTGAGTGTGTAATGGGGTTGTGCTCCTGCCACAGCTGGACAAAGCAAAGTGACCACCACCCCTGCAGGAAGCAAGGAGAATCCCCCTGGTTCCCCCAGGGGCACAGGGAGGCTGCTGGGGACCCTCTGTGCTGCAGGACTGAGGAGAGGTGTCCCATCACCAGCAGCATCCAAAACCTTTAGGTGTCACCAGTCACCAGCACCCACATTTTATAAGGGCATGGAGTGCCAGGACAAGAGGGGATGGCTCCCCACTGCCAGAGGGCAGGGTTAGATGGAATATTGGGAAGGAATTCTTCCCTGGGAGAGTGGGGAGGCCCCGGCACAGGTTGTGCAGAGAAGCTGTGGCTGTCCCATCCCTGGAATTGCCCCAAACCAGGTTGGACAGGGCTTGGAGCAGCCTGGGATAGTGGAAGGTGTCCCAGCCCATGGCAGGGGGTGATGAGCATTTATATCCCTTGCAGTCCAAAGCATTCTATGATCACAGGAAAAATCTCCTGTAAGAATAAGAAAACCCCTCTAGAGCAGCCAGAGGGAAGGAGGGTGCTGAGTGAGGCCAGGTGGGTGGCACAGGGTGGGTGATGGTTTGGTGACCATCATCCCATGGCCGTGACCCCTTCCAGCAAACTGGATCCCCATAAACAGGATCCACCTGCCTTCCTGGGCAGTACCTTCTGTCACCTCTGAGCCCAGGCTGGGTTTTCTCCCTGCTCTCCTCAGCAGGCTCTCCCCAGGCTCCAGCTCCACACTGTGCATCTCCATCTCACCTGCACTCCACCCCCTGCAGCTGAGCAGCACCTCCTCCCCCAAAGCTCAGCTTCCCTTCAGGAGTGAAATCCAGGGCTCTCCAGTGCCACAGCCCTGTCTGAAGGGATGGTGACAGAGCCTGGGTGCCACCAAAAGCCTTTTCCCAGCCATTCCTTAACAAACGGTCTGTGCCAAGAGGGTGGCTGAGAGCCATGCCAGCATCCCAAGGGGTCAAGGAGCTGAGCCTGGCCCAGGGCTCTGGATAATGACACTTGACTAATTGAGAGCCATGCCAGGCACCAGCTCTTGCTGGCAGCTGCTGACTGCTAATTTCTGGCCTTTCTTTGGGGAGGGGTGGGGAGAGGGGAGAGTCTTGGGGCTGTGAGGATTTGCAGGCTCCATCCACACCCTGGACAGGCTGAGTGACCTGGGGAAGCAGAAGGAGGGAGAAGGCTCTGTGGGCAGGGATGAGTTAATAGCAATGGGAAGGGCCCTTCCTGGTAACTGGCTTCTGTGACCTGAGCAGGCAGGAAGGAGCCTTGGGCTCTGGAGTATCCAGAGACAAATTCGAGACCTCCCAGTGGTAGGGGAAAGCATCCAGGCTCTTGGGAATGTGTCCCTTTTGTGAGCAACTCTTGTCATGGGGGATAAGGAGGGAGGATTAGTGCTGATGTCAGAGGCTCTTGGCTGCAAACAGAGCCAAGAGCTATAAATGGCCCTTACAGAGGGAATACAAGGAGTGTGTGGTGAAGGAAGCCGATCCACCGTCCCAATAAACCCATCAGGATGATTTTTTCCCCCCTCTACAGATCCAGAAAAGTTGTTATGATTATTTGCATTATTATTCTGGGTGGCATTTCACAGCAGTGTATCACAACGTGGTGATATGGGTTAGTGGACAAGGTGGCACTCAGTCAAAGGTTGGACTTTGATGATCGTGGGGGTCTTTTCCAGTCTTCCACGATCCTCTGGGTCTCTTGGCCAGGAGGATGTGCAGCTCACCTCTGTCCCAGGGGCACGGTAGGCATCAGTAGGGTTTGAATTTTGGTGGCTGTCACAGCCCAGGCTGTGTCCCAGCCAGGCAGGGTGTTTTGGGGAGGGACTTGGAGGAGCCCATGTCGCTGTAGGACATGAACAAAAGACGAAAGACTCCAAATATTTCAGAAGGCAAAAGGCATAAAAAGACTTTAATTTTATAAGGTTTTCTAATACAGACTTAACATAATTGGTGAACAGGACTGACACCTCTCCAATCCCATTGGTCAAACCAGAGCAACAGCGAAAATTCTGAGAATTCTCTGAGAACCAGAAAGCAACACACCACCTGGAGAAAGATTGTTTTGGGAAAGGGTAGCTGTTTTGCCAAGATAGTTCTGGGAAGAAGCTTTCCTAAGGAACTTTTCCCTTGGGAAAGGAGTTAGCAGCTACCAGCTGGCTAAAATCTCTCAGGCCCAAAAATATCAGGCCCACATGAGCTCAAGGAAAGGTGACCACAGTCCAAAGTGAGTACCTGGGCCATGGCCCTCCTTTGTTTGGGGTCTCCTAGCACTGGACTGAGCCCAGCCTGATCCTGTTACAAACCTTGAGGAATTCCCCCATGAGTGATGGAGCACAGGCGAGACAGATCCCAGGATGTGCAGAGAACCAGCCAGGAGGATTTTTCCCCCTCACCTTCAATCAAAACAATTCCCTTGCAGCCATGGCAAAGCCCGTTGCAGCTGCAAAGGCAGCAGGGGGCACAGAGAGGTCGGGGAGCAGGCGAGGTGAAGGGATGAGGGGTAGGACCAGACCTTCTCACCAGCCATCCCAGCCTGCTGTTTGCTTGTCACATTAGTGATGCTGCCAGCTAGACAGGGACAGGAGAGTTGTACTGCCTGGGGCGCAGGGAGTCTGGCTTTTATCTTCTCACTTTCACTGTGCATCAGAGGATGGCTCCCTTCCTGTGAGGGAGGCCCAGCAGAGCCTGTGCTGCTCCGGACAGGAGCAGGAGTAGTGGCTCCTCCTGTTCTCTCCTGTGCTGCTCAGCTGCGTCCTGCTGCAGCCAAGAGTTGCTGTCTGTGAAACCAGAACCTGGGAAAGTGCAGAAATTACCTCAAAGGGCTGGAATGAGTTTGCCAGAGCTTCAAAGCCCTGAGTATTTGTTTATAATAGAATCCCAGAATGGTTTGGGTTGGAAGGGACTTTAAAGATTACCCAGTCCCACCCCCTGCCATGGGCAGGGACACCTTTCACTAGCAGAGGTTGCTCCAAGGCCCAAGCAAGCTGGCTTTGAACTTCAACACGATTTTCACACTCCACTTTCCTGTTTCTTCCAGAATAAAAGGCAGGAGGTTGTAACATTTGAGTATCTCAGATTCCTCATCCAACTTCCCACTTACAGCAGGGTTCCTGCCAGCAGTACATTAGGGAAGTCGTGGCTTTGGGCAGACACTTGCTGGTTATCCCCAAAGGCAGAGCTCTCCCTATGGTCCCACTGACTTGTCCCAGATCTGCACCACCCTCCTGGGGAGGGAACTCCTTCCCGTATCCAACCTGACCCTCCCAAGCTGTGGTTTATGCCCACTGCTCTTCATTTGACAAAGTTTCAAAGGTTCTAGCCCAGAGATGTTTTAGATCAGCCTGAATACCAGTTCAAATCCCAGAACGCCAGAATCTGGTTTGTGCTGGAGGGACCTTAAAGCTCAGCTCGTTCTACCCCCTGCCATGGGCAGGGACACCCAGGTTGCTCCAAGCCCTGTCCAGCCTGGCATAGGACACTTCTAGGGTTGGGAATTTTCCTCCAGTTCAGCCCTGGCTTTAGCTAAAACACCTTTCAAGAAGAGAACTAGTCTTGAGCCATCAAGAGACAGGCAGCCCATCAGGTCCTTGTACATGAGCCTGAGTAGCTTGCTGCTCTTTTTCCCAATGAAATCACTAATTTTATAAGGAAATACAGGAGACTCTGTCTGTCAGGACACCAGTAAGACGTTTGATTTGGAAAACTGCAAGCTGGAAGTGGTTTTGTTAAGGTCTATCCAGGAACTGCATAATGGGAGACCACAAGTGGGGAAGTCTCAGCTGAATTGAGGTGACTGAGGTCCATGAGAATTAGTCTCATTCTTCTTGATGTTTCAAGACCTGGTAGGGTACTTCTTGTGCAGAAAACTGACACAAAAGGAGGAAAAGCAGAAATTTCTTGAGCTTTGGAGCCGTCTCACACATGGAGGAGCCAGGACAGAGCCTGTGTGACAGAGCACAGCATCGCTGGACTGCTGTCCTGAGTCACTTCAGTCCCAGGTTTCATCTTTTGTCTCTTCACTGAGTGTGTTTCTGTGACGTTTTGGCCTGCTCCCAGGCTCCAAACCTCCTGAAACCTTGACATCCTTTCCCTTACCCCAGTTAACACGCAGACCTTGCCTTCCATCACCATCCTGGTTCTGTCATCTGTCTCCTCTCCCTCTTCTCTTCCATTCACCGCCAGCTCCCACCTTCACCCTGACTGCCACCAAAACACGATGTGCCTTGGCATTTGCTGCCCTCCTGCCCTCTCTTGTCCCAACCTGTTGCCTTCACTGCATCCCCCAGCCTGGAGCAGCCGGCAGCGAGTGCCACGGGGATCCTGCCATGCCCAAATCCCTTCTCCTCTGCCACTGGAGACTGTCGGCAGCAGATGGAAGGAGCTTTGCCAGCTGCTGGCTCTTCAGGAGCCTCTTCCCACTCCTGTGGTGGGCAGTTGGGGGGATGTTGGCAGAGCAGGGGAGGGGCTGCACTGCTGGAGCTTCCCGAGCAGATGCCCTTTCCTGCCCGCCACCATCTCTGCGGGCTCCTCCTCCTGCTGACTCCCAGGCTTCTTCCCTGTTGCATAAATTACACCATGAGTTTGAGGATCATTTTTTCCACACCTGCCCGGGGCTTCAGAAACCTGTTCCAGTGCATCTGGAGCTGACTCTGGTCAGGAAACAACAGTCTGCCCATGATGGATGGGGTGGAAAGTCACTTCTGCTCCCCCAGTGTGCCACCATCGCTGCTCTGTGCTGTGCTGGGAGCTGATGGGAAGGCTCCAGGGCTCACCTTTTCCTCCTGTGTTCCAGATGGCTGATTTATCTCTCCTGCTGCCCTTGGCAAACACAGCCCTGGGGCAGTGCCCTGGGGCTGGCAGTTGTAGCAAAGGGGTTACTGCAGCCTCCTGGCCAGGTGTTCTTCAGTCCTTGGGGTCCCTGGGGGTTGGTGGGGTCCCTGTGGAAGGGATGAGTGTCTGTGTGCCCCTGTGCAAGCAGGGAGATGCTCACAGTGCCTGGCCCTCCACAGGCTGGTCTGTGGCCATCCCTGCCCTGCAGGGGTGCAGGAAGCAGCTGCGTCGCTGGGGCTGGGCAGGGAGTGCTCTATCCAGGAGAAAAAAAATGGTATTTCCAATATTTTCCCCTACACACAGGGAATCTGGTGGAGTTTGCCATGCAAGAGAGCATGGGAATAAAGTTCAGTCACAAATTACCAAGATTTAGTGATGCTCCAAGGGCTGGAGCCCCTCCAGAGCCAGGCTGGGAGAGCTGGGGGTGCTCACCTGGAGAGGAGAAGGCTCCAGGGAGAGCTCAGAGCCCCTTCCAGGGCCTAAAGGGGCTCCAGGAGAGCAGGAGAGGGACTGTGGACAAGGGATAGAGGGACAGGACAAGGGCAAATGGCTTCCCACTGCCAGAGGGCAGGGATAGATGGGATATTGGGAAGGAATTCCTGCCTGTGAGGGTGGTGAGGCCCTGGCACAGGGTGCTCAGAGCAGCTGTGGCTGCCCCTGGATCCCTGGCAGTGCCCAAGGCCAGGTTGGACCTGGCTTGGAGCACCCTGGGACAGTGGAAGGTGTCCCTGTCCATGGCAGGGAGTGGAAAGGTCCCTGCCAGCCTGAACCATTCTGATTCCATGGATGCTCTGCAGCAGATATCTTTCAAGGACTATACCTCTAGGCTTTCTGTTTGAAATTTTGAAGTCAGGTTGTTCCTAAGGACAGTCGTCATTGCAGTTAATTGGCACTTTTGGGGGAAGCATTGTGAGGTGGAAAATCTGGGGGCCAGGTTGGAGGCATGGGGGTCTGGCTCCCACCCTGCTCCTGCTTCCCAACAGCCTCTGCTGGGGACACGCCATGGTCTGGAGCAGACGAGTTCTCCACGTGCAGAGGTGTCTTGGTTTGGAAAGACAGGGATCTGTCAGGGAAAATTGGAGTTTCCCTTGGAATGGAGAATGTAAAAACCCCTCCCTCCAAATTATTACAATTTTTCAATTAGAAGTTTTCAGGCAAAAAATATGAGAATAGGAATAACATTCTTTACTAGGAATATTAAAAATGCAAATTCAGTAACACAAAAAAAAAAAAAAAAAAAAAAAAAGAAAAAAAACCCCACAAAAGAACACCAAACAAACAAGCAAGCAAGCAAACAAAAGTTCTGGAAAACCCTGACAGAGTCAGGAATACGACCTGACACCCTGTTCAGGGTGTTGGGAGCAGTCCAAATAAATCCTCCTGGAGTGGCAGATGTGGTTCTGTTGGAGCAAAGATGATCCTGCAGACAGGTTCAGTGGTGGTGAGATGAGTCCGGTCTTCCTCTGGGAATCCAGTGGCAAAGAGGAATGTCTGGGGTCCCTGTGTCCCCATTTTTATCTGGGTAGGAATGGTTGGCTCCTCCCCCCGGGTGCAGCATCTCCCAATGGATGATGGAATGTGTCAGTCACTGTGAGCCTCAGTGGCCCATGAACAGAAGATATCCCCGAGGGTGGGCAGTGGTGACAGAGATCACAAACCCTGCCCCACCTGGTTTAACAGCTGGGCTGTTATCAGAGGGCATCCGCCCTCCTCCTCCTGGAGTTACAAGAGATAAAAAAAGAAACCATCCCTCAGCTGCTTTCTACAGATTAAATAGAACACACATTTTTTTAGTTACATAACCCAAGACAAGAGGGGTGCAGGAGGTGGGGGCACCCTTGTCACGGTGTGACCCCAGTGCTGCTCTGGCAGCGGCGTGGGGGTGCCAGGATCCTCTGGAGCAGCTCCTCCGTGTGGGAACAAAGCCCTTCAGGCCGGGTGGCACATGCAAATGGGACTGCAAACCCCACTGAACAAAGAGCTCAAACACAGCCAAACCCTCGGCTGCCCGGGCCAAGTCGCTGGGCTTGTGGCATTAGCAACTGCTTTAAAGGCTGTAATCTACACCAAAGCCTGCCTTGATTCAAGTGGGGCCGCAGCCAGGACCAGCTTTGGGCTGCTTTGCCATGTTTTTAAGATTTTCCAGCATTTGTAGACGCAGACTCACGGAGCTGCAGGCTGGGCCCACTGGGAAGTTTTCCAGACACTTGACACAGCGATGTGGGCCACCTTGCCAAGAACCTCGGGAACAAAAACCTCACACACTGTGAAACACCAATTTTCCAGAGCTTCATCAAGTCCAGGAATATCCCAGACCTGAGAATTTTTACTCCTTGAAGGGCAAATGTTGCTTATTAAAGAGCCCCAGTGCTGCCATCCCTTGCTTTCCTCAGCTTCGGCTGGAAAGAATTGGTTCCAAAAGTGTGTGGCTCCCAAACATGTCATCACAGGCAGAACTGGGAAAGGAATTGGGGGCATAAATGTTGAAATAGTCCAAAGAATAGTGAACCCTTCTGGCAGGAGAGTCACACACACACAAGGGCTGGTGGAGGGGCTTCTGGAGGTTTCCAGCCCAACCTCCCATGCAGGCAGGGTCACCAGGATGCCCATGGAGGGCAGGTGGGGAGAATCCTCCCTTCTTCCCTTCCTCATCCAGGCGTTCCTCACTGTGGTGCATTCAGTGCTCATGTTGGAGGAAGGCATCTGAATTCAAGTGCCTTCTCCAGGAGGGCCCACGGTGTCAAAGTCTGTGACGCTTAAATGGCAGGAGAGAGTTTTACCCAGAAAAGCAAAATATGAGGGAGCTTTTAACCAGAGAAACTGATTTCCAGTTCGAGACCTGGATGTGTTTGGATTCTGAGCTGAAGAGGAACACAAAATGTGGGTCAGTGATGGGACCTGGAGTGGGGACATTTGGACCATTGTACAGTGACAGTCACCTGCTGGACTGGAGTGCTGTGGGGTGAGGAGGGAGGGGTGGTTTGGGTGAGGTGTCCCATGGGTGAGGCAATAGTGTGAGACATCCTCTGGGAATGTGGGGGTCAGTTGTGCTGGCTGCCCCCTCTGCCCATGCTGGAGAAACAGAGGTCACCCCCACCTGAAGCCTTGCACAGAGGCTCTGTGTGCTGCTGCCACTTCAAACACAGCTCTGCAGGCTGCTGGAGCCTGGATCCCAGCCTGGAGGTCTCCAAGCCCTGTGGATTGAAGGTCAGGACAGCCCTTGCTCCGTGACTGAGCTGCAGTCCTGCACCGTCCTGGCTGCTGCACAGCGTCACCTCCATCCTCTCTGCACGGGCTGTGGGAGCTTCCAGCCCCCGTGCAGGGGCTGTAGGAACGCTGTCCTGGGGAATGCCCTGCCCTGCACCCACAGGGAATCCTGTTCCCCATCTGTTGCAGCTGCCTGGGTTACCCAGTCGGGCTGAGTCCCTGGGTGAAGGCAGTGAGAGGGAAGCTTGCCCCCTTCCCCCAAGGTTTTCCAAGTCTCCCCCTCTAGCCACAGAGGCAGGACAGCCTCAGGCATCCCCTGCTGGATGCTCTGACAGAAATCCTGCTCTGCCAGAACCTTCTCCCCCACATCTGCCCATTCCCTGCCCTGTCCCGTGGCCCCTGGACTGGCTGGTGCCTCGCAGCATCATGGTGCATTTCCCTGCCACTCTGTCTTCAGCCGCGGGTCAGGCAGTTAATCCTGACCCCGATCACAGCCGCTGCTGCACGGGGTAATTGAAAATGCCAGAATTCCCTGCTGACCCTCCTGGAATAAAAGCAGTTCTCCCCCCACCCCGCCCCGTCCGGTAACCTGACACTCCAGGGACCGAGATCTGTCAGGAGAGCTCCGAGGAGATGCTGGAAAGCTCCCAGCTGTTCACCTCGCTTTTTCCCCTGGGTGATTTCAAAGTGTTGCCGGGGAGAGGCCACGGGCCAGGCTGGCTTTGCTCTCTCTGCGTCGTGAGTGTTTTCCAGAGCAAATGTTGACTCTGTCTGACATGACATGGGTTAGTGGAATTAAAGTGATCAGAGATAGGGGGTTTGCTGCCTGTAACCTGACTCTCCCAGCTAAGCCAGCAGAGGAATGGGAAGCTTTGATTTTACCAGGATCTCCACAGCGCTGCCCCTCCAGCGAGGAGTAGGGCCTGAGCCATGGGGCTGGCAGGTGAGGAGGGGCTGGCTGCAGGGTGGGGGGCAGACTCCATGGCAGCCTCTCAAATGGGGCTAAAGATGATGAAAGAGAAGCTGTGGGATGATCCTGGTGTCCCCCCTGCAGGCTGGAGCCACGCAGTCTGTCTTGGTTTGGAAAGATAGGTATCTGTCAGGGAAAGTTGGAGCTCTCCTTGGAATGGAGAGTGTAAACCCCCTCCCTCTAAATTATTATAATTTTGAAATTAGGAGCTTTCAAGCTAAAATATAGGAATAGGAATAACAAATCTTTACTAGGAATATTAAAAATACAAATGCAATAGTACAAAAAAACCAAACAATCAAACAAACAAAAGTCCTAGAAAACCCTGACAGAGTCAGGAATACAACCTGACACCCTGTTGGTCAGGGTGTTGGAAGAAATCCAAATAAATCCTCCTCCAGTGACAGATGTGGTTCTGTTGGAGCAGAGATGATCCTGCAGACAGGTTCAGTGGTGCTGAGATGAGTCCAGTCTTCCTCTGGGAATCCAGTGGCAAAGAGGAATGTCTGGGGTCCCTGTGTCCCCATTTTTATCTGGGTAGGAATGGTTGGCTCCTCCCCCTGGGTGCAGCATCTCCCAATGGATGATGGAATGTGTCAGTCACTGTGAGCCTCAATGGCCCATGAACAGAAGATATCCCCGAGGGTGGGCAGTGGTGACAGAGATCACAAACCCTGCCCCACCTGGTTTAACAGCTGGGCTGTTATCAGAGGGCATCCGCCCTCCTCCCCTGGAGTTACAAGAGATAAAGAAAAAAGAAACCATCCCCCAGGTGGTTTCTACAGATGAAATAGAATACACTTTATTTTGGTTACATAACGCACAGTCCCACCAGACTCTCCCAGAAGATGCTGCCAGAGGACTTTGAGCCTCCAGGCTGCTCTCTGCAGTGCTGCCCTGGCTAACGGCAGTGTCTTTTCCCATTTTATTCCCTTTACAGCAGCAGTCCAGCTTCCCAGCCTGCACAGTGTGACCTTCCACCAAGGCCACAAAGTGACCCTGCAGGGCCATGGACGTTTGTCCAGTGTGTGGCTGGATGTGGGCGTGGTTCACTGGGAGCCAGACCTCCTAAAAACCACAGGCAGTGATGGTGGCCCAAGAGCCACGACCTGACACAGAAAATTGGCCTCTTCTGTCAAAGTCTGTTAGACGAGGATGCCCCAATGGTCCTTTGGAGTGGGATGAACCAGGAGATACTGAATCATAAAATCACAGAATCCCACACTGGGTTGGGTTGAAAGGGACCTTAAAGATCATTTTATTCCACCCCCTCTCATGGGCAGGGGCACCTGCCACTATCCCAGGTTGCTCCAAGCCCTGTCCAGCCTGGTCTTGGACACTTCCAGGGATCCAGGGGCAGGTAGAGGTGGGATAAGAAGGCGATGACCTCAGGATGTTGAAACAGCAGGGCTGGGAGAAAGGAACAGCTCCCAGATGGAGGCTCTTGTTGAATAAAAGAGGAAGAGGTCCTAGGAGATGTCCTGAGCCTCCTGGAACTGTTCAGAGTTGTGGTGCTGTGGGGATGGGTTGGAGAGACAAACACATGAGCTGCTTAAGAACCCTCAAATCAACTCAGAGATATGGAAGCAAGGAAGAAAATGGGCCTGTTTCTTTCTCATTGCCCCAAAACAGTTCTTCATTGTGTGATGCCCCCCTGCTGCTTTTTCCCAGCTTTCTCCTGATGAATTTCCCTGAGCTTTAGAGAGAATTTTAACAATTATATGAATTTTGGATGCATTGAGGATACCTTATCCCGCTCCCAGCAGAGCTGGGATGATAGGAAATGCAGGAAAAGCCTCCTCCCTTCCCTGAGCTGGGGAGCACAGCCTAAAATACCCAATGGAGTGCCCAGGGGAGAGGGAAGAGCAGCTCTGCAGGGCTGAGCTGAGGCAGGGAAGTGTCACCTTGGACACTCAGAGGAATATCAAACCTCAGCAAGGGGGTGGATGCTGCCTCGGGAGCTGAGAGATGGATCCTGGGTCCTGAACTCAGTTTTGAGGTTTATGTTCAGAAAGGAGATTAACAAAAATTTGGAAAAGGTAGAGGAGGGAGTCATCAGGCTGATAAATGTGTGAAGTGCTCAGGAAACTACTTGGATAACAGAAAGGACTCACAGAATCGTTGGCTGCTTTGGGTTGCAAGGGACTTTAAAGATCCTCCAGTTCCAACTCTCCATGGACAAAAAGGAAATATTTTCATTGTCTTTCAGCTCTTCCATGATGACAATATTCTTTTTCTAGAATGCTCCTTCATTTAGCTACAAAACCCAGAAAAGTTCCTGCAGTTGGAAATTGGAGTCCATAAATTTTAACCTGAAAATAAAAGGACTTTCAAAGAGATCTTGAGGGAAACTTCCCCAGAGGCACAGTGGGCTCAGCATCGTCTGAAGTGCTCAAAGGAAGCAGGGGGTGTGTCTGTAGAATACTCAGTGGGTCAACCACAAGTGTTTCAGCTATTTTTAGCTCTGCCTGGGTTGGTGCAGATGTTCAGACCTGGGTGTTGTGGAGCTTTTCCCAACTCTCTGCTGTTGTGCTGTTTCACTCTGACACCCTGGGTTTGGTGTGACCTTCTTCAGGTTTTCCTGTGATTAAAAAGAGATTGCTTCTTCTGGAAAAACTCATATTTTGTTCCTTCTCGTTTTCTTCCATTCCTTCCTTCCCTCACTACTTTTCATCACTTCCAGCAAGCCCCAAAGAAGCAACTATTTGTATGAAAATCAAATTCTGGCTATGCCAAGCCTGAGGCTTCATGGTGCAACCAACAGCCCCCTCCTTGTCCCTCCAGGAGATCAGGCAAATCCTTATTTACAGAACCCAAAGCCTCTTGGGGAGGATCAGTGCTGGTTAAGCTGCCATGGTGTGATGGATCTGTGCCACCTGGGGTTTGGTTTCCCTCAGCACAGGCTGCTGAAGTGGCCTTGAGGTGCTGCTCTGGAGCTCCCTGGTTCCATGCCCAGGGAGGTGTTACCCTCATGTCACAGCATCCTCAGGGAGCAGCTCTGTCACAGGGAAACCTGGACATGATTTCAGTCAAGAGATGGAAAGCTGTAAAGAGAGATGTGCCTGCTTGGGATCTAGCAAAAGCTCTTTAAAAAAAAAAGATAAGAAGCTCTTTCATAAAAGTGGCTTCAGCTCCATAATCAGGGCCCAGACCATCACTTGTGATCTCTGCTCCTTTTTATTTTTCTTTTAGAAGACATGTTTTAAATGCTGGATGTGCCTCAGCTACAGTGCCTGGGAGGCAGGACTTGGTGGGGCTCCTTTACAAGGATGTAGCAGAGGAGGAATGTGCTTCATGACCAAAAATTGGGATTTTATCTGGAGCTAATCAGAAAGACTGAAGGGTGCTGATACAGAGGGGCTGCTGAGTGAGGGAAGCCCCATCTTTGGAGGTTCAAAGATTCCCCTAATACAGCTTCCCTTCCCTGGTGTGGTGTTGGACCAGAGGCTCTGGGAGTCCCAGAAATCTGAGTTTTGGTGCTCTAGGGAACTGAAGGGGGCAGTGGGAGAGGAGGGCTCAGTCCTGTCAGCCTTCACAGCTCTTCTCTGCTCCGTGAGGAGGCACCTGAGCCTCTTGGGTCATCCCAAGATGTGTTCTGTCCCTCCATCCCTTGTTCCCAGTCCCTCTCCAGCTCTCCTGGAGCCCCTTCAGGCCCTGGCAGGGGCTCTGAGCTTTTCCTGGAGCCTTCTCCTCTCCAGGTGAACCCCCCCAGCTCTCCCAGCCTGGCTCCAGAGCAGAGGGGCTCCAGCTCTTGGAGCATCTCCATGGTCTCCTCTGAACTTGCTCCAACTCCTCCACATCCTGTGCTGGGACCCCAGAGCTGGAGGCAGCACTGCAGGGGGGTCTCTCCAGGGCCGTGCAGAGGAGCAGAATCCCCTCTGCCCACGCTGGGGGATCAGCCCAGGACACAGATGGATTTCTGCCATTCCAGCCCTGCCAAAGCTCAGGGGTGATCCCTTCAGGGAGGCGCTGGCCATGCAGCCCTGAGGATGGGGGGACCTCCTGAACCCCATCCTTCCCAAGCATTCCCAGTTCCTGAGCTCAGGCAGAGCCCTGTGCCTGCTGCAGCCACAGCAGCAGAGCCGTCAGCACCCCCACAAGATAAACTGCCCAAAACCCCAAGCACAGCCTGGGCAGGGGTCTGGCTGTGACCAGTGCTGTGTGGTCCTGCAGGGGCCTGGGGTGGTGGCCACGGAAGTGTCACTGACAGCCCTGCCGTGCCTCTGCCCCACAGGGGTCACCCCGAGGGACACGGTGCCTTTGTACGTGAGTGGATTTTCATTAAGCTTGTTTTACACTCCACTGGTGGTTTTGGTGCAGTTTGTTTCTCCAGCAATTCGCAGAAGCCACAGGGCTCCACTATGAGGAATCTGAGGAATCTGAGGCCATCCCTGAGCAAGAGGATGCAGGAAGAGCCTTTCAAGGGCTGCAGTGGTGGGGTTTGCCTCAGTGCACAGTGCTGGTAATGCCAGGGATGTGGGTTTGACCCCCATATGGACCTTTCATTCAGAGATGGACTCACTGATCTTTGTGGATCCTTTCCAGCTCAGAACATTCTGTGAAATCTGTGAAATCAAATGACAGTGAGCCTCAAGGGATTCAGTCAGGAGCAGTGTTTCCATCAGCTGTGGAATGAAGGAAGGTCTGCTTTTTGCACTGTTGGGACACACCTATCCCTGGAGACCCCATCGGGATAAATCCAGCTCTGTTCACACCTTCATGGTTACACCACAGGGTGATCAGGGCTCTGAGAGTGGGGACTCTCCATAACTCAGCTGTGTGTCACAGGGCACAGTCAGCTGCCTGGGCATCGTGTCAGGATGCAGCTGAAGCTGTTCCTGCTGACTGGACCTGGGAAAGTCACTCTGAGGTCTGGCTGTCTCCTCTAAACTGGTTTCAAGCTCAGACACCCAGTGCCAGCCCATCCCTGATTCACTCTCTGTGCACCCCAGGCCCTCCCCTGGCATGAAGGGTGTGACAAGGACCATGTTTTGTGGCATTGCAGAGTGCTGTGCTCTGTTAGGAGAAAAAATCCAGGAGAGGGATTGTTCCCATCTGCTCAGGAGTCTCAGGGCCACATCGGGGGTCCTGCATCCTCTCTGGGGCTCCCACTGTTACAGCCATGGACAAACTGGAGCAGGTCCAGCAGGACAATGAGGTTAGCCTGGGGCTGGAGCATGAGAGGTGAGGACAGCTGAGAGCTGGGTCTGACCAGCCTGGAGAGGAGGAGAGAACGGTGGAAACATCCACAAGACACAACCAGCAAAATCCCAGTGGAACCAAGGGGACGTTTCTGCCCCACATGAGCAAAGCAGCTGGGGGCTGCTGCTCAGGGAGCCTGTGGGTGCCCCATCCGTGGGGATCAGGTTCCCCAGGACACAGTCCTGAGCAAAACCATCTGATTTGGAAATGACTCTGCCAGCCCGTGGGACGAGAAACATCCAGAGGTCACTTCTGACCTCTGCCTTCCTGAGATATCACTGCTGTGCACTCCTCTGGTGTCTGTGATAAGAGGAGCAGTTACTGAGGCGTGCACTGGGGAGGTTCCTGCCCTTCCAGAGCCACTCCCGTGCCCCAGGTGTGTGTTAGGTGCTGAGGTTGCTGTAGTCGTTCCTCTCACCTCCCTTCTCCCACCATGCAGCACATTTGCCTCATTAAGCTCGTTAGATGAGCCCCACCTCACCCTTTTGGGTCTTTTGCTGAGCCAGACAAGAGCAGGTTCACCAGGTAGCAGCAGCACGTGAGTCACACACGTCCTGCTGTAGCTGTTACACATCTCCCTAGGCAGAGGCAGGAGATGCCTTGGAAAAGTCCTGTACTCCCAGGCTGGGCTGCAGTTCATGGAAATGGAATGGAAAAACATCCCAGAGACCTCACTCCTACCAGGAGGAGCCTGGAGCTGAGGAGCTCCTCCAGCTGCAAGGCCACTGAACCTGTGCCTAAATCGTGGGATGTTCTGGTGGGACAGCTCTGGCTGTACATGGCCCCTGTCCTGGAAAAGCCCAGTGTGTAAATGTGGGGTCAGTTCCCAGAGCAGGTGGCAGAAACACCACAGGCTGTGTGCTCCTGATGCCTTGAGTTTTATCTTCCATGTTTTTCAGACTCTGTGCTGCCCAGGGGTGCAGCTCTGAGCTCACACTCAGGGTCACTCAGCTCTGCACACAGCAGGGACACAAAACAAATCCTTTCCCTGCTGCACAGGAACAACTGTCCAAGGACAACTTTCAGACCTCAAAGCACAAACAAGGGTGGTTGGAGGGAGGAACAAGAAGGATGGGACCTCACAACCTGAACCTGTAATTGGACAATTAAACCCCAACACGCAAATGGACCAACACTTATAAAAATGTAAGATCTCATGACCAGCTGGGCATTTTATGACCATTCTTAGTCCACCTTGGGTGTAGCCCTGGTCAGGTTCTGTCCTGCCCAAGGTGTATCCTGGAGGCCTTTCAGTAAATCCCTGCTTTATTCTCCAGCTCTGTCCAGTCTCTGTTTCAGGTCAGCCTTCCAAGGCATCACTCCCCTCAGCCCAGTGCTGCAGGGCATCTGCAGCACAGTCACATCTTCCTTCTAAGCCTTGTCTCCAGAGACAGAGATGTTTGTCTCAAAAATCACAGATGTCCTACACAATCTGTGTTGACAAGGAAGGAGCGAGCTCTGGCAAGAGCTGACAGGCTCCAGAAATGTTACCTGTGTTTTATCTTCACGCCAGCATGAGAAACTGTTCCCAGGAATTTGGAAAGATGTGGCCTGAAGCAGTGGGATGGGGATGTCAGGGTGGGAGGGGAGGTGACACAGAGGGTTTCAGACTGTTGGGTAATGGGGCTTTGCTTGAGCAGAAATGGAAGGACTGGCCTCAGGATTTATCAGAATCGTGGAATGGTTTGGTTTGGAAGGGCTCTTAACGATCATCTCATCCCACCCCCTGCCATGGGCAGGGCCACTTTCCACCAGACCAGGTTGCCCACCTTCTTTCTTTCTTGCCTCTCCTCTGTTTTCTGAGGGAGGCTGTAAAAGGGACTTTTTTCTCTAAAAATTGGTGCTGCTGTTGGGGGCCAGTCTTTGCAAGCAACCATATCTGCCTGTCCCACTGCCAGAGTTAGGGCACAGCATGTCCCTGGTGACGGGGACAAGCAGCCCCACTCTCAGGCAGTGCTGTTCATGGAGCACTAAGCCTGGCACAGAGGGCAGAGCTGGGCTCAGCTTCTCCCTGTCCTGGTGTTTCAGAGAACCATGGAAGCATCCCCGAATGGTTTGGGTTGGAATGGACCTTAAAGCTCATCCAGTCTCACCCCCTTCCATGGGCAGGCACACCTTCCACTATCCCAGGCTGCTCCAAGCCCTGTCCAACCTGGCCTGGGACACATCCAGGGATGGAAGTGCTGCTCTTCCTTCTAGTTTTGTTCTTCTGGACAAAACCAGAGCTCAGCACTGCTGAAGAGAATTCACATCACAAAAATGGTGCAGCAGTGTGGTGGCAGATCTTGTGTTACCCAAACCCAGTCCCTTGGCACCCAGACATTAAACATCCTGGGAGCTGCAGTGCTCTGAGTCAGAAAAGCAGCAGTGAAGAGGCAGACAGAGGATCAGAAAAATGGCGTTTGTTGGTGTGTTGGAGAGGAGTTGCTCAGTGGTAATTCATTGTGATGTGCAGGAACATGCTGGGGCCATGCTCATCCAAGCACCACGGTCCTGCCACTGCAATCCCAGCTGGCACAGCTCCTGTCACTGCCCCTGATGCCAAGGGGAGCCAGCCTGGAGCTGGGTGAGAGGTGCCTTCCTTTGGGTGCTGCTCCTCCAGGCTGTTTCTCAGAGCTGTCAAATGAGTTGCTCTTCCATGAAATATTGTAAGGGCTGGACTTGGGAAAAGCCCATCTGAGTGCAAACCTCTCTTCATCCATTTGGCCTGGCATGCAAGTGATGGGGAAGCTTTCATGCTCCCACTCCCCAACCCTCTCCCACCCCTGAGGCTTCCCCTGTGCCCTGAAGCTGCTGCAGTGTGAGCCCGTGCTGGCAGATGTGCCAGGGCTAACGCTGGGCTGCAGCTGCAGCTCTGCAGGGCTGGGCTGGCACCAGGGCAGCTCTGGGGTGGCTCTGCACGGGGTGGATGTGCTGGCAGTGCCAGCAGCAGGCTGGGCGTGGGGAGGGCACAAACACGTGCTCGTCTCACTGCTCTGAACGGGGAGAGGAGGCAGCGCAGGCACCCGTGGGTGCAGCAAGGGTGGGTGGGTGGGTGGGTGCCAGCTGCTCTGCTGTCAGCACCTACAATCAGAGAATGTCCCAGCTTGGAAGGGACCCACGGGATCATCCAGTCCCACTCCTGGCCCTGTACAGACACCCCAATAATCCCACCCTGTGCGTCCCTGGCAGTGTTGTCCAAATGCCCCTGGAGCTGTGGGAGCCTCGGGGCCGTGCCCATTCCCTGGGGAACCTGGGCAGTGCCAGCACCCTCTGGGGGAAGAACCTTCCCTGATATCCAACCTAACCCCCCCTGACAGAGCTCCAACTGTTCCCTGGGTGCTGTCCCTGTCACAGAGCAGAGATGAGAGCTGTCCCACAGGAGGAAGCTGCAGACTCTGATGAGTTTCCTGACCCTGCAGCGCTGAAAGCAGCCCGGGCTCACCTGCCCCACTGCCCAGCACACCTGGCCAGAGTTTCCCAGGGAGGTGGCACGCTCTGGTCCCTGCCCCATGGGCTTGTCAGCACAGCTCCCTGGGCAGCTTTCCCACGGCTGTGCCCACCTGGCCGTGTGTCCGGGCTGCCTGGGGCTGGCAGTGCCCTTTGTGCTCGAGGGCGGGCGGCTCTCCATTGTCAGCGTGTCAGGTCAGCTTTGTGCTGCCTGCTCGGGCTGCTGGATGCACCTCCCGGGACTGGCATGTGCAACTTGCAGCCTGCCTGAGCCTTGGAAAGCTGCTCTGTGCAAATGGAAAAGTGAAAAACACCCATTTCCCCAAGGCAGGCGGGGAGGAGGGCATGGCATGGGGCTGGTGGGGCTGTTTCCAGTGGGACAATGCTGTGCCTGCTCCAACCGTGGGCTCCTTTGGCAATTTTCCTGCTGAGACACTGTTCTACATTTTTTCTAACTATCAACTCAGCAGAACCATTTTTTTTTCTCCTCTCACTGCTCCCTACAAACAGCAAAATCCAGGATTTCCTGAGCCCTGGGCAACTCTCCCAGTGCAGGAAGTGAATTCCAAAGCTCCAAACAGCAACAACCCACCTGCCCACTTCGTGCCAGGGTTAGGGTCCTCTCGGGTTGGTTTTCCCGAGATGTGTTGGTTTAGAGTCTTTTTTCCTTGAATGCCTGTGCCAGAAGCAGAAGAGTCGGAGTTTGCCAGCTCAGGTTTCTCAAGGCTGTTTATTGTCTCTTATCTCTCAGTTCTTTCTGTGCCCAGCAAAGGTCCTTGCTGCAGCAAGGGCATGAGGTGACTCCCCCAGGTCGGGAGGGCTCAGACTTTTTGTACCTTTCTCTGACCCCACCATTGTCCACAATGATGTATTTCTTATTTACAATTAATTACCAATACCTACTGCCTCTGTTAGACACGTCACTTCTATCCTAAACCAATCCCCTGTGACCCACCACAGCAGAAGATGGAGGACAAGAAGGATGAAGGACAGGGCCACACCCTGATTCCTCCCTCTTGCCTTCCCCATTTGCACCCTGTGACAAACTAACTCCTATTCACATCAAACTCTTGGGGTCTGCAGTTCTTCATGCAATGCTAGCAATTTTTCCCATGGGCTGAGATCAAAGACAGCGTCACACTGGGCTCTGTGCCAGTGTCCCAGACCCCCCTGCCAGGGTCCCAGACCCTCCAGGGTAGCCAGAGGGACGCCCTGCACTCCGACAGGGTCCTACCTGTGCAGGTGTCTGACTGTCCCTCCCCTCTCTGTCTCTCTTCCAGCCCCTTCTGCTGTGTCCATCATGCACCAGGTGAGCCGCACCGTGGACAGCATCACCCTCTCCTGGTCCCAGCCCGACCAGCCCAACGGGGTCATCCTGGACTATGAGCTGCAGTACTTCGAGAAGGTACGGAGGGACCCTGGCAGGGGTCACAGCTGTTGGGGAGGGGAGGGGTGCAGAGCTTCCCTTAAGGGATGCAGGGGTTGGTCAGTGGGAGACTTCTCTCGCTGTGTTTGCCCATGTGGGTGACAGTGGCCGTCAGTCCTTGGGGCCCAGGGATGGTTCCAGTGGCCCAAGTGGAGAAAATCTGCTGGTCATTCAGGAGCTGCTCCTGTCACCTCCACAGAACTGGTGCCAACTGCAGGGAGAGCAGGGTAGCCAAGGCCCAGGGTGTGTTTTTTCCATTTTCATGTTCTGGTGTATCAGTGGGAAATGGGAATGACAGGGAACAGCCAGTCCCAGGCTGGAGCACACGCAGTGCGTGTCCAGTCCTGGAGATTTCCTGGAGTGCTGTCCATGGGTGCATTTACACCAAAGGCGAGTTTGGCATCTCTTCAGCTTGCTGAGCTCAGATGCTGGACAGGGAGAAGGTGTCCCATGCCCCTGGAGCAGGGACACGGCCACGCTGCACTGTGCAGTCAGTGTGAAGGGGTCCCACAGCACTGAGGAACCTGCCTTCATCCCTGAGGAACCTGCTCCTTCCATAACCTCCCTGTCCAGACAAGCAGAGGGATTTCAGGCTGGGCTGTGCCAGGCTGTCCATCCCACCAGTGGCTGCTCAGAGATGTGAGGACCACGTCAAGGTTGGTCCCAGGACCTGCCAGGCCCTGCCAGGCTGAACTTCATCAGTGCAGCGCAGGAGAGATGGGGAGCAGGAGACTTCTCCTTCCAGGAATCTGCCCCCTTGCACAAGAGCTTATAAACCATACATTATAAATTGCAAACTAACTAATTAAAAAGCTTTATGATTAAATGGAACTGAAAATATTTTTCCCAGCAGTTGCCGGAAGAAATGATTAATCCCCCCCACTGCCTGCCTGTGACCTATTTTCTCATCACCAAGAGCCAGAGGGAGAATAGGGAGGAGGGGGGGCTCCTTTGTAA
This sequence comes from Prinia subflava, assembly GCF_021018805.1. NCBI lineage: Eukaryota > Metazoa > Chordata > Aves > Passeriformes > Cisticolidae > Prinia > Prinia subflava. Next base: position 2,030,618 of record NC_086267.1, on the reverse strand, counting down.
GCTGTTAAATAGGTCCTGACCTATATTGCATAAATCACAGCCATTTATTGTGACCCTTGGAAATGATCCCAGAGTACATGGCAAGATGGATGAGTAGATAACAAGACAGATCTGGGAAGCAGGAGGGGTCCTGTCCCTGGGGACCCTCAATGTAGAGGCAGAAGATCTCAGGGAGTACATTCTCCTTCTCTTACTTTATCTTAGTCTCTCACCTTCTTTCTTTCTTGCCTCTCCTCTGTTTTCTGAGGGAGGCTGTAAATAAAAGCAATTTTTCTCTAAAAATTGGTGCTGCTGTTGGTGGCCAGTCTTTGCAGGCAACCATATCTGCCTGTCCCACTGCCAGAGTTAGGGCACAGCATGTCCCTGGTGATGGGGACAAGCAGCCCCACTCTCAGGCAGTGCTGTTCATGGAGCACTAAGCCTGGCACAGAGGGCAGAGCTGGGCTCAGCTTCTCCCTGTCCTGGTGTTTCAGAGAACCATGGAAGCATCCCCGAATGGTTTGAGTTGGAATGGACCTTAAAGCTCACCCAGTCCCACCCCCTGCCATGGACAGGGACACCTTCCACTGTCCCAGGCTGCTCCAAGCCCTCCAGCCTGGCCTTAGACACTGCCAGGAATCCAGGGGCAGCCACAGCTGCTCTGGGCACCCTGTGCCAGGGCCTGCCCACCCTGCCAGCCAAGAATCCCTTCCCAATATCCCATCCATCCCTGTCCTCTGGCAGTGGAAGCCATTCCCTGTGTCCTGTCCCTCCATCCCTTGTCCCCAGTCCCTCTCCTGCTCTCCTGGAGCCCCTTTAGGCCCTGGAAGGGGCTCTGAGCTCTCCCTGGACCCTTCTCTTCTTCAGGCTGAAACTCTCAGCTCTCCCAGCCTGGCTCCAGAGGAGCTCCAGCCTTTGGAGCATCTCTGTGGCTCCCCTGGACTTATTCCAGCAGCTCCACGTCCTTCCTGTGCTGGGACCCCCGAGCTGGGGCAGCACTGCAGGGGCCTCTCAGCAGAGCAGGGCAGAGGGGCAGAACCATTTGAACCCCATGGAACCTTTCTTTTTTTTTTTTGCTGTGTCTTGTTTTGAAGAAGGCCCAGCTCTGTCTCCCCATCCCTGATGTGCACAGGAACACTGGACCCTGCTCTGGCTGCTGGGCACAGCTGAGTCCCAGGCTGGCCCAGCCATTGCAGTGCTGACTTTTGCAATCAGAAACCATTCACTGCATCCCTGGAAACAATCCCAAAATGCAGGGCCTTGCCTGTGCCGTGCTCTTCCCCTGCTTCCCATTAATCCAGCAGTTGGATGTGGTGTGACACATCCCAGGTGTGCTCTCACTCCCCTGCCAGTCTGTGCAGAGGTGATTTCCTTCCAAATATTTCATTACAAACTGTCCCATGTGCTTCTGAATGCTCAGCAAAGATCTCTGGAGCTGGTTAAGTTGTTTCTGGTGGAATTTTTTTTCCCCCAGTAGAAAATTATATTTTATTTTCAAATGGAGAATAGCAGCACACACATTATGTATAAAAAGCACCTTGGCTCTTCATTTTTAATAGCTTCTCTTGCATATAAAGACATAAATTAAATTTTAAAAATAGAAGAATTTATTTTAGCGTTGACAGAAAAGAACTGTTCACAATACCTGAAACAAAGGTGTATTTTTGTTTCCCTTTCACAGATTATTTATAACACTGCTATTCTTAGATGCCATCAAAAATGCCTGTACAGAGGCAACACTGAATTTCTTTCACGTGGAGTTGGAGCAAATCTGTGCAGATTGTTTCACAAACCCTGCCTGATGTGGCTGCTCTCTGCAGCTCTTCCCTTAATGTGGTTTTTTTCACTTCCAAGAGGCACCTGCCAACCTTTGTCTTATTAAAACAGTCTGTGTTGTCTTCCTTTAGAAAGGGCACAGCAGTTTTTATCCAAACTTGCCAAACTTATCCCGGAGTGTGGGAACTGGAGACCCACTGCAATGTCAAGGGCTGCAAAGAGCAATTAGCCCTCCTCATTATGCAAAATGGTTGGGTTTGATGATGCTCAAAGTCACCCATTTTGTTACTGTTTGAAGACACTGAGCCCAATTTGGTCACCAGTGCGGGATTTCAGGAGGCAAAGGAGCCCTTTGATGTCTGGAGGCAGTGCTGGAGAAGGGGCGTGGGCTGGCTGGGGGATGAAGGGTGGGGGACAGGACCTGTGAAGGTGGAAGTGGAAGTGGAGGTGGAACTGGAGCCTTCCTGGTGCCCAGGAGCTTCTGGCCAGAGCCCAGCACCCCAGGACAGGGTGTCCCCAGGGCTTGGACCAAGGATGCTGCTCCCAGGCTGACTCAGGGGACAGCCCATGGCAGGGGGTTGGAGCAAGATCATCTTCAAGGTCCCTTCCAACTCAAACCATCCTGGGGCTCCGTGATTCTCTGATTTTTGGAGTCTGTTCTGCAGTGTTGGACACCAAAATCCCCGAGCTGGAGCCAAAGCTGCTGCCTGGTGGTGCCCATCTGTCCTGAGGTGGGGCTGCCCCTTCACCCAGTGCTGCCCAGGTCCTTGAAGGGGGCTCTGTCCCAGGAAAACTGGGACTTCAAGGAGATGGAGAGGAAACCCTGCCAGGGAGCCCTGGATAGCCTGCCTGCAGTGCCAGTCCCTGCCCAGGGCCACCCTGGGACTGGGCACTGTCCAGGACTCAGTCTGGGAGAGGCAAACACTCAGAGAATAATTAGAACCATTAGAATCATTAGAACAATTAGAATAATTAAAGTTGGAAAAGCCCTCCAAGACCAGTCAGTCCAACCTTCACCCAGCACCCCGATGCCCACCAAACCACACTGCCAAGTGCAGCATCCCATTTTTTGAGCACTTCCAGGGATGGGGACTCCCCCACTGCCCTGGGCAGCCTGTGCCAGTGCCTGAAATCCTTTTAATGAAGAAATGTTTCCTTCTATCTAGCCTGCACTTCCCTTGGCACAACTTGAGGCCATTTCCCCTTGTCCCACTGGATACCTGGATGCCTGGCTGGGGCACAAATGTTCTTGGGCTGTTCAGGTGGTGGATCCCTGTGAGAGTCCAGGTGGGTGCTGTGGGTCCCACAGGTGCAGCCCCAGTGTTCCTGGCAGGACCTTGCTCCCAGCGTGGCCATCCCAAAATGCAGCTGTGTGATGCTCTGGCACCCAGCCCTGGCGTGTCCTGCTGTGTTTGTCCCCAGGGCCGTGGCAGATGCCACTGTGCAGGCTCACAGGAACTCTGCCAAATTCACTCAGCTGATGTTTTTTCCTTGGCTTTTTTGCTTTAATTTTTTTTAATGCGACTTTTTAGAAGTAATTTTTGTAAATCCTTTGGGTGTCTCAGCCTACCCATGTTTCAAGAGACTCTTTTTTTTTTTTCTTGTTGTTCAGACTTTGGTTTCAGCTTCAGTTTGACTCATGGGAAGGGGAACCAAATGAGGACTCAAAATCAAACCAGTGTGTTGTTTTGAATTAAATTTCCAAACTCAAAAGAAAATCATAGGAAAAAAACCCCCAAACACCACAAACCTCTGCTTGGACTTGGGCTTTAAACCACCTTGGTCTGCTGGAGGAACCCAGAGAGGTGAAAGGGGAGAAGTGTTTGAGGTGAACGTGCAGGTTCTGGAGAGGTGATGCCAAGGAGAAAGGTTTGATAAGGGAGGGTGGAGAGGTGTAAATGGTTTTTCATTGTGGTCTGGGTTTAAAGGAGAGCACATCACAAGCTCACCTTCCTCAGCCAGGCAGAGATTAATTTCCCAGGCTATCAACCACCTTGTAGGCTTGGCCATTACATTCCATTTAAAGTCCTCCAGGAGCAGGGATGAGGTTCTCCAAAAGAGTTGGACAAATGATTTTAAAACAACTGTGTTGTTAGTGCCCTCCAAGGGCCTGGGAGGATTCATCCAAGCCCTTGAGCTCTAAAACTGTAAACATTTCCTGACCTATCCCTCTCCTTGCCTGCCTGGGAAAGGTCCAAGGGAGTGCTGAGGCCTGATCAGACAAAGGAGGCCATGAGTTTGCTGTGTGCTCATCTTTCCTTGGTCTGTGTGTCTGTACTTGAGCTTTCACTGTCATCAGAGACACCAATGGCAACCAGGAACCTTCAGCACCATGTCCAGATGTATAAAACAGATACTGGAGTTTTTAGAAGGGAAAAGTGTTCCTGAGCAGTGTTAACAGTAGAAGTGTGTTACACATCCCAGGTGTTTCATCACAGGACAATCACAAACCCCATCACAGGATGGTTTGGGTGGAAGGGACCTTAGAGCTCATCCTGTCCCATCCCCTGCCATGGGCAGGACACCTTCCACTCTCCCAGGCTGCTCCAAGCCCATCCAGCCTGGCCTTGGGCACTTCCAGGGATCCAGGGGCAGCCACAGCTTCTCTGTGCCAGGGCCTGCCCACCCTCACAAAGAGAAATTTTATCCCAATATCTCATCTAACCCTGCTCTCTTTCAGTCTAAAGCTGTTCCCCCTTGTCCTGTTCCTCCCTGTCCCCCCCTGTAACACAGAGCTCCCCTGCACTCCCTGCAGAAGGATTTGCCATCAGCATTTCCACCCCTTGGGTTTGGCCATGCACTTGAGGAAACACATTCCTGCCAGGCCCCTCTCTGGCCACCATCCACACCAGAGCACTGCTCAGCCAACAGCTGGAGACATGAAATTTATTCAGGGCTAGGTTGGGGGGTGTGAGAGGCCCTGGCACAGGCTGCCCAGAGAATCTGTGGCTGCCTCATCCCTGGAAGCATCCAAGGCCAGGTTGGACACTTGGTCTAGTGGAAGGTGTCCCTGCCCATGGCAGAGGTGGAACTGGATGAGCTTTAAGGTCCCCTTCCAGCTGAAACTGTTCCAGGATTCTATGACCACCAGATCCCTGACAGGATGGTGCAGCTGGGTGGGTGTCAGACGCTTCTTCCAGGGAAAAAACAACAGGACAAGAGGACGTAGTCTCAAGCTGTGCCAGGGGAGGTTCAGGTTGGACAGCAGGAAGAATTTCTTCATGGAGAGGGTGCTCAGACATTGGAAGGGGCTGCCCAAGGAGGTGGTGGCATCCCCAACCTGAAGATGTTCAAGAAATGACTGGGCATGGCACTCAGTGCTCTGGGCTGGTGACAAGGTGGAGATCAGTGAAAGGCTGGACTTGGTGATTTTGAATGACTTTTCTAACCCTAATGATTCTGTGGAACCTTCCTTCTGCCTGATTGCCCCTTCATCACCCTCTGTCCATCAGCACTCTCCTGCAGAAGTTGGTGAGGAGAAGTAGGTGCTTTCTCTTTTCTGGGAGTTTCACTCTGACCTCCTGTTCCCATGGGAAAAGCAGAAATGTCTCCGTGCCACCCATGCCATGTCAGAGCTGGGACAGAGGTCAGTCCTTGGTCACACCCTCAGTCACACTTTGGGAGTTCCACAAACCTCATGTCTCACTTTCTGCCAGTCCCTGCCAGAGTCTCACAAAGTGACCCCTCCTCACTGAGGGTGCAGGAGGTTCCTGTGCAGTGAATTGAAGTCAGCAGATCTCAGGGACTCACTGGGAACTTGCCAGCTCAGATTTTGAGATTCTGAGCTCTGTTCCATCTGGTGACCTGCCAGGGCAGCCTGACCTGCCAGACCAGAGGTGCAGCCAGGACAGATGAGCACCTCCAGTGTCACTACAGCCACTGGACTCCAAAATCCGTGCCTGCATCTCCCTTCCTTGGGTGTCAGCTCACAGCTGGGCTTTCCTAAGAGCTCCCTGTTATCCAGAAGCATTGTGCTGTTGACATTGCTGTTTTGCTCTGACTTTGGGGACTTCATGGCAGCCAGGTTCCCAGCCACCTTTCTCTGGCCACATTCAGGACCCTCTGTCATCCTCCTCTGTTGACTCCACATCCCTGGGAGACAGGGACTGCCTGTTCTCTTGTGTGAGGAAATCCTGCCAGTCCACCAGTGCTTCTGGATGAGGGGCACAGTTCCTAGGAGCAGCAGTGCATCCATCACCTACTCAAGTGCAAACCCACCTGCACCAGTGTGTGGCTGCTCCAGTCCTCAGCTACAAAACTGCAGACAAGGGGCAGGACAAAAGTTTGGAAATGGTCTCATGATCACTTTGAAATGTGCTCTTGGAAACTTGGCTGTGGCCCCTGGAAAAGCAGGCTCTGGGCAGTGGGGTAGGAGCAGAACTTTTCCTGAGGTCCAAAACCCAGTGTACAGGTGGGCTTTACCTCCTGGCAAAGGGAGCTGGGAGCTGGGGAAGAGCAAATGGACTGTGCTGAGGCTGGATAAGGCACAGCCAGAGGGGGTGGGGGAGGAGGAAAGACCTAAGAGAGGGGCACAGAAGAGGGAAGAAGTTCCCATCTCCAGTGACCTCAAGGCTTAGAGAAGCAACATGAGTTTTGTAAGTGCTGCCTTCTTTAGAGCCTTTCCTGAGGGGTGGTGAAAAGCCTGCTCACATCCCGAGTCTGTGTCTCCCTGTTTGTTCAGACCTTGCTGATCTCTCCACCCTGATCTCCTGCCCGTACTCCTTCCAGAAGTTCAACGCCTGACTCTGGACTGATCTTTCTGACAACAGATTTGTGTTTCCTCTGCAGGATCTGAGCGAGCTGAACTCCACCACAGTGAAGAGCCCCACCAACACCGTGGCAGTGCAGAACCTCAAGGCTGGCACCATCTACGTGTTCCAGGTGCGGGCGCGCACCGTGGCCGGCTACGGCCGCTACAGTGGGAAGATGTATTTCCAGACCATGACTGAAGGTGAGCTGCAGCTGCCTCTGTAAAGCTGATTCAGGGTCTGGAGAGGTGTGGAGATAGATAGACGTGCAGCTGGTCCCTTTGCTGTCTGTCCCTTAAAGGGTGGGTTGATAAATCCCCTTCAAGATCTGCAGAGCAGCCTGGTGATACAGTCTTACATGAGCCTGGGGTGTAATGAGCTCTATGAAGATGTGTCAGGTCCTGAGGGCTGACCTGCAACCTCCCAGAGTGGCTTAAAAATATTTGCAAGGCTCTTCAGGTGTGTTTTGTAAAGCAAAGATGTTAATAAATGAGAAAATAACAAACAATACAGAAACAAAACCGAAGCTGTGCTCAGGCACAGGAAAGCTCTTAAACCTGGCTAAGGCACCCCAAAAAGCCCTGAGCACCTCTGTGCTCCTTCTGAAGTACTTGATGTTTTAAGAGCGCTTTTGGCTTGCTGCCCAGTAGAAACTAGCTGAACTTCAGAACAGCTACAGAGACCAACAGGTGCCTTTGTCCTGGCACTGGGCCAATTACAGTGAGAGAAACACAGAAAGTTCTGGTGTTTCTCCTTAAAAGTAGGGGTGAAACTGGAACCCCTTCTCCTTATTTGGAAACATTTGCTTGGGTGTGGAAATGCACTGCTACAGCCTGGGTGCTTGTTCCGTGCAGGGGAGGCCCCAATTTCTGCCCAGCTTTTCTGTTGTGGGGTTGTGTCTGCTCAGCTGGATGTACAGGAAGCAAAATTTATGTTTTCTACCTGCACAGCTGCTGATGACAAACACAGAGCCATGTCTTAATTTTCTAAATTTGTGCTGCTAAATAAAACAGGCCAAGCCAGTTTTGTGGCCTCGAGGCTGAGGACAAGGCACAGCACGCTTCCACAGGACTAAAACTTCTTCCCAAAAGGAATAGCTCCATCCAACCTTCCTGCAGGGACACATCCCCCAACCAGAGGGGAGTCCTAACTGTCCCAGACCGAAATGATGCCAAGAATCAAACAGGGCCCGTGTTTAGGGCTGTCCTCTTGCTTCCATGACCTTGTGAGGGATGGCACATCCCACAGTAACCTGCTCCCTTTTTTCCAGCCGAGTACCAGACCAGCGTGCAGGAGAAGCTGCCGCTCATCATCGGCTCCTCGGCGGCAGGGCTGGTGTTCCTCATCGCCGTGGTGGTGATTGGCATCGTGTGCAGCAGGTAGGGCAGCCTGAGACACCCCCAGGGCAATGGGGACAGGGCGGTGGCACGGGGAGGGGACAGAGGTGGCCCCTTGCAAAAGGGTCTGTGGGTCCGACCCGCGATGCCGCAATCGTCCCAGAGGGAGAGGTCTCGCCAGAGACAGCCTGCCAGGGGTCTGGGGCAGTCCTGCAGCTGCTGGGCAGCCTCAGCAAGGCGCAGCCTGTGGCTGCAGGGGATCAGCTCTCAGCAGGGATTCCAGCTCTGCCTGGCAAGGTGAGCCCAGGCTGACGCAGGGACAGAGAGGCAGGAGTGCTGTGTGGTGGTTCCACAGGGTAGGCTTTATTATCCAGCACCCTGCAAAGGGGGCCAGGGATGACAGCTCCCTGCTGAGCTGGGCAGAAGCTGGGGAATTTATGGGGAAAAGTGAGGGTGGTACCAAAGGGGAAAGACCAATGGGTTAGAGAGAATCTCCATGGGAATATCAGAGCGTGATGGGATCTCACCATGACCACGGAGAACAGCCTCAACTACGGCTTCCCTCTCCCGGGGAGGCTCGGGATGAGCTGATCCCATTCCACTCAGGGGACCTCCCTCCAGGGCAGAGGCTGGGCAGGCCCCTCTGCCTGCACAGCCCCTGGGCACAGCCCCGGCCCTGAGGGGCCCATGCTGTGCTCAGGTCTCCCTTCCCTTCCAGAAGACGGGGCTTCGAGCGCGCCGACTCGGAGTACACGGACAAGCTGCAGCACTACACCAGCGGCCACAGTACGTACAGGGGCCTGCCTGCTGCAGGGTGTGTGTGGGCAGGGCAGCTCCAGATCCCCCCAGAGCCCCAGCCCTGCCCTGCTCCAGAGCTCTGTGACAGCTCCTGAAGTGTCACCGTCTCCTGTGCCGCAGCCTCTGCCACCACACCGTGTCTGGCTCCTCCAGCTCCTGAGCTTTGCCCATCTCCTGGGCAGCAGTGAGGCCCCTTCCCTCACCTACCCCTGTCCTGCAGAGTGCTGTCCCCCTGCAGGGACCCACAGACCTTTACTGGAGCCCATCCCGGTGCTCCCAGATTCCCAGAAGATATATGATATATCTATAAATAAGTATGTGATACGGTACCTGACATGCCCTCTCTTGTAGCCTCCCTCTTCCAACATTCCTGTGGAAGTGACTCCCTCACATGCAGCATTCCTGCTCAGCCTCACTGCACACCCTGCCTCACCCCAGAGCATCCTTCTTCCCCCATCCCTGCCAGTGTCCAAGGCCAGGTTGGACAGGGCTTGGAGCAGCCTGGGATAGTGGCAGATGTCCCTGCCATGGCAGGGGATGGAATGAGATGAGGTCATTTAAGATTCTTTTCAATCCAAACAATTCCATGACTCTATGATTAACCCCTGCCTTCATGTCCCTGAAATTCCTTTCTCCCCCCTCACTAGAGGCCTGTTGCTCCAATCTTGCCTTATTCCAGTTCCAGTTGTGATTTTCCTCATGTTCTACTTGCAGCTTCAGGATTTCTGCCCTTTTAATACCTTGTTCCTGTACAAATCCAGGCCTTGCTCAGAGCATGGAAAACACCAGTAGTGTTTCCACTCAGGACTCATTGTTGCTCCTGCTTTTACCTGGGAGACATGTCCCAAAAGTGAGAGCTGCAGCCCTGTGCCCCAGCAGCCTGTGCTGGCTGCCTCGCTATCACTTACCAGGAAAAATGACACTTTTCAGGAGACATTATGTAAATGCAGCTCTCAGTTGTTTGTCAGGCTGGGCTGCAAACACACATTCACACGTTCTCCCGGGGCCTGGTGTGGGATGTGACAGCTCCAGGCTGGGATGGGTTTCATCTCTGTTCCTGCACCGTTTGGAGCAGGCCTGGGGGCACAGGATGCAGCAGAGCTGGTACAGCCTGGGGTGTCTTTTAGCCCCTTCCTCACCCAACTCGTGTGGCCAGGGCTCAGTCCCTGCTCAGTGCCCAGCAGGGATTGCTGTGCACACACTGCAGCAAATTGCCAGGGCTCAGGGAGCCTGTGGGCACTACAGAACCCCCTGAACACAACCAGCATCCTGGAGCTGGGAGTCACAGTCCCAGCTGTGTGGGGCTCCTTTTTCAGGGAGCTGGGAGCTCTGCTCCCCAAGTAGCCCATTTTGGAGTGAGCCAGGGGCCAGATCATGAGTACAAAAGGGGAGAAGCACAGGTAGGAGCTGTCCCTCAGTACAGGTGGCTGGGATGTGGCAGCAGCAGTCCGGCCTCACCTTGGCCTCTGCCTTTCCCATGGCGTGTCACTGTGTCCCCTGCTCAGCCTAGCAAGAGGAACCTGTCCTGTGTGATTTTCCTAGTGTGTCCCACTGCTTCTCTTGGGGCTCCCAGGAGGGAACCCAGCCTTGGGCAGGGTGCCAGTCAGGAGAACAGGGCAGACTGGACAGGCCCTGCTGCTTGCACAGCTCCTGGAAGGGTCACAGATCCCCCACGGAGGAGTCTGTCTGCAGTTTGTAGTCCAGGCTCACGATGTAGCTCCCCACTGCCCCAACACTGACCTGTGGGCCAGTGTTTATTGAAATCAGCTTTAACAGTCCTATGAAACACAGCTCTGCATGTTCTACAAACTGTTTCTCTCTGTCTGCTTCATGCCTTGATTATGCAACTTGCTGAGGTAAAAAGACATCACTCAAACAGTTTTCTCTTTTCCTTGATGCCAACCATTCCAGTTACATCTGTCTGACTCTCTCCCTCACCTTTACACAGTGACTCCGGGGATGAAGATTTATATCGACCCTTTCACCTACGAAGATCCCAATGAGGCTGTCAGGGAATTTGCAAAAGAAATCGATATCTCTTGTGTCAAAATTGAGCAGGTGATTGGGGCAGGTAGGTGACCTGGGAATGGCTGGCACAGCCTCAGCAGCACAGGCTCCTTCATGGTGCCAGGATTTGGGAGGGTTTACCCTGATGCCACTGGGACTGTTGCCACTAAGATTTACTCAGCCCCAGGGTGGGCTAGAGGGAGCAGGGGAGACCAGTGTGGGAGGAGCAAGACCATCAGTGCCCATGTGCATAAAATCCCATCTGAGCTTCTCTCAGAGGAGTGCAGCTGGAGGGGTGAGGAGGGAGGGAACACGGATCAGGGGCGGGTGCTCAGCTCAGGGACGGGCAGGGCAGGCACAGCGGGGGCCAGGGGTCCCTCGGGGGGCACTGCAGAGGTGGGGGAGGTTCACAGGCCCTGCCTTGTGTTCACAGGGGAGTTTGGTGAGGTGTGCAGTGGGCATCTGAAGCTTCCAGGCAAAAGAGAGATCTTTGTGGCCATCAAGACCCTCAAGTCTGGCTACACGGAGAAGCAGAGGCGGGACTTCCTGAGCGAGGCCAGCATCATGGGGCAGTTCGACCACCCCAACGTCATCCACCTGGAGGGGGTGGTCACCAAGAGCTCTCCAGTCATGATCATCACTGAGTTCATGGAGAATGGCTCCCTGGACTCCTTCCTGCGGGTATGAGATCTGGGATGTGCAGCTTTAGAGGCCGTGCTAGCACAGAGGGGATTTGGGGGCAAGGTTCTCTTTCCAGTGGCCTTTCCTGGTGTCCCCTGGCACAGGGGCAGCTGCTGCAGAGTCCAGAGTCTGTGTTTTGGGAACAGAGCTGGGGCTGACAGCACCAGGGCTGTCATTTCCTATGTGTTTGTCCACTCATCCTGCCTGCCCACAGGAGCACATCCACACTGACCCATGGGCACCCATGGAGGCACAGCCCAACACAGCTTTAACCCAGAGGACTCCACCTCCAGCTGCTCTGTCTAAACATCTCTAGTTCTGGGTTTGAAGTGGGTGATTGGCTCTGTTGAAGGGAAGTAACCTGGTCAACAGGAACAGATTGTCCCTTCTGAGCTCTCCTGTGCAGGGTGAGGGCATTTTGGGGTGGCAGCAGCTGCCGTAGTGGTGCCCTTGTGGGATGTGTGAGGTGACTCCCAACCCCTGTGAGCTGGGAGGGACTGCACTCATGGCATATCCTGCTGTGGGTGTGGAAAGAGCCTCCTGGCTTTTGCCTGGCCACAAAGGGGCTGCAAATCTGCTCCTGTTATCGTTAGGATTTAGGACAGCAAAATAACGATACGAGACTCCGAGCCTTCATGGGAGGGCATATAGTGAAGGTTTATTAGAAACACACTCTTTTTATACAATACAGCACTTGGGTGCATTGGATATGATTGATCATTTAGAGCCTACACCTCTTTGTAAACCTCTTTGCCAGTAAACAAGTTAGAAAAACACCACCTGCTAACGGTTTGTCACCTTCCAAGGATTGTTTGGGTTCCTCCTTATGATTTCCCAGACCAGGGTGGTAAAGCCATGTACTTCAAGCTAGTGCCCAAAGCTTGCACAGCTCTTATTTGACCACTGCCAGCTCCCACATGCTGTCCCCTCTGTGTGCCCCCCAGCAAAACGACGGGCAGTTCACGGTGATCCAGCTGGTGGGGATGCTGCGGGGCATCGCCGCGGGCATGAAGTACCTGGCGGACATGAACTACGTGCACCGGGACCTGGCCGCCCGCAACATCCTGGTCAACAGCAACCTGGTGTGCAAGGTGTCCGACTTCGGCCTCTCCCGCTTCCTGGAGGACGACACCTCCGACCCCACCTACACCAGCGCTCTGGTAAGGCTGCTCCTCCCGCCCAGGGAGGGCAGGGGGGTGAGGGAAGGCGTTGGTTTCTTGTCTTCTTCTCTCCGTGGCGGAGCCGGGATTAACACGCGGGAGTCGCGGTTCGGTGTTGGGACTCGGTGTTTATTAATTCTTATCCATAGTGCACCCTCACAAGTTGTGAGCTCTAGAGAATGGAGGTAAAATGGAGCTCCTCTCTATCTCTACAAGGTCTTTTCAAGGACAATCCATCCTTGGTGAAATGCCACCTGAATTATTTTTACTTTAAACCAAATAACTAACCACTTGAAGTCCACAATGTGGACTTTAGTAACCAATTACAGAAAACCACCCAAACCCATGAAGAGGAAGGTGAAAAAAGAACAACTAACCTCCACTCTAAAGTCTCCGTCTTTCCCCATGTATATTACTGTATACTAAAATCCTAAATCCTCAGTTTTTCACCCTGTTTTATCACACAATACCATTCAAACTACACACCCACAACCCCAGTGCTCAATTTCGGAAGCCTGTTCCATGGCCCCAAGTCAAACGTAGTGCTTGCTTGAGGGTCAGTGCTTTTTAGCACAGAAACCCTGAAATTTTCAGCTTCCAGAATTCCAACAGGCAGGAGTAGGAGAGAGAAAGGGGGGACCTCACCCTTGACAGCAGGGAGCACTTTTTCAGGGTGTCAGCACTGGAAAGGTCCCAGATGAGAAAGACCAATGAAATAAACTGACGAAGATTTTCCCTTGCAAGGTCCTGTCATTCCTGTGGATAGTTGAGCCTTCCTCCAAACATGTCTGCAAACACACACGTGTCCCTGAAAAGCCCTTGGCTGGGATCATGCTCTGCACCCTCCCCGTGTGATTCACCTGGGATCCTTTGAGATGAGATGCTGCCCTGAGTGTTTTGTTGCCGGGGCAGGAAGTCTGGGTTTTTTACCATCACTGTCCAGTCATGCTGCCCTGCTGTGCTTCCTCATATCCTCTCACTGGCTTAGCCCCAGGAAGGACAGACTGAAGTGTAGGAAGTGTGGGTGGGTGCCAGATACTAGCTACTCATCTTCCAGAGAGTATCCAAATTAAACAGAAAAACACTCCTAAAAATGACTTCATGTTCATGTAACAGGAACACCTTGGTGCCACACACGCAAGTGCCACCAAGAACTCAAGGCTCGTGCCAGGCTGGTGACCCAGGTCCAGAGGATTATTTGGTGCCCCAGGACCAGAGGATTGTTTGGTTTTGCTCAGTGAGAGCTCAGCCAGGAGTTCTCATAAACACCAGACAGAAATGCTCTGTACAGTGCATTGTGATCAATGCCCACAATAGGAGTTCTTGGAAATCAATGTTGATAGAGCTGGGGCACGACCTGCAGGAAATCACCTCTCCTGGGTCTTTTGAAGCTGGCAGTGATGAGATGCCTGGCATAGCTCTTAGTAAATTTTATCAGCAGCTGAATACCTAACAAACACCCAAAAAAGTGTTGGTTTATTCTTATCCGTGTAGCTTCAGACATCAGCTCGTCCATCTTACACAGCCATCAATGGTTTTTACAAACACTAATAACATTTATTTTTCACAGCGTGTTACTTACAGCCAATTAAATTTCCCTTTGTTTACTGAATACACATGGTGTTTACTGCTGTTCTCTATCCCTGGTTTTGTGCCTGTAGCTTTTCTCTCTAATAATAAATTCATCATCCCAAATTTATTCTCCTTGAACTGTGGGCACTGCAGCAGGACATTTATTATCTGTAATGGCAGATTATGTTCACCTACTGTATCAGAAGCATCTTCCTCTGCAAAATGGTTTTACAATCATTCTCCCAGTGACCTTGTGTCCATGGGTGGGCAGAAGCCACAAGCTCTGGCCTGGGAGTTTCATGCTGGACCTTAGGAAAGTCCTCAGAGTGGTGAAGCTCCAGGTCTGACCCCACAGAGATGGGAGGTCTCACTGAAGTGAGTTCCTAAAAGAATCCTCCAAAGTCTCATTTCTACTTCAGGACTTCCTTTTAGCCATTTTTAAAGTCCACTTTTTGCCAGGAGTTCTGTCAAGAGTCTTTCTGATGGAGAGGACATCCTGTTTGGTATGGGTTGCTTCATCTTCCTCTCTTGTGGAAAACAATATTTTGTCTGAGGTTTGTGGCTGCCAGAAGATTAAGGAACATTATCTTTTTTCATTATTCTGGCATGTACTGGGGCTGAGTACTATGAAGTCCTGGGAGACCCTTAATAAGACACGGCAGTTGTTCATTGACAAAATATAATAGTTTTTAATCTTCTCACAGCCACAAAACACAGACATTTCTGCTCGTTTTTTTCAGCACAGGGGAAGATTTTCCCTTCTGAAGGTCCCTTGAGCAAATGGCTCAAGCCCAAAGCACCTACTAGAAAATCAGAAGGCAGGAAGGGCTTAAGCAGAGCCTCCAATCCCTGTGTCCCATTTGTGTTTGCCACTCCTGTGCTTAACTCCTCAGTGGGAGTGGAGACCCCTGATTTCTCCAGAGCTGGGTGACAGAGACCCCAGTGCCCACCCAGTCCATCCCATTTCCCACCAGTGACCCTCCATCCCACGCTGAAGGATCAGAACCTGCTGGATCAGCTGGATATCCACAGACTGACAGGGACTCCAGCCTAGAACTGGTGTATTGCTGACTTCAAAGAGTGGAAGCTGTAGAAGGCTGAAGAGGAATGTGTTCTAATTCCCTTTATTCTGCTCTGGAGGTAGCCAGGTGACAGCAGAAGGATGGAGTGAGATCAGTTTGGGTTTTTTACATTCCTGGCCATTCACTTTCTACCAAAGACCCTCTTAGCACCTTGGGCATTCTGCCATGCTGAGGATCACTGGAGCAGGAGGCAGGGGGAAGGAGCTGGCCTTGGTTAAGGTCATGAAGAGGGGACAGCTCTAAGTGACCTTCAGGGCAGTAATGAAGAGACAGAGCCAAACTCTTTGGCACCAGATGATACAATAAGGGGTCATAGACAAAAACATGGCTGGGGACGTCCAAGGTGAACAACAGGAGAAGCTCCTTGCTCAGGAGGGTGTTGGGACAGGTCACAGATGGGGAGAATGACATCATTGAAGGCTTCCAGCATGGCTGGACAATCCACACCCACCCTGAGGGACAGACAGCCCTGTGCTCCCTTCCTCCTGGGATTTTACCAGAATATCACAGACAAATACTGTGGACACTGCCATTTTTCAGTTGCCCCTGCCCTCTCTGTTCCCATCCTGTGTCCCTCCTGCAGGGGGGGAAGATCCCGATCCGATGGACGGCGCCCGAGGCCATCCAGTACCGCAAGTTCACCTCTGCCAGCGACGTGTGGAGCTACGGCATCGTCATGTGGGAGGTGATGTCCTACGGAGAGAGGCCCTACTGGGACATGACCAACCAAGATGTGAGTTCTTGGGGAACCAGGGGCAGAAACCCTGCAACAGGGAGCAGTGCAAGGCCAGAACGTGGCCACAGCCTGTCCCAGCACGTCCAGAGCTCTCCCTGTTGTGGCAGATGTGTCCAAAGTCAACACCTTTGGAAGCAGTAATGGGGATAATTTGGGGTTTATTCTGGCCCCATGGTGCTGCTGGGGCAGAGGCTGGGGATGGCACAGCACCCACTGCACGGGGTTAAGGGGAGCACCCCAGGGGTGTTGGCAGGAGCTGAGAAAGGGGAGGAGCAGGCGGGTGGAAAAGGAGATGTCCCTGAGCTGAGAGCCCCTGGAGCAGAGCTTCATCTGCTGGGATCACTCCAGGAAAGGCTCTTACAAAGCCACACAACGGCTTGGCTTGGAAGGGATCTTTAAAGATCATCTCCTTCCAACCCCCTGCCGTGGTCAAGGACATCTTCTGCTAGATTGTCATTAGATCTCCCCTGGGGAGCTTGGACTGTGGTCTGTAAGAAGCCAAGTAACTCAGACACAGCCAAAAACCAAACCCAGGAGGTACTTCAGAACATGCTCAATTTTAAACGTTTCATTCCTCTGCTCTAATTCAGGTCAGTTACTTGCACTCCTTGCTCCCAGGGACCCAGCAGTTTCCTGCAAGGATGGCCCCTGGCTGCAGTCCTTGTCCTCAGCACAGCAATGCCATTTCCATTCTCCCTGGTCCTCATGGGTGGTACTGGGGGCTCAAAGCCCACCTGGCTGGTGGCAGTGAGTGCTGTGAGGCTGCTGCACCTCCATGTGTGTGTCAGAAGGGCTCTTTTAACTCTGTCTCTCAGAACAGCTGCCCTTCCTCACCTCATGAACACTCAGGATATAAGGCCAAGGTCCTGGGTGGACCTAGGGGACACAGAAAGCCCATCCTGGCTCTTGCAGTATCTGCCTGGCCTCTGGTGTGTCTCAGAGCAGCCTCTGGGGAGTCCCTTTTAAGCCTTCAGACATGCACTTCCATCTCCACCACCCTGCAGGCTCCTAAGGCCTTGCCTTACAGGGGGAGAGTGAGACCAAATTCCAGCCTGACTCCCATCCCTTCTCCCATCCCTTCGGCACATCAGACCTTTTCCATCAACAGATCTCCATCCATGCCACATCAGGGTTTTCCAGAGCAGGGCTATTCCCTCCCTAATGCCTGGTGGGAAATTTATTAATGTGAATTCCCAAGCCTGGAGCAGGTGGATGATGCCTTAGAACCTTTGGCTGTTCACAGCCTTGCCCCAGCCTCTGCCACGCCAGGAAAACGTTTTCATCAGTTCGTGGAGGCAGGGGGATGGACTTGGGTCTGCCTTTCTCAGCAAGGACAACTCCCTTCCTGCTAAGCCATCATTGTCACCTCAGTTTCAAGCACGTCCTGCACCAGCTGTTCCTGTACCTTCCCTGTCCTTTGTCCCTCTCCTGGAGCCCTTCCCTGGCTGGTTTCTCCTGCCGCAGCCGCCGTGCCGGGGCTGGCAGAGCCGTGCCTGTCCCCTGGCACCTCCCGCTGTTCCTGGCTGTCCCCAGCCCCTGCTCCCCCTTCCCCTGCCCCAGAAGCTGTCAGCACTTAAGCACAGCTGGTCCCGCTGTGGAGGAGCGTGGCAGATATTGAGGGCAGATTACCCCCGTGACCCTGGGGTGTGAGCGCCTGGGGCGGCCGCGGCGAGAGCACACGGAGAGAGCCGGGGCTGCTCTGGGATGTGGCTGATGGCAGCCCTGGCTGGGAGCAGGGATGAGTGCCTGGTGCTTGCGTGGTGCTGGTGCCCACCCTGCACCTCCCCTGCCACTGTCCTGGGCAGGCCTGACAGCCAGGGAGCCGGGCTGGGGCTCAGCAGCCCTCGGGAGGATCCCTGAGCTGCACAAAGCACCTCAGTGGCCATGGAATCCGTGAGGCTGGAAAAGGCTCTGAGATCGTTGAGTCCAGCCATCAGCACAGCACTGTTCACCCTAAACACAGCCCCAGGTGCCACATCCACACACCTTCTGAAGCCTCCCAGGGATGAAGACTCCACCACTTCCCTGCACAGCCTGTTTCAAAGCTTGACAACCCTTTCCATGAAGAAATTTTTCCCTACCATCCAACCTAAACTTTCCCTGGTGCAACTTGAGGCCATTTACTCTAGTCTTGTCTCTTATTACCTGGGAGAAGAGACCAGCTCTCCCCAGTTCCACTCTCCTGTCAGTGATTTGTAAAGGAATTACCTTTGGTCAGACCTACACAGGCCCCATGGGGCCACCACCATGTCCAGGCAGGGCAGCAGAGCTGGGGGAGGACTCTTCCATCTGGCAAATCTTGGCAGCAGCAGTGCCAGCCCCGTGTCTCAGGTCAGCCTGGCCAGCACCTCCCAATCCATTCCCTGCCTGGAGCCACAGACCATCTCAAACCCTGCCAGATGCCCCACCTCACACTCGGGATTGTTTGGCATGGATCAGCCCTTCCCTGCTTCTCTCCCATTCCCAGTATCCTTAATTTTCTCTGTGTAGTCTCCCTACTCAACAATATGTCCACCACCATGAATATATCTAGACTCCCCCAGGATGGGGCCACAGCCCTAGGGAATCCCAGCAGGAAGATCTCTGTCCTTGGAATTGTGCAAGACATGGCTGGACAAAGCCATGGCAGCCTTGATCCCATGGTGAGAATAGCCAGAGACACTGAGGTTCTTCCTCGGGATCCCTGAGGGAGGTTCTGTCACTCTTCCTTCCCTTTTCCATTATTCCCATGGAGAGTTGGTCATTTCGAGATCTGCTCCTGATTTCTGCAGTGTCCTCAGTTCCAGTTTTTGTCCTTTTGGGTTTTGTTGCCTAAGCCCATCTCTGGTGCTCAAGGCTCCTTCTGCTCCTCCTTCAGTGCCTGTGCACGGCCAAGGAGGCTGGAGAATGCCTGCACGTGCCTCTGTCAGAGGAACAGATGTCCCTGGAAGAAGTGGAGCAGCCTCATTCTCGTTTGTCACCCAGGGGAGGATGGAGGGCTGCAGGGTGGCAGGGAGGTGGAGTTCCCCTTGAAGAAGATCCTCCAGCCCTTGCTCCAGTGGATATTGCAAGACCAGACATTTCCCCAGGTTATGTGGGGCAGTAAGGAGAGACCAAAGCCTTTAGGATGAGGCTGGAGCTGCAATGTGGCTTTGGCAAGGTGTGCTGCAGCTCTCCTGTGCACACTGCAACCAAGTTCTCCCTGGCCTGGCTCTGCTGGCCGGGGTCTGAGTCCTCCCCATGGTGTTTTGCACTTGCACAGGCCTGCAGGAAGATCCATCTGTTTGTACTGATGAGCACACGCAGGCCATGGCACAACCCTGTCACCTGGATGAGCTGGTTTGTGTCAGGAGCACAGAACACCACGGGAGGATGGAAAACACAAGGACAGGCTCCCTGTCTGTGACTCACCCCCTTCTCTGGATGGGGATGTTTTCCCGGCAAGCTGCTGTGCCGTGTCCAAGGGAAGCTTGATCCCTTCTCTCCTCCTGCCCTGCCTGGAGCTGTGAGATCACACGTCCTGTCAGGGCAGCAGGGATGCTCCTCTCCCCAGATCAGGACACAGCTCGTGACAATCTGCCAGCCAGGCTGGATGGCTGAGCAAAGCTGGTGTCACCTCACACCTCACCTGACCTGCTGAGGGCCAGAAGTTCCAGTGTGAGGTGGGGAGGCAGCAGTGAGTACAGGCTGCAGGATCAGTCGTGTCATTCACCCTCAGGATGCAAGAAAAGGCACATTGTGAATTAAATAGGGGTTTTGTACTGGTTTGAAAGCAAAACCAGTGAGACTCCAAGTCAGAAATACAATTTAGTAGAGAGAGAACAAACAACAAGAAAGATAAAAATAAAATAAGACAAATGCAATAGTACAAAGGACCACTGACAGAGAATGCAAACCTGACACCCTGTTGGTCAGGCTGTTGGAAGCAGCCCGCAGTGAGTCCTCCCAGAGTGACAGATGTGGCTCTGTTGGAGCAGAGATGATCCTCAAGAAAGGGTCCAGCCATCCTCTGGGAATCCAGTGGGAACGGCTCCCTTGGTGTTTGGGATTGCTGTTTTATCCCATGGAAAGGCTTTGGCTCCTCCCGCTGGGTGGAGCATCTCCCAATGGGATGAGGTGATGTTCTCAGTCCTGTGAGAGGCCTTCAATGGCCCATTCACAGGGGATGTCCCTCGGAGGAGGATGGGTGGGGCAAGAGATAAGGAGGCCCTGCCTTATCTGGTGTTATCAGGTGTCCATTAACAGAAGGCATCGCCTTCTTCCCCCCCTAAAGCTACAAGAGATAAGGAACAATATTTCCCAACCGACTTCAACAGATGAAAATAGAATACACATTTTTGGTTACATTTTTCAACCCAGGACAGTTTTTTATCCCAGCTGTACTGATCACCTTCTGTTCCTGCAGGTGATCAATGCCATCGAGCAGGACTATCGGCTGCCACCACCCATGGACTGCCCCAATGCCCTCCACCAGCTGATGCTCGACTGTTGGCAGAAGGATCGGAACCACAGGCCCAAATTTGGACAAATTGTCAACACCTTGGATAAAATGATCCGAAACCCGAACAGCCTGAAAGCCATGGCACCTCTCTCCTCTGGGTATATGTCTCTGTCCTCCTCTTGTCCTTTGGCTCCTCTGAGCAGGGCTGGTGTCCTCTGGGTGCTGGTGGCACCGTCCCTGCACCTCTCAGGAGCTGCTTTAGAGCTTGGCCTGTGTTTGATCTTTTATAGGGAGAGCATTAAAAGATTATAGAATCACAAGCTGGGGTGGAAGAGGCCTTAAAGCCCATCTGATTCCACCCCCTGCCGTGGGCAGGAACACCTCCCACCATCCCAGGCTGCTCCAAGCCCCATCCCAGCTGGCCTTGGACACTGCCAGGCTTGGGGCATCCACAGAGTAGGGATACAGGGGTCAAGGTCCCTCTGCTTGGGCAGCTCTGGTGAGCACAGGTAGCTCTTGGACAGTGCACTCACATCTTGGTTTTGTGCTCATGGGGATGCTGGGGCAGTGGGATTGTTCTGGAATTCCAGTCCCACTGCACTGGAAGCAGATAAAGCCCTGTGAGGCAGCCCTGGAGTTTCCCTGGGCTTTCCCTGGTGGGTGGCAGCAGTTTGTGGGAGGCACAGCTCCTGTGTGAGAATGAGCTTCCTCCCCACGTGCAGGCAGGATTTAAAGCTGCATCCCATCCTCTCTGATGGCTCCTGCCTCTCCTGCATGAACTGATCCAGAAGGGCTTCCCTGATGCTCTGCACAGCCCTTCCCTTGGCAGAACAGTGATTTCTGGGTGGAATTCCACAACACAGGGCAGTGCCCGCGCTGTGAGTGATGCTGACCCAGTGCCTGCAGCTGCTGGAAGGTGCAGGGAAGGTCGTGCTTGCAGCTCTTGGTGTGTCATTGCCCATTTCTGTGTTTCAGGATGAACCTCCCCCTCCTTGACCGCACAATCCCAGATTACACCAGCTTCAACACTGTGGATGAGTGGCTGGATGCCATCAAGATGAGCCAGTACAAGGAGAGCTTTGCCAGTGCTGGTTTCACCACCTTTGATGTAGTATCTCAGATGACTGTAGAGTAAGTGCCCAGGCTTTGAGTCCCAAAGCACAAGGGAAAGTCCCAGCAGTTTTGCAACAACTGGCATTGAATTAGATTTTATTTTCATATGATGTAGTTTTGTGGAATTGTTGCTTTGAGGAGCTACTTTTAATCTGTTCAGTCTGCAGACCATGTGTGTGTCACTCTGCACCTGCAGAATTCCTCTCCCCACCACCACTCTGTGAAAATGAACACCCCCACCAAGGGTGTCCAAACCCCTACGTGGAACAAACAGGGATTTCAGGCTGGCATCAGACAATTCTCCAGAGCACTTCTGAACCCTGCAGTCCTCTTGGATGGCTGGAGACAAGCGTGGTGCAAAGTTCTGCCCAAGCAAGGCAGAATCACTGAGCGGTTGCAGTTGAAAGGGACCACTGGAGGTCACCCAGTCCAACCTTCCTGCTCAAGCAGGATCTTCTAGAGCTCCTCACTCAGGATTATGTCTGTGGAAAGAGATTTCACACCCTCTCTGGGAAGCCTGTTCCACCCACACAGTAAAGTTCTTCCTCATGTTCATGTGGATCTTTCTTGGCATTGATTCCTTCCATTGCCTCTCATCAAGCAAAGCCTGGCCCCAGCCCCTGCCACGTCCCCTCACACCCCCCAATAAGATCCCCTTGTGGGGGGTGGTTTCAAGTTTGTGCTGCATCCACTAAAAATGTCCTGCATAAATCTACATGAATCATCCTGCAGTGACAAATTCTTAGCAGGCTCTTCAGAGAAATCAGGCAGCTGCAATCCCACTTCTGGTGGGTTTTGAAATCCCTTGGGGCTGGCTGGGAGTTTGATTCCTCTGCTGAAAGATTTGTGGCTGGCTGCAGGTATCTGTAGAAACCCTCAGAAGGGGCCAAGCATTAGAGCTGTCTGTAAGGGCTGCAGTGTCTCTGAGCCTGGTGGCCAGGGAGGTTTTTTGGATTTGGTGCTTAAATCCAGATCTTAAATCTACCAGTGAGTCAGAATCCATTCACTCAAACAGCCCCTGTGACCTCTGGCTGTTTGTTCTTATTTGCTGCTGGGAAGTTCCCATGGCAGTTCTGTTTGGGGACATCTGTGGTGCAATCCCAAGGCCCTGAGGGTGATTTTGGCACAGTGTTGGCTGTGTTTATACAACAGAAAGAGAGAGAGGACTCAGGTTCAGGACTCTGAGGGTGCTGCAGGTAGGTAGAAAGTGCAAAGATTGGACAATAAGCAAGAGAAAGTGAAAGAGCAGGGGTTTCACAGGGTTTGCATCTGTTTGTTGCATTCACGGAAGAAATCTGTGGATACTTCAGCTCCCTATGTACCATTGTCATGGACTCATAGAATCAGGGAATCACAGAATGGTTTGGGGGTTGAAAGGGACCTTAAAGACAATTTTAAATACCATCTGTGATCTTGTTCTGCTGTGAGAAAACATCCCCTGATATTTGTGTTTGTCTCCTTTCCTCCCAAAGGGACATTCTGCGAGTCGGGGTCACTTTAGCAGGACACCAGAAGAAAATTCTGAACAGTATCCAGGTGATGAGAGCACAGATGAACCAAATCCAGTCTGTGGAGGTTTGATAGCTGCCTGTCCTCCCACTCCTTCTCCTCGAGGCCCTGCTCCCCTTTGCCCCTGTATGTCCAAGCTCCAGTTCCTGAGTGTTCTGCATGGACCAGAGGATCAGGCAGCAGGAGGGAACACCCTGTCCTCAACAATGAGAAG
The DNA here is from genome assembly GCF_021018805.1 of Prinia subflava. Classification (NCBI taxonomy): domain Eukaryota; kingdom Metazoa; phylum Chordata; class Aves; order Passeriformes; family Cisticolidae; genus Prinia; species Prinia subflava. Next base: position 2,007,486 of record NC_086267.1, on the reverse strand, counting down.
TCACCAAGAGCTTCTAGAATTTAAGCAATGGAAAAAGGGAACAAAAAAAAGGACAACTATTTTGAAAAAAAAAAAAAACGGACTACAAAATATTTTTAAATAATAATAAAGCAATTGCATTCTTGAAAAGGGCTCCAAGACCAATGGGAGTCTCCAAAGGAAGAGAAGAGAGCAGCTTCATGTTTCCTCTTGCACAAGGCTGCTGCAGCTGGAGCCAGGCACCTCTGGAGCAGTGGGACTTCTCCAGGAAGAGGAATGCAAGGAAAGGCCACGAGAAGCACATCCCCTCCTCCCGTGGGCTCTGGAACGCCGGGAGCCAGGCCCTTCCCTGAGCCCCTGGGAGGAGATCAAAGGGGAGAGCTGAAGCTCTTTGGTGCTGTGGAACCAAGTGCATCTCAGAAACTGATGGACTTCTTCAAAAGCTGAAGACTTTTTTTTAAAAAAAAACAAAACAAAACAAAAGAAAACAAAACAAAAACACAACAAATAAACTAAGACTAGAGGAGGCTGTTTCCGACAAATGAGAAGGAATCTGTAACGCCTGGGGGGGTGGGGATGGGGAGAACCAATCCTTTTTACATCTCTTATTTTCTCTTGTCATGGAACAGTTTTTGTGAGTGACAGTTTTCCTAAGGGTCCGTCCATCCACCCTCCAATGGCATCGTGTCTCATACATATCATTGCTCAAGACTTTTAGTGATATCCTTTCTAGATGCCAATGATCTTTTCCCAGAAGACTTCCCAAGTACAGTATGTAGTAGTTTTTGATTACAAATGCTGACGTGTACCTTTATTTTTTCGGTTGTCATTGTTGGGAGATTTGTCCTTTTACATTGTTTTGTTAACACCGGTTCGTGAGTTTGGGGTTGGAAATTTTCGGTTGGTTGGGGGTTTGGTTGTTTGGGTTTTTTTTAACGAGAAAGAAATGACATCTCCAAGCATCATATCATCCAAGAACTTAAATCCCTTCCCTGTGGAAGGAAAAATTGCAGCTTATTGACCATATGCCAGGAGAAAAAGGTTTTTTATATGCACATTTCCTCCCGTTTGCTTATTTGTTCTTTCCAATTGGTCGTGGCACGACAGATGCTTGTGGCTGTTGGGGTTCCAGGTGTTTGCCAAGGTGAAATGGCCACCAGCTCAACTTGGGGGTGAGCAGCATCAGGGGGGTGGTTGGGAGGAGAAGGTGGGAGGGTGGGTGGGTTTTGTGAGGGATTGATGACTCCACAGCTGGCTTCAGAGCCCTTGGGAAATGTCTGGCTGCTGAGGAAGGCATTGGATCGGTGCAAGGGAAAGGCAGGGCCAGCCCAGTCCTCTCAGAGGAGCTCGTGGCACAGCACTTTGAGTGGGGCTGTGTTATCTCCAGGCAGGGATGGATGGATGGGTCCCTGCAGTGCCAGGCTGTGCAGGTGGGCTCTGTGCCTTGGGGACCCTGTCCCTTCCTTGGGTGATGCAGCTTCAGGCTCAGCCCCTCACGTCAGGACAGCAAAAACTCCAATCCCAGCTCTCTGGAGGCCAAACGCTGTGGTTGAAGCTGAATGATCAGTCAATGAGTTTATAAATAACTGGAATGAATTCTCCAGTTGCTGACCAGGTCTTTGGGATGTGTGAATGCCACCAGCCGAGCGCAGGGAGGTGCAGATGAGGGGCAGGTTGTTCTCCCTGCCCAACACCACCTGGCATCCCTTGAAGCATTCCACACATGGCATTTTCTCACCCATCCCCTGGTCGTGGCCTCAGGACTGGTGTTTATGAGCCCTTGTCTGCCACTGCCATGTCATTCCTGGGCTCCTCCTCTTGTTTTTGGCAGCGAGGAGTGTTGAAGGCACGTTCACTGGGAGCTGCCTGGCTCTGTTTTCCAGGAGCTGAATCCAAGAGGAAGTGTGTCTGCTGTGGATGAAAATCCCAAGCTGTCTAGACCTCTGTGGCCAGACATCATCTCCCCAGACTGCTTGTAAAATACGAGGCCATTTATTAAATACTTCTAGCATTTTCTACTGCCAGACCAGATCCAACAACAAAGCCCTTTGCAAGTGGCACCAGAGCAGTCCCTACAAGCGAGACTTCTCTCCTGAGCTCTTGCCCTGCCCCAGGGTTTGGTGCTCCAGCAGCAGGGGCTTTCAGTGGAGGAATTGTCCCTCCAGTCCCTGTTCATCCAAAATCTCCAGTGCAGTTTGTGTTTGCACCCAGCCCAGCCCTGGGTTTGCAGCTCTGGGCATGCCTGTGGTGATGGGAACGTGGCAGGAGGAGTGTGCTGGGTGCCAGGGTCCTGTCCTGAGCTCAGTGCCCACAGGGCATCCCCTGTGACAGCCCCAGCATCTCCCTGCGTGGCTGGCAGGTGGCACAGAGTGGTGTGGAGCGAGGGGCAGGGGCTGTAGGCACGGGGTGTGCAGGTGGCACAACTAAATCCTGGTTTCGCTGTGTATCCAAAGGGATGCTTGCAATGCCTTTGCACCCAAAAAGAGCTTGCTCCTGGTCAGGTGATGGGCTCAGCTTTGAAAGGACATCAGAAATCACTGGGGTTGGCTAAACCACAGGAGCTGTTTGCAGAGGGCACACAGGGAAGCCAGGAGCTCCCAGGGGTGGTGTGGGAGCCTCCCCTGGTGTGCCTGTTCCCCGTCGTGGTCGCTGTGCTTTGACAAGGAGCAGCTGTCACTGTGTCCCCAAGGCCTGTGGGGCTGTCTGGTGGCAGTGCAGGGTGAGGGCAGGACGCTGCTGTGCCAGCCACAGCCAGCAGTGGCCTCGTGCCCCAGAGCTCTGCCAGGAGAGCTCTGCCTACAAAACTCACCAGCAGATTCCCGAGGGGCAGCCATGTGGAAGGAACACAGGGTGCCCCTCACTTGTCCTCCCCAGACAATCCCTGACTGTTCTCTGCCACCCCCTACATTCCTGCAGACGCTAAGGAGGAGCAATGCCCATGCCCAGCATCCCTTCAGAGCCACCCAGGCCGTGGAAGGGCACTTCAGGTCTTCTTCATTTGGAGACGTTTTGTCTCAATGCACTGAATCTCCTTGCTGGCTGCTTCAGACACATCTACCTGCTAGACCCAGCCCACTGTGAAGGACAGGTCCCGGTGCCACAGCCCCCAGAGCTGTGGCAGCCATCTGCAGGACAGAGAAAGCACATCCTTGTCTCCTTCTGACCAAAAATCACGTGGTGGTGGTACTAAAAGTAACACCTTCCCATCTGTTTATACCAGACATGGCTGTGACATCTGTGTTTGGCTGTGTAGGACTAATGGAGAGCTGGACTAAAATAGACACGGTGCAGAAAACATTGCAGTTTTCTGCATCCCTCAGCTCTCCTGGGAGCACGAGGAACCAAGTTCCTGTCAAGTGCTTTGGTTGTAAACGCCTCTGGCACATGCTGCAGAGCGAGGGCAGAAGCTCTGGAGTGACAATAACATATTTATTTCATGGGTCTCCAATGTACTGCTATGAGATGGGAGTCTAATGGAGAGCTCAGCGTGTTCCAAGGGGAAAAGGGGAAAAGGCACTTGCTAACATTGACACTGTGAAATGCTGTTGTGCATGTGCATGTGTGCATGTGTGGGTACTTAACAAAAATCATCACGTGGAGATTTTCAGGCAGCTTGTTGCAATTTTCACATCTCCCCTCTGCCTTTCAAGCTACCTCCCAGCCCTTCCTTTCTCCCATTCCCATCTCCTGCTGAGGGCCAGCCTGTGGCTGGCATTCAATGGGAATGCTGAGCAGCTTGGAAGTTCTGTTATTTGGACAGTGATCAGTTCAATTCTTGCAGGGCATCACAGGGCAGAGCACGGGAAGCAAAGTATATGTGGACAGGAAGAAGTTAAAATACATTTTATGGGTCATTCCCAGCTGTTGCCACCGGGCCATCTGCTGGAATTACAGCCCAGGGATGTGAAGGAGAAAGGAAAAGCAAACCTGTAAGATGCAGCACACAAGAGGAATCACTTGTCCTAGTGGCTGTGGAGACACAGAACAGGATCTGCTCTCCTCCCCAGTAAACCCTCAGAGCTGCTTTTCATGTATTAGTGGAGATCTGGGCTTTTCAGCAGCTGAGGAGCTTCTCCTCTCCGTAACATCCTCACTGCTGAGCAGTATCTTCCAAAGGCAGCAATTCATGCTTGGGGCTTCCTCGTGAGCCAGGTGAACGTGGCTGTCCCAGGGCTTCCCACTGCTGCAGGGGTCCTGTAGGGCTTAAATCTCTTCCTAAGCAAGAATTTCTCAACTTCCATCTTCACTTTTGCTTAGGGACAGAGCCCATCAGCCTCTGGGTAGGGCTGTAGGGCTCTGATCCCAGTGGGGACTGGGACCCACCCCAGGGCTCCACTGCATTGTGAGCAGGGCCAGAGTGAGGGACTCTGTGCAGGGCAGGGCCTGGGGACGCAGCAGAGCTTCATCCTTGTGAGCTCTGCCTGGCAAGATCAGAGCTGGCCCCTGTTAGCCCTTTCCCCAAAACATCCTGCTCTCCTCACTGCCTGCTTGAGCACTGCCTAGAGCAGCTCCCTCCTGAGCTGGGCTGAGCTGAGCTGAGCTGGGCTGGGCTGAGCTGAGCTGAGCTGAGCTGGGCTGAGCTGAGCTGAGCTGGGCTGAGCTGGGCTGAGCTGAGCTGAGCTGAGCTGAGCTGAGCTGAGCTGAGCTGAGCTGAGCTGAGCTGGGCTGAGCTGAGCTGGGCTGAGCTGAGCTGGGCTGAGCTGAGCTGAGCTGGGCTGAGCTGAGCTGAGCTGAGCTGGGCTGGGCTGAGCTGAGCTGAGCTGGGCTGAGCTGAGCTGAGCTGAGCTGAGCTGGGCTGAGCTGAGCTGAGCTGAGCTGAGCTGAGCTGAGCTGGGCTGGGCTGAGCTGAGGGACCTTCATCAGCATCAGCTGCTGGCTGAACTACAGGGTTTTTCCCACACTCCCTGAAGCTGTTTTTGGAAGCTGGGTTAAAGGAAAGGTTCTTCCCCTGGAATCATCACCCAGGCTGTGGATTAGCAGTGGCCTGTAGAGAGAACCTCTTGGAGGGTTTGAGCAGCTGAGGAAACTTCTTGTGATATTTTCCAGGCTGATTTATCTGAATCCTGGAGTCAGGGCTTGAACTCTGCTGCATTGTTAACAGTTGTATTCTCTGATGATGCAATAAATCTGGGCCTGCCTTGAATGTACAAATCCAGAGTACTGCAAGTGTCACTGCTGTCTGGTTTGGTTTAGTGGAGTTTATTGTTTTAATGTAAATCATCTTCTTTTCCTGCATGTCTAATTCGAGGTTGATTTAATGTAGGTCTTTTTCCATCCTCAAAAATGTTACATATTTGCAAGTTCTTCACATACAGGATTCAGCTTTTATCTAGAGTCACGTTTTGGCCTTTTATTTAAAGTTGTTCAGGATGTCTTTGCTTCTTGTAATTCTTTGCCCTTCCCAAAGACAGGACACAACCTTGGCCTGTGTTTGCTTCCATATGTGTTCCAATCTTCCACTGCTCTCCTAGAAAACGCCCTGCACTCTTCAAATATTTCCTGGAATTTTCCTCCTTGCTGTCCCTGTGTTAACTCTTGCCAACTCCGCTGACAAATGTTATTTGCAGAAATTTGGGACTGGAAGCAAGAAGTCCTCTCTCCACACACAAATCTCTTCTTGAATCTGCATTCCTGCTGTCTTAAAACTTACTCAGCAGCACCTCTCCCTTTTTTCTGCTTTTTAAATTCTGCAAGAAGTTCCTCAGTGAGCTCTGCAGGAGTGCAGCAGCAGTGCCACCCTGTCAGATTCCACTGGGACATCCCAGTGCCTCCACTGCTCCCATCCCTGCAAACCAACCACAACTCAGCCTTGCCTGCCTCATTTTTTATCAGGAACTGCATTTTGCATTCATGAAAAAAAAGAACCACAAACTCTTGGTTGATCCATTTCCCTTTGTTCCAGTGAACTTCAGGAATTTTTCACTTGCTTCAACTGTAGCTTCTACCTCTGGGGTGGGTCTGGAGCTCTGGCACAGATGTTGTGCCATATCCTTTGGTTATTCCAGAAAAGTCTGGGAGGGAAGGAATAGATTTTGTCTTTAAGGGCCAAACAGCTGTGTTAGGAAAAGCTAATTGAAGGGGTTCAAGGAGGAATCCTGCCCATGGCAGGGAGTTGGAACAAGATGATCTTTAAGGTCCTTTCCAACCCAAACCATCCCAGGATTCCACAAGGACTGGGGGAAGTGTGTTACTCCACCTGAGGGTGAAGCTGGCAGTCAGATCCCTCTTTTCCCCAGATTTCCTTTGGTCTGCACTTCCAGCTCACTGACTCCAGGCTGAGTGGGCTGGGTTGGGATAAAATCACCAGTCTGGGACAGATGGTGTGGCAAACACACAGCCCGGCTTGGCCTTTGCTGGTGGAGAATAAATGTGAAATCTCTGATTGCCATCAAATATTGGCATTCAGGAGCCTTCACACAAGGTCACGAGCCAGTGGATTTTTGATGTGCTGGCTCTGCAAATGCTGGAGATGCTTTTGTTCTCCTCCACTCAAAAGCTATACCCAGAAATGAAGAAATAAATGTACAGATAGGTGCAGCCAGATCAGGGCTTCTGTAACAGCCAGAAGTCTGTGGGAGGTTTAAAAGATAAATAAGATTTTGATTCTTGGTTCTGGCAGAGGTAAACCACAATGATAAAAATTTCATGCCCTTAAATCAGGCAAGACGTGAGAAAGCAGCAGTCAGTGTTTCTGACAGTAACAGCTCGAAGGCAGGGGAAGCAGAATATTCCTTGGCACAGAGCACAGTGGTTGGAGGGTGGAACTCCTGGCTGGAACATGGAAACCCAGCTCTAGAGGGATTGATAGGAAAAGGAGAAATGACTTCAAGGTAAAGGAGGATAAATTTAGATTGGATTTTAGGAAGGAATTCTTCCCTGTGAGGGTGGGCAGGCCCTGGCACAGGGTGTCCAGAGCAGCTGTGGCTGCCCCTGGATCCCTGGCAGTGCCCAAGGCCAGGCTGGATGGGGCTTGGAGCAACCTGGGATAGTGGAAGGTGTCCCTGCCCATGGCAGGGGTGGCACTGGATGAGCTTTAAGGTCCTTTCCAACCCAAATCATTCTGAGATTCAAAAGATGACTGGACAAAATTGTAAAAGAATAATCTTGGCACAAAAATACCTCTTCCAGTTTTTCTGGGTCACGGATGCCCGGGGGCACAGGGTGTATAACAGGATTCCTGCAGAAATTCTTTTATTCAGCTGTATTCTTGGGTCTGACACATTCCTCATCTCTTAAAAGCCCAAACACTCCCTCAAGCATCATTGATTTTCCATTTTCACTCTTTCTGGGGAAGGATTTCAGTGTGGAGCCAGAGGGCTTCCCATGTCAGAGGAAACCTCTGGCTTCCTCCTCCCGATTTCTTGTGTATCCCAAGGCATCCCTGGGGCTCCGAGCTGCAGTGGGACATCAGTGCCTCAAACAGCTGGAAAAGCACAAAAAGGGAGACTGACTGAGTGATCCATCATGTGTTGGATGTGGAAGCTCTCTGTGGGAGCATTCTTACCTCAAACCTTCTTTCATGGCCCAGAGAACCTTGTGAGTGCTGGGTATGAGAGATCCCTGTCCTTCCCTTCCTCTGCTCCAGGGTGGTTTCTGACAGTGAGATTTGTCCCTCTGCATTGGCTGGCTCAGCCTTGTGAGCTGCTGGTTGTTTGGGAATCTGACCAGGAGTCCAAATGGATGTGTCAGAGCTGTCCCAAGGGTTAAAATGCAGGGAAGGAGACTGGGACAAGCTTCTAAAATGGGCAAAAATCTTCATGGCGCAATGGAGTAATTCAGGGCTGGGAGAGTGCAGGGAAATCCCAGAGCAGGCACTGAGTGTTGAGGGCTGCAGGACAAGATCCAGGCAGGGATTAAGTGCAAGGCTCAGTTTTGAGTGCTGGTCCAGCTCTGAAGATGAATTTGTTCTTTATGTCCTGGGACAACCTTGATCCAGGCATTAAAACGCTTCATTGCTTGGTCTGCCTTGATGGCACGAGTGAAAAGCCCTTTGGCAGGGTCAGGCATTTGTGTCCCTCTGCAGAGCAGCCCAGGAATGTGGCAGGAGGGTCAGTCTGGAGCTGAAGGTCCCTGACTGCTTTCCTGTCCCCTGTGAGCTGTGGAGGACCAGGGAAGGGACAGGTTTGGTGCTCTTGTTCTTCCTGCTTGGCCCGACCTGGGCTCTGATCTCCAGGAGGAACTGATGGGTTCACGAGCTCTCTGATGGTTCTTTTTTCCTCTAAAAACCCAGCTCCTGTGTCTAGGGTCCCAGGGGCATTGGGATCATAGGAAAATCCCAGCTTTTAGTGAAGGACAGTCCAACCCTCATGTGAGGCGGCCACGGTTCAGGGCTGGGGGTTTCATGTTGGCCAGCCCAGCTCCCAGTGACCACTGTGTCCATTCCCACCCTACCTGAGCATCTCCTGGGCTGTCCTAGAGCCCAGCTCAGGCTTTCCAGAGGACTGAGGTACAGGGAAATAAAGCTCAGATTGCAGCAGTTCCCAAAATCCTCCAGGGTTCTGGAGTGAGGATTGCTCAGGGTGAGGCTGTCAGGTGTGGCTGGGTCCCTCAGGTCAGTAGAAGCACTGACCATCCATCCTTCAAGCTCCAGAGTTTTCTTTCAAGCTGTTCAACAGTGGAGGCAAGTGAAACAGCCCAGCTCCCCCTGCCCAGGATTGGCCATGGGCAGAGGGACAGACAAGTGTGGTCATCCCTGTCCCTTCCAACAGAGGGATCTGAGCAGTGAAAAGCCTGGTTTGAGCAGGGGAGGAGGGAAAGCCTCCTAGGAGGGTGAGGGAGTTGGAGACACTAAGCTGGAGCTGCAGTCCTGACCAGGAGAGCAATCCCTGGTGCCAGGCTGTGGCTTCCTCCTGGATCACCCAGGTTCTCCTGCTGAGTCCTGGCTTTGCTTCTTCCCCCTTCAGGGTGTTCCTCCAAGACCCCACAGCACAGCACATGCCATCCTGCTGGAGCTGGAGGGGGAGAAATCCAGGATCAGAGATGGGGGCTCACATCTGCTGCTTATTTTGTGGACCTGCAGCCCCTGCATTGCAGATTTCTGTTGGGTGCCCTCCTCCAGTGACTCCTCCATTCACTTTTCAGCCTGTGGCTCTTGTACCCTTTCCTTTGTCATTGCTTTGCCTCCACCTTCAGCTCTCTCTGCTGTTTCTCTGCCCTCTGTCCCCTCCCCAGCAGGGAAGGGCTGGATGCTTTGTTCAGGTTTGGGCCAGGGATTCCCTTCCTTGGAGCTGGCTCAGCACGTCTCTGCAGGGAACATCTGCTTGGCTGCATCTCTTCCCATGAAAAAAATCCCCCCCTTTGCCTCCCTTTCCTTCTGGAACCATCCACTCCACATCACAGATCTTCCTGGATAAAGCAGCAGAAAGCTCTATGAAAGCAGGTCTGGTGTGTCAGGATCCCTGGCCAGTGTTCCCTGGGATAGTTCAGGGAAAAGGCTCCAACCCTGCCTCTTGCCACAGGTGAAGGAACATCCATCGGTGTTGGAGCATGATTTTTATTTCCAGCTTTGCTTTGGAAAGGCTTTGCTGACACCCAAGGAGTGCTTTGAGGCCCTGGTTTAAATCTGGGGAGCCTGGGGCTGTTCCAGCCCCTGAAGCCAGAGCTGAGGTGTCACAGTTCTTGCTGGATAAATGAGCCTGGTGCTTCCAAGCGTATCCCAAACAGAGGTATGACTCTTCTCACTTCCTCAAGCTGTGGTCTGAGAGCATTGGGGAGCAGGAAACAGGAGTTTGGGAGCTCAGAGAGCCCCTGAGGTGCAGGAAACAGAAGTTTGGGAGCGCAGAGATCTCCTGTCAGGATGAGCCAGGCACAGGTATCCAAACCTTCCTGTGCCATCATCTACCCACGGGCTTCTGAGGAGTGAAGAGCCAACGTCGCTGTCCCAAAAAACTCCTTGCAGGGAAGATCTTTCCTAGCTCAGACACCAAATCCCAAGAAGGTCCCAGAGGGAAGGGAGGGCTGCCAGTGAGGTGACAGGTGGCAGTGAGGTAGGGGGGGAGATGTGGCAGGGAATTCTCTTGTCCATCAGGGCACTGGTTCCTGTGATCTGCTCACGGGGTCCTCCCGCAGGACGTGCAGTGACAGCATCTGCTGGGAAATGTCCTTCCCTGGAGGATCCGTGGCAGAGCTGCCAATGGCACAGGGAGGGTTTGCAGGGAGAGGAGGCTTTGTCAGGGCTGCCCTCATGGTCATGGCTCAGGAAGGAGCTGGAGAGGGGATGGGGAAATGGGGTGAGTCCTTCCGCCACCCAAAGACCAGGGTGTCACCACTGTGTCCTGCCCTCCCTGCCACCAGCCCCAGATCCACTGGCTGGGCTCCAGGCTGTCCCCAGCCCTGGGTTCCTGCTCTTCCCGTGTGTTGGCCGTGACCTTGAGGACAACAGAACACTTTTCATGACAGTACCTGTATTTTTCTTTTTTTTTTAATTGTGAATGGGGAGATTGTGTGCAGGTCCTTGTTACACGGGGATGTGTCTTCCATTCAGCCCAGGGCTTCCCTGGCTTTGTCAGATGTCTTTCAATGTTACTGAGAATAAATAAATAAAATAAATAAATAAATCAGATGTATTTATAAAGGAAACAGAAACCTGCTGCTCCAATGCCTTTGTAGGAGTATTTTTAACAAAACATTTTTTCAAAATAAATGTGAATTGTAAAGTTTGAAGCATTTGCTTGTGGCTTTCCTTTCTAGGTGCTCTGTCCAACTTTTCCTCTTCCCAGTAATTCTGCTTGGGTGTAAACATGAAGGTAAAGAAACTAGAGAGATATTGATTACTTAAAAAGGGGAAACATGCCCAGAACTTGTTTAGTGCCTGGTAAATGACTGCCAGATAAACAGATATCATTGTTACCCTGCTTAAACCATTTAGTCTGAATAATTAACCCTCAAGTGTAGCAATAAATTATCTGCTTTGTTTGTCACTAACTTGTTCTTTAGTTGAAATATGCTGCAAATTTATATGTGCACGTGTTTGAGTATTTTAGCTTAGAACTTCAGTGGGTTTTTTTCCTTTTCTTCATTATTCATGGAAGTATCAATGCCCAATGGATTGACAAGCAATTGTAAAGAGGAGAAGGAAATTCAAGGCATTTCAGTGTCTAAGCAACCAACCCCCAGCTTGAACCCTGTGTTGGGAGTAAATCACAGCTGTTTTCATGGGAATCTTGTTCCCTTGACAATCCTGTGTGTAAAAACTAAAAAAAAAACCCTAAAAACCTAAAAAACCTAAAAGAAAAAAAGGAAAAATCATATATGTAAAGGACTATTGTAAATGAGTGAAAGGATCAAGTCCTATGGAAATGCATTTGATTTTATTTTAATTACCACAAATTCTTCTCTGCAGTCATCTTTACACCCTAAAAGAGCCCCCATCAAGAGAATGAGGTGTAGCTCAGACAACTGAAATAAATAATGCAGTGAACAGTCTGCACAGACCATTGGCTGTCATAATCCAACATTCAGCTGCAATAAAGAGTTCAACTCATAAGAAGAGAACATCAATAATTCAGTTCATAGTCACAGATCTGCGCGTCTGCTTCTGTCACCCTCCTACTTCTTTTCCAAAGGAAAAAGGAATTTCTGTGTGGATTTGTCAGGAGAAGCTTGAGTTTGATGTTTGTAACTGAGGCAAATATTTCTGCAGTTTTAAGGCACTTCTGTACAGCTGGAGCTGGGGAGCAGGAGCTGGGGGACCTCCTGGATCTTTGGGTATCTTGTTTTGGAAAGTGTCTGCCAGGGAAAGCTGGAGCTTCCCTTGGAATGGAGAATGTAAACCCCCTCCCTCTAAATTATTATAATTTTGAAATTAGGGGCTTTTAGGCAAAGATATGGGAATAGGAATGACAGTTCTTTACTAGGAATATTAAAAATAAAAATGTTGTAGTACCAAAAAATAGCAAACAAACAAAAAGCACTGACAGAGTCAGAACACAACCTGACACCCTGTTGGTCAGGGTGTTGGGAGCAGTCCAAATAAATTCTCCCGCAGTGACAGATGTGGTTCTGTTGGAGCAGAGATGATCCTGTAGAAAGGTCCAGAAGTGGTGAGATGGGTCTGTTCTTCCACTGGGAGTGCAGTGCACACAGGCTGTGCTGGGCTCTGAATCCCAGGGTTTATCCAGGTGGAAATGCTGGGCTTCTCCCCTGGGTGCAGCATCTCCCATGGATGATGGAATTGGATCAGCCCTGCAGGGAGCCTCGATGGCCCCTGGACAGCAGAGATCCCCTGGAGGGAGGATGGGTCCTGGAAGGGATAAAGAACCCTGCCACAGCTGGTTTAACAGCTGGCCATTAACAGGAGACACCCCTCCCCTCCCCCCTCCCCCCATGGAGTTATGAGGAATGGGTCATAGAAGAGAAAAACACCTCCCCAGCCAGCCCCAATCATTGGATTGTCTTGTGCAGGATCAGGACCTGGGCCCTGGGATCCTTGTGTGTCCATTCCAGCTCTGAAGATTCCAGGATCCCGTGGTTCCGTGACACTGGGGAGGGGATTTGCTGCTGTCCAGATGTGAAACCGGTCTTGTCTGGGCTATTTCCAGACTGCTTCATTGCTCTCAGAGCAAACCATTAAAAATAAAATCTCTGCTGGATGGGTCTGGTGTAAAAACTTAAGCTTCCCATGCTGTAAGGTTTTCCTTTCCTGTTCTAGGAGGGGAGGGTGACAGCACAGTGCTGTTCTGGCCCCTACCATCCATGCCCTGCTTTGAAGAGCAGCTGGTGCCAACAGAAGCCCCAAATCTCCCCCAAAGCTTCTCTGCTACACCCCAGGAAGGCTCAGCAGTGAGTGCTGAGTAGCTGAGAATTCCCTCCCATCATTCTGATGCAAGTCGGGCAGAACTCAGTGGGAATCAGTGGAATAACACTGAGAGGAAACTGCTGCGTAATCAGAACCTATCCTGGGAGTGCAGGGCTGCAGTTTCCAGAAGTTACAGAGACCTAAAGAGTGAATTTGAAGGAGATCCAGCTCTAGGTCTCAGCAATCCCTGTTTGAGACCCACATGTGAGCTCAGGCCCCAAAGAGCCAAATCATGATCCCCAAAACTGTGCAGTCTTGAAAGCACCTGGATTTCTGCCCCAGGAGAGCCTTGATTTGCTGGACTGCAGCTCCACCCAGTACAGAGCCTGGTGGCCAGGGATGCGTTGCTGGGGTCAGTTTTACTTTTCATAATCAACCCCACCCTGAGGGTCAGCCTTCAGCTTGGAGAGGTTTTCCTGAACTCCTGACTGAGTTTCTCTTCCCAGTCACTGGTGAACCCTCGGTGTCCTGGTATTTGTGCAGAGACATGGAATCCTAGAATAATCATGGAATCAGAGCATGCCAGAATGGTTTGGGATGGAAAGGAACCTTGGAGCTCATCTTGTTCCACCCCATGCCATGGGCAGGGACATCTTCCACTATCCCAGGTTGCTCCAAGCCCCATCCAGCCTGGTCTTGGACACTTCCAGGGATGGGGAAGCCACCCTCTCACTGGGCACCTCTCTCAGTGCTTTCCCACTTCCCCAGTTCCCTGAAAACATCCCAGCAATGCTCCTGGTGGGTTTCCCAGGCCCCCTGTTCCACAAATGCAGTGGCTGATGCTCTCTGTGACATCAGTTCCTGCCAGGTCAAGGTTTTCACAGCCTCATTCAGGTCCTCTCTGTGCAAAAGGAAGTGTGGGAGCTCAGTTCTGTTTTGGAACTCTTGGCTCTGAATTTACACCAATATCTGCAGTTCTGGGTAGCAGAAACGATTCCTCCCTTGCTGGCAGATGCATCATCCCGACTGAATATTTTATGTTTGCTTACCCATTTCGCTCCTTTGGGTTTGTATGGAATATTTTTCTCTCTGATTTCATGTCAGCATTCCTTTAATTTACTGCTGAAAGTAACGATTCCTGTGTTGTTTGGCCGATAAATATCCTTTCTGGTGTGTTTGTGTCTTACACTGCCTCAGACCCTGCATGAAAATTTAATTTCTCTTTGCTTAGCCCTGGGTTTGCTTTCTCCCTCGGCACAATGCAGTGAAGTCTTTGTAGCTCTGCTCGTTCACAGAGCATTGATGTCAACTTCCCATGCAATTTCCTGCCTGTTTGTATGCCTCTGCCTGTTTTTTTCCTTATCTGGTGCTAGTCAGAGCTGTAAAAAAAAAAATATGTCTGCCTTTTTGGAATGTGCTGGTGTCATAAATATATAAAATCTGATATTTTGAGGCACTGCTTCTATTGTGCTTCCTTTCCTTGGCTTCTTCTGCTCTGCAGACTCCTGTATAATAGTTGATTTTCCAATGATTATTAGATACAAGGCATTTTTTTCTTAAGGCATTTTATCCATTGTCTGCAGTGTTCCTTCTTTGCATATTTATCTCCCCTCTTGTACATTTTCTTATTTGTGTTTCACAGTTTTGACACTTTTTTTTGCTGCACAGTATCCCAGACTGGTTTGGGTTGGAAGGGACCTTAAAGATCATCCAGTGCCACCCCCTGCCATGGCAGGGACACCTTCCACTGTCCCAGATTTTTCCAAGCCCCATCCAGCCTGGCCTTGGGCACTGCCAGGGATCCAGGGGCAGCCACAGCTGCTCTGGACACCCTGTGCCAGGGCCTCCCCACCCTCAGAGGAATAGGAATTCCTTCCCAACATCCCACATTTTCATCTTTTCTCCAGTTCACTCTGGGTCTGCACGCCTTCATTTTGTGCTTACCAGCCTCTGTCATCCCTCTGCCACCAAGAGAAGCCAGTGAGCAGCTTGGTTCTTCTCATCAAGGCCTTGTTTGTTTTCATCAAGGCTACTTTATCCTTTATTCTTTGGTTTCTGGGCATTCAGCAGCCAAATCAAATACAAGGAGCATCTTGGCTCATGGCTGGGCTATTCCCACCACGAGCTCACCCTTTTGGTGATGTTTTTGCTCAGGGACACACCAAGCCCACGTGAATTTCCTACAGCAGCTTTAGGAGCTGTAACTCCTTTCCAGTGCACTTCTAGTGACAAAACACAACAAAAGCTTTGATTCCTGAGATCTTCCCAGGCACAACTGCAAGGGAATCTGCAATTCCCATGTGCTGAATATGAATTCCCACATGTTCCCAGGCACCCCAGTGCTGCGAGACCGGGGCAGTCGTGGCTCAGTGCGGGTGGGTCTGGGAGCCCAAATGGGGACAGCCCCCCTCCCTGGGGTGTGTGATGGGTTTTGATTCTTTTTTTCCTTTACCAAGGTCATGATAAAGACACATGAAATGCCAAGCTCGAGTTGGGACTTGGAATGTTTACCTATTTACAGGAATGTTTATTATCTCTTACCTATTTACAGGAATGTTTATTATCTCTTACCTATTTACAGTATTTGCAGACTCACATGCCATGAGCTCTTTAAAAACAAAGGTAAAATGGAGGAGTTCTGACTCTGTCTAAGGTTATTTAAGAGATTTTTACCCAATAACAAGATGACACCTATATTATTTATGCTTTTGACCCAATAATGACTACCCAAGGTCTAAAATGCAGACTTTCTTCACCCAATTACAGAAAACCACCCAAACCCATGACGAAGAAGGAAGAAGAAGCCAAAGAAGAGGGACTTAGACAACACCTAAAGCCCTCCATCCTGACTCACATGTATCACTACACACTAAAACCCCAAATTCTAAGTTTCTAGGACTCCAACAGGGCTGCAGCACCCCCTCAGAAATGAGCCTTTCCCAACTCCACCCAGAGGCTTCATTCCTTGGCCAGCAGCCTTCTGATAAATAGAGATAAATATTATTCTTTAGAGGGACTCAAATGAAGAATTGTAGTGTTCTATCAAACCTCTTCCTTCCACACTTTCACTGATTGTTAGCACTCAATTTGAACTTTCTTCCTTTTTTTAAATTCCTAGCTAAGCTGTTTCACAGTTCTGACAATTACTAATTTTATTTTCTGTTGTATCAAACTTCTTTTTGTCATCGTTGATGTATATTTATTTCAGTAAGAATTTTAACAGTATTGGTTTGCATTCTCCTCTCTTATTCCTTTATGCCATGCTTTGTTTAACATTTTAATGTCTAAATAAAGTTCTTTCTTGTGATCTTAATGGAAAATCCATCACATTATGAAATGCAGCTCAACTTAAGTGAAGATCCAGGCTCACTACAAGCACAGTAAAATCAAACCACAGCTCTTCGAATTTGTTGATAAAAATCAATTAAAAGTGTATTTCAGGTCAATCTAATACACATAAACTGCCAGGATGAGATAACATAGATAATAGGATGTTGTGGATCTCAATTAATCAGATCAGGCCACATATATGAAAGTGTCATATTTATGGTGGTTAGTACATTATTCATGAGAATTTATGGAGCTGGGAATGCTCTCAATGGGAAGATTTGCAGAGAAGGAAATAAATGCAGTGTCCGTGGTTGTGCAGCAGAAAGGAAATAATCAATTGTCCATTTGCCAAATGAAGGGGAGAGGGCAGGATGCTCAAATCAAAATTATTTTTTTTTTTTGGCTGGGTTTTGTTAGTTTTGTTAAATAAAATAAAAAATAAAACCATGCACACAATCCCTGAGGGATTTAATGAGGCTGAAAATGACCCTTTTTGGTTCCACAAATTCATGTATCCCATGAGTAAGAGCAGAATTGAATAAAAATTCCAAGTGTAATTTCTTCTTCTTGTTTTCCAAATGTAAATATCTTACAGATGTTATTCTGAACCAAAGGTAAGATCATTTCATGTGAAAATGTCACAAGTCACTGGTCTGGCTGGTCAGGCAAATGATTCTCTGTGCAATGGTTGGAGGAGGATTGGTTGGACTTCAAAAAAATCCTGTTTATTTCTGGTTGGAAAGATTCGCCACACAATGTGATTTTTTTTGCTGATTTCCATCCTTCCTGAACTCTTCCTTTTTCCTTTGCAAATGTGTTATTAGCAGCAAATCTGGACACACATGAAGGTGTGTGTGCTGGGGGCGTGTCAATAATTAATAATTGCATTTACTGAGTACAACAAGCCCCCAGTCCTGCCCCCTCCTCCTGCAGTTCTGGGCAAATGTTGTGGGGAAACAAAAGATGAAATTGCCATTGGGAAAAAAAAGCAATGGGGATTTATAGAGAATAAATAATGTCATAAATCCCGGGCTGGTGTAGAAAATGGCAGTGGATTATTACAAAGAAAACAAGCTCTGAACCCTGGTAACAGGCAGCGAGTCTCAGTGAGCTGTGGCATGACAATAAATCCACACAGACAGCACAGCCTGGTGGAGTGAAAATGTGGGAAACCCTTTTGTTCAGATTAAAATGTCCTTTTTATAACTATTTATTGGGGAGGGGGAGGAGAGGAGGAAGATGAAACAATAATTAATTTCTTTCACTGGAAAGATGTACACTTTATTCATTTTTTCACTGGTACATGGAAAGAAGGTTGGAGCTCGCACTTGGTTTTCAATAAACAAAAGCTGTCTAAAACACCTGAAGATAGGAAATAATTATTTGTGTACATTTCTGGTTTTTTCTGCTGCTTTGGTGTCTGAAGGAGATGCTGCACTGACTTTATTTCCTCCCTGACTTAAATTCTGCAACTTTTCAAAGCACCAAAAAAAGTATTGCATTCTATATAACTTAGAAAGAAGCTGGTTTTCCCTCTTGGAAATGTCCTGCTCTGTTGTTTTGCCAGTCTCAATGAGATATAATGATTTAAGGTGTCTTGCTCCTTATATCAAAATACTGTTTATTCAAAGCTCTGTGTCCCCTTTCCCTTGCCTTCTGCTGTCCATCTCTATGCAAGTACAGCATCTCCATTTCAGTACTTTGCTTGTTGTATATCAGCCAGATAATTTTCTAATAGTTTAGTGTTCCACACTGAGCTTCAGCTTTCTTTCTGCTGCATTTGTGTCCTTTTGTATTTCCCATTTTTCCATTGTCTATCTCCATCACGGAGCTGTGAATGTCAGCTGGGTATTCCAGGCTGATTCCGTGAGTGTGCTGGTGGTCCCTCTCCCACAGCAGATCCTTCTCAGAGCTGCCTGGTCTGACTGACACAAAGCTCGTGATAAAGGAGGGGTTTGATGACCCCACACAACTTCTGATCACATCCTCAAGCCAGCACATTGATACTCCCACAGGAAACACTGCCTGGAGCTGTTCCCTGCCCCTTTTGCAGACACTCAGCCTCTGAAAGCTGTGAGGTGGTGGAATATTCCCAGAGAGTGGAATATTCACACCTGGTGGCTAAGAGTTCCATGTTATCTTTTATGTTCCCCATCCAGATATATTTTGACAAGACTTGGGAGCTGGGTCTGGCTACAAGACAGCAACGTGGGGCTGTGTCCAGCTGGGACAGATTCTTTCCTCCTTTCCCTGTCCCCCTGTATTCCCACACAGGTTCATGGGAGGGAAGTTGTTGTACAAAGAGCAAATGTGCATTTTCAGCAGCAAGGGTAGGAGCTGTTGTTGGCAGTGGGTACATGGAAGCAGGGAAGGGGTCCCTCACCAAAGAGTGCAGGCAGCAGTACAGAAATGGGGGCGCAGTAATTTCAGCTTCCTTCAAGTCCCATGTGATGGTGCTTTACCAAATTATTTACCATGTGTGTGTTTGAAAGGAATAGAGGAGTCTTTCTAGGGATTGAAGACTAAGAAGCCTTTGGCTCTCTTCAAATTAACATCTCCCACAGTCTGTTTTGGACTTGAGGCTGTCAGAGTAATCTCAGCCTTAGTGCAAGACCATGGCCACAACCTTCTGGCCTTTCCTCAGCCTCCCTAGCGCTGTCTGTGACTGGAACCTCTGCCCTGCTGTGGTGTCTGTGATGCAGGATTACAGAGGGGTTCGAGTTGGAAGGGACCTTAAAGATCATCATTCCCATTCCATCCACGGCCTTGTGGGCAGCAGTTTTGTCTGGGAGTCTCTAGAGTCTCCCACCACAGACAGCACTGGGCCTGCGAGCCTGAATTTCTTCCTTGCTTGCATTGTAGCTCATTCCTGACGGAATTCCTGGGACAGCAGTGGAAGTGCTCCAGAGAATTTCCTTTGCACAGGGACTGGCAGCAGCAGCTGCTGGACACCCAACGTTGTCTGTGGTGGGAGACTTTGGAGCCTCTCAGACAAAACTGCTGCCGGGATGTGTCCCACGGGGCCATGGATGGAATGGGAATGATGATCTTTGAGGTGCCCTCAAACCACTCTGTGATTCTGCACCATGGAGAGCGCAGCGGGGCAGAGATTCCGGACACAGACACAGCTCCAGGGAGGATGAGGGGAGCACAGGAGGATGCTGACCGTGCACTGGCCTTGCACTGAGGATCAGATGACCCTGACAGCCTCAAGTCAAGAATAGACAGTGGGAGATGTTACTTTGAAGAGCATGAAAGGCTTCCAAGTCTTTAATCCCAAGAGAGGGTTGGGGTTTCTCCCACCCACTTCCTCCTGCTGCTCCTACCAGGAAGATTTTGTGCTTATTTTCCATCTACTGCTTTAGACAAAGAGTACACACCCGCTGCTCTGTACAAAAGGTAGGAAAACCCAATGTTTGGTGATTCCAGTGGATTTTTCCACCCAACTTGTGTTGGGAAAAACATTTCAGGAAAATAAAACCACAACAAATCAAGGTCACAGGAGAGCTCGCCAATTCAAACTGCTCAGTGGCCTGGATTTATGATTTTTTTTCTTTTCCAATTAACTTCACCTTCCCTAAGTGGGGATTTCACACCCCTTGTGTTAAGTAAATTGGTGTCTGGATTTTTATGAGCTTTGGCAGGAAAAAGTATCCAGTCAACCAAGAAAAATCCCGGGCTTTTGGATGGGGGTACCCAGGATTTCAGGCTCACATTTGAACCAAAGGAATGTTTGTGAGACACTCTTTGATGAGTAAAGACAATCACTTTGATGCAATTTATAATTAAATATTGTTGTGTATCTCCGTTCTTCCAGAACCTCCCCCTGCCACTAGAGTTTCATGGGGGTTATTTATGCATCGGTGATATATTCTGAATGCCTCACTAACATTGACGGATATTACACTTGATGTTTTTCCTTATGTCCCTTTGGTGGTGCAAATGTGAGAAAGGGCAATGAACTTTCGATGACTCTCTTGCGAAAAAAAAAAAAAAAAGATTTTTTCCATCGGGTTCAAAAGTTCAGCGCGTCAAAAGAAATCATCTTCCTGGCGCCATTGCGCGAGGGGCGGACGAATTTTGGGGAGGTTTTTTATCTTATGGCGAGAGATAATTATTCTGGGGTGCAAGTTTGGTAATTTTCACCGCCAGCTGGCCTTCGCACGACTGTGTTGATAAATTATTTGTCGCGGTTTTTATCGTCCTCCGTGAGCCGCGGGGTGGGTTTGCCGCCATGCCCGGAGTCGCTTGCGTTGAAGGACAAAGAGCTCTTGGTGCGCCATTCATCGCGGTAAGAGCGCCTCGGGGTCCCTCAGCCTGCGCTTTGCTGAGGTTGGTAGAGTCAAAAAAACAAGGTCTTTGCATTGACAGCAGCGGGCGTGATGGGGAGGAAGCATGGAGAAAGAGCACGGCGAGAAATCCCAACAGTTCCGTGCCTCTCTGCAAATTCTTACTGAACTCGGGGCTTGGGCCTTTCCAAAGGCAGCGTTTCCTCAAAGCACACTCATCAGGAGGAACTGAAGAGCAATTATGTCTAAAAATAAATGTGTTGGCAGCAAAAGTCCGTTCTGGATGAAAGCCATCATTTTGGGTGGCCAAATAAAACCCCAACCAGCTTCTGTGCGTGGGGAGAAATAAAACCCAACAAAAAACCCAAATGCCAACTGCAGTGTAGTTAATAGGATCAGCTTTTTATAGAAGGTAGCTTCTCTGGACGATGGGCCATGGACTTAAAGAGAATCCCAGAATCCCAGAATCCCAGAATCACGGAATCACGGAATCACAAAATCACAAAATCACAGAATCACAGAATCCCAGAATCACAGAATCACAGAATCACAGAATCCCCAACCAGTTTGAGTTGGAAAGGAACCTTAAATCCCATCTTGTCCATCCACTGCCAAGGGCAGGGACAACTTCCACTATCCCAGGAGTGGTTCCGGGATATGTGCACCCCCATTGGACTCCCCCACCTGCTTTGCCTTGGGCAGAGGAATCCCACAATCCTATCACAGAATCATAAAATGGTTTGAGTTGGAAGGGACCTTAAAGGTCATTCTTAGCTGGCACTTCCACTCCACCTGCACCATGCCAGGTGAGACAGCTCCTGTCCACAAATCCTCACACGGCCTGGGAGAGCCCTGTGTCCCAGTTCTTTGCAGTATAGGAAAAACTTGATCTTCTCCATCACACCACCAGTCAAACCACTCATCTAGGACTGCATGAACTCAGCGGAAAAATTTAGACGGGAATCTTTGGCTTCAGGAGACAAGATTTCTCTGGGATGTTCTCTGTTATGGCTGAGCAAGGCATTTCACAAGTGTATCCACAAGTGGTGTGTGGAGACAGCTGTCTGTTTGCATCCCTGGCACATTTGGGAAAGCTTTTTCTGGGAGATAGGTTCAGCTGCTGGTGGTACCACACTGGCTCAGCAGAGAAGCAGATTGCCTTTGTTTGGAAAGTGGGAAAGTCACTCCCAACACTCGCTGAGACATTTGCAAAACGATTGTGCTCATCTTCCTAAACTGAGCTTTGAAGGGTTTTTGGCTGGAATGAGCCAGTGGCAGGGAATGTGAGTGCCAGTGAGGGAGATGGAGTTTAAATTTTTGAGCAGCAGAGTAACTGGGCCAAAAAAAAACAACCCCAAAAAACAAACCAAAACAAAAATATTTTGAAGGTTGCATTTGCCGGCACTGAAGTTTAGCAGTTTCAGAGCAATCTTTGTTGGTTGCTGTTCAGGGGCCAGCTCTGTCCCGGGTCATTTTTTTTCTTCTTGGTTAGTGCTCCATGACTGATGAGGATCTCGGTAAAACATAAATTGATTTGCTTGGCTTTCATGGTCACCTCTGGACTGTAATTACTCAGGCAGGAAAAATTAATTAGTCCAGTGTGGGCCGACTGCTGCTCTCCAAGTGCTGCTGAATCTTAATTGGAGAGCTCCAGAGAAAGGTGCTGATTCACACCATGGCACAATGGGGTGGGGATTTTTCCAGGGACAGAGGGTGGAGGGGTGAAGGGGGCTGAAGGTCAAGAGGAGATGTGGTGTCTGCACCACCATCAGCAGCTGGACTTTCTTTTCTTTCCTCAGCTGTGATAACGAGCCTGTTAAAGCCAATTTGCCTCTTTCAAACAGCAGCTGAAACAAGACTATGGATTTGGCCATAAAATATCTGCATCTTTCTGGATCTTCCTGGATCTTCCTGGAGAATGCGAAGCTCACTAGGAAAAAATAAACCAGGACAATTCAGTGGGAGTTGATCTCTGAGGCACAGCAGTGATTAATCTTGTATCAATTTCCATGATCATGCCATTTGTGAGGATGGTGTAGCACTGACATCTCTTAGAATCCCAGAATCCCAGAATGATTTGGGTTGGAAGGGACCTTAAAGTCCATCTCATTCCACCCCTGCCATGGGCAAGGACACCTTCCACTATTCCAGGGTGCTCCAGCCTGGCCTTGGGCACTGCCAGGGATCCAGGGGCAGCCAGAGCTTCTCTGGGCACCCTGTGCCAGGGCCTGCCCACCCTCACAGAGAGGAAGTCCTTCCCAATATCCCATCTAACCCTGCCCTTTATCAGCATAAAGCCATTTCCCCTTGAATGGCTTTTGAGACTCACTCTGCTGTGGTTGGGACCGTGCAGACATGAGCTGCTGGCACAAACACCCAAAGGGTCATGACGAGCTCATGGCAATGAAAATGGCTTTGCTGTTGCTGAATTATTTTCATTTTAGCATCTGTCTGCTCCTCTCTGTTCCACAATTGTTTGGTGCAATCTGAAGGTCGCCTTTAGCTGTGCAGTGAAAGAAATACTGAAGGTGCTGGTTTGTGGAGGACCAAACAGTGAAACATTGCTCAGCCCTCATTTGAAAACTGGTGTGGGAGACTGCCTGAGAAAAACACAGGGAAATTAAATTCAGCAAAAACAGTTTTCCAAACAGTTTTCAACAATTACTGCAGCTTGGCTGTGGGCTTGTTTCACTTCCCTGGTGTTCCTACCCAACAGCAAGCATCAGCACAGTGAGAGCCAAACAGGATTTTCTCACAGCAGATCAGCCCTGCTCACAGATTTGCTAATTAAATGAAGTCTCGTTAGCAAAAAATCCTTTACTAAGCTCTAAATATTTCCATTTTGGGTTTTGTTTAGGAGGATCTGGGGCTTGCTGCACTAAATCTCCAGTGAGGAACGTGGTGCACCCCTGCCCAGGTTCACGATCATGGCACAGAGCCTGGCATGTTGCTCATTAGTGCAGCAGACACCTACATCACCTTTACTGCTCCTGTTCACTCAGAAATTTATTGCCTCAGAAGCACAGTTTTATTGAGAAAAGATAGAAATCCACATCTAATTTACTGCTCCCAGGCTGACTGCTCAGGCTGCAATAGGTAACAGGGCTTGAGTCCCTCCACATTAAAGTAATTGCCAAGTGGGAGGAGGGGGTCACTCCTGGTTTGTCATTGCCAACATTTCTGAACTTCAAATCATAATCATTTTAATCCAGAGACCAAGGCTACCCCTGGCTGCCCATTTGCAGTTCAAATCTCCCACCAGAGCCTTACATTTTCCAAATGAGAATGTATCTTCAGCTAACCAGTGTCACCGTATCTTCCTCCTCTGCCCACTCCTTTTGAAGGTGGGGAAAAAAAAGCTTAAAATTCAGCAAAACCCTGAGAAAATGAGAAAAAGCCCTGAAAATGTAGGTGTGGTTTGATACACATCAGTTCAACATGCTGTTCTTTCCAGGTAAGGATCAATATTCCAGAAAATATTGGGCAGGAAGAATGAAGCTTGGAGACAACACTCTAAAAGAGACCTGGGAGGCAGTAGTGGGTCTGAAGGTGCATGAACACATTGCTGCTGGAAGAGAACACAGTAGAAAAAAACATTTATAAATCATAGAATCATGGAATCATAGAATCCCACAGTGGTTTGGGTTGGAAAAGAACTTAAAATCCATCTCATTCCACCCCCAGCCATGGGCAGGGACATCTTCCACTGTCCCAGGGTGCTCCAAGCCCTGTCCAGCCTGGCCTTGGACACTTCCAGGGATCCAGGGCAGCCACAGCTTCTCTGGGCAAACATCTCTCTGCTTTTCTGTCAGAAAGGGCAGGATCACAGTGGGAATAATACTGCAGGTTTGGAGAGCTGGGGGAGAGGCAGAGCAGTTGGATAGAGAGCTACGAGGGGGGAAAAAAGGATTTGAGATGCTTATCCAGAGGAAGAGCTGATTTACACAGATAGCCTTGGTTCCAAACCCATTATGGGTAGGACAGAAACGACTCAGTTTCATTTGCATAACAGGATTTAGGTCAGAGTCAGCAGGGAGATTGTGGAATATTCTGATGTAGAGATTAGATGAATATTTATCTGAGAGATGAATGTGCAGAGCTGCACCAACAGGCCACAGATCCTCACAAATTCCTGCTCTCTGATTCTGGGGCTCACCAATCCCTTGTAGGCTGGAACAGAAGCCCTGGGGAGGCCTGGGCTTGGCTGCTGCCATGGATGTGTTGGTTTGGCTTTGCCTTTTGCCAGTGACCTTCAGCTTCATCCCTGAGCAAAGTCCGTCATTCCTACAGGACAATTTTCCAGGCAAGCTGGTGTTACTTGGGCATCACCCACATACTAAAACTCTTCTCTTGTCAGGGGGGATCCACCCATATTTCATCTGACAGAGATGGGCCCCTTTTCTGTCTTATAATGATCCAGCTGGGTCACCAGATTGACCTCAGCTCTGCTCTGGTTCCATTGTTTGAGTGCCTGAAATTTTTATATGAAAAGGGCTTTTCATTCCAAATCATTTGTGCAGAATAAAACTATTTCTTGAAGAAAAATTCATTATCATTTAAACGCTGTGCTTTTCACAAACTTACTGGTATCTAAAATTGATATTTTAATCAAAGCATTACTAAACATCTATCAAACTAATTTAAATAATTACTGCTTTGCTGTCTTTACAGTAGACACAATTTTCTGTAAGCAAATGCAAATGAGCAGAGTGAATATTTCAAAAATGGTTTTATTAGCTTTAGAAGAAATCTTCCTTAAAATCTGATAGATTGTGTAGAACAAGGAGCATATGTTGGATCCAGTTAATGGAAAGCATTTCATAATCTTGATAAAGAGTAATTTTCCCATCTTTGCCAGTTTCCCTCTTTCTAAAGCATTTTTTACATTAAGGACTTGATAATGGCCTAACCACCTTGTACCTCTTTCTAGTAGATAAAATGCCTCTCTATTATTGTGAGCATTTTCACTCAAACATTTGCTCCTGCTTCGTGACACCAAATGTGACTCAAGAGGGAAAAGCATTTTCTCTGGGTTGATGGGTTGAGCAGAGCAGCTCCTGTAGCAGTTTCACAGCAATAGTGAATTATAAAAGCTTCAGAAAATGCTCCAGTATCAAAATGAATGTTTTTTATTCAATCTTTGCCAGCAGCTTCACCAGGAGCTCTGCTTCCCTGGTATCGTGTGTGTCACAGAGGATGAGTGAGCCACAGGAGTGTGATTCATTAAAAAAGTCACTAATTGTTCCACCTGAGGCAGGTGGGGTCCTGCCTCCACAAAAGGATGAAGGGATGCAGAGGGAAGGGACAACCAAACCATCTGTATCCCCCAAGACACAGGGATTGCAGGATTACTGCCAGGCTCCCTCAAGGAGGAGCTCACGGGATCACAGTGTCATTAAGGCTGGAAAACACCTCAAAGATCATCGAGCACTGCCAGCACCACCACAAAACCACATCCCCAAGTGCCACACACCCTTTGGACTCTTTCAGGGATGGTGACTCCAGAACGGCCCTGGGCAGCCTGTGCCAGTGGCTGACAGTCCTTTCCAAAGAAAAAAATTCTCTAATATTTCATATAAACCTCCCCTGGCACAGCTTGATACTATGTCCTCTCCTCCTGTCCCTGTTCCCTGGGAGCAGAGCCCGACCCCCCCGGCTGTCCCCTCCTGTCAGGAGTTGGGCAGAGCCACAGGGTCCCCCCTGAGCCTTCTTTTCTCCAGAAGCTCCCCCAGCTGCTCCTGGTGCCCCAGACCCTTTCCCAGCCCCATTCCCTTCCCTGGATGCGCTCCAGCTCCTCAATGTCTTTTTCCTGTCATGAGGAGCCCAGAACTGACCCAGGATTTTTTAATTCCAGTCCAAGCTGGCTCATGATCCATCTCCAGTGCCTACTGATACATTCACAGGGTTTACGTTCTGTCTGTCACATCAGCATTTCCCCATGGAGGAATTATGAACACAAGGGACAGAACAGCCTGGTGGAAGGTGTCTCTCCCTGTGGAGTGAGATGGGCTTTAAGGTCCTTCAAACCCAAACCTTTCTGGGATTCTTTAACTGTACAAGAAGTCTTGAATGAGTGTCAGAGCTGGTCGGTCCAATGTTAAAAATAAAAGCCATATGTAAACTATAAATGTTTAAAATTTTGCCATCTTTCTTATACCTGTAGTTTATGCATTTTTCTTTCTTTATTCTTGGCCCTCTATTTTACAGCAACTATGAAAAAAGACAGCCTTGGTTGAGATGCTGCAAGGACATGGGTCTGCTTTGTGCTCCTGAGTGTCACCTCATTCAAAAGGTGACCCATTTCAGAGTGAGATCCAGTTCCTCTGCCAGTCTTGGTAACATTTCCCAGTTTGGTGTCACATTCCAGCCATGAAGCTCAGACTTAATTTTTAGTCTTTGTTCACCATCCCATACTAAAGATATTTCCCTTTGCAGTCAGCTTTGCCCTAAGAGGAGTTTTCTCTGCAGAGATCTCTCCCAGGAGACTTTCCCCCACAAGTCCATGTCCTGTTGGATTCAGAACTGTCTCTGAGCACCACCATTCCCTTCTGTGGTAATTCCCTCTTCAGTGGGAACACTTGCAGACTCCTTTTATTCACTTTCAGCTCCAGAGCCCAAACCCATGGCTAATTTATTAGGATCTCACAGAAAGTGAGAGGGATTTAGTTCATATATGTCCCATGCATGGCAGCACTGATCCTACCAGGAAATGCTGCTCAATTATCCAGAAACAATTTAGCTTTGTTAAATTATCTTGTACTTTATACATTTCTCCCTGCTCCCCTGGCTTTATCGGTTCTTGTTCCATAACTTTGACATCTATCTAAGAGCCTACACTTGTCTGAATCATGCTTCACCCTCTTCTAGACAGAGGTGTTTTATCTGTTACCCCATTATAGGGACTATCTCTGATTTCCGTAACCATTTTCCATGGTCCTCGCTCGATCTGTTGTTCAGACAGTGCTGTTACTGGTCCAGGTAGAAATCAGTGTTTTATTTTTCCCTTGAATCAGGCCAAATTGTGGCTTCTCCTCAGATGACATCAGGTCTCGTGACCCACCCTAATCTATCTGGGATTTCTGTTAATGCCCTTGATATCACCTTGGTGCTGCTGTTAGTTGTGGTAAATATTTTCAGATACAGGGTACAAATGTTTTCAAAATTACAAGATTTTCAGGCTTGGCAACAGGTAACTGCTGATCTATTTTTGTCTCAAGTGTGCAACTGTCCTAATTTTCTCTTGGCTCCCCTTGGTTTCTATGGCTTAAGTGCCATTTACTATCATTAATTTTAATTTCCTATGTGAGGTGGGGTTTTGGTCATTCTAACTTGCTTTTTCAGTTTGTAACCTCTCAAATATTCCTCTTCTCACTGCTCTCTCTCCCTTTTGAATTTTGAATTTTAAGTACCTGTGCCTTCTCTGTTCACAGACCCCAGAGCTGCTTAGTCAGGCTCAATAATTCATTTCCTTAGATTTCAAAGTTTGCCTTTCTAAGCTTCCAAACCTTCATTCTAGACCTACTTTTGCCCAATTTGAAAGTTAAAGTGAGAAAAGGCAGCTCAAGATCACACTTTATTCAAATTTTACTACTTTTATAACCACACAGGAACGAGGTTTAAAGCAGTGTTATACTTGACTTTTGCAAAGAAATCCATCACCTAAAATATCTGAGCCAGTATAAGCAGTAATTACCTTTCAATCCGTTTTTGAGACATTAAAGACTCCCATAATTCCCATCAATGCCCATGCATTTGATAACTGTAGGGGACTAATCAGGATTAGATTGGAGCTGGGGGTACAGAGGCAGCTGTTGAGACCTTCCTGCCCTGTCCAGGCTTCCCCCCTGGCCCTGTTGTGCCATAGCTCAATATTTCATTTCCCCACACTCTTCTTGCTGACACAAGGGACCACTTTCCTCTATCCACTGGTTTCCAGCATCCCTGAGATTCCATTATCTGTGAGCCTTCTGTGGCTCTGTTCCAGCCTTTCATCTGCCACAATCCTGTGCCAGGTGCTGTAGGACGAACCCACTGTGGTCCTTTCCAAAAATGACCCTCTCTGGGGTTCAGAGCAGTGACTGCTGCCACATCATGTGCAGGAGAAGCTCCAAGTGTTCCTCAGAGTTGGGTCTTCCTTACATTGTCACCAAGTGTCACTTTTAACAGTCGTGGGGTGTTGGGTTCAGTTCTCAGCATTGGCTTTTGTGTTGGGGGTCAAATGATGCCTTAAGTTTTAGTTTTCATATTTTTCAGATTTTGTGCTGCCCAGGGGTGCAGCTCTGAGCTCACAGTTAGGGTCACTCAGCTCTTCAGAGTGTGGGTACACAAAACAAATCCTTCTCCTGCTGCACACCAAGGACAACTTCCAGGCCCAAAAGCACAAACAAGGGTGGCTGGAGGGAGGAACAAGAAGGATGGGACCTCACAACCTGAACCTGTAATTGGACAATTAAACCTCAATATGCAGAGTGACCAAAACTTATAAAAATGTAAGATCTCATGACCAGCCAGCCATTTTGCGACCATTCTTAGTCCACCTTGGGTGTAGCCCTGGTCAGACCCTGTCCTGCCCAAGGTGTATCTTGGAGGCCTTTCAATAAATCCCTGCTTTATTCTCCAGCTCTGTCCAGTCTCTGTTTCAGGTCAGCCTTCCAAGGCATCACCAACATCTCCTCAGTCCACACCATGGCCACCGCCTGAGGCCTCGTTCTGCCTCTACCCCCCCGGAAATCAGAGAATCCTGCAAGTCATTAAATGGTTTGAGCTGGAAGGGCTCTAAACTCCATCCAGTTCCACCCCCTGGTGTCATAAATATATAAAATCTGATATTTTGAGGCACTGCTTCTATAGTGCTTCCTTTCCTTGGCTTTTTCTGCTCTGCAGACTCCTGTATAATAGTTGATTTTCCAATGATTATTAGATACAAGGCATTTTTTCGTAAGGCATTTTATCCATTGTCTGCAGTGTTCCTTCTTTGCATATTTATCTCCACTCTTGTACATTTTCTTATTTGCTTTTCACAGTTTTGACACTTTTTTTTGCTGCACAGTATCCCAGACTGGTTTGGGTTGGAAGGGACCTTAAAGATCATCCAGTGCCACCCTGCCACGGACACTTTCCACTACCTCAGGTTGTTCCAAACCCTGTCCAAGCTGGTCTTGGACACTTCCAGGGATCCAGGGGCAGCCACAGCTCCTCTGGGCAGCAGCAGGGCCTCATGGGCTCAGGAGATCATTTTGAGGCCACGGAATCTCCTGGACCCCAAAGGCTCCAGGATGTGAACACGGCAGGGCCTAGTGGGGCCCAGGCAACCTCCAGGAGGTTTGTAGAACCTCACAAAACTCAGGCTGAAGTCTGAAACTGTTGTCTACTGGTGGAATGCAGGAGGCTGCTGTGAGGTTATGGAACCCAGGGGAACCAAGGCCCAAACGTGACACAGAGGAGCCTCAGGGAACCAAGAGACCACGGCGAGGCTTTGGGCCCTCATGGAGCCAAGGCTCCAGTGTGACACCACAGGGGCCCACGCTGAGGCTGTGCAATCTCAAGGAACCAAAATGCTAAAGTGACACATGGGACCCAAAGCCACAGTGAGGGTCTGGAACTGCATGGAACCAAGGCTCTAAATGGACACAGTGGGTGCTCGTGGAACCCGGGAGATGCTGTGAGGTTCTGCTGATTTGGGGAACCAAAGCTCTTCTGTGTCACGGGGAGACCTTAGTGAGGCCATGAAATCTCTGGGAACAAAGGCTCTAATGTGACACTGCACGGCCTCTTGGAACCCAGGAGAGCACTGTGAGGTTGTGGAACACAACAAAACCAGGCCTCTAACATAACTCAGAGGAGCCTCATTGAACCAAAGATACCATAGTGAGGGCATGGAACCTGATGGAAACAATGCTGCAGGGTGATGCAGTGGGACCTTGTGGGGATCAGGAGACCCTGCTGAGGTATTGAACCCTCATGAAAGCAAGGCTCTCATGTGTGCTACTCTCATGAGTGTCAGGGCCTCCCCACCCTCATGAGGAAGGATTTCTCCTCAATATCCCATTTAACTCTGTCCTCTGGCAGTGGGAAGCCATTCCTCCTTGTTCTGGAGCTCCAAGCTCTTGTCCCAAGTCCCTCTTGTGCTCTGTTGGAGCCACTTTAGGCTCTGGAAGAGGCTCTAAAATCTCTTCACTTCTCCACACTTCCCAGCCTTTCCTCACAGGAGGTGTGTTGTGATCATGCTGGTATCTCTCCAACCATCCATCCTCTCTGAAACACAATTTCCATACCTTAAATTGCTGTTGGCTTTAGAACATCATACAAGATTACAGAACTTTTTATCTTTTCATACTCTTCTCACTTGGAACAGGGAAGGATTTTCTTCAGCTTTCTAGCAAAGCTCTGAAATCCTGTGCAATCTTTTGCAATTTCATGGTCTGTTATATTCTTATTTCCAGAGCAGGTCACCATGAATAGTGTCAAAGAACCAGAAACATGACCATGAAAATGGTATTTTGATGTACTGAATGGATATAAGAAATGTTCACCGTTTCCAGTCAGAACTAGGAAAAAAAAAAAAAATCTAAGCCCTAAAATGCCAGAATTATGGCCAAAGATTTAGGAGAATTGTAGGAAAATTGGCTTTTTTTTTTTTTTTTCAAAGCTGGGATGTTGTCCATTCCCCCAGCTGGGTGGGCAGAGCACTGGAGACCTGAATGGTTTCAGCTCACAGCTGAAAGCCTCAATGACTGACAGGGAGCTCTTCTTCCCCCTGTGCCTCGGTTTCTCCTCCCACTCTCCCTGTCCCTTTACATCCCTGTCTCTCAAAGTGGTTTGGACATGCCTATGCAGCACCATCACAATGTGGTTCCAGGCTCCTCCAAGGCATCCCCACCCCACAAACAACGAGCTGTGATCTTGAGTTTAATTCCTACAGTCAAACTGCTGCAGCCCTGCATCATTAGCTGTGCCCTGAAAAAAAAATCACCCTTTTAATCAGTCTGATCTATCAACTGTGCCTTCCGTCACTGTCACTGGAGATCTGACAAGCCCCTCCTTCATGCTGCTTGATTAGAAACACCATGGCAGGCACTGTGACTCCTGGCACTAGGGCAGTGTCTCACCAGGTCTCCTGTGGTCCATCCGTAAAGAGAAGCACGTCTGAAAATCTGCCACCTGTAGAAGGCTTTGTTCCCTCATTGCTGGTTCCCAGGTTGCTCCATTCTCTTGGTTCCCTCTCAGCTGAAGTTTAGTTTGATATGGGTTTGGTTCTGCAATTGTGTTACCTCTCCAGAGAGCACTTGAGGAAGTTACCAGTCTCTTTATCCTATTTAAAATCCTCTTTATCATTTAATAATATTGGGATAATTTCTGATATCAGTCACACAGATGAAGTTCAGACATGAGGCCTGCTGTAAAAACACCACTGCAAAGGGGCAGGAACAGCAGGCACTTCATGCAATCACATAAACTTCTGGTTTCCCTAAATCCCTGTGATTTCAGCCTGCCAGGACCAGTGGGGAAGCAAACTCTGGCCAGACACCAGCACAGAGGTTCAGTGAGGCTGTGGATCTCTGTCACTGGGGGTGGTCAGAACATGACTGGACAAGACTTGAGCAGCAGGATGGGTCTTTAAATACCTGCTCAGAGTATGGGGTCCACAAGATCTCCATGGGTCCTTTCCAGCCCAGGGTTTGTCTATTATTACATGACATAAAAATACATTGACCATTTGTCATCATTCCTGTCTCAGGAAACATCTGACACCTGGGAATGGTTATTACAGTGCTGACAGCCTTCATGGAGAAGGCAGGGGCCTCATATTTACACTACTTTTACTGAAACTTTTCTCAGATATATCTGGGTTTTTTTCCTAATTCTTCCCTGTGAGGGTAGGGAGGCCCTGGCACAGGGTGCCCAGAGCAGCTGTGGCTGCCCCTGGATCCCTGGAAGTGTCCAAGACCAGGTTGGACAGGGCTGGGAGCAGTCTGGGGTAGTGGAAAATGTCCCTACCCATGGCAGGGGTGGGAATGGGATAAAGTTTAAGGTCCCTTCCAAATGAAACCGTTCTGGTATTCTTTTTTGTTGCTTTGGTTCTGTTGCATTTTTTTCCCCAGGAATTCCAAAAACAAAACTTGCACAACACCCACCTGGATGGGATACCTAAAATAATTCAGACTCATTGAGCTTTCATTATTTGCCATAAAAAGTTGCTGTGCTTCAACATCTCACCATCTTTAGGGAAGGTAAAAAGAAACACACAATCTCCTCTTTGAATCCTGCGTTTCTCCATGAGTGACCAGAGTGCAGATAATCACTCATCTTTCCTCCTTTCCCAATATTCAGAATATTCTGTTTGCTTAGCTGAACCCATAAGAAACTGCAGTACCCAGGCATTTTTGTGTGTGTGTCTTTCCACTTTTTAATGCCCTCATTCCCCAGAGCTCCAGAAGCCAGAGTGGGACATCAAACTTAGTGACTGCCATGACTTTTTCTGAGCAGGGATATTCCAGCCCAGAATAGAATCAGGTTGTTGGATCTGGCAGGTGGACTGGGAAAAAAAAATTCCTCCTTGTTCTTATCCTTTTCCAGATAAAATCTCTGTGGTTTGTTCTTGGTTTTGATTTAAAGAGAAGTTTCTTAGGTTGTTTGTGGAAAAGGACCAAGGAAATCTATTTGAAAGTCATGGGTAGTTCAGAGCCTTGTTACAAAGACAGTTGGATGTTTGGTATTTCCTATATTTTAAATTCATGTTTATTGATAATATAACTAACATTGGTTTTAATATTTAATTAAAGACTATTGAAAAAAACTTTTCTTGCCTCTACTCCTCTGGGGAACAAACTTCCATTGCAGTTCTTTGATTTGTATCTTTTAATGAAATCAGTTATTATGACTCATTTCCCTCTCTCCTATACCTGTTTGTTTTCCTTATGTCTTTTATGAAGAACCTTATAAAAAGTGTTTTCAAAATCCAAGGAAATGACACGCACTTGGGTCACCTTGCTCTCGGATTTTATCAACTTTGCCAGGTTAACAAGACACGCTTCTCCCTTCAGCAGCTCTGATGGTTTGACCCAATCAAGCTACTCTGCATTTATCTAAATGTTGGGTTATTTGATTTTTAATTAGACTGTTTCCCTGGGACTGCTGTTCCTGACACCAATGGGCAGCTTTCTAATCTTCTTGGTAATTGCTGCAGGTTTGGATACAAGGACTGATGCAAAGTCCACTGGAAAAGCAGCCTCAGGAACTACTTGAAAACCCGTGTGGAAATATCTTTTGCTCCTGGTTAGCAGCTCCTTTCACAGCTCCATAGCTTTGGTTTTAATGATTGAAAGTTCTTTCAAGGTCAGATTCATCTTTTTGGGAAAAAAACCCAAAACTAAAACCAAAACAAACCAG
Organism: Prinia subflava; assembly: GCF_021018805.1. Lineage (NCBI taxonomy): Eukaryota > Metazoa > Chordata > Aves > Passeriformes > Cisticolidae > Prinia > Prinia subflava. The sequence goes on along the minus strand of NC_086267.1, from coordinate 1,973,763 downwards.
GACAAGAGCAACAAAAAACCTCAAACCAACCAACCAAAAACTCAGACAAAAATACCTGAAACAGTCAACACAGACCTCAAAAAACCCAGAAAGTTCTTCTTGCAAAGAACAATTACATTTTTTTATTATTCCCCCTGTGGACTGGATGACAATTTTCCATGTTCCTCTTCCCTTCCCTCTCTCCAGGTGCACCTTTTGTTTGCACAAGTCTCTTCCTTGTCCTACTTTTTAAAATGCACAGTGGGTTTGGGACTAAATAGCCAAAGAAGGAGACCAAACCCCTGCACACCCAACCAGTCAGGGGATGGATTCAGCTTTCTGTGTGTGGTTTTCCCAACTGGAAGGTTTGCTATCCTGTGCATTTGCTGTCTTCTGGAATTTGCAGGATCAGGGAATCACTGAGGTTGGAAAAGCCCTCTAAGATCAAGTCCAGTGCCCCAGCACTGCCATGGTCACCGTTAAAGGTCCCCAAGTGCCACAGTTACAATTTTTTAGCATCTTCCCGGAGATGGTGACTCCACCACTGCCCTGGGCAGTCTGTGGCAATGCCTGACTACGTTTTCCATGAAAAAATTTTCCTGTTATCCAATCTGAACCTCCTCAGGCACAACTTGGGGCCACTTCCTCTTGTCCTGCCCCTTGTTATCTGGGATGGGCCCTCATCCTAAGAAACGGGACAGGAGCAACATGTGCAGAATACAGATGTTCTATGAACCAAATGATACTTTTCCATTTCCCAGTGCCACAATTTTATGCTTGAAGTTGTGGATAAACAGTCTGAAAACAAAAAAAAAAAGTAGCTGGAGATATTATTTGCATAACTCACTGTGTATGGAACTGTGCAGAACCAGGCACAATGGGCAGCAGGAACAGCTCTGCACTCTCAATTTCTGGCTCAGTTCCATATGTGCCACAATCCAAGCAGGATTTCCTGGCCAGAGGTGTCTGTCTGTGAGGGGCTGCTTTGCTGGATCAGGGGCTCAGCACCACTCTGACAGGCTCAGATGTTGGTGTTCCTCTCATAATCTCTAGTAAGGAAAATCGCAAAGGGATGTTTGGTAGCAGTGGAAAAGGGTGAGGAGCACAGGTTGACCAAGCAAGGGGATTTGTGCAGGAGAGAGGAGCACCACAAGAACGTTCAGAGAAGCTGTTGCTGCCCCATCCCTGGAAGTGTCCAAGGCCAGTGGAAGGTGTCCCTGCCCATGGCAGGGGATGGAATGAGATGAGTTCTGCTGTCCCTGCCAACCCAAATCAGCCTGGGATTCTGTGGCTCTAAGGAGGAGAAGACATTAGGGAAGAAGACAGCCACTGGCCTTAGAGCATAAATTTCCATCTTTCAGTACAGGAATAGGGGGATTGGAGCTCTGGGATCCACAGGGATGTGTTCCACATTTTGCACAAAGTGCTGCAATGGCTTCTCTGGCTTTGGGCTGAGGTTTCTCATCATCTACGATGAGCTGCAAAGACAATTCCTGTGTGGGGCAGGGAAAGGGAACGTGCTAGAAACCCAGTGAGGGCAGGGGGATTGTGCAGGAGTTCCCCACCTCATTCTCTCACTAGACGAGGGCATTCATATTCTCAATTTAAAGGACATTTGGGGGATGGGAAGAACACCATTACTGGAGCTGTGTTTTCTACCAGACCCGCTCACACCTCATGCTGCTTGTGCTTCACTTTACTTTCTTTAACCTCTATGTAGTTAGGTTAAACTAACTAAGTAGTTCTCTATGAGTGTGTCGTGCTTTTCTGTCCTCTTTCCCTGTGTCCAGCACTGATTTTATTGCTCCTTGAGCTTCTTTCTCCATTCCCTCTCCTCCTGCCCCGAGTTTCGCCTCCCTTCCCTGCGGCCGGCCAGCATTGCCTTGATCAGTGAAGTGACAACATGTCACCAACCCCATAAACTGCTGAGCTCCCCAGTGGCCAGAGCAGCTCTGGAGCACAGCTGCAGACCAAGGGGAGACCACCCATGGCTCACATTTGTAAACTGCTTGTCACAGCTCCTCGCTCCCCAGCCTGTGATGCTGCCAACAGCAATCTCATCTCTTAGGCACCCATCCATTTCCTCTCTTCTCAGACCCTCAAGGTATCCAAGTCAAACCAACCCCCTCCATCCTGCCCCATCTGTCTGTCCCACATTCCGCTTTCCTCGGGGCCCATCTTTTCTTTCCAGTAACAGTAGCTCCTGCAGTTTGAGCCCCCACCTCCCAGGGACATGGGCTGAACTATTGAAAAAGACAAGCTCTAAATAACAGGAGGAGGGGGTGATACCTGACAGTCTCTGAGAAGGAGACACTTGGCAGAACAGAAAATTGATAAAGGGGTTTAAGGTCCTCAGTGAAAAATCCACAGCTGCAATCAACAGAGCAAGGAAGTTTTTTGAGTACATTAAAAACCAAAATTCTGGTAATGGCACAGATTCAGTGTGAGGTGAGGACTGCTCAACAAGGATAAAAAGTGTGTGTGTGTCTGTGTGCACATGCATGTTTTGTGCTGTATTTCAGGAAAAAAGCAGCTTAAAGGACACTAAGTCATTGATGAGATTATTGTTGGCAAAGAGGATTGTTTGTCTCTAATAGAGAGTTCTTAGAGAACTGATTTCGAATGAGTAGCCTTGATGGTAGAAAAACTTCCTGCAAGTGATTTTACTGCAAGTAGTAATAAGTTCAGTTTACAAGTTTAGATTTTGGCCAGGTTGGGTGGGGCTCGGAGCAGCCTGAGACAGGGGAAGGTGTCCCTGCCCGTGGCAGGGGTGGAAGAGGATGAGCTTTGATGCCCCTTCCAACCCAAACCAGTCTGGGATTCTATGATTTAAATGTCCAGTTGGCATTTCAAAGTTTAATTCTCCAATAAAAGCTGTGTAGGATTTTCTGCTGGACATCCTTGTGTTCTGCTCTGGGACCAGAGAACTGAAGCCAAGCTGGGTGTTACAGCTCACACCAGTGGTGGGTGAACCACTGGCTGGAGTGGTAATTAATTAACTACACACTGATGAGCAGCTACAGGCAGAAAGGAGCAAATAACATTTGACAAAGTCTAGTGAAAATGTTTTTTATGTAGGCAGACTTACACCTCCGATAAAAAGGAGTGGACACTGGTGTGTTGGTCCCAGTAAGTTGCCAAACTCCTGCCCAGCTGCTCACTCACTGCTCCCTGCAGCAGGAGGGGAGAGGCTTTGGAAGATCAGCAACAAGAAACCTCATAGGTTGAGAAGAAGATGGAAGACCTCTTACCAAAGATCACGGAAATCATGGAATGGTTTGGGTTGGAAGGGACCTCAAAGACCATCAAGGAGGGATGACCCTCACTAGATATGGTTGCTCAGGGCCCCATTGTTGTGGACTAAAGAGACTCAGCTTGGGGAAATTAATTTAGTGCCAAATTATATATAAAAACATAAATATATATATTTTTTAAACATTTTAAATTAATGATTCAGGTAGTGGGAATCAGAAAGGCAAATGTTAACCCACAAAGAGGAATGACCTTTCCTCCTTCCTTTCCTTGGCTGACCTCATTCCAAATCCTGTTCTGCCCTTGTGGTTGCCACCAAAGGTCACACCCAAGCCCTTCACTACAGAACAGGCAGTGCAGGACAGGGTTCAGTCAGGATGTAGAGCAACAAAAATTCTCTCTCATTCTCTTCCTCTGCTCTGGCCCGGCTCCTCCACAGGCTGTGCTTCCTGCCAGGAACCTCCATCTGCTCTAGGGCAGGTCCTGCATGGAGTGTAGAGAGCCTCTGCTCTCCCATGGAGTTCTCCCCATCAAAACCTTGTCACAAACACCCCAAGGACACCTGTTCAAAGGGGGTCTGTCTTTTGAAACAGCAATTTGGGATGCAAGTGGGGGAAAGAGGTTTCTTTTTATGTTTCTGCAATGCTGTTTTGAGGGCACAGAGGAACAAAAAGGTGCTCATGGGTTCATTTGCTGTGGCCCAATTCACAAATTATCCCGAGTCCAGTCTAAATCTGTTTTGATTTCCTGGTACTAGAACCATCCATCAATGCAGACAAGCCTTGTCCACTGTTATTAATGTTCAACTCTTTCTTCCTCCACGCTCATCCCTCATCATGACAACGTTCTTCTGGCTAAATTCACTATGAACTCCTGGTGTGCAGCACTTCCCAAAGTGAGGAGCAGTTCCAGGGATGGAATTTGCAGTGCTGAGCTGGGGGGACCTGCACACACTGGAGTGAAAATGGCAAGCCCAGGCTCAGTGAGCAGGGTTTGTGATGAGGATGATGCTGAGCACAGGGATGTCCACGGGCCTGCACTGGAGATGGCAATGACACAGGTTGTGTGGAGCTTCTTCCACGTGAGTTCACGTGTCTATCCAAGAGCAGCACTTAGGCAACTTGTGAAATTGGGATTTGGAGCATGAAACTTATTCCTATGTTTAGACACTTAGACCTCTGTCTTCTTATAAAACACGTACAGCTGTGTCATATCCTGCAATGAGAGCACCTGCCCGAGAGACAAAGGGCAAATCCTACATCTCTGCTGGGATCTGGAGGGATCCCTACAATTATTTGGGAAAGGGAGAACAGAAGTGTCTCCCCCCAGCACGCTCAGTCTCTGTGAGAAAGGAGCATCAATACGTTGTGTGTGTGGTTTGAAACTGAGCATTAAGTCCACAGGTTATGGAACAACTAGGTGGGAAATCTCTTATGTGGCACCTGCTGGAAAAAAACTGTGCCTTGAGGTTCTGCTCTGACTGTTTGGGTGTTTTAGATCTGACATTTACTGAGTAAGGAAAAAACCACAAAATCCAAAGGGCAGAGACTTGACAACAGATCTCTGGGATGAGCTCAGCTCAGTTCTGTGCTGTAAGGTGAGAGCAAGACACGTTCTGCATTTCCAGATCTGTGCCCAGCAGCACCAGCTCCCCAGTCTGGGTTCAGGGAAGCTGAGAGTGGAGGATGTGCCACAGGATCTCTGTGAGGCTGCTCACCTGTCCAGGGCTGGACTCTGCTGCAGCTCAGAGAGGCTCTGGGCTCCGTGTAGTGAATGAAACCAGGGCTTCAGGGAACCAACACCTGAACCCTGCAGGAGTGGAGGAGACACACAAACACAGTAAGTACATTAAAGTGTCATTTCAGCTCTTAGAGGGTGTCCAAAGGAGGCCACGAGGATGGGGAAAGGTGTAGGAGAAGCCTTGTAAGGAGCAGCTGGAGGAGACTGAGGGGAGACTCATCCCAATTACAACATCCTCTGTGAGGAAGAGGACAGACAGACACTGATCTCTGCTCTGGTGACAGTGACAGCACCCAGGGAATGGCTGGAGCTCTTTCAGGGAGGTTTAGGGTTGGATATTAGGGAAAGGTTCTTCCCCCAGAGGTGCTGGGCACTGCCCAGGCTCCCCAGGGAATGGGCACAGCCCCGAGGCTGCCACAGCTCCAGGAGTGTTTGGACAAGGCTCTGAGGCACAGGGTGAGACTTTTGGGGTGTCTGTGCAGCATCAGAAGCTAGACTCTGATCCCAGTGGATTCCTTCCATTTCAGGACATTCCAGAAGACATTAACAGAAGAAAATGCCTCTGCTCAGCTGTTTTCAGGAAGATTTCTCCTAAAGGTTAATCTTGAGCGAGGTCATGGCATGAATGTAAAATAGGACATTGTGTTTGGATCCATCTGTTGGCTTTTGAACTTCCCTACCTCTCCTCATGCCACAGTGTGGAATAACAATGGAAATTGCCTACTTTCATGTGGAAGGAAATAAACTGAGAATATCTCTGCCCAACTCCAGCCTCGGGTCCAGTCACAGGCTCGGCCATAGTCCCAGCCCCAGTCCCAGTCCCAGTCTCAGTCCCAGTAGTCCTGGTCCCAGCTGCAGAACCAGTCCCCATCCCAGCCCCAATCCAAGTCCCAATCCTAATCCCAGCCCCAGCCCCAGTAGTCCCATTCCCAGTCCCAGTCCCAGCTGCAGAACCAGTCCCAGTCCCAATCCCAGTCCCAGCCCCAGTTCCAGCCCCAGCCCAGCCCCAGCCCCAGCCCCAGTTCCAGTCCCGTCCCAGCCCCAGTCCCAGCCCAGCCCCAGATCCAGCCCAGCCCAGCCCAGTCGACCCCAGCCCCAGTTCCAGTCCCGTCCCAGTCCCAGTTCCAGCCCCGTCCCAGCCCCAGTCCCAGCCCAGCCCAGTCCCAGTTCCAGCCCCAGCCCCAGCCCCAGTTCCAGCCCAGCCCCAGTTCCAGCCCAGCCCCAGTCCCAGCCCAGCCCAGTCCCAGTTCCAGCCCCAGTCCCAGTTCCAGCCCAGCCCCAGTTCCAGCCCAGCACCAGTTCCAGCCCAGCCCAGCCCCGGCCCTGGCTCTCTCTGCCCCATCCTGGTTGCTCTAAAGGCTCCTCACAGGCGCTGCCTCAGCACTGTGACTTTATGAATGTGACACATCACTCAATAGCGTTGACCAAGAGCCACTCTGTTGCCATGGCAACTGCATCCTTAGCCCAATTCCTTGGGCTCCTCAGGACCATTTGATATTCACCTTGACACCTTCGCAGAGACCTTGGGGAAGCACATTGAGTGTGAGAACCCCTCGTACTCCTGGGCCAAGGTGATTCCTCCCCAGCCATGCCCATGGTCCCAGTGCAGGAGAGGGGCCCCCAGCCCTGACTCCCTCCATCCCCCCTTCCCTCTCTCCCTCCATGGCTGATGAGCTGCAAAGCCAGTCCTGAGAAGAGCCTGTCTTCTCTCTGATCAGAAATGCTGAATTCTCAGAGCTCTGCCCAGGCTCCTGCTGGAATATTGACCCCAGCCCACATGATTTCCCTGTATTCTGAGCCCTGCATGTGACTGGCTCTCCTTACTTTGAGCATTCCTTCTTTCTTGTTCAATTAGTCTTTTTTACCTCGTTTTCTGGGCTAGGCATTAAGTTTTCTGATTCTCTGTCCTTCCCAGGGAATTCTTCTGGTAACTTTTCCTTACACTCTGCCCTCTGCTCCTGTGTGTGTCTCCACTGGCTGATCCACTGCCCGCGCTGTCTCAGTTCCCTAATTCCTGCCAGCTTACAGGACTGGCAATTCCCTACCCTGCTGCTGGATCCTGTCCCTGGCTCCTTACACCCCTCACAGAAGGATCACAGGGAATCATAAGGGTAAAAAAAAGAGCTTTAATAACAGGCAAGATGCTCAGTCAGGCAAATTGTGGCCATCCTGTGCAGGCCCAGAAGCTGGACTTGATCCTTATGAGCTGCTCCAGTTTAGGATATTCCAAATTTGATGATTCTAACCTTTCAGGGGACATGGTCAGTGGGAATGAAGAATAAATTTGTTTACAGCCATTCCCCAGCCTTTTCCAACAGCTATTACTGATGGCACCTGTGCCTTTCTGCTCTATCTCATCCTGCCAGGGGTCTCTCCAACACTCCTGTCTAGGGATAACTTGGGTTTCCCTAATGCTGGAGATTTCCAGAGATCTGCTTCAAAAACCAGTCCCAGAGTGAGTGAGAGCCAGAGCTTTGCTGTAAGACAGAGATACTCTGGAAGGAGAAAGATTTTATGTTGCTAGAAATGTCTTCTTTTGTTAGTGGTGGCCCTGGCAGTGCTGGGATAATGTTTGGACTCAGTGGTCTTAGAGGGCTTTTCCCACCTAAATGATTCTGTGATTCTGTGGAAGATCTCATCCTATTTCCCATCTCCTCCTGATTTGGATGAGAGATCTCCATAAAAAGGCTCTAAACCACACAGAATCTACAGCAGGTCTCAGGAAACTGCAGAAGGGGGGATTAGGTTGGATATTAGAGCAAATTTTATCACAGAAAAGGTGGTCAGGGACTAGCACAGGCTGCCCAGGACAGTGGGGAAGAGTTCAAAAACACGTGGGTGTGGCACTTGGGGACATCACCTAGTGATGGCCTTGGCCGTGCTGGGGGAATGGTTTGACTCCATGATCTTAAAGGACTTTTTCAACTTTAATAATTCCATGATTCTGTGAGAGGCAGAGGAGTTTCTGATCCCAGGTTTGGAGCACAGCACTGACGCCAAACCAGGTTTTTGATTATGCCTTATTTGGAGATTTTGAGTCCTGTGTGCCCAGCAGCCACTCCTTGTTATCTCCTGGAGCAGAAGGATGTTATCCACTTGTTCTCAGCACTCAGGAAACTGGGAAACTGAGGCACAGGACACATGAATAGCACAAAACAGCTCTGTGTTGTCCACACTGCTGTGGAGGAGCTGGATCAGGTGGGGGAATATGGATGGAGGGCAGGGGGTGTTTGATGATTCCCAAGTGCTCCCTCGTGCTCTGGGCTGGTGCTGGGAGAGGAACAATTTAAGCTCAGCACCGAGGAGATGGGGCTGCCCTGAGCTGGCCTCACAGCCAGCCCCTCAGCCTCCTCCTGTGATGTTTGGGCTACTGCAAAGGTTTGCAGTTTTGTGGGAAATAATCAAGGAAACCTTTTTGATAGGAAATGCTATTTGAGCACAAAAATCCAGTTGCTTTTGATGGCGCTCTCCCCAGGAAGGTGTCCGAGGGCAGGAGAGCCTCCTCTGCTCTGTGCCTGTGTCTGCTGAAGCAGCAGGGGTGGCCAGGCTGGAGCTTGTTTTCCAGCTCTGGAGAAGGGAATATACATGAGCTGCTCTGGCAGCAGCCCCTCCACCCTCCCTTCCTGCTGCCAGCCCACTGCTGTTCCCTCTGTTCTCTGCTTCTGAAAGGTTTCCAGCCATGCTGGAGTTTACTCACATTTCACCCGTCCCAGGACTGTGTTCCTGCATCCCCCTGCACAGTGGGACTGTGAATTCCCAACCTGCCAGCAGGGCACTCACAGAGAGCCCAGAACACCCTCCTTGTAGCTGGCACTGTCCTGGCAAAGGGCAGCTCTGCATTTGGGGATCAACCACAGCTTTTTGGTGCTCTTTCACATATTCTCCCCACTGGGCTTTTTCTACAAGTCATTGGGTGTTGTCCCCAGCTCAGCTTGAGTGAGGCACAGAGCCAAGCCCTGACACCAGAGAACTCCAGTTTTAGGGGGATGTCTTAAATCCAGGCAGACAAGAATTTAAGCCACGTTTGTGCTTACAACTAGCAGGTTGTGGCACCCCCACACTCCCCATGGCACTGCTGTGACTCCCATCCCACAAAATTCACTTTCCTGGATCATAGAAACATAGAATCATGGAATGGTTTGCATTGGAAGGGACCTTAAAGCTCATTTTGTTCTACCCCCCTGCCATGGGCAGGGACACCTGCCACTACCCCAGGCTGCTCCAAGCCCTGTCCAACCTGGCCTTGGACATTTCCAGGGATCCAGGGGCAGCCACAGCTGCTCTGGGCACCCTGTGCCAGGGCCTGCCCATCCTCACAGGGAGGAATTTCTTCCCAATATCCATCTAACCCTGCCCTCTGGCAGAGGGAAGCCATTCCCCCTCATCCTATCAATACGTGCCCCTGTCCCCAGTCCCTCTCCAGTCTCTTGTTCCTTCGCAGACCCTGAGGACAGGAAAGTGCCTGTTCTTGCTCCACGCTGTCCATGGCAGGTGGGGATGGACCCTAGCACGGAGCCCTGGCAGGGATCAGCCTGAGGAAACCCTTTGCTGACAGTTTTATGGACTCTGCAAACTGCATCCACAGGGTGAGACCACTGGGAATGGCAGCAACAGAGGGACCACAACAGCCACAGGCAGGAGGGGCAGATCAGTGCTTGGCCTCTGCCCTGGAAAAGGAAGGTCTGGATGGGCTGGGAAACTCCTGCCAAACCCTTCTCTAGTGGTTCATCACTTTTGAAATACTGTGTACCTCTGAGAACATTTGATCTCCTCTGATACCAGGAGGTTGTCAGGAGCCATTGCTGGGTTTGGGGGCGGGTGTTGAGCAGGGAGGAAAGCAGGCTGGGAGCCCCGAGGTGTCTCTGTGCTGGGACCAGTTTGGGCTGGGATGAGATGTGAGATTGGGATGTGCTGTCGCAGGTCTTGATCCCCGGCCAAGACAAGTTGTGAGCAGTTGCTCAAGGGCGTATTTGAACAAACAGAGCCAGTCTGGGTTCAGACCAGTCTGAACCTCTGGGGCTGTACTTGGAGGCCCAGAGGCCGTGTTCCTGCAGGTGGGAACAGCAGGATGCTGGAGGCAGTTTGTGATGAGCAAAGGAGGTGATAACATCCCCCCACACCCTGAAAGCTTGAGGACACTGCTCTGCTCTCACACCAGATCCAGCAATGCTCACAACCTTAGAGATATCTGATTTTAAATGCAGACCCTTCAGGCAGACTCTGAGGATCCCCAACCCTGAGTTCCCAGCAGCTGCTTGATGTCTGCAGACACAAGAACTGACCCAAGATAGAACAGAAAGACAGAATATTCTTGTCACCTCCCCTTCCAACCTTTGCTGTCAGTCCATCTGCTCCCTCTTTGACATGACTGTTGGAACCAGAGGAAGACTTGGATGTTCTTGCCAGCGTGGCCTCTCCTATTAGGTGGGAAAACAGGGTCAGGCAAAGGTGTGGTGTGTAGGCAGAACTAGGGATGGTCCCTGCGTGATACGGCAGCTCCTGCTGGCACAGGAACCTTGGCAGGAACCGCTGGGAGAGTTCAGGAGAGGAATGCAAACAGCACATCTTGTAGGAAACAGGGAATCTTGTTCCCAGAGGGTGATCACCTGGTGCCTTCCTTTGGCTGAACTTGTTGGAGAAATGACCAGGACTGGTGCAGTGTTTCCACTGCTGCCAGCCCAGGGCTGGATATTGTAATTAAACAGCAGCTTTGGAGCAGTGCTGGGTCACACCCCCAGCCAGGCACACTCGGGGGGACAGATGGTGGTGAACCAGCTGTGAGCAGGGGCTGAGGAGTACAGTGTGCCCTAAACCTTGGCTTTGACTTTCTTGGAGTCACAGAAAGGTGGAAAAATCCTCTGGGACCTCCAACATCCTGATCTGTGCCCAGGGCTAACTTCAAAGTCCCAGAGAAGCCCAGAGAATCTGTGGTTGCTCCATCCCTGGAAATGTCCCAGGCCAGGTTAGACTGAGCTAGAAGCAACCTTGTTGTAGAGGGTGCCACGGCACGTGGGTTGGAACTGCATAATCTTTAAGGTCCCTTCCAGTCCAAGCCTTTCTCTGATTCTGTGATTTCTCATTACCTTGTCCAGTTGAGTTTTGAAAATTCCCATGGCCAGAGCCTTTTGATCAAACCTTTGCCTCAGACCTTCCCCAGCCAGGCCAAGCAGCCCCAGTTCCCTCCACAACACCCACCCAGTACTTTGGGGTGTTTCAGTGACTCTCCACTGGACTTTTCAGGCTTTTCTGGCCTCCCCAAAGTGTCCTCAAACTGCCCAGAGTCCTTCAGATGCAGTCTCAGGAATGCTGAGGTGGGAACAGCTCTGTCCCTCCAGCTGTGCTCTTGCTGGCACAGCTGGGGCTGTGCTGCCCTTTGGGGCCCGGGGAAAGGAGCATCTTTATTGCACATAAAAATCTATTTTTGTCATCTGCATTGGTGCAGGTGAGGATACCTGTCCAGCCCATCAGCATTCCCAGTGCACCTCCCACCCAGGAGACATTCCCTGGGATGGCTGGCACAAGAACTGGGCTGGAGGACATCGCCCAGAAGCAAAATAATGATCTGAAGAAGATCAGACCACTCTCTGTAAATATTTTGGGGAACTCAGACTGCCTGGGGAGCAGATGTTTTAAGCAATTGGATAGTAGTCATGCAAGGAAAGATAGAGATGGATTCACAGACTGAGTTTAGACTGAAAACTTGAAGTGGTGGAAGGTGCAGTGGTAGTAACAGCTTAGAGAAAACCTCCACTTTCATGTCCAGGAGGGAGAAAAACTCTGAGAAGGTTAAAAGAAAAGGATGGCAAATTCCAAAGAGATCTGCCTGGAAACAGGTGGTACCCTGGAGAATTTGGGCAGGGTTGTCATGGGTGAGTGGGAGCTGGCAGGATTTGTTGACAGACACCCAGATGACTTAATAGAACCCAGTGTGCCCCATTTGACCCAAATTACTCACACCTTTCACAGCAGAAGTGTGAGTCCCTGGATTATTTGGCCCTCTTGGAGCTGCATCACGTTCCTGTGGGCTCAAGGGACCCAGCACAAATATGGGAATTTGGGGTTTAACAGTTTTCTCTGATCCTGTAACGTGGGAGTTTAAGGCATGAGAAATGAAAGGGATATTCCATGGGTCACTGGGGTGATTCTGGCCAGTTCCCTAGCTGAAATTTGTAGATTCAAATTGGGGGCAAATAGGAGAAGAATGAGAAAATCAAAGGCACATCTCCAAAGCTACATGAAAAAAATATATATAAAAGGAAAGCATTTCGTCCATCTGCTTGCATTTTCCTTGGTGCTTCTTTTCCAGTGCTTTGATAAGCAAGACTCCTAAAGAAATGCTATGGAAGATATTTCCTTCCCCCAACAACCAGTTTCCCTTATCAATTCCCCCCAATTGAAAACATTATTTCAAAAAATAATAGAGGAAGAAAGGAAAGAAAGGAGAAAAGCCGCAAAAGGTTTCTGTGATTTAACAAGGCCATTGTGGGATATATGAAAGAAACTGAGGAACCCACGGGCTGACTTTGATGTGGAGCCTTTGAAAACCTGAGCAGGGAGAAACAGCCCTGACCCAGGCACGTCCTGATGAAAGGGGGGAGCAGGACTTGTCACACCAAAGGCAGGACACGGCCTCTCAGGGCTGCTTTTCCCTGAGATTCTCCTCGGGGTTGCTGTTCCCTGAGGTCTGTAGGGTTTTTCAGCTTTTCTTGCCTGAAAGGTCCAGCACCAGAGCCAGAGAAGACAAACTGAGTCCCCAGTCCGTGTTTCCAGGGTTGTTTATTCTTTCATTATCTCTCAGCTCTGTCTCAGCTCTGCAGGGCGTCCCCAGCAGAGCAGGACCCCGGCAGGACTGGGCGGGTCAGAGGGTCCCGGGCTTTCTGTACGGTCCCCTGACCCAACCACTGCCCACAACGAACTTTTGATTTACAAAACCTTACCAATACTCACTACCTATGTTAACATGTCATTTCTACTCTAAACCAGTCCCTGTGATCCAACTCAGCAGAAAATGGGGGAAAAGAACAAGAACAAGGAGGACAGGACCACTCCCCAATTCCTCCATCTTGCCTCTTCAAACCTATATACTAAAAATCCTGGATTCTACATTTACACTCTGTGATTCACTAACTACTACTTATTTTGAGTTCTTTCTGCTTGGGATTCTTCATACACTGTGAGTATTCACTCCCATAGCCAGGGATCAGAGGCAGTGTCCTCCTGGGCTCTGTGTGAGGCTGGCTGAGCCCCTTGGACAGATCCCAGACCCCCTGTCCGGTCTCCAAACCCTCCAGGGAGGCCAGAGGGATGTCCTGGACTCTGACAAGGGTCTGCCGGGATCCCGCGGAGGTGCCAGCTCCAAACACGACTCGGCTGCACCCCGGAGCCACAGGATGGGCTGGGTGCTGGGAAGGGCAGGAGCTGCCGGGGTCACCGCCCCTCCTCGCCCCCCGCATCCCCGTGCGGGAGGCAGGGTGGGATTGCTGGTGCGCACCGGAGGAGGAGGGACCGGCTGGGCTGGGCTGGGCTGGGCTGGGCTGGGCTGGGCTGGGCTGGGCTGCGGAGCCTCCTCTGGCAGTGCAGCAGCTGGGAATGATCCCGCTCCACGGGGAGGGAACCGCAGGCTGGCAGGGAGAGCCCACAGAGAGGTGGCTCTCTCAGAGAGGTGGTACTCAGGGGATGCACACAGGAGTTGTGGTACTCACAGGATGCACACAGCAAGGTGTGGTACCCACAGGAGGTACACAGGGAGGTGTGGTACCCACAGGAGGTGCACAGGGAGGTGTGGTACTCAAGGGATGCACACAGGAGTTGTGGTACTCACAGGATGCACACAGCGAGGTGTGGTACCCACAGGAGGTGCACAGGGAAGTGTGGTACTCACAGGATACAATGCACACAGGTGGTACTCAAGGGATGCCCACAGCAAGGTGTAGTACTCAAGGGATGTACACAGGAGTTGTGGTACCCACAAGATGCACACAGCAGGGTGTGGTACTCACAGGATACCATGCACACAGATGGTACTCAAGGGATGCACACAGCCAGGTGTGGTACTCACAGGATATAATGCATACAGGGAGGTGTGGTACTCACAGGATGCACACAGGAGTTGTGGTCCTCAAGGGATGCACACAGGAGTTGTGTTACTCAAGGGATGCACACAGCCAGATGTGGTACTCACAGGATACACACAGGAGATGTGGTACTCAAGGGATGCACACAGCCAGATGTGGTACTCACAGGATACACACAGGAGATGTGGTACTCAAGGGATGCACACAGGGAGGTGTGGTACTCACAGGATACACACAGGAGTTGTGGTACTCACGGGATGCACACAGGGAGGTGTGGTACTCACAGGATACACACAGGAGCTGCGGTACTCACAGGATACAATGTGGACCTGTGTCATGCAGGTGCCTGTGGCTGAGGGTGATCCCAGGAATACAAAACCCAGGCACAGCTCCAGAGGTCTTTGTGTGTCACAGTTTCAGGGCTTCCACCTCACTGCCCAGAGCCTCCAGCTGGGGGTTTGGGTATCCATTAGCACCGGGGTGATGGGGATAAGTGGGAACAACAGTGGGACAAAAACGTGGCAGCGAGGCCTCCCCAGGAGTCCCAACCCAATGGCAGGGAAGTTCAAAAGTTCAGGAGCACGACTGACAGGGAAACGCGTTGGAAAATAAAGACCTTAATTACAGTGACCACGTGTGACCCTGCCTCTGCTGGGGACTTGGTGGCTGCAGTGCCACTCAGGCAGCCCTGGCAGCCCTGGCAGCAGGGACAGAGCAGGAGCACCGAGGGCCAGGGCTGCAGGGCCCAGCTCCCCACCAAAAACCCCTCTTCAGTCCTTTGGGGGTGAAAGCCCCCGGGCTGCAGGTCTGTCTCCAGGGGAAGAGCTGCAGTGGCAGGGGCTTTGCATGAAAATGTGTCAGGGAAATGAAGGGATAGAGGATTTCGCCGGCAGAGCATGAGCAGAAAGCCACAGGGGAAATTTGTTGAGATAAGTGCCTGATTTTCAGGTACTTACACAGAATTTCTGTGGTGCCTCTAGCAGTGATTTAACTTACAGTTTGATTATGTGAGAGACAGCAAGGCTGGAAATAACACACTGATAGAAACATCGAATGGTTTGGGTTGGAAGGAACCTTAAAGCCCATCCAGTTCTACCTCCTGCCAAGGGCAGGGACAATTTCCACTGTCCCAGGCTGCTCCAAGCCCCATCCATCCTGGTCTTGGACACTTCCAGGGATGGGGAAGCCACAGCTTCTCTGGGCAACTCCTTGTAAAAGTAAAACCAAAGAAATCAGCAGTCATAGTGCCAAGAGAAGCATTTTCCTGAGCTTCTCCAGTGAACAGACAATCAGTTCTGGGAAGTACCAACCAAGCAGAGCCAGGGCTGTGCCATGAGAGGACCCCCAGGGTGCTCTGATGGCTCAGCAGCCTCTGCACTCACAGAAAGCTCCAGTAAACATTAATATTGATCACCAATTTACAAATGACCAAAGGACACGGGCTGAAACCCAGTGATGGCAAAATCTCTGCTTCTCAGCCATCACAGCTCCCTCAGGGTCCCCACCAGACCATCACTTCCCACCCCTCACCCCCCAGAGCTGGGCAGCACTGGGATGTGCTGGGCAGCTCCAGACTCTGGTGAATTGTTTGTGAGGCACCTTCCACATCCTCACTGAGTCCCTTGCAGAGGGGGTGCTTATGATGGGTTGTTTTTTTTGTAGGGAGACAAAACAAATCCTTGTCCTGCTGCACACCAAGGACAACTTCCAGGCCCAAAAGCACAAACAAGGGTGGCTGGAGGGAGGAACAAGAATGATGGGACCTCACAACCTGAAGCTGTAATTGGACAATTAAACCCCAATATGCAAATGGACCAAAACTTATAAAAATGTAAGATCTCGTGACCGTTTTTCCATTTTGTGACCATTTTTAGTCCACCTTGGGTGTAGACCTGGTCAGGCCCTGTCCTGCCCAAGGTGTATCCTGGAGGCCTTTCAATAAATCCCTACTTTATTCTCTAACTCTGTCCAGTCTGTGGTTCAGGTCAGCCTTCTCTAAGGTATCCCTCCTAAATAAATTAACTCTTTGCAGCTCTGAGGTGTCCTCCCCCTTTTGCACATTGTCTAAGGTTTGGTAAGCTGGCATAAAACTTCATTTCCTTAACAAATGATTTTGTATGATCTAAGGCGCCCTGGCTCTGAGATTCACCTGTCACAAGAAGAAAACCCACAATTATGTCACCCTCCAGTCTGCAGTGTGCAATTTATCCAGCAAATTGATCTCCATTTGTCTTAGGCTGCTGCTTGCCAACGTGCCTTTGGAACTGGTTTCCTATGGGAAATGGCTTGATGAGTTTGTTAGAACTGTTTCCTCTGCTGAGTGAGCTGATTCCTGTCTAAATCTTTTCCCTTGGCTGAGACAGATTTTATTAAGCCATAAGGCATTCCTGAGCTCTTTGATGAATATTAGAATTCGTGCAAGACAGGAAGGGGTGGCAGCGACTCGATGCAAGAAACACAGTGGGGTCTGGGGGAATATTCAGGGTTAAATAGAGGTTTAAAGGGCCTGTGCAGGAGGGAGGGGATCTTGAAGCTCTGTGCAAACACAATGCAGCTGGACAATGACCAGAAAGGGCCAGGAGGAGCAGCAGCACTCACAGACAGTGGAGGCTCCAGCCCCTCTGCTGCCATTAGTGGTGCTGCTCAAATTCCCACAGATTCCCAGCTGACCCAAAGCCCTCATCGACTGGCTCCACAAGTAATTGAGAGCACATCAAAACCTTTCTGAGCAGCTTTTCTGGGCTGCCTGGGAAACAAATCGCCTGTACCTGAGCAATCAGCTGGCCCTAGTGGGGCATTTGGGTAAGCCCAGGTGTGAATGGATGCAGTTCCCTACTCAGCACCGATCTCTTTATTGCTGTAAACAAGAATTGTTTGTCTCCCCTGCTCCCTGGTGCTGGCTGGCAGCACTGATGGCTGGGTGAGATATTCACCTGTTCCCAATTGCAGGTCACTGTTCTGAGCCTCCTGGTCTTGGGTAACTGCTGAATTTTGATCTGTTGACCGTTCTCCCCTCATCCTCAAGGGATTTGTTCTCCCTTGGTCTAGCAGTGGTGGTGAGCAGTAGGAAGTCTCACCATCATCTCACCTCTGGAGGAAATTGTATCTTTTATTTTTCACTGTCTCTGAACTAAGGATCAGGATTTGTGATGGGAACTTGTTTAGACAAACTCTTTTACACCCTGTTTTTTCCTCTGTGTTTTCCCTGGCTCTTGCATGATCCTCTTGGCTGGGACTGCAGTGTTGGGAAAGAGGGAAGTGTTTCACAACAAGGAGCATCTGAGTCAGTGGGAAAGGCTGAGGTGGCCTTTATCAGAGTGCCCTGACCTGTCCTGAAAACGCAGTTCCAGATGCCTCAAGCCCAGGTGAAAGCCTCGTGTGACAAGTCAGTGTCACTCTAGGGGTGGAGCTCAGCACAGAGACAAAAGCCAGTGCTGGCTCCCATTAAATTGGGGGAGCAACTGTGGTCAACCATCCCTGTGTGTCAAAAACCACCCAGCACAGAGAAAATGGGTACTGGGGGCTGAAGCACAGAATCGTAAAATCACAGAATCCCAGAGTGGTTTGGGTTGGAAGGGATCTCAAAGTTAATCTCAAAATCACAGAATCCCAGAGGGGTTTGGGTTGGAAGGGATCTCAAAGTTAATCTCATTCCAACCCCTGCCATGTGCAGGGACACCTTCCACAGTCCCAGGCTGCTCCAAGCCCTGTCCAACCTGGCCTTGGACACTTCCAGGGTTCCAGGGGCAGTCACAGCTGCTCTGGGCACCCTGTGCCATGATAGGGAACATTCAAGGTGACATTCCCAGGGTGCAGCCAGAGTGACATTAGTGACATTCTCTGATTTTATCCTCCAGCCCCCTTGGTACTGTGCACCACTGTGGGAGGATTTAGTGACATAACTGGGATAACTGGGGCTCAGCTCTCTTGATTGCCACCACTGAGGGCTTCCCACAGAGGCTTCTTCCTCCTCCAGAGAGCACTGTGCTCCTTGTTCTGGCTTCTGGGGTTGTTCCATGAGTGAGGAGGAAATCCAGAGAGGGAAAGGGACATGGGATGAGAGCTGGAACAGCTCTCCTGTGAGGAAACGCTGGGAGAGCTGGGAGTGTTCAGCCTGGAGAAGTTCCAGGGAGACCTCAGAGCCTCTTCCAGAGAATGAAGGAGCTCCAGGAGAGCTGGAGAGGGGCTGGGGACAAGGGATGGAGTGACAGGAAAAGGGGGAATGGCATCAAATGGACAGAGGGAAGGGTTAGCTGGAATATTGGGAAGGAATTCTTGGCTGTGAGGGTGGGGAGGCCCTGGAACAGGGTGCCTAGGGAAGCTGTGTCTGCCCCTGGATCCCTGGCAGTGCCCAAAGCCAGGCCTGGATGGGGCTTGGAGCACCCTGGGACAGTGGCAGGTGTCCCTGCCCATGGCAGAGGGTGGGATGAGATGGGATTTAAGGTCCCTTCCCACCCAAGCCCTTCTCTCATTCCATGGATTCTGTGAGTACCTTCCATCAATGCTGCTCTGGTGGAGGCATTTTCCACGTCAGCTCCTCCTGGGCTCTCTCCTGCCCCAGAGCCACTGGGCTCATCCAGGAATGTTTCCCAGTGATTCCCTGCTGGGAGGAGGCCCTGGCTGCTGGCTGGACATTGCTCTGTGCCCAGGACCACCTCTGGGGCACAGAAATTTGCACTCCAGAGGAGACAAGGCATGGTTGGAGCCTCTGGACAGGAAATTTGGGTGGAATGCCACGGTCTGTCCCTGTAGCTGAGCTCCATTCACTCTTTGGTTGCCTCTGACCCTCAGGGGAGGAAGGAAGGCACAGGAGAGCAGGAATCAGAGCTGGATCTGACTGTAATTTAACCACAGCACTGCTGCTGCTGAATGTCCTGCCACCATCAGCTCCCTTGCCCTTTTCATACACGTGAAACAAAGCAGAACACGCAGGATCCTGCAGAAAGGAGGGTTCAGATGCCCAAAATCCCATGCTCAAGGGTGCAGAGGGAGGATTATGTGGATCCCCATGGCCCCACTTCATCACCAGAGAATCCCAAGCCACCCTGGAATCCCAAGCCACGTTTTCTCCAGTGATGGGCACTGTGGTGAGGGCACACATAAAGCCTTGCTGGCCTGGGGTGAGCAGGCCCAGCTCCCCAGGGAACTGAGCACTGCTGGAGCTTTGGGAAGCACAATTAAACACCTCCAGGTCTGTGACTTACAGCCTTTGGCCCCTTCACAACCTGCCAGCCTAGCACAGAAAATGATATGTCATCCTCAGGTCTCAGCTTGTCCCTTCCTGCCGCCTGCAGACACAGATTTTTGGCAGTGTTTCCCTCCTTCCCAAGCCCTCTGTCTCTCTCCCTGCTCCCCGAGTCCTTGTCTCCCACCTCTCCCATAAGACACTTGCTGTCTGCAGAGAAAGGCAAATTGGAGTTTGGAATTGGGGATTTTGACCTCTTTTTAATTTTTTTTCCCTAGGGACTGAATCTTTTCCCCTGTGCTGCCAGGGACCTGCAGATCAGACAGCTGGGCCTTTTCCTAACCCCTGGGAAGCTCTGGGGCTGCTCACCCTTCCCTTTGCACAGACAACAGCTGCAGAAATGCATCTTCCCTGAGATTCACGTGCAAGCTGGGACAGGCACCCCATGTTCAGGGAAGAGGGACAGAGCTCTTTGTGCAGGAAATTATTCCATTCAGCCATGCAAAGCAGCCCCCAGGAGCTTTTGCAGGAATGCAGGAGAAAGGTTCTGGACTGACTGTGGCGAGTGTACCAAAAGTGGTGAGTAAGTGTCAGGAGGAAGAAAAGGGTTTGATTTGATTTCATTTCGCTTCCCAGGGAAGCTGATCCTGCCCCCCTGCGTCCTCCCATGTACATGTACAAACACCAGGACATGCATGGGTGGGGCACACTGCAATAAATTGTTATCCAAAATCCATTTTCCACACCAATCCAGAGCATCCAGGGAGGGATTGGAAGGACACTGCAGCTGACACCCGTTCCAAATGCAGCACAGAAAGGGTCTCAGCTGCTGTGTCCTTCCAATCCCTCCCTGGGTGCTCGTGATTGTCAAGGATAAGAGGTTTTTGGGCAGTAGTTTTGACCCAGAAGTCAACATTTATTGCAGTGTGTTCTTTTGCTTTAGACTTTTTCTTGCCTCGCCCTCAGTAAGTCTTAAGTGAGATTGATTTCTGTTGCATGTGTTTCCTTGTCTGGGGCCTCTGGTGGATCTGGTGTGTTTGTTGGGATAACACGAGATGAGAAATAGCACAGACACCGTGGAGTTTGGCTGCCAGAGCTGCTGGGGACAGGTTCCTGCTGCCAAACCACCTGGGCCTTGGGCTTTGTACAAGCAACACCCTTTCCTTTTGCTGTCACTCACGTCCCTTCAGTCAGCCTGTGCTTACCTGGAGACAGCCCACACAATTCTGTGAGCCCAGGCAGGCAGAGCACAGATGGGGGTGGATCTCAGAGAACCAGGGAATTGCTGAGTTTGGAAAAGACCTCCAAGATAATCAAGTCCAACCTTCAAACAACTTAACCCCCATGGCCACCAATCCACAGCACAAGAGTCTGCTGTTTTTTTGATCACTTCCAGGGATGGTGACTCCACTACTGCCCTGTGCCAATGCCTGAGCACCCTTCCAGTGAAGGATTTTGCTTTAATATCCAACCATTTCCTCTTGTTCCTTGGGAACAGAGCCCAACCAACCCCCAAGCCCAGCTGCTCCCTCCTGCCAGGGAGTTGT
This sequence comes from Prinia subflava, assembly GCF_021018805.1. Taxonomy (NCBI): domain Eukaryota; kingdom Metazoa; phylum Chordata; class Aves; order Passeriformes; family Cisticolidae; genus Prinia; species Prinia subflava. The sequence goes on along the minus strand of NC_086267.1, from coordinate 1,952,986 downwards.
GGAGACCCAGAAGATCCCCCCTGAGCCTATTTTTCTCCAGGCTGAACAACCCCAGAAGGAAACATTTGATTAGAAGAGCAGCCTCTCATCTTCTTCTGTGCCCTCAGACCACACCAGGGGAATCCCTGCCCAGCCCCTGCCTGGCTGGAATTTGCCAGATGCCAGAGTTTCGTGAGATGCTTTCGGTTCTCTGCCACTTTGGGGAGGAACTTTGACAAAGGCTTTTGAAAGACTCGGTAAATTGCATCCTTCACAACTGCTTTGCTGACACACTTAAAGCAGGCAGAGGAACACAATTTTCCTTTAAAGAGGACATGCTGGGTTCTCTGTCTCCTGTGCCATAACCAGTAATGAAAGTCAAGCATGTCCCCTGCACACTCCCAGGCTTTAACCCTTCTTGCTGCACTGCCTGCTGCGAGGTGGGCAAGGAAAGACAGCAAACTACAGAAAACCTGAGCCAATCTGCAGTGAAATGGGAAATAAAAGCCAAATCCAAAAGCATCTGATTCCAGAGAAGCAGGATGAATGGCTTTTGAGGAGTGAGTAGGGATTTTTTTTCTTGGCTAGAGATCATATTCACAGTTTGCCCTCCAAGAGTTTTAAAAACAGCAGAGCAAGTTGCTAATTAAAAGATATAGCTTGACAAACTAACTCTAAACATCTCTTATATATTGTTTGTAGCTAAAACTTGAGTAGTTAACAATAGGATCAGTAAATAACTGATCCATCAGGAGCATCCCCAGTCAATCCTCCCTCTGTGGCAATGGAATAACTCAGCTTCTCCAAGAGCCTGGGGTGAGTCCTTGCCAAGTCCCCTGGCTCAGAAGGAACTCCTGGCTCAGAGGGCCTCACCTCTTTCTGCTGGCATTTATTTATATGCCAAGTTCAGAGCAATCTTCAGGTTTTCCTTGGGAGTTTGATTACACAACTCAGGTCCTTGATTAGATTTGTGGTTTACAGTTAATAGTGAGCACAGCTATTAATAATTAAATATTTCACCTGTGACTTAAAAAAAACAGGAAAAGACCATCTCCTGGCATGGTAATAATGTTATATAAGGGGGAAAATGAGAGAACATCCCCATCTCTGTCCCACTGACTCCAAACATTCCTCTCCTGGTCACTGAAGGAGGTTTTCCCTCTCACAGGTTGTCATGAACAAACCATGTAAGGTGCTTGGAAAGGTTCCTGCCTTTTCCCTGCTGCACATAAATCAGTGTAAGGACATCCAGCCCTGCAATGAGATGGCAAAAAACTGGGGTAATGCCTCACAAGAGAGAGCAGATCCACACGGGAATGGATTCCAACATCTCAAACCCTGTTGTTTTTTTTTTTTTCCTGGGCAAAAAACATCCCCCAGACCTGGCTGTGCCTGGGCTCTCCTGGAGGGCAGGGCAGGGGGTGCTTGGCAAACCCAACTCCTGCCAGGACAAACAGCCCCAAAGCACGGGGAGAGGCAGAGCCCAGAGCCACAGGCCGTGTCCCAGTGATGCCCGGAGGGGAAGGGTCAGGCTGCAGCCAGGAGGGGCACACAGCAGCTGGGGCTCAGCTGAGGGAGGGAAGCAGGGGAATGGAGGGAACTGGAGGTGACCTGGAGGTGCTGGAACAGGAGACCAATTTCAGGAAAGATGTGGAAACATGGAATAGATAATCATGGAATGTCCTGAGCTGGAAAGGACCCACAAGGATCATCCAGTCCAACTCCTGTCCATGCACAGACACCCCAACAATCCCACCCTGTGCTGGGAATGTCCAAATGGAGCTGTGGCAGCCTTGGGGCCGTGCCCATTCCCTGGGGAGCCTGGGCAGTGCCCAGCACCCTCTGGGGAAAGAACCTTTACCTGATCTCCAACCTAAACCCGTCTAGCACAGCCTGGACATCACTGAGATAAAACAGTGAAAAATCTTGGGTTAATACTGTGGCAATGGACCATCCCTAAGGAAGGGCAGTGGGTACAGTGGGACTGGAGTTTGATTAACTGGAGGTGACAATCTGAGTGTCCCAGGGCGGAGCAGTGGCCTGGGGTAGTTCAATATCTCCATGTGCTCTCTGGGTGATAACCCAGGTACAGCCTCATTGTGTTTGTGGGCAACATCAGAGAGGAGGAAGCAGCTGGCACGGGAATGGCAGAGCTTTAGCCCAGAAGAACCTCAGCAAAGCTCAGATGTGGGACGGCAGGAGCCTCTCCAAGTGCTCCGGGCCAGGGCAGGGTAACCCTGGTCAGCAGCGCAGCTGGGAAGTCACGGATCAGCCAGCTGGGAAGGACCAGGAGGACAGATGGAACATGAGCCAACAGTGCACTCTCATGGCAAACCGGGGAAACCACAAACTGGGCTTCTCCAGGACTGGGACCAGCCGGGAGGAGGTACCAGCTCCCTCTACTCAGAGCTGGGATCCCCTGTTCTTGTCCGTCCCCCAAACCCCCTTCTCCACCCAGAACAAGAGGGTGTGACAGAAACTCACAGGAGGTGTGGCAGGTGCTGGCTGAGGTGACAGGGACTGGCTGAGGTGGCAGAGAATGGCAGAGATGGCAGAGAATGGCAGAGGATGGCAGAAGTGGCAGGGGCTGGCTGAGGTGACAGGAATAGCTGAGGTGGCAGGAGCTGGCAGGGGTGGCAGGGCTCTGACACGTGGCCCCAGGACAGGTGGCAGGGGTTGGTTTGTGCTGTCACACAAAGATGATGCTGAGGGGCTGGAGATCACAGCCCACAAACAGTTGGAGGGCACTTACAGAACATCAAAAAGACAACAAGGCTCCAGGTGGGATATTAGGAATAAAATGCCAACAAAGCATTAGCTCTCACTCCATCAGGTCCCAGAGTGACCACATTTCCCAAAATACCTGCTGTTCCCCACAGTGCTCCCTGCAGAATGAGCATTCCCAGTCCATGATCAACCCCCTCACCTGCACAGCAAAGAGCTTTACCCATCAGGATAATGGTCCCTCAACATTTAATTGTGTGGAATTCTATTTACCTGAAACTTCTCACCAAGCAGATGTCGGCATTGAGGCCTGTTCCTCCAGGAAAGGAAATGAAAAGTGGAGCATATTAAGATCAATCTGTGAACCATCAGTGTTGTGCAAATTGGGCAGTCAGTGCCACAGTTTGGGATATTGCCTGCTTTGTGCACAAGTGAGGGAATAATTTATGATAACAGTTTTCATATAATGTAAAAAAAAAGGAATAGATCACCGTGGTAGCTGAGGGTAGAAGAGAGGTGGGAAAAGCAATAGGAATGGAAGAAAATAAATTAACCAGTAGCTGAATTTTTCACATTTGTGTATCAGCAAAAAAAACCCCAGAAAACTAAACTAGAAAATTTGACTCATTCAGAGCAGACAATGTTTTACTTGTTCTTAAAGGCATCTCAGGGAATGAATGCAAACTGAGAGGGAGATGTATGCAAATTGATGCAAATTCATCTGCAGATCAGCACATGCCATCAGTCCCTTGGCACGTTCCCAGTGTCTCTGTGCCGGAGGGACTGAGGAGGGACTGAGGAAGGACTGAGGAGGATGAGGGGCACTGGAAGTGTTGTGGTCCCTCCCAGCAGGACCCACAGCCCCGGGACGGGGTTGGCTGCACTGGGGCTGTTTTCCTGCTGCCCTTTTCTCCCTCCTGCACCATCAGCATCTCCTCCCTGTGTGCAGGCACACATGGAAAGCTGGAGCACAGGAACAGGGCAGGGACTGACACCTGCAGTTCAATTTGCTGCCCATCATCCTCCCTCCTCCAATGATTTTACCTCTGAGTGAACAGAAATCTTCTGTATTTTGGCTTCTCCGAGCCCTGCTCAGAAGTGTCTGTGTTTGTATTCTCACACTCATGTTTTCTTGTACTTTAGGCTCCTTTGTATTTAAGGATTCACCTTTTCTGTTTGCCAGCATTGCTCCTCACACCTGCACAAAGAAATGCTCATAGTTGTTTATTCTCTGTTTTTCTTTCCAGATCACTTTTTTTAAAATATTCTGTCAGGATGAAACATTTATGAGAGTGTTCTTCCTTATGGACTTCATCCTTATCTCCTGGGACCAGTGGTCCTTACTGACATCCACACAGTAAGATTAAATTATTTCTCTTTCTTCCAAAGGAAAATAAAAATGTATTGTGAGCTTTGGGGGTATTTTGTAGGGGATTTTTTTTTCTTCCCTCTGCTTTGTTGAAACAGCTTCATTTGAATCGTTCTGGGAAAGCAAAGTATTAAAATGGATTAAGTTACTCATCATTTACCAATGAATCAAATCCACCAAGACACATTTTTTGGGCAGTGTCTGTCAGTACCAACACCCAGCTTTGAAGGAAATCTGAACATCTCCCCAGTTCTTTCCACCATCCCACCCTTACCTGCTGTGAATTTTGTCTATTAGGACAGGAAAGGGGACTGGAAGTAGCACAGGGCAGAAACCAGGATTTATAGTTGCAGTCAAATGTTGGACTCGACAACCTTGGAGGTCTTTTCAACCTTTAATAATTCTGTGGTTCTATTAAGTAATAAGCACATTTTTAGGGCTGTATTTTTATATAGCCCCATATACACATATTTTATATATATGTATTTTATATTTTTAGGGCTATTTTTTTAATAAATGCGCTGTCTCACATTTAAGAGCTCCACAAATAAAGGAATGATGCAGGAATAATAATAATAGTGGAATAATAATAATAAAGGAATAATAATAATACTGCAGCTGGGTTTATGTGTAGAATCAAATGTCAGAAGAGGTTGTCCAGAGAGGTTGTGGAGTCTCTGTCCTTGGTGGTTTTTGAGGCAGAACTGGAACAAGCCCTGAGCAGTCCTTTCTGACCTCACATCTGACCCTGCTTTGAGCTGGAGGTTGAAGCAGAGACAACCTCAAGTCCCTCCAACAAATTCCCCTATAAATTTGTGAATTGGAATATTTCCCCGGGCAAGCTGCACCTGAGCTTATGGAATGTGTGATTTGAAGGTTTATTCCCCAGGTCTCAAAGCTTTAATCCCACACTGCTCCTCTGCCACAAGCCAATGGGCAACCATTCCCAAAAATCCCAGTGGGCCCAAAAATCCCAATCCCCTCCAGTGCTGTTAGGGAGGTTTGTGCTTTGGGAGCACAGGGATGAACCCAGCCCTGTGTCCCCTGGCACAGACTGCCCATGGATGCCAGGGGAAGGTGTCAGCCACGCTCTCCTGCTCGCTTGGACCAAATCATTTTAAGTCTGCCCCATCTTTGGAAATGCCATATAAAGTAAAAAAAGAGGAATGGATCACATTTTCACTTTGGAAATGCCTGTGAGTTCCCAAATCAAGAGCCCAAATCCTGCCCCACCCTGAGATATCAATACAGCCTGGAAGTGCCTGGAAGTGGAGTCCAGATCCAACCCCACTGTCTGTCATGGAATCAGACTGCTCTGGGCTGGAAAGGACCCTGCTTCCAACCCCCTGAACCACTAGATCAGGTACATGATCCTGGCACAGCTCTTTTCAGATGATGGAGGGTCACAAATGTATCAGCAAGTTTTAAATTCAAGGGTCCCATTCCTTCACCTGCCCTTCCCCTGTACTGGTTTTGTTCAGAACTGCACAGCTTCCATTTAAACCCTTCCTTCATCTGGGAGTTCCTGGGATTTTATTTCCAAACCCTGCAAGTGTCCAAGGCCAGTTTGGATGGGGCTTGGAGCCAGCTGGTCTAGTGGAAGGTGTCCCTGCCCTGGGCAGGGGCTGGAACACTTTAAGATCCCTCTGACTTCACAATTTGGTGATGTTTAAAGTTACCTCCCAACCCAGCCTGTGATTCAGTGACCCCCAGCTCCAAGTGCTGAGCTGGGAGGGTCTGTCCTCCATGGCTGAGCATCACCAGGGCCGGGCTCCTCTTTACTCTGCCCCCAGTTTTCTTTATTTCTGATATTTTTAAAGTGTCAAATGATAAGCTTGGCGTGGACAGGTTGGAGTTACACTTTCCCTGTCAGACAGGTGAAGCATAAGGAATCTGTAGGAGTCTCACAAACACTCCATATGCTGTTCCTGAGGGTTTGGACATGGTTTCAACACCTTTACTGGCTTAGCAGGGAGAGGATAACCCTGCTGAGGCTGTGAGTGCCAGGACAGCCCAGCGTGGTCAGTGGCACTTTGTGACAGGCTGCAGAGGAGCCCAGCACTACTCTGGCACCTCAGGAATTGATCATCTTCACATCTCAGCACCCAGCCACCCTGAGCTCATGGCTTTGTTTCCTTCCCATATGCCACAGGCAGGGCAAACTCAAGAGAAACTATTTTTAAAAAAGGAAATTGATGTGACCATATTTACCATAAATAAGGAGAGCAAATTCAAGAGAAACTATTCTTTTAAAAAGTGGAAAGGGCCATATTTACCATAAATCAAGATAATTTCATTAATCACAGAATTCCAGAATGATTGGATTGGGAGGAATCTTAAAGGTCATCTTTCATTCCACCCCCCTTCCACTAGAGCAGGTTGCTCCACGCTCTCTCCAGCCTCACCTTAAGAAACTTATTAATTGTGAAGGTTCCTCTGAAGCTTGGGGAACAGCTGAAACAGAGCCAAAGTTGGCTCACAAGTGCTGGCTATTCCTGGCTATATTTTGGGAGCTGTGGGAAGGACACCAGGGTCTCAGTCCTGCTGCTTGACCAGCCTGCAGTGGAACTGCTGCTCAGAGGTTTTCCCCATTTTCGGTAAGTCAAAAAAAAAGGAAACTGATCCCTGCCTGATGATCCCTGCATCAGGCAGGGGTCTCTGGGCACCCAGCCTGCTCCTGCCCTGGCCCATGGAAAGCCTCGTGTCGAGTCCATCTGTCCTGGGGTGACTTTTTGTTTACAAGAAATGGAGAGGTTTTGATCCCTGGGCTAAACTGGTGCTTTGCTGTCACAGCTCCCCCAGCTGGGGCTCTGCACTGACCCAGGAGAGCACAGAGAGATCCTTTGGGCTTTACACCAGATCCCCAGGGATGGGTTTGTGGCCCACAGGAGCATCTGGGACGTGTCCCTGTGCCCCTTTAGAGCAGTGGCATCATCCCAACCTGCCTCGTGGCGGGGCTGAGCCAGCGCAGGCCCGCGGCGTGCAAGGAGTTAATGCAAACTGCTGGATTAAAATCATTACATTGTCACTGGCAATCCCTGCTGTTAGCCACGGGGAAGGGCCTCGTCTGCAGCTCCCTCACAATAAAATGAAGGGTAATTTCATCCAGTCACCTGCTGCTGACCTATTTAAAGTGCCCGGAGCAGGGCGGAGCAGGGCGCTGCTGCCTCAGGGTCACGCTGCAGGTGACACGTCCTGGGGCCACCTCTCTGAGGGCACAGGGCACCTACAGCATCCTGCTGGCATGGCCCTGGGTGGGCCCTGGGGTGCCAGAGATGCCTGGGGAAGGAAAGAGCTGCACAAACCCAGCAGAGCCCCAGCTCAGGAGTCACAAGGCAGCCCAGAGCCCACCCTGTGCTCTGGGGAGCCCTGCGCCTCCTTCCTCTGCTGCTGCCCAAACGCCCCATCCTCCTGTGGCCTGAGGAAGGGAAAGCTTTCCTTGCTCATTGCCACTGGAGCTGCAGCTTCCCAAACTGGGCTTTTAAGACCTGAATGAACTCTTCTTTCCTGCAGTGATTTGGTTTGCACAGCCAGGTCGCTGCAGTGGAGAACTGCACGCTGGTGTCTCCCTGGTTTGGAGGCTGGGAGGCAGCTCCAGCATCCCGGAATGACTGTGCCAGAGGACACAGCTCTGCTGAGAAGCAGCAAATGGTGCTGAGCCCCCTCCCTGGGGTCCCTCTGGTCCCCAGCAGGGATTGCCTGGCTTGGCTGGGTGACCCCTCAGGGAGGCTCAGAGTTCAAGCCTCCCATCCACTCTACAGAAGATGTACAATAATATTAGAAGGTTATTATATCTCTTATAATATTCAGTCTTTTCCAGCTCTTGGAGTGCCTTGGTGACTATGGGAGAAACGCTGCTTTCACTAAAAAAAATCAGAAAGCTTTTGCAGCCCCACTGGCACAGAAAAAAAGCAGTGGATGCAGTCCCAAGGGCTCCAAAAAGCAGCTGCAGGGGGAAAAACACCTAAAATCTTCATGGTCCCAAGCCAGTCATGGCCAGGCATGAATCCACCAGTATCTTCTGTGCTGGCTGCCCTCAGCCCTCTCCAGGGTTTCTCTTATCCATGCACACCTTCCCCTCAGGTCCCATCTCCCTCCCACCCTGAACCTCTCTAACCATTTTCTCTCCACCCAAGCAAACTGATATTCCCCTTTCCTTGTGCAGGGCATGTGCAGGGTGATGCCACCACCTGTCACGGGGACATCTGGGACCCCTTCCACTGTTAACTCATCCTGGCTGGAGATAGTCAGGGTCTTACCAAGCTCAGCCTGATCATGTCCAAGGAAGCTCAAAGAAACCCATGACAGGGGTGATGGAGCTGCTGGGTGGGTAGAGATCATGGAATTAACAAAATAACTAATTAAGAATTGCAATAATTAAGGTTGGGAAAGCTCTCTAAGATCTCCAAGCTCAACTGCTAACCCAGCACGGCCAGGTCCTCTCCTACACAGGTCCCCAAATGCCACATTGACATGGTTTTGAACCCTTGCAGGGAAGGTGAGCCCACCACTGCCCTGGGCAGCCTGTTCCAGTGCCTGGCCACCATTTCTATAAGGAATTTCACCTTCTGTCCAACCTAAAGCTCCCATGGCACAGCTTGAGGCCATCTCCTCTACCCCTGTCACTTGTTACTGAGAGCAGAGCCCAACCCCCACCTGGCTCTGCTCTCCTTAATGCTGAAAAAAATGGCATAAAAAGGCCTTTTTAGTGGCAAATTGTGTATTTTCTTAAATTAATGGAGAAGGAAATGGTGAGAGCCAAGGGCACAGAGATCACGGGGACAGGGCTGAGTGGAGCTGCCCCAGGGCTCCCTGGTGGATCCAGGGGAAGGTCACTGGGGTGGATAGAGCTGGAGAACTGTACACACGAGGGGAGAACTCACTGCACCTCCCACTGCCTGAAAGGGCTGGAGAGAGGATGGGGACAGGTTTGGGTGTGCAGGGAAGGGGCAGTGGCAATGGGCTAAGGTTGCCCAGAGCAGCTGTGGCTGCCCCTGGATCCCTGGCAGTGTCCAAGGCCAGGCTGGACAGGACTTGGAGCAGCCTGGGACAGTGGAAGGTGTCCCTGCCCATGGCAGGGGATGACAAAATGAGATTTAAGGTCCCTTCCAACCCAAAGCAGTCAGGGATTCTGGGGTTCTGTACTGCTGTATAATGGGACACACAGCAAAACTTCTTCAGCTTGAAAGTGGACAAGCACAGGGTGCCAGAAGTCTCTGCTGCAGACCACGTGGAGTGAGTCCTGTCCTTGAGAACAGGTTTCTCTTTTTTTTCGTTTTTTGTGAGGAAGATTTTGATTTCTAAAACACATAAAGGTTTCCTGTATGTTCACTTAACTCCATGAAAAAGAATAAAAGAAATATTTAAAAGCTCCAGCATTTTGAAATGTTAAAAACTACTCTTCCAGGCCAGGTCATTTAAACACACCTGAGATTGTGTGTGTTTTCCTGCCTTACCTGCAGTGGGAAATCATCATTTCCAAGGGCCTTTGCCAGAGGCACGAGGTGGATTACCAGCCTTGTGTCCTTCGTTTAGGAATAATGGCCATTAAACTCCTTGTTGCTATGGGGCTGCAATTTCCAGAGGCGATCCCCATTATGGGAGAGCTGGCTGCTGGCAAGCAGTTAATGAGAGAGCTTTGAAACGACTCAGTGAAAACCCAGCTCCCTGCAGGCTTCAGAGCAGCTATGAAAGAGGAGAGGGAGCCAGAGCCGGGTCCAGCTGTGCCAGCCCCAGCGTGGGGCGGTGGCGGCTCCGCTGCTGCTGCACAGAGTGAGGGAAGCCCCTGTTGGAGCCAGCACGGGGGATTTTCTGCAGAGATTGATCACAGAATCACAGAATTCCAGAGTGGTTTGAGTTGAAAAGGACCTTAGAGCTCGTTCTGTCCCACCCCTGCCATGGCAGGGACACCTGTCACTATCCCAGGTTGTTCCAAGCCCTCCAACCTGGCTTTGGGCACTGCCAGGGATCCAGGAGCAGCCACAGCTGCTCTGGGCACCCTGTGCCAGGGCCTGCCCTCCCTCACAGCCAGGAATTCCTTCCCAGTATCCCACCCATCCCTGCCCTCTGGCAGTGGGAAGCCATTCCCTCTTGCCCTGGAATTTCAGGCCTGTTGGAACCCTGGAGGCTGAAAATTTCAGGCTTTCTGTGCTAAAAAGCACTGACCCTCAAGCAAGAACCACATTTGACCTGAGGCTGTGGAACAGGCTGCCAAAATTGAGTGATAGCACTGGGGCTGTGGGTGTGTAGTTGAAATAGTATTGTGTGATACCACAGGGTGAAAAACTTAGAATTTAAGGTTTTAGTATATAGTGATATATATGGGGCAATTTGGAGGATTTAATGCATTGTCTAAGTCCTTCTTCTTCTTGGTTTTTCCTTATTGGGTGGAAAAGTCCACATTGCAGACCTTGGGTGGTTGATTATTGGGTTAAAAGTATAAATAATATAGGTGTCACCTCGTTATTGGGTGATTAGCACTTAAATAACCTTGGAAAGGGTTAGAGGCACCTCAACTTTCTACCTTGTTAGCTACGACTCACGACTTGTGTGACTGTACCATAGATAATTATTAATAAACATCAAAGTCCGAACACGAAACTGCAACTCTCAGGAATGAATCCCGGCTCTAACAGAAGATAAATCCACACAGGCCCTTGTCCCAACTCCCTCTCCAGCTGTCTTGGAGCCTCTTTAGGCCCTGGAAGGGGATCTAAGGCCTCCCTGGAGCCCTTTCCAGGTGAGCAGCCCCAGTTCTCCCAGCCTGGCTCCAGAGGGGCTCCAGCCCCCAGAGCATCTCCAGTTCCAGTGCCCAGAGGCAGCCTGGAGATTTGCACTGGTGCAAAGACTGAACTCTCTCCTGTGTGTTAATGACCTGCAGATAATTAGGGAGGTTGTGGCATCCAGAACATGTCTGTTTGCTCTCTGTGTGCTGGTCCAGGAGCAGAGGGAGAATTTTTGTCTCAACGTGTGGGCAAGTCGAGAAAGATTTTTTAAAAAAGTGTTTCCTGTAAATGTATTAAATAAATGAAATGTATAGAAAGGAGTTTACCCTTGTCAGGGGGCTCCATGCTTCCTGAGGGACACGAGCTGGGAGCCAGGGATGGTGCTGTGGCCACAGAGTCAGGGATTCCACAGCCCCATGGCCTCTGAGCAGGGGGAGCAGAGCAGCACCAGCCTCACAGGGAAGGGCAATCCAGTGTCACCCTGGTTTTGAAGACTTTTCTAAGCCTTCTGTAATGTTCTTCATATTGGAGTCAGAATTTTTACTTTATCACACTTTGTACTATAAACAATGGCTGTGTTTTGCTAACTGTCTTTCATCATTTACAGATTTTTAAGTAGGAAGAGAAAGTCGATTAACAGTTGGCTTGACCAATGTGGTTTGAGAGGTGGAATTCCATCCTCCAATCCACATAAGAAATGTATAAAATTGAGTTTTGTAAATAAACTCGGCCCTTTTCCTGCTTTGCTCACCAGCGTGTCCTCCTGCAGTTCTGTTTGTGCCATCTGTGACAATCCAGAGTCTCCTTCATGGGGGACTGGGGGTGGAATTCACACACCAGGGTCAGGATCAGTGGAATCCACAGCCAGGGAATGGGCACGGCTGCCTGGGGACCAGCAGAGTTAGAGCAAACCCCAGGCAAGGCTCAAAGGCTCAGGTTGGAGTTTAAACTCAGCTTTGGGCCAGCAGGGAGGGCAGGGAGGGGGAGACTCTAGGTGAGGCTGGCCCAGGCCATTGGTGCTCCCTGGGCCTTGGCAAATCCTCCTGGAAATGAGGCATATCCAATCTCTAGCAGGGAGCAGTGCTCCCTGTTTTGTTTGATTTTGTCACAAATCTGTTTTCAACAAAACCCCCAAATCCCTAAGTCTTGGGATAGTGACATACCAAAAAACAAACAAACAAACAAAAAGAGTAAAACCATTGTGACTCTGTTTTACCTACTTTGAAGAAACCTTTGAAAACATGTCCTGGCTTCCTCCAATACAGAATATTTCCTCCCAGGCTTCTGACTTTTGCTTCCTGATTCCCTGAGCTGGGCAATGACAGCAAAGGCACTGCTGGTCACCCCCTCCCCTGCCACCAGTCCTGGGTACAGGAACGTGCAGCTGGAGCCCCTCTGGAGCTCTGCTCCATCTTTTGACTTCCAAAGCTCACTTCAACTGCACAAAACCATCCAGGAAAAGAAGCAGCAGTAAGGGGACACAAAGGCTGACAATGGTGCCTGGCAGGACACAAAGGACACCCAGTGGGACAACAAAGTCCTGGCTGGGCTCTGCAATGTGGGGCTGTGGGAGGGGGAGAACCCCCCTCAGCCCCCTCGGGTTCAAAGGGCAGCGAGGAGAGAGGGGCAATTAGAGCTGGCAATTCCCCCAGCACCCCCCCTGTGTCACTGTGAGACACTGACAGCCCAGGGAGGAGGGGACAGTGCAGCCAAGCCCCTGGGACGTGTCACTGCTCTGCTGGCATCACACCTGCCTGGACCTCTGAGAGCCCCCCTTGTTCATTTTCTGATTCCTTCTTTAGCTGCTCAAGCATCTGGGCCTGATTCATCTGCTCAGAGGGTTTGAGGTGCTTTTTCTTCCTGCCAATAAAAAAAAATCTGACCACAAAATATCCCCACCAGTCCCCTCTAGCCAGCAAAACCCGACCTTGCCATGATCCCTGTGCAGGGACCTGCTCTGAGCCAGGGGCTGGGGCCTTCCTGAAGACCTGCAGGGGCATCTTTAGGCAGGAAAATGGCAGGAAAACCCTTGAAGGCAGAGAGATTGAGGAGCAGCACTGAGGGAAAGGCACAGGGGAGAGCTTTTCCTTATGTGATCATGGAATCACAGAACCCCAGAATGGTTTGAGGTAGAACGGACCTTGAAGATCATCTCCTTTCAACCCCCTGCCACGGTTGTGGTGATGAGAGAGCCTTGGTTGACAGCAGAAAACCCACCCAGCTGCCCACTTCCCCAAAATATTGGGATAAAAAGGGACAAGAAAACTCACGGGCTGGAATAAGATGGGGAAGTCACCAGTTACTGCCACAGGTTAAAACAGACATAAGTTGGGGAAAGGGAAATTAATTTATTGCCTTAAAATTTGGGGAGTGGGAAACAAAAATACAAACATCAAACCAACATGTTTCCTCCTCACTTCCCGGTCCTTTCTCAGATTCAGTTTTGCTTCTTCACTCCAAACTCCCCTAATCAGCCCCCTCAACAAAAAAAAGTGGTGCAGGGGACATTGAGGGCAGCAGGTCAAGGTCAGCACAAAGTGGTTTCTTCCTTTTGCTCCTTCCTCCTCACCTTTCCTGTGCTCCAGCATGAGAACCCCACAGGCTGCAGCCCTTCAGGAAAACCTCCTGCAGTGTGGTCCTGCATGGGCTGTGTTTTCTTCAGGAATACCCATTTGCCCTGGAGTGTTTCCCCGTGGGATGCTGTGTGGGTATCTGCCATGGCATGGTGCCCTCCCGGGGGCAGGGAACCTCTGCCCTTGTCTGAGTCCTCCTGGGGCTGCAGGGAACCTCTGCCCTGCTCTGAGTCCTCCTGGGGCTGCAGGGAACATCTTCAGCTCCGTGGAGCCCCTCCTGCTCTGTGCTGCTGCTCCTCTTTCGCCTCTCACATCGCTCTTTCCTTCTCCTCCCATCTGGCATTTTCTTCCCTTTCTGGAATGTTTTCATACATTTCACAGTGAAGCCATTGGTGGGCTCAGCCTTGGCCACGGAGCTGACTGGGACCAGACTGGGACTGACTGGGACTGATTGGGACTGACTGGGACAGACTGGGACGGACTGAGACTGACTGGGACTGACTGGGACAGACTGGGACAGACTGGGACGGACTGAGACTGACTGGGACTGACTGGGACAGACTGGAACTGACTGGGACCAGCCCCCTGAGGGGGCTCTGCTGACTGGGACTGACTGGGACAGACTGGAACTGACTGGGACCAGCCCCCTGAGGGGGCTCTGCTGACTGCAGACCCCAGCCCCTTCCTGTGAAAGCCCCTGTGGGATGGTGAGCTGCCTCCCCAAACTCAGCTGGGGAAAAGGGATGGGAGAGGATCTCAAGAAGAAGGAGAAGTTTCTGGAAGCAGGAGAGGTGTGGGGGCCCAGCAGGTGCTGCAGCAGGGAAGGGGCTCTGTGTGGGGGGAATTTCCCGCACTGCTGATTTCCAAAGTGCCTGCATTACTCACCTTAGTGCCAAAGGTTGTGCTGGGCAGGGATGGAAAAACAATTCAGCTGGAGAGAACCTGATGGGCACTCTGGCTCTGTGCTCCAGGACAACTGTAAAAATACCTGGTAATGCAGTGTTCTTTGGCTGGCAATGGAGGCAGATGCAGCCAGGCCAGGCAGCTCAGGAGAGAGTGGGCAGATCTTTGTGTTGATCTGCAGCTGAGTGGGGGGAGAAGCCTGAACAGCCCTCAGCCAGCTGTTTGTTTTGGTCATTCCCCATCCCACTGACTCACGGTCAGAGCTACTCCACGGATTGACCTCTGCAGCCCTTTGGTGTTATGAAACACAAAATCCTGTGGCTGCAGTGCCCCTTGGATGTTCCCTGCTGGCTGTGGCTCCCTGGGTCACAGGGATGCCCTGGGAGCAGGAGGGAGAGGCTGTCCTGGAAACCACAACATCTTCTTACACCCCTCCTGAAGTTTCTCTAAGCTGGGACCCCGTGGAAAACCATTCACTCTCAGGCCCCCCAAGGATGGGTTGAGAAATATCCGTTGTTTGGCTTAATAAGTAAGTTTTAAATCAGAACAGGTCACTTACAGTTATAACATCGTGTGGTTTAGCTGCTTGCTTAGCTTTCCTTTCTTAGTCTGAGTAGCTGGATTTGCAGAAGCCTCAAGTCACAAGCTCTGAACTCTCACCCAGATGTGCTTTTAGGTGGAATGGAGTTCATCTTGCCAGTAATTTTCCTCGTGGCTGGTACAGAGCTGTGTCTTGAATGCAGTGGGAGAATAATGCTGACCACACACTGATGCTCGAGCTGCTGCTGGTCAGTGCTTCCCCTGAATCAGGAAGGGTTTGGGCTCCCGAGCTCTCCTGGCTCAGAAGCACAGAGCAGGAGATACGGAGGCTCCAGCCATCAGTGGAGGCTGCAGCTCCACAAGAGAAGAGAAGCCAGTGCCCTGTGTGCCTGGAGACAGAGAGAGTCCAAAAAGGTGTTAAAAGACTGCAAAAAACCAAAAATCACCACTGGAGGCATGAAGAGCACAAACTGCGGGGGTAGGAAAGCCCAGAGATGTCTTTTTTCAGGGTCCCTCTGCAGAGACACCCAGCTCAAGCTGTCCCCATTGCTGTGGCACTCTAATATTTCTCTTTTTTTTTTTTCTGGAATAAGATGTCTGAGACTCTGCTGCAGGAAGCCAAGGGCAAAGAAACTTTTTTAACATTTGGACATCTCAGGACCACAACCTTGGATCCTTTCATATATGATATAATGTAATATGATACGATACGATACGATATGATATGATATAATATAATATAATATAATATAATATAATATAATATAATATAATATAATATAATATAATATAATATAATATAATATAATATAATATAATATAATATAATATAATATAATATAATATGATATAATATAATATAATGTAATATAATGTAATGTAATATAATATAATATAATATAATATAATATAATATAATATAATATAATATAAGTAGTTTATTATCAACATTTCCATCTCACAGCGTGTTACGGATGCCCACACCCCAGCTCCCCATTTCCCACCCTGCAGCACTGCTGGAGCCAGGAAATCAGCAGCAATCCTCCCTCTGGCTGCATCCCTGGCCAGATGCTGTGCTGCTTGTGGAGGGGTGAGGCCTGGCCCATTAATCCATGCTCAGAGAGCCTGGCAGCTGGATTAGTGCCTCAGATGCTCTTAACATCTGCAGCTGCAGGACAGCCCCAAATTCCTCAGCTGGAAGCCCGAGGTAGCAGCAAGGCTGGTAAGAGCTCTTTTGGGGGGGTTGGGGATTGAATTGCTGGTGCCAGGTAGGTGGATGAGGGAGATTTTAGGGGAGGTTTTGTGGGAAGGGTGGTGGTGGTGGTGTTATCCTGGCATCCCCAATCCTGTCACGCAGTCCCCTGGCTGTGGGTGTGATTCCCAAGAGTGGGGGGGTGTTGTTGGCTGTGTAGAGGGAACAAGGTGAAGGAGCCTTGCAGGACCCTGTGGAGAAGCCACAGTGAAAATGTGTCAGCTCTAAAGGTCTCCAAACTTCAGATTCTTGTGTTTGGAGGCGAGGTGAGGATGGTCAAGGAAAATGGAGAGTCCCAGAGCTTGGGAGTAAACACAGGATGCTGCCAGAGCAGAGGCAGAGAGAGGGAAGGTGTTGCTGAGGACTTAACTTTTGTGTTTACTGTGATTTATCTCGCTGAATGGGTTGGGTTGGGAGGGATCTTAAAGTCCACCTCATTCCAACCCCCATGTCCCCATCCAAAGCCAGTCTGTCCCTGCAGCTCTGCTCTCCTGAGCTGGGCTTTGTTACTTGGGGCTTTGTTAACTCTCTGCTCTGCTTTTTTCCTGCACCAACTCTCTTCTCTTCATCACAGGGGTTCACAAACCCTCTCTTTGTGGGGACCAGCAGCACAGAGGATGAGCAGAGCCTCCTGAGGGGCCATGGAGGGGTTACAGCTGCGGGTAAGGATCCCCTCGTGCACCTCCCTCCGTCCTATCCAGGCAGACAACAGGGAAGAAATCCCAGCTCCATCTCTGCCCTGCCAGCCTGGGAGCTGGGAATTACTCCCTTGTCTGTCACTGTGGGGGAACTCCAGGAGGCTGCTCAGGATTAAGCCCAGAGAGTGCCCGAGCTCCTGAGTCCCCACGTCCCCTCCCCTCGAGCAGCTCCAGGGGCTGGCTGGAGGCACTCAGGGACCGGCCCTCTCCTGCTTAATCGCCTCCTGTTCAGATGTCAGGAGGAGATGAAGCTGCTATAAATAGACGGTGAAGCCCTCCTGGTCTCAGCTGTGATTCACACACATGGCACAGGAGCATTAGGAAGAATTAACATCCAATCTCTGGGGCGCTTTCCTGGGCAAAGGCCATGCTGTCCCTGTCACTTAAGCTCCTTTCCTGGGGGAGATCAGCAGCACTCTCTGGGGAGGGCCTGGATGGGCCAAATGGATGGGGAAACCCAGAGCAGGACTGCTGGGAAGATAAACCTGGAGCAGGAATCTTGGGGAGATAAACCTGGAGCAGGAATCTTGGGGAGGTAAACTCAGAGCAGCACCTGCCCGTGACACGGAGCTGCCTCTCTCTGGGAGATGCTGAGGGCTCCTGCTCCCCCCTGCCCGGGGCTGAGGCTGGCCAGGATGGGATTGCTGAAGTGCCCACATGCCTGGAGGAGGGACAACGGCCTTTGGGACTGAGGCAGCTCCTGGAGGTGGTACGTGAGGGGCTGGGGGTGTTTCTGGCTCTCTCTAATCCCTGCTGAGCTGTGCCTTGACCAAGCAGCCCTGGTGGGGCAGGGCAGTGACCTGGGTGGCCCAGTGGGAATCCCCGATTTTTCTGCCCATCCTAATTTTGCAGAGCTCAGGGGGGGAAAAAATTGTATCCTACTGCTAAGCTGTCCCCGTGGGAAGCTGTGTGCTCTCACTCCTGCATGTGTTTGCATTCATTTGCATTTGTTTAAGTGCTCAGTGTCCCCCTCCCCCTGCCTGGCTGTGTCTGTGCTATGAGCAGTGACAGTCACAGAGACACGGAGTGAGGGGGGAACCAGAGGAAGGTGAGACCAGACAGGTCCTGGAGTGGGAATTGTGATGAGTGTTTATAGGGATCTATCCATCTGCTTGCCTGACAGTCTCTCAGGTGCAGGGAAAAACTGGTATTTTCCCTGGAAGGTAGTTTGGAGGGTAGAGCGTCTCCTCGGGCAGATGAATATTTCTCACATGGTGGGGTATATGATGTCCCACCACTAAAAGAGAGATTCATCTCTCTAGTCCATGGTATTGCCAGGGTTTCTTTGCATTCCCACAGGGCAGAGAAGGAAAAAGAGCCATTCAGAGCACTCATGATCCACATGAAGCAAAGGGGAGTTTGGACTGAAGGGTGGGTTTGGACTAAAAGATGAGCTCAAAGTCGGTACCTTTGTGTCCTCAGTTAGTGGCCCAGGGAGTCTGGAGTCCATGAGATGAGGATTATATCAGAAAAGAGTCTTCTCACCTTGTTCTTTGGGACTCAGGAATCAGGGCTTTTCAGAGAAGCAAAGAAATAGAGAGAAAAATGGTCAGAGGAACTGAAAATTGGTGGAGGAGTCAATGTTATTAAGATGGTACTAAATCCAAGAAAGTCACCCCATGACCAATGCAGGGCTGAGGGCCCTGTCCCCCTCCTCACTGCAGGAAAGCAGCTCCAGGTGACACCCTTGAACACACACTGAGCCCTGCCAGTGTGAGGGGATTAGAGAGATCTCAGCTCAGGCTTCTCCATGAGTGACGGAATCTCCTGCCTGCTCAGGCCCTGGAGGAGGTTGGTGTATCCAAACAAAACCAGGATTGGTGTCAGGATGGCATTCCCCTATTTAAAAACACTTCACAGGCTGGAATAAGGACCTGGAGAGCTCAGGCAGGCTCAGGTGTGAGTGGGTCTGCAGGCACCTGCACAGTCTTAAGCCATGCTTGAATTTTAATTATGTTGTGGAAGAACCTGACATAAGCTGCTTTCAGAAATTCCTGTGGGAATGCCTGACCAGGCTGAAGGCCTTCAGGAAAAATTATGATATATTTCTTTTATTATGCAGAAAGTACAACTGCAACCCAGAGTTCCAGTGAAGGCTGGAAAACCCAGCTGGATCCATGGAATCGTGTGTGAGTCTGGGAGAGGCTCTGCAGATTCCCTGGCTGTGAGTGACAAGGCTCAGCTCATTTGCAGAAGCTTTTGCACAAACTATCCTGTATCTCAAAACCAGGGAGGGGGTAAAGGCTGTGTGGAAATCTAAAGGGAATATTTCAATCTGTCTATCCTACAAGTGAGTCCAGACAACCTGAAACAGCTTAGGAATGTGGAGCATATTGGATGCAAATGGCAGGCCATATGTTTTATAACATTAATTGCCAAACTTTCAAAAGCACCCTCCTGACCTCGTGCAGGCAGTCAAGGAGCACAGCTCAGGCTCAGGCACCTCCTCATTTGTCATCTGTTCCTTGTTTTTCTTCAACATTGATCTGGTTCTCTCACCAACCTGGATGGTCTCCAGTGTTGTGAGAGCTGCACACACTCAAATATCAGGCAGTTTTCCCAAAACATGGCATCTGTAAATGCCAAGCTTACAGATGGTACGTGATGGAATGGGATTTACAGGCACAACAGAGAAGGGTGAGGGCAGCACAGAGTGAAAAATTCCATCATTCATCTAGAAAAGCTGGATCTGCTCAGATGGTCTGCCTGGTGGCTGCCATGAGCAGATGCTGGACTCTGGAAAAAGGGGCTGGAAAGAGATCCAGGAATAAGTCATGGTGGTCGAGAAGAAAGGAAGGGAGAGCTGTAACTGAGACTCCTGCCAGGCTGGGATGATGAGCTTCACCTGCAGGGAGGGACAAGGCAACAGGAGTGGTTGGTGCTCCACAAGACCAACAAGGGGAGGAGAGCGAATGGCTCACTGAGCTCACCGAAAGCCAGGAACATCATTTCTGGTTCCAGTTACCCCAACATGGGCTGGTCTGCCCTGCCAGTCTGAATTCTGAATTCTGAATTCTGAATTCTGGGTGCTGAAATCATCCCAGAATCCCAGAACAGTTTGGGTTGAAGGGACCTCAAAGATCACCCCATTCCACCCCCTGCATGGGCAGGGACACTTCCAGCAGAGCAGGTGAGCCCTGTCTCTGCAGCAGCTCTGTTCTCCAGCACAGGGCCCCTCTCACAGCTGACACACACAGAGGTGTTTTCTCTCCCTCATAGCCCATTCCTTCTCCACTCCCAGCAGGCACCCTGCAGCCGGAGCTTCCTCAGACTCCCTGCCATGGAGGTGAAGTGGATCCACGTCCTGGTCGTCCTCCTCTTCCTGCTCTCCGTGGCCATGACCGGCTGCTTCCTGTGGCAGTACAGCCTCCCCAAGCTGGAGCCCAGTGAGTAGGGGGGGTTTGAACCTTGGGCAAGGTGTGGCATAGAGATTTGGAAAGTTAATAAAAGCTTTTTCCCCATTTCTCCCCAAAGAGCACTTCCCCAAACACAGGTTTCACCGGACAGGAATAAAGCAGGGCCACAGAGGAGGTGAAGGCTGGGTTGATGCAGGCACCATGTCACTCTGCTGGTGTGCAAAGAAGCTCCATCACTCCTGGCCTGGATTTGGATAACTGCTAAGGAAGCATTTTATGTTAGATTCTTTATCTCTTTTTTTCTTCCTGCTGTTAGTTACTCCAGTTTAGAAACAGGGGTTTTTATACCTTACCATGTGCTTCAGCTTCAGGGTTTGCACTCTTTCCTATTCCCCAGATCTTTGCCCTGGCTTAAGCCCCCTGGTTCACACTAGAATTCATGGAACCACAGAATCACAGAATGGTTTGTGCTGGAGGCACTTTAAAGCCCATTCTGTTCCATCCCTGCCACAGGCAGGTTGCTTCCACTCTCCCAGGATGCTCCAAGCCCTGGGAGTCCAGCCCCAGTGTCCAACCTGGCCTTGGACACTGCCAAGGATCCAGGGGCAGCCACAGCTTCCCTGGGCACCCTGTCCCAGGGCCTCAGCACCCCACACACAGGCAGGAATTCCTTCCCAATATCCCATCCATCCCTGCCCTCTGGCAGTGGAAGCCATTCCCTGTGTCCTGCCCCTCCATCCCCTGTCCCCAGTCCCCCTGCAGCTCTCCTGGAGCCCCTTTAGGCCCTGCAAGGGGCTCTGAGCTCACCCTGGAGCCTTCTCTTCTCCAGAACACCCTCAGCTCTCCCAGCCTGGCTCCAGAGGGGCTCCAGCCCTTGGAGCATCTTTGTGGCCTCCTTTGTTGATTATAGAAAACTCAAAACTCAACTCAAAATTCACTCAAGGCACTGCATGAGCAAGGATTAAATCTACACAGTGTCAATAGATCAGGGCTTTAAGTAGCTGCAAGGTGGCATAAAATCCACTATGAAGATGCCAGGAGTATTTCAGAGACCAAGGTCTGAAAAGGTTTCAAACCAGACATTTTTATCTGAGTACAGGCTGTGTGTATCCATCCCTGTCCATCTCCAAGACTTCCTAGTGCCATTTCTCTCCTCATCCCTATTTCTGATGCTGCATATTCAAGAAGAACAAGAAGATGGCATTTTGTCCCCAGCTGACAGAGCGGGGCAGCTGTATTAGGAAAACCTTGGGATCAGATGGGAAAATAGTGCCTCCAAGTAAGGGAGTTCCCATCTCTCTCTGAGTTTAAAGATCTTTGCTGGCCACAAAAATTTAGGCTGTCTGTGGGATATGGAGGATGCAGCTGATTCAGGAGACAGCTGGAGTAGGTGTGGGGCCTACCAAGCATTGTCAGTGCTGGATTCCAGGTGGCTCTCACAGGTCACTCCTGTCCCCATTTCTGAGGTTATGATACACAAGGGATGACTCTTGGTCACTGTTTTCCTGAATCCCAGCTCAGACTTCCCTCTAGACATGGGCAGGCCCTTCCAGGGGGGCTAAACCCACTGCCAGGCACCCCAAAGTCTTCTGCAGCCCCAGTTCTTTCCTCTCCCAGGTTTCAGAGTTAGTTAAATACATCCTGTGTTGGAATAAGCAATAACAGGGCACAGTGCCCCTGCCAGCCCTGCCTTACATCAGACAGAAATAATTCAGCATTGTCCCTTCCCTATGCAGAAGTGTCCCTTAGGCCAACACACGCAAGAAATCTTGTGGTGGCTGCTGGGTGAGGTTCAGGCCCATCCATGTGTCTGCTGGAGTCACCTGTGCCACCCTGAACTGTTTTCCAGATCCATCTGTGATGGAGGTGAGGTCGGAAGCTGTGCAGATGTGTCCCCGCTATCCTGAGCCTGTCCCACTGGACCACCCCCTCCCCATCCTGAAGGAAGCACTGGAGAAGGTCTGTGGGGAGCAGGGACCACAGGGACAACAGCTCTTGGCTGCTGTTCTCCAGGGGGACAAGGGGCATGGAGGATTTTGCCCCTGAGCATCCCTGGGGAAGGAGGTGGGGAATTGAGGAGGGGGAGAACACACAAACCTGGAAATGGAGGTGTAAAACTCCTTCAGTGAACAGGCCAGTGAGCAGTTCTGTTGGCCAGAGCGTGAGCTGGGATGGACAAACATCATCACTTGTCCATCAGAAGGTCTGGTGAGCTTCCACCAGCAAAAAATAATGGCTCTTGGCATCTGGTCCACTATTAGGCAGCCCTCATGGCCTGGAGAGTGCCTGGCTCAGGTACTCTCTAGTCCCAACTCATCAGCCAGTGCCAATTCCTTGTTTCCTTTCTTTGTTGGCTTTCCCCACATCCCTGCTTAAAAATCAAAAAGATGCTTGTACATAACTCCAGGGAAGGGAGTGGAGAGGAAGGAGGAGGGGAAAGGGAAGGAGGAGGGGAAAGGGAAGGAGGAGGGGAAAGGGAAGGAGGAGGGGAAAGGGAAGGAGAAGGGGAAAGGGAAGCAGACCTGCATCTGACTGGAAGAGGGTGTGACATTTGACCTGAGGCCATGGAAAAGTCTTCCAAAATTGACTGATAGCACTGGGATTATGGGTGTGTAGTTTGAATAGAAGTGTGTGATATCACAGGGTGGAAAACTTAGAGTTTAAGGTGTTATAATATAGTAATATATATAAAGCAATATGGAGGTTTTAGTGCCTAAGCTAAGTTCTTCTTTTCCAACTTCTTCTCCATGAGTTTGGGTGGTGTTTGTAATTGAATAGAAAAGTCTGCATTGCGGGCCAGGGGTGGTTGGTTCTTGGGTTAAAAGTAAAAATAATTTAGGTGTCATTTCATAATTGAACAGTTTATCTTTAAGAGGCCTTGTAAAGAAAGAGGAGCCGTTTGTTAGGTTGTTAGCTAGGAGTCACGGCCTGTGAGACTGTAACATAGATAAGAATTAACAAACATCTGAGCCCAAACATGAAACACTGTCTCTCGAGTGTTTAATCCCGACTCTAACAGACAAGAAGATAAAAAATCTGCACTTTTGGAAGTTCAGGATTTCCCTTCCTTCCCCAGGTGGATCAGATGCTGCGGCAGAAGATGCACAGCTCCGGCCTCCCGGCCATGTCGGCCATCGTCATCTACAACGACACCGTGCTGTGGACGGGCAATTTTGGGAAGAAGAACGCCTCGGACCCCGCCTCGGGGGCGCCCAATGAGTACACCATCTACAGGTGAGGCACCTGGCACAGCTGTGCGAGCACACCTGGGGAGAGCTGATACCTGGGAGCAGAGGCTCCCTCACAAACCGCAGGCCTGTGTTGGAGGTTTTGCATGAACAGAACGGTGTTGGAACCCTGGAGGCTGAAAATTTCATGGTTTCTCTGCTAAAAGGCAGTGGCCCTCAAGCAAGCACTACATTTTGACTTGAGGTCTTGGAACAGGCTTCCAAAATTGAGTGATAGCACTGGGGCTGTGGGTGTGTAGTTTGAATGGTATTGTGTGATCTCACAGGGTGGAAAAACTTAGAATTTGGGGTTTTAGTATATGGTAATGTATGGGGCAAGATGGAGGACTTTGGGCCTTTCTGGGTCCTTCTTCACTTTCATGGGTTTGGGTGATTTTCTGTAATTGGTTAATAAAGTCCACCTTGCGGACTTCAAGTGGTTAGTTACTGGGTTTAAGGTAAAAATAATTCAGGTGGCATTTCACAACTGGACGGATTGTCCTTGAAAAGACCTTGTAGACATAGAGAGGAGCTCCATTTTACCTCCATTCTCTACCTTGCTAGTTAGAGCTCACAGCTTGTGAGGGTGCACTATAGATAAGAATTAATAAACACCAAGTCCCAACATGAAGCTGTGACTCCCCTGTATTAATCCCAACCTTGGCAGAAAAAGAAGCCCAGAACCACCATAGGATAGGAGCACTGTGAGATGAGTTATTTTAGATTTATTTATGGGTTTTTTTTCATTTAATTCTGACAGTATTTTAAATTGGAATGACAATAAACCTGGAAACATATTATTCCTTACATGGGAATGGTTTCATGTTCAAGGCTCAAACCTGAAGTCCGAGAGCTGGCACAGATTTGGAGAGCAGAGAGGAGACAGTGCCACAGGATTCAAAAAAAAATTATAATAATGTCAGTGTAGGAAAAACTGATTTTGGGGATGAATATCTACAGAACACATAGTAGATGTCTACACAAAGTAGACCCATAAGCTTATTCATCATTCCAGTGAAGTCGAACTCATTTTGGCTGTTATTTTTTAGGTTAAGACAGAATCAAGGTCTTAATGTGTGCTAAAAACCGAAAACAACGATAAAGGAAATGCTTCCTTCCTCTAAAGATCAATTTTCAGTCAATTGTAACTGTGTTATCTAAGAAACATGGGCTGCACTCCAACTATAAAATTTTGTCCCTGGAATAAACAATTTTGGACAGTTTCAGCAGCTGTGATTATCTGTTTCTTCCCCATCTGTATAATGGTAAAATGACCTCATGCCATTTTTCCTCCAGAACCATTGAATGATTTGGGTTGGATGGAACATTCAAGGTCTGGTTCCAGACCCCCCAGGAGTCAGGTCCACGTCCCTGGGGGGGCTGAAACCTCCAAGCTTTCAGTTACCAGCAGAACATGCTGACTGCACCCCAAGGACAGCCTGGATAGACCCAAAACTGTGGAAATCTGGGATTTAGGGAGAGTTTGGTACTGCTGGGTAAATGGTCCAACTCCATGATCTGAAAGGTCTTTTCCAACCTAAATGATTCTGTGATTTTAACCTTGAAATTCCAATAAACTACTTGAGAGTTTTTATGGTATTTACTAACCAGTAATTAACAATTTAAATGGTTTTATGAATGCCAAGTGAATAGAAAGAGATCAGCAGCCCACTGCTGGGGACAGGCAGAGGTTATGTTGCAGTCTATAAAGATTCACATTTAAGGATATTAATTCAAACTTCCTACCTGTATTTTAGCCATTTCACCTGGAATGAGCAAAGATGTGACACGTAACATCACAGTTAGATCACAGTTAGAGGAAAGACCTCTTGTTTCACGGGCTTCTTAATGCTAAATTTCTCCAAATGTCTCTTCCCTAACAGAATTGCCAGTGTCTCCAAGATCTTCCCCACCATCATGCTGTACAAGATGTGGGAGGAGGGAAAAGTCACATCCCTTGATGACCCTTTGGAGCGCTACGCCCAGAACTTTGTAATAAAGAACCCTCTGGGGAGGCTCAAGGACTCGGAGCAGAGATACAGAGCAGATGGGTTGGTTTTTTTGGAAAAAGGCTCGGGGCCACTGAAGCCATCCCCAGTCACCCTGCGCAGAATGGCCAGTCAGCTCTCAGGTAAGGCAGCTCCCAGAGTGTCCCTGGGCCTCTCTGCCCTGAAAGACACCACAGAGAGAGCAGGACAGATCCCAGGAGTGAAAAACCTGCTGGGAGGCTGTTTCCCAGCCTGGACCCTGCACTCTGCACTTCCCAGGGATCAGGCAGGGTGTCACAGCTTCGTGGCATGCTCAAAGGGAACTCTTGTCCAGAACACCTGGCAGGAAACTGGCTGAGATGAGGAGTTTTTTTCTCCTGCAAGGTGAACACAGAATCCTATCAGGTGACCAGATTCCTTTCAGGTGAATGGATTCCTTTCAAGTGAACAGATTCCTTTCAGGTGACCAGATTCCTTTCAAGTGAACAGATTCCTTTCAGGTGACCAGATTCCTTTCAGGTGAACAAATTCCTTTCATGTGAGCAGATTCCTTTCAGGTAACAGATTCCTTTCTCCTCAATACCATGACCTGAAATCAGGCTCCAACTGCACAACAGTGTTTTGTACTCCAGCCCTGAGTGCTCTCATTTTTCTGAGATGTAGAGCTGAGGGTCAAATCTCTTTGCTTTGAATAGAAAGAGCTTGATTGCTGAGCTAAATTTAGCAGTCAGTGTGGTTCCTGATCCGGGATTCCTGAGCTATTAATAGCTTGGCATTTGCAGTCAGAGAAGTGTTAATCTGCTGCTACCTTCAGAATTGGGAAACTCACACATTAAAGGAGAAGGAGCTCACAGGACAAAGAACTTTAACCTTTCACAGAAACAAAGCTGCTAATTCTTGACTGAGGGATTACAAACTGTAACAGCCAAAGAGGGTGTGCTGATATCACGTGTGGTATTTTGGTTAATCTCTCTAACACTTACTTTCTTCCAGACTGGAATAAATGCCCTAAAATTAGGACCTAAAATCAAAATAGCATGTCTGCAACTTGCAGGACCTTGAGATGGGGTACAGCCTCATCTGAAGCAAGCCAATATGAAAATGAGGGCTCCCCAAAATGCTGAATCCTGGAAAGAAGCAGATAAACAACCCAAAGTGGCCAGTGGCCACCTCCCTGCCCAGCCCCTCTCCCTGCAGACAAGATGTGGCTCTATCCAGCCTGATATTGTGCCCTTCAGGGGCACCAGTTCTGCCTGGTTCCCTCTGACTCTCACGAGCACCTGGAGCTGCTCTGGCTGCTGCTGTCACCCAGGGAGGTGTGAAGTGCACCCCAGAAATGTTATAAGGAGCATCAGTCAAAAGAGTACCTGGTCACGGTATAATTGCTTGTACTCTGCAGCCCTTCCATTGCTTCCATCACCGTGCTGGATCTGTGCCCCTGCTCGGCTCCTTTTATGCTCCTGTGTATTTTTGGATTTTAAAATGTGGCCCAAATTTCCCAGAGCACTCCCACAGGACACATCAGCCCTTGGACCCTGACAATTCAGCAGAAGGAGATGCACAGCTTCAAAATCCCAACTGCAAATCAAAGGAATGTTCCGGTTCCAGTTTCAGTTTGCCGCGTGTCAAACCCCAAAAAGGAATAAGTTCTGCTTGGCACTGGGATCAAAGCCACTGCATGACACATTGTAAAGTGGGTTTCATCTGAATTTCCCAGTGGAAACTGATCTGTAATAGATCCTCATTATCTGGTCTCTCCATTGCTTATTACAAAAGTAACTCCAAAGGTTTTTCTCCTCAGCGCTTGACGGGCCCATTGCTGGAGGGGAGCTCCAGCTTGTTAAGGCTGTGATTTTCCACACAAATGACAGGATGGGATGCAATTGTAAATTATTAACAGCGTGCTTGTCACTTCAATTAGCAGCCCATGAGGTGAAAATCAACGACTCTGGATTATGTTATGCTCTGGTTTATCATTTCCAATGAACCTCAAGGAGACACTGCACTGCTGTCACAGAGCTGGTGAACTCTCCCACTGCTCCAACATTTTCTTTGCTACCACTGGGACAAGTAATGAAGGAGCCCATTGTCCACTGGAAGATGTCAGTGCATCTCTTTTCTGGTCATGCAGCTGCACAAACAACCCCAGAGCAGGGGCAGAAGCAATGCTCTCACTCCAGCTCAAATGCCAAGTTCAGGCTAGCTGAGAAAAACAAGTTCTGCCACAAAAGGATGGGGCATCATTTGGCTTTGCCAGGATGCAGCACAAGAGGAAAAGGCCTCAAGTTGCACCACAGGATGCTTAGATCACATACTAAGAAACAAATTTTCAGAGGAAGGGTTGTAAAGCATTGGCAAAGATTGCCCAGGGAAGTGGTGGAGTCACCATCCTGGGAGGTGTTCAAAAAATGTGAGAGGTGGCACTTGGGGACATGGGTTAGTGGTGGACATGACAGTGATGAGTTAATGGTTGGATTCTGTGATCTTGGAGGGCTTTTCCAACCTTAGTGGATCCATGATTAGGACATGATCATTAGCACACGGCTGTGAGTCATTGTTCTGTCAGAAACATACATTTTCCAATTTCCTCCCAAACATCAAAGAAAGTTGCACATCCATATCAAGGATTCCATTCCAAAAATGATCCAAGTTCTGGCCTGGGCAAGACACAGATCCTGTGCAGAGGAGCTGGGGTGATTCAAAAAGTACTGACCAAAAAATTTTAGGGAGTCCATGTTCAGTGAGGAATGAAAAGTGAAAAGAACTTGATATTTTCTACATTTAGAAACCCTGAATAATTGAAAGTAGAAAGAACCTTGGTTTTTTCTATATTCAGAAACCCTGAATAAATGTTGCTGAAGATGAAGGGGAAGATAAAAATACTTTAGGCCAAGCCTGGAGCTGTCCAGAGAAGTTTAGGCCCTGTGTGATGAAGTGTGTAGAATGAAATCTTGTTAAAAGGGGCTGTTACACACATTTGTACTCAAGGGAATGCAGTCACATGGAAATATCCCAACACTGCATCTGCCCCTCTCTTCCAAACCACACTGGGGCATCCAGGATAATTTCCATCATCCACTGAGGTGTTCTCACTGAGATGCAGCAGCCCAGATTTGAAGTTGGGGCAGGACCCATGTAACCCAGAGCCAGGAGTCCATGGCTTGAGACCCTGTCCTGCAGCTCAGCAGGAGCAGGCCCTTGCTGTGCCTCCAGAGCTTCATATCCACCACGACTGGAATTCTCCCTGAGCCAGGAGATTTTAGCTCCATGAGTGTCCAACACACTCTGAGGGTGTCCAGCACCTCACAGAGAAATGGCTTGAAATAATTAGTGAGATGGCATGATCAAATGTGTCTTGAAAATGCAAAAATGTTTTAATTAAAGAGGAAAATAATACAAAACAAAAGAACAAAGCTGTGCACAGTGTGGGAGCAGGTCCCACACACCTGCTATAACACCCCAAAAATGCCTTGAGAAGCCCCAGCTCTTCCTTAAATATTGAATGATTTAAGTGGGGTTTTTGCCAAACAGCCCAATAGAGAATAGTTACATTTCTGAGAAACACCTAAAGAGACCTATCACTGTTTTTGTCTTGGCATTACTGCCAGGGAGAGCAAAGAATTTTCTGGCGTTCTTCCCTTAAAACGTCTTGGGGTGAAACCTTTTTCTGATATAGCAAACATCTACCTGGTGCAGTGCAGCACACCACTGGTGCTTCCATTTTGCCATTAAACCTTTGCCTCTGCTCTCTCTCCACCATTTCCATGATTTCTCTCTCTTTCCCCTGGCACAGGTCTGCCCAGGAGGCTGCGATCCACCAGCCTGCTCTGGAAGGGCAACACGCAGGACGCCCTCGCGCTGCTCAAAGATGATGTCCTGGTGGCCGACCCAGGAACCAGGTCAGAGGCATTTATTTAGAAGTTCTTGGCCTGGATGTGTTCTCCACCCTCAGCCCCATCCCCAGCTTCCATGGCCAGTGGATTAAAGGCACCCATTCCCAAGAGAGCTCCAGCCATCTTCCCCACACACCTGCCAGAGGCTGGAGAAAAAAAGACTGTCAGGTCTTTTTTCCTGAAAAAAAAAAAAGGTGTCAGGGTTGGGTTTAATTTTTTAAGCCCAGATGAGCCAAATTAAACTGCTACAGTTTGCTTAATGAGCCTTAAATGATGCATGGTTTCAAAAGTGGAAAGGCAATTTAATTTAAGCAGTTTAAATCATCACAGGTTTCAGTTAAAATCATGTCTGTGGTGAGCTATGTGTCTAAATTATCTAAAAGGTCTATGAATGCTTGTTTCAATTCCTGTAGCCTGTTAAAAGTCTGACACGTGGGTTGCAAACACTCAAAAATATCATGGAATCATAGAATCCCAGACTGATTTGGGTTGGGAGGGACATTAAAGATCGTTTTTTTTCCACCCCTCTGCCATGGGCAGGGACACCTTTCATTACCCCAGGTTGCTCCAAGCCTGGCCTTGGACACTTCCCCACAGCCTTCAACAGTGGACAGCAGATGAGGGAAAGGATTCAAACAAACTGGGAAGAAAATTTCTAAGACTCCAGCATTTCTTGGTAATTAATTACAGTCTGAAATAACTTACCCAGGATGGCTGAGGATCTGCCAGTCACTTGTGTTAGCTCTGTTCCACATCACGTAGGAGGCTACAACAGATATTCCTGAAAGGATTTCAGGATTTTAATACCATCATCTTCTTTGGTATTTTTATGTCTTTATTGTAACTTATCTCTATTGGTATCTTTATTTTATGATCCTCATGAAGATAAATAAGGACCCTCATAGTCTCGCAACGCCTTGTTAATTGATATGTTGATAGTTTTTACTCTCTCTCCTTTTTCCTGGTTGTGCTTCCCATTCTTCCCAAAGGAAGTTCCCATTCACTGATATAGATGTTTAAAAATATATTTCTGTGTTGAAATTCAGCTCCATTTCAGATACATGGTTTTATATACAGAATGTGCGTATTCTTAGGGTAAGAATGTATATGCTCACCATGCTTTTATTCAACTAAATGGCCTGGAAAAGGTTGAAGTGGTACCAAATTTATGATCTAAATAGGTCTCAATGAGATGTGTCGCTTCACACAATTAAAAAAACCAACAGGGTTGAAAATATAATGAATTTTGAAAATGTATTTTTAAAAAATGCCCCTTCATGTCTTCATGCCATTAAACTTCATTCAAGTGTGAAGACTTAAATCACTTCATGGTTATTAAAGACTGGAGCACTCAGGTTTCTTTAATGACTCCACGTTGCTGGATGCTGCTTTGTGGGCTTTTAAGTGCTTTTTAAGTGCTTTTACCATCTTAAGGTAGCTTAGGTGTCTAAGTGATTATCCCATGGCAAATCCCCAAAGAGGTTTACCCGGGATTTTGAGACCTTTAAGGTGAGCACCTGGAACTCTCCACGCTGCTCTTAAAAAGAATGGATGGCGAACAATTATAAACAGCAAGTCAGGTTATGCAAATATAGAGGGGTTGTTTATTTTCCATCTTCAGCTCTCTCTGTACATCAGGGTTAAACAGCTCTGCTGATGTTCCCATAAAACATTTCTCTTTCTTGATTTAACAACAAATCATGGCAACAACACACAGCTTTCCTCTGCCTCCCTTTCATCTGTCATTCCATAAAATGTGAATTTTCCCCTAAAGGAGAGAGACCCAGCCACTGATTTTTGCCTGTCACTGATGAACAGCTGACCCCAATTGATGGAATCTTGTGTGGGGCCAGATGTGATAAACCCCATGAAGGTCTGACACCTCTGAGGGGCCAGCCCTCATAGAGCAACGGCTTAAAATAATTTGATGGACTGTGTCTTGAAAAAAGCAAAAAGGTTTTAATTAAAGAAGAAAATAATATAAAACCAAAGAACAGGTCCCACACACCTGCTACAACACCCCGAAAATGCGCCAAGAAGCCTCAGTGCTCTCCCTTAAATACTGAACTATTTGGGTGGGTTTTATGGCAAATAGCCCAGCAGAAAATAACTACTTTTCTGAGAAACACCTAGAGAGACCTATCAGCATTTTTGTCTTGGCATTACTGCCAGGAGAGCAAAGAAGTTTCTGGTGTTCTTGCCTTAAAAGGTGCTGGGGTGAAACCGAGACCCTTTTCCTTACACAGAAAACATCCACCCGATGCAGCCCAACACCCAACACGCTCCTCTTCCTCCCCAGGTGCCACTACAGCAACCTGGCCTTCTCCCTGATGGCCCACGTGCTGGCTGACCACGCGGCCGACGGGCAGTACCAGCGCTGGATCTCGGAGAACATCCTGGACCGCCTGGGCATGGAGGACACCGGCTTCGACATCACGGCGCCCGTCCGCTCCCAGATGGCCGTGGGCTTCTACGGCAGCCAGCAGCCGGCCCCGCTCTACGACCTGGGCTGGTACAGGCCCTCTGGGCAGATGTACTCCACGGCTGCTGACCTCGCCAAGCTGGCCATGGTCTTCTTGGGCACCTACCACCGCCGGCTGCTGGAGCCCGACACGGTGAAGACGATGCTGACGCCGCTGTTCAAGTGCTCCGTCGAGTACTTCGCCAACAAGACGGGCACGCCCTGGGAGATCAACGAGCAGCTGGGGTACGACGTCATCAGGAAGGATGGGGACCTGGATGGGTACTCAGCAACCTTCTCGCTCATCCCCAAGCTCCGCCTGAGCTTCATTGTGCTGATGGCAGGGCCCAGACCCCAGGGTGGGAACATTGTGACTCAGACGTACGAGTATCTCATCCCCGCCATGGAGACGGCATTCAGAGAGGCCGACAAAAGCTTGGTTCCCCCTCCAAACCCAATCCCTTACGTTGGCTACTACACCTATTCCAACCTGACTTTCTACGAGATCAAAGTTGGGATTGGTGGGGTGCTGGTCATGCAGCAGTTTGGGCCTCATGTGGAAGAGCTGATCCCCGAAAAGTACCGGACAATCAAGCTCCACCACCTGGAAGACCGCGTTTTCCAGGTCGTTTTTGACAAGGAGTTCCCGTGTGTTCTGCACCTGGGCTCTGCCTCCATCTCACTGGAGACACAGAATGGGCAGCTCTTTAACTTCTACCCCTTCGACCGCAAGGGTTTGTCCCCGGGCTTTGACGCCCCGGGGCTGAACACCTACAACGTTGTGCGTGTCCTGCGCAAGCCCGTGTTCTACAGCTAAACACGCCCTGCTCCACCCTCCACTGCTGGGAGCTGGCTCCACATCTGTGTCTTACCAGACTCTCCTGCCTGTGTGGCTTTGTGGATGCCATTCGAGAGGGAAGGATGGAGACAAATGACTCTTTTGCCAAACAAAATCCTTCTCACTTTTAAGGTGACTTTAATGACTTGTCATTGGCCCCCAGCAGTGCACAAGAGGCCAGCTGGCACCTGGAGTTACCTGCAGGAAAAAGAAGTGGGAATGTGCTGGATGGATGTGTTTGGATGCCATCATAAAAAGATGAGCACTGAAGTGTCCACTCTTATATTGTCTGTTTGGTGACCACTGTGGTGATCCACTGCTATCATCAAAGGGCTGAGAACTCCCTGGGTCTCTCAGAAAATGTCTCTTCATCAGTCCCAGGATTTTTCCAGGGCTTTTCAAGAGCCTGTCTGTCACAAACAAGATCCCTTACCTGGGTTTGCCAAAAGCATTATGTGCTAAAAAATAGCACCAGTCTAACACCAGGCCCTGCTTGGGATTCCTGGGAGGTGAGGATCTGTTTCTTCCCTGGATCATAAACTTTGAGAAGTGCAGAGCAATGTGGTTCTGTCTTGGCTCCTTGGCTGGTCCTTCAAAGGTTGTTGGAGCAGTACAGATGCTGAGGCTCACTTCTGGGAGCAGGAGCACAGGAATATAAGGTGGGATGTTCCAGCTGGACTCAGCTCTGTGACAGTCTCAGCATCCAGGAAAGTGTGTGAGCATGGTGTGGAAATTCAGGATTGCAAGGGAACCTTTCTGTATGTTTTGGGCAGGACATCTGGATGCAAATGTACCCACTGGGTTTCTGCAGCTGGCAGTGAAGATGATGAAGGAACGTGCATCAGCCTGGGGAGCACCACCTTGGGGACAGTGCCCCTACACCTACAGAGCCACTGGTGTGTTTTACTATCCCCTCCTGTGTCCACTCCATGCCAAGGCAGGCAGGACAGGGGATATGGGTGACACCAACCCCAGGCAGTGCTCCAGGTGTGGGGCAGAGTGACTGGACCCTGCCCAGGGGGAAAACCCCTGGAGGTGCTGGTGACAGTGGCTGAACATGAGCACAGGTGTGCCCAGGTTGCCAAGAAAGCCAGCAGCACCTCACCTGTCCCAGCCATGGTGTGAGCACAGGACCAGGCAGTGACTGACCCCTGTGCTGGGCTCTTGAGAGGACCCACCTTTAACCCTGGGTGTGTTCTGGGTTCTTCACCATAAGAAATACATTGAGGGGCTGGAATGTGTCCAGGGAAGGGAACAGAGCTGGGAAAGGGTTTGGGACACCAGGAGCAGCTGAGGGAGCTGGGAAAGGGGCTCAGCCTGGAGAAAAGGAGGCTCAGGGGGGACTTTCTGGATGTGCAGAACTCCTGACAGGAGGGGACAGCCAGGCAAGGGTCGGGCTCTGCTCCAGGGAACAGGGACAGGAGGAGAGGAAACAGCCTCAAGCTGCACCAAGGGAAGGTTAGGTTGTATATTGGGAATCTTTTTTCCCAGAAAGGGTGTTTAGACACTGGAATGGGGCAGTGGTAGAGGCATCTCTTGGAGGTGTTCAAAAGGTGTGAATGTGGCACCTGGGGTCAGGTTTAGTGGTGGCCCTGGCAGTGCTGGAGGAGCAGTTGGACTCGATGACCTTGAAGGTCTGTTCTAGCCTCAGTAAATCAATGATTCTGTGCTGTCAATGGCCAACACCACCTCACTGTGACAGGGACAGTGTCAGACACGAGGGCAGACAGGACCATGACAACTGCAGAGTCCTGGGTCCTCAATGACTCTTCAGAATTAGGGGATATTTCAGCACTGGGTGGAGCTGAAATAAAAGCAAGCAAAAGAGGCAGGGCAGGACAGTTCTGACCTTAAAGCCAATATCCAAACTTCAGGACATGGCAGAGGCTGCACAGCATGGAAATCCAGAGGGAAGTGTGACAGGGGCACTGCACAATCAAAGACCCTTTGTCTGCATGTTCTGCTAAGAGGTTTATCCTCTTACAGGACAATATCCTGCTGCTTCTGGTCCACACAGACTCTTGGATGTGGACATGTCTCAGAGAGGATGAAAAACCCCCTCTCTGCTCCCTTCTGTCTGGTTCTCTCAGTGTTTTCACTGTGGGCTGTACTTCAGCTTCAGTTTTGAATAGAGAGACCATCACTGAAGGCCCAGAAATTCCCTGCCTTTTCTCAGATAATTTCAGCTCCCTGATCAGCACATGGAACCATGCAAACCTTGCCTTACAGAGCTGCTGCTGTGTTGGTTTCCTCTGGACTTTGTAGATTAACACTTCCCATACCTTGTACAACCTTGTATGCTCAAGTGTTTAGTCTGGCCTGTAGTAAGAACAATAAAATCTGTGGAAATGCTGCTGTCCTGTGTGGTCATGCCCAGGGGGGTGAGTGCAGGCACGTTTGGTGCTGATTTCCTGAGGACAATGCCACTGCCATGACATTCCTGACACAGCCAAGCCCATGGGATGGGATGTCTGATTGCAAAATCCTGGAGTGGTCTAATTCTGCTTCTTCTGAGGGAGGGCTACAAGCCAATATGGGGCTGTCCTTCTTGTTTTGAAACAAAAGAAGTGATTGTTGACCCTCAAAAGCTTCCAAGAAAAAATAGGATTTATATCCCATGTCACTCACTGGCCAGGAGGAAAGACCACACTGGACAACCTCCATCTGTGTGAGGGAAAGCTGGAGATGTTTTAGTTTTCCATCAGAAACGTAGACACCAAGAAGTCTTTTCTAGTGAGTCATCCTCACACCTGCTCACCAACATTTTGGGGGCTCTAATTCATTCTCATCAACAGCAAATTATGTTCTTTGCCACTCCAGAGTCAAATTCATTTCCTGAGCTGCAGCAAAGTTTATCCCCCCCCAAAGCCTGGCTCACCCTGGGAAGGTGAACAAGAGCTCAGTGTGGGCAGGAGAGCCCTTCCCTGACACAGAGGGGGAAAAGAGCACCTTGAAAGATCTGTACAGAGGATTTGGGAGAGGCTGTGCATGGCAGACAGGACAAGGTGGAGCGCTGGGGTGGTCCAGTCAGTCATGGAGAGTCACAATCCTGACTCCAAACTTCTTTCTGTCACTTTGTGCCAAAGCAGCAGGAGAGGAGAGGAGAGGAGAGGAGAGGAGAGGAGAGGAGAGGAGAGGAGAGGAGAGGAGAGGAGAGGAGAGGAGAGGAGAGGAGAGGAGAGGAGAGGAGAGGAGAGGAGAGGAGAGGAGAGGAGAGGAGAGGAGAGGAGAGGAGAGGAGAGGAGAGGAGAGGAGAGGAGAGGAGAGGAGAGGAGAGGAGAGGAGAGGAGAGGAGAGGAGAGGAGAGGAGAGGAGAGGAGAGGAGAGGAGAGGAGAGGAGAGGAGAGACAGTTCTGTCCCTGGGAGGGGGAGGGTGGGGTGACCTGACTCAATTTCCAGGTGTTTTACACCAGCTTTAACAGCTCGTTGTGAATTTGCCTGGTTTTTTTCCTTGAACTTTTACAGAGTCTAAGCTACTACTATGAATAATGTTTAAGCTTTTGTGTATGCTTGCTGCTGAATTTAAAAATATCCCACTGTTACTTCACCCATGTCAGAGACTGGCTCCACAATCCGTACAACAAACATGCAAAATCTGCCCATCTGCTCACTTTTCACAGAATCTGTGCTTTAAAAAGTGACTCAATGTGTCTGCAACAGCCTATAGAAACACAGTGCTTTAAAAATGTTTTTAGAATTACTCATCAGGGAACCAAACAGATAGAAAATGCTTCATTAACATTCCCAGCATCAAAAACAGACAGGAACAAAACTTACTTTATTGGTTTAAGAGACCAAATTCTGCCCTAAGGAGCACTAATGAAACCACATAATATTGTAATAGTGTCCCTTAAACTGTAGTTACTCCACAAGTTAAAAGACTCTGGGCCACAAAGAATGAGAATAATCTGGCAAAATATAAACACCTACATCTCAGAACTTTGAACCCTTTGAACTCCTTTCCAGTGAGTTTTTATGACTCCAGTCAGTGGAGTGGATTCATCTCATGTCAAAGGGTATAATTGGAATAAACTGATGAATCACACTACAGATCCCCAGCCCCCAGCTGGCTGGGATGGACCCAGGCCCTGCTGTTATCAGCATCTCTTCAGCTGGAAGGGAAACACCTCCAGAATCTGCTCTCAGGTAAGGAGAAGTTCTCAACTTGCTCATCACCATTGCCCTGAAGACCTGAGGTTCACAGATTAATAGCTCCAAACAAAACAAGGTGGTGCTTGTTGTGGTCCCATTCTAACATGACATCAGTTATGACAATTTCTTGCCCTTTGGAAGGACTCTGCCTTCAGGAGTGTCAGCTCAGGTGAGGACCACACTGATACCTGATATGCATAAAGGGATGGCTGTGCTCCACTCCCTCCTGCAGCTACACCTCATTTATGAGGATTTTGCTCCCATTCTCTTTTGCAGTTGTGTCCCATTGTCTTGGTTTGGAAGGACTGGTGACTGCCAGGGAAAGCTGGAGCTTCCCTTGGAATGGAGAATGTAAACCCACTCCCTCTGAATTATTAAAATTTTGAAATTAAAGGGCTTTCAGACAAAGAGATGGGAATAGGAATAACAGCTCTTTACTAGGAATATTTAAAAAATACAAATGTAGTAGTACAAAAACAAACAAACAAACAAAAAATCCTAGAAACACTGACAGAGTCAGAACATGACCTGACACCCTGTTGGTCAGAGTGTTGGGAACAGTCCAAATAAATCCTCCTGCAGTGACAGATGTGGTTCTCTTGGAGCAGAGATGATCCTGGAGAAAGTCCAGAAGTGGTGAGATGGGTCTGCTCTCCCTCTGGGAATGCAGTGCACACAGGCTGTGCTGGGCTCTGAATCCCAGGGTTTATCCAGGTGGGAATGCAGTGCACACAGGCTGTGCTGGGCTCTGAATGCCAGGGTTTATCCAGGTGGGAATGCAGTGCACACAGGCTGTGCTGGGTTACAAATCCCAGGGTTTATCCAGGTGGGAATGCTGGGCTCCTCCCCTGGGTGCAGCATCTCCCATGGATGATGGAATTGGATCAGCCCTGCAGGGAGCCTCGATGGCCCATGGACAGCAGAGATCCCCTGCAGGGAGGATGGGTCCTGGAAGGGATAAAGAACCCTGCCACAGTTGGTTTTAGCAGCTGGCCATTAACAGGAGACACCCACCCCCTCCCCGCTGGAGTTATGAGGAATGGATTATACAAGAGATAAAGAAAAACACCTCCCCAACCGGATTCAACAGATGGCAAATGGAATACACACTTTTGGTTACATATTGCAACCCAAGACACCCATTTATCCCCAGCCCTCACTGCTGCAAGCTCCCTGTCTCTGGTCACTCCAGCCTGTGAAGCTCCCACCTTTCATCCCTTTCCTCTCAGAGCCTGAAGTGGAGCATATCCCCCAAATTCACATTATCCACTCATTGTCCTGAAAAGTGCTTTTTCCTCTGGCACACCCACCCCTCATGGCTAATGAGTAAACATGGTTTTAATGTTCCAGGTGGAATCACTGCACAGACAGAGCTGAACTACAGTTATATTTCAGTCTCCGGTGCTAGCCAAGTTGACAAAAAATTATGAAAAAAAAAATAAAAGTAAATTGATGTTTCATTCCCAGAAACACTCAAAAACATAAAAACAGAAAGAAAAAAAATCCCTTTCTCCCCTGGGCTGGATTCAAGGCCGTTTTGCAGATACAAACAGGAATTGCCAGAGGAGAGCATAGCTGAAATATAGTCACAAGCTATTACTGAGACAGTGTGTACTTGATTAAATAATTAAGTAATTATTGTCCATGGTAATTATTTACCATTAATGGTAAATGGTAATTATTTACCTGTCCATTGCACACACAAAGGTTCCTGGCCTCATGGCATTTTGAGAGCTCTGGACATTCACCCCAAGCCGAGACACAAAGATTATTATCACAAGACAGAACACTTACAATCAGGACAGTCCTGCTGCTCCTCCAATCATTTTTAGGAGGAATTTGGGTGGAGCTTGCAAGTCTGAAGTGACCTGTGCCATGCAGCCTGTCACAGGGATGTCACACAATCCTTCTCAGTGCCATGGTCTGGGGGACAAGGTAGTGTCAGGACATTGGTTGGACTCAAAGATCTCAAAGGTCTTTTCCAACCTAATAGATTCTGGGATTCTGGGATGTCTGTCGCTCACAATTCCTGCACCTCTCCCCCATTCCCACTCTGCTCTCCTCAGCCCAGGTGCTGCCCAGTGCCACAGCACTGGGTGTCTTCTCCCCCTCCTTCCCCCTCATGGCCTGGCTGTGGCTCCAGGCAGGTGCTGAGCCTCCCCTGGCAGCCATTCCCGACTCAAACCCAATTATTTGGATCGTGGTTGGTGCCAGCTCTGCCTGGCAGCAGCTCCTGTTTAGCTCCCAGTTTATTCCTCCAAGGAGCCATATTTCTGCTAGGGATGGGCAGGCACATCTCATTTAATTTCAGCTCCACCTGAGCACCGTGGGTGAGATGTGAGAGCATCCTGCTGGCAAAAGGTTGTGGAAAAACATGGGAAGAGAGGAGTCAGCAGGAGGATGGAATGAGCACAAGAGGGAGCCGAATATAAAAATGTCCAGCCACAATTTCCAGTCACTTTCAGCTAATTATCAGATATACTGATGAAGATGTAAGAAAAGCAGTTGGTTAAATCAAAAATCTGAAAGATGGGTGCAAAGTGCTCCCAAAGAGGCAATTGGAAAATATTGTGCCCTGCAGCCCCCAAACTGTGGGAAAAACAAGCTCTTCTGGAAAGAGCAAGTCAATTCCAGGGTGACAAGAAGGCTGCTTCCCACAACTTGTGGGAGAAAGCTGCCACAGCTCCTCCTAGGAACTGGGAAAACTGGGGAAATCTTCAGTATTCCAGTGCCAGTTCTCTTGGCCACAGTGTTTGACTGCTGTTGGTTGGGGTTCAGCCCCATCACTCCCAAAAATCTGTTGATATTGTGTTTGCTGTAAGAGATTAACCCCCTCAGGGGTTTCACATCTGTCCCCATCTGCCATCGCACCTGGGTGCTCCTTCCTTGTGAGGATGCAGAAAAGCCTCTGATCACTTAACACCATCCACGTTCCCTGGTGCCTGCCAGGAAATTTGGGACAAACTGGGACATAAAATGGCTCTGGAACACCTCACACACTGATGGGATTCACTGGCTGGAGGGTGGGACACGTTGTGGGAAACAGGGGAAGAGCATTTGAGGACTGCACAAGTCTACAAAGACATCTGGGGGAGATGGGGAAAAGAGCAATCAAGGGGCTTTGGAGAGCAACAAACATGAAAAAATAAAATTATAAGGGAATCAAAGGAGCCTCCAGCTTCCCTTTCATTTGTCCAAGATGGAAGATGTCAGCTCTCAGTCTGCCCCTTCCTTGTGCCACCTGATGCTACATGAAGTCCTGTATCTGCTGAGATGTCCTGACTGACCTGTGAGAGTCAGGAGGGGCTGGGCTTCCTCAGGGAAATGGCCACTGTTTGCCATGACAGTGACCCAAAAATGGGAGATGTCCCCAGAAAGGATGTGCACAGTTTTTGGGGTGGCTCCCAGGATGGCAACTCTGGATATTCACAGCCAACACTGATTGAGAGAATCACAACACATGGAATACTTTTGGTGGGAAGGGACCTTAGAGCTCATCCTGTCCCCAGGGCAGGGACACCTTCCATTATCCCAGGATTCTCCCAGCCCTGTCCAACCTGGCCTTGGACACTGCCAGGGATCCAGGGGCAGCCACAGCTTCTCTGGGCACCTGTGCCAGGGCCTGCCCACCCTCAAAGCCAGGAATTTTTTCCCAATATCCCACCTAACCCTTCCCTCTGTCAGTGCCAAGACACTTGCCTTTATCCTGTACAAGGAAGAGGATTTAATTCATCCAGGAGTCAGTGGTTTCAGTATCAGGATTATTGTCCTTATCCTTTTCTTGCACGTGCCTGAAGGAAGCTCAGGTGACATCCATCTGAACTGACACCCCTTGTGGGGTGACAGCAAGGAGCGAGGTTCCTGTGAGGTGGTTGGGATCTCTTCCAGAGGGATCCCCTGCCCTGGAGCTGTGGTGCTGCTGGCAGACACCAAGAGCTCGTGTGGGATGTGAGCTCAGGGCTCACAGAGTAGGAGCAGGTTCAGAGAGTGCAGAAGCCCCTGAGGAAGTGGGAAAGGAACAAAACTGAACCAAGGCCTACGGTGGAGACCCACAGGCACAGGGGGAGCGGGGCACCACAGAGGGCTCCTGCTGAGGTGCAGCTGGGATTTAATCTGCCGCTCCAATAGCCTGGAACATGAGCAGGCTGGAAGGAAGCCAGGCCATGCTGCATGTCCTGGAAGCCACCCAGGGCTCCCTGGTGCAGAAAACAAATGCTCAAGATAGTCATGGGTGCAATCAGCAGTTCCTCCTCACGCAAGGGCACATCAGACAGTGCCTGTGATGGGAGTGAGTCACTGCGTGCTGGGGTGCTGCTGTGACCCTGTGACCACCTGCAAGGACAGCCCCTGGAGCCCTCTCAGAATAAAGGAATGCTTGAAAAAAACACACCAATCCAATAAAAACTGGGGGTTCCATCAAGAGAGGGTAAAAGGGAAGAGGAAGAAAAAAGAGGAACATTCGAACACAAGGTGTGGTAGAGGGGCTGGCAGTCCAGCAGGCCTGAGAGGGGCAGGGGCTGAGTGCTGAGCACAGAGCTTCTGTCTTGGTTAGGAAAGACAGGTGTCTGCCAGGGAATGCTGGAGCATTCCCTCGGAATGGAGAATGTAATCCCCCTCCCTCCAAATTATTACAATTTTGAAATTAAGGGGCTTTCAGGTAAAGAGATGGGAATGGGAATAACAGCTCTTTACTAGGAATATTAAAAATACAAATGTAATAGTACAAAAACAAACAAACAAACAAAAACTCCTAGAAACACTGACAGAGTCAGAACACGACCTGACACCCTGTTGTCAGGGTGTTGGGACCAGTCCAAATAAATCCTCCTGGAGTGACAGATGTGGTTCTGTTGGAGCAGAGATGATCCTGGAGAAGGGTCCAGTGGTGGCAAGATGGGTCTGCTCTTTCACTGTGAATCCAGTGGAAAATCAGGCTGTGCTGGGCTCTGAATCCCAGGGTTTATCCAGGTGGGAATGCAGTGCACACAGGCTGTGCTGCTGTTCTGAATCCCAGGGTTTATCCAGGTGGGAATGCTGGGCTCCTCCCCTGGGTGCAGCATCTCCCATGGATGATGGAATTGGATCAGCCCTGCAGGGAGCCTCGATGGCCCATGGACAGCAGAGATCCCCTGCAGGGAGGATGGGTCCTGGAAGGGTTAAAGAACACTGCCACAGCTGGTTTTAACAGCTGGTCATTAACAGAAGACACCCCCCCCCCTCCCCTCTGGAGTTATGAGATAAGGAAAAACACTTTTTCAACCAGTTTCAACAGATTGGGAATAGAATACAGGCTTTTTGTTACATCTTGCATTGCAACCCAAGACAGCTGCCTGTAAGGGCAGCAACCACCCTGGAGACCCTCACAGGAAGACTCAGTGTGTGCAAAGTGCCCATGGCCACACCAGTGCTCTTCCAGGACATTGCTGGTGCTCTGCTGAAGGGGTTTTTGCTATTTTTATATAAATATATATATATATATATATCAGTCTGGTCAGATTTGGGGAAAGCTCAGAGGGAATGCTCTTTTGAGATGCCAGTGTTTCTGTTGGTCACTCAGAATTCAAGTGGTGACCTCAGAATCAATTTCAATCTTTGAAATTCCTTGATTGTGCAACACAGTCCCTGGGCCAAGTCTCCACTCAGCCCCACTTCACCCAAAAAGACATGGAAGACTGATTTTTTTTTTCTCAGACGCTTTCTCATTTCCATCTTGTCTTAGAACAAAAAATTGTCCAGCACTATATTCCCTCTCTAGAATGTATTTTTTGAGGGAAGAGACCACAGGAACTCCTGACCTGCTGCTTGTTGGGAGGATTTCTCTGCCCGGCTTTGGTGCAGACATTGAACACATCTAGAGAGACACAGGATTGCTTTTCTCATGCAGCAGTTGAAATTTGGGATGGGGATTTCAGCCCTTCACAGCTGTCTGCAGTTTCTCCCTAAGAAATTCCTTCCTATTCCAGTCACTGTGAGGAAATCCTCACACCTCACAATGCTCTGTTTGAGCATTGATTGATTATTTTGTAATCTTTGCATATCAGCACTGAAGTGCTGCATCAGGGAATCCACTGGGCCCAGCAGTTGTAATTTTACTAAGTCTTTTCCTGACAAATCTTGTAACTCAGAATCCCAGGAAACCACTAAGCAAATTAAAATCCGATGCACAATAAACAATCCAGCTTTAAAAAATACACAGCGCAATAAATGAACCAGAACTGGCCCTGTTCCCATCCACAAAGGAAGATTAGTGGGAGCAGTGTGACCTCTGCAAAGCATCAAAATATCCAGGAGTGCGGTATAAAAGTGCCCACCCCCTTTAATTGCTGGTTTGCCTTGATTGAAAAATATCAGATATTTTCTGAAAGGGACCATAAACCTCCCATAAATTTTGTTTCAGAGAAATGCAAATCCCTTTCTGTCAGTAACCCAGCACTCAAAGTGTGTCCAGGGCAGAGCAGCTGAGTTCTTGTGGAGGAGAGATCAAGGCCACAAGATCTGACCTGGATTCATCCTCCTGCTCAGGACTGAGGGGCACTGGGGCCAAGTGTTCCAGGAGAACACAGCCAAAACTTCTCAGCTCTTTGAGAAAACCTCTCTAGTTCATTGCCTCACCATGTGTCCTCTGTGCCTCCCTTCCCACCACCCTGAGATGCTGAACAACTGGAGGATGACCAAGACAATCATGGAATCATGGAATGGTTTGGGCTGGAAGGGACCATAAAGCCCATCCTGTTCCAAACCCCTGTCATGGACAGGGTTTGTCAGGTTATAAAAACATAAAAAAGCCAATTGGGAATCCCTTCCCTGGTGATGAGCTGTTATAAATCTTCTGGAAGATGTGAGTCAAAACCAAAACAAAAAAAAAA
Source organism: Prinia subflava (assembly GCF_021018805.1). Lineage (NCBI taxonomy): Eukaryota > Metazoa > Chordata > Aves > Passeriformes > Cisticolidae > Prinia > Prinia subflava. Next base: position 1,909,442 of record NC_086267.1, on the reverse strand, counting down.
AAAATTAAAAAATCTGTATAGAAGACAATTGGCAGTGGGAGCTGTTGGAGCTCTGTGACCATGGACACAGCTCCCAGACCACCACGTCCCAAGGTAAGCTGAGAAACCCCCCAGTGTTGCTTTGCCCATGGGGACAGCACAGTCCCTTGGACAGAAATTGGAGCTGGAGGAATTGCTTTGCCAGTATTTTGGGTACAGGGAGTGATAACAAATCTATTTTGTTACTCAGCAGTCCTGTATTTTTCCTGCTGACTTTTTTAATTAAGAGCTTTCAGGGATATGCATGCCTTTGCCAGAAATGTCAAAGTTTACCCTGGATCCACGATGAATAATAGAGAAAATAAATAGAATTGTAGAGAATTCCAGAATGATTTTGGTTGGAAGGGACCTTAAAGCCCATCCAGTGCCACCCCTGCCATGGCAGGGACACCTTTCACCATCCTGGGTTGCTCCAAGGTCCAGGACCTTGGACACATCCAGGGATGGGGCAGCCACAGGCCCCCTGGTCCTCAGGGAGACAATTTGGATAGACAAATTGGACAATTTAGGTAGAACCCTAAACAAATCACAGGAGAGGGGGTTAATTGGGAGGAGTCCTTTGATTGTGTGTCCTGCAAGGCTGGATTTTCCTGTTTTGCACATGGAAAAATCCACCACAGAAGTGTTTACAGTGATGTCTTTTCTCCTGATTTATTACAATGGAAATTCAGGTGCCATCTGTGCCTATTTCTCTGTAATATTAGAAAAGAGCAGGTACTGAGGCAACAGAGCCAAACTTACTAAAATGGGAAATTTCAATTATGTTGCGTAAGGTTGTATTTTTCTTGTTTTGTTTAGGCTGTGTTTTGCTAATGCTTATTTTATTTGAACAACTAGAAAGCATTTTCTGATCCTTATTTTTCATTTAGAAGCTGAGAACAAACTCAATTTTTCCCTACACTGTGAGATACTGCAGTATTTTATATATATGTATATATATGTATATATATGTAGTATTTTATAATATACAGTATATTTACTGTAGTAAATATATTTTAAAATATTTTGTTTGTGGAGATAAATGCGAATAAAAACTGTAAATTCATGTAAATATATGCAAATATAGTCTCTTGAAGACAAAGAAAATGCCGTTTCAGGTGTTTGGGTGGTTTGGATGAATATGGCATAGGCATCTCTTTGCTGTTGTTTATGTGGGTCACCACAGAGATAAAACAACAGCAGATTGTGGCTGAAATCCCCACAATTTCCCACTGGTGGTTTCACTCCTGGTCTCACAATCACCATTTCAGAAATATTTATGAACTAACTATAGCAAGTACTCCTCTGGCTGCAGGTAGGCAGGGAGGATATCACTGGAGGATATCACCCAGACGTGATCCAGAGGGTGCCGGGCACTGCCCAGGCTCCCCAGGGAATGGGCACGGCCCCAAGGCTGCCACAGCTCCATTTGGACATTCCCAGCACAGGGTGGGATTGTTGGGGTGTCTGTGCAGGGCCAGGAGTGGGACTGGATGATCCTTGTGGGTCCTTTCCAGCTCAGGACATTCCATGATTATCTATTCCATGTTTCCACGTCTTTCCTGAAATTGGTCTCCTGTTCCAGCACCTCCAGGTCACCTCCAGTTCCCTCCATTCCCCTGCTTCCCTCCCTCAGCTGAGCCCCAGCTGCTGTGTGCCCCTCCTGGCTGCAGCCTGACCCTTCCCCTCCGGGCATCACTGGGACACGGCCTGTGGCTCTGGGCTCTGCCTCTCCCCGTGCTTTGGGGCTGTTTGTCCTGGCAGGAGATGGGTTTGTTCCCCCGGGAATGGGCACAGCTCCGAGGCTGCCAGAGCCCCAGGAGAGCTTGGACAGCGCTCCCAGGGATGCACAGGGTGGGATTTTGGGGGTGTCTGTGCAGGGACAGGATTTGGACTGGATGATCTCTGTGGGTCCCCTCCAGCTCAGGATATTCAGTAGTTCCATATGGAAGGCACTGATATACCTGAGGGCAGGGGGTGGGAATGAGAAAATCTTTAAGGTCCTTTCTAACCAAACCATTCTGTGATCCCCTGATTCCTCCCTCAGGGTGTGCAGTGACCCACCCTGGCCCAGCGTGCTCTGAGCTGAGGCTGTGACAGCCCCAGGGCTCTGCAGGTGACCTTCCTTCTCCCAGAGGTCGCTTTTATTTTATACCTCATCAGAATAGAGGCAAGAACCCACATGGGACCTGTCCCTCACATCCCTGCTGGCCTCAAAAAGGGATGAACTCTTCTCCTGAGCACCAGTCCTCATGTAACCTCACAGAGGATAAAATCAGAATTTCAACCCAGCCCTCACAGAGGAAGAGCTTTGCAGACTCTGCACCTGAAGCAGATCATGGTGACCATAATTCACAGGGATTTGGGGGAAAAAAAAACCCAACATGAAATCAAAGTTCAAAGCCCAAAACTGCTGAGTGCTATTCCACTCTTTAGAGGATCACACAGGGGAGCCTTGAAGACGATGTTAAGGAATTTCAGCTCCTGGGATTAGGATTTGTGGGAGGGGGGTGTCACCCTAAGCATCTCTCTCTGGGGATTATATTTACATCAGAACATCCGTGGGAACAGGTTTCTCTGGGAATTAGCAGAGCAGCACCAGCTTCCCCCAGGGTGACAGAAGGTGACACCAGTCACGGGGTGGAGCTGGATTTGGAGCGCTGTCCCCGTTAATCCCAGGGATTTTCACAGACAAGCCCAGTACAAGCCCTGTGCTCATGCTGGGAGCAGTGCTGTGCACCACAGGGGATCCACGGGGACCAGCAGAAAATACAGAGAAGAGAATCCAGGAATCCTCCTCCTTTCACTTCAGGTTTGTGGTAAATGTCATCTGCTGCTGGGTCGACATCATTTATAATTTTGAGGACACAAGAAGTGGTGCCCAGTGTAAAAAGTGCTTTTTTGTGCTTTGAATGAAGGTCTGAATCCTTCTGTTCACTATGAGCCATTTGAGTACATTCTCCAATTATTGCTGCAGGTAATTCCCATGAAGTCTAGGGAGCTTCATAGCTTTTGTGCTATAAATCTGCCAGAGGGTGAGGTTAAATGGGATTTTGGGAAAAAAATCCTTCCCTGTGAGGGTGGGGAGGCCCTGGCACAGTTTTCCAGAGAAGCTGTGGCTGTCCCTGGATCCCTGGCAGTGTCCAAGGCCAGGTTGGATGGGTTTGGGGTAACCTGGGATAGTGGAAAGTGTCCTTGCCTTTTTTTTTTTTTTTTTCATATCCCACATAAAATGTAATCCATAATAATCCCCAGGTTTTTTGCAAAGCTGCTCCACTCCTGCTGGATTACCTGGCATGTGCCTGCTCGTGTTTATCTCTTAAAAAACACAGGACTGCACGTTCAGGCTCCAGAACAGACCCTTCCTCTGAAACATCTCCCTGTGCAAATCATCTCTCACAGCCAGGTTTCATCTGCAAATGTCAGCAAAGCCTGTTCAATACAAAGTGTTAAATGGAAATATTGGCTCATGCTGGCTCACACAGATTCCTGAAGGATCACGCTTGATGCAACACCCTGGTTTGACAGGGAACAATTCCTAACTCCTCTCTGAACGTGGCTTTCTCCAATCAGCTTCACAAGGATGTTGTGATTGCTCTGTGATGAGATAATTTTCTCAAAACAAGCACAATAAACTCAAATTATTCAGTTAAGGTTACACTTGAAAGACATTCAAATATGGATAAGTGGGAAGTACGCAATCCACACAGCCAGATCTGGCTTTTTTCACAGCTGAGTTACTTTTTTAGGCTCAAAATATTGCAGAACATGTGGGTTTGTTTTTAAAGATAGCACAAGTTGGCAGCAGATCCACAAAAACACTTCTCATCACTTTTGGTACGATTTAGGGCAATCCAAAGAGTTTAAACATCTTTTCTTCCCTAACTACGAGTGGATTATTTTGATATGTAGTATTCCCTTGGAATTTCTTGAATTTATCACACACAACAATATCCCTGTGGTGGTTTCTAACCCTCCCCAACTGGTCTTTTCCTTCAGTCTGAACTCTGCTTAAATACAGGTTTAATACAATCTTTTGTAAGAGCCGTTCATTCTTTCTCTCAGTGAGCAGATTTCAGACTTTAATTATTTAAGATTCCCCTTTCAGAAGGGCTCGTGGCCCTGGGAGAAGCTGTGGAAGCAGGTGCTTGAAGCCTGAACCTGGAATGGCTGCTTGCCCTTCCCATCTCCATCTTTTGTCGCCCTTCTTCACAAAAAAAATCACAATACCCTTTCCCATCTCCATTTCATGTCACCCTTCTTCAAAACAAAAATTCACTTTCCACCCCCTCCTTCTCCTCTTTAATAGCCCCACGTTTAAATGACCCCACCACAGAGATGTAAATAATAAAGTTGTCACCTGGAACAATTTTCTGCAAGCCCCACCACAGGCCTGAGCCAAGGCTCCCTGGGATGCTCTTCCCAATTTCCCTTCGATTTTCTACCTTTAGTGAAATAAAAAGAATGAAAACAGCTACATCTCCAATATTTGTTGGCCTTTTTATTATTTTTTTTAATACAAGGTCTTTGTCTTTCAGGAGGTCATCTCAGGGACCTGGTGAGGAGATGTAATGATATTCATTATCTCAGTAGACAGAAGCACAGGTGAAATCTCAGTTTCAGAAAAATAAAACCCCAGCCTTGCTGATGAGCAGATCCTGGCTTTGTCCTTCCCAGCCTGGATGGTCCTGCCAAGACAAAGACATGGAAGGCCGGGTCAGCAGTGAGCACTGATGAGCTATTTTGGAATAAATCTCCATTAGGAGCAATAGAATTGATGATGTCCATCACCTGGAGGAGGGGGAAGGACAAACCCCCAAACCAGACCTCATCTTCATCTGCAGTGAAGTCACACATGCTGAAAGGGGCTGACAGTGCTGGTTGATTTTCCACATATTTGTTTTGCAGACCTGCTGATCCCATTGTGAGTGACCCACAGACGTGTGGGGCAAGGGGAGTGCCAGGCTCTGCCTCCTGGAAGGTGCTCAGATGAGTGGATCCAATATTTTGTTTATCTTTGTAAAAAGGTGATCCAGAATTCCTCAGCTCACCCCCTGCCCCCAACAGCAAGGCCAAGGAGGAGCTGGTCTGTGTGAGGGCTAAGCCAGTGAGCAAAGCATCCCAGAATCCCAGAATCCCAGAATCCCAGAATCCTAGAATCCTAGAATCCCAGAATCCCAGAATCCTAGAATCCTAGAATCCCAGAATCCTAGAATCCCAAAGTCCCAGAATCCCAGAATCCCAGAATCCCAGAATCCTAGAATCCCAGAATCCTAGAATCCCAGAATCCCAGAATTCCAGAATCCCAGAATCCCAGAATCCCAGAATCCTAGAATCCCAGAATCCCAGAATCCTAGAATCCTAGAATCTCAGAATCCCAGAATCCCAGAATCCCAGAATCCCAGAATCCCAGAATCCCAGAATCCCAAAATCCCAGAATCCCAGAATCCCAGAATCCCAGAATCCTAGAATCCCAGAATTCCAGAATCCTAAAATCCCAGAATTCCAGAATCCCAGAATCCTAAAATCCCAGAATTCCAGAATCCCTGAATCCCAAAGTCCCAGAATCCTAGAATCTGAGAATCCCAGAATCCCAGAACCAGTGAGGTTGGAAGAGACCTCTGAGATGATTGAGTCCAGCCTCTGGCCCAACACCACCATATTGACCAGTCCACGGCACTGACTGCCACAGCCAGGCCCTCCTTGAACCCCTCTGGGGATGGTGACTCCAGCACCTCCCTGGGCAGCCCCTTCAGTGCCCAACCCCTCTTTCTGTGAAGAGCTTCTCCCTAATGCCCAGCCTAAACCTCCCCTGCTGCAGCTCAGGCTGTGTCCTGTGGGATTCCCTGAGTGAGGATCCTGTGCTGCACACACAGACACAGGTCTGGAGTCGGGGTGCACTGGGCAGTGGTGCAGAGTCAGCACCTCACCTCCCTGTGTCCTCTTGCTCCGTGAATGGCTGGAGGCTCCAGAGCACTCAGGGCTCTAAAAAGGGGCAGCAAGTCCCTGTCTGTGCTGTCCAGGGTCTGGGAGGGGTCAGCAGCTGAGGCTGGGCAGAGTTCCAGCAGAGAGCTGGGATGTGGCTGCACCTCAAATCCTGGAGCAGTTTTGGGGCCCTCAGGACAAGAAAGACACGGAGCATTGTCCTGAGAGAGGAATGGAGCTGGGGAAGGGGCTGGAGCCGCAGGAGAGGCTGAGGGAGCTGGGAAGGGGCTCAGCCTGGAGAAAAGGAGGCTCAGGGGGGACTTTGTGGCTCTGCACAGCTCCTGACAGGAGGGGACAGCCAGGGGTGGGTCAGGATCTGCTCCAAGGGAACAAGGAATAGGACAAGGGAAAATGGCCTCAAGCTCTGCCTAGGGAAGTTTAGGCTGGACATTAGGGAGAGCTTCACAGAAAGGGTTGGTCAGGCACTGGCACAGCCTGCCCAGGGCAGCAGTGGAGTCACCACCCCTGAAAGGGTTCAAAAACCATGTGGGTGTGGCCCTTGGGGACATGGGCTAAGGGTGGACCTGGCATTGCTGGGTCAATGATTGGACGTGATGATCTGAGAGGTCTTTTCCAACCTCAGTGATTCCTTGATTCCGTTTAGGCTGGAAATGTGGAGAGCAAGGTCTTTACTGGCAGCACACGACTGATGAAGAAGATGAGTGAGATCCACGAAGAAAGGTTTCCCTTACCCAGATGTTTTGGGCTGAAAAATGTAACCAAAAATGTGTATTCTATTTTCATCTGTTGAAGCCGGTTGGGAGATGTTGTTCCTTATCTCTTGTAACTCTAGGGGGGGAAGAGGGCAGATGCCTTCTGTTAATGGACACCTGATAACACCAGATAAGGCAGGGCCTCCTTATCTCTTCCTCCACCCATCCTCCTCCGAGGGACATCCCCTGTGAATGGGCCATTGAAGGCTCTCACAGGACTGATAACATCACCTCATCCCATTGGGAGATGCTGCACGCAGCGGGAGCAGCCAAAGCCTTTCCATGGGATAAAACGGCAATCCCAAACACCAAGGGAGCCGTTCCCACTGGATTCCCAGAGGAAAACCACACCCATCTTGCCAGCACTGGACCCCCCCCTTTTTTTTTCTACAGGATCATCTCTACTTTACAGACCAACATCTGTCACTCCAGGAGATTTATTTGGACTGCTTCCAACACCCTGAGAACACAGGGTCAGGTCATATCTCTGACTCTGTCAGGGTTTTCTAGGACTTTTATTTGTTTGCTTGTTTGTTTTTTGTACCACTGAATTTGGGGTTTTTTGTTGGTTTTTTTAATATATATATTCCTAGTAAACAACTGTTATTCCTGTTCCCATATTTTTTGCCTGAAAGCTCCTAATTACAAAAAATTGTAATAATTTAGAGTGAGGGGTTTTTACATTCTCCATTCCAAGGGAAACTCCAGTTTTCCCTGGCAGATCCCTGTCTTTCCAAACCAAGACACCAGATCATGGGAGGACTCAGCTGCCATTTCAGTTTCTTGGTGGTTGTTTCAGAGCTCCTGCAGGACGTGCCTGGAGATGTTTTCTTGATGTCCCTCGATGAGGAGTGACCACAGACTGCAGAAAGGTTTCTGTTCATTTGTTTTGCTTCCAGCAGGTGCCAGGATGCCTTTGGCAAAGGTTGGCTGAAAAGCAGACACATAATCCCACAAGGGCATAAAGAGGCACTGTTTGTTTTTCACAAGATTTTGATGTGAAATAAGGAAAAATCCACAGTGGAGCTAAAAATCTCATTTTCCCAAAGACCAAGAACAAAATGTCGTGTTTTCAACACCATTTAATTTTAAGTGGTCCCACTGAAAATTAAATATAGATTCATTTTTCCCTTCAACAAAGTAATTTTCAACATTTGTGGGACAGGTAGAACAAATAATTCTACTTTCACTTGTCTGCCCATGGAGTCTGGAGCTCCTCTCTGCTATTTCAGGAAGCTGAAATTGGTTTTCCTTACCCCATTTTCAGCTGCACTGCATTGCAGAGCGGGTTGGATCTCATTTTGTCCTGGACAGTTTGAGAGTTTTCACCTCAATTTCTCCCTGCTGATCCACACACAATGACTCCACCTGTGACAGACACCTATAATTGTACTCGTGTGTATGGTACAAGAACTGGCTCACAATCTTTGTGCCATTTTTTCATTTATTTGAAATAAATAAATGAAAATAAATAAATAATAATTTATTTTCCCAATAAAAATAATAAATATATTATATTAAATAATAATAAATAATAATTCAATAATCAATGGATAAACAAAGCTATCCAATGAACCACATGGTGTGTGTTTATACAGGTGTATTTATGTTTTGAATCCCCAAATATAAATTGATTTACTCCATTAAATCAAGTATGAAATTCCTGAAAATCACTGTCATGGTAGTGGTGATGATAAGTATAAATTTCCTGGTATTTTGACCACTTGAAGAACAGTTTATATCCAGAGTGGGACCACATTGGTGTGCACACATGCCCAGACACACAGACACTGGAACAATTTTCACTCCATGGCTTTTTCACAATAATTTATTCCAAGTGAATCAGGACGCAGATCTTTAGTCATTCCCAGAAACAAAACAAAACCAAAAAAAGTGACATTGGAATTAAGGATTGTGCATTATAAGAAAACGAGGGGGGTTTAACACAGTGAGATAAATGAGCTGCTGGTCCAGGTGTTTCCCTCAGATCCCAGACAGGCTGAATCCCAGATTCCTGCTGGGGGGAGAAGGTCATTAACCCCAGCTCCAGCAGAGACTGATTCCTGCCAAAGAGAGACCAATTCCTGCAATTCCAGCTGCCAATTGTCCTCTCTGACCTTTTTTCTGACCTTTGTTCCACATATTCCCCTTCCACAACATCATCAGCTGAGCTCAGACTCCTCCAAGTGCACATTTTATCTCCTCCTGAAGGGAGGACACTCTTCCACTCCAGAGCAATTACACGAAGCCTCAGAGAATCCCGTGGCACATCCTCCCACTGGACACAGCCTTGGCCTCTTACTCCAAAAAATGTGAAGAATTTTAAGCTAAAAAAAAAAATCTCCAAATTAAATCTAGAATCATATTTTTCTAAGCAGAAAACCCAAGTGACTGGTGGCAGCAAGAGCCAGAGCTGGGCTTACAGGGGAAAGATCTGACAAAATGCTTCGATTCTGGTTTCTGAGCACCCCTTTCTGCTCCCCACTGAGCTGTTTCCAGCAAAAGTCTCCCCTAACTGGGACAGCAGCCAGGAAAAAAATTAGCAAAAATTAATCAAAATATGTTTTTAAAGCGTCTATAAGTATATACAGAAAGGGGGTTTTCACTTCTAAGAGAAAACTACAATTTTTTACATACTAAGCAGTTTTCCACTCAAAGGTTCTCTTCATTGAGGTCTTTGGTTGATTGTTTCTCAGTGGGGATGCTGAGCCAGATGAACACAATTGTATCTTAAATTACTTTAAACTGAAGAACTTTTCTAGCAGACATTGATCCAGTCGTTGTTAAATTCTGGACTGTGGATGCCAATCATGTTCTGGCACAAATATTCCCATGCAAAAGCCACACTCAATTGCACCTGAATCATGCAAATTGCAGCTCGAAAATACCAAAAAATCTCTTTCTTCTCTTAGTTTTGGGCGTTGCTTTGATCTGGGAGAGGGTTTGTGGAGGTAACTTCATGGCTTATTCACCCTCACAGGCAATTAATGTTGAATTCCTAAATGCTTGAAGAAATTCCTGGGCAGAGCTAATGGGTAACAACAAAAAACCTTCACTACAGCATTTCAGGGTCAGAGACAGATTAATGTCCTTTTCGTAGTCATTTGGTTTCCACGGTAATCTTGGAAACAGTTACATAGTTTAGATTCTTGATCTGGCAAGTGAGATTTTTTTCTTTCCACACATGATCTTTATTTGCAGTGGTGTTATACTTCTCTATGACAAATGAGATGGAAGGTCTTTGTTAAAATGAAAGGGCAGCTGTTTATATACCTTGAAATAAAAGAAGATTTTTGTGTTGTTCAGTATGTGCCTTTTGCCTCTGATGTTCTGGAAAACTCTTGAATTCATCACATTTAGACTCCAAGCAGAGTAAGGTGTGCAAAGACCTCAGGGATTAAACAAAAATATTTTTTTTTTTTTTAATAATGCAGCAGATAAGGTAACCTGGTTAAACCTTGACTTTTTTAACAAAGAAACCACAGAGCAACTTCCAGGAGTGCAGATTTTATAGTTTGGGATAAAGAGGGTTGGGATGTCTCTTCTCCCATCACAGCCTCGTTGGAGGGCAGGGTTAAGGTCACTGGAGCCTGATGAACTCTGCACCTGTCTAAAACATGCCCTTGGTATTTAGGTTCCTTATTTTTGTTGGGGACATCTGAAATACCCGTAAGATGTGTAATATCAGTCTGAAATACCTGTGAGTTCTGTAATATCAGTCTGAACTCACTCTGGAACCTGCAGAAGACAATGGAGTTCAGATTCAGTCTTTGCTCCCCTGCACAAAACCCCTTGGATAGCAGATCCAAGGCCCCTTACCATGAACCTTTTCCTCTCCTGCCTCTTAAAGTGATTCAGATTCCTGTGAAGCAGTTAAATATCGGTGGAGCTAAAGACTGGTCAGGCTGGCAGATCAAGAGCAACTTGCTGGAAAACAGACATTGAGTTGCAGAGTGTGTGTGAGCAGGAGGTGGGACAGCTGGCTGAGGACACAGAGGGGGCTGAAGGAGTCTCCTGCAGCAAAAAAGCTGCAGAAGAACACCCAGAAAAGAGGGATGTCCCTGCCCTTGGTGCTGGCCATTTAAAACATCTTTGGGTTGTTGTCTGGTTGTTGTCTGGTACCCCCCAGAGCTCTGCTGGCTGGGAAAGATGCACTGCCACAGTTCCTTGGTGGATGAAAGAGAGCAGATTGAGATGGGATTTGGGGATGGAATTCTTCCCTGTGAGGGTGGGGAGGCCCTGGAACAGGGTGCCCAGAGCAGCTGTGACTGCCACAACCCTGGAAGTGTCCAAGTCCAGGCTGGACAGAGCTGGGAGCAGCCTGGGACAGTGAAAGGTGACCCTGCCCATGGCAGAGGGTGAAAGGGATGAGCTTTAAGGTCCCTTCTAACCCAAACCATTCAGGCCTTGGCAGCCTGATGCCTGCAAGGTACCTCCACATCACATTCCAGGTGTCAGTCCCAAGCTGGAGCAGCTCCAGCTCACTCTCAGCCAGTCCAGCACACTCTGCCAGTGCTGTCCCCCAAAATCCCAGTTCACTGTCCCACAGCCCCACTCCACACAGCCAGCCAGGTACAGCAGCTCTGTGGCTCCCTCAGCCCCAGTTTCCATCCTCTGCCACACACAGACTTATAAAATGTGATTATGGTGATCTCATTTTGAGGAATTCAGTCCTCCAGTCCCAGTCCTAACCTCAAACCCGACACTGTCATCCAATCACTCCTGGCCCAACATTTCCCAACAGCCAGCACAGCCCTTCCCACCCTCCTCTGCTCCCAGATGATTTTTCCCTTTGCTTCAGCCCCAGGGACATGACACAAAACCCAGTCCTGACACATCACTGTGTGCAGAGCAGGAGAATTTACAGACAGCAGGAAAGGCCTGGGCTGTAAATCTGTAAGATTTTCATGGGAGCTCAACAGCTCCCAGATTTTTTCCCAGTGTTTAAACATCCATCCCCCAGCAGTGACTGTCCTTGGCCATCATCGGGGCTCTTCTGCCATCTCCTGGGAGAGGTGGATTTTCACATCAGTAAACCCAGAGTTACAGAAGGGAATTTGAACATTCATTTGTGTCCTTTTCTTAAAATAAATAAAGAAAACCAACAACAACAAAACAGGCAAAGTGCTCCTCAGTCTCTCTTCAAAGGGGTTCTAACACTTAAATAATTTATTTGTGCTTCTTGGGCTCAAGGAGTTTGTTATGTTACTTTTAAACAAAAATGACGTACAGAAGGGAAACAAAAAGGCTGATGGAAGTGGAGTTTATTTAATCCAAAGGGCTTTGATCAGAGATATCCTAGTCTAGCAAAGGAAACTCCATCATTCCCAGTCCCCAAACTTCAGACAGTCCCATATGCAAAGAGAGGTGCAAATACTCCTTAGATAGGAGGGACACACACAGGGAATGTCCAGGACATCCTGAACATGGCACTGTTAATTTTTAGCAGCTGTAAATTTTATTTGCTTTATTAATCTGACTTCCTGAAAGTGCCCATCAGTACCCTCATATTCACCACGGTGCTCTGTGTGGATCCCAGAGATAAAAACCTGCCTGGCCATGGGGTGTCATTATCCAGAGGAGCTTCAATCACCTGCACATTGCCAAAGGAGCAGAGCCCTGGGAATTTCCAGCCCTGGCAAAGTCCAGCTGGGACTGGAAAATTTCACAGTTAATGCAGCAACTTGTAACTGCCTCAGTCAGTGCTTACCCAAGGGTTTTGAAGAGGTATGGAATTCAACATTTAACCCTCTTCCATTAGGCACAGGAAGAGACAGTTAAAATGTCTAAATATCTCTTCCCATCTGCTTCTGTCTTTCCTTAGACTTTCTTCAGCACAACCTATAATTAATGTGTGGAGAGGGAGTTTGTTCATGGATTCACAGGCAGTGAAGCACCTTGTAGCACTCCCAGAGCTTCTCCAAGCTCCAGAAAATCTTCTGGAGCCCAGGATAGATGCAGCAGAGATGCTCCTTTCAGAGCATGGAAAATTCCCTTGGGATGGAAGTGAAAGGAAGTGTGGGCTAGAGCTGCTGATGGGCAATGGATCCCCAAGGTCAGCCTGGAGTTAATTCAGAGACCAACTCTGGATTCCCACTATTTCCTCCTGGTTCCAGCAATATCTTTTACTCCACAATAATTATCACACTCCACATTTTCACCAACCATCCTTTAATTCCAAACTGATTTTAAAAAATTAAGTGAAACTCAGCACAGCTATTTTCAGCCAAAACTTGGCAAGAAATTTGTAGTTTCTGGTTAAGACTCAAAGAAGATGGTGAATTCCCAAAGCGTTTCTCTTCTTTTTTCCAGTTTTATCAGTTGGTTTAATGAAATTACCTCACTCTGCAAATCTTCACTTGCTGGCATGGGAATAGAGAAAGTGTAAAACTTCTCAGGGTATATGATATTTTTCCAAATACCATTAATCATTGAACACCTTCTACATGATCCATTGCTAAATATTATTGAATGCCAGAGGCTCTCTGAAGGAACTGTGGGGCAGCTGAGCTTGCAGGGGAAGAGTCAGGTGTGAGCACCCATTTATGGGATCACAGATTCATGGAATATCCCGAGCTGAAGGGGCCCACATGGATCGAGTTCCACTCCTGAATGCTACAGTTGCATGGAACAGAAGCAGGGAAATCGAGTTAAATTAGGGTGGGGGGGAAGGGAAATGATTAATCCAGAGCTCAAGGCAACATCTGGAAAGCTCTGAACAAGGTCACAGGACCCTTTCTGGCACATCCACAGGGCTGTCTGGGGGACGTTGTGAAAAAACGGGCTAAAATAACATTTCAGGGGTTGTTTGGCATTCATTTGCTTTGTGATAGGAAATCTTTACCCTGGGTCCAGATAAGAAGATGTTTAATGGTTTATTAACAAACTATAACTCCACAACTTCCTGACAGGCTCTGCTTCCAGGGAACAAGGAGGATGAGAGGAAACAGCCTCAGGCTGTGCCAGGGGAGGTTTAGGTTGGGTATGGGGAAAATTTCTTCACAGAAGAGCTGGTCAGGCACTGGCAGAGGCTGCCCAGGGCAGTGGTGGAGTCACCATCCCTGGAAGTGTTCATAAAATGTGTGGATGTGGCACCTGGGGATATGGGACAGGGTGAACATGACGGTGGTGCTGGTTGATGATTTGACTTGGTGATCTGAGAGGTTTCCAACCTAAATGATTCCATGATTCTGTGATAAACATGTTCTGTGGTTAACCTGATTGGAGTGAGGGTACAAACAATGCAAGGTTTTCATTCCAGAGATGGAAACCCTGCCTGGCTCTGGCAGGGAGCTGCTGCTGACCCTTCTCCATGCCCAGGGAAGCCACATGGATCATCCCCTGCAGCCCCAGCCCAGCCATCAGCTTTTGTTTGCCTTATCCCAGCAGCATCACCTGTCTTGGGAGTCACCTCTCCAGGTGTCTTGGTTTGAAAAGACAGGTGTCTGCCAGGGAAAGCTGGAGCTTCCCTTGGAATAGAAAATGTAAACCCTCTCCCTCTGAATTATTATAGTTTTGCAATTAGGAGCTTTCAGGCAAAGAGATGGGAATAGAAACAACAATTCTTTACTAGGAATATTAAAACTACAAATGCAGTAGTAAAAAAAAAAACAAACAAACAAAAAAAACCCTCCTAGAAACACTGACAGAGTCAGAACACAACCTGACACCCTGTTGGTCACGGTGTTGGGACCAGTCCAAATAAATCCTCCTGCAGTGACAGATGTGGCTCTGTTGGAGATGATCCTGTAGGAAGGTCCAGAAGTGATGAGATGAGTCCGCTCTTCCTCTGGGAATGCAGAGCACACAGGCTGTGCTGGGCTCTGAATCCCAGGGTTTATCCAGGTGGGAATGCTGGGCTCCTCCCCTGGGTGCAGCATCTCCCATGGATGATGGAATTGGATCAGCCCTGCAGGGAGCCTCGATGGCCCCTGGACAGCAGAGATCCCCTGGAGGGAGGATGGGTGGTGACTCTCATCAGAAAAAAAACAATAATGTAACACTAGCCATGAAACTACCCCTAACCCAAACATTAGCCCAGACCTCGGCATAAGCACAACCCTAAACCAACCCTAACTCTACTCCTAACTCTAACTTTAATTCTACTCCTAACCCTGGCTTGTCATCCCAGTGCATGAGGGAGATGCCTGGGTTTAAGTTTGCTCAGCCCAGACCTCAGGTTACATTGAAAGTTTAAAGAGATCCTTTGAGGGACATGTCAACAAAAATCCACCGAGATGCCCATTAACCTCAAAAGCCAGGGAAAAAAAAAAAAAAAAAAAAAAAAAAAAAAAAAAAAAAAAAAAAAAAAAAAAAGAATATCCAGTCAGAATATTAAAATCTGCTGTAGTGGGATGGATCACTGTGCTATGAACCCTAAAAATTGCTTCATCTCATGAAACAGAAGGAAAAAAGAATTAGAAATTTAACAGTTGGAATAAGGTAAAGAAATGTGAGGTGTGGACTAGGTTAAACAATCCCAAAACAGGTTCTGGGATCACTGAGATGCAGTTGCTGGGCTTTTTATAAGCACAAAATAAGGAATACTAATAATGACCTTGGGCTAAAATTACATTTCACTTTTATTTAGAAAGATGTTCCACTCTGGGCACATGAATAAATCAATGTGCAGCACATCTGCTCCACGTAAGTGTAACCTGACAGTTTGGAGTGGCAGCTCCCCCCAAATTAAGAGTTACTCCAAGCCCTGGTAATGGGTTCATCAACAGCCCATCGCCAGGTTGTGCATATTCAACCCACTGATTTTATGACAAACCATTTGTCAAGGTCCCTGAAGGTGAGAACAGATTCTGAGTTCTCAGCATTTCTGAAAATGTACACAGATGTCTTCTTCCTTTTTTTTTTCTTTTTTTTTCTCTTAATAAGAAGAGTCTACTGGGGATGATAATGATGTCATGGAAGTCAAAAAACAGTGGGCTGACAAGACATATTTAAAATTGTTTTACCATGTGAATAACAACAAGCTCTGCTTCCAGAACTGGCAGGTGTGGACTGGGTAGGCAGAGCAGACACCATTGTCCAGCTCCAACACCCCCAGTGTCCCCACGACAAGAGTGACTGGGTGCAATGGGAACCTTCTCCCCAGGAAGGACAAAAGCATTAAATTGATGTTCTCTCTCTATGCCCAGCAGCTGTGAGTGACCCTGGCTGCATTCCCAGCACCCACCAAAGCCTCTCCATCACTGCCCTCCACAGCTGGACAGGGCAGAGAAAATGGGATGGAGGATTCATGGGTTGAGATAGGAGCCAGGAGAGATCCCTCAACAAATATCCTCATGGGCAGAACCAGGCTGGAATTAGAGATATTAACTGAATGTATTACTAACAAAATCAGAGCAAGATCATGACAGGCAAAAGCAGACCTTAAAAACACCTTTCTCCCATTCCTCCTTTCTTCCCAGTTCTTCCTCCTCTCTCCATCACCACAGGGGGATGGGAATGGAGGTTATGTTCAGTTCATTACAGGATGAGCTGGTTTTCTGATACTGCTTTTCTGTTCCGTATTCCCTGGTATCAGTCCCCACTCAGTGCCACTGCAATGATGTTGGCCAATGTCTCAGTTGGTAGAAATATGGTAAGAATATGTTAGAAGCATGTTAAAAAACATTACTGAGGTCGGGCTGAATTTAGTCGGGACATTTGGAAAACCATCTGTTGAATCAAGAACAGGACAAATATATAGAATTGATCCTGTGATCGTTCTGACCATGGAAAATGCATTTTTCTCAGTGGCCTTCCATGGACTGTTCTTCCATGAGCTTTTTCATTCCTTTTTTAAACCCCTGTAAATATCTGCCATCTGACGCTGTACATGACACATCCACAGCTAATTATAATTTATGGAGAAGAGACAAATTCTTTGGTGTGTTCTGAACCTGCAACCCCACAGTTTTGTGTGGTGCGCTCCTGTTTTTGTGTTAGAAGTGACATTGAGACATCACATCCCACCAACTCTCCCCAAACTGCTCAGCACTTTTCCTGCCTCTTTCCCAGACTCTTTGGCCTTCTCTGTTCCAGTGAGTTTGTGCCTGCCCAAAGCACCACACAAAAATGCCATTTCAGCACCCAGGACTGTCCTGCTGTCAATGGTTTCGTCTCCTGCTTCTTTTGTGATCCCTTGTTCCTCTCTTCTCTCAGTACTTCTGGGTTAATGGTTGGACTCAATGACCTGAGAGGTTTTTTCCAGCCTCAGCAATTCCATGATTCCATGCACAGCACAGTTGCCTTTTCCTCAGGAGTCTAAGCAGCAAAAGCCTTTCTAACTAGTTGTAGTTTTTTTTCCCCTCTTCTAGTGGTGTTTCTTTTTCTTATCCTACCAAAACCAGGTTTTAACCAATTTCCCACTATTTCCGGAGGGACTCTGGACCACGAGGGGCTGAGCTCCTTTTCTCTCACTGAGCTGATTTTCTCTCTGGGACCAGAGATCTGGCAAAACATCATTTTAAAAGCCTTAAGCTACATTCTGAGGACACAGCTCCTTCTTTCCCTGTGGGATCCCTCCTACAGAAAGAACACTCCGACCCTGCCTCCCCTGCACGCAGGAGCTGAGCTCTCCTTGCTGCTCTAACGATTCAGTGAGGTAACAATATTTTTGTAGTGATGTTAATTAGAGCCTCTCAAATGATATCGGTGCCCAGGGCTCACTGAACAGCAGTTTAAGCCGTGGGTGTTCAGAACCAGGTGCTCAAGGGCTGCTGGAGGTTTTACATCTGCAGGTGTTCAACATCAGCCCCTGAGCTGTTTCTTGAGCACTTTGATGGCCTCGGGAGCCTGTGCTGAGCTTCTGCTTTAGATCCCTGGTAACATATCCCAGTTTCCTTCTTTATCCCAGCAGCTCTGCCTGTCTGAGCTGCTTTCTCAGCAGGGGCTGGGGCTGGGACTTGACTGCCAATCTCCAGTGTGAGCAGAGCTCACTTCAGTCCCACAGCTCGATGGGCTCAGTTCAGTTTGGGCTGCAAGAGGCCAAAAAAATCCTTTTGCTGGGCACTGGAATGGGAATGGGCACATCCCCAAGGAATGGGCACAGCCCCAAGGCTGTCAGAGCTTCAGGAGCGTTTGGACAGCACTGCCAGGTCAGGGTGGGATTGTTGGGGTGTCTCTGTAGGGACAGGAGCTGGGCTCTGATCCTTGTGGGTCCCTTGCAGCTCAGAATATTCCATGATTCTGATTCTTTCCCATGAAGGGAATTCTGCTGCTTTCCTGCATTCACTGCACACAGGGAGAAGGATGCACTGCCCAATTCAGTGCTTGTACCTGAAAAGGTTTGTCCAGTTGCTCCTTGGTGAGATTTGTGGAATGAAAGCAGCCACTGACTGCATTTTCTTGCTGGCAATGGACTATTATGGGCTGCATTTGCTGTCACAGAGGCTGGAAAGTTTCATTTTTTAAAGGATTGTTCACCCCTTTCACTCCTGTGAACAGGTCTGGAATAAGGTAGAGAAATGTGAGGTGTGGACTAGGTTAAACAATTCCAAAACACATCCCAGGGAAGGACATGCTGTAGAACCACAAAAGTGCAGCAGCTCATGGATTCATGGAATGGTTTGGGCTGGGAGGGACCTTAAAGCTCATCCAATTCCACCCTAGGGACACCTTCCACTAGACCAAGTTGCTCCACCCTGGCCTTGGACACTTCCAGGGTAAATGCATTCAAAGGCTGCTCTGATAAAAGACAATTTAACTGGCAAAGGAAAAGACACTGAAAAATCTCTTTATAAATCCAGACCAGAACTGAGGTTCCTTCGTACTCAGATCCCAGCAGATTTAGGCTCCACTGGCACCTTCCTCTGGGCATGGAATCATTGTGCTGCACCATCCAGTGGCCTCTGGAAAGAAAATGAGCCCGTGTGTGAAACCATTTATTGCACAGTGTCAGAGAACACAGGAATGGGTGATGTGCTCCACGTTTTCACGCCTTCCCCACTTTTCCCTGCTGAGTCTGCCCTGAAACGCTCCTGGCAGGATGTGTGGGAGCACAGCACACCCCACAGTGGGGGAAGGCATCTCTTGTGCCTGTTGGACACTCACAGCTCTGTGGGAGAAGAGGGGATGGACACACAGCGCCATGGGATGGGACGGATGCATCCCGAGGTGTGGCGGCGAGTGGAGGGGGAAAGGTGCCGTGACCTTCTGGAAGCTTCCCCAAGTGGAGAGCCACCAGGAGGCACAGGCACACTGAGACACCACCCAGCACCCACCCCAGAGAGCTGTGATGAATCCCCCGGTAGTAAGAGAGGGAAGGGTCTTTGTTTAGAGCTCCATGGCCAGGCTTTAACCAAACCACAGGTAAAGAGCTCCAGGGACAAAGACAGGGCAGGAGTGAGGGCCCAGGGTTTATATACGGGGCAGCAGGGGCGGAGTTTGGAACAGGAGCCAATGGGTGATGGGGAAAGTGGTGCAGAGGCGGGGCAAGGCACAGGGAGAACCAATGGGAGAACAGGGGCAGAACATGGGCGGGGATTGCACCAAATCAGGGCCAATGGGGCCTCGGGGAAGGGAGAACATTCCAGAGGAAGGACATAAGGACATATAAGGAAAAAGGGGCAGGGAGGACAATGGGCCAACCAGGAGAGCAGAACTGGGGTACATTTGAATAACAACCAAAGAATTCTGGGAGGAGGCAGCTTCGTCTGCTCCTAACATGAAGGGACTTGTCCCAGTCAAGGGACGTCCCTCCAAGGGAGCCTCAGGTGCTCTGGTTTAGGAGGTGCACTGGCCTCCACCAAGGTACAGGGAGAAAGGGCTGGAATCATCGCAAGAATCTTTTCTGTCATTTCTGAAAGTCATGCTGAAGAAGGAAGTTCCTGAAAAAACAACCTCAGCATCTCACCCACCTTCCAGAGGAAACTCAAGAGGAAGTTTGGGAACTATGAATAAGTCAGCCTCACCTCAGCCCCTGGGAAAATCCTGGGAAAGGATCCCCATGGAAGCATTTTATAGTCATATACAGGAAAAGAAAGTGACTGGGGCAGCCAGCAGGGCCTTGTTAAGGAAAGATGCAAGGAAAAGTGTAAAACAAAAGCTTTTGTTGTTATTTTCCTTCCAATTATGAGTTCTGTTCTGCCCCTTAATGCATCTCCAGTCCAAGAGGAATGCTTCCCTTTGGCCGTCTGGTAGGAAATAGCTCGTGAGAGCCTCTTTAACCTTTGTCAGGGAATTTGAGCTCATTTCCCACAAAGGACAGGATAAGATTGCCCTCCAGTGGCTTACAAGAGAAATAAAAACAGGAAAAAAAATTAAAATAAAATAAAATAAAATAAAATAAAATAAAATAAAATAAAATAAAATAAAATAAAATAAAATAAAATAAAATAAAATAAAATATCATTTGGCAGTGTCTGGTTCCTGCTGTCCTTCTCACAGATATTGCCCCTTATCCTTTTGCATTTATTGAGAGAGCTGCACCTCAGGGAAGACATGGAACAGCTGCTGTGATTCCAGAGAGAACAACAAGTGTCCCTGGAGGGACAGACAGATAAGAAATAAGCAGAATATGGATATGATTGAGGTCAGGATGAAAATAGCCCTTGGATTTGTAGGGAGTTGATAAAATATAACACAGCTGCCCCATTCCTGAGTGTCTAGGGCCAGGTTGGATGGGGCTTGGAGCAGCCTGGAATAGTGGAAGGTGTCCTTGCCCATAGCAGGGGTAGAACAAAATGTGTTTAAGGTGTTCCTTTCAACCCAGACCCTTCTGGGATTCTGGGAATCTGTGAACTGCAGCAAAGGGTTGATTGAAAGAGAACAGGTTTCCATAACAGGTATGATGAAGCTTTGGACATTTATGAGGAAATTGTAGATTTGTAGGGCCTTAAGAACGAGTCAGACAAGCACCTCCCAGGAACAACCTGGCAAGAATTGCTTCTGCTTTTGTAGTAAAATGTAAATCTGTAGTTCAGTGTAAATCTGTGTGGATCAGAAGGGCACACTGATCTATCAATGGATGGATCTATCCATAGATAAATCTGTAAATCACCATGAATCTGGATCAACAGATCTGCGGATCATCACAAATCTGGATGAATAGATCTGTAGCTCACCAAATGTGAATCAGTAGATCTGTATTCACTATAAATATGCTTGGATCAATAGATTTGCAGCTCACTACAGATCTATCTGGGTCAAAAGATCTGTGGGCCAGCAGTCGTGTGAGCTGCTCTGGTTTCACAGGGACACTTCTCCTGTGGCTCTTGGTGGCACTTCCATGCTCTGTTTCTCCCCTTTCACTCCTAATGCACTGAACCAGGAAAGCAACACCCACCCACAGAGCTGCACCCTCCAAACGTGAGCTCTGGAGTCACACCAGTGGTTCTGAGTCCATGGCAGGGGCTGGAACAAGATGGTCTTTAAGGTCCCTTCCAACCCAAACCATTCCATGATTCTGTCTCTGTGTCTGGTGTACAAGGAATCACAGAATGTCCCGAGCTGGAAGGGACCCCAAGGGCCATCCAGTCCCACTCCTGTCCCTGCACAGACACCCCAACAATCCCACCCTTGCCTGGGAGCACTGTCCAAACTCCTGGAGCTCTGGCAGGCTCAGGGCTGTGCTCATTCCCTGGGGACCCTGGGCTGTGCCCAGCACCTTCTGGGGGAAGAACCTTTCCCTGATCTCCAACCTAAACCTGACAGGGCTCCAGCCATTCCCTGGGGTCCTATCCCTGGTCACAGAGAGCAGAGGTTGGAGCTGCCTCTCCCCACACTCCAGTCTTTAATCTCACTGTACAAATCCCTACCTTCACCTTCCTCTGTCTCAGGGCCGCTGTCACCAGCCCAGGGATTTTCTCTCTCCCAAGGCTCTTTCTAGCTAGAGGCTCTTCTGATCCTACCCTGTGTCCTGGAGGGACACCTGTGACCCAGGTGTGGGACATGACCTCCCCCAGAGGGAGGGACGGTGTCCATGGGGTGCTGACTGCTGTGACCCGCCTGGGGACAATGGGTACAGTTTCTGTGGCAGCTTCTGGAACACCCAGAGATGATGTCACAGTTCTGTGCAGAGCTTTATCAGGCAATAAACATTAACAATCCTCAGCTCAACTGCCAGAGTGTTGCCAGAATGGATTTGTTATTTTTATGACGGAGAAGATGAAAGGCTGGTGGGAGAGAAGGCCCCAATAACCTGGATACCAGCTGACTGAACACCCACATCCTCTCATAAAATTTCACCTCAAGTGAGAGTGTTTTATACCCAGCCCTTTGTCGGTTTTGAGTGATCCAGCCTCAGGAACCAGGATCTGCAATTGCCCCTATTTCACACGGAACAAATATTATTCCTGCCATAAACTCTTCGAGGCTCCTGTTTTATTTGTGTTCATTTGTCCAGGCTCTTTTCCAAGCCAGCTTCTGACATCCTGTACCCACAAACCCCAAAAGTGCCTCCAAGAGATGACAGTCCCTGACTGATTTAACTGATGGCTCTTTTTTGACGCTGCCTCTCATGAGGAGCTGCAGAATCTGGGACCCCAACAGAGGCAAGGCTGCTACAGGCCCTCCATACTCAGCAACACTGAGTATCTCCAGTAGCTGCACATCAACCCAGTAACTGCTCCTGGGTCTTCTCCACTGACTCCTTCAGACTCCAAAATCTTTCCTGCAGTTGGCCCAGACCCCCAGTGCCTCTGGCAGCCAAATCCTCTGGTGTTCACATCCTCACACACATGCAGACTCCTTGCTCCCTGCTGCTCTGGCTGGACACTCCCTGGGATCCCATCCCCATACACCCACACAACTCCAGCCCCTGGCACACAAACCATTCACCCACAGTCCCACTCCAGTGGGGCTCTCACACCTCCATCAGAGGGAATAAACAGTCCCTGACCCAGGAAACGATTTAGGAATGGAGGTTAATGAGAAGTCACAGTGTGCTGATCAGGATCACACTGCCTAGTAAACTCACAGCACTGGCCACTCTTGTCCCCTTAGCCTTATTTTTTTTCCCCTGTGTTTGTCTCTCTCCAAATTCCATCAACCCCTCCATTTCTCCACCTTTGCTTCCTCCCTTGAACATCGTAACGAGATCCTGAACTTGCCCTCCCATGGACTCCATAATGTCTCCTACATCCCTATACAGGGAGAGAGAGAAGAGAGGAGAGAAAATCCTCTTGGACTCGTGGTTATGAATTTCACACCTGGACTACAGAATTGTGGAATATCCTGAGCTGGAAGGGACCCGCAGGGAGCATCCAGTCCCACTCCTGGTCCTGCACAGACACCACAACAACCCCACCCTGGGCCTGAGGGCATTGCCCAAAGGATCTTAAAGCTCATCTCGTTCCACCCCTGCCATGGGCAGGGACACCTGCCACCAGCCCAAGGTGCTCCAAGCACTGTCCAACCTGGCGTTGGACAGGGATGGGACAGCCACAGCTGCTCTGGGCACCCTGTGCCAGGGCCTCAGCACACTCCTCACAGGCAGGAATTCCTTCTATTATCCCATCTATTCCTGCCCTTTGGCAGTGGAAGCCATTCCCTGTGTCCTGTCCCTCCTTCCCTTGTCCCCAGTCCCTCTCCAGCTCTCCTGGAGCCCCTTCAGGCCCTGGAAGGGGCTCTGAGCTCTCCCTGGAGCCTTCTCCTCTCCAGGTGAGCCCCCCCAGCTCTCCCAGCCTGGCTGCAGAGCAGAGAGGCTCCAGCCCATGGAACATCTCCGTCCCTCAGAGGCCTTTGTTGACTGGCAATGGCAAACCAGGTTTTGGTCACAAATCCAACAAGCCTGAGCTGCCCAGAGTCACTATGGGACAGTCCCTTGGCACAATCCATTTCCTTCCTGGAAAGAAGAGATTTCTTTGTGTGATGTTCTGTGTATTCACCGCTCTCTGGTGATGAGTTTTCTCTGCTGTTGACTTATCAGGGTTCAGACCTTCCTCCCTCCCCAAAAACTGCTCAGCAGTTGGGATTGCTGGAGTGGCACCTTTGTTATTCCTGCAAGTTCTGAGTTGTTCTCTGTGCCTTTGTTTGCTCACTCAGCCACATCTGTCCCTGCCGACCACATTCAGAGCCATCACAACAGCCCCGTGAAGGCCCTGAGTCAACAAGAGATCAAAGATAAGGAGCAGCTTTAGAGCCCACAAAGATAAATGATACCAGACAATTTAGGGAAATGATCAGGCAGCAGGTTCAGAATAATCACAAATATTTCCTTTTCACCCACAAATATGCACCACACTTGGTACAAGCTTCAAAAAATACAAAAAAAAATATTCTAAAGATATCAAAAGCCAAGCAGTTCTTGAAAAAAAAGAAGCAAACTGAGACCTGGATTCTTGAAGGTGTCACAGAAGTGTCATTGGATGTGGCTTTCTGAAGGATCTGGAAATAACAGACCCTCTCATGATTAAGGTGTCCATCACAGTTTCCTCCTCACACTTTTCTTCTCCATTTTTATAGATTAAAGTAGTTCATCTCTCCCCCACCAGCTGATGAGACCCCTCTCCACTCTGCACTGGATTTTCCAGGGTTTTTCCCCAGGTATTTCCCAGGAGAAGGGTTGGATGTCTACCATGAGACACCAAAAAAATCAAATTTGCCTGGGGTAAATCACCTGAGAGACAATTCAAACCCCAGCTGGGAGACACCAAACTGTGGGGTATTTGCTATTTAAAGCAGCTGAATGCAAACAGGAATATTGGGATCCACTGTGTCACCTCATCCAGTGGAACAGCAAAGCAGAAAATTCACTGATTTGGTTCAAAAGTGTCTCACCATGACAGGACTGAAAAACAGCAATAAAATACCTTTATTATTAATTCTGGTTCCAGTGTCTGATAGTGAAATATCCCAGAAAGAGGAGAACATTGGATTTGTCTTTGAGACTCCTGGGAAAAAAAAACAAGTTAAGATTCTGGAAAGATCTAAGAGAATTCTTATCTCGGTGATAATAGTTTTTATCAGAACATGGCAGTCATGCAAAATATTTAATGCAGATTCTCCTTGGCTGTGCATTTGCTTTTATGGAATTTTTGTTGCCTATAAACCAAATCACGTCATCACTGGTACTTTCTCTGACCCTTTAGTTAAAATGTAACCCCGAGGACAATCACATCTTTGTGTGCTCAGTGTTTGCTGAGCACTCCAGGATCCTTGGATTTGCAAGGGGTGGGAGCAGAGCCCCATTCAGGGATGACAAAAACCCCATCAACATTGCCTCTAATCCTTCTGCATTTTTTCCATGAAAAACACTGATATTTCCCCAAAAAAAGCTTCATTTGAAATTAGCAAAAGCTTCTGTTCTTCTGTTTCCTAGGTGGGGACAAATCAGAAATTCACTATGTTGAACAAAAAGACAAAAAGAAGAGTGACTGAGCACTGGAATGGGCTGCTCATCCTTGGAGACATCCAAAAATCATCTGGAAACGTTCCTGGGCACTCAGGTCCCAGGGAGGTGGGGCTGGATCACCCCCAGAGTCCCTTCCAACCTCCACCACTCCAGGATTCTGGGAAGAAATGGGTTGGAGCCTTCATATTTTTGAGCATTTTAAAGGAAGGAAATGTTTTTTGCTGGTAAAACAAGTTCTTCTGCTTGCCTCAAATTCTGTTTGGATTTTTCCATTTAGGGAAAATTTAAAAAGACAAAACAAGAGGGAAAAAATTTTTAAAAAAAAGAAAAAACGGAAAAAGGATAAACAAACATCTGAAATACAGGAAGAATATGGGCAAACCACAACGTGATAATGGCCAGAAGAGTGGGAAGACAGATGTTAATGGGAATAGAAGCAGATAAACACAAGAATTCTGGATAGAAGGGATACAGGAGTGGGACTAGAGGGTGAGAATTGGAAAGAAACTATGGGATTAGGATTTTAATAGGATCTAAAGCTGGTTGATTGAGAACACTGGTGGCTAGAACTAGAGGAGAGAGTAAAAATATGAGAAATATGTAGAAATTATATATTTTAAACCAAGAAAGAATAATCAGTCCAGGGAAAGTTGAGCTTCAGCAGAACAGGGGGAGAAATGGGCAGGGAAATCCCACAAGGACCAAGAGAATCATAGGGCAGGAATAATGAAAGCTGGGGAAAGAGCCACATTATAGAATCAAGGAGGGAAAAAAAACCAACCCAAACTCCAAAGATTAAAGGAAAGAGTCTGAAGATGGTGCCAGTAGGGACCAGAACTGGCAGCCAATAAATGAATAAAAGGATGCACCAGGCAATGCCTGAATGATGCAGAAATTTGGAAGAGCTAAGCAGAGTGAGGAGAAAGGTAAGAGAAATCTGGAAGGAAAGGTGAGGTAAATTTAAGGGAAAACAGGCACAGAAGTCTGGGAATCCAATATAAGTGAGAAAAGGGGAAATCCCAACTTCCTGATGATTGTGGACATCAAAACACAGAATTACACAGTGACAAAGGGATGAGGGGGATCAGGGGCTGCCAGTGGCAAGTGCTGGACACAGGGAAGAGCTGCCAGGCTCTGCATTATCCAGAGCTTCAAGGAGCTGCTGGAATTACAGAACCGATGGAATTTGTCATCTCAGTGCTCAACAGCTGGGAAAAAACTCTGGTGTTGGGAGTTGGCAATAAAGGAGTGCTGAGGTTCAGGCCTGGGGGTGTCAGAGCAGCACAGACCACACTGCCCTTCCTATGGGTCAGAAGGGAAGAGGGAATGGTTCAGAAAGAATTTATAGATTCTAAAGCCTAAAAAAGCCCTCTGCATGTGCCCAGTGTGAACTGGGATTTGGCATGTGCTAGAGAAAGCTGTGCACGTGTTAGGGAGGAATTCCTGTGTGGTTAAAGGATGTGGATGTAAAGTCTGTGTTTAAGAAAGATAATTCAGGCAATACTTTAATTAGCAGATGCTCAGTCTCCCTTCCAAGCTGCTCATAATCACACACTCTGAAAGGAAATGGTGTCTAAAACTCTGAATTTACCCAACTACCATTTTGTTACACCCCTGACATAAAATCCCCCTTTTTATCAATCAGCTTTCCCTCTGTGCAAACCTCCCCTCTGTCAGGGAGTTCTCTTGTCCTGGATAAGGTAAAAATAAGAATTATCTTGTTGCCTACACATCACTCTCCATTCGCATCACTCCGTCTGCAGCATCCTCATTTCTCACGCATCCCCAGCTCTGTTTCAAGGGCTCCCTTAGGGAACGGATCGCTGTTCCCAGGAGTAAATCCCCGCTCCGCTTTTGGCCTGCAGGCGACACCACGGAGCAGCGGAGGCCCAGCCCCGCCGCTGCCGTCACCGCCCGCCTCTCCCGCCCACTCCGGCGCCCTCGCGGGGAGCACCGCGGCGAGATCGCGCTGCAAGCTGGGGCCGGGCTTGGGCTCAGGTGGGAAGAGGCCTTTCTGAGGGCAGAGGATCCACCGCGGCGCCGCTCCTTATCCTGCCCCAAAGCCATCGTGGGAAGGACGCCAGGGCCGCCATCTTGAGAGGGTGCGACGTCACTTCCTGTTCACCGTCACCATATTGAGTGTGGCGCCGCCAGTGTTTCCCCATCCGCCATCTTGAGTGTTGTAGCACGTGACTTCTTGTCGATGGCGCCATCTTGAGAGTGGAATGACGCCATTCCTGCCTCCGCCGCCATCTTGAGTGTCTCGTCACAACTTCCTGCAGCCGCCGCCCAACGCCACCTGGCAGCCGCGCCGCTCCTCCGTGGACTCCCTGCAGTCTCGCCCGACACTGCCACCACAGCCGGGCACGGCGCCTGGTGCTCCCACGCTGTGCCCGGGCACCTCGCCTGCGTCAGGGCCGGCGGGAGGCAGCGGCAGGCACGGAAAGCGCCACGGCGGGGCTCCGGCGAGCCACTGCGCGTGCGCGCGTTCCGGAGGCGCAGTACCGCTTCTGATCTGCGGGAAGGGCCAGAGAGCCCTTGGCGCCACTGCGCATGCGCGCCTGTCTGCAGCGCCGCCCTTGGCCGGCAGGTGTCAGCCGGAGCCCTCAGACGCGCCGCGCATGCGCAGTGCCCCGCGCTTAGATCCGCCGAGACCGCGGAGCTGATGTCCCAGGGATGCACAAAAAACTCCTCAACACACAGAGCTGCTTCTGTTGCCTTCATAGAGATCATATTTTCTCCCCTTTTCAGGCCCTTTATTGTTTAATTTATATATACAAAGCTTATATTTGTACTTTCAAACCTGTCCAACCAAGATCTGTACTTAGAATTCCTTTGCTCACATCTGCAATGTTATCCTGTTCTTTTGCTTCTTTGGCCTCTTTTTCTATGCATCACATGCCTGGGAGAAAAACCTTCAGAATACAGGAAATATTTTTTTTAATTAACAACAGAAAAGCAAAGTCTGTATTGGCTCCCCTGACATCAAATCCTTGTGGGGAACCTCACCACCCACCTTCTAAACAAGCAAAAAGCACAGATCTGTTCTCATTTATTTGGGAAAGTTATTTGTATTTATTTAGGAACTGCCCACAGTGTTGGAGGTAGAAGCTGGCTTTAAATATTTTTGTTTTTAATCACCCCAAGAATTCTTGTGAAGCACCTGTAGTTTGTTCTGATAGCATCCCCTATTTCAGAAAATAAAGGCTTGTTGCTCTTTGAAATTAAATCTAGCATAAATAAAAACCTACTGAACTGCCAGTTTCAATTGACCAAAAACTTACACAGAAGAAATTCACCTCATCTTGTTTCTAAGTGCAGCCAGTTTTGTAAGGAGCAGAGCTTTGGCAAGGATATCTTTTCCATATCTCCATAGTTTTTCACACAAAGCAGCAGATAGTCAAGCAACTAATTGCATCTTCAGCTTTTAAAATTTATTTTCCACTTCCCCCTTCTTCTGAAGATCAAGTAGTTTGCCCACATCTGCAATGTTATCCTGTTCTTTTGCTTCTTCGGCCTCTTTTTCTATGCATCACATGCCTGGGAGAAAAACCTCCAAAACACAGGAAATATTTTTTTTAATTAACAACAGAAAAGCAAATTTAAAGGCTTTAATGATGCAGATAATCTCTAATTTTAGACATAAAAATGCATTTAAGTCTTCTCCCTACTTATCCTACTTTCTAATTAACAACTCTTCTTGTTTGTCTTAATGTAATTTTTTAGGAATGTCACTGTTGCTTGTCTGAAGTCAGCAGCCTTTTTGGAGTTCTATAAATGGAACACATTTTAAATCTTAAACTCATAATTTAATGTCGAGAGACATCAAAAACTATCAAAATTTAGTGCAGCTACCTGGCTGCTCTTGTCACAGAGAGAACAATGTGAGGGGAAGGAAAGGAAAACAAATGATTTGAGGGAGGGAACACCTCTGCTATAGAAGAAGGATGAGAGAGTTGGGGTTGTTTAGGGGAGAAGGGAAGGCTCCAGGACTTCCAGTGCCTCATGCAGCTGTGAGAGAGTTGGAGAAGGCTTCTTCTAAGGGCAGGCAGTGATAAAACAAGGGAAATGGCTTTGGGATAGAGGAGGGTTGGTTTTTATCAGATATTGGGAAGAAATCCTTTACTAGTGCTAGTGGTGAGGCACTGGCACAGGCCAGGGAAGCAAGGAGAAATCCTGGAAGCGTTCAAGGCAAGGTTGGATGAGGCTTTGAGCAACCTGGTCTAGTGGAACGTGTCCTTGCCCATGGCAGGGAGGGAGGGGCTGGGAATAAATTATATTTCAGGTCCCTTCCAGCCCAGGGATTCAGGGATTCACTGAGCCTCTGACCGCTGAGATGCTCAGATCCTGTCCAGGGGCAGGCAAGCCTCTGCTTTGGGGTGTGTGTTTAGTATTTGGAAAAGATACAGGGCAGAGTATCTGAGATGGAGAGAAGAGAGAAAACAAGAGGAAAGAGAGAAAGAAGAGGTAAGAAGAGATAAAAGACGAGAGCAAAAAAGGCAAAGCAAAGAGAAAAAAGAGAGGTGAAGAGGAAAGAGAGCAGGTCACAGATGGCCAAGAGAGAGTGGAAGAGACTGAGCGAGGCAGGGGAGTGAGCAAAAGAGAGACAGGGAAACACCCAGACAAAGAAAACACAAAACAAAGTAAATCACACCAAAAAAAAAAAAGAGGGAACAAAAAGAAAAATCGTTATTACAACTTCATAGAATTACTTCTTTTCAGTTACACTTCCTCAGATAAACTTCTGTGCAGCTTAGTCACGTGAGAGTAAAATTTGCCACAGTTTCAATACAGGTTAATACAGGAGCACAGTGTGACAGGACAAAAGGGATTCAAACTGCGAGGAGTTTGCAGAGAAGCTCTAATTTGCCAAATGTGCTACTTCCACCTCAGAAAGGAGCACGATGAGATCTTGCAGGACTATTGAGGGCAAACTGGGGGGTGTTGGTGGCAACTGGTGGTTTTATTTTTTTTCCCTTTCTCTCCTGGAAAAGGTCGTGTGGCAGCCTAGGAAGAAGGAATATTGATGGAGAAGCCCTGATGGGTGACAGCACCCACCTGACAGCAACGTTTATCCCCTTGCCTGAGGCTGCAAGACCTGATTCTGTTTGTGTGCGAGCATGATATGAAATAAAAAATCAGTAAAACGAGGGCAGAAAGGTTCTCTGGCAGCCCTTGTGGGCAGCACAGCCCCTGTGGGGTTTGGGATTCACATTCCCACGCGTGTCCCCAGCTGAGGGGAGCGCTGTGGCCACACCGGAGCTGTGTTGTGCTGCCGGCACAGTTGCTTGGAAAAAGAAGAAAAAAAAAAACAAACTAAACAAATCGAAGAGGAAAAGCTCACCCAGGCAGGCAGCAGCAGGCTCCGGTGTGGCCGAGGTTTCCAAGGCTACTGCAGCCACACTGCCGGGCGGGACAGCCGCTTTGGGGGTCATTTTGTACAATTTTTAGTGTTTGAGTTGGGAGAGCCACTCGTGGCTCAGGTTGTGAGTTGGGGGAAAGAAATTTCTGACTGAGGACTTCACTGTTTGGTGCAAACCTTGTGAGTGCAGGGTCGGGCAATGCGAGCTTTCCTAAAGGGCTCCGAGGGGTGTTTCCAGCTGAAAGGCGACACCACCACCATCGGGAGCCGCACAGGGGCCGACATCGTCCTGCAGGTACCGGGGCAGCTGAGCATCCCAAAAGGGATGGAGGGAAGGGAACAGGGTGTACCGGAGGCCTCGGTGCAAAGTGTGGAGGTACCAGTTTGTGCTGGGATAAGGGGCTTGGCAAAGCAGGGACGAGCCTGGAGCCGCATCCAGCAGCGTTCCCTGCCTGTCCTCGCCTGCTCCCAGGGTGCAGGTGTAGCAGATCGCCATGCAGCGCTGGAATTCTGCACCTCGGACAACAGCTTCATCCTGCGGGACTTCAACTCTCCCCACGGCACCTTTGTCAACAGCTGCCAGGTCCAAAACGCGGCCGTCAGGGTGAGGCCGGGGGATATCCTGAGCTTCGGCACCGCGGGAGCGTCCTTCGAGCTGGTGCTGGATGGGGCTGCCCAGGTAGGGGTGGGGATGCCCGGGGAAGGTGCCCGGGGAAAGGTGCCCAGATAAGGGTGGGTGGGTTCTGCTGCTTAGGGAAAGGTGCCCAGGTAAGGATGGGTGGGGATGCCCGGAGAAGGTGCCCAGGTAAGGGTGGGTGGGTTCTGTTGCCCAGGGAAAGGTGCCCAGGTAAGGGTGGGTGGGTTCTGTTGCCCAGGGAAAGGTGCCCAGGTAAGGGTGGGTGGGTTCTGTTGCCCAGGGAAAGGTGCCCAGGTAAGGGTGGGTGGGTTCTGTTGCCCAGGGAAAGGTGCCCAGGTAAGGGTGGGTGGGTTCTGTTGCCCAGGGAAAGGTGCCCAGATAAGGGTGGGTGGGTTCTGCTGCCCAGGGAAAGGTGCCCAGGTAGGAGTGGATGCCATGTCCCATGGAAGGGTGCCCAGGCAAGGGTGGATGGGGATGTCCAGGGAAAGGTGCCCGGGGAAGGTGGGTGGGTGGGTGCAGCTGCCCAGGGAAGGCTCCAGAAGCAGAAACTCGCTCCCAGCTCGTCTGGGAGATTCTGAGGAAAGGTGCCAAAGGCGGGTGTCAGGAAAATCCACAAACACCAGAGGTTTATGTCCAAAAAGGAGACAGGGGAGTCCTTCATCTTTATTCAAATGAAGGGAGAGAGTCCAGTGGGACACACGCCCGCAGGGTTTTCTCTCTCTTGGGGTTTTGGAGGATGCAGCCTCTTTTTATCCTTACCCCCAGCCACACGATGCCCTCTTCCTTTCCCCACTGGCTGAGGTACTAGGAAGGTACAGCCTTCCCCAACCACCTACCACATATCCTCCCCTTGAGCCTGCTGTTTTACCCCAAAGTTCAGAAGTTCAGACTTTGCAGGGTTTCAGGAGCCAAACTGGGTGAGCTCTGTAACAAACCTGCTGCCCGAAGTCAGCAGAGACATTAAGACCCATTTCAAAGACCTCAACACCCATACCTTCACCCATCAAATTATTTGTAAAGATAGCAGCACACATCTTTCCTGTCGCGGGGGAGGAAGAAATGAAAAGCTGGAGCTCCCTCTGCTGAAAAAACTCAGGCAGTTCGATAGGAAAATGGAAAAGCATAGGATGGAGATGCATTAGCAAAGGAAGACCTGGAAAATGTCCTTTAACTGTATTTGCATTTTATGTTTCCTCCCGAGCCAGTTAACAAGAGAGAAGCTGTGTTTCAAATAAAACATAGAGGAACTGAGAATAACCGGTAATATTTTTATTATTTTGGCTCTTGAAGAATCCAGGATGCTGCCTAGGTAAAGCTAGATCCTGCTGGAGCAGTGAGCAGTTGAATTCCCAAAGGCAGGATGCAAACAGAATCAGCTCTGCACAGCCATGCAGAGCCTGTCCATGGGGTGCCTTTTCCTCTCTCTGTGCTCCTCCTTTGAAGGAGCAGCTTTGAAGCCTGACCCTGCTGCCTGCAGGGAGGGAACCACCTCAGCTGTGAAGTGTCTGGCAAGGGGAGAGGGATCACTCTCAACACTTAGAGGAACTTGTACAGGAGCAGCACCCAGCTGGGAACAGCACCCTGCCGTGCCCAGACAGGGACACTGCGAGGATTTTGTGCAGTCCTGCTGTGAGCCAGCACCGTGGGTAGCAGCGTGAGCAAGAGCAGCAGAGCTGGGATGTGCCCTGGGAGAGGGGAAGGTGCTGGGCTAGCAGGGAGCCCACACTGGGGTCTGGGGCTCTGTTCACAGCCGAGTCTTGAAGGACCCACACCCAGGGCCCACCCCGTGCTGGCAGATGTTTAATGCAGCCCTTATAACTGAGACCTTGGTGGTGGCTTGTCCCCGCTGTCCTGGAAAGCTCTGCTCATCAGGAGAACGGCAGACAGGGTGCTCATTCCCAGTCTGACAGGCACAGCTGATGGGAAGACAGGAGCACAATGAGAGGCTTTGGTTTATCTGGGAGAAACAATGGGATAGGACCATGTGTGAGCCAGGAGAGCTGTGAAAAGAGTGCTGCTGGATTGTGCAAATGATGTGCAGAATCAGGGCAGTCAGATGGAGAGGGAAAAGCTAAAAAAACCAGAAAAACCCAATAAATTCCTTTTGTTTCAGCAAAGCGTCTGGATGCCCTGATAAAAATCTGATCCTTGAGTAACAGAAATGGGAACAAGCTAAAATTGTGCTTCTGCTTAGATCTGTGCCTGGGCTTTTCACAACACAGTGCACATGAATCCAGGGCTAAAACATTTCCTAAAATCTTGCAGATAACACGGTGTTTTCCCACCATAGGTGTCCTGTCCCCCCTTGAAACGTCGTGTAGGGTGGAGTGGGCAGCTCCAGGTGGTTGCAGAGCCCAAAGCCTGCACTCCTGCATCTCCTCCGTGCCTGCCCTTGCTGCAGTGGCAGCTTCCCCCCGGCTCCCTGGGCAGGGGGGCCCCCAGAGCCCCCGGCCACACGCCCCAGCTGGAGCTGCCAAGGCGACCTGTGAGTGCCCGGGACAGGAGCACGGCCAGTGCCACCTCTCTGCACACCTGCAGCAGGACCTCTGCCCTGAGACCAGGTACTCCA
Organism: Prinia subflava; assembly: GCF_021018805.1. Classification (NCBI taxonomy): domain Eukaryota; kingdom Metazoa; phylum Chordata; class Aves; order Passeriformes; family Cisticolidae; genus Prinia; species Prinia subflava. Next base: position 1,875,869 of record NC_086267.1, on the reverse strand, counting down.
CAATGCCAGAACCAGGCATTGGTGTCCTCACAGAGCAGAAAAGTGACAGACATTGAGGAACTGGGTGCGAGTCATTGTCCCCCAGAGCTGATCAAAGTCCCTCTGTGGTCCTGGGTGGTGTTTGGGTCAGGGAAGAAATGAGCTGAGACATCCCAAGGACAATGCTGTTGCCCTTGCCCAGGGACATTTCCTCTTCCTTTTCTTGGTGTGGGACCCAGGAGGGCCATGACTGACTTTATCTGCACCACTGACTCCTGTGTCTATTCCCAACTCCTGTGTGATGCTTTTTCCTCTTTTGAAGTGGCTGCCTCAAGGGAATAGATCTGTATCTGATGCACCTCTGAAAATAAAGTATGTGACAGAGCAGGGCAGAGGTGAGGGTTTGGGCGAGCAGCACAGCTGGAGAATGTGACATTTGCCATGAATGTTGTGCCTGGTGCACGGTGCTGTGGTTTTCCTGCTGTGGGGTTGGGTTTTTTGAGCAGTCACAAGCAACACCAAGTCAGCAGTGAGGTGCCAAAGTGCAGAGTGGAGGCAGCACCGTGCAGTCCCAGTGCTGAACTGGAAAACTGCAGCAAGGGCACAGGGAGGGACCCACACCGCCAGGGCAGCACAAACTCCTCCTTTTGGGAACAGCCCAAAGGATCCCCATGCCCTAATGGCAGCAAGCAGAGCTGTTCCCATGTGGGAAGACAAAAAAGCACAGCTCTCTGAGAGGCTGGGCAGTGCTGAAAAGTAAGGGCAGCTTCTCTCTGCTGTGTCTTTGCTGCTTTGAGGCTGTTTTTGTTCTCAGAGGTGAATTAACTCTCTCTTCTGTGCAGACTGCTTGCACTCAAAGTGTCTTTTTGGTTTCTGTGCTGGTTGTGAAGTGAGCTCATGCCCTGAATAGTGGCCACTGCCTTGATATAGTTTTGGGACAAAGGAAAAGGACACTGCAGGGAGCATTTCTGCTGCCTGCAGCCACCTCTCATGCTGACAATTTGCTTTGTTCCAGTCTCAGCCAGCTTCTCTGGTGTTGGTGCAAGCAGTGTGGGGAGAGCCCCTGCCCTAGGGACTCACAAGGTGGATCTCCTCCTGCAGGAGAAGGTAATGCTGGGGAGGGACTGAGGAACACCATCCCTGTCCTTGGCAGAGCAGGTGAATCCTGCCAAATGTCTGTGTCCCAGAAG